>NC_073745.1:22688397-24078397 GCF_029784135.1 Toxorhynchites rutilus septentrionalis
AGTGTGTTTTATTTCAATTTACTTTCGAAATTTAAAATTGGAAAACCCCTGTACATTTGGAAGTTCCAAATTCGATAACGCGAGCGAGCACAGTTAAGGCCCATTTATGGCTTAACATGTGAACTAAATGAGCAAAATGCCCATTTTCAGGGTGATTAGTAGTTGGAGGTCATGAGGGACCTCATATATGAATTAATACGGGTTTTATAGGATGATGAGATAATCATTGGTGTTTCTTCTTGTGTACGAAAATAACTAAGAATTACTCAATATATCAGATTTTTTTTTCTGCCCAAATACCTGAATTTGATAGAAAACAGACTCGATTATATATGATTCGATTATACAATTTTAGACTCGATTATATACAGTTCGAAAAAAAAATTTTTTTATGCTTCAAATATGACTTATTTCGAGAGAAAATGAAATAGGTCAGCGTTCAAGTGAAAGTTAATTGGCTATTACGAGTACAGTGAAATAAAAATCGTCATTTTGATAGATTTTAGCTGAAGATTCATAAGGAATTGTTTAGAATGATATTGCAACGAAATTAAAAAAGATAGATGTTGGTTGTCAAAGAACAAATTGTAGAGCGGTCAGAGAGCTTTGATTTGGTTGATGGAAATATTCATGTTTATTATGTATTTTTTGAATAAAATTAAGAATAGCACCTTAAAAACCACAAACATTGAAGTTTATCACATCTAAAATGCAGAGATCGAAATGCTCGCCGATTTGAGACGAAAAACATCCATTTTCACCCACAGAGAAACATAGCTGAAAATATAGGAGGCGAGAGAATATTATACGCTCACTTCGATTCTCGCGAGAAACGCAGAGCCGATTTTTATTTTTTGGTTAGTTATGATTGCCGAAAAATTGTCTCGTTTTCAGTGACTCCTTGATGCCGATAATGGTTTTCACTTCTTCAGTACAGCTGAAAACGTTGCATGAAAATATGCGGCAATATTGGGTTTCATCGTGAAGTGAAAATGAAATGGATTAATATTTGTACAATTCACATGCTATCCAAATGCAGATCGTTTGGACGCTGCTCTAACAGACTAATGTTGGTAAAGCTAGCTTTGATTTTTCGCTCCATATTTTCAGTACCAAATGAGAGACGAAGAAGCATTCTCGTTGAACTTCCGAGATAGAGATTTTCGACATCACTTTCTCTCTGAAAAAGAATTTTCGGTGAAAAGGAAGAGACGAAAATATCAACAATACACAGTTCATCGAAAACTAGATTGATTGAATGAATATTTATCGCTCAGCCGAGCGAGAATTTCGATCTCTGCTAAAAAGTTTCACAACTGACGAATCTCATGCCAACTCGACTGGCCGTTGGCAGTACCATTTCAGATAGCAGTGAAACGTTGTGTGTGTCATGGGTGTCATGTCAGTGTCATGGGTCATTTAAGCAACTTTGCATACTTCAATTATTCGAAAAATAATTAGACAACTTTTTCGAAAAAGGCAAATTTTTTTTTATTACATTTTTACAAAAATTTATAATTTAAAAACTATGATAACTACAAAATTCATGTCAAAGGATGAAATGTAGGGATTTTGTTTAAATTTTCACAAAAAAAAACAAATTTTTTTTGGAAAAAAAATTCGCTGGAGAAAGCGATATAGTGTATTCGACAAAGTTTTAGATCTTATAAAAATGTGAACTTTTGTCGAAGATGTCAACTTTCTATCTGTTAGAGTTTTTGGAATATAAATCCTGAAAAAAAAAGTTTTGCTCGTAACATTTTTGTATGTAAATTCTCTCGTTTGACATGTTCTTGACATGTTTCCAAATAGAAAACAGTATAGAAAACAGAGCATGTAAATTGCGATAATTTATTCATAAAAATGTTGCGAATCAAACATTAGTAGTTGTTTCCTCTAGATATAGGGCCCTTGCCCTGTGGACTGGTTCCTCCCTCGCAATCACTCGGATGGTAAATTAATTTTGCAAAACACTTTGTTCACTTCAAAACGCCTAACTACACAACTTTATTTTTATTTTTAGAATACAACTACAATTCACTACTTTATTTACAATAATTATACAATATTTCGGAAATATGGTTTTGGGTATTAAAATCGGTTTATCCTCCTAGGATTCCAAATGAATAATGCTGGGGTCTTCCTTTTGGGTAATTGGTGACTCTTATAAAACCTTTTTCTTCTATTCTCTTTTGAAATTCTATCCTCTATAGTCACAATACTTCCTTTTTGTTTATTGTTTTCTCTTCTCTATCCCTTTTCCTTTCTAGCTTCGATTCATTCCTTTGGTATTGGGTAGTGAAGTTTGAAGACGAAACGATTTTACCTATGCAGCAAAATAGTTTATGTCGGGGGGTTCACCGAATTTATAATTAATTGTTGTATCCAACAGTAGTATTTCTTCAAAGAAAAAAATGAAAAAGTTGTTGTTCGTGGAACTTTTCCCAGGTAAATGTGCCCATCGTCCGATGTATGGAAAACTTGTTGGAAATTCTAAGGGCTATTTATATCAAAATTTTCAGAATTTCAAAAGCATATGTACTCGAAAAAAATGAATTTTAATTTTCAAAATGTTTTTTTTTCAAAAAAAATATTTGATAATTTTTAATGAAAACCTAAGTAATTTCCTACATTCCATTCTTTGTAGATGTTATAGTTTTTAAATTAAGATTTTTCGAAAAAAGGTTGAAAAAAATTAATATTTAAAATAAATCTTTAAAAAAAAATATCAGACTTACAAAATTTTAGTCAAATAGTGGAATAGGAATGTAGGAAATTATTTAGGTTTTCATTAAAAATTATCAAAAAAATTTTTTGAAAAAATTTCATTGAAAAAAAAATATTTTGAAAATTAAAATTCATTTTTCTCAAAAACGTATGCTTTCAAAATTCTGAAAGAAATAGATACATTGAAGTCGCTTTTTACGCGGGGGATACGTGCCGCGTAAACAAAAACCCAAATTTTTAATTCCCAATTAAATTCCCAAATCCGCGTAAATATAAACCGGGTGAATTTTAAAATCTGTATAAAAGTCTAACAAAAAGTGAATTATTAATTAAAAATGCAACTCATATTTTAACAATTGATTAACTGATTATTTTTTTTTTTTGTATGCTGCAATCATGATATTTGTATCTCCATTTATTTCTCAGTGATACAATACAAACTTATTTCGTGAAAAGTCATTAAATTATTATGCACCACGTAGAAAAACCGCGTAAATTTCGAAATCCGCGTAAATTCCGAAATCCGCGTAAAAAAAACCGTGTAAATTCCGAAATCCGCGTAAAAAAAACAGCGTAAATTAAAAAAACCGCGTGAGAAAAGCCGCGTAAAATAAAACCGCGTACAAAAAAACCGCGTAAAAAGCGACTTCAGTGTATAAATAGCCCTTAGAATTTCCAACAAGTTTTCCATACATCGGACGATGGGCACTTTTACATGGGAAAAGTTCTTCGAACAACAACTTTTTTATGTTTTTTTCAAAAAATGCTAATCATGTTCAATTCGTAACATTTTTTTTATAAATTATCGCATTTTAAATACTCTGCTAACTTTTTTCTATTTAGAAACATGTCAAGAACATGTCAAACGTGAGAATTTACACACAAAAATGTTACGAGCAAAACACTATTTTTTTCAGGAGTCTTCATACAAAAATGACATATATTCCAAAAACTATAACGGATAGAAAGTTGACGTCTTCGACAAAAGTTCACATTATAATAAGATATAAAACTTTGTCGAATACACTATATCGCTATCTCGACTATAAACAACATTAGGATTAGTTGTATTTTTTTTTCAAAGAAAACATGAAAAAGTTGTTCGAAAAGCTTTTTCCCTGTAAAAGTGCCCATCTTCCAATGTATGGACGACTTGTTGGAAATTATAAGAGATATTCATATTTATATATTTGAGCATTTAAAAAAAATACGTTTTTGAGAAAAATTAATTTTAATTTTTAAAATAACTTTTTTGTCAGCGGAATTTTTTTTCCAAATTTTTGTTGGTATTTTTTGTGAAAATTTAAACAATTTCCTACATTTCATCCTTTGACAAGAATTTTGTAGGTATCATAGTTTTTAAGTTATAAATTTTTGTAAAACATTAAGAGAAAAAATGGCTTTTTTCCAAAAAGTAGACTTAGAAATATTGTTTTTCGAATATTTCAAGTATGCAAAGTTGCTTAAATGACCCATCTTTTTACACCCACAATGTTTCATTTCACTATCTGAGATGGTGCTGCCAACTCCTAAAACGAGTTGGCATGAAATTCGTCAACTGTATCGTGTATAATTTTTTTTTAATTCTTGCGTAATTTTTCAATTAGACTCAGTTTAAGGCACACAAGTCTAGAAACAGAGAAAAAGTTCAATAACTCTGTCATTGTTGCAATTCGAACATATGCGTAGAAGATTTTTATCATCAAATATGATCCTCTATAACATTCTGAAATAATAAGGATTTTTTATATGAGAAAGGTATTTTATGACTTCAAGGGGATGAATCTTCTAAAATTCTAAAATTCTTCTTTTTTCTTTTTTCTATACAGAATTCGATTATATATAGTGAAAAGGAATCGAAGAATGTATATAATCGAGACCGCGCTGTATTTCATTTTATTACACAATGAAAGAAGACGAAAAAAACTGTAAGTACACTACACTCTATATCATTCAATTCGTTCTCGAAGAAAAGAAAAGTTTCCAGGAAACAAGAAAAAAAGATTTTGAAAAATATCGTGTTTTTATGGAAAACAATCGATTTTACTTTTCAAGCAGAAGGAAAGAAAATCCGAACGGTGCGATTGGCCCCTTTATAAATGATTCCAAGAATCGATACCGAAGTGTTCTTCCTACTTGCTTACTTGCTTATTCAAAAAAATGATGAGAGAATGAGAGCTCATTTTTTAAAATCAGAAAATAAATAATTCCTTCGACTCTCACCGCTAATTGTGAGTGTCCTCTGCCCAACTTTATAGACTATTATCCCGATTCATTCATCACATTTTCAGCATCGAGAATCCACCCGGGTTCTCCGGAACTGTTATTTTTGGATGTTTTTGTTAACAAGCAATAAACTTTTTCTGTGTTTCCTTCAGTGACGAAACGGAATTACCTGTAGCGACGTAACAAGAGAGAAAAAAACAACTAAACTTTCAAGAACACTTGCAATTGCATGGCAGAATTAATCCAAGTTGATTCGAAGTTGCTCGAGGAGAATACTTTCCCACGAATGTCCTTCTGAATGATGAAATTTGCTCTTTATTTGCACTAATTACAACAATCGTAACATTATACAACGATAACTGGTTGTTCAAGGTTCAATCGATCGATTCCGGCAAGCGACCATAAACTAGGCTATTTTCTGATTGACGATTGCGGGGTGGGATTTCGCGAAATAAATTATTGTTTATCACTGATTGTTTGGCACCTCTGCTGCATCGATTGTACGTTCAATCCCAATTATTTGGAATTGAAACAGTCACAGTTGGGGGAATTTCATCCGGGTACAATTGTTGCTACGACCGATATACGTTTCACCTCGTGCAAAGTAATGTGTGTAAAAACAGAGGGATATTCCAGGAAATTGCTTTTTTATACAACTGTGAAAATGTTGAATTTGTATTGTTGGCAATAAGTATTCAAGTGAATATGGTGTATAGCATCATTGAATATAAACCAACATCATTATAATATCGAGCATCATCTCGGCTTATCATCTGTTGAATAACAGATTGAATTGGTGCTTGAAGGGTGAGATAAAAGTTCGTTAAAATAAAAAAAGAAATTATATAGAACGTGCTTTACATTGACCAAATGCGATGATTCAGGCCGCAGTAAATTTCTCTAACGTATTTTAATCACAAAACATATTAACTGCTACCATTGCACCTTAAGTGAGTGCTAGAGTATTTCATCAGAGCACATCGCACATATTGCAAGCAATGATTTGCTGGAACAGCATCACCATCTCCATGTCTGCCGTTGTGGAAGTACGTAGTTTATTTCGTTGTAATGATAGACATATCCTGACGTTGTGCATAAACATTGCACAACTTCCACAGTGTTCCTTAGATGGCCTGTTGCAAGGCGAGTGAACATAGCGCCTCGGTGTTACGCTTTCCAAAGTTGTGAAACTCTCCCTTCACCGGAGGTTGACGCTCACACCCAGCCCCGAACCCGAGTGTGGATCAAACGTCAGCCAGCGAAACGAGCATATCTATGTCATAATTTATGACTCAACAGCGAGTGACACTTGACGTGAAGTGCGGAATGAAACACTTGCTTTTGTTACCCCGTCACAATGAGATGAAAACATATGTTGGCTGGAATGATTCCGATGCAACAGCGGAGAATACACTCTGCAGGCAACTTTAAGCGCGTATATTCTTCCCGAAAGTAGGTATAATTTAGCACTTGAATTCTGCAAGGGTTTTTTTTTGTTAATATTCTCGCTTTGATGTCGCTTGGGGAATTAGCGATGTGGAAAAACAATTTATAATTCATGCAATCTATCCGCTGATGATCTGTGACATGTTGTTTACGAATAACGTTAGTGATTTTCTCGTTCATTTTTCTATGCTGGATGGTGGATAATTTGAAGTTGTTGCTATAAATGATACGATAGCACACTACATTTGCTAGGGATACTCGAAACCCTATTGAAGTCAAGGATGTGAAGGGTGCTAAACGGATGTATGATCAATTGTAACCGTTAATTGTCTGCGTGTGATTATAACATGGTCAACATTGAGTTAGAGTGGACCTAGTGGAAAAGAGCCTGGCCGGGTAAGGGAGTAAAAAGTGCCCCCAAACCAAATCACTAGCTGTATGGCAAATATTGTATAGGATATGAAATAAGAAATTTTGACGGTTTATTTTAACATAGGATCTGTAATGAAAAACGTACTTTTTTGATTATTTCACGCCATCCTCAAAAGCTTCGATATAAAAATTCGAAAAAATACTGAATGATACTACGGTGTATCAAGAAAAATTATCAAAAAAAAAATATCATCAAAAATTTAAGTATCAAAAAAAAATTTGAAATTAATTTTTTTTTTATTTAGGGATTCTGGACTACTCTAATACATATTAAAATGCGTTCCTACGGCTTTTCAAGATATGTGTGATTTTTTTTTTCAGTGTTGTGCGGTACAAAAAACATTTTCTTATATTTCCGAAGCGTCTGGCTGAGTAAGGGAGTAAAATGTCCCATAAACAAAATCACTCGCTGTATGGAAAATATTGTATAGGGTACTTAATAAAACATTTTCGGCAGTAGTACCATATATTTGAGGCAGTAGTACCTTATATGGTACACCATAGGATCTATTGTAAATCATTTGCACCTTTGCACCTTTTCGTTTTTTTTCATGCCATTCTCAATATCTTTGAGACAAAAATATGAAAAAAATACTGAAACTACATCTTACTAAGGTGTATCGGTCAATATTTTCGAACAATTTTCTCATCAAAAAATCAAGTACAAAAAAATATTTAATCAATGTTTAATTTTATTTTAAATTAAATTTTTATTTTTTTTATTTTGAGATTCAGTACTACTAAGTTTTTATTCATTTTTTTCCTTCGTCTATCATATATACAAGGTATATATGATTTTTTCAGAATTTTCAGATTATTTTCGGCGGTACAAAAAAAAATTATGCATATTTTCAGGCATTTCGAAATTTGGAAAAAAAACATTATTATTTTTTAAATTTAGTTTTTCATATGTCTAAATGTTGTCGGTATGTTCAGAGCATTGCGCTGTACAAAGATTTTTTTCTCGTATCTCCAAAATATATGAGATTATCTATACATTGGATTTAGATGGTTTACCAAATTCATAGGAGTACGATGGAGCTCTGTGAGGAAAAAAAGTCCTTGTAAGAAGATCATTCGTATTAATGAGAAGAACACTTAAAAAGTACGAGTTATTTTAATTGTTTTATTTAATTTTGCAATTGAAAACCACGAATAAAATAAAATAATTGATTTCAAGAAAATAAAAATAATAAGGCAGACGATGAAGAAATTTATTTTGCTATTATGCTCTAAAAAATTCAGGAAAAATTACGCCACATGTAGAAAGAAAGACACAAACGAACGCATTTAAATAAAAATTATAGCAGAAGTGATTCTCAAAGTTATAATTTTTCCAAAATTTCGAAATGCCAGAAAATATATGAATTTTTTTTGCACCACGTATTTAAATTTTTTTTAATATTACATTTTTCGATGAAAAAAAATTTTGAAGATATTTACCGATACACCTTAGTAAGATGTACTTTCAGTTTTTTTTCTTCATATTTTTGTATCAAAGCTATTGAGAATGGCGTAAAAAAGCGAAAAGGGGCATTTTTCACCATAGATCATACGGTGTACCATATAAGGAATCAAATATATGGTACTACTGCCAAAATGTTTTATTTAGTACCCTACAAAATATTTTCCGTACAGCTGGTGATTTTGTTTGTGTGACTTTTTACTCCCTTACCCAGCCAGTCCTTTGGAAATATGAAAATAAAAAAAATGTTGTATCGCGCAACACCTAAAAAATCAGAAAAAAATCACAGGTGTCTAGAAAAGCCGTAGGAACACATTTAAATATGAATTAAAGTAATACTGAATCTCTAAATCACAAACAAAAAAATCTTCAAATTTCAATATTTTTTTTAGTACTTAAATTTTTGATGATTTTTTTTTGATAATTTTTCTTAATACACCGACATAAGATGCACATTCAGTATTTTTTTCAAATTTTTATCTCGAAGCTTTTGAGGATGGCGTGAGATAAATTTTTTTGGAAAATCCGGAAACGTTATGTTCGCGACCGACAGCGCGAAAGAAGAACAAGTTTC
Organism: Toxorhynchites rutilus septentrionalis; assembly: GCF_029784135.1. Lineage (NCBI taxonomy): Eukaryota > Metazoa > Arthropoda > Insecta > Diptera > Culicidae > Toxorhynchites > Toxorhynchites rutilus. Next base: position 22,697,268 of record NC_073745.1, read on the forward strand.
AAAAAGGTAGTTTCCCTTCCAAATTTTCAATTCTTTTTTCTCAGCCAAGCCTCTCCATCCTTCCACAACCACAGTCACAACCAACACATATCCCAATGCACAGTATAACGTGAGTCGAACGCATACAAATAAACACAGTATACTAATCGATCTCTACCAATACAATATTTGCCATTCCGTTTCCAATCATTAACTGAGCAACATCGCGAATAAATCAATGGTTTAGTAGTTATTCCGAGGTGTGTTCAACTCTCCAACAAGCCACAATCCAAAATCCTGAGCTATCATCATCCAGGTCTCCTTCATCCGAAGGAACCGCCTTTTCCTCAATGGTGTGATCCACCACGTTAAATAAAACGTTTAAAGCAACTTGTTTTCTTCAAATTTGTCAAAAACATGTTTTTGACTTGTCCGAGGTTCAAGCGATAGTGGCATTTTTGTTGATTCAGAATATGTTCGATTTTTGACGTAGGATTACCTCTTTCATCAAGGGTTCATTGAGGTTTTCATTAAACAGGTCATGTTTTTATGCAATAAAGTTAACGTGAACAACTATTTTCGCTACGAACGAATTCTGATGATTTTCATATCAATCGAATCGGAGAATCTCTAATATTTGTTTTGTATGTTCAACAATACGATTCCCCATTCCGTAGGCGGTTAAAATTGATAAAAATTGGAAGTATTATTTTTTCTCATACATTTATTCTATCCATTTGTGTGCTTACCCACCCGTACCGTCAATAACAAGCAACTAATGCATTGCGACATACTCTGTTAGTGACATTTTAGCGTTCAGCATTCAGCCAACGTCATAGGAAGATTGTTAACGTCTTCAATAGTTCAATTATTTTTATCTTAAATTCGGCTGGGAATTTAGGCTTTGGAGTAGGGGAAAGAGGGGCAGTTTCGAACGGGGGCAGTTCCGGACAACGCTTGTAAAAATTAAGTGGTACAATTTACAACCAAATTAAAAATATAAGTACAACAGCTGTCATATGGTTTGACATCTCTTGGTCGTATTGTTTACTTACGAAAACAATACAGTGCTCTTTTTCATACACTTTTCGAAACTTTTGAGCTTGAAGTTGTAAATATTTCTCTAATTCCTTTGTGAACGATTTAGAAATTTAAGTACACCACCTCAATTAGTGACTAATATGAAATGAAGAAAAACGTGCATACAACGGGGAAATAAAGGTCTATTTATTAGATAAAATTATGATTTGTCTTCGGATGGTGGTGGGGCACATTCGTTCATTATTCACGGCACACATTTGGACACTGTTTAATACCTCATAAAATTTGTGTCTGATGGTTGTTTACTAACAAACATCAATTTAGTCTGATTCTCAGACCTAATGATGGTTCGAAACTACAAAAAGAAAACCGATAAAACCAGTTTTAGGATAACAAAGATGAGATGAAAAGAGCTACCGAACTAGTTTCGAATAGAACGTTTTCGTAATTCTAGCTGGTCCAACTGGGTCCATTGTCTTTGCTAATTTCCCAACTAACGGTTGCATAACTTGAAAACTATTTCTCAATGTTCTGGAACATTTGAAAAGGTAGCAGAAGGCAACGTAAACGAATCAATTTCAAAAAATCAATCAAAAAGTCATTGCACTTTGGAAACAAATAAATATTGCCGAATTTTCACTGACTCTCACAGCTAACAGTTTCCTTTCAGACAAATACTGATAAACAGAAAAATTCAGAATATGGAAACGGAAGTAATTGTTGATAAATATAAAATTTTAATTTTTTTTTCGCTGTCCGAAACTGCCCCACACATGGGGCACATTCGGACAAAAAGGCAATTTTCAAAAATTCGAATAAAACATTCAAAATCGCATCAACGCACACCTCTAACACGCTCATATGATACATTGATGTCCAAATGACAACCAGGATGAATTTGGGATTTTTTTTTAACTTTTTTTTTTAAATTTAAAAAAAAAGTGTCCGAATGTGCCCCCCTCTCCCCTATGTTATGTCTGGCTCGAACATTTTGGTATGCTAACAATCCAGCAAAAAATGAACATTAGGGTTGTTCTGTTTTGTCAATTAAGTAGGACTGAGTAATGAAAATGTAATTAAGCCGGATACGGATGAGAACCAGTTTTTGTCGACTGTTGTATCGCTCGAATCAAGGAATGTGCTATTTTTAATTTTGTTAAAATGAGTAGAATAAATGTTTCTCTAGGCTATATCCCACTACTTGCAGACCTAATGTTTCCCCAATGGATGATGTCAGATGGAGAACAGGTAATATCTTGAGGTACATATTTTCTCCCCTCGTCATCCGTCTTGCCGACGGTGGTGTTTCCCAGAATTCCGGAATAACCTGGTCCGGTTCATCTTATATGGGGTCGATGAGCCACCAAAAAAATCTACGAAATAGTTCAGTATAAAATTTCGTTCCTTCCTAAGTTAATATCGCAAGTAATTGAATGTAATGAGTTCGTAGTCCTACGTTAACAATGCGGTCGTGTTTTGGATACTACCCACCTATTTTTTTTTTTCAGATAGCCAGAAGGGCCATGGTACTACTTTTTTTCTTACCCCAACATTTCATCAGTCTATAACTATTCTAATTATGAATATCTTCTTCCGTTCCATTTTTTGTTTTAATTCTTGAAGATAGATAAACAAATAATGATATAATGGATAGAAAAAAATAGTCTTTGTTTCATTTATTTGGATCACGAAAAAACGTCCGAAATTCGTGCCTCTACACTAGAATACACCCTTAACAGTGGGGGTATGATGGACAGGTGGGGGATTTGTATAGTTGAATTATGACTTTGAAATTTCTGTTGATGGGAAACTCTTCTACATGCTATTCTATAATATTTAAACCATCCTATGACAATGAATACTGATCAATAGTGGAATAGAGAAACAAAAACCGAAAATCGAACATGATTCTGCGTGTGGATGTAACTTTTGCGGCTTCGATATTAAGCATTTTGAGTGGTTTAATTGCAAAATTGAATTCGCTGATGGTTATATTTCGGTTTGTGAGTTGACAGAGAAGCGATATTAGGTATGTACGGAAAAGTAAATTCATTCGTAAGTGGTAAATTTAAATTATTGAAATAGTTACACGGGTGGGGGGAGTTGGATGGATGAAATGGGAAATAGATAGTCATATCCATAATCACATCCAATGCATGATGGAAAGTGAAGGGAAGAAGGGATTAAACTCTTTTTTATATTGCTTTCTCTTTTTGTTCAGTTACTATTTCAGTTACTGGACGCACAAACACTGGGAGAGAGTTAAATTATTCCTCTCGCGAGCGATAAACCTCTACGCTTCGTATATTATGAACCTGTCCATATTCAAAACCCCCCCCCACCCCACTACATGTCCATTATACCCGCACCGATAAAAATGTTGTACTTTTCAGCTTGCTTTAATTTCAGTAAAAACATGGAAAAATACATTTTTATAAAACACTAGCTAACCCGGCAAACTTCGTCCCGCCCATTTACTTGATTAATTCTCGAGTAATGCAGAAATTTGTGTTTTATTTGTATGGCAGCCACCCCTAAGAGAGGGGGGAGGGGTATCTAACCACCATAGAAACATTCATTGCACCCTAAAGTTTCCATATGCCTAATTTGGTTTAATTTGCTTAATTAATTCTCGGGTAATGCAAAAATTTGTGTTTCATTTGTACGGCAGCCCCCTTTAAGAGAGGGGGAAGGAGTATCTTAACACCATAGAAACATTTATTGCATCCTAAAACCTCCACATGCCAAATTTGGTTTCATTTGCTTGATTAATTCTCGAGTAATGCAGAAATTTGTGTTTCATTTGTATGGCAGCCCCCCCTTTGAGTGGGGGAAGGACTGTCTAACCATCATAGAAACATTTATTGCACCCTAAAACTTTCACATGCCAACTTTGGTTTCGTTTGCTTGGTTAATTTCCGAGTAATGCAGACATTTGTGTTTCATTTGTATGGCAGCCCCCCCTTAGAGAGGGGGGAGGGGTCTCAAAATATCACGAAAACCTTCCCCGGCCCCAAAAACCCCTACATACCAATTTTCATGTCGATCGGTTCAGTAGTTTCCGAGTCTATAAGAATCAGACAGACAGACAGACATCACTCCATTTTTATATATATAGATTTGGCCAGTTACTTCGAAAACCAGTATATTGAACTGTAAGAAACTGCTTTTAAATTTTTGAAAACATGAGTTTCCAAAGATACAATTGAAGTTTTTCTTAACATGTCCATCTTACCCCCATCTGCCCTATGTAAAATAGATTCTATATACGATTCAATTTGAAAAACTGTATATATCGCTTTATCCTAGGACCAACCGTTCTCGAGATATAACCAATTTCTTATAATGAAAGTAGTGTTAGTAAAATATCGATCCAGCAGGATTATGCATTTTCGAATATTTCATGAGCATGATTTTAATTATATTAAATTGGTTATATCTCGAGAACTGTTAGTCCTAGGATAAAACGTAATATGCAGTTTTTTATGTTGAATCGCATGTACCGTTCTGAATCATATTTCGAACACTTTGTCCTAATATCTTGAAATGCTTAATGCACTGATTATATAATTATGAAATTAATATCACAATTGCTTCTTCAGAGTATTCCCTTGGTTTCACTATCATTTCATATGAGAACTATATTTGAATTACAACATATTCGGCAAAAATATGGCAACACTACTCATTGTCGTTTGTGTTTGACGTTTGCTTAGCGTGAGCACGCAGAATTTACCCGTTCATAAATATTTAAATTTCTCTCGAGTTTCATCAGTTCTCATCATCGTTAACAGTTTACTGTGATTGTCTGGTAAGTGTTTCGCAGTTCACTGTAAAATACAATCAAATGTAATGTAATTTTCGTCCAAAAAATTACAAAATAAAGTGTCCGAAATTTGAATTCAATCTGTCCGAAATTTGATTTAGTGTCCTAAGTTTGATTCTTACTCGCTCCATTTAGTAAACATTTTATTCGATGATTTTTTTTATGTTTTCGACCAAATAGGTACCAAAGTAGAATGCTTAAACGTATATTAAACTAATTTATTGATAATATCATCCAAATAATACCTGTGCTTAATGTTTAGATCTGTTTTCTGCATCATATGCCTTAGGCGTCCGAAATATGATTCAGAACGGTAGATCCTATTTTTTGCTGATTTCCCCCAGGTACCTTGAATTTGAAATCTCTGTTAAGGAATACATGTCGGTGGAAACGACAGCTTCCCCTGCTTTCGTACATTTGTTATTTCCTATTTTACCCAGGCAGCATGTTTTGATGTCTCTGTTAGGGAACACACTTCGGTGGGAACAAAAGTTCCCTTTACGTTGATGTATTTGCAATGCCGATTTCTCCGTATCTTTAATTTCGGCCAATCAGAACGAGTTATATCCATTTGGAGATTTTTCGACTGTTTGATTATTATTCTCAAATTATATATTATTTATTCATTGTGATGAATTGTTATGGAGTGCTCAGATCGATTGATGCAAATATCTCGTAAATCCATCTGGAACTGACTAATAATTGTAAGAACATGAGCCACCGCATGTTTCGTCAATTTCGACCAATCAGAAGTGGGTATTTCCGTTAGAATAAGGGTTAAGCTTTTTCAATTGTTCGATAGCTAGTTGCATGACATATATTATTCTATTCAATGTAAACAAATGTTCTGGAGTGACGAAATCGATTGATGCTCACAATCCATCATAAAATTACTGAGCAAAGAGCTTTTGAAATTACACAATTTTCACGATGTGCTCGATTTTCGATTTTCAATTTGTACCCCAATATGTTCCCGAAAGATGTAATCCTACGTCAATATAACATTTTATATTTTTCCTAAATAGTTCATTAATTTTCCGAAAACTTTGTGAAGCATCGTATCTTAATCAGACATTTGGATTTTCAGTTAAATTTTTTTGAAAAAAAAGTTCAAGGATTGTGAAGTCAACCGTATTTGAAATTGGTCATATGCAGGGTTGCCAACTATAATTTTAAAAAATCAGGGAGAATTCAAATAAAAATCAGGATAAATCAGGATAGCTCATTTTGGGATGTCCTGGAAGTTCGTGCCGGTTTTTAGGAGAACAAAGGCATCATTTTTATAGGCGGACATACATTTATTCAATTTTATGTGTACATTTTTGTTCCACGATCTTTCGCCATGTTTCATGCTGTTTGGCGTTGGCCTTTCAGAAAAACGACGTCTATCACGTAGACGATTTTTTCGTAATTTTCGTAACATTTATAAAGCCGCAAATTGAATTACAAAATTGAAGGCATTTCATTCAAATTGTGTGGAACCCACATATCGTCTCGAAATACGTAACCAAGCTTCAGCAGATGCTCGGTGGATGTAGATGCTGCATTGAATTTGCTAATTCATTTGTCGTATACTGAGGATTACTCTTGACCAACGTCTCGATTTATTCATCATCAATGGCGTCACGAATTTGCTGCTAAAACATAAGAGAACCTTTGTCTTCTTTTTTCAGTTCTACATAATTCTTTGTGGCTAATATTATTTCCATTATTTCCGTATCCAGTCTATTAATAATCTTTGTTTTATTACTTTTATAACATTGTTTTGTTTTATACTTGAGCAAACTTTCACATGTATTTTTTTAGGCATTTCCACAACTATGCATTATTAGTATTGTGGTTCGAGATACTATGACTACGACAATAAATGTCATACCTTATTTACGGTTTTATCCTCAATGTTCAATCGTAAAATTGGCGTTGACGGTTTCGAAAAATTTCATGATTTCGTAATGGATTTTCAGGTAGAATAAACGCACTACGTATTTAAACATTCAAATAAATATTAATACGCAATAATAAATAACAAACGAAAGAAAGAGCAATCACTATACAATGGAGAACCTGAGAGCTTTTTATATAGGCTATTCCGACAGTTCTCATTTTCAACCAGTAAAACTTTGACAGGAATCGCGGTAATACGGTAATACGGAGTTTTCCCTTCACTGCCGTATTTACCAAAGTGACGTAAGTGCCAAAATTTACATTTTGATTTTTTAAAGAATACAAAATCCGTCCAAGCAACAGCGAAGTTTTACAGAAATGTGAAAAAATGGCCCCGTAAAAGCTTGAAAACGGTATGACGTAAGCGCCATTCCCCCTATGATGTGACGTAAGGACTAGTTAATTGTGATGCGATGCGATTTTTGATCTGATCTGATGGAATAGGATGAACGAGCAGGGACAGCAAATTTCACATAACAACATCTTTCCTAATGGACGTTCAGTGTAATGAAGGTCAAATGCGTTCATGCCAAATATTTTAATCAAAAGCAGCCCATCCCCATGCAGTGCCACATTTATATTATAAATATTGTTCTAGTCTATAAATCAATTCTCTGTTTAAAAATCTCGTCAAATATTGAACTTCAAAAAATCAAACTCAGCTTAAAGGAATAATTTATCCTGAATGTATTGTTATAATTATACAAATTGTAACTAAATGGTTAAAAATCATCAATTTAATTGTTGATTGCAAGGATTTCCCAATAATGTCTTTTATCTTCAGGAATCCAGGGACAAAACTTAATAACGATGTTTACTTTCCTTGTCTGCTCAATACCTCTTTCGGATGAATTGAAACTGTGTGTTGCTTGAACAGTGAACAGCTGCACACTTCTTAATTCTCCAGCGAAACGTATCTCATAACAGAACTCAAAACATTCTCAGAACACAAACCATCGGATAATTTTGAACGGCATTATCTCATCTAACACGGGTGGTTTCAATTGCATTAAGCGATTAAGATTCACTGTTTCCACATCAAACTGGCGTTGGAAGCAAAGCTTAAATAAAACTGCCTTTTTTCAAAAATCAAGCCGATGGTAATGTTTTTCCATCAAGTGTACACATTTTGTACAGACCAGATTTTTGTAGTGTGCGCGTATTTATTATGCAATTTTGGGAAAGTATCGTACTGAAAAGTCTTTCCTCTGGCGCTTGCGTCACTTTGCGAAATTAAGGCAGATGAGCTCCGCCAGGATTTGTTGTTGACATGCCCTGTTCTATGATAGATTTGGCTGTTTCATCAATCCAGCTCTATTGTTTTGAAACCCAAACATAAGCACGAGGCATCTACAAAAAATGAGGGCGCATTTATCCTGCCGGTGAAACACAAATCAGATGTCGGTTTTACCCCGAATTGACTCAAAATTTCAAAACAAAGTTTCAGGCATCGATAAGCAACAAAATCACCTACAGTCTCCGAAAATACACTGAACTATGACCAACGATAAATTAGACTCACAAAAGTATCGAATTTTCCAAAGTTTTCCGACTAAAACACAAAAATTACATTAGTGAAAATTTACACGGACTAACTCCTGTTTGCTGACCGGTTCTGGTTTCGTTATTCGTTTGAAAGCAAAGCGACTTCTGCATTTGGTGGGTAACTCGATATGTAAATAAAATAAGTAAAAAAAACTTTTTAAGTTAAACGGTTTAATTGTGATTATACATAATAATGTATTAAAAGCCAGAAAATAATTAGGCAAGTAGCAGTTAGCAGTTATCACACCTCTCCTTCATTAGTCTAGGGCATTGATGAGACTAAAATAAAATCGTGGGACATATGATGAAGTAGTTTATTGTGGATAATGGAAATGCAACGTGCCCTACGATTTTATTTTAGTCTTATCAATGCCCTAGACTAATGGAGGAGAGGTGTAATAACTGCTAACTGCTACTTGCCTAATTATTTTCTGGCTTTTAATACATTATTATGTATAATCACAATTAAACCGTTTAACCTAAAAAGTTTTTTTTACTTATTTTATTTTCTATTTTTTAGTACATTATCTGTTTCATTAGACTATTTCTCTACAATAAAACCAATGCATTGTATTCTATCAGTCAAAAAAATTCATTTGATACCGATATTGAGTGGATTGCAGAAAAAACATAGTGTTTTCTCCAAGTCAAGTTCGTTCGTTTGATACACATATCAGTATCAACCTTTTTTTTTAGATGATATGGAATCAGCTATTTTGTAGCGGCGTCCAAATTGGATTTTTCAAGATAAGAAGTTTTAAAATGACAGCAGAGATAAAGGTATTTTATAAATTCGGTCAGTTCCTATTGGTCAAATTCCTATTAATGTGGGACAACCCTACAAACATACAAACATACATACGAACAGTTCAAGCTAAATAAAACAGTTTAATAAAGTAATTTACTATTTTTTGTGATTGCGGCCATCTTGGATTTGGATTTTTCATGGTCTACTGTGATCTACTAGTCAAGCCCTTTCTTTTGATACCCATAATAATAAGGTTTTGAGAAAATATGTAGTCCGCCATTGTTTAGTGGCAGCCATTTTGGATTTGAATTTTTAATGAATAACGGTGTTCTACTAGTCAAGCCCTTTCATTTGATAGAGGAACTGGTACAAATTCGGTACCCCATTTTGTTTTTTTGGATTTAGCTCTTGGCCAATGCTCGGAATTTCTTCATATTACGTCAGCTTACGAAGGGATCTATTGCGGACATTTCTCCGCAAACTGATTTCAAACATCTTGATTTGGCTCGGAGCTTTGAACATAGAAGTGAAGAAGAACTCAAATTCAAGTACCCGAGTTGTCTGGGTATAAATTTGGTACCCCTTTTTTTATTTTTTCAAATTAAAGAATCGTCCTGAAATCACTGAAAAATGTATTTTTTGACATTCTCATACAAAATAGATGTGAAGTACACTATCTTACGTAAATTAACTCTACTTTGACGAAAAAGCATGCAATTTTACAAAACAAAGAGGAACAATAAAACAATAACAATAATTTTTTTTCAAGAAAAAGTGAACAAATTTCATCTCGATTTATTTCTAACTAAAAAAGTAAAACGAATCAATCCCCAAATCGGATAAAATTTAATTTTGCTGCATGGGCATGCAAAAGTTAGCATAGTGTATCATCAATACTATGTTTACATTGGAGTGCCAAATTACCCGCATACCGAATTTTCACTTTGGAATGAAATCTATGAAATTTGTGATTAAAATCTCGATACACTTACTCGAATTTGTTGAAGAACATCAATTTCCATATCAGCTTTAATATTTAAAATCGGCTCACTTTTTGATTTTTAATGATTTTTTCAAAAAACGCACATGATAAATTTTCGAGATTTCAAAAACAACAAAACTTGATTTTTTTTTTAAACACAGATATTTTGGTTTTTTGGCATTTGACGTTTGTTACTACATTACAAGAACACTTTTTTTATTCACCACCAGAGTGCGCTCATTATCGCCGGAGATCCGGGTGGGTACCAAATTACCCACGGGGTACCGAATATGTACCAGTTCCTCTACCCATATTAATGAGATTTTGAGAAAATATGTAGTCCGCCATTTTGTAGTGGCAGCAATCTTGGATTTACATTTATCATAAATAACCGTATTCTACTAGTCAAGCCCTTTCATTTGATATCCAAATTGATGGGGTTTTGGAAAACCCATATTGATGAGGTTTTGAGAAAATATGTGATCCGCCATTTTGTAGCGGCCGCCATCTTGAATTTTCAAGATAATGAAATACGCAATTTTATAATGACTACAGAGATAAAAGTGTGTACCAAATTTCAGGTCAATCGGTCAACAGGAAGGAGGTCAAATTTCTATTAATGTGGGTCAGAGCTACAGACAAACATGTTACTAACATACAAGCATACAAACATACAAACATACAAACATACAAACATACAAACATACAAACATACAAACATACAAACATACAAACATACAAACATACAAACATACAAACATACAAACATACAAACATACAAACATACAAACATACAAACATACAAACATACAAACATACAAACATACAAACATACAAACATACAAACATACAAACATACAAACATACAAACATACAAACATACAAACATACAAACATACAAACATACAAACATACAAACATACAAACATACAAACATACAAACATACAAACATACAAACATACAAACATACAAACATACAAACATACAAACATACAAACATACAAACATACAAACATACAAACATACAAACATACAAACATACAAACATACAAACATACAAACATACAAACATACAAACATACAAACATACAAACATACAAACATACAAACATACAAACATACAAACATACAAACATACAAACATACAAACATACAAACATACAAACATACAAACATACAAACATACAAACATACAAACATACAAACATACAAACATACAAACATACAAACATACAAACATACAAACATACAAACATACAAACATACAAACATACAAACATACAAACATACAAACATACAAACATACAAACATACAAACATACAAACATACAAACATACAAACATACAAATTACAGGGCAAGCTAAATAAAACCGTTTAAAACATCGAGTTCAATTGTCCCAGGTTGATATTCTAGGCGAAAAATTTGATTACTTTCTTCTCAGTAGGCCATTTTTGGAACATAAGACAACTATGTGTAGAACGGCAGAATTCATCGATTAAAAAATCATAATCTTCGCAATTTGCAAAATTATACTTTCGCAATCTTGGTTTGATTCATTTTAAAATTAAAAACCTCTTAAAGGGTGTGCCACATCAAATTGCATCACGGAAAAAACGCTGTAGAAATTCGCCCAGTAGACCGATCCTTTTGAAAATTTTAGACAGTAAAATAAAAACTATTAAACCACTTTTGGCCTTTTTTTTTTATTCATACTTCGAGCCCAAGCCCGTATGCTCGCACCTTCCTCTTTACCCCGTCCATAAGGTTCTGTACAACGTCAGGTTGTAGTTTTTTTTGAACAGAAATCCATTTTCTCTTGAAGTCTGCCTCCGATTTGACAACTTTTGGGTTCTTCCGGAGGGCCTGCTTCATAATCGCCCAATATTTCTGTATTGGGCGAAGCTCCGGCGTGTTGGGCGGGTTCATTTCCTTTGACTCGAAGGTGACCCCGTTGGCTTCGTACCACTCCAACACGTCCTTTGAATAGTGGCACGAAGCGATATCCGGCCAGAAGATGGTCGGGCCCTCGTGCTGCTTCAATAGTGGTAGTAAGCGCTTCTGTAGGCACTCCTTAAGGTAAACCTGCCCGTTTACCGTGCCGGTCATCACGAAGGGGGCGCTCTACTTTCCGCAAGAGCATATCGCTTGCCACACCATGTACTTTTTGGCAAACTTGGATAGTTTCTGCTTGCGAATCTCCTCCGGAACGCTGAATTTGTCCTTTGCGGAGAAGAACAACAGGCCCGGCAGCTGACGAAAGTCCGCTTTGACGTAGGTTTCGTCGTCCATTACCAGGCAATGCGGCTTCGTCAGCATTTCGGTGTACAGCTTCCGGGTTCGCGTCTTCCCCACCATGTTTTGCCTTTCGTCGCGGTTAGGAGCCTTCTGAACCTTGTATGTACGCAGGCCCTCCCGCTGCTTGGTTCGCTGGACGAATCAACTTGACAAATTCAGCTTATTGGCGACATCCCGGACCGAACTTCTCGGATCACGTCTAAACTGCTTAACTACGCGCTTGTGATCTTTTTCACTGACGGAGCATCCATTTTTGCCGTTCTTCACCATCCGGTCGATGGTTAGGTTCTCGAAGTATCGTTTTAGTACTCTGCTGACCGTGGATTGGACGATTCCCAGCATCTTTTCGATGTCCCGATGTGACAACTCCGGATTCTCGAAATGAGTGCGCAGGATTAATTCACGACGCTCTTTTTCGTTCGACGCCATTTTTCCAAATTTACGAAAAATTGACAGTGAAGCATGGCCAACGTGATCTATACACTCTTATCTGATTATAAGCGAAAGCTGAAGATATAATTCCTAAAAATTTAATTTCTACAGCGTTTTTTTCGTGATGCAATTTGATGTGACACACCCTTTAAAATAATTCTTTATTAATAAAATTTTGCATCAAATAGCAGAATTCGAGCAGACTAGAATTGTTTGCATTGAAAACTCTGAAAAATTAATTGCATTTATTATGAGGGCCGATAATCCAGTGAACAATGATCTGTTATCTAATTGATTCGAGCCAAATATTTGCACGCTAGCCAGTGCTCTGCGCGGAAAATGAATTTATCAGTACACATTATATGCGTTAGTAATTCCATCCAAATTTAAACAATACCTAGTTAAGCTCTACCCGAGCCCAATCAGCATGATACGATTCCAGCGCAAGCGGTATCCATTTACAAACAACAACAATGAATTTCAGAGAACGTGGTCAAACTACGACCTAGATTCTATTGCAGATTGCGAACCCCGATTGGCTGTTGTTATTTAAAGCAAACCCGTTTCCGCCTCCGGACCTACCACAGTGATGAGAACCGATTCGGTCCATTCTGCGCAGGCAGGAGTCCGAACAGCCGGCACGTATTCACTGGGCATCCGGCGGCGTGACCGGTAGTTTGTGTAGCTCAAAACAGCTTGACACATTATAGCAGATGTATTATTAATGAAATAGTTTCACAGAGGTATTTTCGCGCACACGAAAACATTCTCCCGACCCGGGAGCAGGCACGCTAGAGGCTGGGAATTGCCGTGAATAATTCATCGCGATGGGGATTCGGTCTAAAATGACAACAATATCAACTAAAACACAGCACGGCCCTCAACTATCTCATCAACAATTTCTGCCGTAATATAAGCTTCATGTGTCGGTTTCCTGTATAGATCCCCCTTTCGCTCCCATGCTCCCAAATTCACCGCAACCACCTTATTAAATATTTATTCAAATCAACATTTCCCATTTGGTCAGTAACCCGGAAAGCATACCATGAAATAACTCCCAAAAATGCTACAATCGTTTACGCTGTAGAACATCTGGAAACAACATCTTCCCGGGCAGTTCAGCATTGGCATCACTCAAGCTGGGCTGCTCCCTTGCCAATGATTTATTGCAACAAATTTTCCACTTGAGTTAGCTCTAAGATCCTTCCCTTGCCGAAGGGCAACCAGTCCCACATCCTCCATACGTATGCCTGTTCAAGGATCTTCTCTTCGCTGGCTTCCCCTAGCGAACTAATCGAGTATGTGATAGTGAGAAGTGAATTAATGGTGTGTGAAAGGATCTGGAATCCAGCGAAAGGCAATAGACTCCTAGCCCCGAACTTTTTTTCTATTTCGTACGGCATGATTTACATAAGGTTCATCGGAGATAAGAGTATTGAATATTGAAAGCCTGAGCGAGATGCCACCACAGCTTCGTACTCAGATTTGCGCTCTCGTGGTATGCAAAACTCGGCAATGATTGCATGCATTGTAAGTTAATTTGATGTATGGTCTGAGGGAGATAGCAACATATTTATTCAACGCATATGCGAGTGCTCGACAAAGCTCTTGAAATTTATGAATAATTCTGAGAACCTTGGGCCATTATATTTCATTGGGAAAATATTCCAAGCGCTAGGGACCACTCCGAGTGGAACAACAACGGCAAAGTTGCATCGAGCAGAGATGCCAGATCTAGAGGAATATTGTATTTTATGGAAATACGAATCCATAGGAAAATTCTTGGAAAATTTATGAAGTATCTTCAGGCCTATTTAAATATTAATTTTCAGTTAATTTTGCCGTTAAATGTCCTACAGAATTGATGTAAATTTTGATTTCGGAGGTATCTTCTTCCTCTGAAACCAAAATTAAGGTGAATTGCAAGCCCTACCGTTATCAATTTATTTTATCACTTGTCAATGACATCAGTCCTTGTTTTCACATTTTTTTTATAACTCATTTGTTTATGAATCGATCTTATTTCGTCCGTGGATCGATCTCCATCGCTGATGATTGTTACGTGGACGGAGTTATTCTATAACAACAAAAAGATGGTCAATTGAGGACCCTGAGTTTTGAACTCACGATCGATCGCTTACTTAGCAAATGCGCAACCAATGTGGCTACGAAGACCCCCTTGTTTTTCTCATTACCCCCCTTTTTTGTGGATACAATGATCAATTCATTTTCATAACTTAAAATATTCTAAAATTCCGAAATTGTTTTGAAATTGGGTTATTATAGGTAATTAAACAAATCAATAACGATTGATGCAATGGCCTTAACAACAGTAATTATCTACACTGGTTCATAGAACCTCTCATAGACATAACATATATTTGAGACGATCTGGCGTAGTGGTAACATCCGTACCTCTTACGTTAAAGGTCACGAGTTCAATTCTCACTCCCGACATTCTTCCAGAATGGAAGTAAAGTGACGAACCAATCAAAAGTGTTGAAAGTCACTACAATACAGAAAAGAAACAAAAGAGATAACCTACATTCCATCTTTTTATTCTGTCAGATTTATAAATATTCCAACAAAATTTTTGAAAATTCGAATCAATTTGCAATTTGCACACTTTAAGTGGTTCTATTTGTGCCAGATTTCGTGGAAGTCTCCTTTTTCAAGTAGCATTCGCTTAAAGGGTGTGTCACATCAAATTGCATCACGGAAAAAAACGCTGTAGAAATTCGCCCAGTAGACCGATCCTTTTGAAAATTTTAGACAGTAAAATAAAAACTATTAAACAGCTTTTGGCATTTTCTTTTCATTCATACTTCGAGCCCAAGCCCGTATGCTCGTACCTTCCTCTTTACCCCGTCCATAAGGTTCTGTACAACGTTAGGTTGTAGTTTTTTTTGAACAGAAATCCATTTTCTCTTGAAGTCCGCCTCCGATTTGACAACTTTTGGGTTCTTCCGGAGGGCCTGCTTCACAATCGCCCAATATTTCTCTATTAGGCGAAGCTCCGGCGTGTTGGGCGGGTTCATTTCCTTTGACTCGAAGGTGACCCCGTTGGCTTCGTACCACTCCAACACGTCCTTTGAATAGTGGCACGAAGCGAGATCCGGCCAGAAGATGGTCGGGCCCTCGTGCTGCTTCAATAGTGGTAGTAAGCGCTTCTGTAGGCACTCCTTAAGGTAAACCTGCCCGTTTACCGTGCCGGTCATCACGAAGGGGGCGCTCCGCTTTCCGCAAGAGCAGATCGCTTGCCACACCATGTACTTTTTGGCTAACTTGGATAGTTTCTGCTTGCGAGTCTCGTCCGGAACGCTGAATTTGTCCTCTGCGGAGAAGAACAACAGGCCCGGCAGCTGACGAAAGTCCGCTTTGACGTAGGTTTCGTCGTCCAGGCAATGCGGCTTCGTCAGCATTTCGGTGCACAGCTTCCGGGCTCGCGTCTTCCCCACCATGTTTTGCTTTTCGTCGCGGTTAGGAGCCTTCTGAACCTTGTATGTACGCAGGCCCTCCCGCTGCTTGGTCTGCTGGACGAATGAACTTGACAAATTCAGCTTATTGGCGACATCCCGGACCGAACTTCTCGGATCACGTCTAAACTGCTTAACTACGCGCTTGTCATCTTTTTCACTGACGGAGCATCCATTTTTGCCGTTCTTCACCTTCCGGTCGATGGTTAGGTTCTCGAAGTATCGTTTTAGTACTCTGCTGACCGTGGATTGGACGATTCCCAGCATCTTACCGATGTCCCGATGTGACAACTCCGGATTCTCGAAATGAGTGCACAGGATTAATTCACGACGCTCTTTTTCGTTCGACGACATTTTTCCAAATTTACGAAAAATTGACAGTGAAGCATGGCCAACGTGATCTATACACTCTTATCTGATTATAAGCGAAAGCTGAAGATATAATTCCTAAAAATTAAATTTCTACAGCGTTTTTTCCGTGATGCAATTTGATGTGACACACCCTTTACTATGTTGACAATCATTTTTAGCCACAAATTATGGCTAAATTGATTGATGGCTTCTAAATGTAGCCATTCTCGAGATATTTGAAAAAAATATTTTTAATTTATTGTCTTTTTTATAGTAAATATTCCCTTTTAATATGTTTGTCGTGTTATACCGTCATGTTCATGAAATTTTATGAATTTGCTTATAATTTCCAACAACTTTTCCAAATAAATCATTATGGTAAAAATATATGTTTAGGAGTTACGTTGAAAAACATTTGAAGACATGTGGGTTAACACAAAACGTAGCGATATTAAAAAATCTTTTTTTTTATGGGTACAAATATAATTAACTTGTTTACGTTATGCCTGGATTATACCTGACGTCAGGTATCTTAAAGCTACCTCTGTACAGGTATATAAAGTCAGGTACCTTTAAGGTACCTCTATAATGTATAGAGTGAGTAACAGTATACCACAATGGACCACAAAATTATTTTTTTTCGTTTTGTAGACCGTTTCCGAAAAACGGTAAGAAATGTTCATCTGAAAAACGTTTCTTAACCGTGTCAATGATTGGGAAACTTAAGTCAATGGGATGCAATATCCTTTTAGAAACATCTGTAAAAATTTGCGGATCATGCCGTTTATCTGTATACTCTTTCAAACCAAAGCAGTGTAATACTGAGGAGCAGATCAGTACAGCAGTAGGAAATACTTTAGAAGAAGTATCATCGATAGTTTCAGTCGTTTCAGCATATTCGCAAGATTCCCAAAACAGCAATATACCAGATTATTCCCGAGCGTACAACATTGAGCTATTCAACAAGGGAATCGCCAGTATTAACGTTTCACTAATAATGACGAAAAGACTTGGATAGGCAAGTTACCCCGAACATAAATTCAATGAAATTTCTAAATTAATACATGAAATCTATTTTCCTTTTCACATGATGAAGACGAAGAGTCGAACTTTAAACAAAAGGCAAAAGAGTTTGATGAGATTATCAATCAGCTCAAAGAGAAATTTGACCACACAGAGACAACAAGAACAGTTATAGTTTTAATAGTTTTGCTTAAGTCTTGGTCCGTGCAAAAAATGGAAGAAGAATTTGGCGTTAATGAATATATAGCAATTCAAGCCAAAAAACTGGCAAATGAAAAAGGTGTATTATCGACACCACATAGCAAATGTTAAAAATCATGTTTCGGAATTTTATAATGACGACGATATCAGTCGATCATTACCTGGAGAAAGAGACTATGTTTCTGTAGCCAAAGATGGGAAGCGTCAACACATTCAAAAAAAATGGATGGGTTATATCCATGATATAACCGCAAGGTTGACGTGGGACTATCTTAGCTTAGCAATCATTTGTTTGTATTGTTTAAATTTTTGATTGAATGAAACAATTTCCCAACTATATTAAATGCAAGTAAAACGATTGAACAAAGGCTATGTAAGGTCGATTCATGCATTGTGATAGATTATGTTCTTCGATTCAAGTAAATTTAATGACAGTCCTTTTACATTTGGTATGATGCCTAGGACAAAATATGTGAACGACAGAATTATCAAACGATTATTTATTTTACTTTTACCCCTGAAGTTTGCATCTCTCAAGTGTATGTACTTCTAAAACTGCGAATTTGCTTGATTTGATTGAGGCACTCAGTTTCGGACATGTACCTTAAACGCATATTGTTCAATCAATAGGCGTTATCAACATTTTGCCTAATCATCAAATGGTATGCGTAGAAATTCTGTGAGCAGAACATATGAAGGCATATCCTTCAATGCAGTCTTGAATAACCGAGCAAAAACGTTGTGTTCGTACCCGCTATTCAAAACAAAAATGCGGGTGCAGAAGTACCCCCGGCTTGCATGAATCAACAACTTCAACTTCTGTAGAACAAAAATACCCCCGACCTGCATAAATTTTCAATGCCAATTTCCCCAGGCACATTAGTTTTGAAATCTCTGTTATGGAACACATTTCGGTGGGAACAAAAGCTCCCCCTACTTTCATGTATTTTCAATGCCCATTTCTCCAACGCTGCTTGGTTTTGAAGTTCGTGTTAGGGAACATATTTCAGTGAGAACAAAAGTCCCCATACTTTCATGTATTTGCAATGCCGATTTCCACAGGGCTGCTTGGTTCTTATGGTCGTGTTGGGGAAACCGTAAATCGGGCCAATCAAAACGAGGCAGTTAGGGCGTTTAGATAACGCTCAACATTTCACAGTTTTTCAATTGTTTATCTAATGAAAAATAACATTTTATTAATTGCGATAGATGCGTGAAAATATTCCCTATCAATTGATGCACACATCTCTCCAATCCAGTAAGAAATGTTCGAGTTATAAGCATTCGAAATCTTGCATTTTGACGTAGGATTACGTCTTTCGGGAACATATTGGGGTACAAATTGAAAATCGAAAATCGAGCACATCGTGAAAATTGTCCAATTTCAAACGCCTATTGCTCAGTCATTTCATGATGGAATAATGAGATTGTAGCGTCAATCGATTTCGGCACTCCATTACAATTTTTTATATTGATGAAAATAATAATGTCATGAAACTAACTATCAAACAATTAAAAAATCTCAACCCCTGTCCTAACGGAAATACCCAGTTCTGATTGGTCGAAATTGACGACACATGCGGCGGGTCCCTAACAGAGACATCAAAACCAAGCTGCCTGGGGGAAATCGGCATTGCAAATACATGAAAGTCGGGGGCATTTTTGTATTGCAAGTAAGGTGAGTGATGCGATTAATTCTAGCTAATAAAATTCAAATTTGGAACTCTAATGTTGGTTGCATCGTGAAATTTCATATCAATGACCGATCATGCATTGTGAAGAATTTAGCACAAGTGTAATTGTAAAATTGTATATGGTAACAGTTGTGTTAAAAATGACTTGATATGCTCATATGCTTCCCATATGCTCTACATATAGTGTTAGGTGTTGTTAGTCCAATTAAAATTCGCATTGGGTTGAATAAACACTCAGAAAGTATAAATTATAAAAGAAAATTACCCTATCCATTTCAAATATGTTTTCTCAATATTAAAGTACCATGTTTATATTGATGAGAAAAATTGATAATTGTTTTCGGTATTGGTAATTATCTTATATTACATTGGTGAGTTTTTTTTTCTTTATTTCGTCCATACATAACACAGGAGGCATCTCATCTAGAATCACAGAGGGCGGTTTTCATCAAACCTCGTTCCACTTCGGTATCTTTTATCTGATTCGCATCATACAACGACTGTTTACCATCTGTCATCATCATTCGGTAAACACTGGTGGAGTGAACAAATAATACCCAACAACCGAACAAAACGGCTCTTTTCAGGGACATCAAATCATTATCAAAAAGTTTAACGATGTAATTCTTCAAACATATCCAAAATCAACAGATAGCCTAACGGAATCCTACGTCAGCTATGCGGTCGTGTCTCGGACACAACCCCCATTGTGACTTTTTTTTCCTGCATGTTCTGTGTTTAGGTTTTCATTTTACCCCTCGTATATTCCGGTTAGACGTAGTCCCACGTCAAAAGGTTATTAATAACATCATTACGGGAAACTTTCAACAGATTTAAGGAACTTAATCTTAATTGCAAAATTGGATTTAGCTCTTTAGCATCAATGCGTCCGAAGCATAGCAAATTGCTGAGTAGTTCAGGAAATCATAACGTTTGTGTTTGTACATTCCATGAAAATGTAAATCTTATGCTTCATAGTCTCAAAAAATATTTCTTTAATATTGAATGCAAAGAATATATGGACAAAATACTATGTAACATATCAAATGAATCAAAATACTGTTACCTTCGTGAATGTAAAAATACCCAACAATGGACGAGTTTGGAAACTGGTTTCTAGATGAGCTTCAGGAACGCAATTTAATTGAAATCACTTATGCACAATGGATTTCTACTGATCGATGCGACATAGAAACTCGTGTAAAACCGGTGGAAGAATTTGTATCGTATTTTTGCGAAAAAATAGAAAAAATACTTACTCATGACTACATTAAAACACAACAGTCCACATTTCTTAACAATATAAAAGCTAATTTGCAAGAAAATGAGGTTGTTGTGATTTGCGATTTTTCCGAAAATTATTCATTTGTGCTTCAAGATGAAGTTCAAAGTCATCACTGGAACAATGATCAAGCAACAATCCATCCATTCGTTGTTTATTATAGAGATGAAAAAGGTTCTCTGGAAAATTTAAGCTTTGTAGTTAAGTTTTAAGTCATGACACAATAGCTGTGCAAGTATTTATTTCTAAATTGGTAACATTTTTGAAACAACAAATGCAGGTAAAAAGAATAAAATTCATGTCGGATGAAGCTGCATTCCAGTATAAAAATAGGAAAAATTTTGGGAGTTTATGTCAGTTTAAATCGAAATACGACATTGACGCTGAATGACATTTTTTTGCAACATCACACGGCAAAGGACCTTGTGATGCAATTGGTGGTACATTAAAACGGATGGCAACAAGAGCTAGTTTGGCTAGGCAGCATGAACATCCGATTACGAGTGCAAAAACGTTATTTGATTGGGCTAGCAAGCGAAATGAAGACTATCTTACAAAATTGTCATTTTCATATAAATATGTCACAGAACAATATGATCAGGGTGTGGAAGAGTTGAGTAGCATGTACGACCAAACAAATTCCAGGTACCCAAAAGTATCATTCTTTTGTACCTGTATCCGAGAATGAAGTAGCAGCAAAGTTGTACTCTAACGGCAATGCAGCAAGTTATCATAATGTGTATAGAAATTCAAGAAAATAATGAAAAAATTAAATTATATACAACAATCATAAACTCCGATAAATATAGGAATTATTTGACCAAATTGTAGAGAATTATATTTTTTCCTTTTACAAATGTTGTGTTCTGTTGGCGCAACATGTATAACATGCTAAAAGTTTGTATTAAGATAAAAAAAACATTTTTTAATATCGCTAGGTTTTATATTAACCCACATGTGTTCAAATGATTTTGAACGTAACTCCTAAACAAATATTTTTACCATGATGATGTATTTGGAAAAGTTGTTGGAAATTATAAGCAAATTCATAAAATTTCATGAAGATGACGGTATAACACGTGAAACATATTAAAAGGAATTTTTTACTATAAAAAAGATAATAAATTAGAAATATGTTTCAAAATATCTCGAGAATGGCTGCATTTAGAGGGAGATTTATAATGAGCTTTTTTGTTTCAAATCACATCAGGAATTATAATTTGCGGCTAAAAATGATTGTTAACATACAAAAATTCGAAGTTTAGAAAATTCATAAAAATTCGATGTTCAACAAAGTTCGTCAAAAATAGTTTTACCATCTTGGATCCATTTTTTAAATTTTCTACATGACTTCTATTTTATATGAAAAAATTTAAAAAGAATTAAAAATATGTATTTTGGATATTGCAAATTAAAGTTTTTTTTTGTAAATAAAAAAAAGATTACTAATTTTTTTCTCAGTGTATATTTTTTCATGTTTAGACATCAATACTCTATAACTCTTTCTAAGACACTATTTCGGTACGACTCATAGTTTTTGAGATAAAAAATATCAAAGATTTCTCCTACTAAAATCGATACGTCCTTTTCAAAAGTTACGCTTGAGTAAAAAAAATCTCAATTGCTGTGGAAACTCATATTTCCTTCAACCCAAACGGAATACAAACTTTCATTCGAATCAAAAATAATCATGTTTTGTCATTTGTCGATTTCATTTGGAATTGCTCAATATGATCGCTCATCACCTGAGAGATTCTGGATAAATTTATTTGTTTACATGTAAGAAACGTGTTTTCTGACTTTAAGGGGATGAATCAAAAATTTAATTTTTCTTTTATAATCAAAAAACAGAAACAAAATACATGAAAAACGAAGAAGAGAGAAACATTTTGACTCAATTATATACCGCATTCGATTATATACAGTGAAAAGAAATCAGAGACTGTATATAATCGAGTCCGTCCTTTGTATATGAACGAGTAAAGTAAATGGAATGATAGTTTCTATCAATGTTTTGTTTAGATTCAATGAAAAGTTTCATTTTTCTCAGAGGCGACAACGTTGATATACATCGGCACACTCTTCAGCAAGCTCGGCTCAACTGGTTACAAGCGAATTCCTATTGGTAAGCCTATTAGCTTCAAGTAGGGGGATGTGCTTAAAACTATTAATAGTGCCTTGAAAATAGTAATAAATTATATTTACAGTTAACATTCAACGAGGATTAACGATAATATGTATCCAGTTTATATTATTCCAAAACTAAAATCATGAATGAAATCAATCTTAATTGTAACTCGTAAAATTAAACTAAATAAAAATTCTTTGCTTGAACTTTACACTACTGAAATGTTTGCTTTATAGTTTTGGTGACGAAAACAAAAAAAAATCTTTTGCGACAAATGTGTTTAACAAGTTTAAAAAGTGGCGATTTTTTGACGTAGAACTACGTCTTTCATTAAGGGTGCCAAATCAGAAAACAGGTAACGTTTTTATGAAATAAAGTTAATATTTATAACTATTTTTGCCGCGAACGGATTTTGGCGATTTTGGCATACTAAACGAATCGGAAATTCCGTAAGATTAGTTTAATATGCTATATATTAGAATCCCCTGGTTTGTAAATGGTTAAAATTCATGAAAACTTTAAGCGTTTCCATTTTCCCATACATTTGTTCTGTCCATTTGTGTGCTTTCCCGAACAGAACTGTCAATAACGAGCAACTTATCGATGACCAACGGAGGGGAAATCGTAGAATTTAAAGTCTCCGTGAACAAAGGAAAAGAAGAAGATTGAAGGGGAATACTTGCCTAGAGTATAAACAGTGGATCTCACTGAGGCAAACTTTCATTCGGCATCGGACTGTTGTGCAATTCAGTTCACTTTGCTTTCGCTGCGCTTCGATCTAAGATTGGACCCCACCAGAATCCAACTTGGATATCGTCGTTTGGTTTTTCTGTTCGTTTTTCGCGTTATTCGGATCGTGTGTTTTTCTTTCCGTGTCATAAATTGGACGCTTCGCGTAGTGTGTGATGATCAAGAAGAAGAGGAAGGCAGGCTCAAGCCCTGCAAAAAACGAACGCATTGCCAGGGGCAATAAAATTTCGAGGCAAGCGTCATCTAATGATGCACGAGATGTTGGTGCAGTGAAAAGCGCTCGCACTGAAACGAGCCTTCGCGAGTGTGACACCGCATCGAACAACAGCAAAGTAGGCGATTTCGGCGCGTCGGTCGAAAATGTAAACGCCGTTACACAGGCAGCAACCAAAATCAAGGTCCCCCCGCTGGTGGTGAAGGCGGTCGCTCTTGACAAACTCATCAGCGAATTCGCATCGATGGGTGTTACAGTTGGTGCCTTTGAGAATGCATCAATGTATTAAACTGACGTTATAGCGAAGCAGAAGTTAAGGTGCGCCAAAGCATTATAGAATAATATCCGAAGGTATAAACAAGCGACTTATATAAAATAACAGCGTAGTTCTACGTCAACAATACGGTCGTATCTTGGACACAACCTCCTATATTTTTTTCATTTTGATCCACAAACGCTGTCAATCCTCATTGTTAATGTTCAAAAAAAAAAACATTCCCGGGAAAGTTTTTTATTGAATATACATTATATACAAAAATGTGTAGTTGGTGCAATTATCTACGCGAAGCATGTCTTATTGTTTAGCAATAAATGAAAAATCCGTAAAAAACGTCTACACGACAAAACAAATCTGGCCTCTCGGCGTCGAGTCAAAAGTTAAGAACCCGAAGCAGAAGAGAAAGGAAAATAAAACAATCATGTTTCGAGACACTGTTGGAATTTACCACCCCCTCCTCCTATTCCCCGGCAGGCAAATTGGTGTGACACGGATCAAAAATCATCTCACTTACGTTCCCCCTCCCCCCACACCACCCGGGTACGTGATACTGCACGAATATCTTGCGCATCGAGCGGCTTTGAGCACATGTATTGAAAGATAAAACGTACATCAAATGTGTGTGTGTGGGTGCGTGTTTGTGCACGTTTATGCGGCAAAACTGAACTTTGATGATATGACACTTTGCAGTTAGAAAAAAAAACACACAACAACAACAACAACAAAAACCCAAGCACACACATTTTCTTAAACAGTACCGGGGAATATACCAAAGGTTGGGAGAAGAAATTTTATTTTATATTACCGGAAGTGCCCCCGGGGGTTTATGTTTCATCTTCTCGAGGTACTCGTCCACCAACCCTCTTGGAGCAACTTCAAGCTTTCACTTTTGTGAGAGCACAGCTTCATCCTGTTCGCATCCTGCACGTCTGCCGACCCTCTGATAAGAGCACGACAGATATGAGACACTTTGATACGAAGCAGTGATAGGGTATATATATTTTTTTTATTTCAAACTCAGACATTGTCATGCCCAGAGAGAACAAAAAAAAAACTTCAACAACAACGAAAAAGAAGGAAACATGGATAAAAAATGATTCAAAGATGGAGCGGTATCATTCGAGAAGGCAAATTATTCCACGCAGACTTTGGGAAATGAAATTTTTATTGTGCGTGAAAAATTCAAATGGATTCTATTTTCTCGTTTGTTTGTCGCTCGTTCGTCGCCGGTCCGTGTTCACACCCACGCCCATCCCCATAGCCCCTGGTTTCGTACCCCGAGAACAGCTGGCGAGGTGATTGAAGCAGCAAAGAAGGCGGCTCCATGTTTCGGCAGCCATCCGAGTGTCATTGCGAGACGTGTGATTTTCACATGAAGGGGGTTCGCAATGAATTTATTGGGCAGCATCAATTTTCAAAACAGCTTCAAAACAAACATTTCCCATGAATGCGGGATGGGAGATATATATGTCTTTATTTCATGCAAGGTTGTAGAATTTTTTTTGTGCAACTTTAAGATCTTTCGAGTTGATTCGAATTGTTCAGATCTTCATTCCGACCTTGAAGTTTGAACAACCTTGAATTTGATACACTTAGGTCAATTCCGGAGATATTTTAAGGACAGAACGTATGTTACACTAAGGCCGCTCTTGTAACTGTAATTTATTTATAAACCAAGTCACCGTTGAACGTAAACCTTCACAAGCTCCGAATCAAAATCCGCCGCTAGCGTCAGCTTATTTATTTAAAACTTCGCTTCCAAGCCGAACGCTATTCTCTTCCCAGGCAAGTCACTCCTCAAAACATCCCCCTGAGAGCAAAAAGCATTACTGTGATAGTCCTCGCTGAGGGGGCAGTGGGAGGGAAGAAGAATTTTGTCTTGTCCAAACCCGTAGCGCAGCCTAACATTTCTTCCCCGACTCATAAATATCTTCTGTCGAACAACTGATAGGACACACCGAAAGCTGATTTATGCCCCGATCATCATCATTTTTCCTCTCACACCCCCCGATGTCCCGGCGGGGCGGATAACGAACAATCGAACCGTG
The DNA here is from genome assembly GCF_029784135.1 of Toxorhynchites rutilus septentrionalis. Classification (NCBI taxonomy): domain Eukaryota; kingdom Metazoa; phylum Arthropoda; class Insecta; order Diptera; family Culicidae; genus Toxorhynchites; species Toxorhynchites rutilus. The sequence goes on from NC_073745.1 coordinate 22,723,507, forward strand.
TCCTGCGATCGGGAACAGTACATTTTTGTTTAAATACCATCGAAAGGTAATATGTTAAAGTTGTCGGCATTATTTATGGCTACGACGCTTCCCACATCCGGCAAAGGTGGATATTCTTGTGGAACAGCTTCCCCTCTCAGCACAACTAGATTGAATGTTATTTAGCTTTCAGTTCGATTGCCAATGTGGGGTATAGAAAAAACACACACGGTAATGGCCCTCTGGTCACCACTGGAAGCACTAGAATACTCGAACACCCGAAATGAATATGTACGAAAATCAAGGTGAACGGAAGCTTTATTCAGGTCCGGAGTGGGTGATTCTCCGTCTCACTCTCTCGCCTCTGTCTGGCCATAAATGAAATCGTTTTCAGATATATGAGACTATTATTCATTTTTATGAGAGTTTTTTGTACCTCTCGTTCTGTTCAACATCCCCTTCGACGCGATGGCTTTCCGCCTATTGCCTGCGACGCCGAACGGACAATTCTTCATTTCGACTGGAATCTACGGTTATGCATGAACCAGCACATTCGAATCGCCCCATCCCGTCCCGCTGCTAGTTCTGTGGCTCGCGGACATTTTCAGGCGGCAAATTGGTCCGGAACGCAGATCAGACTGCTGGGGTCAGCGATTTTGACGCTAGGGAACTTATGAAAACTGTATGATAATGAATTATGATCAGCTCATGTTGTATAACGTTTGGTTTTTTTTGTTCGAGGTTCGAAGATAAATTAAAATGGATGTTTTTGTATGTTGGGTGAACTACACATACATGAGGTACCATCTCCAATAATTTATCAGCATCGTATCGACATCTACAAAAGTCAATTTATCGAATGTAAAAACTGTAAGTACAACAGGTATTGATGGTATCAAATAAAATCAACTGTCAATTGCACATTCCACACACTTCTCAATTTCACATAAGTGCAATCTTCAAAGGGAAATCCCACACAAATCAAATATTCAACAAAACGTAATGAATGCTTGTGTGCAAATTGACATTCTGAATTACACCCAACAAGTCAGCGCAAGTACTCTCCACTCGTGAAGAGTTCGTCGCACGTTCCATGGACTGTAGGTGCCCTTCCATTCGGATGGGTTACATGTTTCATGTTGCTTCAAGCAACAGTATCGACCAAAGGGGATATAGCTCCGCCATCCTTTTGGTTCACGGCTTCGTTGGACCGTCGTCATCATGATCAGCAGTGAAACGTGAAACGCGCACTTTTCATTCGTCCCGTGTCTGGTTCAGAAGGTTCATTAAATAGAGAAGCTCACTCAATAAAACGCTACGCCATTGCTGTTGTTGCTGATCTGGGCAAATGGCAGCGAAGAGTCGTTTGTTTTGATGGCGCGATATTAAACAAGCCATAGAATTGTCAAGACGGTCCCGGCGAAGGAGATCAGCCGACGTCAGGTTGAAAAAAAAAATCTTGTGCTGTTCTCGCTCACTCAGTTTGATGATGGAGGAATACCGAAACAAATTTAAAACGAGCTCCCGTTTTAATATGTTCGTATCTTTTTTTTAATAGTCATCAGAAAAAAATCGGGATGTTCAAAAACGCTGAAAAGGTAGTAACTCAATGAATAGTTTCACCCATGCTATGATTCATACACACAATTTTCGATTTTATAACACAATTATATGTTTTGGAGAATATATTCATGCTTCAATCCTTTCAGACTCACTTAGACACTTATATTAAACGTAAAGCTAAATGTTACCTACGAATCAAAAATAAATCGTATAGCTGTCAATTTTAGGCCTTAATCATATTTTATAGATGTGGACACTTTAATTTCGCTCGACGAAATGTAGCCGCGTGTACGTTCTGAAACACAGATAATGAACTATATGTTTTTCTAACACGATGATTTTTTTTATCTGAATAAGGATAGCGGCGGTCAGAATCCAGCAATGTCTGCAGTCTGAATTGACTAGTCTTCTCATCTTTCAATATTCGATCAATATATTATTTATTTATTGTTTTATATTATATCGTAACGTAGTGACATTCAAACGAGTATTGGTTGTAATACACACAGAGCAAACTGTTCTACAATTACATTAGTTTGAATTCAATCAATCATAGACGAACACAATATTCAATGGACATATTCTAAAACTTTCATGGAAAAAAAAATTTAAAAACAAATGGATTACGTTTGCTGTCAAAACTCAGTGAAAGTGAAAAAACGTTTCGAGCAGGTCTTGATATTTGATTTGATATTTCAATATACAGGCAAACCTGTTTTTGTGCGATCATTTTTTGTAGAATTCCTCATTTGTGCGCTTTCATCATTAAATCGGAACAATCATTCAGACCAATCGCTCATATAATAAAATCGCACAAAAAACTCGCATAAACGAGGAATCACACGAAAACGGACAGCATAGAAATAGATTTGCCCGTATCGTCAAGAAGTAACTCCATTTATTGTGTGCATAAATATTTACAACGAATTTTTTTTTCTTGCCAATTCTCGACATTTCCATGATATTAATGTCTTTGAGTTTTCAATATGAAAACTTCATTCAAATTGAAAAATAACTAAAATTATTTAAAAATTCAAAGAATTACAATTTAGTCGTTCTTCGCAATATGTAATGTTTTGAACTTTTTCATATGAATAGGGACCGCAAAAATAAAAAATAAAAATAGAATGATCTGAGCCTAGGGGCACAGACGGAAGTTTGACGTAGCACTGTGATTGCTCAGAACAGTTGTGTTTTTAGATGTAATTCTTTTCATTGTTCAGAAATCTGTCAGTTTAACTCTTTTGAGACCCCAAATAGTAGCCCTGAAAAGGGCCGTTCGTTATATGTAATCAATGCTCTAGAATCCTATTGGAGCTTGGAGGAGGAATTAATTTCTCTCTTCCCGCATGTCCTTGTGATTAAATGAAGTATCCGATTTATCATCCTTTGATAAAACATAGAAAAGATTTTCTGAAACTTAGGATACGTGAGGTGAAACTGCCTTGAGAATATCAGCGAAGGAGCAACTAGAACGATCGTTAAGTGACTGCTCGAGTTTAAGGTAGTAGTCCGGTGTGACAACCGAAACTTCGAGGTTTTTTCATAATTTTTTTTTTAATAAGAAAATAAAATGCGATCGTTTTAAAAATTGTACATGTTTTTAATAGTGCTTTAGAATATAGGAAAAAAAAGTTTTCATTTTATTTTACATAAATTTGTTTTTAATATTTGACGTCAGAGTGAAGTCCTTAGAAAGAAGATGAGCTGGTTCGGGGAAGCACGCAGTCTTCCGAAGTCATCTGAAATAAAAAATTCAAAAAGATTATTATTCTGCTCACTTCTGAACTAACTTATAATATACATAAAACAAAAAAAAAACTAAAACAAAATGGCGGACTCGTGGAAAATGTTCTCAAACTCCTTTTTTTTGATAAATTGTTTAAATAATTATTTTTATTATTAAAAAAAATAGATGTTTTAAAGGTTACGTATGTAAATATGTGTGTCTAGAATAACGGGTGAATTTTTTTTAGCCAAATCGGTTGAATAGTTTTGAGTCAGTGCTTCCCCGGAATTTCGTAAAAATGGTTTTGTGAAAAACGCGTTTGAAGTTTTGTCACACGCTTCCATACACACTACAGTGCGCTTTCTTATATTAGCTATAACTTTAAACATATTTAAAGTTTTGGTCTGAAATTGTTTGAGTATATTTTTAAAATGTTTTTCTTCCGAAAAATGTAGAAAAAATCGATTTTTGGGTTACTACCTTAATTGAACGTGATTTGTATTTCGGACAGCCTTAACCTTCCTATACTCGCGCATAAGTCTGACAGACCGAGAATCAATGTGGTGGTTTAATCAAATGACTTATAGAACTGAATGAAGTTAAATAAACATATTTTCTGGAGTTTTTTCATTCAATTTTTTTTTTTTTAAATAAATACCAACAACGCCTAAAAATACACAATAGCAATATTACAGAGACACGCGCAGTCTGTGAGTTTACGAGTAATAATTTTTCGCAAGAGTAACGGGTGTTAAATAAAAAATGAGATTTTTTTCAATACCTTTCAGTAACTAAAATAAAGAGCGTAAAATTTTCTTTCTCCAAGAAAACTGCTCTTTGGGCTCCCTAGAAACAGTAGGCGTGTTTGGTTTTGCTAGTTTGAATTTAGTCAAAGCAAATATGGCGTCGAAACAGCACGTGCTCCGCGAACGCATTGTACGGTTCTACGAAACGCATTCCCAGTAAGGAAAAAAGTTCACGGTGGCACATTTTAAGGAAGAAAATGTACCTGTCAGTACGGTATATCGTATCCTGGGTTCCCTGAACGTAGAGCGGAAGGTCGGAAGTGGTCGTCCGGTGACGATAATGACGAAGCAGAGGAAGACATCGTTAAAGAAGCTGTTTGACAACAAGGACGCAACCAGCCTGCGTGACGCCGGTCGGAAATATGGCTGCTCCCACGTATTGATCCATCGGACCCTCAAGATGGAAGGAATCGTCTGCAGGAAGAAGACGAGGTCGCCGGAGTACACGGAGGAGCAGATTGAGACGGTTGAATCACAGTGTCGGTGGATGACCAAAAAATACCGCGGGATGTCTTTCGTTCTGGACGACGAAAGCTATTTTACATATAATACAAGTTCAAGCACAAGTTTGAAAAAAAGGTCAAAGGCTTGGTTTAAGCCGAGCGGTCTGGCAATCAACCAACAAATCTATCGAGAAGAGTGCCTCGATAAAATCCTGCTGCCGTTCCTGAACGAGCATCACGTGGATGGGAAGTACGTCTTCTGGCCGGACAAGGCGTCTTCCCATTACGCCAAGAAGACGCTGGCGTATCTTGAGGAGAAAAAGATACCGTTCGTGCCGAAAAATCGTAACCCAACAAACTTGCCTCAGTGCCGCCCAATAGAGGATTTCTTTGGCTCACTCAGTGCTCTAGTGTATAAAAACAATTGGAGGGCCAAGGACACGAAGCAACTGACTACACGAATCCGGAATTGTATCCGGAAAATGGACGTGCCGTACAACGTTCTTGTGAGAGCATCGCGACAAAGTTAGGTCGAACAGCAGACCACGGCCCTTACACAAACATTCACTGACATTTCTTTGAAGAAAATACATTATGTTATTAATAAAAAATATTGAAATCGATGAAAAAACAATTTTTTTTATATGTGATTGAAAAAATTATCATTTTTTATTCAACACCCGTTATAGGAGAGTTAAATATGAGACGAACACACCTCCACAAAGAATACATTTATCAGCAGTCTTGTTGCAAGTGATTTCATCATGGTCGTCTCCACATTTGGAACAGTTTATTCTATTGCAATTGAAGGTTTCTGTGTAACCTTACTGTTTCCGACTAGAGCAAGTCATTATTTTAAAATATATGACCGAACTGGGATATGAAGCTTATCAATGAGCTTGGAAACGATGTGCCTCTCAAAACAGCCATACCATACCATACCAGAAGCACTATATCCATACCAAACCGATATAGTGCTTCTCAGATTTCGTAAAAAGTGGTAGTTTTGTTCCTTATCGCAAAATCTTAGACCCGTATTTTTTATTTTTTCATTAGGATACTCATTTCCCTTTTAGGGTGGTCCGAGTTTTTTTTTTCCAAAAATGACTTTTCTTTTAAATTCACAGTTTTTGAACTACTGTACCGATTGAAATGATTGACATATCAAATTGAATCGAAGGAGCTAGTCTTCACATCTCACATCTGTGGTTTTTTGGATATGTTTCTTGAAAAATTCTCAGCTTTCCAGAAAAAAATATTAAAAAATATGGCGTCGTTGGTCATGAAACCATTAAAACTATAAAAGACAGATACAATCAATAGTTATAAAAAATAAAACTAATTCTTTCCGCAAGACTACCTCATTGACTTCATTTTAATATATCAATCATCTGAATCGGTTCAATAGTTTAAAAGCTATGAATTTTTGGAAAATGTTATTTTTGGAAAAATGGAAAAATGGATTTTTGAACCACCCTTAAATGTTAATGGACACCCTAAAGAAAACATTCGAGGGGTTGTATCCGTGACACGACCGTTTAGGACATAGGACTACGCAATCTTTTTTGGAATTTGTTGGTTTATCATTTCAGATATTATTTCCTAATACGTAGAAATTTCATAAATAACTCTTTAGTACCAAGATCCGGGAACCCTGAGAAGGTTTAATGGCTTGCGTGGTTTTGTAGAATCATTTCAAAAAGCAACGATTCTTTCTTGCCTTTGCGAGAACAATACACTAATTGGTCATATGTCGCTATTTGTTTCTTTCAATCAATGCACGCATTGCACTGAGTATTTAACGAGAGGCATCTTCCGTGCATCGCCATTCAACAAGCTTCAAACACGCGTCTAACAGTGCCAGATGCACTTCAAGTGCAATATTCGCTAGTGAACAGAATAAGCGACCTTCGTTGTTTCGGGCACAGAAAAATTCTGAGAACTTTCCTCAGAGGAGATGCAATATTTATACTCTAGCGACAGCTTACTTACTATGCAAGGGTGGAGTTTACTTCGCAAATATTGTATTTTCGCTATCCCTCTCATTGTTTCTATTCTAGCGACTGCATATGTTGCCCATTATTGATAGCTCTGTTCGGGAAAGCACCCAAATGGATAGAACAAATGTATGGGGAAATGGGAATGCTTACAATTTTCATCAATTTAAACCATATACAGTTTATGGGATTGTAATGAATAGCATATCAAACAAATCTTAGAAAATTTCCGATTCAATTGGTATGCAAATCGTTAAAATCCGTTCGCAGCAAATATAGTTATTAACGTTAACTTTATTTCATAAAAACGTGACCTGTTTTCTGATTTTGCACCCTTAATGTAAGACGTATTCCTACGTCAAAAATAAAAAAAAAAATACGGGACTAATATTCTGTGATAAGGAACAAAACTATCACTTTTTACGAAAGTATGAGAGCCACTATAACGGTTTGGCATGCATGCATTGACTGAAAAGATGCTCTTAAAGAGCCAGAACTGAATCGTTTGCTTGAGAAACTCCATAAGTACATTTGACGCTGTGAAATTCCACGCCATAGCCCGGAATCAACCAACAAAACGTGTCGTCAGTCATTGAGAAGCACGTCTTACCTTATCGTCGTCGAGTGTGTAAGAGGCGGAGTGATGGCGGCACGCTCTGTGCTCGACGAAACGGGTTGTCGCTGACGCAGTCGACTACAGCTTGTCGATTGAAAGCAATGTTACATATGCTTTGACCATTAAGTTGCAGTAACACTATTTGTGCAGTAAGCGCATACCACACAGACGCACTTACAAGAAAACAAAACATAAGTTTTAGTGCCTCAGAAATCGCGGAAAAATTAAGTTAGGACAAAAAACAAGGTAATTTTCGTAATCTACGTTTTATTTTCTATTTTTCTACATAATCGCCGTAACGTTCGAGGCATTTTTCATAGCGTGGCAAGAGTTTTTCTATTCCGAGCACGAAGTGCGTAGCGTCCAACTTTTTGAAGTACGATGTATTTGCGTCACGCGTTTCTTCAGTGTTATCGAATCGTTGACCGCCGAACGCTTGTTTCATCACCGTACTATTGTGAAGTTTTGAACCGTTTAAGAACCGCGATTAAAAACAAAAGGCCAGGTTTATTGACGAAAGAAGCGTTCCTTATCCACGATAATGCACGGCCCCATTCTGCTCGCGTAACTCAAGAGCAATTGAAAGTGCCACGCTATGAAAAATGCCTCGAATGTTACGGCGATTAAGTAGAAAAATAGAAAATAAAACGTAGATTATTTAAATCACCTTGTTTTTTGTCCTAACTTTATTATTCCGCGATTTCTGAGGCACTGAAACTTATTTTTTGAACGACCTTCGTATTATTTGTTTGACTCCTAAAGGCGGCATTCCATCTATTCAACATGCTACATGCTGCAAGTCAATGGTAAACAACAATGGATATGATACTTGAGCAATTTTTTATTTTGTTTCCACATCAACCACTACACAGTAGTATGCGAACGCGAACTGCTCCACTGTATCTGTTTCGATGTTATTGTTTTTATGATCAAATATTCTGCTGTTCCATTACTGTGATGAGTGATGATAATCGTCAATAAATGACGTAGTTGCTCCAACATTTTCGTACATGTCGTGCTACACACGTCGCACCGATCCTCAGGCCATTGGATAAGGCCAACATTGCTCGGCAAAACCAATTATGTCGTGAAAAGATACACTCTAATAAGCAAGCACCATTGACTTGTAGCATGTAGCATATTGAATAGATGGAATGCCGCCTTAACACATAAGCAGTGTTGTCACATTTTAATCTGTACCAGAGGGGTGAAAAATCTTTCTCATCTGTACTTTTTCGTCCAAAAATATGTACCAAAACTCTGTACCATCGAAAATATTCGTTGTAGCAATTTAGCATGATAAAATACTCATTTATTTGATATAAATATTACACTTATATTAGCAAGCCCTTCGTGTGTTTTATAATGCTTGTACATAGTTTGTTTTTAATCTAGATTGTTACTATCGTGAAATAATTTGAAATAAAATCGCTCCAAGCGAAACTGCGGCGTAAAAGTCGTCATGTACCTTTATGTCGCTTTGTTCGAATGTACCTTTTGACGAAAATCTGTACCTTTCCAAATACATATGTACGTGTGGCAACACTGCACATGAGGAATACAAAAATACGTTATGGAGGGAGATTAAGGATATTTTAGAATACTTTTTGCGTTACGTAAAGCATGAGATGTACAGTAGAGTGTCAATGAAAATGGTCATCTCGAATTTAAAAAAGTTATCCCATAAAAAATGTTCACCACCTCGAAAAAACCCTATGCAATATATTAGCTCATTCGAACTTCATTTATTAGAGTCGCAGACGTTAAAATGTGAGTTTTTTTTAAAAACAAAAGATCACCGAAAATCGGGGTTTAAAAAAATTGATGCCAAATGTCTTAAAATTACATTACTCGTCGGGATTTACTGTACAGGCAAACCTTTTTTTTGTGCGGAGGATAGGGACCGCATAAAAAAAATCGTGCAAAACTTTACCAGTAGCTTTAAAAAATCGTATTCGGTACACGGGTTTTCAGGTAGAAGAAACAAACTTCTAAAATCAAAAAGTTTAAATGAAAATATTTTTTTTTCACATCAAATATGTTGCTTTATGTTATTGGGTAATAGATGTAATAGATGTCGACACTGTGTAGCAGCCATCACGAATTAACATTTCATGCTTCGTGCTTCATCGTTGTGAAGCGAAAATGATAATGGATCTTCAGGTGGAATGAAATTTCATTCAAGTTTTAGAGATTGAAAATTCTCTTGGGCCCTAACCTGATAGAGAGCAAATTTCCTCACAAACATAGATTTTAACACAAGATGGTGCACAGTATCCTAGACACCACGAATGATAGTGTCCCTGCCCTATTACAGAAATGATGGAGCGAGATCAGAAGAGCCGGACATGCATCATTATTGCACGTCATTTCAATTTTGTCAACTTAACACGATCAATTCTATTGTCATTCTGACGAAGTAATCTCATTATAATTTATCGTGTAGGGGACCCTTTACTGTATCTCGAATTTTTTTTGTCAAAAATGGACACTCTGGAACTTATTTTCTTATTTCGGAATACGAGACGAAAATTATGGTTTTGGGTGCCAATAAAAATAGTTATCTCGACTTTTCCTTCGGAACTTGCTGCGGTTTTTTTTCGAAAATCCCGATTTCTTTTACTCCTCCCTTGGGTAATTTTTCGATTTTCAAGAAACTCAAACTTTGACCGCTTTGCGCCACAGTCCAATTGAGCTGATATTTTGCATGGAGTGTTTTTTCGGGGTGGTGAACATTTTATATAGGGTAACTTTTTGAAATTTTAGGGTCTATTTTTTCCCATACATTCATTGGCACCCACACCCATATACATAAAAATTAATCACCAAATATGTTGCTAAGCGCAAAATTCGTTCAATTTTAAAAATTTTTTTTTTTTTTCCCATTCAGCGGTTCTTACGCCCCAACGGATATAGACCAGAGCACCCCTAAATGCACGCCATTATCCAGGCGTCGGTTGTTTTTTTTTTTGTTGGCTCTCTCCCCTTACTTCACCCCCGCAAGCAACGGTAAACTGACGAGGGTTGTTTTATTGCAACAACAGTTTTTGCACGCTTGCAAATAAAGATGAGAAGGTATTCACGATGGGGTGCTTTTGGCTCGGTTACGTTTCATTTGTTCTGGGGGCAGTAAAAATCGAAGTGCTAAATAATTAATTAGGGGGTAAATGAGGATGCGAAAATAACAAGATGGACTGTTTTATGTCTTGAGCTTGGTGTGGGGAGAAGGGAGGCGGATAGAGCTATCACCGGATTGATGAGTGGTTTTTAAGATGAAGCACGCATTAGGAATTCCTTAATGCCAATCATTGCGCAACGATTTCGCTACAATTTGCTACCGGAGAAGTGGATCTCGTTAAATCAACATTACGAGGAAATTGGTGGTGAGTTGGCGAAAGCATTTGTGTCGTAGTGTCGAGTCAAAAATTTCCCAAATTGGAAACTTGTCGATAGCTTTCTTTCCCCATCTAATTTATCATACCGTAGCACCCAATTAATCAAATAAATAAGGAGACAGGCGCATTTCCATTCAATTCTTGCGTATTGCTGTCCCACTTTCCTCGACAGAATGTCAAAATTGGTAACGACGACTGTGGCGGATTGGGAGAAAGAAATATGTTTGCGTTTTCCAGAAAATTTCCCAAAGAGCAAAGCTGCTCGGCTCCAGCGGGTTTTCGCGCGAGGAGACAAATGTTGACGATTATTAATCACAAGACAGCTGGGGGTGTGAGTATGTTTGAAGGTATCAAACACGGAAACTAGGGGAAGTGTTTTTGGTTTCGCTGTTTGTGACTTCGGCGACTTGACAGCCAAAAACTGGAAGAATTCTCCCCCCGTGTGGTGCGAGTAGTTTGCTCTGTTAGCATGTGACACTTTTCCGAGCTGCGGCTTTTCGATCATTATTATGTGCTGTCAAAATGGCGCGCGGTGTCTCGAGATGTGATTTTAACGGAAAAAGACACGAGATTCCAAGTGAATGTATTCGGTAGCATTGTGTGAAATTCGTGCCTTGTAAAGCTCACCCATGCAATGGATGACGAGGGAACCACAAAGCTCCATTTAATACGCGTCAACCGACCCCCGGAAAGGGCGTTGTGTACATGAAGCTCTTCAGGCGCTCGCACTCGCACAGTTGTATTGTTCCGTTTGTCGGGTTTTGATTTATATCCTGGCGGAGACAAATTTCAGTTATGCGGTAAATATATTCTTTTTTTTCCCGACGAGTTCCGTCTCCGGTTCGCCTAAACTCATTCATCTTCATGCTTTTGCAACTCCCGCTGAAACGGGTAAAGGTTTTAGTTTTCAGCGGTGAATTTTACGAGACAAAACGACACTGTTGTTGTGCTTCACTTCGCCTGGATAATGCCTTTGCGGCAATCGTAGGTAAGCACATGGGGACAAAATTTGAATATTTATCAGGATCAAGGCAAGCTCAAGCCGTCGGCGGTTGCCGAACGAGGTGGAAGGGGGTGTTGCGGTTTTCAAGACGGAGAAAATTGTGCCACACTAAGCCACAGGGATTTGTATCGCTGGCTCGTTCCAAATGGGATGTTGTGGAATCGTACAAGGCTTTAGAAATTCCAAACAATTTATTCATATCCATCAATCAATAATCGGGCCACCAGCGAAGCGTGAAACTCCCAATCAATCCTAACCACCACCTTCTCGGATCGTTGATTATCATTCGCCAGAGCCACGGCAATCAAGCGAAACTATCGGAGCGAAGATCACCTACTTCCCACCCGAAGGCTTCCCAACTGACACGTGAGATGAAGGCTTCGACAGCGTCACTGCCGATACGACAAATTCACGCCCACACCCACATTAATTCATTAAGAGCATTCGTCGTAACGCTATTAACGTAAGCTTAAATTTATGTGTTAATAATTTATCATCATAAATTTTAAACCGGTCCCCGCTCAAAACTTTCCCCATACATCACCAAACCAGTGCGTTTGCGTTGTCGAGCGGAAGTGGCGGTGAAACTAGTTCGAGTTGGAAATGGGAAGCCTGGATGAGATCCAGCTGATGTGCAGCAAAACAGTCAGTCCATCGAAAAAGGGGAGGAAGGGAAGAAGTACCAGGTAGTGACACTGCTGGTGAGCTGGAGAAAAAGCAACCCAAACAGTTTGCCTTCCTCCCTTTCGGTTACCAACGGAGGCACGTGGCTGGGAATCACTTGTTCCTGAGCAGGCAGTGAGAGTGGGAGGGGCGGAAAACAGACATTTGTACAAGTGGAAGATGAAAATTTACAATCCGCTTCTTATCTCACTCTCTTAACTCATTTCGTAATTTCATCTGATCTGAAGTTGGCACCGTTTGATGCTTCGGTGTGTAGGCGAGTCACCGGGTTTCCCCTCTCAGCTGGGGAAGGAAGCGAGGAATTGTGGGAATTTTATCTTCTCCGTTCTGAACACTGTGGAAAATGTGTTTCGTATTCCGGTTGCTTATTTCAGTCTATTTATGCCCGTTTTATCTGCGGGTTCTCATAAATTTCGATCTTGAATATCCCCGACTGAGGTCAAGCGCCAGGAAATGGCACGCGTGAATAATGCTATCGGTAATGTATGCAGTCATAAAACATAGGCAAAGGCGCTTTCTAAGTGGAATCAGATCAGACTACTCATATTCCTATTCCACTATCACTGTTATTGGTTAACAGCAATAACTGTTGAACAGTATTATGGGAATTGGAAGTACAGTGAAAGCTCTCTATAGCGACATCGTAAGGGACTGTCGTTATCGAGCAGGGGTGGCCAAACTTTTGGGCCGTCATTAGTAAATGAATGTAGTACTAGACAATAAAACAAATTGTTAACCCTCCTGTACTTGAGCGAAATCATAACTCGTATACCCGCGCACGGTGTCACAGACCGTACGTGTCTCTGTTATTTTGCTATTTTAGGCGTTTTTTGTATTTATTTAAGGCAAAAAAAAGATACCGTGATTCACCTCTAACTGGACAGACCGAGGCACCACTCAGTGTCGCATTAGTGGCGATTGTGACTTGTAATTGGACATATCGACGACCACAACACAATGTGAAAAACATGTTAAAACATGAGAATCATTGAAAATCATTGAAATTTGATCATTGAAAATAACCAATAACCAATGTATGAAAAATATATAATCTAAATATATAATACATTGGAAAATGGTTGAAAACACTTCTACAAATTCATCGTGAAACTTGCACGAAGGATGTTTACAAAAATGTCCAATTAGCTAGATGTCCAATTAAAGGCGAATCACTGCATAGTCAAATGAACAAACTTCAGAAAATAGTTTTTCTTCAACTTCATTCAGTTTCAACAGTCATTTTTTACAGCCACCTCAAGGTGAAGGTGGAAGGAAGCCATTGTAGTAGTATAGGTAAAACCACGTTTAAAAATGGGGTAATACTGTTTGTGATAAAAGAGCAATTTGTTTCGTTTGTGTTGATTATTGAACGTAAATAGATCAATTTATTTATTAGGCTGTGTGGCGCTTCACTGACTCTCAGAAACTGACACTGAGTCTTAGAATACATTTGAAAAAAAAAACAATTCAATACTAAAGTAAAATGTAAGGGGGTCTTCGTAGCCACTTGGTTATGCGTTCGCTTACCAAGCGATCGATCGTGAGTTTAAAACTCAGGGCCCTCAATTGACCATCTTTGTGTTGTTATAGAACAACTACGTCCACGCAACCATCATCAGCGATGGAAATCGATCCACGGTCGAAATAAGATCGATTCATCCATACAACTGCTCTGCTCTGCAAGACACATCGGGCTGCTGTTCTATAAATAACCCAACAATGATCAATATCAAACTGTCTCCGCTGTTCGGTCTGCTGAACAATGGAAGAACAGAAAGAATATCTTTACGCCTAAATGGCTACTACTAACTACTGTGTAATTTACAATTTATAGAAACATAAACATAAGTACATATACACGATTAAAACCCGGCTCTGTTACAGCTAAAATGCTAATGAGCCTAACAAATAAATACATGGGATAAAAAAAATTAAGTAAAATGTATGAACGATGTTTTCCGATGAGCAATTTCAAATATAAATATTAGGGTGCCAATGAATGTATGGGAAAAAATCGACCCTAAAATTTCAAAAAGCTACCTAATACAAACAAAATGTTCACCACTTCGAAAAACACCCTATGCCAAATATCAGCTCAATCGGACTTAAGGGAGAGTGGCGCAAAGCGATCAAAGTTTGAATTATTTGAAAATCGAAAAAACACCCAAGGTGGAAGTAAATGAAATCTGGGTGTTCGAATTTATTTATTTATTTATTTATTTTTTGTGATGCCAAATGACTTAAAATTGAATGAAACGTCGAGATCTAGTGTCACCTCGAAAATTTTTGTTTTGTCAAAAATCGACACTCTGGACTTAGTTTTTTTTTCGGAGTACGAGACAAAACGTATGATTTTAAGTGCCAATAAAAGGGGGTCTCCGTAACCACATTGGTTGCGCGTTCGCTTAGTAAGCGATCGATCGTGAGTTCAAAACTCAGGGCCCTCATTGACCATCTTTGTGTTGTTACAGAATAGTCCACGCAACAATCATCAGCGATGGAGATCGATCCACGGTCGAAAAAAGATCGATTCATCCATACAACTGCTCTGCTCTGCCAGACACATCGGGCTACTGTTCTATAAATAACTCAACAATGATCAATCAACTGTCTCCGCTGTCCGGTGGTCCAACTGGATAATGGAAGAACAGAAAGAATAACTCTTACGCCTAAATGGCTACTCCGTGAATGTACCATGTGTAATGGTATAGAAGGAATACTGGCGAATGGCAACTGTGTAATGTGCTAATTATAGATGTGATAACCATGTGACATGTACACGATTAAAATTCGGCTCTGTTACAGCTAAAATGCTAATGAGCCTTAAATAAATAAATGGGATAAAAAAAAAGTGCCAATAAAAATATTTATCTCGGTTTTTCATCCGGAACTTGTTGAGAACTGTTGATTCGCCCGATAATATACCCTATGCAATAATACCCAATCTTTTTTCTGACTTCTTCCAAAGTGTGTTTTGTTCTACTTCACCTGTACCTCGGCCGGGATGTTTCAACAACGTACCAACTCATAATATCCACCTTCCGATCTTCAGCTTTTCCAATGAAGAAGTACTCGGTGCACTGGTTAAACTGGATGCTTCAAAAGGAGCCGGGGTGGATGCTCTGCCGCCGTTGTTAGTTAAAAAATGTGCGGCATCGTTGGCGGTTCCTTTGACGATGCTATTCAACAGCTCAATTGAACAGAGATGCTTCCCGAGTTTATGGAAAACCGCTTCTATGATTCCAGTTCACAAATCTGGCAGTTTGTACAATGTCGTCAACTATCGTGGAATTTCGATTCTCAGTTGCTTGGGAAAGGTTTTTGAATCTCTGATGCATAACGTCATACTAAACGCAACACTGCCGTTTATCTCAGATCATCAACACGGATTCATACCACATCGTTCCACTGTGTCCAACTTAATGTGCTACTCCAAGTTTCTGTTTCGTGAGATCGAACGGCGAAATCAAGTAGACTCTGTTTATATCGACTTTTCGAAAGCCTTCGACACGGTACCACACGCTTACGCAGTGCATAAATTGCAACACATAGGTTTTCCGACTTGGATTGCGGACTGGCTATTGTCGTATCTAACGGATCGAAAGGCATTTGTACAGCTCAACTCATCACGATCCAGCACATTCAACATACCGTCTGGCGTACCGCAAGGGAGTGTGCTGGGCCCTTTGATATTTGTCCACTTCATCAACGATGTCTGTCTTCGTATATCCTCCGAAAAGCTGCTTTTTGCCGATGACCTCAAGATTTTTCGTGTCATCGCATCTCCAATTGACTCTTTTTTATTGCAAACCGACATCAACATCGTCCTGAACTGGTGCAACGAGAATGGTATGAGTGTGAACATAAATAAATGCAAAGCGATCACTTTTAGCCGCAGTCGATCTTCATCCTCACACCAATATCGGATCGACAGTGCTTCTGTGGAACGCGTACAGTCTATTCGCGACTTGGGAGTGATAATGGATTGTAAACTTCGATCTCACGAGCACGTTTCCATTACTACGGCAAAAGCCTTCTCCGTGCTTGGTTTTATTCGCCGTAATGCTGCTCAGCTAACTGATGTGTATGCACTCAAATCGCTTTTTTGCGCATTAGTACGTAGCATCTTAGAATACGCTGTTCCGGTTTGGGCACCTTACCACGCGTACCAGATAATACGAATCGAGCGTATCCAAAAGCTGTTTTTACGATTCGCACTTCGGAACCTGCCATGGAATGATCCCTTAAACCTTCCTGATTACCAAGATCGTTGCCGTCTGATCAATCTTGAGCTCCTGTCGGTAAGAAGGTTGAGACTACAGCGGCTCTTCATATTTGACGTCCTGACGAATAACATTGACTGTCCTGATCTTCTACAAGAAATATCATTTACCGTACCCCCGCGACAGCTGCGACACTCTGCTTTGATCGCCATTCCTAGACACAGGACTAATTATGGATTCAACAGCTCTTTCTGTTCCTGTCTTAAGGCCTTTAGTGTTGTTTGTGATCAATTCGATTTTCATATCACCCGACAATGTTTTATATGTAGACTTAAATTATTAGCTTAAGTTATGATTAGTCTGTACGAGTCCATCGAAGACTGAACACAAAATAAATAAATAAATAAATAAAAAAATATATAGCTCATTCGAACTTCATTTTTTAGTGTTAAATTTATAGTTTTTTTGAGAACCGAAAAATCACCGGAAATCGGGGTTTTAAAAAAATATATAGGAGGTTGTGTCCAAGATACGACCGCATTGTTGACGTAGAACCACGCTGTTGTTTTATATAAGTCGCTTATTTATTCCTTCGGATATTTTTCTATAATGATGTGAAATTTTAGAAACAACTGCTTAGTAAAATAATCTCTGATATGGTTTTTTCATTGTCGATAATTGATTGATGATTCATTCTTGCCCTCGCAAAACAATACACTAGCTGATCGTATGTCGCAATTTATTTCATGTCAATGTATTGAAAATTTACCTCGAACGCTATTCCGGTGGCCTTTTTCGCAATTGACATAGACTCGGCTACAGTCGATTATATACAAGTTGCACCAGCACCATTATTACACATCTCATAACTACATCAATATATCTTTGGCACCGCATGGAAACAACAACAATGACAACACTTGCAAGTATCAAATATCATGCTACATGTTATTTAGTATTGCCTCAAAGGAATCACACCTCTAGGCATCGTTCGTACAACGTAAACCAAGCGCCAAACAAGCGTTCGCCATAGCATGCATACAGAGTCATACATTGGTGGCTTGAAACTACTAGGAATATAAACACTTCTCATCATTTTGCGCTATTCTCAAAAGAAACGCTTCTGATAATATGACTGGCCACGAAAAATATTGCATTACTTTCTCATGCTCGAGAGAAGCGCAGCTGTCACCCTTAGTGGAGGAAGTTTTGCTACTGGCAAGCGAAACCTAATCACATACAAAATTCCAGAGCGACATTTACTTTCTTGGTGACTAAACAAGCGAAATAAACTCTTTTTGTTAATAACAACCTCGAAAACAGTAGCAATGCTTCATAGCGCAAATGCAAAAACACCCAAAAACACCTTCTGTTGAAGGCAGTTTTGCGACTGGCACGCGAACCCAATTCACTTATAACATTCCAGTAAGACATTCAAGATTCTTGGTATTCCCCAAATATTTTTTGACGTACTACCTTAACGCCTGCTTCGCCATAACGTCAGTTTAATGCATTGATGCATTCTCAAAGGCACCAGTGAACCCCTTATAATGACGGAAAACAAACAATGTTAACTGCTTGGAAAAAGACTGAATTATGCCACACAGCTTGTACTCTGCTGTAACACCCATCGATGTGAATTCGCTGATGAGTTTGCCAAGAGCGACCGCCTTCACCACCAGCGGGGGGACCTTGATTTTGGTTGCTGCCTGGGTAACGGCGTTTACATTTCGACCGACGCGCCGAAATCGCCCACTTTGCTGTTGTTCGATGCGGTGTCACACTCGCGAAAGGCTCGGTTCAGTGCGAGCGCTTTTCACTGCACCAACATCGCGTGCATCATTAGATGACGCTTGTCTCGAAATTTTATTGCCCCTGGCAATGCATTCGTTTTTTACAGGGCTCGAGCCTGCCTTCCTCTTCTTCTTGCTCATCACACACTAGGCGAAGCGTCCAATTTATGACGCGGGAAGAAAAACACACGATACGAATAATGCGAAAAACGAACAGAAAAACCAAACGACGATATCCAAGTTGGATTACCACTGGTGGGGTCCAATCTTAGATCGAAGCGCAGCGAAAGCAAAGTGAACTGGATTGCTCAACAGTCCGATGCCGAATGAAAGTTTGCCTTTTTGACGTAGGACTACGTCTTTCATTTCTATACCGGGGTGTAAAATCAAAGTTTCGAAAACGAAAGCGTTACGCCGGAGACCGAGATTTTGAGCGTTAATAGCTCCTAAACATCTGAACGAAATGGTATGATAAACACTTCATTCGAAAGATAAAATGTCTACGCGTTCTATACTTGTTACTTTCTGATCCAAAAACTTGTTTCAATAGTCTTAAAATTGCTTTCAAAACAGGCTATTGAAATCACCAATCGGTATATAAGCGAGCGCCGCTCGGAAATCTACTCAGTTCCAATTGAACAGCGATTGGAGCATGTTGCCGCTGTTGTGGTGAAGCTCTTCGTTTATCATGAAAGTGAGAATGAACGGTGTCACCAAGAGCCTGTTTGTGCACTTTAGGCCAGAACGGTTCCCCGGCAAGATCTCCAAGCAGCCGCTACACACACACACACACATATACACGCGCAGAATTTTTTCCGTTTGGATGCCATTCAGCATCGAGAAAGATCCGGAAAATAATCTGCCAGTTCATCTGGGAATTTAAAAATACATTCACGTGAAAGAGTTTATTTGAATGTTTTCTATCCATGTAACACTGTGACCAAATATGTTTCAATCAAGTGCTATTAACAGATGGTTATCGAGTTAGCATTAACCACTGGTGGGCTTCCAGTATCGAGGAAAATGTGGAAATATCTAATCGTTACTGAAAATAATCTGCCAGTTCCTCTGGGAATTTAAAAATACATTCATGTGAAAGAGTTTCTCTTAATGTTTTCTATCCATGTAACACTGTGATCAAATACATTTGATTTTGTGATTTTTCAATCAATCGCAATTAACAGAATAGCTTCTGAAGATTATTCTTCCCCATCAGTAGGATATTTCCGTATCCAATATTGGATGCATAAAACCTTGTGCCTCCAACGTAACGCTCTCGTTTTCGAAGTCCCCCAAATATTCATTCATTCAGAATGAATTCAGATTCAACTTCAAACGAATGATCTCTAAATCAACGATAGTCCTACGTCACCCTTGCGGTTATACCATAGATATAACCCACTTCCTGTTTTTGACGTAGGATTACGTCTTTCGGGAACATATTGAGGTACAAATTGAAAATCGAAAATCGAGCGAACCGAGAAAATTGTCCAATTTCAAATGCTTATTGCTAAGTCATTTCATGATGGATTGGTGACGTTTTTGCGTCAATCAATTTCGACACTTCATAACAATTTTTCACATTGAATAAAATAATATATGTCATGAAACTAACTATCGAACAATTGAAAAATCTCAACCCATATCCTAACGGAAATACCCGCTTCTGATTGGTCAAATTGACGACACATGCGGCGGGTCCCTAACAGAAACTTCAGAACCAAGCTGCCTTAGGGAAATCGGCATTGCAGATACATGAAAGAAGAGGGAGCTTTTTTTCCCCACCGACATGTAATCCCTAACAGAGATTTCCAATCCAAGGTGTCGGGGGGAAATCCGCATGTTAATACCCTCGTGGTCGATAGTTTAACTAACGACGCGCACAAATGAATAGTGCTCATTGTAACTAGCGTCGACATTGCTGATTGCATACGTGCTGGCGAATAAGTTTGGAGCGATGAACGAGTGTTTTTTTTGTTATTTTCGTTCCAATAAGAATCTTTCTATAGGTTGATTGAAGAATGATGTTTCAACGAACTGAATAGAACTTATGCTTGATAGAATATAAATAAAATTTAAATTTGGAACTTTTCTGTTGGTAGCTTCGTGAAATTTCATATTAATGACCGATCATTTATTGTGAAACTTTTAGCACAACTGTAAGTGTAAAATTGTATATGGTAGCTATTGTTTTAATATGACTTGCAATTTGAAACGCTATTTTTTCTCCAAGGATAATTAATGCGATGAGCAAAATTGGAAAAATGAAGGAGTATTCGAAAAAGTGATTTCACATATGCTCTACATATGGCATATGAGGCATGTAGCATCGTGTTCCGTTGGGTTTAAAGCGAGAAGGAAATGGATTGAATAAACATCCAGAAAATACAAAATTATAAATGAAATTACCTTTTCCATTTCAAATATATTTTCTCTATACTAAAGTAACCCTTTTTTCTGGTGAGAAAACTTGTGTTCGATAATGATAATTATCTTATATTACATTAATGAGCCTTTTTTTCCTTTATTTCATCCATACATAACACAGGAGCCATCTCGTCCAGAACAACAGAGGGCGGCGTTGGTACGTGATATGCACCATCTAATGACTATTCACCATCCTTCTATCACTATCACTCGCTTATGGACACTGGTGGAGTGAACAAACAATACCTAACAACCAGACAAAACAGACCCAAATTATTACCGAAGAGTTTAACAATGTAATTCTTCAAACATATCCAAAATGCATTCAGCCGATAGCCTTACGGAATCCTACGTCAACTCTGCGGTCGTGTCTTGAACACAACCCTCCTGTAAATTTTTTTTTAATCTAATCTAAATTTATTTTAATCGTTTTGTTTGAAGATACAATGAGACATATACAAGTGATTCAATTTACATTTTTCAACCTTTTTGCTCCTTATTTATCATCTTTGATGTATTTTCAGTTCTTGTTTTGGCATAAATTCTTTTTCCGATACTTATATATCGTTGGTGATTTTAATTTGATAACCTAACTAATAATAAATTTTCAAAAAATCCTAGTTTACTATCGCTCGAATAAGCGGAAATTCTGAATGAGTGGCACTAATTATAAAATTTTCTTTCGAGGTTACAATGCGCTCTTGGGCTGTTTTATATTCAGCAGCTCGATGTAAATCGCTGATTCTGGTGTCGAATGGGGCATCAAGTATTGTTCTGAGTATCCGATTTTGGGCCACTTGTAGTTTCTTTATGTGGGTTGTAGCACACGTTCCCCACACCGGCATTGCATAATTCACAACTGGAGCGATTATTGTCTTGAACACAGCTAGTTTATTACGTCTTGATAGGCGGGATCTTCTGCATATGAGTGGGTACAGGGATTTTAGCAGTCCAATACTCCTTGCTTTTAGATTGTCCGTATGAGATCGATACAGTTGTTTATCGTCGATGGTAACGAAGGTAAGTGATCTGATTCTGCCATTCGATTGGACGACCGTTTAATTTGATGACGCAGTCTGGTGGTGGAAGCAGCTTCGGGGATAATCTGTGCCGGAAAAGGATCGCTTGGCTTTTTGTCTCGTTAACTTTGATTTTCCAGCTGGTCAAGTATGAGACATACGTCGTAACGCTTCGCTGGAGTTTCGATCGATACTCTTTAGGTTGACGGCCTCTAACTATTATTGCACTGTCATCAGCATATAGCGCCAGATTACACCCAGTAGGAAACTGCGGAACATCTGAGGTGTATATCACGTATAATATTGGACCTAATAGAGTTCCCTGTGGTACGCCAGCGGAGATTATTTTCAGCTCGGAGGAGACACCAGAAAGATGTACTCTGAATGTCCTATCTGATAAATAACTTTTTATTATGCTTGTAAGGTATAGTGGAATGTTGGCTTGCATCAATTTGTGGATAAGTCCTTTGTGCCAGACGTTGTCGAAGGCTTTCTCAACGTCGAGGAAAGCTACCGCTGTATTTGTGGAGAATGCATTGTTTCTCTGGATATTGTTCTACACCCTGACCAGTTGGTGGACGGTAAAGTGCCCCTTCCGGAAGCCGAATTGCACTGGAACTATAAATTCACGCTCATCGATTTGCACCATTAGACGCTAAAGAATAAGCCGCTCGAAAACCTTACTAATAGCTGACAGGAGCGTGATGGGTCTGTAATTTCTTGGCGAAGTTGGATCTTTTCTTGGTTTCAGGATGGGGATGACTTTCCCTGTCTTCCATCTAACCGGAAAATAGTTGAGTTGGAAGCATCGTGTAAAAATTTGAGCCAGGAAGCGATATGCTTTACCAGGGAGTTTTTTTAGGATCAGATTTACAATACCATCATTACCAGGCGCCTTCATATTTTTACCTCTCTTGACTGCAGTACGCACCTCATCCTCAGTGACTTGGCCTGTGAACCCAGTATCGTGTACCTGTTCATCTAGTAGTTCAATAGAGCGTTGCACCACATGTTCATGGGGGCTCACTATGCTAGCACCGATGTTGTGCGCCTCGACGATAATGTTGGCGATAGCATTCGACTTCTCGGCAGGGGATACTAAGATGTCACCCGAGTTTTCTTCATTCAGTGGCGGGATCATCGTGGGTCGTTTCTTGAGTATTTTTGCCACCTTCCAAAATGGCCTCGAATGATCATCCATTTGCTCGATGCTGTTGGCAAAACGCTCGTTCCTTATCTCCAGCATCCGGTTCTTGATGAGATGGTTGAGATAGGTGACTTCTTGCTTCTGCCAATGATATCCAGTTCGTTGGTATTGGCGCCTGACGGTATTACGCTGTTGGATTAGCCGACGAGTGGGTAGATCTTTCGCAATGAACTGATTTCTGATCGTAACCCAGTGAACAAAGGAACCTTCTGCAGTATGAATGACTTCTTCTAAAACGCTGAGATTATTCTCGATAGATTCGATGGATGACAAATCTGTAGTATCAGGGAGGCGGGATTCCACAAGGCAATTGAATGCAATCCAGTTCACTCTATGATAGTCTCGTCTCTTTGCAACCGGTGCGGGAGCGGGATGAAATTGTAGCTGAGATATAACCGGATAATGATCAGAGCTCAGCTCGAGGTGGCTAACGGGCTTGTAAAGGTTCATGTCCGAGAGGAAAACATCCAGAGTTGATGTTGAATCGGTTGGAGAGAGGAACGTTGGATCATCAGGATAGTAGTTGTTGCATGTCGCTGAACTTAAATGGTCTGCAAGAATGTTTCCATTCTTGTTTGACCTATGATTGCGCCATAGGATGTGTCGAGCGTTGAGATTGCCAGCTATCACGAAGCCGGATTGGCTATCAGTGAGTATTTGTAAGTCATTCGCAAATAGCTGGGATGACCCATCTCCGTCCATGCATTGTCTGGGGACGTAAACTGCAAACAGTGTAAAACTTCCTTGGAGGGAATGAATTTTGACGCCGATTGTCTCGATGACTTTGGTTTTTGGATGCGGGACGATTTCATAGCGGATGCCATGCTTCACTATTACTGCAACGCCGCCACCATTTGAGTTGGGTCGATCTAGTCGGATCACAAAGTGTGCCAGAAGAGAAAAGTTTGTTGACGGGTTGAGCCGGGTTTCCGTGATCACACCTACATCAATGGAGTGTCGAGCAAGAAAACCATTTAACTGGATCTTTTTTACCCGAACAGAGCGGGCATTCCAGTTCATAATCTTGGTGCAGCGGGGCTCAACAGACCCCATATTTGCAACTAATAAAATGTTCCCCAATTCAGCAGCACTAAAAAGCTCGTTCGTGTTGTCACTGGGGGAGGTGTTTGGTTGCTGTGGTGGCGGGACGTGTGTGGCCGCTCTGAGGCGAGGATCTACGCGACGCTCACTCTGCTGGTTGGTCCAAGCGTTCGCTGCAGGCTGCGTATATGCCCACCTAGGAGTTTCGGTAGGAACTGGATTATGAGCAAGAGTCGGAAAATTTTGCTCTGTGAGGGCTGGAGCAGCTGGAGCTTTTGTTTTTCTACCCGGCTGGTTCACTGACGTTGACGCCGGAAATGTTGTGCTCTTTCTGAAGCAAATTCAGTAGCTCCTTGGTATCCACTAACGGAAGACCACGAAGCACAACTTTGTATGGCCGCTCGTTCGGTTTGTCGTGAGTGTAGTATTCATATCCACACAGCTGCAGATACTTTTCAATTTTGTCGAAATCAGTTGGGGAGGAGCACTGAATTTTAGTCCCAAACCGAGTTATTCGATAGGTTGGCCGAACATCACAAGCTTTCATTTTTCCAATGAGCGTCGCAACTGGTAAATTTTTAACTACCAAAGGTGGCAGCCTAGTTTTTCTGGGAATATTCTCCGGATGTGTTACTACCGGCGTCGGGTGAAAATCATCAGGAGTTTGCCGAGCCAATGTGCTGAATACGTTTTTATTTAGAAGCTTTTCCTCTAGAACGTCATTACTGGCTATTGGATCAATTTTCTTTCGCTTGGTTGCGTTTTTAGAAGAAATGCGAGCCGCAGAGGGCGGCGTCTCTTCAACCTCCATATGGACGCGAAACGCGCGTGCGTCCGAACGTGTTTTTACAGGACCGCGAATATGATAACACCACTACTGCACGAACGAACTTGAGCTTGAGCTTGAGCTTGGCTAGACTGTACAATTCGTAGTTGCTCTCCGTGATTGACCTGAACCAACCAAATTGCACAAAGAGCACACAGAATGACGCTTGGGACTAGCAAATCATTCTCGTTGTGCAATTTCCGGTGATCCGAGCTTTAAATGGTCAATAACGACGCCGGCCACGTCCTTACAGTCACCAAGGGTAGGGAAGGAATGTTAGTATGATATTCGCTACCCGAAAGCCAGAAGGGTGGCCTCTATATCGTGGTTCCCTAGCGAAAACCATGGGAGGGATAGTTATTAGTGGGAAGAGGTAAGAATCAGGATTCACTGTGGTAAGTGATGTGATTATGTAAACGCAAATTATCGATCATTTTACGAAGCCGAACTTCGGAAATTTTATGTGTCACAATACGTGGCAAAGATTATCTTTAGGTATCCTGAGAAGGAAAACCTGTGAAGCTTATCGGACCGACTATATATTATATTATTTATCGCACGTACTCGCAATCGGGACGGTGGAGAGTAAACTGTGGGAAACCTAAGAAGGTAACCAAGAGAAATCTTATAAAATCAATCTAACAAGAAATGTAAATTGTTTATCGTTGCGCATTTTCTTTATGAAACTCCAATTGCTACGCCGGAGAGTCATGTTTAGGAAACCTGAGAAGGTAACCGAGAGAACTCCTTTAAAAATTAATCGATCCGGATATAAGTTATGCTGTTCATTGCATGTACGCTATATAGAAATCCAATCGTGAGAGCGGAAAGTCATCTTTGGAAACCTTAGAAGGTGTGGAGCCGATCTGGCGTGGAGGTAACATCCATACTTCTCACGCTCAAGATCACGAGTTCAATTCTCACTCCCGACACTCTTCCAAAATGGAAGGAAAAGTGACGAACCAGCCAGAAGCGTTGAAAGTCACTATAATACAGAAAAAAAAAACCTTAGAAGGTAACCGAGTGAAATCCTCTAAAAGTTTTTTTCATACTTTCTGAAGAACTTCCATTAATTGAAAGCGTAAAGAACATACAAAATATGTACATACATATATAATAAATACACATATAACATTACAACTACAAACATCATTACCTATTTTTTAAACACATAGTCGACTTAGTCGAAGTTTGGCCAGAATATGTAGAAATGTATTCCTCTACGCGTATTCAAAGATTGCCAAATGATGGCCCTACGTTTTTCAATATTTGGGGGCCCAAGCATAATTTCACAACATTAACTTTCGGTATGAGCATCTCTAGATATATTTGCTTGGCCCATGATATCCATTTTAGAAAACACGGCACTGTGAAGGGAGACGGGTGCAAATATCTGAGCGAAGAGCAAAACCACACCAAAACTCTTTGCTTCTATACAGCCACACCACACATATAAAAAGAAAATGAGAGAGAGGGATTATGGCGATCGAAAGCGATGAATGCGAACGATGACGTATCACATAACAGTCACAAAATTGTTGAAATGGAGAGATATATGGACTAATAGGTAGATAGGTAAAGACATTGCGAAGAGAGAGAGAGAACGAAACACCACTAGCTGATAAGTGGATCCCACTCTCCAAAGGTCCAACATCCGCTCAGGAACATATTCGCGCCACTTCTACTTCGTCCAGCCATTGACCGCTGCGGGAACCCCCATTTCACTGATGATCTGAATGAAAAAACATTAACAGTCTCCGGGATCCGCATTCAAAGAATGCTATATGTATATAATATATATATAATATGTATGAGATGTGAAACTGAAAATTAAAACTTAGCCCATATCGGTCTATCCTCACCCCAGCCATGTCAGCAATTCATTTTGTTGTGATATTTTCACTGCGGCGGTGTAAGCAAATATCGCGAGCAGAGAGAGACGATTAAAAACACACTGCGCAACCGAGAGCGCGACGACTGAGAACGAAACCGAGGCCGAGAGTGCAACGAACAAAAGCACATTGAGATAGACAATTAAGAGCATAACGACTAGGAAACTCTCACTAACAGCGAAACGGAAAAATGGCTTCGTTCGACCCGGTGAACCATTACTCATTTTTATTTGTGCGATTAGCGATGGAATTAAGCTAAATTTCACTTATTTTCACTTCTGTAGAACAGACAGCACATTTTTCATCCATTTCACAAACTGTAACACCTTTGGACGATAGAAATCCGCTCAACCGCAACCGCACAAACAACACATCACAGAGCGAAAAAGCACACGTCCACTCCGGTACGTTTCTTAAACCGAACTCTCACTACTGCACGAACGAACTTGAAGAAAACGCGTAAAACGAATTGAAAAAAAAAACACGACGATATCCAAGTTGGATTACCACTGGTGGGGTCCAATCTTAGATCGAAGCGCAGCGAAAGCAAAGTGAACTGGATTGCTCAACAGTCCGATGCCGAATGAAAGTTTGCTTCAGCGAGATCCACTATTTATACTCTAGGCAAGTATTCCCCTTCATTCTTCTATTTTTCACGGAGACTTTGAATCCTACGATTTCCCCTCCGATGGTCGTCGATAAGTTGCTCGTTATTGACAGCTCTATTCGGGAAAGCACACAAATGAACAGAACAAATGTATGGGAAAATGGAAACGCTTAAAGTTTTCATGAATTTTTACCATTTACAAACCAGTGGATTCTAATGTATAGCATATTAAACAAATCTTACGGGATTTCCGATTAGTTTAGTATGTAAATCGCCAAAATCCGTTCGGGGCAAAAATAGTTATTAACGTTAACTTTATTTCATAAAAACGTGATCTGTTTTCTGATTTGGCACCCTTAATGAAAGACGTAGTTCTACGTCAAAAATTTCTAATAAATGTTGGAAAAACGTGAATTGAAAGTGGAATTCATGCCCCCATTTCCAACAGTGCCCCGAACTAACTCTCATTTGCTGCACCAAAGCATGGCAAGATTAGCACCGAAGCGCATAAGAAAGTAAACCGTAAGGAAATTCCAGCCACCCTCAAGCTCTCGGTTCCGCTCTTGGTTCAACGTCTCGAAGAACCCAAAGCTCCCCCCAGCTCACAGCTATGGATGAGACGAAAGTTTGCCACTTCTGGAGGCGCCAGAGGATAGTTGCATCTGTGTTGTGTCGACTGCTTTTCGCATAAATAAATTATGTGCAATAATTAAACTTAATTATAGAGAAGCGTAAGCGCACCGAAACTCATTTGCAGCTCGTAAAAAACATGCACGGATAAATTGAATAAAATTTGCTTAACTATTATTGCTGCCATTTGTGCAGAACTTTTGTTTCCTGTTGCCTTCCGAAGTTCTGGAAAATCTCTTTGCGGCCTGCGGCATGAATTCAGCAATTAACAAATTGTTTGGTTCTAGATTTAGCTGTGAGATATCCCCGAATTTGGTGGAAACAAAAACCAAGAGAAGCGTTTCCATAAATCATAATTAAACGGTTTGCTGCGAAGACTGCTGCAGTTCAAACAAATCAACCCGAACGAAATCACAACAAAAGTGTCACAAACGGTGCTTGAACAACAACACGACACGACAGGGCCTTTCGAGGCGGACGGACGCAAAAAGGATAGACCTCTGTCACGCTGTCATCCAGACGTTCAAACAAGCTCGCGTGCCTTGTACTACAACAGCAACAGCAGCAACAACAACATCAACAACCGGAGCCCATCATCTTTTCCGTGATGGCTGCAAATACAGCAGCATGTTCATAAATATTGCTCTGAGAGCTGCCAGAACTGTCTTCTTGGCCCCTGGAACAGAAAACCTGCATGTTCAGTGTGTCTGACGATGGGCCTGCCATCTCAAACTGTCACCCAACTCAAAATCCGGCGTATTCCGGCCAAAGCACTGAGTTGCTTGCTGTCGGTTGGTCGGAGTGTTTGCGGAGACCCTTCACTGTGTATAAACTAACCTGCCATCAGGGCCTGCCGACCGATCGCCTGATGCCACTGTTCTCGACGAGCCAACGCGGAATTGAGTAGGTGCTGTGGGCGGAATAAATATCACTTCCACATTATGCTGCTATACCCAGTCGTTATTTATGATTATGTCATGCTTGTTTATAATTTTCGGTGTTCCATTACGTGCTCAACGATGCAGTTTGATGAATGTGGTTCCGTGCGGAGACTCAAGGACGTTAGTCGGCACGGAGACGGAAGGACGAAGGATGTGTGTGTGTGTGTCTGGGTGCGCGTGTGTGTGGGTGGTACTGCCGACCAGTGGCAACATTTTCACTCCTTCAAGCTCCGACACAGTTTCGGTTTTCCATGCATTCCATTCCATTGGGATGAAATATGTATGCAAATCGACTGGAGATGGGAAAACACAAACCAGGGAGACCATGCTACTGTGGCATCCCACCGATAGCCCTCCAGCTAAGAGCATTTGCGGACAAATGTATTCATTTGGTAATGGACACGCTGTGAAGTTGAGATTATTAGTTGATTTTTAATGTTTTTGAATCATTTCAGTGGGTGGCTCAACTTATTTCTCGTGCTGTGTTTTGTGAAGTGCTCAAACACAGACAAATTGTTACCAGTAACTAATCAAAACTTCTACACATTTTTTTCCTTTTATCATTATCCATTTATTACATTCATGGCAGAAACTGTCGATAGGAAAAAAACCCAACCCGTCTACCCTTGATTTCCAATAAATCATCCCTTTTCATAACCGTCAAAATATAAAACTTTAGTTCCTCCGCCTGCCCTTTGGCGGGCAAAATTTACGGCCGAACTTATTAAGAATGGCCTCCGGGAAACTTCTGCCGCGCGGAGAGATAAATTTGCCCATGTGAGAGTGGAATGCCCATCAATTAAGGGCATGCTGAAGCGGAACTAACAAAATTGATTTCACTACTTGGCAACGCGCAACGTGGAAAAACTCCGCCCAGGTGGCATCGCGGCAGCAGCTAAAAATACCCGGAACTCGATCGTCACAAAGGGAAGTCTGCGTCAGAAGCGTCGCTTTTGACTTGGCCAAGATTGGGATGAAAGAATAATAAAAAAAAAAACTTTAACCTTTTCCGTGTATTTCGTTTCTCGTTGGCAGCCCAGACCAACCGGCCTGGTTTCCGGGGGAAGTTTGTGGGTTTTTTTTTCATCCCCGCTGCATATAGAGTGCACTCTGCGTGGAATTTTGTTCTTTCTCTTTCGCTGCCTCTTCAACATTTTCCTCACTCATAGAGGAAAATTAACGGATTCGAAGGGAAAGCATTGCGACGAGGGAAGGATTGCATGAATAGAGACTGAGGTGGTGGGGCTGGACCAAGGAGACGGGGATTGAGAATAGAAAGTTATACGTTTTTATTTGAACTACCGATCCAGCGAATAATGGTAAATGCTCGGGAACAGCTTCTGACAACCTATCAGTGATGGTTAGAGATAACATGAGAATATTTTAAAGACCCGATTCAAAATTGACAGGGAGTAAATTCAGTTTTGTCGGTTGGCAATTGACCAAGTGACATGAGTCGTTCGTTCAATTAAGTTAAATTCAATCGGATTTGTGTAATAATTTACTATGTTTCATTGGTTATGAATAGTTGTTACATATTATTGTTATGGATATATTCAGGGTTATTATTCAATAAACTATTCTAAACTACTAAAATATATCCTACCGTAGCTTCAACATATTCTGCGCAGTTAAGACTTTTCAAAGTTTAAATTATTCTGTAACCAAAATATATGCACCATATCATAAAACAGTTAGTACGGTCTTGAAACTACACTCTGTCCAACTTCTATAAGACCACCCTGATTCTATTTCGTTGCAACACAAACAGTTAGAATTTCAACAAGATGAGGATGTGAGGATATTAATACAATGCTTAGAATTAAGTATATTTAACGTCAATTTCGTTCAAAAGAGTTGTTGTTTTGACGTAGGACTACGTCTTTCATTTCTATACCGGGGTGTAAAATCAAAGTTTCGAAATCGAAAGCGTTACGCCGGAGACCGAGATTTTGAGCGTTAATAGCTCCTAAACAACTGAACGAAATGGTATGATAAACACTTCATTCGATAGATAAAATGTCTACGCGTTCTATACTTGTTACTTTCTGATCCAAAAACTTGTTTCAATAGTCTTAAAATTGCTTTCAAAACAGGCTATTGAAATCACCAATCGGTATATAAGCGAGCGCCGCTCGGAAATCCACTCAGTTCTAATTGAACAGCGATTGGAGCATGTTGTCGCTGTTGTGGTGAAGCTCTTCGTTTATCATGAAAGCGCGAATGAACGGTGTCACCAAGAGCCTGTTTGTGCACCTTAGCCCAGAAGGGAATCCATCAGGAGGAGAGATATGCCACAAACTGTTCCCCGGGAAGATCTCGAAGCAGCCGCTACACACACACACACACACACACACACACACACACACACACACACACACACATACACGCGCGGAATTCTTTCCGTTTGGATGCCATTCAGCATCGAGAAAGATCCGGAAAATAATCTGCCAGTTCCTCTGGGAATTTAAAAATACATTCATGTGAAAGAGTTTATTTGAATGTTTTCTATCCATGTAACACTGTGACCAAATACATTTGGTTTTGTGATTTTTCGATCAATCGCAATTAACAGAATAGCTTCTGAAGATTATTCTTCCCCATCAGTAGAATATTTCCGTATCCAATATTGGATGCATAAAATCTTGTGCATCCAACGTAACACTCTCGTTTTCGAAGTCCCCCAAATATTCATTCATTCAGAATGAATTCAGATTCAACTTTAAACAAATGATCTCTAAATCAACGATAGTCCTACGTCACCCTTGCGGTTATACCATAGATATAACCCACTTCCTGTTTTTTTATTGTGCTTAACTATGATAATTTCAGCTATCCAGTTTCTATAAGACCATTTCAAAATTCATAAGTATTATCAATGGAAAATTCGAATCGATCGGTTGATTTACATGTCAATAATTGGCACCCTTGCCATTTCGGCTAAAAACATACCAAAGGCTGCTGAACGATCTTCTCGATATTTTTTCTATGTTTTCGAAATTGCAACCTTGAGCTCTTCAATCGTGGTGTACCCTCTTCCGTCAGTATAGATTCTGCGTACAAGGATCCCCTTAAGATTTTCAACAGGATTCAAGTCTGGAGAGCGAGCCGGCCAGTCCAAAAAATTAAGTTTTTGGTCCTTAATCCATTGCTTAGTTGTCTTGCTGATATGAATATGATATGATATGTGAATTTTATGTGACGATATCCACGCAAAAACGGTAGGAGAGAGGATTCCAGAACATGTATGGAATCCTTGAATGATGTGAAAGCTATCTTGATCTTTCCGGTTGCACAGAATCCCGCCCAAATCATGCACGAGCCTCCACCAAAATTCCTGGTTGAAAAATACTGTACCTTCTTCCGTAAATCACGCCAGTACCCGTTGAAACCATGAGGACCATCCAAATTTAACTTTTTTTCGTCAGTGAAGATAACCTATATATTGAAGAACATTTCGTTATGGTATATAGCAAAATGTATTCTTTTGGAAACATTATTTGTCACAACATACCATATCCCACTGTCGGTTCATGTGAGCTTTGGCAAAACTCAGACGTATTCCGATGTGAGATGATGTAAGATGAGGAGCTTTAACCTTTTAAACCCTCTTTATGTGAGGATTTTTTACCAAAACTTGACGAATTGTCACCCGAGTAACATTGTAATTGAAATATTGACGAATTTCATGCCAACTCGTCTTAGGAGTTGGCAGCACCATCTCAGATAGTAGTGAAACGTTGTGGGTGTAAAGACATGGGTCATTTAAGCAGCTTTGCATACTTGAAACATTCGAAAAAAAATCAGACTACTTTTTGGAAAAAGACATTTTTTTTAATGATTTTTTTACAAAAATTTCTGACTAAAAACTATGATACCTACAAAATTCTTGTGAAAAGATGAAATGTAGGAAAATATAAACTTTTGTCGATAACATCAACTTTCTATCTTTTATAGTTTTTGGAATATAAGTAATTTTGTATGAAGACTCCTGAAAAAAAATAATGTTTTGCTCGTATCATTTGTGTGTGTAATTTCCCACGTTTGACATGTTTCTAAATAGAGAAAAGTTAGCAGAGCATGTTAATTGCGATAATTTATACATAAAAATGTTACGAATTAAACATTAATAGTTTTTTTTTCAAAGAAAAAAAATGAAAAAGTTGATGTTCGAAAAACATTTTCCATGTAAATGTGCCCGACGTCCGATATATGGAACACTCGTTGGAAATTTTAAGGGCTTTTTAAATCTATTTTTTTCAGAATTTTAAAAGCATATGTTTGCGAGAGAAATGAATTTTAATTTTCAAAATATTTTTTTTTCAACGAATGATAATTTTCAATTAAAACCAAAATAATTTCCTACATTCTTCTTCTTCTTCTTCTTCTTCAATGGCACTAACGTTCCTAGAGGAACTTCGCCGTCTCAACGTAGTATTACTTGCGTCATTTTTTATTAGTACTTAGTTGAGATTTCTATGCCAAATAACACGCCTTGAATGCATTCTGAGTGGCAAGCTCTAGAATACGCGTGATCACAGTGCAAGTCGGAGGAAATTTCTTTGACGAAAAATTCCCCCGACCAGAACGGGAATCGAACCCGAACACCCGGCATGTTAGTTATGACGCTAACCACTCGGCCACGGGAGCACATTTCCTACATTCCATTCTTTGACTAAAATTTTGTAGGTCTGATAATTTTTTTTCCTACATTTCATCCTTTGACAAGAATTTTGTAGGTATCATAGTTTTTAAGTTAAAAGTTTTAAGTTTTTTTTGTAAAAAATTAAGAAAAAAAATTTGGCTTTTTCCAAAAAGTAGTCTAATTATTTTTCGAATATTTCAAGTATGAAAAGTTGCTTAAATGACCCATGTCTTTACACCCACAACGTTTCACTACTATTTGAAATGGTGCTGCCAACGGCCATGAAATTAGTCTATTGCTTTATTTGCATAAGCGATTTTGAGGTATTCGAAACTGTTCTAGCTATTTCCCGTCCGCTTATTCCGATTTACGTGGAGCGCTCTCCTTCTTACAGTATCCTTGAGGATTCGTCAAATAATTGAGCACTACTTGATGGGATCGTCCAATCCGAACATTTTCTTGGTGAAATGCATCGATTTGTCTTTTTTTTCTCTCCGTGAGCACTTTTCTCTTTAGCATTTTCCAGATTGATTGATCAAAAGAACTAAAACAACGGAAAAAATTAGTGCTTGCACACACAAATATGAAAATCATGCAGTATATGGTAGTCACCAATGTAGGTATTATAATATAAATTGTAGCAGTGTTTGTTTACGATGACACAAAGCAGCAAGATCATAGCCTGATCTCATAGAAGTTGGACAGAATGTGTAATATTAGTAGAAAAAATTAGTAGAAAACATAAAAATAAAATCCGTAAACAATGCTTCAGAAAACTATTTTAAAGAATGATTTTGTAAACATATGATGTATGCCTAATTTTGCGCACCTAAATTGTGTAATTCCTAGCTCTGCGCAGCACAGTGGGACGATTCCACACAATGGCTGGCCAAGTGAAAAAAAGTGTTGTTAAATGCAAAAAAACGTGGTATTTACATAATTTCGGAATGCTGAACACGAATCTGGCATCTATTTTTTATAACGTGTCCATAAAGTACGTTATCCTATTTTTCAGGATTTTCTTCTACGCAGTATTTTTACATACTTTTCTATACAATTTTATGATCTTTGAGCACAAGTAAACTCACAGTGCATTGAAAAAGATCACTTAGTTTGTGGACGCCCCTTCAAATCAAACAAATTATGCTATAAATATGAAACATTTTTTAGATTACAAATTAAAACAATACAATTAATAAAAAAACAACAAATCAAAACAATAATCTTCTTCTTCTTCTTCTTCTTCATAACTGCCATCAGATTCATAATCATCTTTTCCAGATTCAACAATTGTGTCCTTCAATAGTAATACTACTTCTTCTAGAAGTATTTTTCAATTACTTTTCCCCTTTTTGAAATATGTGCTTACTATTGGATCTGTGGAGGTGAGAAGATGATTGAATATACCAATATTAGTATTTACTCGACTATTTTTATGAGTGAAATTTGGAATTCATTATACTTATCAGCGAGAAAAATCCCTTTCGCTACTGTTTTCATTTCGTCTTATTATTTTCCTTGGTGAAACAATAAGGCTCGAGTGGCTTCGAAAAACACCGCGGAAACTGTTCAACAGAGCTGAAATTACTTAGGATTGGTTTCAATACAGGAGAGCCCTTGTGTCAAAGATTTTTTTTTAGTTTCACAAAAAAAGCAGACTGCTGTTTGTAAATAAATTTATGCTCTATGATTTTGTTTACTTTATCAGCAAAATACGGCACAAATTCATCGATTGGTTTTAAAATTGATGAATTGATGATTTAGAAACACAATCCAAACAGCAGTATAGCTTTACGATTGGGCAGTTAAACAAAATGACAAATGTATCACGAAATTGATTTTCTGTTACGCATCCAAAGAGCAGCATACAAAAAAGGCAAATGAGCTTGAGGGTGAAAAGATGAAAGTAGATGATGTAGATGAAAATGAAATCGCAGGTAAAAGTTTTCAAATTCAGTAGATGATCCCGAAATCTTCAAAATGTCAGATAAAAAGAAAAAAAAAAATAGGAAAGATATGATGATTGTATCTCTTAGAATATAAGTTAACATGTACATGGTATAAGATCAGATGAATAAAAATTAATTTAATGTCAGAAAATGTCATATGTTTTATTACATTTGATTTGGAATGAAGATTAAACATTTTGACGTAGGACTACGTCTTTCATTTCTATTCCGGGGTGTAAAATCAAAGTTTCGAAAACGAAAGCGTTACGCCGGAGACCGAGATTTTGAGCGTTAATAGCTCTTAAACAACTGAACGAAATGGTATGATAAACACTTCACTCGAAAGATAAAATATCTACGCGATATATACTTGTTACTTTTTCATCCAAAAACTTGTTTCAATAGCCTTAAAATTGCTTTCAAAACAGGGTATTGAAATCACCAATCGGTATAAAAGCGAGCGCTGCTCGGAAACCCACTCAGTTATAATTGAACAGTGATTGGAGCATGATGTCGTTGTTGTGATGAAGCTAACTTCGTTCATCATGAAAGCGCTGATGAACGGTGTCATCAAGAGCCTGTTTGTGCACCTTAGGCCAGAACGGAATCCATCAGGAGGAGAGTGATGCCACGGTTCCGCTTGAAACATCGGAAAATACATTCATGCGAAAGAGTTTTTATGATGTTTTCTATCCATATAACACTGCAACCAAATACATTTGGTTTTGTGATTTTTCAATCAATTCCATTAACAGGAAAGCTTCTGAATATTATTTTTCCCCATCAGTAGAAAATTTTCGTATCCACTATTGGATGCATAACATGAAAAACGGAAAATGTTTCACATCGCGAAAATCATGTAATTTTCGAGCGATTATTTGCTTCCTACTTATATAATGCTGCGATCGAATACATTTCGTTTTGGATTTTTCAATCAAGTGCGATCAACGTAAGGCCACGTCTTTCGGAAATTTATTAGAGGTGCAATGAATCTTAAGGAATTCCCGGTCTACGCGCACTGGCAAACGATGTTTACTCAACAATTTCTCAAACGAGAATGAATGAAAGGAGCATTTTCGTTTGGATGACATTCAACGTCGAGAAAATTCCGGAAGAATCTAATCGTTGCTGAAAAATAATCTGCCGGTTCCCCTTGTAATTGAAAAATACATTCATGCGAAAGAGTTTATTTTAATGTTTTCTAACCATATAACACAGCGATCGAAGATTTGATGGAGCTGGAAAGCTTCTGAAGATTATTCTTCCCCATCAGTAGGATATTTTCATATCCAATATTGTATGCGCGCGCAACGGAAAATGTTTCGTATCGCGAAAATTATATAATTTTAAATCGATTATTGCTCAGTCGCCAAAAGTTTCAAACTCATTCCCCTCTAATTTGCCTTCCAAATTGCCATCGTAAATCATACCTTCTCTCGATTCAATCACCCACAAAAAGCATACTTAAGCGATATTCTGGTGGTGAAATGTTAGAGGCGAATGAACTGCAAAGTTTAAAGCCTCTTAAAAACAAAGAAAGAAAGAATGGTGAAACGCATTCATTTGTCGTGAGGACATCGACAAGCCAACATCATTACTGAACAAGCTGAACGTGCTGGACAAGATGGACGGCGAGGGATCGAGGGATTCATTACCTGGCCTGACCTGACCTGAAATGCAATCAGTTTGTTTTAACTGTGAGGGAGCGCAGAAAAGCCGATCGATCAGAAGGAGAAGAGAAGGTGACCAAGAGAGTATCAGCATCTGAAAACGGTTCCCCGGGAAGACATCGAAGCAGCCGCCACACACACACACATACACGCGCGGAATTCTTTTCGTTTGGATGCCATTAAGCATCGAGAAAATTCCGGAAAGATCTAATCGTTGCTCTAATAATCTGCCAGTTCCCCTGGTAATTGAAAAATACATTCATGCGAGTTTATTTTAATGTTTTCTATCCATAAAATAATGCGACCACTTCCATTTGGTTTCGTGATTTGTCAACCAAGTGCAGTTAGCAGGAATGCTTCTGAAGATTATTCATCAGAACAAGTTTTTTTGTATCCAATATTGGATGCATAAAACCTTGAGCTTCCAACGTAACGCTCTCGTTTTCGAAGTCCCCCAAATATTCATTTATTCATTCATTCAGAATGGATTTAGATTCAACTTCAAACAAATGATCTCTAAATCAACGATAGTCCTACGTCACCCTTGCGGTTATACCATAGATATAACCCACTTCCTGTTTTTATTATAATTATTTTTTTTTATTTGGGTTGGCTTCCTGCACTGAAATAAGAAATAAACTTAATTTCAATAAAATATTGAAAATGTTTTTGTTAGAAAAACGTTTTTGCCATAAATATGCACAAGTTGCAATGTATGGAAGGGTTTTATGGCACATATTTATCTACCATTTTATCAAAATCTGAGATGACCATTTTGAGAAAATCGGCTTTTAGTTTTTAAAATCGATTTTTTTCAGTGTAGTATTGCAAAAAAATATTTTTTCAGTATTTTTTACTGAAATTTCAATTATTTACCTTAAACTCTTCCATAGATCATTTTTTTGTAGGACCATTTTGGAATAAAAAAAATTATAAAAAAAAGGTCAAAAATATTTGGCCCTTTCCATATGTATATGTATATGTCTAGATAAATTTTCGGAAAACTAAGTGCCAAATTGCTTAATTACGTAAGGTTTTCACGCCCAGAAAGCTTCATTAAGTTCTGAGAGGGTCATGCCAACATCTGGTCGAGTTGGCGCGAAATCCGTCGGAGGCAAATCATGGGCTTTGTTGACGATCTAGTCATAATGATAGTTCGAAGGCGTGATATCGAGCAGGATGCAGATGACCTTAAATCTTACATGGTGTATCAAAGAAAGTCTGAGCATAAATCCCTGAAAAACAACAATTGTTCCTTTCTCCAAAAAGAAGAAACTGCATCTGGAGTCGTAACGTCTTGGAAGAGACGAATGCAGCGTTTCAGTGAAATATCTGGGCGTAATCCTAGATGCTAAACTGAATTGGAACGCACACTTAGATTCAACCGTCAGTGAGGCCAACATTGCCCTATGGGCATGTTATAAAATTATAGGAAGAACATGGGCCCTTAACCAGGCGTCCCAAAAGTACTACATTTTCATTACAGTCGGTATGAAATAAAATCGAGACTCACTGTGTGCGCGCTACATTCGCATACAAGCGACAGAGCACGAATGAATAAAATAAACCTGTACTATAGCAGACGGTGCTTCGTCGAATTTGTCTGATTTGTCGGGCCCGATCGTAGTGAGCCAAACGTACTGTTCATTTTCCATTTTTTCGTGTCTGCTACTCCATTAATTCTGTCGCTGTAACACAGTCGCTCACGATGCGATGAATATCATCGGTTTACCCGAGTTACTGTCAAATTTGACTGTCGTAAGAAAAATGTCATGACCAAGAAATCGCGGTCGTAAAACAAGCCTTTATTTTTATGCGTTTGTGCTTTTTCACCAGTACGCTCTGGGATGTGGTTGTGAGCACAAGTTACGTATATTCAATTTTAGATTCAATTTTAGATCGGCTGTATCGAGAATGATGTACTGTTGGGATGGCCGAATCAAGATAGGTACACAAATGAGCAGCAATTCATAGGAGAACAAAGCACGGATTCCTTAGTGATTCTAGGCGAGAGTTTCTTTGTTAATATATTGATGACATCGGGAAATACTCAGTGTTGGGAATGTTTAGATTTATCCTCCAAGTAGGAAACTAATAATTGTGGTGACAGATTAATATATAACAATGCATTTTTGGCCTTATTTCGATCAAATCAATTTCAAATCGCCTCAATAAACACAAATGAAGCCAACTTTAAACGTTCGAAAACCGATGGATTTCAAACAGGCTCAGTACAATTTTTTTTAGAGGCGACCCAGCCCAGGAGGCTGAAAGTCTCTTCAAGAAAGAATTAAAAAAAGGACATATTTTTTATTATGTATGGTCCTCATGACCTAGTGGTTTGCGTGGCGCTTGCCACGGGGGCTTCGAGTTCGATTTCCGTTCGGGTTAGAAATTCCATCCGAACGATCCACTCTATCGTTGCTCCTACTCGCACCACTACCCCCAGCTTCACTCTCATCTGGCCATGCATTTGCACCCGCGAAACATTCATCTACGCTAATTCCACCCACAACACTTCCTCTCGCATTTCTTTTTCAACAGATTCTTCCCTGTTGCTCACACTGCTCACTTGCTCTCCACATATGATAGCCGCGTCATCGACCAACAAATATTTTTTTTCCATTTCGGAATATGCTGCAGAATTCACCAGAAACTGAAAATTATCTTCCGTTTCAAAGCCTACAACCTATAGTTTGCGAATGAGAAAATGAATAAAATACTGGTGAATAAAGAACACACTTTTGTAAGCGAACGACGTTGCATAATATATACAAAGACACCCGACATCATCAGCACGAGGGAAAAAAAATCATTCACGACAGTAGCAATGCATTTACGATTGCATTCCGAATCTACAAACAACATGACTAGTTAGCAACCAGGTTTGTCGCAGACGAATGAACAAAATACTCACATATGGAAATGCAGCCGTGTACAGCACACGACAGTAAATATAAATGTCGCACGACATTTTCACTGTGTGATTGTCGTTAATAGATTGATCTAACGACTGTTACGGGCCAATGATGGTGACAGTCGTCAGAATACAGTCGTGGTGCGGTACATTTGGTACCCCTGCCCTTAACCAAAAATGATCATGTCATTGCCAATGTGCGGCCTAGGATAACCTATGCCTCACTAGTATGCTCTAACAAGATGCAGACTTCAACACCTTGATAAGGTTATTCTGGAGTCCAAGAAAGTTTGGTCTGTGTCACCGATCAGGACTATAAATTTCATCACACAGATTATTCTTAATTGGCACCCATTCAGTCTACTTCTTCATCAATAAGCAGTAGATAAGCTTGAAGCGTAGTAGAAAAATGGGGCAAACTACAATAGTTCAAAATAATGGACACAGTAGTTCACACCCAACAAGGGGACAAAAAACTTGCATATAGCTGCATTCATACAACCACTCCTCATAAGTTCTTGATAGGGTTTTATCTGGTAAACAAGCAGACCAGTCCAGAATGTGAGGTCCCTATTCATTAAACCATGTCATGACCTTCCGGATTTTATGAATTGATGCCAAATCACCCAATTATCACGGTGTTTTTGATGCAAAAATAGCATTGAATGATTCCGTAGTACTTGTACTTCTAACTGTGTATGTCTTGTTGATAAAAAGCTATTTGAATCAGGCCTTCTTGAAAATATTTTCCTCAAACCATCAAACTTCCGCCTCCAAAGTTACGAGTTGAAAAATTACATGACACGTTCCGTAAGTCCTTCCAGTACGAAGAAATTCGGGATTTTTAGAGATTGAACGCATTCCGTAATCCTAACAAGGAAGCTGTCTATTTGGGCACAAAATTTCCCAGAAAATGTAGATTAATTATCGTATATTATAGGCACACAGTTTTTGGAACTAAATTGCTATAAACACTAAACATACATGCCCAATCTTTCGTTGGAAATAGACTTTTCTCAAACAATTGATAGATGATTATTGCTAAAGAGCTGTTAAGCATATAATTGGATTATATGTCAGAGCATTGACAGAATAAGTGCGTCCAGTACCCAAATTCGAATAAAATTGAGTATTTACATATTATGAATTTGGATTGTCTATGTAACTCCAGGGAGTGTTCGATTACAATTTTAGTTGATTATTTGCGTTATATTACTGGTTTATTTACTTGAGTATACTATTTCCCCAATTTATACATTTAATCTCACAAAGATGCGTTGTTTATTCTCATAAAAACTCAATTTTCAGAATTCATGCTAATTTTTCCATCGAACTCCTGATCATTTTCCATATATTAATGTCGTCGCATATCGAAAGTTTTAATGAACTTTTCGAAAATAAATTCACCTGCAATATCAACACATATTCTCTCCAGCAGTGATTCGATGTACAGAACGAACAGTAATTCAACGAACATCCCTTTCTCATCGAGGAATAGATGCTCAGTACATTCGATCGAAACACGTTATGTGTTTTGTTTTATACAAGCGACAAAAGTAACATTTAAAAATTAAAATTATCTTAGGAAAAATTTATTTTCTTCCTTAAATAAAAATCATACATCTTATCGAAACTTTTTGTAAGTCAATGCCACCTGTATTCAATCGTAAAGTATCGTCAAATATCCCTCAATTTCGGTTAATTCCGGAGGATCGGTTAATTTTGCAAAAAAAATGTACACAACCTTTTAAATCTTCTGCGGTGGCAATTATTTTCGTGAATTAGCATATTAATGAAGAGTTGTTGTCCTTTTGTCCTCTGAGCTATTATTCAATACCTATCTCTTAGGAAATGTTTGTTTGGTCTGTAAAAATGGTTCAGTCGCGATAGAACACCTGATCGGTTGAACGTCTTTCCAGTTATTTAATTCAACTAGTATGCTCAGCCCAGTGGAATTTATAAATCAATCCCGTGCAGTCGAACGTTTTGAAAATACAATTGAAATTTAATGCAGAGCAATGCCAATAAAAAAAAGGTATTTTTTGGCAAAACATCTACACACACCAAGATAACAATATGTTCGTAGAATATTTCAAAAGCTGAATGTTTATGCTTCAAAATGATGTACAACCTATTATCTAAATAGAATGTGTCGAAAGCGACTTTCAAGTGTAGTGAAAAGTGACCTGCACGATGGTGTACGAATTTGCACTTGAGTCTCTGTAGATGTAATAATAATTTAGATTTTGGACGGACGATAGTCCTGGGTTTTGTTAACTTTCATTTGAATTTTGATTTGATTTTAATTCAACGACAAATATTTCTATTGTATTCATGTCAACTGTCTTCAAAAACTAAGTTACAAACATAACCTTCAAATACGTTTGTTTTACTTTGAGTTTACTCACGATCCACTTATTTTGGTGGAAAATTTTTGCTGGATTTTTACTTTCATTAAAATTTCTATAAAATTATTTCGGATACATATTTAAAGACTTTGGAGAATGAAAGTAGCTCAAAATAGAAATACTTTAGACGTTATATAGAGGGACCTAACTTAAAGTTGGAAACACATTTTAGAATGTGTGAATGTGTGTTTTTACATCTGTCACTTGTCATGTTCTTAGTTTAATTTTCCATTTTATAATTAAATCACTGAAACTTGGACGGAAATCATTATTCAGTTTGAGAACCTCATCCCTCAAACTATTCGTCCATTTTGCGGTCGACATGAACGTCCTTCAGATCAATCAGATCAATCAATTCGGGAAAACATGAATCGTTTGCACACCAATTTTACTCTTCACGCATTTTCAGAGACGTCTAACAGTGCATGACGATGTTTGGTGCGCTGTATGGGCCGGTGGGATCATTGGTTCGTTTTTCTTCGTTCGTTTTGTTTTGAAAGGATCATGACATGATCGTCAACTTTTTTTGTGCCCCAATTGAGAGCCCTAATGCTTTTTTTTCGAGTGTAAGAAGGGCTTTACAACAT
This sequence comes from Toxorhynchites rutilus septentrionalis, assembly GCF_029784135.1. Lineage (NCBI taxonomy): Eukaryota > Metazoa > Arthropoda > Insecta > Diptera > Culicidae > Toxorhynchites > Toxorhynchites rutilus. The sequence goes on from NC_073745.1 coordinate 22,766,504, forward strand.
CTCAGTTCCTAATTTTGTAAAACATTCGTATTACTAACTGGGCAAAGTGGGAGAACAATCTTCTCACTAAACATCTCATAACCGATCTTTTGACCGATTATGAACTTTTGAATATAAAATTTTGAATAATATCCATGTTTCATAATTTTATCAGAAAACATAAAGCCCGGTCAATTCACCAGCTATGCATAAAAAGTATTGGATAAGCGTAGGTAATTTTTTTTCAAATATGCTCGTATTTTAAAGTATCATAGTGTCATAGCTTATTGGCAAACGTTAGATGGTTTGTAAATTGTAGACTTTTCAGTTTCAAGGGACTTTTCGCGAGGCGGTAGGTTTGCCACAAGTCAACGATATATTTTTTAGTATTTACTACACAATGCTATCTGAGAAATTTTAATTTCCAATGATCTTCAAATTCTAAAAAATGCCTGAACCAGATTCCAATACGCCATCCCGTTCCTTAGTAAAAGAAAAAAAAATACAAACCTTACACACACACAATGCAGTGTGCAGCAGCAGCAAACTTTTCCAAATAAATTTCGGCAAAATTGTTTTTGGCACAAACCTGCCCCCAAAAAAAAAAACATGACCGAAGAAAGACCAATACGCGTAGGAATCGCCGCCATAGGGATGAAACCTCCGAGAAGGAAGAGATGAAGGGTAGAGAGCACAAAAAAAACTTTCCATATTATTGAAAGGAAATCTGAATAAAAGTGTAAGAAATTAACTCGGGCCGTAATTCAACTCCGTAAAAAGAGAGACAGAGCAGTGAAGCAAAAAAAAAAAAAACTCCGGTAGAACTGCAGTCAGAAATATGAGTGCAAAACCGGTGGTCCGACTCGGAACTTACCCACTTTCTTGTTTATCCGTGGAGCAAAAAAAATTAAACCGCGGAAACCTATCGTTGCTTGGAAAACAATCTCCGAAGAAAGGTTTGTCCTGAAACAAGAGAGCAAAAAAAAAATCGGTTTGAAACGAGAAGATTACCGGGAAAGGCAGTTTGAAAAGTTTGTTGGCTGTTTGCAGGTTCAATGTTTGTTTGCCCGGAGCGGACTGTTGGCCGGTGTGCCTCGACCGGTGACAGCTCCAACAGGCGTAATAAATTCTAGAATAATGGACGCAATAAATTGAAATGGACCCAAAAGTTTGGCACTTCTTGGAATCTGAGAGACTTCCCATTGGATTTTTCCGCTCATCCGTTTCTTCCGTCAGAGATAATCTGGAAATGATAATTACGGCGCAAAGTAGGGCGTGCGTGTTTATGAATGTAATTACAAATTCCGAATGGGACCCCGCTACCAAATTTATGATGCCGATGGTTTTGGAGAAGGGTTGCGCAACGAACGAGTCGATTTGAGCTGGTAAAAACAAGTTAATTCCAGCTCGAATTATGAGAAACTTAGTTTAAAATTCGATTTGAATTCGTTTTCCACATAGAATGAAAACATATGCTCACAGCAAAAAGTTCCCTCAGAAAGCAGAAAGGGTCATCTATCGAGTCATTTATTATCAAAAATAATGGGGATACCGCTCGTCAGGTTCAAGATAGGGAGCAACCTTGACCTCATGGATACGACACACATGGAAAGATATGGCCATCGTCATCATTATCATCATCGTCATTGCAGTCGTTGCCCGAGGAACAGAGAAACAGATGGTTTTGACTGCAATGGTTGGGATATTTGCCCGGCGGAGTGAAAAATCGTCCACATTTGAATGGGAAATTACAGCCATTTCCCTCCATCCCGTATGCACATTCCCCGGTTGTAGGTAACAGATGGTTATGATTCTTTCTTCCTCGTCCCCGAGGGATGTTACTGAGAGAGGCTGCTCTCCCACACAGCGCTAGAAAATGGAAATACTGCGGAATATTTGTTCGATAATTTTATTTTGTTTCTTTTTTTTGAATTTTAAGTTTTTCCGTCCTACACATATGCTAGCGGCAGCACGAATTATAGTTTTTCAATTTATTTGTCAAGAGCGTATCAAAAATATGGAGCAAAAAAACATAACTTTGAAAACTTATTGTCTGATAAAAAAATTAAATTTTCAATAACATATAGAAAAAAATCACAATTAAACATATTCGAATTCGAAGTTTGAGAACACACATTTTTTTTTAGCCACAGACCGCAGCTAATAAAGAAAACATTTGGGATGAATGTATGTATTTTAGGACAAACAATTCGAAAACCTTCGATTGGATAGGAAAACGGTATAAAATTAGTTGTCAAATAGAATCTTAAAAAATGCAGCAAAAGTTAAGAAATTATTAAAAATAAACTTATAATTTCAAGTTTGAATAAGTTACACACGAAATGTGCTTCATCACGAATGATGATTCTACTCCAAGGAGCCGGTTGAGCCAAAATTGTTTAATGAGCCAAATTGGAAACACACGACATGTGAAATGTTCAACAGACTTGTGTTCATGCGTTAATTGCGTCTTTTTGTGTCAAAATTCACGACTAAAACGTAACAAAATTAAAAATAATTCCGAAACACTAAAATAATAAATATTGAAAATATTTAGAAAATTTATTGTGAAAAGTTAGGGAAACACAACTTTGAGCTCAGAAAATGGAGAAAAAATCTCGCAATTGGGAGGCATTGATAGAATTTCTAAAATTAAAAATAACAATATGAAAACTAAACAAAAATAATGTAAATGAAAACTGATTGCAAAAAAAATTAAATAAAAAAATTTGAAAAATTTAATAATAAAATATATAAAATTATTTTTTTCTAAATGGAAAATTTATAAAAAATATAAAAATAAAAATATAATGATAAAATGAAGAAAAATAAGAAAACTAAGAATTTTCAATGAAAAAAATTAAACTGAAAATTTTAAGAAAAAAAAAATGAATAAAATGGGGAAACTGAAGTAACAAAATAAAGAAACTTGAAAAAATTGGGAAAGTTTTAAAATTTAGAAAAAGAAGAAAATTGGTGAAATAAAAAAAAACTAACAAATATAGAATGGAATTAATAAAAAAATGAAAAATTTGGAAAATCGATAAAACATACAAACAAAAAACAGAGATATTAATTTAAAAAAATAAGGAAGAAATAATTAAATGAAGCAAATCTAAATTGATTTCAACAAATCGATAAAATGAGGAAATTTTTTTAAAAATCAGGAAGTATGATTTATGAAAAAAAATCACGAAATCGATAAAATTATAAAAAATTAAAGAAAATGAATAATTGAGAAATTTACAATAAGTCTAGCAATTTAAAATATTCAAAATATATATTTCTTAATAAAGAAATTCAGAAAAATTAAGAAAATTATTCAAATTAGTAAAATCGATAAAATAAGAAAAAAAAGCAAACTAAAAAAACAAAAATGGGAGAAGAATACCGAGAACCGATAAAGTGAGGCAAATTGAGAAAACCAAGAAATAATAAATTAAAAACTAAAAGAATTTAAAAAACTGAGATGTTTTCAAAAATATTTAAATAAGGAAAAATTAAAACAAGAAATTCAGAAAAGTGTATAATTTTAGAAAATTGGGAAAAATTAAGAAAAATCGATAAATCGATGAAATAAAAAAATTAAAAAGGAATTCAAGAATATCGGTAAAATAAGAAAAAATATTTTGAAAATATATAAACAATTAAAAAAAATATAAAAAAAAGCAATGAAAATGGAATATATATATGAAACTATAAATATATAGAATCGAAAAATGAAAACATAATCTAACATCGATAAAGTGAAAAACAATAAGAAAAATCAAAGAAAAATTAAAAACTGGAGAATAAGAAAAAATCATAAAATCTATACAATAAACAAATTGAGAAAACCAAGTAATTTATAAAGATTTTTAAAATGAGAATCGAAAAAAATAACGGAAAATTACCAAATTTGGGAAAACTGAAAAATTAAAAATTAAATTCCGGAAAATCAAGAAAGTGTAGGTAATTAAAAAAACATTACGACAATTTAAAGATGAGGGAAACCTCGAAAAATCTATAAAATGAGACAAATACGAATAAAAAAATATATATAAAAATATAGAAACATCATTTGAAAAAAAAATAACAAAAAAATGCGACAAAGTTATTACTTTAATTTATTAATTAAATTACTAATTGGAATATCAATAAAATAAAAAAAATTAAATCAGTTAAAAAATTTGCAAAATTAAGAAAACTTATTGATTTTTCTTGAATAAGGATGTTGGAAATTGTTAAAATCGGTTCGAAACAATTGAGTGGATTAAAAAAAAATTGAAAAAAACTAAAAAACCAATAAAAACCAAGAAAAGTGTTTGGTAACAAAATTTTAGCGTTAATAAATTCAGGAATATTGGGGAAATGAATGGTTCGAAAACATATGTCAAATTTTGATGAAAAAAAGTATGTAAATTCAAAAGACTGATCACATGAGGTAAATCCTAGAAATGAGGAAAATTTTAAATTAAAATCACAATATCACAATATTAAAAAAAAAACAAACAATGGAATGAGAAGAATTAAGAGATTCAAAGAAATTTTGAAAAACAAAATGGATAGTTAAGAAAAATTTTCAAACTCTGAGATGATCAAATTGATAAAATTAAGAAAACTAATAAATTTATGACAGTCAGAAATTTGTTAGTTTTCTTAATTTCACCAACTTTTGATTTCTTCAACATTATTGTGATTTTGTGATTACAATTCAAAAATTAAGGTCACTCTGAAACTCGATGAAATGGGGATGATTGAATGAAAAAAAAACATGAAAATTTTATGAAAATAAAAAAAAGGAATAAAAAAATGAGGAAAGTAAACAAAGTAAACATTTTTAGATCGGGCGTGAACTGGAAACACACACCTGGTCTTGGCTCCGAGAACGGGTGTCGAAAGTGGCTAAGTGAGGGGGTGCGAGCGAGTCAGAGCGCTATATCTCTCCCGGGGAAGGCCTCCCGGGTCATGGAGGCCTTGCCAACCCGCTGTCTCCCGGGCAAAGGAGATACACCCAGAAAATGGAGCTACGTGCACGAAGAATACTCAGAATGCGATCGCCCGAGGAGGGTCCCCGAACTGGAGCTGGTCCTGGAACGGGCGTAAGAGCGAGCGGCCAGCGGCTGGAGGGCGATGTGCAAGAGCGGGCCACCAGCCGGGTTCAACCCGAAGAGCTACCGCCACACGGAAACAGCAGCCATCGACATCACCAACGAAACGCTGCGCCTACGAGGCGTGTTGCGACTGTCAGGCGACAGTCGTCCACACTTGTGGGTACTACTAGGCGACGGATCATGTGGACACATGAAATGAATGAATTCGTGATCCGCGCCTATTACATCTGCACTGCTTTGGAGACGGACATGAGCGGTCGCCCTCGAATACTCGCAATGTTCGAGGAAGCGTATCCAGAGTTCGTCGGGAGGCTTGACCAAAACGCGATGAACGCGAGGCGTAGAGCGATTGTACGCAACAATATGCTCTCCCAAACGCAAGTCGACGAGATCAAGCAGCAGGTGCAGAGAGAACTAAGCTCCAGAACAAGCAGAGCAAGCGATGTGTCGAGACGAAGTTCAGTACGGCTGAGCAATTCATTCGCGAGTGGGGCACGCGAATCAGCACCAGTGGAGGCCACAGTACAACAACCCCCTGAGCCGGAAGATCCACAGCCAGATCAACAACTACTACGCGATCTGGTCTTCCATTACGACGAGGCGATCTCACAGTTCCGCGACACGGACCCTTTGTCGCGCCCCAGGATCCCGAAGTTGCAGCATTCCCGCAGGCTGACAAGTGCAGTAAAGCTCATGAACGAGCACGTTCTTCCGCTGCACTTGGTTGATGCTGAGAACATGGAGGAGCTGCAACTGAAAGTTTACTGTGCTGCTGTGGCGACCGCCAAAAGTTTAGGATACCGTATTAGGCCAAGAGGCGGACTGCTCCAACATCTCCGTGAAAGGCGTGAGCCTCCATGGCGAAGGAGATTGGAGCAACGGATCCTAAACAAGCGCGCCGCAATTGGAAGACTGATGGCGTACAAAAGAGGCAGCAGATCGGCGAAATTATGTCGCCAAGTTGCTGTGATCGTGCGGCCTACTGGACTTCGCCAGCTGGGAGCTCACCAGCTGACGGAAAAACTCGACACACTGGTACAGCAATTGAGCGTCCTAACTAAACGGCTGAAACGTTACTCTGACTCTGCAAAGCGCCAGGAACAAAATCGGATGTTCAGAGATAACGAAAAAGCGTTCTACGACCACATTAGCGACGAGAAGCCCGACTACCGCGAAGGTTTGCCAGATATTAGCGATGTGACGAACTTCTGGGCTGGTATTTGGGAGACCCCAGTAGAACATCGCGACGGGCAAATGTGGTTAAGACGGGAGGAGGAGAGTTGTGGTGAAATTGGAGAGATGCCAGCTATCATCGTCGGAGAGAACGATGTCCGCGAAGCCTCGCGGTACCTGAGGAACTGGGCAGCACCGGGCCCCGATGGTGTCCAGAACTTTTGGCACAAGAAGCTGACCGTCGCACATCCAAAGATAGCTGAGTGCTTCAACAAGGTGCTACGTGACCCACACAACCTTCCTGAATTCGCCACCCGTGGCGTCACCTTCCTCCTCCCGAAAGACAGCAACACATTGAACCCATCAAAGTACAGACCGATAACGTGCCTATCGAGTCTGTACAAAATACTGAGCAGCATAATTACCGCCAAAGTTTCTGCTCACTGCGAACAGCATCACATCATCGCAGAAGAGCAGAAAGGATGCAGGAAAAATACGCATGGCTGCAAAGACCAGGCCATCATCGACGCAGCCATAGTCGGCCAGGCGGTATATAACCAGCGGAACCTAAGTATGGCCTACATCGATTACAGGAAGGCTTATGACTCCATTCCTCACTCGTTTCTCGTCCGGGTATTGGAGCTCTACAAAATTGATCCCGTCGTCGTTAGGTTCCTGCAGCATGCGATGAGGCAGTGGAGTACGTCTCTGCACCTCAGTGATGGGGAAAATGTGTTGCAGTCTAGAACGCTGCAGATAAAGAGGGGGATATTCCAAGGCGACTCTTTCAGCCCGCTATGGTTTTGTCTGGCACTGAACCCCCTCAGTAGGACGCTCAATAGAAACGGTCATGGCTATAAAATAAGGTATGGCGACGGCGCCCACGAAGAAGTGACCCATACCTTCTACATGGATGATCTCAAGGTCTACGCTGATTCACGTCAGCGTCTAGGTGTAGCTATCCGGGTTGTCGAAGACATAAGCAGGGACATCTGCATGGAGTTCGGCCTCGACAAGTGCCGCTGTGTCCATCTGCTGAAAGGGCAGCTTACCGAATCCGGAGGTTACGAGGTCTATGACGGCGAGTTCATAAGAGACATGGTTCGTGGCGAATCCTATAAATATCTTGGATTCCGACAGCTCACCGGGATTCGCCACTCCGACATCAAGACGGAGCTGCGCGACAAGTTCTTGAGTCGAGTGAACTGTGTCCTGAGGACTTTCCTCAACGCGGGGAACAAGGTACGCGCGATCAACACATTCGCGGTTCCCCTGCTGACCTTCAGTTTTGGTGTAGTCAAATGGAGCAAAACTAACCTAGAGGACCTTGAGAGGAGGATGAGGAAAGCATTCAAAGAGGCCGGAATGCACCATCCTCAATCGGCACTGGAGAGAGTTTCACTACCACGCAAAGAAGGGGGACTTGGAATCGTCGACATTTCTGCACTGTGTGTTGCCCAGGTACGACAACTGCGCGAGTACTTCGCAGAACGCGCCAACCAAAACGCGCTATACCGGGCTGTCTGCGCCGCCGACAGAGGATACAGCGCTCTGCACTTGGCGCAAGCGGAGTACCAACTCAACTGCAATCTGCAGACAGTGGAGGAGAAGATTGCAGCTTGGAAGCAGAAGGCAGTGCATGGTGCCCACCCCCATCAACTGGACCGGCCACACGTCGACAAGGCCGCATCTAATCTGTGGCTAACGCGTGGTGAACTCTCTTCAGTAGTAGAAGCCGACATGATAGCCATCCAGGACAGGATAATGCCGACGAGAAACTGCAGGCGGTACGTCTGGCATCAAGACGTTGATGACATTTGCCGGATGTGCCATCAACCAGGTGAAAACATAGAGCACATTATGGGAGGCTGTCCCGTTTTGGCCAACGCAGCCTACACCGAGCGCCACAACAACGTGGCCCGTATTGTTCATCGACAACTGGCGCTCCAATGTGCTCTACTGGAAGACAACGTACCAAACTACCGGTACCTGCCTGCACCTGTCCTGGAAAATGACCGTTTCAAGCTGTACTGGGATCGCACTGTTCTGACCGACCTCTCGATCCACCACAACCGCCCAGATATAATGGTTTACGACAAGAGCGACCGCAAAGTCACCATCATCGATGTCGCTATTCCACTGAACCAGAATCTGGAGGAGACCCACGGTCGCAAAATCTGCAAGTACCGACCATTGGCCGTGGAGCTCAAGGAACTGTGGGGGCTAAGGGAGGTCCCAAGAATTGTTCCAGTCGTTCTCTCTGGAACTGGAATTATCCCGAAGACACTTCTGGAAGCGCTAAAGGTGTTGAACATCGAGAAGGAATTGGCCGGCATCCAAAAGTCGGTCATCCTTAGCACCTGCGCGATTGTCCGACAATTCCTCGGTCAGGACTAAAACAGCACGAGCATGCAGATACGTGCATTCCGCAGAGCCTAGTCCCCCTTTGGCATTCAGAAGCCCGGGGGCAGGTGAAAATTCTGGCTAGGTTCGCCTAGTTAAGAAGTGAGATAAGTCTGCCAAAAGAAATCTATAAAAAAAATTGATATTTGAGAAAAAAAAGAAAAATTCTTAAAATAACGAAATTAAAGAAAATTAAAATAAAATAAAATATTAAATCGATTAAAATATATTCAATACATTTATACATTTAAATTTATGCAACTCCGATTAGAACATTCAAACATAAACAGAAATTTATAAAAAAATATCGAAGTAAAATCTATAGAAAAACAAAGATATTTATATTGTATTAAGAAAAATGGTTATCCAATAAAATTTTGAAAAAACAGCATTGATATTGATATTGATATAAATTGAGGAAAATTTGAAGAAACGGACGAATAAACGAACTAATAAAATTTTTAAGGGAATAAAAACAAATTTCTTTAAAAGTAAAATAAATTCTTCAGAACTATGAAAAACTATTGAGGAAATTGAGGAATTAAGGAAATCCGAATTATAAATGGGATGAGAAAAATAAAAAAAGGAATATTTGTGAAAACTAAAAAAATTATGATAATTGAAAAATTTACAAAATTCGGTGAAGAGATACAACTATAAATAAATATAGAAATTTAACAAAACTGAGACGGCGCCAGTGGTTGTATGGTTAGCGTAACAGCCTCACAATCCGATCGGCCTGGGTTCAATCCCAGCTGGCGTCGTTGGGATTTTCTGAGGCGAAAAATCTCTGGTTACGTCTTCCTTCGGAGCGGAAGTAAAAGAAGTTGGCCCGGCTCATGAGTTGTTGAGTCTGATAGGTAGGAACAGGTGGAGTCGCCTCCCTGATGTCGGTGATTGGCACTAAAGTGGCGGAAATAGGCCGACGAAAAATAAGCGAAGATAAAAAAAAAAAACAATACTGAAAATTTAGGAAAACTCAGATAATGAAAAATGAAGATAAATGAGAAAAAAAATAAAAAAATTAAAATTTATTAAAATAAGCCAATTAAAAAATGCAAAATTATGTATTGATAATACAATAGGAAAAAAAACTAAAGAAAATTACGAAATATCTTTTTAGCTAAATAATTCCTCATTTTACTAAATTTCGAATTTCCTTGATATTCTCAATTTTTTTCTTTATTATTTTGTTTATTTTCCCATCTAACAATTTTTTTTTATTTTCTTGATTTTTAAATAGTTTAATTATTTTTTTTAAATTTTCATAGAGAAAATTGAGGAAGAAAACAGAAAAAAAAATAAAAAATTAGGAAAACTCGAAAAATTGATGAAGCTGTATACAAACCTATTTAAACTACATTTGATTTTAATAGGACAGATAAAATGAGAAGTAATTGAAAAAACTAAGAGTAACTAAAAGAGTTAAAAATAATAAAAAAATTAAGAAAATTTTAAAACTTGAGAAACTCTAGAAAACTAATGAAATGAAGGTTCCAAAAGAATAAGAAAATTCATAAAACCGATTAAATGTTTCATCGATTTATAAATTTATTAAATCTAAGAAAGAGATTAAATTTATGAAAATAAAAAAGTCACAGGAGGGTTGTGTTCGAGACACGGCCGCATAGTTGACGTAGGATTCCGTTAGGCTATATGTTGATTTTATATATGTTTGAAGAATTACATCGTTAAACACTTTGATAATGATTTGATGGCCCTGAAATGGGCAATTTTGTTTGATTGTTGGATATTGTTAGTTCACTCCACCAGTGTTTACCGAGTAGTGATGACAGAAAGATGGTAAACAGTCGTTGGATGGTGCGTATCAGATAAAAGATACCGAAGTGGAACGAGATATGATGAAAACCGCCCTCTGTGATCCTAGACGAGATGCCTCTTATATTATATATGAATGAAATATGAAAAAAACTCGCTAATGGAATATAAAGTAGTTACCAATACTGAACACAATTATAAATTTTTCTCATCAGTAAAAACATGTTACTTCAATATAGAGAAAACATATTTGAAAAGGGAAAGGTAATTTTCTTTTATAACTTTCACTTTCTGAGTGTTTATTCAACCCAATGCGAATTTTAATTGGACTAACAGCACTTAATACTATATGTAGAGCATATGGGAAATCACTTTTTATAATATTTTTTCACTTTTCAAATTTTTTTCGCCGTATAAACTTTCCTTGGGTGAAAATAAACACAACAAAACAGACAGCTTAAACCTAACGACCCGTTCTCGAGCGAGAACACACCTTGATTTTTGTTTATGAAATATGAAATAAATCGTTCCATATATCAAGTCATTTTTAACACAACTGCTACCATATACAATTTTACACTTACACTTGTGCTAAATTTTTCACAATACACGATCGGCCATTGAAATGAAATTTAACGAAGCAACCAACATTAAAGTTCCAAATTAAATTTTTTTTTTTTGCTAGAATTAATCGTATCCTTACCTTACCTTACTTGCAACATAAAAATGCCCCCAACTTGCATATATTTGCAAAGCCGATTTTTTCTGGGCACCTTTGTTTTGATGTCTCTGTTAGGGAATACATTTAGGAAGGAACAAAAGCTCCCCCTACTTTCATGTATTTACAATGTCGATTTCCCACAGGCAGTATGGTTTTGATGTCTCTGTTAGTGAATACATTTCGGTAGGAACAAAATCACCCCCTACTTCCATGTATTTGCAATGCCGATTTTCCTAAGCTTGGTTCTAATGTCTCTGTTAGGGAACACATTTCGGTAGGAACAAAAGCTCCCCCTACTTACACGTATTTACAATGTCGATTTAACCCAGGCAGCTTGGTTTTGATGTCTCTGTTAGGGAACACATCTCGGTAGGAACAAAAGTTCCGCCTACTTTAATGTATTTGCAATGCCAATTCCCCCAGGCAGCTTGGTTTTGATGTCTCTGTTAGGGACCCGCCGCATGTGTAGTCAATTTCGACCAATCAGAAGTGGGGTTTTCCGTTAGGATAGGGGTTGAGATTTTTCAATTGTTCGATAGTTAGTTACATGACATATATTATTTTCTTCAATATAAAAAATTGTTATGGAGTACCGAAATCGATTGACGTAAAAATTTGACCAATCCATCATTAAATGACTGAGCAATAAGCGTTTGAAATTGGACAATTTTCACGATGTACTCGATTTTCGATTTTCAATTTGTACCCCAATATGTTCCCGAAAGACGTAATCCTACGTCAAAAAAAGAAACTACAAGGTTAAGAAATAATGAAATTGGAAAAAGTTCAGAAAATCGATAAAACTATTTAAAAAACAAACAAGAAAATTGAAGAAAGTGAAAGGTGAAAATTTAATATTTAAGAAAAATCAGAAAATCGATAAAATAAGCGAAATATTGTGAACCAATGTATTTCATTGACACAAAAGTTGATTATATCAATCAGAATGGGTTTTTGGTAGGAGCTCGCAATACAGAATTTCTTTCATCGCTTTGTCCCCTTTTCTTCCTAGACCTATTTTCGACACAGTGCATCCAACAGAACAGATGTGATGTAAGGAATGAGCAAAGAACCAACGACCGGTCCCATCGCATAGACCACACGGGAAATCCAGCCGTTCCATTTACAACTGGAGGGATAAACTTATGCTTGAGAATAACCGGCAAAACAGCTGAACACAAAAGTAGCGAAGAACCATTCCACGGAGAATGACTTCTGCAGGAAAAATGGAATGTCATCAGAATAAAACTTCTCTCCACAAGCTCGGAAGATCGCCACGCATGGAAAAGCGGGTCTTACCTCGGTTGGATGGAAGCAGCTTGATGCATGTCCAGAGCGCATTGAAAAATTTGATTCTTACATGACACAATTTTCTTTCTCTGTGCTCTTCCCTATCGTGAATTTGCTTTCCCAGGTTTCCTTTCCCCGAGGGATCGCACAGCTTTGAAGGTTGCAATGAAAAACGGGTCACAAACCGTAGCAAAGCAAATGGGGGAAAATTGCTTCCAAACAGCTGATGCAGTGCATTTCCTTTGGAAGGTTGGATTAAAATTCCGTGCTGCATTTACGATGATTTTTCTTTCCGGGATTCCTCCCACTGCTGTCATTTTATTCCACCGCTCGTTTGTCCCAACGATTGCAAAGATTTTCACGGATGTGTTTTTCCCTCGTTAAGGTGCATTTTCAAAGGGAAACGAACAAAGTATTTAGCGTTCCGTTGTGTGTGTGTGAGTTAGTGCGATGGAATACTAATGGCATTTGAAGCTTTTTTCTCCGATGAGCTTGTGGAAGAGCTTTTTACGCAACAACGATTCGCTTGGAAGATCACATAATGGCCCATTACATGAGGGTGCTAATGGTAGATTAAGAAGTCCACTGCGCTCATAGAAGTGCAAAAAAACGTGTACGAATTTTCAAATCATCGTATAATTTGATATCAACTTCAGATATCCCAACAATTAGATCGTTTCTAAACTACAATTTGGGTTCCTAAGAGAAAACACATTTTTCATCTTATTAACAAGGGCTAGCAAGCACCCAAAAGAAAAGGGAACCCGCCTCCACTCGCAGCAACACCTGAAATTGGACCTAAATCAATCCTGGGAATTACGGCAGTCAGTGCACTGCGCCTGCCATTTAATTTTCATTTTCACCATTTATTTCAATAAACTTCGGGGTCTCTCAGTTGAAGCCAAACGCCCACTGCAGCCTTTCGTCCCTTCGCGAGGCACAGGTGGAACGGCGGGTGAACTCCCAGCGATAACGACTGTGAAATATTTTACATCCGCCGGTGTCGGGCGCCATTTGTATATCTAATTCATTTTGAACGGCACTTTATTTTCCGAACGAATGCGGACTTCCATCATTCGAATTTCGGCGGCCCGGGTGCCAGCTAAAATGCTGACGAGTGGCAGTCGGGAGGCGCTTAACAAATAAAGTGTGCGATTTTCAACGGAATTTTTTCTCGAGGCTTCTCATTCCCGCCCGGGCGCTCTTCCATGGACCTGTTGGAGTGAAATTCGGCACCCCGATAGCTAGTTTAGGGGCTGGATTTAAATATATGTATATAAACGGTCGAAATAGGGAAGCAGCAGCAGTTTTCCCATCAAGCTGAATACAACCCCTAACGCTTCTGTAAAACACACCGTCGAAACAGGTGTGAATAATAAATGGTTGCGAAAATGATTAATCACTTATGTTTTGGCTGGGGAATTCGTTGGCGCCAAAGCTCGGATGCTGTGCTGCTGGTTCACATGCTCGAATACACACACTCGCTTTGTACATGTGTCTTTCATGTGAGCACTTTTGTTTTGCTATTGGTTGTTTTTAATTTTTCATGCTATTCGTGTGAATGGGAAACAGTGAGTGGAACATGTGTGAGGAAAAATCTATATCTATTAACAGAATATGGCGATTGTTGGTATCGTTTATAGTCAACTACCTACCATATGTTTGTATTTATGGCAATATTCAGCTTTCAGCGACTGAAACCGAATGCTTCGAACTTCCTGTTCGTTTTTTTTTGTCAGTTTGTCAGAAAGTCAGAAAGTTTTTGATCTACAATGTTTTTTTTTCAAAAACTCTAACCAAAATGAGAAAAACTTAGAATTTTTTTAAGGAAGAAAATCATCAAAAATTATCTAGAAAGAGAGAACTGGGTAGGTTCTACCCACATATGCTCACTCAGTTTACTATTCCGATTTCTGGAGTATCTGAAAAATGATTTGGCTTGATTTAAAGCAACCAAACTCCTACCAGCGTGTAATTCGTGTATTGCCTGGCCAAGGTTGTGGCTTCCGATGGAGCATAATTTGAATAAAGAAGCTTTAATTTTTATGTTCCACACGGATGCTTTTTTATCACAACACAATTTAACCTCTATTGACCAATTTCGGTCGCTCAATGGCTATAGTGCAGGTCCGAATGAAGTTTATTTGAAATTATAAATAATGCACTAGTTGATTTACCTGCTCCATCTAATAGTTCCATTTGATGAAATTTTGGATCTCTTTTTATTTTAACAGGTCTTTTCTTAGCAATACATATCTCGATAAATATGATTTACTCTATTAAAAGCGGTTTTAATATCTGCTGTAATATAAAAACCGTCTTTATAGAGTAAATCATATTTATCGAGACGTTAACAATGGATGACTAAGTTAAATGATTTTGGTTTGTCCAGTCGAAAATATTATCATGGTTTGTCCACTTTTTTGAATGCTCTAATTCAGCACACATTTGTCAAATCAGGTATTCGAATGTTTCAAAACATATAAATAAAATTGTCTTCTTCATGATTTAAAGAAGTTTTATAGTATATTTTTACGGAATCACATGTTTTAAAGGATTATAAAATAAACCATCTATTGTGTCAATGCGCCCCTCATTCGAGCTAACTTTTAATCGATCACCAGATGATTATTTCGCACGTATTCAGACCTTTTGTGGAGTATAACACTTAGAAATATTGTAAACATCATTCTTGCACACCATTTGTATCAGATTATATAGATAAACCATTAAATTAACGCATTTTGATGAACTCAATTCTGATCATGAGTTGTCCAATTCAATAATGTTGTTTTGTCTACATGATTGTTGCCATAGCAGTATGTTTATTGTGTCCTTCGCGTATGGCAGGAATAAAGTTTCTTTATGTTGAGCTGTTTTTTAGGAGAACACTTTTGGAATGCCCAATCAAAGGCAATATTCCGAAGAAAGCCTAAATTATGAATGGATCGATATGATGACAGTAAACTCAAACATTGATAAATGCAACATCTACTTGAAAATTCGAATTTTTTCATTCAATAGATATAGTGATTTCTAAAACCGAACTAACCATGATCATTTTTTGGGTAAACCATGATCAGAGGTGGTCAAACCATGATCATAATTTCTCTTTGAGGAAAATCGTTAAAAAAAATAAAAATTTGAATAATTTCAACGTCTTATGATAGTATTAGCAACTAGAGACTTGGGGCTTTTCAGCAAACCCAAACTCGTGTCGATTATATGTTTTTTTTCATGAAGAAAAATCGATTTGCATTTACTAGTTGCGTAGAAACACCCTAAATTGGACAAAGCAAGATCATTTACCCTAAAGGGTGTGTCACATCAAATTGCATCACGGAAAAAACGCTGTAGAAATTCGCCCAGTAGACCGATCCTTTTGAAAATTTTAGACAGTAAAATAAAAACTATTAAACAACTTTTGGCATTTTCTTTTTATTCATACTTCGAGCCCAAGCCCGTATGCTCGCTCCTTCCTCTTTACCCCGTCCATAAGGTTCTGTACAACGTCAGGTTGTAGTTTTTTTTAACAGAAATCCATTTTCCCTTGAAGTCCGCCTCCGATTTGACAACTTTTGGGTTCTTCCGGAGGGCCTGCTTCATAATCGCCCAATATTTCTCTATTGGGCGAAGCTCCGGCGCGTTGGGCGGGTTCATTTCCTTTGGCACGAAGGTGACCCCGTTGGCTTCGTACCACTCCAACATGTCCTTTGAATAGTCCGCTTTGACGTAGGATTCGACGTCCATTACCAGGCAATGCGGCTTCGTCAGCATTTCGGTGTACAGCTTCCGGGCTCGCGTCTTCCCCACCATGTTTTGCCTTTCGTCGCGGTTAGGAGCCTTCTGAACCTTGTATGTACGCAGGCCCTCCCGCTGCTTGGTCCGCTGGACGAATGAACTTGACAAATTCAGCTTATTGGCGACATCCCGGACCGAACTTCTCGGATCACGTCTAAACTGCTTAACTACGCGCTTGTGATCTTTTTCACTGACGGAGCATCCATTTTTGCCGTTCTTCACCTTCCGGTCGATGGTTAGGTTCTCGAAGTATCGTTTTAGTACTCTACTGACCGTGGATTGGACGATTCCCAGCATCTTACCGATGTCCCGATGTGACAACTCCGGATTCTCGAAATGAGTGCACAGGATTAATTCACGACGCTCTTTTTCGTTCGACGACATTTTTCCAAATTTACGAAAAATTGACAGTGAAGCATGGCCAACGTGATCTATACACTCTTATCTGATTATAAAACCAAAGCTGAAGATATAATTCCTAAAAATTAAATTTCTACAGCGTTTTTTCCGTGATGTAATTTGATGTGACACACCCTTTACTTTATTTATTTTATATATAATTTGTATTATCGCCTCCAACATATGTCCCTTTCGTATTAATATACTTTATACGCAAAATTCATTTTTATAGCTGTATTCATTATTTGCCATAAAATAGTACGTTCAATACTCGATACATTTTTACATACACAACTTAATTTAATAATTTCAAATTATTGAAAAATTGTACCGCAAAACCCTCTAAAATTCAAAAACAAGTACATTTAAATGAAAATTATGTTTTAATTGATTTAAAAGAGAATTCAAAATGCAAAAAAAAAAATACTTTAATTTGAAAAAAAATATTATCTATAGAATTCTTTTATGATTTGTCGTGGTACACCATAATAGACGTACTTCGAGTATTTTCTCGAATTTTCATTTCCAAGCCTATTGAGTATGGCGTGAAAAAAAGAAAAAGTACGTTTTTGATTACAGCTCTTATAGTTATATAGGAATTAAAATAAAAATTACTTGATGTTCAAATTTAATACCTTATACAACATTTTCCATAGCGCTGGTGATAAGATTTAGAGGCACTTTTCACGAACACATGAATACAATTCAATTATAGATTTTAGGATAATAACAAAATATTAGAAAATGAACAAAACAGATTTTTTTTATCTATTGGATATTTTCGCACAGTTCTCGTAATTGTCTGAAAAAAATTACAAATATCAAAAATCATATACGGATATATTTAAATTGAGATTAAACCAGTACTATGTCTCTAAATTCTAAAAAAAATATAAAATTCTTATAAATATCTATTTTTTGTACCGCGCAACACTGGTAAAATTCTCAAAAAAATCCCACATGTATGGAAAAGGTGCAGGATCAAATTTAAGTAACAAATTAGAGTAGTAGTAAATCTCTAGATCCCCAAAAAAAATTTCCAATATTTTCACGATTTTTTTAGCACTTAAATTTTTGATGATTTTTTTTTAAATAATATTTCTAGATAAACCATAGTAAGATGCACTTTCAGTATTTTTTAAAATTTTTATCTTGAAGCTATCGAGAATGGCGTGCAAAAATGAAAAGTACGTTTTTTACCATAGGTCCTATGTTGAACCTCAAAGGGGTTCAAAAAAAATAATAAATATTTCTCATTTAGTACCCTATACAATATTTTCCATAGAGCGGGTGATTTGGTTTGGGGGCACTTTTTACTCCCATACCCAGCCAGGCACATGCACAAATGGGGTTTGCTGCAAAGGGGGATCATTGTTTAAAACGTGAATGCATAGCAAACAGTGATCTTCTCTCGCCAGCAACCCCAATTGCCTTTGTGTAACGCGAAACATTAGCAGGACTCAATCACGGGAATTTACGAATCCCACGTTTGGGGTGTTCTGCGCATGTGCGATTCAGGATAAAATTGAGGAAGCTTGTGGCAGTTTCTGGTAGATGGCAGTACACACATTGGGTTGGTTTCTAGGGTGAGTGGGTTGTGTTCTCGATTATGTCCTGATCAGGATAATGATTATTTTCCATCATTTAGGGCAGACCGGGATATGGTGGACTTTGCATTTATGAAAGTTCAAATGTGATTCCTTTATATCATTATATCCTAGAATATGTTATCAATGAAATAAACAGAATAATCCTATTATTGTACCATTTATTATGAACCGTGCACAATAATATTGAATTAGTGTATGATAGGTAATATCTGATCAAGCCTATAGTTATTGGTATTTTCGATAATCGTTCTACAAAAACGTCGTTACGAATTACATAATATTTGAAACTTGATACTAATAATAATTGTGCTCCCGTGGCTTGGTGGCTAGCGTCAAAAATTATCATGCCAGGGCTCGGGTTCAATTCCCGTTCGGGGCGGGGATTTTCCACCAAAGAAATTTCTCCGGACTTGCACTGTGGTCACGTGTATTCTAGATGGATGTATAGTTGGAGTTATTAAACATAAGAAATTTCAACTAAATACTACTGATATTAAATAAATATAGACAGGTTTTTTTTCCTTTTACCTACCTTTTCGTGCCTTTTCGGCAATTGCTCCAATTTAAAAATCAATGCCTATCTCATGTTTTTCTTATTGTTCAACGTCAGTGTTGAATATTTATTGGCTTATACATTATTAATTCTGGTGCTGGAAATGGTTTGAAATATTTTTATATTTCTGGAATTTATATACACATAATATATCCAAAAAAACAACTCTCATTATTTTGTAATACGAATTTGTCCAAGACAATACTACTGGGTTCATAGCGACTCAGAATATAAAATAAATGGGCGGAATACATGAATGAAAATGTTGATTCTTCCTCGGCGTATTAAACTAAATCAATTTATGTTCACATATTGAGGACCGGAAAGAAATCTGTAAGACATACGCCTGGGACAGCACGTTTTGACTTGTGTGAAGTTGCTTGCATTGATTCTTTGTTTTCAAGAGGTTTTAAACTTTGCAGTTCATTCGCCTCTATGTGTGAAGTTAGCGGATGAAAGTTCAGGGGATAAAAGTTTTTTTTGTGTGCAAGTTTCTGTTCAGCGTCTTGCTGGATTTAATCAATAATTCATTATTCCAGTTGGAATAATCTGATTGTTTATCAAGTAATAACCTTCAAAATCATGCTCATTAAATAGAGAATTGAATCATTCATCTTTCCACATAATTATTTTTTTTGACGTAGGACTACGACTTTCATTTCTATACTGGGGTGTAACTTTAAAGTTTCTAAAACGAAAGCGTTACGCCGGAAAACGAGATTTTGAGCGTTAATAGCTCCTAAACAACTGAACGAAATGGTGTGATGAACACTTCATTCGAAAGATACAATGTCTACACGTCATATGATTGTTACTTTTTGATCCAAAAACTTGTTTCAATAGCCTTAAAATTGCTTTCAAAACAGGCTATTGAAATCACACCAATCGGTATATAAGCGAGTGCCGCTGGGAAATCCGCTCAGTTACGATTGCGCAACGATTGAGGTACGATCGCTGGAATGGATGGATGTTTCCCTAACACAAACTTCAAAACCATTGCTTTTCTGGAAATTGGAATGTTTCCCTAACATAGATTTCAAAACTATGGAGCCTGAGGAAATCGACGTTGCAAAATTGGTGCAAGCTGCGGGTACTTTCGTACTCGCTTGCGATTCTAGAAATCGGAATTTTTCTCTAACACAGACTTCATAATCATGATGGAGCATGTGGAAATCGGCATAGAAGTTTAGATGCAAGCAGTGGGACTCGTGGGACTTTCGTACTCGTTTGCGTTTTTGCAAATTGGAATGTTTCCCTAACACAGACTTCAAAAACATGAAGCCTGGGGAAAGATGCAAACTACGAGTACTATTTGCTGCGATAACTACTACCATAATGCATGAATTGACTTAAATTGAAATTTGTTTGCAATTGAATTCGTAAATAGTTTCATTCATTCACTATTTTAATCAAAAATTTAATCAATATACAAAAGATAGCACTGCGCAGCGGCGATATCGTACCCAATGAGGAACATCCGAGGTGGGATTATTGCTAATTGAATAAATACAATTGATTACTAAGCGAACGGCAGTCCTACGTCAACATTGCGGTTATATCATAGGTATAACCCATTCATAGTTTTTCTTGATCGTGACAGAGAAATGTTATAGACTGAAACGTGAGCATGGGTCAATATAGGAAAATATAAAAAATTTTGAAAATCAAAAAAAAAAATGTTGTTCGAATAGAGTTATCGAAGTTATTCGATAGAGAAATATTTCACCTATCTTCCAGCCACCACTTTATTAATCGTAAAAGAGTCTGAGAAAAGTTATAGGCCAAGTTGTACGGGAGAAATTAATTAATTTCAAGAAAATTTAAAAGTTATTTGAAAACCCAAAACACATTTTTCAGATAATGCTCATTGGATAGAGAATATTTTTATCCATTTTCAGGCAATTTTTGTGGGCCGAAAAATGTTCTGAGAAAAGTAATGGGCCAAAACGTATACAAGTTTAAGGAGGGAAATTAATAAATTCAAAAAAAATTGAAAAAATAGGATCTATGGTGAAAAACGTACCTTCCAATTTTTAGCACCGCATTCTCAATAACTTCGAGATAAAAATTTGAAAAAAATACTGAAAGTGCTTAAGTATCTTACTATGATATATCGAAAAATATAATCAAAAAATAAATTCCTAAAATATTTAAGTACTTAAAAAAAGTCACAGGAGGGTTGTGTTCGAGACACGACCGCATAGTTGACGTAGGATTCCGTTAGGCTATATGTTGATTTTATATATGTTTGAAGAATTACATCGTTAAACTCTTTGATAATGATTTGATGGCCCTGAAATGGGCAATTTTGTTTGATTGTTGGATATTGTTAGTTCACTCCACCAGTGTTTACCGAGTAGTGATGACAGAAAGATGGTAAACAGTCGTTGGATGGTGCGTATCAGATAAAAGATACCGAAGTGGAACGAGATATGATGAAAACCGCCCTCTGTGATCCTAGACGAGATGCCTCTTATATTATATATGAATGAAATATGAAAAAAACTCGCTAATGGAATATAAAATAGTTACCAATACTGAACACAATTATAAATTTGTCTCATCAGTAAAAACATGTTACTTCAATATAGAGAAAACATATTTGAAATGGGAAAGGTAATTTTCTTTTATAACTTTCACTTTCTGAGTGTTCATTCAACCCAATGCGAATTTTAATTGGACTAACAGCACTTAATACTATATGTAGAGCATATGGGGAATCACTTTTTCTAATATTTTTCACTTTTCAAATTTTTCTCGCTGTATAAACTTTCCTTGGGTGAAAATAAACACAACAAAACAGACAGCTTAAACCTAACGACCCGTTCTCGAGCGAGAACACACCTTGGTTTTTATTTATGATATATGAAATAAATCGTTCCATATATCAAGTCATTTTTAACACAACTGCTACCATATACAATTTTACACTTACACTTGTGCTAAATTTTTCACAATACACGATCGGCCATTGAAATGAAATTTAACGAAGCAACCAACATCAAAGTTCCAAATTAATTTTTTTTTTTGCTAGAATTAATCGTATCCTTACCTTACCTTACTTGCAATATAAAAATGCCCCCAACTTGCATATATTTGCAAAGCCGATTTTTTCTGGGCACCTTTGTTTTGATGTCTCTGTTAGGGAATACATTTAGGAAGGAACAAAAACTCCTACTTTCATGTATTTGCAATGTCGATTTTCCCCAGGCAGATTGGTTTTGATGTCTCTGTTAGGGAACACGTTTCGGTAGGAACAAAAGCTCCCCCTACTTTCATGTATTTACAATGTCGATTTCCCACAGGCAGTATGGTTTTGATGTCTCTGTTAGTGAATACATTTCGGTAGGAACAAAATCACCCCCTACTTCCATGTATTTGCAATGCCGATTTTCCTAAGCTTGGTTCTAATGTCTCTGTTAGGGAATACATTTCGGTAGGAACAAAATCACCCCCTACTTCCATGTATTTGCAATGCCGATTTTCCTAAGCTTGGTTCTAATGTCTCTGTTAGGGAACACATTTCGGTAGGAACAAAAGCTCCCTCTGCTTTCACGTATTTACAATGTCGATTTAACCCAGGCAGCTTGGTTTTGATGTCTCTGTTAGGGAACACATCTCGGTAGGAACAAAAGTTCCGCCTACTTTAATGTATTTGCAATGCCAATTCCCCCAGGCAGCTTGGTTTTGATGTCTCTGTTAGGGACCAGCCGCATGTGTAGTCAATTTCGACCAATCAGAAGTGGGTATTTCCGTTAGGATAAGGGTTGAGATTTTTCAATTGTTCGATAGTTAGTTACATGACATATATTATTTTCTTCAATATAAAAAATTGTTATGGAGTACCGAAATCGATTGACGTAAAAATTTCACCAATCCATCATTAAATGACTGAGCAATAAGCGTTTTTTTTTTTTTTTTTTTTATCTTCGCTTATTTTTCGTCGGCCTATTTCCGCCACTTAAGTGCCAATCACCGACATCAGGGAGGCGACTCCACCTGTTCCTACCTATCAGACTCAACAACTCATGAGCCGGGCCAACTTCTTTTACTTCCGCTCCGAAGGAAGACGTAACCAGAGATTTTTCGCCTCAGAAAATCCCAACGACGCCAGCTGGGATTGAACCCAGGCCGATCGGATTGTGAGGCTGTTACGCTAACCATACAACCACTGGCGCCGTCCAATAAGCGTTTGAAATTGGACAATTTTCACGATGTACTCGATTTTCGATTTTCAATTTGTACCCCAATATGTTCCCGAAAGACGTAATCCTACGTCAAAAAAATTTTGAAATATTGATTTTTTGTGAGGATTTAGAAATTCAGTACTACTCTAACATTTTAACAATGTTGCACGCTACAAAAAATATATATTCCCAAATTTAGATTTTTTTAAGAATTTTGAAACTCACTACTGTTTTTGATTATATTTAAATATGTTCGTATGTGTTTACTGATATTTGTGTTATCAGTTTTCATTTGTGTTTCCCAAAGATACTTATTGTACAAATAGAAAATAGTCAGTTTTCAGAAAACTTCGAGAACTATGCGGTACGAAAATATTTAAAAAGTCTGAACATTCTTTTTAATTCCTTTTTTTTTTATTTTTTTGAACTCTATAATTATAGTGTATTCATGGGTTCGTAAAAAGCTACCCAAACATTATCACCAGCACTATGGAAAATATTTCATATGGTACCAAACTTGAAAACAAGATAATTCTGGTTTACTATAAGAGCTATAGTGAAAAAAATTAGTTTTTTCCCCATTCTCAATATCCAAGCCTATTTGGAAATTTGAGAAAGTACATCTCAAAGTACAAAGTACATCAAAGTACATCTTCTATGGTGTACCGAGACAGAATTCGGTCCCCCACTTAAAGAAATCCAGAGTGTATATGATTTATTGGAGTTTTCAAAACTGTTTTTCGATTGTTATTTATTGAACTACTAGCTGAGCCGGAAAACTTCGTCCCGCCCAAAATTTGTTTTTTGACATCCGGCGATCCTTTTTTGGTATAGATAGAAGAAGCTATAGGAGTGCGTTTCATCACATTAAAATTCATTTCCAATTTCCAACAAAGCTAGCGCAAACATCAAATGGACTAACAGCACTTGTCACTATGTAATTGTAGAACATATGGGAATTTAATTTTCCGAATTTTCCCTTTTTCCTTCAGAGTTTACCGAAAATTTTCAATTGTCATGTTTGGAGGGGTGTCATACCATCATAGAAACATTTCTCACACCCAAAAACCCTCACATCCCAAATTGTGCTTGATTAGTTCTCGTGTAATGCAGAAATTTGTGTTTCATTTGTATGGTAGCCCCCCCCCCCCCAAGAGAGTGGGGAGGGGTATCAAACCACCATAAAACATTTATTGCACTCTAATACCCCAAAATGCCTAATTTGGATTCATTTGCTTGAATAATTCTCGTGTAATGCAGAAATTTGTGTTTCATTTGTATGGCCCCTTAGCTACCCAAACTATCAAACTATCACGTAAACCTTCCCCGGCCCCAGAAATCCCTACATACCAATTTTCATGTTGATCGGTTCAGTAGTTTCCGAGTCTATAAGAATCAGACAGACAGACAGACAGACACAAATCCATTTTTATATATTCAGATTCATCATCATGTAGTCTCTGTTATGTAATCATGTAGTCCCAGTTATTGTAAACAACTCTTATATCTAATATGATCGATGGCTTTTAAAGCATATCAATTCCAACATTTTGCGATGCAGAACTTGTCAATATCTTAATCCTACTCAAAGTTATTGATGGTTTTTTACCCAAAAACTCCCAAAATGTTTTTTACCCAAAAACTACCCAAAATGATTTCAATTTCAATTTACTCAAACACAAAAAATGACATAGTTTTAAGAATCACATATTATATATAAATCCGTTCTTTCAAATTTTCAAACATTTTTTATGTTTGCCCCAGAAAGAATGACAAACAAATGAAAAGAGCGTGTTTTTTGGGAATAAATATCAATAAATTTGGGTGAAGTTGAGATATTGACAAGTTTTGTATCGCAAAATGTTTGTATTAGTATGTTAAAAAAGTCTTTCGAAGACAGTTTGTATGTAGAATTTGAAATATAAAAGTAAGAGCAAAAAAACAGTTTGTTTCATGGTGAAAAAAAGGGCTATATCGGTTATTTCAAGAGATAGAAAAAAACTTTGTTTTACAAAGATGTCTCAAATAACTGGGACTACAACATTGTCGAACTATACTTACCTCTATCTATGAAGATAAGGAGGTTAGATTTTTTATTTCATCGACAATTTTGGTCATCCTATTTTTGATAACATAAAAATGAGCACTCTATCGTATGTAACAATTTTGTCGAAGACATTTTTTGTCTAGAGAATAACTGTCGAGCTCTAAATGCTAATTTCCACTTAAATGCATCTCCTGGATCATTGTGCTATGTTATAGGAAATGAAATGAAATGAAAGATAGCTGATAACGTTAATTGGATTTGCTATCTTTGAAAAAACAGAAAGAAATCAATTTCTCATTTCATCCCCAAATTTTTGTCCACTACATCACATACATCGAGATGCAAATTTCTCTGCAAAATATTCCGTGTAAATCCATGTAAATTATGCTTTAGGGTGATTTTTATCCAATCTTCATGCGTTGACATTTCACAATTTTAAAGCATTTCAAAAATTGCCTAAAAATTTCGACTTTGCACTCTGTTCCATCTTTTTTTTTTCAGGTGTGAAAAAGTTCTATATATATTTTCGATAAATTTATTAATTTCCCTTAAATTGGCTTAATTGAAATTGTGGCTGGAAGATAGGTAAAATATTTCTCTATCAAATTACTTTATTCGAACAACTTTTTTTGATTTTCGAAATTCTGTATATTTTCCTATATTGACACATGCTCACGTTTCAGTCTACAACTTTTCTCTGCCACGATCAAATTTCAGACAAGTCTGTAAAGAAGGAACGTAAAAACGAAAAAACTCGTGAGCGGTCCGTAAAGTGTTAATGTTAAACTAAATACATGGTGATCGATAGGAATACATCTGCGTTATTCGATTATTAGTTATTCTTAGTAACAAGTTGATCTTCCATTGAAATTTTCCATTATCCTCAAACTAATAGCTACATATAATTATGCCCTATTTCATATGTTTGTCGATCACTTCACTAAAAGAACTTACGAACTTTTTTCACATTTGAAATTACATGTACGGATATTTATTTTTATTCAATTACCGCTGAGCTAGTTCGGTCGATGAGATGCCATTTGAATAATTTAAATTTTCATATTCAGGGTCTATTGTCCACCACGCTTCTAACAGAATATATTTGACACAGGTGTATTTCATTCAATATTAATCTAAACATGTATGGCAAAGCATTTGCTCCCGTCCGCCTTATGCACTGTGCAGAGTTCCGTGTTGTGTATTATCGACGGCGCTCATAATTAGTGCAAATTTAATGATCCATCCACAGGCTGTTGGGTGGTGTCACTAGAGAGCGAAAAAAAAACGCTATTGCTATTCATTCGTAGCGTAAGCTCAAAGAGTAGGTTCACCACAAAATGCAGTAGCATCACCAATTGCGCGCGCCCCCAAAATCCACGACAGTCAGCGCTCGGACTTACCAACAGACAGGCAACAATCGCAAATCGATTCTCCACCGGTGACCTACTTCGACGCCATCGAGCCTCCAACATATTGATCCCATTTCGAAGGAAACTCTGATGAAAAGCTTTGCGGGATCGACAAGTGTATGGGTGTAGTAAGTGTGGGTGGGCGTTTGGATCAATAAAATGAATAGTTCAACCGATTTTATACCCGAAACATAATTACTACGGCAGAATCGCAGTGGACCCATTTCTGCTACAGTGGAAATTTTCTGAGAGATTAATTGGAGGGTATTGGACTTGGATCGAACATTCGCTCTTCACTGGATGCAGACATTGGATTGGAACTGGGATGAATTTACATAATTCCAATCTGTGGTTAGGCTGATTTCATACGCCCCGAACCATCGGGATAGGGGTTTGTTAGTAAATTGTGGGTCCGCTTTTTATTCATGGGCACTTTCATTTTAATTATTTGAACTTTGACAGCGAACACAAACTGAACTTCGGGCCGTTATGCGATGACACAAACGGAACAAATGGACACAACTGGACGCGGAAATTGGCCAGCTGGGAGTGAATGTGCGTTTTCGAAATAATTGAATCGTTATTGACCCGCTGTTATGCGTCAGCGCAATTGAGTTACCGAAAATGCTCGATTGTGTGCAAGTGCAAAGGGAAAATAGCTTTCGACACTAATTATGCCAATAAAAGGATTTTACAATGGCCTCCGCAGCATGTTGCAATGTTGTTGCGCTCGAACGATAATTAAAATTTGCGTTTGCCCCACATTGCTATAAATTACATGGCTGTAACGTTCCGAGCTGCCACTGATCAATTTGTTTTGAATAAATATTCACATTGCTTCCATAAATTGAATAAAACCACATGCTTCCGTGATGTCGTACTGTCACATCTAGACGTGATTCATACCCGGTAACATAACACTCGTGAAGTGTGCTTCAAGTGGTCGTCCCGTCGTCAGACAGTGCCCTATCTCGGATCAACGTGTGCTCCTCGAGAGCGCTGGAGAGCTGGACGCAGCATCGATTTTCTTCCCGCCCTTCACGGACACCACGAGTCATCGGGACGACAAGCATCATTTCTCCGGCACAGCCAATTTCTGCACACGGCAGAGCAACAGCAGCAGCAGCTCAAATTCTGCACCAGAAGAAGTCCATGAAATAACTTATTTTACTATGACTGCATACCGCAACCGCTGGGGCCCTTTTATCTCCATCACTATCACCACGTAAAATAGAGTATCATGACAACCATAGTCGGAGGCGGCATCACCGGCATATGTGGTACGGTTGTTGTTCCGGAGAGTTCCGTAATCATGGGCAACCGTCTAGACGGAAAGTGGGCCACGTTTTACACTTCCGACACGGCGCTACAATTTTTCCGAGAGGTCTTCGTAAATATTATATGAGATTGTTTTGACGAGCATTTCGAAATACCGGAGTCAGATGGTGTCACGTTCTTGCGACGTTGTCTGAAAAGTTTATCCAAATACTTAACAATCTATTTCAATCATTATTAGCTCTGCTGGTGAACGTTACTGGAATGCGGGGCTACACATTGAAACAAGAAGAGGTGATATTTGTATTAGAATTTTACAATTCACATGTGCTCGAGTTCCTCCTGCCATAACGACTCCTGAAACATTGACACCTATAAGTTGATTTTTTTTTGTTTTTGCAGGTTCTAGAACTTTTAAGAATTTAGGTAACAATACTTAATACATTGTTTTTTTACCTTAGCCGGTCAAATTACCGGACATTATGTTTCCTGATTGAATTGTGTACATATTATAGATAGAAGGAAGAAAATGAACATATCAACATCGAAATTTCATATTTTCGATGGTCTTTTCAAATTCTTAAGTTCATCACTGCTCAATAGACCATGCGTACTTTTGACTGGGATTGTGTAATTAATGCCCAGGATCTTAATCAATTTCTTCAGAACTCGTGGATACATTTAAATGCCTTATAATTCCATCTCTGAACAGCAAACAAAATTTTTTTGTTCAATAATGTAAATAATGCACTCCGGCATAATAATTTAGTACCGTCGATGGGGGTGAAAATGAGTTATGGGGGTGAAATTGGGTCAAAAACCGGAGAAAGTTACTATTAGTAATATCTTGACAAATATTGCGAATATTTTTGAAAGCTGTGAGCCGTTTAGTAGGACATATATTTCCACAACTTTCAATGCATAATACTTAACTGTGGTACAAACAGTTATTATTTAATAATTCATCAAAATTTAATGTGTAAATAACCATCAAGTAACACATCAGAAAAATCTCATGTTCAGCATTATACAGAATTAATAAAATTGAAAATATTGGATAGAATGATTCTTTAAAGTCTTGCCAGATGAGTCATTACTGATTTTGAACAACAATTTTTTTTCCATTCAAATTTCAATATTTTCGAAATAATCTTTTATAATCTTTACATTGAGAGGGGGTGAGAATGGGTTAAGTGCAAAATTGAAATTCCATCCCAACCTGATATAGAAAAATGGTAATTTTGTTCGTCATCGTGAAATATTAGACAGGCATTTTTTATTCTTTTCATCAGGGTGGTCTTTCCATGGTCCATGGTCCCGAAAAATTAAAGTTTCCCCCTTTTTTTTTTTTCCAAAAAAGGCCTTTTTCAAAAAATTATAACTTTTGAACTGTTGGACCGATTTAGATGATCGATATATCAAATTGAAGCGAATGAGCTAGTTTTGTTTAAAATCATCACACTTGAAAGAAAAACAGATTTTGTTTTCGCAATTATTGGTTGTAATTGTTTTTCATAGCTTAAATGGTTTGGGAACTAAGGCCACCATATTTTTTATATTTTTTTCTTGAAAGATGAGTTTTTTCCAGATAACATATCCGAATGTCAGAGAGGTGTTTTTTTCATTTTCGAGTAATTTTTCAAAGTTAACATGTTTTCAGTTTTCGTTCAATATTCCTATGCGACTGGACTTATGCCTATGTAGTATTTCATGTGGATTCAAATTAGTATATGAATCATCTGAATCGGCCCGGTAATTTAAAAGTTATGAATAAAAAAAAAGTCATTTTTGGGAAAAAGGGAAAAATGATTTTTCGGACCATCGGTTAATTTTGCAAACTAATACCCAAGAACAAAAAATAACGCGTCTCTGAATTTTGGACATGTTATCTAAAAAAATCTTAGCTTTCAAAAAAAAAAAAATATAAAAATATATAGCGCCCCTGGTCCCGAGAAAATGTAAACTATAAAAAAATACAATCAATAATTACAAGACCGAATTCAGAAATTTCTGCAAGTATAATATTTTTCGAAAAGAGACTAGCTAATTGGCTTTAATTTGATATGTCGATCATCTGAGTCGGTGCAATAGTTCAAAAGTTATGAGTTTTTGAAAAAAAGGAATTTTTGGAAAAAAATAGAACAAAATGTTTTTTTTGACAACCTTAAAATGGAAAAGATGACTATTTAATTTGATATGTAGATCATCCGAATCGGCACAGTAGTTCAAAAGTTATGAACTAAAAAAAAGTCGAAACAAAAGATAAGAAAAAAATGATTTTTTGGGCAACCCAAAAATGGAAATATTCACCCTAATGATAAAAAAATATGGGTCTAATGTTTCGCGATATAGAACAAAACTATCACTTTTCACGAAAATCTGAGAACCACGATATCGGTTTGACTTGGAATGGCTGTCTAAAATTTTCAAAAGGATCGGTCTACTGGGCGAATTTCTACAGCGTTTTTTCCGTGATGCAATTTGATGTGACACACCCTTTAAGAAAAACATTTGATTTGTGCCAGATGTGAGAATACTTTGGGCATGATGCTGGGAGAATTTATTTGCTGCAATATATTGGAAGAAGTATTGAAACGAAACGATGCAAGAGCATGTATACAAGATCATTAAATAACAACGGCAAATGAATTCCACAATTGGACCTTTCCCATGCCTGATTTTGGAGTACACTACGAGATGCTTACAGGAATCGATTTTCAATGAATGACATTTGTTCGATCCGGAGAACCCTTGTATTCAAAGTCCTTGGGAACATTGGCATTTTCGATCAAATACAGCTAATTGCAGACTATTTTTTCACATCACACATTTCGATACTCTCAATCAGCCATTCCATGCCGAACCGATTTAGTGGTTCTCAGATTTTCGTCAAAAGTGGTAATTTTGCTCTTTATCGCAAAACATTAAACCCGTATTTTTTTTTATTTTGACATAGAACTACGTCTTTCATTAAGGGTGCCAAATCAGACAACGGGTCACGTTTTTATGAAATAAAGTTAACGTTAATAACTATTTTTGCCGCGAACAAATTTTGACGATTTATACACCAAACGAATCGGAAATTCCCTAAGATTTGTTTTTTATGCTGTATGTCAAATCTCATTTATCGTACGATATCATTTGTGATCTTCCTTACCCATGCCTTCAATAACGAGCAACTTATCGGCGAACAACGAAGAGAACAACGAACAAA
The DNA here is from genome assembly GCF_029784135.1 of Toxorhynchites rutilus septentrionalis. Classification (NCBI taxonomy): domain Eukaryota; kingdom Metazoa; phylum Arthropoda; class Insecta; order Diptera; family Culicidae; genus Toxorhynchites; species Toxorhynchites rutilus. The sequence continues at coordinate 22,797,437 of NC_073745.1, forward strand.
TAAAACAAGAAGAAGAAGAAGAAGAAGAAGAACAAAGGGAAATATTTGCCTAGAGCATAAACATTGGATCTCGCTGAGGCAATCTTCCAGTACCGTTCTAATACGAAGCAGTGAACATCGCTTGTTCTTCCTTGTTTTGTGTCATCATATGTCCTCGTTTCGGATTGAGCTGTGGACGCGACCAAATTATTTACACGCTGATGTTTCTGGCATTGTAATCATTACATTAAACTGGCGCCATTCCATTAAGGTTCTGAACTACACAACTGTATGGGGAATCATCAAACTAGGCTAACATCGTCTCACCAAGAAAATAATTAGTTAGGAATTTGTGTGTGATTTGGTTTCGCATGACAGCAGTAAAATTATCTTCACAAGGATGACAGTTAAGCTAATCGGAACCGGAAATATTGATGGAAAGGGCTTCTGCTGAGAAGAGCGCAAAGCGGAGATTTGTATAAGTGTATAGCTTCATGTCATCGATATATGGCTTTGTGTGTGTACGTGCGTGCTTCATAATCCGTATGTACAAGTAGCACATCTTCACTACGCTAAAATCCCATTTGTATCTGCTCCCGTGTACAATGGCCCTGTCGCGATGCAACAATTACCTAATATTTCGACGCTATGATTGACGATTGTTTGGTGGTGCAAAGTATGCAGCCGCGATGATAAATTTAAACAAATAGGGAGGTAACGGAAGACGAATATTTGCGCTGCCTTCAACAAGGATGACATATGCGTTAATCTTGATCATAATAAAGCAATTCATCTCTTTTCGAGGTTATTGAGATTAACAGACAGAATTTGTTTCGTTTATTTAGTCACCAAGAAAGTAAATGTCGTTCGAATTTTGTATGTCATTGGATTTCGCTTGCCAGTAGCAACATTTTCTCCACTAAAGATAATAGCTGCGCTTATCTCGAGCATAAGAATGAAATGCAACTTTTTCCGAGGCCAGTTATATTAACAGAAGCGTTCCTTTTGAGAATAGCGCAAAATGATGAGAAGTTTTAATAATCTTACTCGCTTCAAGCCTCCATGAAGGACTCTCTACGAACGCTATGTTGAACGCTAGTTTGGTGTTGGTTGTTTTTCATTGCGAAAAATGTTGGTTTTAGTGCGAAATAGGCCACCGGGATAGCGTTCAAGGTAAATGAACATGAAACATGCGATTAGTTTGTGTATTGTTCTGCGAGGGCAAGAATGAATCATCAATCACTAATCGTCAACTGATTTTACAATAGAACAAGCAATTCAAGGCGACCAAATCATTCTACTAAACAGTTATTTCTAAAGTTTCTCAGCATTCTAAAATAATATCCGAATTTATTAACAAAATAAAATAACAGCGTAGTTTTGCATCAACGCATTGGTCGTGTCTTGGATATAATCTCCTATATTTTTTGTCGTAGGATTACGTCTTTCGGGAACATATTGGGGTACAAATTGAAAATCGAAAATCGAGCACATTGTGAAAATTGTCCAATTTCAAACGCTTCTTGCTCAGTCATTTCATGATGTATTGATGAAATTTTTGCGTCAATCGATTTCGGTACCTACCGAAATGTGTTTCCTAACAGAGTCATCAAAACCAAGCTGGCTGGGGGAAATCGGCATTGCAAATTATGCAAGTCGGGGACATTTTTATATTGCCAGTAAGGTGAGTGATACAATTAATTCTAGGAAATAAAATTTAAATTTGGAACCTTAATGTTGGTTGCTTCGTGAAATTTCATATCAATGACCGATCGTGTATTGTGAAAAATTTAGCACAGGTGGTCGGTGTTAAGTCAGACCGGACCATGTGACATTTTTCTGATTTCGAGAAAAACGAGCTCGAAGTTTGGCGCTATAAGGGGCTTTCATTGAGCGTTCAAAACAATTACGATACGTTATTCCTGCTGTACGCGTGATTCTCCAAATCTGATAAGTGTGGTATGCAGCTTACGTAATACTTAGTTAAATACAATCAATAACTCGAAATTTTTAATTTTGCTACTTGGTCCCCTCTGATTTAACACCGACCAAGTGTAAGTGCAAAATTGTATATGGTAGCAGTTGTGTTAAAAATGACATGAAATATGAAACGATTCATTCCAATGATCATCAAAAACCAAGGTGTGTTCCCGCTCGAGAACCGGTCGTTTGGTTTAAGTTGTCTGTTTTGTTGTGTTCATTTTCACCCAAAGAAAGTGTATGCGGCGAGAAATTGGAAAAGAGAACAAACATTAGAAAAAGGTGATTTCCTGTATGCTCTACATTCAGTATTAGTTGTTGTTAGTCCAATTAAAATCCGCATTGGGTTGAATACACACAGAAAGTAAAAATTGTAAAACAAATTTATCTTTTCCATTTCAAATATGTTTTCTCTATATCAAAGTAACACGTTTTTACTGATGAGAAAAATTGATAATTGTGTTCGGTATTGGTAATTATCTCATTGGTGAGTTTTTTTTCTCTATTTCATCCGTACATAACTCAGGAGGTATCTCGTCTTGGATCAAAGAGGGTAGTTTTCATCATATCTCGTTCCACTTCGGTATCTTCTATCTGATACGCACCATCCAACGACTGTCTACCATCCTTCTGTCATCATCACTCGGTAAACACTGGTGGAGTGAACAAACAATACCCAACAACTAAATAAAACGGCCCTTTTCAGAGCCACCAAATCATTAACAAAGAGTTTAACGATGTAACTCTTCAAACTTATCCAAAATCAACAGATAGCCTAAAGGAATCCTACGTTGAATGCGGTCGTATCTCGGACACAACCCTCCTGTGACTTTTTTTTGTTACGAGATCTGTTAGCTCTAATATTTTGGATCATGTTCTATTGAAGATGGCTGATTCTCATCGGCTTTGCAATCATACTCTTTTTAGTGACCTGAGTGATCATTCTCCATTCATATCAGAATTCAAGTTGAATGTTGGCTCCAACCGGATTCTTCTATCGAGAAACATAATTAATCATGATAAACTTGAGAACGAATTCAAAAAATATTTGGATAGCATAGATACAGTTCGTGATGTGAACGAATGCTTAGAAAATATTATTTCAAGCTACAACACTATCTTGAAAGATTGTTGTAAAACTGTGACTGAAACGGTTAACACCAAAGGCACACAGTGCCTTTGGATGAACTTGTACTTATGGTGACTTATGAAAATTAAAACTAATTATTTGAAGAAATGTCGCAGAAATAGGAATAATGAGCGAGCAGCTGAGCTTTTGGAACACGTCTCAAAAAAATAGATTCAGCCAAGAAACAAGCCAAGGGAAATTATTTTGAAAATCTACTGATCAAAACAACTCACTCTAAATTTTGGAAAAATATGCATGCTATTATGGGTAAATACGTAAAAACTTCAAAGCTCTCATTAAATATTAATAGTGTTCCGATTACTGACAGTAAATCTATTTGTGAAGCAATCAATGATCATTTTGCAAATGTTGTACTAAACTTAGCTGCGAAAATAGTTACTGGAAGGGGTAATCCGTTACGTCATATAAACCCTGTATCCGATTCAATTTTCCTACAACCAACATCTTCGAATGAGAAAAAAAAGAAAATGTTCTTCAAAAACAAGGCTTTAAATTCTGAGACGAACCAGCCCAGGAGGCTGAAAGTCTCAAAAATAAAGAAAAAAAAAAGGCTTTAAATTTAGCGTTTGGCTCATTCAGTGTGAATCTACCTCATGAAAAATCATGATACAGCTAATTTTGATTGAGTTTAAACATGGAACTCTTCCATAAGAATTTATAATATGCTACCTCAACTCGCCCCAAGTAAGCTAGATACCAATGTTCCGGATGTATGTATGTATGTATGCATATTTACTGCTTTTATATTGAGCAATAATTTTAAATTGTTTGCTTGAAGTTGCTCTCCGTGATTGACAAGAGTCAATTAAATTGCAGTCAAATTTCACTTTGAATAGTGCCTGAAGGAACCATTCCATTTTATGTGTGCAAGTTTTGCGTGATTCGAACTTTAGTAACTATTACGAGTAAAACATTAGTAATGATTCCTCAAAGAAGATACGAAAAGGTTGTTAGAAAAATTCTTTACTCTTTCAAGTGCCCATATTCTGATGTATCGATGACTTGTATGGGCGATTAATGCTTTTTAAAAATTAAAAACAATTGATTTTTTTTAAAAAAATGTATTTTTATATTGAAAATATTTTTTTTGCAGATTATTTTTTTCAATTCTTTTTATATTTGTTCATAAAATTTTACACAATTTTCCACATTCCTTTCTGTAACCAACATTTGTAGACCTCATGGTTTTAGAATTGGAATTTCTTGTAAAAAAATATGAAAAATACCGCCTAGTTTTTTCTTGGAAATTTCAAGTATGCAATGTAGCTTAAATGGCTAATGTGTTTACCCCCTAAGAGGTTGAGTGCAGTCTGAGATAGTCCGGACAATGGCCAGTCGAGTTGGGATGAAATTGGTTCCATCTATCACGCATTACAACACCCGGTGAAGGAGGGTGTCCATGAGCAACTTGAGAATACAACCGAAGAAAAATCTTCGCATTAAAAAAAAATGATGATACATTTCGTGACTCGTAACACCGTGAATTTTCAAATATTCCATGATGGTTCATCATCTTTTCGATTTTTTTTCATGAAACACAGGTTTTTTAAAGATATTGAGTTCAAATGTATTGTGGTTGTAGTTCAACTCTTATATTTTAATGGAGGCGATCTGGCGTAGTGGTAACATCCGTACCTCTCACGCTCAAGGTCACGAGTTCAGTTCTCACTCTCGACATTCTTCCAAAAATGGAAGTTAAAAGTGACAAACCAGCCAAAATGTGTTGAAAATCACTATAATATAGAAAACAAAATCTCACATTTTAAGAATTAAATTCGATTTCGGTCATATGACCATCACGAGCCCGTTTACAGCGATCGAACCGATAGACCCAGTTTTGCACTACTACGGCCACACAATTAGACCGGAATGTTGCGAATTTCCCGTTGGATGTTGTCTATCAGCATTTCCTCTAATGTTGTTGGCTTGCTGACATAAACCATAGACTTGACATAGCCCCATAAAAACAAATCCAATGGCGTCAAATCGCATGAATCACATTTTGCGCAATATATATTATTAAAAATTATTGAATTCTTTAGCTCTGAACCAATTTGAGATTTTCTATGTTCATCAAATGAATATTATTCAGATTGTTTTGACGTAGGACTACGTCTTTCATTTCTATACCGGGGTGTAAAATCAAAGTTTCGAAAACGAAAGCGTTACGCCGGAGACCGAGATTTTGAGCGTTAATAGCTCCTAAACAACTGAACGAAATGGTATGATAAACACTTCATTCGAAAGATAAAATGTCTACGCGTTCTATACTTGTTACTTTTTGATCCAAAAACTTGTTTCAATAGTCTTAAAATTGCTTTCAAAACAGGCTATTGAAATCACCAATCGGTATATAAGCGAGCACCGCTCGGAAATCCACTCAGTTCTAATTGAACAGCGATTGGAGCATGTTGTCGCTGTTGTGGTGAAGCTCTTCGTTTATCATGAAAGCGCGGATGAACGGTGTCACCAAGAGCCTGTTTGTGCACCTTATGCCAGACATGAATCCATCAGGAGGAGAGTGATGCCACAGACGTTTCCTGGGAAGATCTCGAAGCAGCCGCTACACACACACACACACACATACATGCGCGGAATTCTTTCCGTTTGGATGCCATTCAGCATCGAGAAAGATCCGGAAAATAATCTGCCAGTTCCTCTGGGAATTTAAAATTACATTCATGTTGGCGACCTAGCCAACTGTTATGGGAAACGCCACCACTTTTACAGCAAAGGCCGGAACTGTATTCGTCGCCACCACGGTTGTAGTAGCTAAATCTAGCACTGGGATGGCCGGAACTGGATTCTTTGCCACAACGGAATGTAGTAGCAAACCTGGCACTGGGAGGGTTGGAACTGGAACTCGTCACCACCACGGAATGTAGTAGCTAACTTGGCACTGGGAGGGCCCGAACTGGAACTCGTCGCCACCACGGAATGTGGTAGCTAACTTGGCAATGGCACTGGGAGGGCCCGAACTGGAACTCGTTACCACCACGGAATGTGGTAGCTAACTTGGCAATGGCACTGGGAGGGCCCGAACTGGAACTCGTCGCCACCACGGAATGTGGTAGCTAACCTGGCAATGGGAGGGCTGGATTTGTACTCGTCTAGAACTGAGAACTTTCACTTGGAAGATTTGATCACTAATAATCCAAATCCTAGATTGGTTTTCATTTTATACCCTTCGAACAATTTCAGGTGGCCAATCGTATTCGCTGTTATATTTGTTTTAACGGTTGCTTGGTATGATTTGTTTGGTTACCATAAGAACAAACATTACTGATATGTTGTTTTAACGGTTGCGTAGCATTGGTTGTTTGGTTGGCATGGAGGCGAAATTCTAATTTGACATTCAACGTAGTTTGCTTAGATAATTTATTTCGTGCACGAACATTCTCCCCCGGTTGGAATTTAATTCCAATTTACTGGCTGTTCAACTTCATTATCTTCGATTGATAATGGCGCTAGTTTGCTGACAGATCGTCTAAAAATTCCGTTTGATGTTTGAAATTTGTTGAATGGATTGATCACTTGTGGTCGTTTCTTGGTACTAGATATAAACATTGATGTTGTAGGGACAGTTTGACGTTTTCTTTTCATATCCCTTTGTTGAATCTTGTAGCTTATTCGTTTTGTTAGCATCGCAAGTTTGAAACAATTCTCACAAAATGTCAAATGTTTAAATTGACTGGCTTGTGCTCCAAAGCATCCCAAAAACTCCGAAACAACCTTTTCGGCACAGTCCGGCTTGATGAGCGGTTTTCGTTGATGACACATGGTACAGATGATTTGTGTATTACTGTTACTACAGACCGGTATTTGAATCGATGGGTAGATTTTTACAATCTTCACTGGTTCATATCCGGCTCGAAGGACCAAATGTTGGCGACCTAGCCAACTGTTATGGGAAACGCCACCACTTTTACAGCAAAGGCCGGAACTGTATTCGTCGCCACCACGGTTGTAGTAGCTAAATCTAGCACTGGGAGGGCCGGAACTGGATTCTTTGCCACCACGGAATGTAGTAGCAAACCTGGCACTGGGATGGCCCGAACTGGAACTCGTCACCACCACGGAATGTGGTAGCTAACTTGGCAATGGCACTGGGAGGGCCCGAACTGGAACTCGTCGCCACCACGGAATGTGGTAGCTAACTTGGCAATGGCACTGGGAAGGCCCGAACTGGAACTCGTCGCCACCACGGAATGTGGTAGCTAACTTGGCAATGGGATGGCCCGGAACTGGGACTCGTCGCCACCACGGAATGTAGTAGCAAACCTGGCACTGGGATGGCCGGAACTGGATTCTTTGCCACCACGGAATGTAGTAGCAAACCTGGCACTGGGAGGGTTGGAACTGGAACTCGTCACCACCACGGAATGTAGTAGCTAACTTGGCACTGGGATGGCCCGAACTGGGACTCGTCGCCACCACGGAATGTGGTAGCTAACTTGGCAATGGGATGGCCCGGAACTGGGACTCGTCGCCACCACGGAATGTAGTAGCAAACCTGGCACTGGGATGGCCGGAACTGGATTCTTTGCCACCACGGAATGTAGTAGCAAACCTGGCACTGGGAGGGTTGGAACTGGAACTCGTCACCACCACGGAATGTAGTAGCTAACTTGGCACTGGGATGGCCCGAACTGGGACTCGTCGCCACCACGGAATGTGGTAGCTAACTTGGCAATGGGATGGCCCGGAACTGGGACTCGTCGCCACCACGGAATGTAGTAGCAAACCTGGCACTGGGATGGCCGGAACTGGATTCTTTGCCACCACGGAATGTAGTAGCAAACCTGGCACCGGGAGGGTTGGAACTGGAACTCGTCACCACCACGGAATGTAGTAGCTAACTTGGCAATGGGATGGCCCGGAACTGGGACTCGTCGCCACCACGGAATGTAGTAGCAAACCTGGCACTGGGATGGCCGGAACTGGATTCTTTGCCACCACGGAATGTAGTAGCAAACCTGGCACTGGGAGGGTTGGAACTGGAACTCGTCACCATCACGGAATGTGGTAGCTAACTTGGCAATGGCACTGGGAGGGCCCGAACTGGAACTCGTCGCCACCACGGAATGTGGTAGCTAACTTGGCAATGGCACTGGGAAGGCCCGAACTGGAACTCGTCGCCACCACGGAAAGTGGTAGCTAACTTGGCAATGGCACTGGGAAGGCCCGAACTGGAACTCGTCGCCACCACGGAATGTGGTAGCTAACTTGGCAATGGGATGGCCCGGAACTGGGACTCGTCGCCACCACGGAATGTAGTAGCAAACCTGGCACTGGGATGGCCGGAACTGGATTCTTTGCCACCACGGAATGTAGTAGCTAACTTGGCACTGGGATGGCCCGAACTGGAACTCGTCACCACCACGGAATGTGGTAGCTTACTTGGCAATGGGATGGCCCGGAACTGGGACTCGTCGCCACCACGGAATGTAGTAGCAAACCTGGCACTGGGATGGCCGGAACTGGATTCTTTGCCACCACGGAATGTAGTAGCAAACCTGGCACTGGGAGGGTTGGAACTGGAACTCGTCACCACCACGGAATGTGGTAGCTAACTTGGCAATGGCACTGGGAGGGCCCGAACTGGAACTCGTCACCACCACGGAATGTGGTAGCTAACTTGGCAATGGCACTGGGAAGGCCCGAACTGGAACTCGTCGCCACCACGGAAAGTGGTAGCTAACTTGGCAATGGGAGGGCTGGAACTGGAACTCGTTGCCACCACGAAATGTAGTAGCCAACTTGGCACTGGGATGGCCGGATTTGTACTCGTCTAGAACTGAGAACTTTCACTTGGAAGATTTGATCACTAATAATCCAAATCCTAGATTGGTTTTCATTTTATACCCTTCGAACAATTTCAGGTGGCCAATCGTATTCGCTGTTATATTTGTTTTAACGGTTGCTTGGTATGATTTGTTTGGTTACCATAAGAACAAACATTACTGATATGTTGTTTTAACGGTTGCGTAGCATTGGTTGTTTGGTTGGCATGGAGGCGAAATTCTAATTTGACATTCAACGTAGTTTGCTTAGATAATTTATTTCGTGCACGAACAATTCATGTGAAAGAGTTTATTTTGATGTTTTCTATCCATGTAACACTGTGACCAAATACATTTGGTTTTGTGATTTTTCAATCAATCTGAAGATTATTCTTCCCCATCAGTAGGATATTTCCGTATCCAATATTGTATGCGCCCGCAATCGATTATTGCTCAGTCACCGAAAATTCCGAGCTCAGAGAGTTCATTCTAGTTTGCCTCCCAAATTGCCATCGTAAACCACGCCTTCTCTCGATTCAATCACGCACAAAAAGCATACTTAGGTGATATTCTGGTGGTGAGACGCATTCATTTTTCGTGAGGACATCGACAAGACAACATCGTTGCTGAGGATGCTGGACGGTGAAGGATCGAGATCTGCCCTGAAACGCAAGCAGTTTGTTTGAAACTGTGAGGGAGCACAGAGAAGCCGATCCTTCAGGAGCAGAGAAGGTGACCATCGAAGCAGCCGCTACACACACACATACACGCACGGAATTATTTCCGTTTGGATGCCATTCAGCACCGAGAAAGATCCGGAAAATAATCTGCCAGTTCCTCTGGGAATTTAAAATTACATTCATGTGAAAGAGTTTATTTTGATGTTTTCTATCCATGTAACACTGTGACCAAATATGTTTCAATCAAGTGCTATTAACAGATGGTTATCGAGTTAGCATTAACCACTGGTGGGCTTCCAAAAATGTGGAAATATCTAATCGTTACTGAAAATAATCTGCCAGTTCCTCTGGGAATTTAAAAACACATTCATGTGTAAGAGTTTATTTGAATGTTTTCTATCCATGTAACACTGTGACCAAATACATTTGGTTTTGTGATTTTTCAATCAATCGCAATTAACAGGATAGCTTCTGAAGATTATTCTTCCCCATCAGTAGGATATTTTCGTATCCAATATTGGATGTATAAAACCTTGTACCTCCAACGTAACGCTCTCGTTTTCGAAGTCCCCCAAATATCCATTTATTCATTCATTAAGAATGGATTCAGATTCAACTTCAAACAAAGGATCACTGAATCAACGATAGTCCTACGTCACCATTGCGGTTATACCATAGATATAACCCACTTTCTGTTTTTCTTAGAAACAAAAAATACATTTTAAGTGTTTACTTTTTGGCGAAAATTTTTGTTTTAGCGGTTTTTGAGATGTCGAGATCAAAGATACCCTAACAGTTCATATCCTTTTTGACTAACCAATGCATTTTGACACCACATATTGACAATTCAGTTTTTTATTTCAATATATTTTTCCCACATTATCAAAAATTTGGTGGTTAACCAAATTATTAATTTATTATAAATACTGCACTTTTTCTGCTTGGACGATTTTTCGAAAAATGCTAAATTTCAAATGAGCACTTTTACTTTCGGAATTTTACAGATTTATCAATCAAACTAACTAAAAACAAACGAAAACGTAACTGGTCTTATAGAAGCTTGACACTTGAAAAATACAAAAACATTTGTTTACGCTCAACGCTTGCACGCACACATATGAAAATCATGCAGTGTGTGGTAGTCACCAATACCTACACACTAGAATATAAATTGAAGCATTGTTTGTTTACAATGACACAAAGCAGCAAGATCATCACCTGGTCTTATAGAAGTTGGACAGAGTATAGTGCGAAATAAAAAGTTTTAGTGCGTACTTTGCATAACATGTATATTACAGCCCTTCTTTTAAGTATGTATAATATGCATATTTTCTCCAAAAATACTTTTCCGAGCAGAGGGAAATACTTAAGGGTGTTCATTTTGATCTTGATACCGAAATTTGGTTTGGTCAAGTCTGATATAAGAAGTAAAATACCTTTAAAAAATGCCGAGAAATTGGAGAAAAATGCTCCGAGAAATTGGAGAAAAAAGTTTTACATTACAAACAAAAATATAATTTCAATACCAAAGCATGATATAAGGGGTAAATACCAAAGAAAAATACCATATACAACGACCCACCATATTATTCCAATGCTAAAATAAGCACATTCAATATCAAAACTAACCAGCTCAAAAATTCGCGTTAGTAATAGAATACTTGAGCAGTTTTTTTTTGGTATTGAAACAATGTTTCTGCTGTTACGAAGTTGGTTCAATTTTCTTGTTGAATAGGTTAATGGATCAGTATGCTGAGAAAATGAAAACTGTAATGCTGCCACATGTAGAGTGTAAAATGGTGCTTATGTGACAGTTTATTCATGATAATGACCTTGACAATACAGCCTATACTGTGAAGAAGTGTTTCAAGAGAGCTCCATAAAGCCGATTTTTTTTCAGATTCTCTAATTCAACACAGTACACAGAAAAGAAAAAATGAAAAAAAAACCATTCCAGTTCGTTACCCGTTTGAGCGCATTAAAGTTAAATTCAGTTGATCCGATTAGTTTAATCAAAACAAGAATTCTTTGGCCAGCATATTCACAAAGACAGGCATGTTCTGCATCGTTGAGTCAATCGTGCAAAATTCAAAGGATCGAGTGATAATGGCTAAAGTAGATACGGGTAATCGATTCAAGATACGCTCTGGAATCATGGCTGGTACGAAAAAACTGCTTTCAGAAATTTTCCGATTCCGAAGTAACAACTTTGCAACGGAAGGGGAATCGTCATCAACCGTGAAAACCGGGTTATGCAATTCCAATAGGTGGCAAGAAAAAAGGTGTTCTCCTCTGCATTCCTTCCAACCTTCTCCGCCCCATTCCACGGAACAAACCAAGAAAGAAACTAGTTTGCATACATTACTCGTTCGGGCTACATCAGCACTTTGGCAAGCGAGCAGGGAGCAAAAATCATATAAAGTGCACAATCTTCGTCAGACAATATGGAAATATGGGTGTCACACATTGTGCTGAGAGTTGGGAAACGAAGCCAAGTGTTGCTTCGGTCGCCGCAAAACCGTTTGCCTCCACGCGCCACAAAACGTTTCCGGCATTTATCTTGTTCCGCCGTCAGATGGCCTGGTTCACGACCGGGACCGAGATTCTCACTGCACTCCGTTCTAAGTGATTTACGGTGTTGTACCGATCACTGTGTAAGGTGGTTTGCTGTGCTGTCAAGGCCTACATCGAGTGCCATATTATTCGGTGTGATATTTTTATGGAATACCAACAAATGAATGTTTTCGTTAAGAAACTGTCCTGAGAATGACTCATCGTATAACTCGACCAAAAAAAAATATGACAGTTCGACATAATATATTATGTTTCATCTCCGAATTTCAATTACTTTATGGCTTGTCGAACAGATTTTGGCATGTCTCGGCCCATTTAACCCGATACACAACTGTCATGTACCGACCATAAATTTCAATTTTGTTCTTTTGCAGCATCGTATTCCTCCTTCCTCCAGGAGATAGAGAACGATCAAGTCACGCTTCATAAACGGAAGTCATTCTTCAGCATTATCCATCATAAAACTCCACCCCCATAATAGCGCCGAAATCGGCAAACAAACAGACAGAACAAAAATCATTCGCAAACTCGAATTGACATATTCCACTCCAAGTGCGACTGCAAAAACTAAACCCAGTCAATAGACTCTCGAAGCGCTCCTTACGAATCATTAATTATTTAATATTTCCTCTCCCACTGGGAGCAGCAATCAGTTGCCACGAGAAGTAGCCACCAGGGTGACGTCCCTTCAGTAAACAATCATAAAAAGGAATCTATTCCGTTTTCCTCCATTTTCCTCATATCACTTCCTTCGGGCGTGTTCTGCCTTTCCCCTATCTTGCTCATACTGCGGAAATTTCCACTTTCCAAAAGCTGCAGAGAGAGTGTCGTAACGCGCCGGAAGAAGCAGATCGTATTCGACTCCCCCTTTGCGCTCCGGTTGCTGGGAATCTGTCTGTATTATCACCCCTCCACCCCCTCAAGACTCGATTTTCCACAGCACACGAGTTCGACAAGACTCAAGAGTGCTTCACTTCGTCTCTATCGTGTTTACATTCATTTTTATGCATCTTTAATGCTGTTAATGATATAAGCAATCGTAAATTCATTATTTATTGCATATTTTATTAGCACGGCAGGGGGCGATGGAGTCGGGTTCCCAAAGCATTGTTTTGTTTCAGACCATGGAAGAACATTTCGGTCGCTGTGTCTATTTGTTAAGGGTGGGAAAACTTTTATTGACAGTTAAAAAGTTGTTATTGCTTCGGTGCTGAATTTGGTTGCTATCAGTCAACAAATTCATCGCTTTCTGATGGTTCCGAAGAAGAGGATAAAAAAGGCCCGATACAAAGTAGCTCAACCCGTTGGATCAACATGTTTTTTCCGTTCATCTTGTGTTAGTAAACTTTGTTGAAACATTAAACTCTCCGAACGGGGAAGTTAACATGATTAGTGATGGGTAAGTCAATTAAGGATAAAACTTCGACAGTATCATTCAATAGCTCATTTGGCTTCACAAAAGACTGTGAGTCATGTCGAAGCAAAACAATCTTTTTCCGAGTGACATTCTGTTCTATCCATTATTATGTCAGGTTTATTAGGTCTTTCATGAGCTCATGTGAGATGTGTCTCATCCTTCCTGTCATCAACTGCTATTGTTGCAGTAAATCGTCATCGGATACTACGGTTCCATTATGTGTTGACATGGTGAGACTGATTGCATCAAATCTCAACACAACGGAGTTCATGAATCACCCGTCAATCAAAGGGGGAACATATTTCAATGATATTTGATAAGCTGATGCATTCCGAAGAATGATACAGGGAAACCTGTTTTTGTGCGGTTTCTCATTTGTGTGACTGTTTAGGTGCGATATTATTATTTGTGCGATTAGTTTGTGTGATTCAAGACCCGATGTCATAATAAAATCGCACAAACGAGGAATCACGCGGAAAGGGACCGCACAAAAACAGGTTTGCCTGTATAGAGAAGTCGGACAGCATACGGTAGACGAAGCCATAGCTAAGGACACACGTGTAGGCATGTGCGCGAAGCTGTACGGCTTTTGTTCATTATTCCTATTTATTTTGCCGCCCCATTCCAGTTAGCTTATTTGTGAAGATTAATTCGCTGGAGCTCTCCCTATCTCGGTCGGCAGGATTTGCTCTGTAGACGCTAGTGTCTCCCCATAAAACGATAATTCTATGAAGTGCCATATCATACATGAAATTTATCCGTCGAGATGTATAATAATATTATGAAGGAACCCAGGATATGGGACGCCAACTAAGAAATGCGAAAAAAACCATAAAGAAACTTATCTATTGTCTAATTTGTTATGGTTTGTCATAATAAATAATTTAAGAAATTTTGACGGTGGGACTTGAGTACGGCCAAACTGTTCTTAAAATTATTTTAGAATGTGGAGCCGATCTGGCGTAGTGGTAACATCCATTCCTCTCACGCAGAGATCACGAGTTCAATTCTCACTCCCGACATTCTTCCAAACATGGAAGTAAAAGTGACAAACCAGCCGAAATGTGTTGAAAGTCACTATAAAAGAGAAAAATTATAGGAGGTTGTGTTCAAGACACGACCGCATTGTTGACGTAGAACTACGCTGTAGTTCAATTCAAGTTGCTTGTTTATAACTGCGAATTTTATTTTATAATGCTACGAAATTGTAGAAATAACCATTCTACCATTTTGATCGCCCTGAATTTTTTTTTTCTTGTAGAATCATTTAACGGTAATTGATTGATGATTCATTCTTGTGCTCGCAAAACAATACATGCTCGAGATAAGCGCAGCTGTCACCTTTAGTGGAGAAAGTTTTGCTACTGGCAAGCAAAACCAAATCACATACAAAATTTCAGAATGACATTTACTTTCTTGGTGACTAAATAAACGAAATAAACTCTTTCTGTTAGTTTCAACAACATCGAAAAGAATTGCACTGCTTCATTATGATCAAGTTTAGCGCAAATGCAATCCTAGTTTAAGGGAGTTTTGCAACTGGAAACTGGCAAAAAATTAATAACTTATTATAACTTATTGAATAACTTGGTATTACCCAAATAATTTTTTTGGTGCACAACCTTAACACCTGCTTCACCATAGCGTCAGTTCAATGCATTGATACAATGTCAAAGGCACCAACAAAACCTTTATGATGACGGAAAACAAACAATATCAACTGCTTGGAAAAAGGCTGAATATTTGACTCAGCAGAGATTCATTACTAATATCCTAACGTAAATATTCCCCTCCCGCTATCTCCCCTCCTTGCCACCACGCTCGGATCGACGCAATACGTATGCAAAACGCACGCACGTACACACACAAATATGCATATATCGATGGCTTGAAGCAATTAAATATGCACACACTTATCTCCGTTTTGCGCTCTTCTCAACAGAAGTCCCTTTTGTTAATATTGCCGGTCTAGATTAGCTTAGCTGTCATCCTTTGTGGCGAAAGTTTTGTTACCGTCATGCGAACCCAAATCACAGAAATTCCAGATCATTTATTTTCTTGGAGAGCTGACGATAGCCTAGCTTGACGATTCCCCACACAATTGTGTAGCTAAGAACGTTAGTGCGATGGCGTCAGTTCGATGCAATTATTGCAATGCTAGAGACATCAGCGAGTTAGTGAGACTTTAAACTTCTTCAATTCATTCGTCTCTAGCCTTCAAAAAGGCTATTGGAAAACCTTACTTTTTCCTCGTATTATTCTTCAACTCCTCACCGTTGTTCAGTCTGTGTCCTCACGAAGAATGAAAGTTTGCCTCAGCACGATCCACTGTTTATACTCTAGGCAAATATTCCCCTTCGTTCTTTTTCTTTTCCTTTGTTCACGGAGACTATAAGACTTATGATTTCCCCTCCGTTACTCGTCCATAAGTTGCCCGTTATTGGCGGCTCTGTTCGGGAAAGCACACAAATGGACAGAACAAATGTATGGGAAAATGGGAACGCTTATAGTTTTCATTAATTTTAACCATTTACACACCATGGGATTGTAATGTGTAACATATCAAACAAATCTTAGGGAATTTACGATTCGTTTGGTATGTGAATCGCCATAATCCGTTCGCGCCAAAAATAGTTATTAACGTTAACTTTATTTCATAAAAACGTGACCTGTTTTCTGATTTGGCACCCTTAATGAAAGACGTAGTTCTACGTCAAAAACAACTTCATTAAAAAGTATATTTTTTCGCGAAACTTATTCAATGTTTCGGTATATAAGAAAATGTTCTTAAGTACATCTCTATAATTCCCCATTTGGTTAGGATCACAGATTTTTCATGATCATCTTGGTATCCCTGATTGCCTAAGACATAAAAAAAATGCAATAGGAAAGTTCCACTGGACGATTAGTTACTATAAGCAGTCGTGCATCTTCGTTTGATTGCGAAATGTTAAAAGCGCTTCCTCTTCCGTATCCAAGCCGCATGCATTCCCAGCTGGCGAGACATATTTTTACGTCGGTGATAATTCGACTAAAAAGACCTACCGCATTTTATTATTGTCACCAGAATCTCATTTCGATGCGCAAAACAAAATCCAGGAAATGGTGCTAAAGTAGAAGCATACCTTCGCGGACGAAACCTATGAAACACGCCGTAGCTGCTGGTGCCTAAAAAATCAACCACTTTGATGTGAGCAGGATAGCATTCATTAAAATTGTGTACTCGGTTGGAATGCGTAAAAAAACTAAAATAACGAACGCTGGTCTATGTGCAACATACCGTGTAAAATCTAAATTTAGTTGTTTTGTGGTGACATTGAAGAAGGGTTTTGGAATCATATCGAACGGAGAATCGTGCTTGGTATAAAAAGTGTTCATAGCAAGACATCCAAACATCACCCCTGTGACCTATCGTTGGCTCAATAAAATCTACTTTTCGGCTCAATTCAGAAAAAAAACTCGTAAACTTCTCAAGATATTCCACCCGAAACTGCACCCCATTTGCACTTGATTTACGAGCGCGCAACTTTTACAGGGGTGCCCAACCATTCGCTCACCGTGAAAAATCAATTACACATTTCCACCGATTCGAGCCGGTACTTCGCGACAAGGGACGGTATTTGCATAAAAATCGAATAACCCAAATGTGGCACCTCGAATACCGTTGGATGGCGGCCAACGAGATGAGAAATGAAAAAAAATACAAATATATATCCATAAGGGAAGCGGGACAACAGCGGTGGCCGTAGGTTGGCACAGATTGCAGGGAGAATCGGATTGTGAATCGAAACCCATGTTTTTAAAATTCACAGTTTGTAACGCGTTCTGTCCCTTCGGAGCGCTGTTGAGAGGCACACTTTCGAGAAAGAAAAAGATAAACATTGGTGTGTTCAACAAGCAAATATTCGCCACTTGAGAATCGGAGGGATAATCGTGAAACTGATCCCTTCTGCCGCTCTTCGCAGAAGCCATTCCCATCTCGTCCGGGGCAGTCATTCGAAGCTGGCAGAGTATACACTCCTCAGGGGGAATGACGGAGAAAATCGAAAATAAATATCTTTTGGCAATAATAAATATCGGAGGGTCGGTTGGGCACGGTCGGAACTTCGCACTTGGCGTTGAAGCCATGACTTCCAGTGAGCAGGCGAATTTCGCACAGCGAAATGGAACATGACTGAGCGAAAACTCTATTAGGGGAATTCGAAACCCTTGGTCGACCCTTCGCTTCGGGATTCGCTTACGCATCGTGTTTACAAGTGAGAATAATGTTTCTTTTCCTTTCGACACAATTATAAGAAAACATAAATTAACGCAAATCGTGGTTGAAATTTAATTATTTGGCGAGGAAACGAATTCCGATGAATTGGGAGCGGAATTTATTGGTTCAGGGCGGAGGACTGATTCGAATGGAGCGTTTGCAAATCAAGCGGAAGCGATAAAATTCAGCATTTGAAACTGATCGATGATTTACTGTAGAAGAAATGTGTTAAATTATACAGTAGCCAAAAGTGCCGTATAGCCGACGCAATTTGGCATTAAGATGCGATTCGTTAGTGTTCAGCGGTGAAGTCAATACCTATGAAATTGCTTCCCTAACCATAAGAATCGTCAATATATGGACCAAAGCGCGAAAAATTTTCGGTAAAGAAGATCTCAGCGAGGTTGGCTGAATTAATGACACAAATTGATTTATTGACACAGCAAAAAGTTAAATGCTTTTATTTGTTTTGACTCAACATCAATAACGAGCCCTGTTCAATCATTCAAACTACTGCCACATCGTGAACAAAAATAAACCTCAAAAACATAGATAGTATATTTGCTCCAGCAAAACATTTCCTGCTTACCCATTTCCGTTTGGTTTTTTTCTCTGGAAACAATTCCGTTCCTTAAACTGAAACACCACTCATGGATAGTAAAAAAAAACTGAAAACGAACAAAAATATGACAGCAATAACAATCATGTAATATATCAACCAAATGGAACCTTCTTCGCCAGTCACTAGCATAGTTACGGTTTCAAAAAGAAAGAATAACACAAGAGCTGCAATAACATGATGTTGAACAAGAAACAGTTTCTTTCATACTCGAAAATTGGAGTGTTGTATACCCCAAAAAATTCCCCACCAAACTGATGGCCCACACAAGTGGATTTCAAAAATGAAAACAGAACAAAACGAAAATAAGCAAGTGCATATGTATAGTGAACGAAAAAAAAACATTCATAAACTTCAGCGAATGTGAGGCACAGGGTATCTCATATAGTACCGACAGGTGGAATATGGTGCAAAAACCATGCACAGCATCAAAGGCGGGGTTCTGTTGATGAGATGGAGGAGCCTACATCGCGAGGAACCGAGAGAGGTAACCACTCTGGAATACATAAGCGCTGCACGTGTTGAAGCGAAACTAATTCATGAAGCTGAGGCGAGGGGCTCGTGAAAGCGAAAAAAATGCAAATTGAATTTTTCATGGATTAAGTTAATGGTGATGAGTGTTTATGATTGGTACAAGTGGTTTAAAGATGGTTTTGATGAAAAATTGAACAATAGAAGATTTGTAATAATCGACATATAATGACATAGAAAATAATAAATTCATTATCATTATTAAAATTTTAAAACAACAACAATAGAACATCTTCAACGAATATACAACTGAAGCTGAAGCTTGTTAAACAATTTTGTTAACGTTGCAATATTTCCACAATGGAAGTATGCGAATTAATCAAAACAAGTAATACATACATTTGTGAAAGTTGAAGATCGACTTGTATCAAGGAATTGAGTGTTTCATATTGATATTCTGAATCTTTGAAAGCGCTGTATTCTTTACTAGGAATTTGTAACCTATGAATGTAATCCTTTTACCTGATGTTGTGACCATATATCCACTTCTCACCATCAACCATTCGGCTAATTATTTTATAATAGCACTAGCTGACCCGGCAAACTTCGTCCCGTCCAAAATTTGTTTTTTGTTATCAATACCTTCAAGCATTCACGTTCTCTTACTAAGCGCATGTTCATGAGTCCAATCGCAGAACTGTTCATTGATTGATCTTCTAATCGACCCCGTTGAATTTATCTTTTACTGTAAAATTCCTAGTACTTCTATCAAAGCTCATCATTATAATATCAGATTATTTTCGGACACAATTTTCGTTCAAAATTTTTCAACCACTTGCAGATAACATGTTTCTCCGTTAAATGGAATAAATGTCTCTTCTCCCCTTAGAGTGGGGGTAGGAGTGTCGAACCACTATAGAAACGTTTATCGATCCCTAATACCTCTATATGCTAAGGCTAAAAAAATCTCCAGATGCCTTATTTGGTTGCATTTGCTTGATTAATTCTCGATTGATGTAGAAATTTGTGTTTCATTTGTATATGGCAGCCCCCCCCCCCCTTAGAAAGTGGGGGTGGAGTATCTAACCACCATAGAAATATTTATTGCACCCTAAACTGTGTTTCGTTTGTATGGATGCCAAACCACCCCCCCCCCATTTGGAGAGGGGGGAGGAGTCTCAAGCTATCATGAAAACCTTCCCCGGCCCCGAAAATCCCTACATACCAATTTTCATGTCGATCGGTTCAGTAGTTTCCGTGTCCATAAGAATCAGCCAGACAGACAGAAATCCATTTTTATATATATAGATTTGATGTTTAAACAATTTGTTAGCTCTTGGAGCAATATCGTTAAGAAAGTTGTACAACAATATCTGACCATTGAATGAAGAAATTTCTGATGGATGACTGATGGTAGAGGTTCAGCAGAGGAATATTTTTACCATACATTATTTCATTGTTTGTTTATCTATCGTTTAACAATACAACAAGAGACGAATTCCATGCCAACTCGTCTTAGGAGATGGCAGCCACTCTCAGATAGCAATGAAACATTGTGGATGTAAAGACATTGGTCATTTAAGCAACTTTGCATTCTCGAAATCTTCAAATTTGAAAAGAAATCTTGAATTTTTTTTCGATTAAATGTAAGTTGACCAACTCTCACCCCTTAGAGGTGGAAACAAATTGACAATCGACATCAATGACAATCGAAGTAGTGAATATTAATTTCTGTTAGGAATTGTGTTTATAAATCAATTTCTCAATAATTTCAAGATAATTTAACAACATGTAAGTGTCTTGAATGATTATTTTAGTTACAAGAATAGTTTCAATCCACCTAGAAGTGCCATGAAAAAGTTTATATACAGCCATTCCATGTATAGGGGTTCTCAGATTTTCGTGAAAAGTGGTAGTTTTGTTCTTTATTGCAAAACATTAGACCCGTATTTTTTATCATTAGGTTGATTATTTCCATTTTAGAGGTGCCCAAAAAATCATTTTTTTTTCCATTTTTCCAAAAATGACTTTTTTTTAAATTCGCACCTTTTGAACTACTGCACCGATTCAGATGATTGACATATCAAATTAAAGCCAATTAGATAGTCTCTTTTCGAAAGATATTATATTTGCAGAAATTTTGGATTTTGGTCTTGTAATTATAGATTGTATTTTTTTATAGTTCACATTGTCTCGGGACCAAGGGCGCTATATTTTTCTATATTTTTTCTTGAAACCTAAGATTTTTTGGATAACAAATCCAAAATTCAGAGAAGCATTATTTTGTGTTATTGAGTTATGATTTTCCAAAATTTCCGAAAAATTATTTTTCCCCTTTTTTCCTAAAATGACTTTTTTAAATTATTTACTACCGGGCCGATTCAGATGATCGATATGCCTATTTAAAGCCACATGAAATATCACATATGCATAAAAATTGGATTCTAGTCGCATAAGAATACTGAACGAAAACAGAAAAAAAACATAACTTTGCAAAATCACTCGAAAACGAAAAAAAAACACCTCTCTGATGTTCGGATATGTTATGCAAAAAAAAACTCACCTTTCAAGAAAAAAAAATATAAAAAATATGGTGACCTTAGTTCCGAAGCCATGTAAGCTATGAAAAACAATAATTACGAAATCAAAATTTGGGTTTTATCAATTGTAATGTTTTTCATACAAAACTAACACTTTTGCTTTAGTTTGATATATCGATCATCTAAATCGGTCCAGTTGTTCAGAAGTTATGAATTCTTGAAAAAGGTAATTTTTGGAAAAAAAAGGGGGAAAAGTTGATTTTTCGAACTACCATAAAATGGAAGTGGCCACCCTGATGAAAAAATAAAAAAAAATATGGGTCTAATATTTTACGATGAGGAATGAAACTACCAATTTTCATGAAAATCTGACAATCACTATATTGGTTTGGTATGGAATTCAATTTTGTGCTTGACCCATGTTCACCCCCACTCAGTGTAAATAAGAGATCATTTGGAAAATATTGAAATTCGAAAGGAAACAAATTTTCGATGTTCAAAATCAGTAATGACTCATCTGGTAAGACTTTAAAGAATAATTCTATCCAATATTTATAATTTTAGTAGTTCTGTGTAATGTGTAGTGTTTCTGATGTGTTATTTGATGGCTATTTACACTTCAAACTTTGATGAATCATTTAATAATAACTATTTGTACTACAGTTAAGTATTATGCATTGGGAGTTGTGGAAATATGTCTCCTATTAAACGGTTCACAGCTTTCAAAAATAATCGCAATGTTTGTCAAGGTATTACTCATAGTAACTTTCTCCATTTTTGACCCAATTTCACCCCCATAACCCATTTTCACCTGGAAACCTGGAAAAGGGATCAAAAAGTGTCTTGGATACAAAATAATACTTATCGCCAATTACCTTTTTTTCATCAGAAACAATAACCTGGAGCAATATAAATATTGTTAAATTAAGCTAAACACATAACAAAACGCACTTACCCGTTCCGTCCAGAACATTCGGGACTCGTCGTTAACAACAAATACTTATCACAATATGAACAATAACAATGCAGAATCAAAACAATAACAATCGCATTGTCATATGGTAGGAACGCATGGAAACGAACCTGCTATAAAACAAAGCCCCATTGCTAATAGTGAATATTCTAGCATACACGAGCAAAAATGCAACAATAGAATTGACTGCAGCGTGTACCGTATAAATAGGGCACGAAATGTTCAGTACATTGTTCAGTAACAACTAAATCATCATAGTGAAAAGTACAGTCGAAAACAAATCATAGTAGTGGAATGTTTAGTCGCAAATAAACTATCGAAGTAAAATAGTGCTGTGAAACTGTCTAGTGTTCAAACATTCAAGTGAAGTTGATCCGAAGTGGAAGAAAAGTGTTTGGTCGGTCGAAGTACCAAAAATGTCGGGAAGTGTTCGATTCCAGTTTCGAGTCCGCCAGTCGTTGGTTTTCTCCCGTAACAGGTAGTTTTACAGGAACAAGTTTCATTTGATAAATTTTTAAATCTTATTAAATATGCACTTTTGTCGAAGATGTCAACTTTCTATCTTTAATAGTTTCTGGAATATATGGTATTTTATATGGATACTCCTGAAAACATAATGTTCTACTGGTGACTTTTTTGTGTTCAAATTCTCGCGTTCTTGAGGTGTTTCTAAATAGAAAAAAAAACTTTGCCGAATGTGTCAATCGCGATAATTTATACACTAAAATGTTACGAGTTAAACATTAATAGTATTTTTTTTTCAAAGAAAACAAAAAAAAGGTGTTGTTAGGATAACCCTTTTTCTTGTAACAGTGCCCTTCTCCGGATGCCTTGTTCTAAATTGTAAGGACTATTCAAATATTTTTGTTTTCGAGAATTTTAAAAGCATATATTTTTGAGAAAAATTATTTTCAATTGTTAAAATATATTTTTTCAGTGTATCTTTTTCAAAATATTATAAAAATAAATAAAACATTTCCTACATTTCATTATTGGCCCAAAATTTTGTAGGTCTAATAGTTTTTGAATTAAAATTTCTCGAAAAAAAGTTGAAATGAAATTCAATGTTCCCAAAAATTTTCATTCGAAAACTATGAGACCTTCAAAATGTTGGTTAAATAATGAATTGTTGGGAATTGGTACAATTTTCAATTAGAAATAACAAAACAAAATTTACAGTGCAAAAAAAAACATTTTAAAAATTTATTCTCGAAAAAAATATATGAATAATTTCCAACAAGTCACCCAACCATCCAAGAAGGGTACTGCTGCAAGGAAAGCGTTATTCTAACAGCAACTTTTTCTGTTTTATTTGAAAAAAATACAATTAATGTTTAGGTCGTAACATTTCAGTGTATAAATTATGGCGATTGATATATTTAGAAATACGTCAAGAACGTTTCGAACGCAAGAATTTAAACACAAAAAAGTTACGAGTAAAATATTATTTTTTTTAGGAGTTTCCATACAAAAATCCCATATATTCCAGACACTATAAAAGATAGAAATTTGACGTCTTCGACAAAAGTTCATATTTTAATAAGATTTAAAATTTTGTCGAACACACTATATCGCAATCTTGGCTCTAAGCAAAAATTGCCTGGAATTTTTGCCAGCAACTTATAATCGGTGTTCAGAAGTGAGATTGGTTTAAAAACTATGGCGCCCTTTTTTAACACATTAAGGACCGCACATTTTGGGGCAAACTTGAACGCTTCATTTGTTCGGATTCCACGAATGAGGTCGTTTTTTTCGGTGTGGATGAGACGAAGGCGAGCCATCGGTAGGTCTTGTTATATTTTTGGCAAACCGAGGATTTAACCATAAAGTGTAGAAAACACGGGTTATTTGGTGATCAATCCGTAACAAACGGAACGCGAAACACGAGAAAACTCGTGAGCGGTCCTTATTGTGTTAAGTTTTCCTAATGCCAACGATCAATGAAATCGATCACTTGAGTAGTAACTTCATAGTCGCAGTAGATCTTCCTCTAAATTATCAAAATATTCTTAACTCGTGTTTCATATGAAAATCGCCACAGCCAGGATATCTTTGTTGCTCCTATAATCAATTGGTTGCTTCATGTGGATTATTTTTTTACCACAATTTTTTTTCGATGAAATCTATGCACTTATTCTCAAATTGTTTCCTCTACAATTGCTACCTGAATAGACAATGTTCTGTCACGAGACTGTACGTATTGAAAAATTTCAAAAAAATATTCTGGATATTCTTTTTTAAAAGAAATGCTTTATTTATCATCTAGATGAAAAAGTGAAGAAAATTATCTCTTTTGGCACTAGTCGTACTGCGACTTTTCTCATGCCCAAAACATCAACCAAAAATATGAAAATATGACGGCTAGTTTTTCCCTCATTCCTATCCCAGATGAGATAAGTAGTTTGATTCATCTCCCATGGTTCTGGTCACGAATGATACAATTTCTGAATCGGATGGTTTAGTAACTATTCCTGGCGTACTCCATGTTGTTTGGTCAACTTGAATTCCTTTCTCCGAAAGCAAAAACTATTGATGTAGAGTCTTGAACGATACAGATAACGTCTGACCATCTTGGGCTTACGATTTCAATGGTCTGTGTTAAAATAATCGATGGATTCATGCGCAGTCATACAATGTGAAACCAGTGTGATCATACACGTCTCAATATCGAAAGCAAAATAATTGTCTCGGTTGCCTTCTTGAATTGCCCAAGCAAATCTTTGATCACCGCGACTGGAAAACATTCGTTTTCCGGGGTTTCTGAATTATCCCCGACTATCGGTGTGCGATGTCCTGAAACAATTTAAGAAACGCTTGAGCATCGACAGATAACCTGAAAGCAGCAAAAAAGTGAAGGCGCTACGGAAATTACAAGAAGGAAGCGTTTTCCAAAATATAGGGACATAATTAGGTCCAAAGTAGCTCTACGAGAATTTTCTGCAAAATTCGATCGCGTTGTTATGAATGATGAAACGAAACAAACAGCTGGTGTAAGAGGCAGTGTTCGGGAAAAAGGTTCAAGCAATTGTGTTATGGTAAATATTAATTCTCAAACATTCGGTTCACAACAAAACACACATCCGAATAATATATATGCCGTGCAATGAAAACTAAAAAACGCATAATTTTACTCTAACAAGATTTTCCTGTTGAACTTTTTAAGTACACCGATATCTTTTAGGACAAACTATAATTTAAACGAAATTCACTCGGAAATCTTGAGTTGAATAGAAAAACGGTCTAGAAATTAGTTGTGAAATCAAAACAAAAAAAAGTACAACAAGTTTTAGAAAAAATAAATCAAATAAAAAAAAAATTAAGGGGTTTGAGTTCGTTCTGGTCGAGATATGATTCGTCTTCTTCTTTGTTTTTAAGAGTGTTTAAACTTTGCAGCTCATTCGCAGCTCTCTTCGTCAAAGAAATTATTTCCGACGATGATTACGCTTGTGTAGAGCTTTTCACCCAGATTACATTCAAGCGTGTTGTTTGGCATATGAGATCCCAGATAATCATTACTATTAAAATGATGCAAGTAATACCTACTTTGACGAAACCTAAAAATTAAGGCAATTCAAAAAATCGATAGAAAGAAGAAACAATTACAAATTCTATGAAATTTTGAAAATTTATAATTGAAGAAAATAAGGAAAATCTGAATTAGAAAACGAAGAAAAAACAAACTAAAAAACAAAAAAAGAAATGAAAAAAATAAAAATTTGAAAAAAAGACATTTTATGAAATTTATGCTAAGCCCGTAGAAATAAACGAACTAATAAAAAAAATAAAATTTATGAAATAAGGCAAATTAAAAAATAATATGATGAAAAAATGTAAACGTAAAAAATTAAAAATGTAAACGCAAAAAAATTTAAGAAAATTCAGAAAATCACGAAGTGTGGTTCCCTAGGGTAAAGATACTTATTGTTGGCGTTTTACCGAGCTGAGAACAAATAGAACAAATAATATTTTTACTATCGATTATTTCATCATTTGTTTTGTTAAAAAATAGTGCCCAGCCGTACTCGGAACATGTTTAATGTTTTGAATCGAGTTCATTTTAGATACCGTACCACTAAATGAATGTCTGTCAGAGCTTCAGAAACATGAAGAATAAAGATCTTTTTGTTTAGTTCATTTACTAGAACACACTCTAAGAAAATGGAAAAATGAGAAAACGATAAAAACGTGAGCATGAGAAAAATTGAAAAAACTGAAAAATTTAAGAAAACTCATAAAATTTAAAAACATAGAAAATTAGAGCCCTATGAACTAAAGCCGAGAGACGATGAAAGATGTTCTGAAATGTGTGAAATATTTGTTTGGTTACAGAGAAAGAATTGGTTTTGGAAACGATTTGATACCAGTGTACAACGGTCCAGGAATTGCATTTAGATGGAAAATAGCGTCTATTGCTCAACAGTTATTCTCTAGACAAAAACTGCCTTTGACAAAGTTATTACATATGAGAGAACGCTCATTTTCATGCATTCAAAAATAGGGTGATCAAAGTTGTCGATGAAATAAAACATATCTAGATCAACATGTCGAAAGGGTCTATCTTCTTTGATTGATTCTCTTCGCCGTCTTTCTCTTTCGATAACCACGGCCTTTCAGACAGAGTTTGCTCCAGTTTTGCCATGTAGTTTGATAAACGAGGTCCCCTTTCACACTCCTTGTCGTTGAACACATCAGGAAATCCTGTTACTGCTGAGTTATTAATGAAAGAGAATGTAGATGAAGAGAATCGATCAAAGAATATAGACCCTTTTGACATGTTGATCTAGATATAACTTTCTTATCTCTATAGATAGAGATAAACATAGTTCGATAATTTTGCAGCAGCTTTTTGTTATTTTTATCAAGTTTTATCGAGTTTTTTTTCTATTTTTTAATAAAATCGCTTTTGCGCGTTTTAATCTAAGTTGCATTAGGGTGACCGTGAAATAACGATTTTGTGCACTTTAAAATTTCAAATTTTACATCAAAATTCAAACTTCAAACGTCTTTTAGAGCTTATCAAGACAAATATTTTGCAATGCAGAACTTCTCAATATCATGATCCTACTCAAAGTTATTGATGGGAATTCATGATTTCAATTACGATTCACTCAAATACAAAAAAAAATACATATATTTTAAAATATCACATTATGTGGAGTCGAATAGGCACTTTCAAATGCTGTCAATAAACATTTTATTTGTTTTTTTTATTAAATCGTTTATTTTTACAGGCTCACTTACATAAGTTTAAAGGAGCCAAATTCCTTTCTGTATTGTTACAAGTATATATAAACATTTTTCATAATTTCTAATGTTAATGAAGTAGAGAACCGATTACTCGCGGTTTGCTTGAGTTTAGAAGGGTGACTTTTTTTCAGGAAAAGAAGGGATATAAGGATATGTTGACAATGTTCATACTCACATTCATCACACTCAATTCTTAAGCCTATCTTATATATAATATGTATTTACATTTCACCTTATTCTATTGTTTGTGAGAAGGGATTTGATTTCTCGCGAAGGAAAAGGAAAAGGAGAATATAAGGGTATAAGGACAATCACACACGAAGATCGATAACTTTTAGGAAGACATATATTTGGGACATGTAATCAAGGTCTAACCGAGCCAACACATCTCTCACTGGCACATTGGGCTGCCTTCCTCTGGCCCGAAGAGAGTTCTCTAAATTCGAAATGGCAACAAGATACACCTCGCACGACCAAATAACGTGTTCGATGTCGTGGTAACCTTGGCCACAAGCACAGATATTGCCATCGGCAAGATTAAATCGAGTAGCGCGTCAAACGAACAGTGATTGGACATGCGTCGAGAGAAGGCGCGAATAAAGTCCTGACTCAAGTCCAGGCTTTTGAACCATGGTTTGAGGCTAACCTTAGGGATACTTTTTTTCTATATTATAGTGACTTTCAACACATTTTGGCTGGTTCGTCGCTTTTACTTCCATTTTTGGAAGAATGTCGGGAGTGAG
The DNA here is from genome assembly GCF_029784135.1 of Toxorhynchites rutilus septentrionalis. Taxonomy (NCBI): domain Eukaryota; kingdom Metazoa; phylum Arthropoda; class Insecta; order Diptera; family Culicidae; genus Toxorhynchites; species Toxorhynchites rutilus. Next base: position 22,825,851 of record NC_073745.1, read on the forward strand.
AATTGAACTCGTGAACTTGAGCGTGAGAGGTATGGGTGTTATCACTACGCCAGATCTCCTCCCAATCTTAGGGATAATCGAGTAAAGCCACCGACCCAATTCATCTTCGTTCCACTTACGCTGCCAGTTAGCGATTGTATTTTTACGGACTAAAGAATAAAATTCATTGAAGCCGATTTGACGCTGATAATTTTCGCCTTCAATTGCACCTACCTTTGCTAATGAGTCAGCCCTCTCATTACCCGGAATGGAGCAATGTAAAGGGACCCAGACAAAGGTAATGACATAACAGCGTCTGGATAAAGCACTCAAAATTTCTCGTATTCTCTCAAGGGAGTACGGCGAGTGCTTTTCCGGCCTCCCTGAACGGATAGCTTCGACAGAGCTGAGATTATCCGTTACAATGTAATAGTGTTCAACAGGCGACGCTGTCCAGCGCCCAGTGTATTGCTGCCAATTCAGCAATATACACTGAGCAAGGAAACTGAAGACTGTGGGAGGTGCTGAAAATTTCGTTGAACACTCCAAAACCTGTGGACTCATTCATAGAGGACCTATCATGAACAGATCACAGATCACAATGATCACAGATCACAATGTACAGAGGAATTGATGTAGTCAGGAAAACAAACACGGTTGGGAGTATACGAAAAAGGATCAACCTGCATGGAGATTAATTATAATAAACTCATGAATTCAGAATGAAAATATAGCTCGATCAGCTGCTCAAAATTTCCAATCACCAATGGGTTCATAACCTTACACCGGATGAGGAACCGAAGAGATAATAAATTGAAGCGATCTTTTAGTGGGAGTACGCCTGCCAAAACCTCGAGACTCATGGTATGCGTTGAGGGCATACATCCCAACGCAATACGGAGACAAAGATACTGAATTTGCTCGAGTTTAATGAGGTGTGTTTTGGCAGTTGATTGAAAACAGAAACTGCCATACTCCATCACTGAGAGAATAGTTGTTCGATACAACATTATAAGATCTTATGGATGGGCTCCTCACCAGGTGCCGGTAATTGTGCGGAGAAAGTTTATTCTTTGTTGACATTTTTTACTCAGATACCTAATATGGGCCCCCCAAGTACATTTAGAGTCGAACCAGACCCCAAGATACTTGAATGACATAGCATGAGTGATCGGTTTATCCAAAAGTTGAAGCTTTGGTTTTGCTGGTCTATGATTCCTGGAAAAAACCACCATCTCTGTTTTCTCCGTGGAGAATTCGATCCCTAGCCCAATGGCCCAGGTTGAAAAATTGTTCAAAGTATCTTGTAAGGGCTCTTGCAGGTCGGATTCTTTTGATCCTACGACAGACACCACTCCATCATCTGCAAGTTGTCTTGAGCTGCAATTTTGTGAAAGGCAATTGTCAATGTCGCTTACATAGAAGTTGTACAAAAGGGCGCTTAAACAGGAGCCCTGAGGGAGGCCCATGGAAGAGACCCGACGCACTGCAGAATATCCGTGAGAAAAATTCAAATGTTTCTCACAAAGCAAGTTATATAACATGTTATTCAGTAGAGGCGGCAGATCCCGAGAGTGTAATTTGTCTGATAAAACCTCTATTGAAACAGAATCAAAGGCACCCTTTATGTCCAAGAATACTGAAGCTATTTGTTTTTTTTTTCGGCGTAAACAATTTTAATTTTCTGAAGAAAGCAACGCAAGACAATCATTCGTCTCCTTGCTCCTGAGGAACCCATATTGTGTATCTGAGAGCAAGCCATTCGTTTCAACCCAACGATCAAGGCGAAACAAGATCATTTTCTCCAACAAATTTTATTTGTTGTCAATAAACATTTTGTTTGTTTGTTGGGAAGAAATATCAATAATTTTGAGTAGAGTAGAGATATTGACATATTCTGTATCGCAAAAGTCTCAGTAAGCTCTAAAAGTTTTCTGAAGAAAGTTTGAAGTTAAATTTGCAAATAAGGAGAAAAAACTGTTTTTTCATGGTGGCCCTAACGCAACTTAGAAGAAAAAAAACGCTATATCGGTTAATCCAAGAGATTGAAAATAACTTTGTTCTGCAAGGTTGTTTGCTAGAATTGGGATGTTGTTTTATGTTGAACTATGTTTACCTCTATCTATGGTGAAGGTTAGATTTTTTAATTTATCGAAAATTTTAGTCACCCTATTTTTGACAATATGAGCGCTCTATCATATGTAACAACTTTCTCGAAAACAGTTTCTACCTGGAGAATATCTGTCGAGCTCTAGATGCTAATTTCCGCTTAAAGGCACTTCCTGGACCATGATGAAGAGAGAAGTACTAAATAATAATAGAACCCAAATTCGCGGTATTTCATGGGATTAGAAGTCATTATGAGCTATCTGAATTTTGGATAAACTATCATTGGGGATGTTGAATAGTCTACAATTGATTCGTTTGAAATAACCGTTTCACGAGGATCTATCATAGTCTCCAACCATACACATCGCCCTGTTATTCCAACATGAAAATGTTCGGCCAAAATTTGCAATACCGAAGGAAATCCATATGTTGATAGAAAGATTCCAATGAGTAGTGGAAAAGGATGCGATGTCATGTTCATCATTAATATATCTAAATGAAGTGTTTATTTCCATGAAATAATGTCAAGCTTTTGAAATACATTTACAAAAAAAGTGTTGGCCTAAAAAGTACAGAAACGAAGTGAATTTTGGAAAAAAAAAAATGAGCACTGCTCCCGATATTCAACAGATTTGACATTTTTTGTATGATTTCTATGGTGAATTAATTTGGAATATTTTTACTATATTCTGTGTTTTACTGTGTTTTTTGAAAAACAAAATTTTTTTTTACATAAAAGTATTATAAATTAATACTGTAACGTTCTAATTTCGAAAACATCAAAAATCGATGAACCCCCAGAGCGGCCGGAACTATAGGATCCCCCTCCTCGAAATTCATCATCGCATTCAGCCTTCATGAAGTTCATTTTTACATTTCTAAGAGGAGGCAAGTCCTTCTGCTACTGCAGATGCATGCATAATTTTTAGTTTTTCATTTGTTTTTGTCATTACTTTTCACCTGCTGCTCGTATATATGTTGAAAGAGTCAATGATTTTAGTCGCACTGTAAGTATTCAGGATTGATGCATTCAAATAGGGTACAGAAATCTCGCATAAAATGGAGAAAAGCTTGTATTTTAGCTGTCTATCTTTATATCACTGAATGCTTGAAAACATATGTACCCATATATGTCTCGATAGAATCCATCACTAGATGCTCCTGAATCAAACCGACAGATAGACTGCGTGGGTGTAATAATACAACATTTCGCGGTCGCACAACACAGGGATGACTACTGCATACCCGAACAAGGATGGCCGAATGAGGAGAATGAGGAGTAATCTGCCATCCGGTTTATAATTCACTGAATGGAAACGTTTTTATCGTTCTTTATTCTATGAATGGAAGCCGTAGCTTGGGTCGTAAAAGCGAAATTGCGATAAAAAAAAACTAGATCCAACACGTAGGACATGGTGAGCACATGGCGAGGCGATACTATGTAGAATGTGATGTGTCATTCTGGTGCTTGTTATCCGCCAAAGCCAAAGCTTATTTTTATGGAAATGAATGTTCTTTACTTGAATTTTTTTTGCTTCCTCGAAGTGTGAGCGCGTAGAATGTGCTTTAAAGGGACGATCTTTTTGGGAAAGACCAAATAATCTTCGTCACGGCTGCCATCATCGTTACTCAGAATCGAGTGTACGAGCTAGATTGAGTCATATTCAGTGAGCCTCAAAACCACAAGCACTCGAGAGCCCCCATCCCCCTTCCAGTGGTATTCCCAGCTGACATTTGAAGGCGTGGAGCGTAATGCCGCCCCCCAGAACACCCGACACCGATATGGGTAATAAATTTTTAATTTTACTCTTGACGAGCCACGCTTCCAGAATTAGAAACATATGCAGACTGGCGCCGGCTTCCTCCCACATTGGAGTCGGCCATCATTGTTTGGGAACGTATGTCGTTTCACTTGAAAGTTTATTATCGGAATGGTACGTGTGTCAGGTACCCTGGCCCAGGAAGGGGAGAAACGAACAAGGACTGCGATCGTAATCATTCTTTGTCCTGTTAAGAATGGTATCACTGAGCGGGGCTGTTTCCGTTTTTACACCGTCCCAGCGGAGTGCGTCCGTGTGAGTGTGTTGTTATCATTTTAGAAATTGAAAGTTTTCTTAAATGTAGCAGAGAGAAAAGTGTTTCAGCGGTAGAGACAGGGGCGATGTACCCGAGAATGGGGAATATCGGAAATGTGTTTTCCCTACAGTATTTCTATTGGAATCTATCGGAAATCCATTCATCTAGAGGGCGTTTCAGGGTATCTGATAAAAGTGATTGGAATATTTTTTGTAGAAATGAAAAAAAAAATATAAGAGTGTTGTTGTTTTAGACACGACCGCATGGTTAACGTAGGGGTGGCTGCAATACAAATGAAACACGAATTTCTGCATTACTCGAGAATTAATCAAGCATATGAAACCAAATTTGGCATGTTGAGTGGCGCAAAGCGGTCAAAGTTTGAGTTTTTTGAAAATCGAAAAATCACCCAAAGGGGGAGTAAAGGAAATCGGGGTTTTCGACTTTCTTCGGCATGCGAAACAAAAAGTGTGCTTTTGGGTGCCAATAAAAATAGTTATCTCTATTTTTCATTTTTCAACTTGCTACGAAATGTTGATTTGCACAATAATATACCCTATGTAAAATATTAGCTCATTCGGACTTCATTTACTGGTGTCACAAACGTTAAAATTAGAGTTTTTTTGAAAAACGAAAAATCACCGAAAATCGAGGTCTTGAAAAAAAAATTTGGATGCCGAATGTCTTAAAATTGCATTACTCGTCGAGATTTACAGTTATCTCAAATTTTAGTTTTTCAAGAATCTATTTTTGAGACGGGAAAACGACCAAGTGCCAAAAAAAAACATTTTTTTGACAAATTTTGTTTCGAGATAACTGTAAATCCCGACGAGTAATGTAATTTTAAGACATTTGGCATCCAAAAAATGTATTCAAAACTTCGATTTTTGGTGATATACTAGGGTATATACATATTTGTTCTTCATGTCTTGTTCACTCGCACTAAACGCTGCTTCGTGCTGTGAATTTGGTAACTTGCTTTTATTCTTAAAATTTTTTGATGCCCAACTTAGGATTTTCAAACATGAGTATATTTGAGATAGGGGTGAGTGGAGAGCACAAAAATTGTCGCTAGTAAAAAAATTGACACAGGACAAATTTAAAAAGATATTTCCAAGCATCATTTTAGACAACTCCGTCACCCATATGTGACACTTTTGTTTTTAAAATTAAAAAGGGTTTTTCAAAGAAATTTGATAGAATACGTATTTCATGCCAACTCGTCTTAGTAGTTGGCGGTACCATATCAGATATCAGTGAAACGATGTGGGCGTAAAGCCATTGGTCATTTGAGCAACTTTGCATACTTGAAATATTCGAAAAAAATTAGATTACTTTACAAAAGGGCCAATTTTTTTTCTCCTTTTTTTACGAAAACTTAGAACTCAAAAAATATAATACTCACAAAATTCTCGCCAAAAGATAAAATGTAGGAAATCGTTTGAATTTTCATAAAAAAATAACAAAGCATTTTAGAAGAAAAATTACACTGAAAAAAAATTAAAATTTGAAATTCATTTGTGTGATTCATATGTTGTAAATAATTGTGTAAATAGCCCTCACAATTTCCAACAAGTCACCCATACAACGGAAGATGGGCACTTTTACAGGAAAAAAGTATTTCTAACATCAACTTTTTCATACAGAGCAGTTCCGCTCCTTATCGTTAATTAATTTTCTAACCGCTTAGGAGTTCACAAGAGGAGGAACGGTAACATAAGCAGCAGCAAACGAGTTTAAATTTTCCTGACATCCAGAGGATAACCGTCATCCATCGCTTTCGGGTAATCGATGCAGCACAGAGGTATAGTTGCAAAATCTGCCTTTAGTGTGTCTAGAAGAAAAAATATTGCCAAGGACACACATTCCGGCAAATGACTAGCTTGTTCCCAGGAGAACTAGAACGAATCCATTGGCACTTTTCAGGGCCACCGAACCTTTCACTGAAGAGCTGTTTCAATACAATTCAATCAAGAAGCTTGAAATAATAATAAGCTAATTGATTTTAATAACTTGTTTACAGCGGGAGAGAGTTTGTGAGAATTTACAAGTGTTTTTGGACTTATTAGAGGTTGGAGATTTCCCGATCGATCATTAAATTTTCAAAATTCGTGCGTTGTTTACGGATTAAAAGTGGCATCAAAGTATTGCAAGCAGGATGCAAAGAAGAAATTTTGCAATAGTGAGAGCTGTTCGGTTGAAAACTGAAGGTGAAAATTCATTTCATTCATAGTTGCCGCCAACACAATAGATTTACGATTTTCTGTTGCCGTTCTTCGAGAAATGCTGCATGGTATAGTTTATGAATTATTTCATTAGAATTTTTGAGAGCGGTGGAGATGTAATTTTACTAAGAGTTATAGATAAACTACTTAGTTATTCGACAAGTTATTTAAATAACCAGACCTTGGTGTAGTCTTACGTCTCCCTGCTTATGTCTCCAACTTTACTCACCCGTATTTTTTCAAATTATTCATTATAGAACCTTCAGACTCCTGCACCGGTTCGTCTCTGATTATTCATATCTACCGATATTTACCGAAGACCCATAAATAAATGGATGAGAGATGACGAAAAAAAGCTTGGAACAACACATGGCTTCACAGTCATTGCAAGCTGCTCAAATAAATTAAAAGTGGCACATCAAAATGGAATGTACCAGAAACTATAACTAGACTTAGGATATCACATACAAAATAATAAAGAAATCCCAAAAAAGAATTATCCAATCCATCAGACTTCAATCTCATAAGCAGAATATAAGAAGGAAGTGGTGTTAGATCCACATTTGAAAGACTAAAAAAAATGAGTTGAACAGCAAAAAAAAGTCCATTTAAGTAGGAGAATAGGTAGGAACATATGTAAGGTTTATGTCAGTCAACTAATTTCAGAAGGTTATAAAATGTCAAATTCTAAATACGAGGGGTCGTTCAAAAATTAAATTTCAGTGCCTCAGAAATCGCGGAGAAATAAAGTTAGGACAAAAAACGCGGGTTTCTTCTACGCGGATTTTCGAATTAACGCGGTTTTATTACGCGGATTTTCCAATTAACGCGGTATCCCCCGCGTAAAAAAATATCTGGGTGTAATGACATAACATAACCCGTAAACGGTGAGCACAAATCTTTCTCCCAATCCAAAACATGACTCACTACAAAACAAAACACATTTTCTGAGACATTTCTACGACGCGTTCCTTCTGCGGCTAGCCCGCCCCCCATCAACTCTGGCACCTTCCCCCGTCCGCAGGGATACGCTATCTATTCTCATTTTCGGAATTGTATGAGTCGATTTAATTTGTTGCTGATAACGATTTTATTAGAGAGGGTGAAAGTAAGGGTGAATAAAAAAGTTCACCCAATTTGGGGATGAATCACAATCTGCTAATACGAGACCGTGGGCGGGACGATGTGAGGGTTTCGCAAGGCGAGGCAACCGCACGACTGAGCGAGAGAGAGAGAGAGAGAGAGCACGAGATAAATTGAAATGGAAGAAATTGGAAACGACAGAGACGCCAAAGCAAAGATTGATTACAGCTGATAATGGGATGTAATTTTCTGTTCCATTTATTGCCATGAGTCGTTTGCATTGTCATCGGATTTTTTCTTCCCTGCACTGGTTTCTTCTGCCCCAGTTGGCATGAATTTTGGGAAAGATTATAAATAAAGTCGGGATGTTTTAATTTGATATAGAGACATGAATTTCGCCCGAGAAGCAAAGATACTAATAAAGTTAGCAAACGGTTGACGGGGGGTTGCGTGCCGAATTGCAACGGCGAGCAATTTCTGCGATAATAAGTTTTGGGTTTGCTTTGGCTCTTATCTATAATAGACTTAAGCGGATGTCTTTATTAATCATGGAATTGCGCTCTGTTTTGTTACGAAAAATATCCATTTGCTGCTTCGTTTCACATTGTTTCAATCGAAAAACAGCTTTCCAAAATCGGCCATTAAAAGTTATGCTCGCTCTCTCCCGCTGTTATCCGATTTGACTAGTATACCATCCTAAATCCATTAGCTGATGTGTTTGTTTAGATACATAACCCAAGAGAAATAAACCGCATATTTGTCAGTTTCAGGAGTTCAAAAACTATCCTCTAGGATGTGGTTAGAGACTGGTCTTTTGTGCAGTCCCAAATACAATATCAATAATTTACAAGTAATGGAACACTCACAAAAGCTATAAGACTTCCTTGTCACTACGTCGCTCTAGAATGGTGAACCAAACTAGTAACGAACGCTGAAGTGTGAAAGTCATAGACGTTTTCCGCCTATTTACGAGATGAAAGAATACAAAAACAATCACCAAAAGCATCTACTTTCGTCGTTCTCATTACACTCCTGAAAAAAAAATCTAAGATTACACAACAATTCCGATTGCATAAAATGAACGTGGACGAGGAGGAATGCGATTCAGCAAATGAAAGGACACTACACAAAGAGCAATTAAAAGTTAATTGAATAATTTGAATTGAAGTGAGTGGGTGTTGTGTTCCTTCCCTCCCACCCCTACCATTCGCTCGATTACGTTCGAGGGTGGAGATGAAAATAGGATTCCCGCCAGTCTGTCAGTCAGTCAGTCAGACGGTCGGTCGGTCTGACTGTCGGTCCCGAGCAATTTCAGTGCATTTGAGGAGGATGTGACAGCGCGACAGCGAAGAAAAAGTTTTTCCGCGACAACAGTGCAAAAGTAATGGCACAATTAGCAATTTGGCGCAATTGTCGTAAATTGATTTCAACTTGGAGTGGTGGATAATTGAACGCCAGAAGGATCCTCGTTCGCTTTGAGGTGATTTAGCGTGTGACGCCAATGGTTACGTAAATGCAGCTCTATTTATTTCGAAGCGGTGTTTGTGAATACATTAATTTGTTTCTCCGTTAGTCCGGTTAATTCTAGAATGAAACAATATGTACAGTTTTTCGTGTAGAATCGCATGTAGATTCTATTTTTATGTTATTTTTTTCAATAGTTACGATTTAACAAAGTACACTGGAGTCGCTTTTTATCATATAAAAAACGAGTATAAGAAAACGCGTAAATTACAAAAACCGTGTAAATAACTAACAAACAGTGAATTATTAGTTTGAAATGCAACCCATATTCTAAAATTAGAATAACTTTTTTTTGCACGCTACAATTATGATTTCTGTTTCACCTTTTATTTCTCAGCTACTAATCAGTGATATAATACAAACTTATTTCATGAAAGGTCACATCAATTAGCAAATTAAATCTGTTTACACTGCACAATATTCCAGGAGATGCATTTAAGTGGAAATTAGCATTTAGAGCTCGACGATTATTCTCTAGACAAAAACTGTCTTAGACAAAGTTGTTACATATGATAGTGTGCCCATTTTTATGTTATCAAAAATAGGGTGACCAAAATTGTCGATGAAATAAAAAATAGAACTTTCTTATGTTAATAGATAGAGGTAAATATAGTTCGACAATGCTGTAGTCCCAGTTATTTAAGACATCTTTGTAGAACAAAGTTTTTTTCTATCCTTAAACAATAATCGGTTAATCTATGTTGCCATGAAAAAATTTCGCTTTAATTTTTATGTTTAAAATCTACTTCAAACCCGCCTTCGTGCGACTTTTAGAACTTATCAACACCAACATTTTGCGATGCGGAAATTGTCAATATCTTAATCCTACTCAAAGTTATTGATGGTTTTTACCCGAAAAGTCACGATTTCAATTTTAATTTACTCAAACACGAAAAATAACATAGTTTTGAAAATCACACATCATGTAGAGTGAAATATGCTCTTTCATATGCCGCCAATGAACTTTATTTATGTTTGCCCCAGAAAGAATGACAAACAATTGAAGGGAGCGTATTTTTTTGGAAGAAATCTTTCAATAACTTTGAGTGAAGTTGAGATATTGACAAGTTCTACATCGCAAAATATTTGTATTAGTAAGCTCTAAAAGTCTTTCGAAGACAGTTTGCATGTAGAATTTGAAATATAAAAGTTAGAGTAAAAAACAGTTTTTTCCATGGTGACCTAACGTAATTTAGAAAAAAGACGCTATATCGATTATTTCAAGAGATAGAATTAAAAAGATTTCTTAAATAACTGGGACTACAACATTGTCCAACTATGTACACCTCTATCTATAAAGATAAGAAAGTTAAAATTGGAGTCACTTTTTACGCGGTTGATACGTGTCGCGTAAATTTTGAAATCTGCGTGAAAAAAACCATGTAAAAACCGCGCGAATTCCAAAATCCATGTAAAATCTCAAAACTAAAGAAAAAATCGAAAAAAGTGATATTTTTTGGGGCGCCACTTTGATAGTTTTCCGGGGGTGCTGTCTACCCTCACTACGCCGCAGCATCGAAGTACAATTGTTGTGGAAATTACCTTCAGAGTTGATTTAGTGTGGAATGGTGAAATGTATCTTCTGCTTTGTGATTTGTGCTGTAGCGCGCCGGAAGCGCAGCTACCAGTTCGGTCACACGGGATTCAAAGTGAGTAGCTTAAGCGCCACCTCGTAAGAGGGCCACTCACTCGCTGTCTGCCCGGCAAGAATTCCGACCTCAGGGCCGATTCTTGAATCGATCCCTAAATGCGCGAAAAGCTCCCGATTCTCTGCTCTGTTTCCAACACGGTGACTGGAAGAAGTCCGCAGATTCTACCAAGGGCACAGATACGCACACTAATGCGTCTTCCCCTGGTTCCTCCTGCTGTCTATACCTCCCCAATCGCTTCAGAAAGCCGAGATGGACTGAGACTCCCAAGCAGTCCACACTTGGAGTACAACGAAAACTCTACAACAAACAACGACGCGAAGCTCGAAAGGGTTTCTCCAAATACAACAAATAACTTTTACATCAACAATTAATTTACAACTCCAAACATTTATTCGTTTAACCTATCTTATAACATTTATTTCCCTATTCTATTTTCCTAATGTCTATCAACGACGAACCGGTTCCATTAATCCACACTTTAGCATCATTTAAACGTGATCACTTCATATGGTATATACTCAATCAATTTAAAAAAGAGTACCCACCCACATGCGCATGTAAAAATAGGGTTAGGGTACTCACGCGTTGGCTGTCTCTACCTGGAGCGCTGTGATGACGTAGCAGCTTCCCCAATACTGGGCTCACGTCGGGATATTCCAACCCGACACGTGGGGTCAGAATTGCGGTTATCGATGATGATGATGATGATGCGGTGCGCCGAGCTCCAACCGGAAGTTGTTGAACCGGTCAGCCGTTACCTAAATCCGCAGGTTTGAAATACGAACAAAAAAGCCGTCGAACGGCTGCTCGACGCATTTAATCTAATAACTTTAATACTATTTATATTCAAATTAACCTTTTTTTTATAAATTAACACTATACACAATTCTTTTCTTCTTTTTAAATCGCTAATATTCCTAACAATTCAACAAAAAAAAAAAACAAAACGAAACAGAACGAACTAATTATATTTGAAAAACCTTTCACAGCACAACTCTTACTTCCAAAAAACACACCGCGACGCGACGAACAAAAAATACTCGAAAAAATACCAAAAAATACCAATTCCTTAGATCACAATTAGCTCCTGATCATTGCCCCCTAGAAAACAATATTTGCTAAAGCAAATAATGTTCTTTTCAAATCCGCGAACTTCCCCCAGCCCACGGTTTGAAACAGAGCAAAGACACGATTGTTCGCTCTCATGAGTCAGGTTGAGTCAGCTTTCTCGCAAGTTTCAGAATCGCCTCTCGAAACCTGACTCGGAATTCTCGCTAAGCCGCGCATAAGTGACCCAATTGCGAGGCACTTCGTCCACTCAACCTTGAAAAATGTATGTGTGACGGAACATTAATCGCTGCGCTTGCGTCCAACTACACAACGCTTGTATACAATTTATGTATGCCGTTGTGCGCAAGGAATATTGGGAAGCAGTTCGTTTCATTTGTACTGCTACCCTAATATTTATTCATATACAACTTGTAGCATGACTGCTACAATGAATTGTTTTATTTTTTTAAATATTTTCCATAAATCGTTTATTTTTACGTGCTCTGTTACATAAGTTTAAATGATCGAAATTCTGAATATATTTAAATTCAATACTATATTTACATTTCTCCTTATTTTACCGTTAATACGATGATGAACCGATTACTCGCAGACGTCTCGAGAATACCTATTTTCGTTACGCTATTTTTATACACGATTACACTATAATATAAGGTACACCGGGGCAAGTTGAAATTCGGGGTAAGTTAAAACGGAAATCATAACTTTCACTAGGAATGATGGATTGACGCGATAAAATCTATAAAGTAAACATTATCTTTCAGCCCACCTTATGACAGCCATTATCACAATATTGAAATGCATTAACGCAATCCGCGCTTTTGTTTACTATTACTTGATCCGTGAAATCAAACCAAACATTTTGGAGCAGGCCATGATATTAGCTATATAAAGGTTGCTTTTGGTGAGCTCTACAAAAAGCGTAATTTTAGTGGTGAAAACCCCTTCAGAAAAAGGGAAAATATATTCGCGAACTTAAAATAGGGTTCAATACATCCTTGAGAATATTTTTTTTTCTCGTTTCAAGGCCGTCAATTGTAATAATCATAATCGGAATTTTTCATCGGAAGTGCTAACAAAAACCTTTTATATTATTAAAAAAGTCATAGCCAACTTGGTCACAAGAAAATTAGTGGCGCTTAAAGCGCATAGTGAACGTTTCAACATAGACTGAACAGTTTATACAAGTGGAGTGATCTGACTACTTCGAACTGGATAGAATAATTTCATAGGCTAAATGGCATTGGATCCTTTGCATCCGCCTCCCGGCGATCCATTGGATAACATGAATTCTAGAACATTACCCAAATGGATGGACAGAATGGGAATGTATGGACAAAGAATTGTGCTATCATTGAGACCGATTGGAAACAATATTCTTCCGAAAAATCCATTCGTCATAGGGAAATCAATTGATGAAGTTTGTGGTAAAATTGAGGCAGCTCACACAGAAGACAATGGTACCAAATATGTACTTAAAACCAGGAGTACGGAACAAGCACGAAAACTAATGAAAATGACCGAGTTACTTGATGGCACAAAAGTTGAAGTCGTCTCTCATGAAAGACATAAGCCGCTGCGTAGTAAGCTGCCGTGAGGTTATAGGACTAACTGAAGATGAGTTAAAACAGGAACTGAAGGCTCAGAATATCATTGCTGTTCGTAGGATTACTCGTAATGAAGGCAACAACAAAAATAACACACCAACGCTCATACTCACAATAAACGGAACTGTACCTCCGAAATATTTGATGTTTGGTCCTCTACGTATTCCAACCAGACTCTTTTATCCAACGCCAATGATATGCTATAAATGTTTCAACTATGGCCATGTAACTGCAAAATGCGAAAATGATGCGATTTGTAGTAAGTGCTCTCAGAGTCACCCAAGAGAAATAGAGGAATGCACTAGAGTAGCAGTTTGTAAACACTGCAGTGGGAACCACTCCCCGGTCAATAAAAAATGCCCAATATATGCAAAAGAAGAGAAAATCATAAAGATAAAAGTGGAAAGTGGCATTTCATTCGCTGAAGCAAGGAAAGAATACGCCAAATTATACAGTGTAAATACTTATTCAGCAGTATGTAGTGCACAGAGTAGACTGGAGAACATCAGAAAAGACAGCGAGAAGGACAACGAAATACACATGTTGAAGGAGGAACTGAAACGCCTCAGACAACAAAGCAGTGAATCGGAAAAGGACAAAGAAATCGAAAGATTACGAATGGAATTGATACAAACGAAAAACATATTGGAAGAATTGAAACAACTTCAGGAAGAAATCGAAGAATTAAAATGCAAAGACAATCAAGCTACCGGACAGTCCACGTCAAACATATCTAACTTCTCAAGCCCAGGAACGGAATCACCGAAAACTAAGAAAGTTAAATCTACCATTGACATCAGCAGTGATGACAAACACGATGCATCACAAAATTTGTATTCTGTTACGTCGATAGAGCTTGAAAAGCCAAAACATGTAAAGAGGAAATCTGGCCGTTCCCGTAAAGCGCAAGCTACGAGAAAGAAAGCAACAGATGAAAACTGTGACTCCAGTGAAATGGAAGTTTTTTAATAGAATCATTCAATGCCACGTCTTTTTTCTCAAACGCACATGTCTAACACGAAATCCAGAAAACAAACATCATCACATCAATTTTCGGTAAATTCATTGAACACACGAGAACTTAGCATTGGAGAAGCAGATCTACAACGTAATGAAAATGAACATCACAACCAACCTACTAGCAGCAGAATAATCGGCTCAAATAGAGCCAGGCCCTTCCTCGTGTCAACCCCGCCCGATGACGTTCCAGGCTTTCCTGAAGATCCGTCGGCGGCTGTTGACACGAGAGGCCTGTTTCCGCAGGCAAGTTATATGTACAATAGCTCAGTTACACTACCTAATTATATATCCCCCCCGGATACAGCTACAGCTCAACAGGTAACAACCCATTACCACATGATAATTTCATGGAACATCCAAGGATTCAGAACTGGAAAGGTAGAATTAGACTTGTTGATCAACGAAAAGGATCCATTGGTGCTTTGTTTGCAAGAGACCATGTGTTCATCACGTCATCCTCCGCCAATTAACGGTTACACAGTTCATAACAGAGATAGAACTGACTGCCATCGGGCTGCAGGAGGAGTGTTTGTTGCAGTGAGGAACGGTATTGATAGTCAAAGAATTGATACTGACTCCACCTTAGAAGTCATCATCGTGAAGATCGGACAACCTATAAATACTGTCATCATAAATGCATATTTGTCGCCCAGCAGAAACGTAAACAAAACAGAAATCGAATCACTGATTCGTAGTGTGGCTGAACCAATTATATTTGTCGGTGATATAAATGCACACCATCCTTCATGGGGATCCTCCGACTTTAACTCCAGAGGAAAAGATATGGATGAAGTATTTACAGAATGTAATATGGTCGTATTGAACAGTGGCGAAACAACCTTCGTTAATCACGCTACAGGTAACGAGTCATGTATTGACATTGCCTGTTGTTCAACACAGTTAGCTGGTTGCTTAGACTGGAGCATTGCTGAGGAAACGCATGGAAGTGATCATCGTCCTATGTTCATCTCCTTCCCAGGAATACAGAACACATGTTTCAGACCGAGATGGAAGATAGAACAAGCTGATTGGGCGCAGTATCAAAACATACTTCAGTTCACCACCAATCGGAATCCAGAAGAACAAATGCTGAACATGACGGAAGCAATGCTACAAGCCGCCAACGAAGCAATACCCAAAACCACATATCAACCTGGTAGAAAAGTGGTTCCGTGGTGGAACAAAGACATAGGTGCAGCAATGAAAAACGAAAAAAAGTGCTTAGGAAAATGAAATCCGTTGCAGATGATCACCCTTGCAAACAACGTCTTGTAGAAGAATTCAAACAAGCGAGGAAAACTGTACGTGAATTAATTAACTCAGCAAAGCAGTCATCGTGGCAAAAATTTGCAACCAGTTTCAATTCACAAACACCCATGAAGGAAATGTGGAGTAAGTTTCGTAGAATTCAAGGAGGTGGTAAAACAAACTACATAGGAGTAATAACGTAAGATGGCCGAACTGCAACAATGAACCATGAAATAGCCGAGTTACTTGCCGAAGCCTTTAGTTTTGTTTCAAGCAATGCATCTTACACCGCACAATTTCGTCAGAGAAAAATAATACTTGAAGCTCAATCGTTGTTTGTTCCTGATCAAGCCAATGAAAGGTACAATGAAATTTTTTCCATGTACGAACTGGAAGAAGCTCTAGAAGGAATAAATAGTTCCTCTCCTGGGGAAGACGAAACGCACTATTCAATGATCACTCACTTATCTCAAGAATGTAAAGAACAACTGTTAAAAGCATACAATGACCTGTGGATAGAGTCGATATACCCATCGCAATGGACTACATCAATAATTGTCCCAATTTATAAAGGGAAAGGCGAACGAGTTAATCCAAAGAATTATAGACCTATTTTCCTAAATAGTTGCGTGGCAAAAGTTTTCGAACGCATGGTGAATAACCGTCTCGTTTTTGTTCTGGAGTCGAAAAAATTACTTCACCAACATCAATATGGATTTAGAAAAGGAAGGTCCACAACAGATCACCTAGTTACATTCGAAAAAACTATACGAAAATTATTGGAGAAAAGGTATTACGCACAAGCAGTGTTTTTGGATATAACAAAAGCGTACGATACGACATGGAGGCGCATGGTGTTAGAAAAACTTAGTTCATGGAGCATTGGAGGTCGCTTATGGAAATTCATAGAACAATCATTGAAGAAAAGAACTTTTCGAGTTGCTGTTAATGGAAGTTTGTCTAACGAAAAAATAATGGAAAATGTTCTGTGTCAGGGATCTGTTCTTAGTGTTACCCTATTTTTAGTGGCTATTAATACTTTAACTGAAGATCTGATCAACGATGTGATCCGTCTCAGTTACGCAGACGATGTGGTATTGATATCAGGTGAAAGAACTCAAGAGGATACTGAAACTAGTTGCTGAATGTGATCAGCAGCTGGAAAGAACGAACGGGATTCCAAATTTCTGCTGAAAAATGTGCAACGATGATCTTCAGACATCCGAGAGCTAGGAGAATTGTTTCGACACGTACATTGAAAATGGATGATACTCCAATCCCCATACGAAAGGTGTATAAATGTTTAGGGATCACTCTTGATCAGCAGCTTCAATTTAAAAAACATATCGAGCAAATTCGAGCATCATGTCACCAAAGGCTACACTTAATTCGCTGTGTAGCCAATAAATCGTGGGGCTGCGATAGAGCAACATTGTTAAAAATATATAAGGCTACAGTTCTAGAAAAAATGCTTTATGCAGCTCCGGTAATCTCAGCAGTGCGCGATGAAAATTTGAAAAGGTTGGAGACGATACACAATGCCGGATTGAGGGCAATTAATGGAGCATTTTACACCAGTCCTATCATCAGCATTCAAGCGGAAGTGGGTATTCCCAGTCTTAGAACACTAATTGATCAGCGAACTGCTATATATACAGCAAAAATTAAGGCAAGGAAAGAAGCAGAACGTACAGCAATTGACTCAGAAGATTTCGTGGAATGTTCTGATCGGTACTATTTATCAGACATGGATTCAAGTTCCGGTGAACTTTGGGGATCACCACAATTCACAGGATCCGGTACTACTGAAGAGCGAGGAACGAATATTTTGGGAAATTTGCAAATCTTGCTTCCTAGTATATATCATTTCTCCCATCCAAGTAGCTCTCCCTGGGAGAGACGATTGATCAAGGTTGATACATCTTTATTGAATGTTAGTCGCATGAATGATTTATCAGCATCATTACTACAACGATTTCTTCTATGAAAATCGACGAGATATCGAAATCATGACACTTTATACACGGACGGGTCTAAACGTGAAGAAAGAAGCGGATTTAGCATTATCGATAGAAAATACGGTGGTACGCAGAAGAATGGTGGATATTGCGAGCATTTATGCAGCGGAAAGCGAAGCAGCTAAAGAGGCTTTACTACGAGTAAAGAATAAAGAGGGGACTGGAGCGTACCTTATTTGCACAGATTCGCTCAGTGTAATAACTTCGCTCGGAAGCTACAGAATAAGGACGAAATGGAGAGACTGCATGGAAACACTTTACAATACATGTTTCGATAATGGGAAAGATGTCACGTTTTGCTGGATACCGAGTCATATTGGTATACCAGGCAACGAGCTTGCTGACCAAGAGGCGAAAGCGTCACTGAACCATACAGTCGACAGATCCATTGCGGTTGATATTCGGGAAGTTAAAACCCATATAAAGAGAAGAATCACTTGGAGATGGCAGGCAGAATGGGATGCTGTGAGGGAGAACAAGCTGAGAGAAGTTAAAAATACGGTTTTACCCTTTACAGTGACAGCAGAGACAAGAAAAGAAAATGTGATGCTTACTCGATTGCGTATAGGTCACACGCTACTTACACATCAGTACTTGCTCGACAGGACAGATGCTCCGAATTGTCGGTGGTGTAGTGGACGACTGACCGTAAAGCACATTATAGTTGAGTGTCCTGGTTTAGAATACGAAAGTAGGAGTACGGGATTACGAGCAAATATGCGAGAAGCTCTAGCAGATGGAGAGGATCGAATCAAAAGCATCATGGAGTTTCTGAGGAAAATTGGAATTTATATAGAAATATGATACGAAAATATGAATTGTAAATTAACTGAATTGTAATATTTAGACTTAAAAGACCCAAATAACATATAGTGGAACGGGTCTCTAATATCAATTAAAAAAAAAAAAAAAAAAAAAAACCAAACATTTTTGCGCGCTGACTGAATCGGTCCAAAAACACTGATTTTTTTCAAAAATACCGCCCGAATCGCACGTCAGGTAATCAAATAGGGATAACCAATTGTAGTGGCTTTGAAAAACAAACTGAAAAATCTTTTTCCGTATAGCTCTGAGCATTTAAACTCGCCCCATGTTTTTTTCCAACCCTGGGGTAAGTTGAAACCAGTGAAAATCGACTATTTTTAAAGCATTGCTGCAGATTCCGGACGTTATTTGTCGATGATTGCTGTATGAATGAATGATAGTAAATTTAAAAAAATATGAATCATTTATATTTAATTCCTCAGTATGTTCTACATAACTTCTGAATACACGGACATAATACAAGTAAAATTTGTTAGTTTTGCAACTAGAGGTCGTTCAAATATTACGTAACGAAATTTTTTACTATTTTAGACTCCTTCCCTACACAACATGAAACAAATCGTCATTCGCATAAAAATGTTTAGATTTTGTTGGATTTATTCCTAAACAATTTTCGACAAGCCATCCCCTCCTCCCTTTTCGAGTGCGTTATGTAATATTTGAATATTTGAATGATCCCATAAACTTCAATAGTGGCCGTTTCGAGAGGCTCTACTCTGACATGACCGTCTAAAATAGTATTCTTGATGTTATTGTTTCGTTTATTGATTCCTAAAGTCTGCTTCATTTAATATTGGAACACAAACAATTGCGTGTAGTTCAGTCATTTATTAACGAATTCATAATTTGTTTTTCATACAAATGTAGCATTTTCTTTACTCTTTCATAAAAAAAAATTAAAAAAATTATTCATTGCTGTTTCGAAGAAATTCTCGTACTTTTCCCGTAATACGGCACATTAGGCGGCGCACACCCTTTTCGTCCACCGTTTTGACGATTTGATTCCACCAGTTCTTCATTTGAGTCATGTTCCTAACAAGTTTTCCCTTTGCCTTAAGCCTCCGCTTCGTGATTGCCCAGTATTTCTCTATCGGCCGGAACTGGGGGCAGTTTGGGGGGTTGAGGTCCTTCGGTATTACGCTGACCCCGTTCGTTGCGTACCATTCCATAACCGTTTTGCTGTAATGGCAGCTTGCGAGGTCCGGCCAAAACATTACTGGACGGTCGTGGGCACGAACAAACGGCAGAATCCGTTTCTGTAGGCACTCTTTTTTGTAGACTTCTGATGTCATTGTCTTGTCAGTGAGAAAGACTTTGGTTTTCTGTCCACAACTGCATATCCCCTGCCAAATCATGTACTTGCGGGCGAATTTATCCGCAAACACGAACTTAAATTTTGCAGGTACATCCCCCCGAGCCGTCGCCAAATAAAATTTTTGACCTGGGATTTGCCCAAAGTCCGCCTTCACGTAGGTCTCATCGTCCATCAGAATACATCCGTCGAACTTGGTCAGCACTTGGTCGTACAGCTTTCGAGCACGGATTCTGGCCACATTGTTCTGCTTCAGCGTCCAATTTGGCTGTTTGCTGGCTCGGAATGACCTTATTCCTTCCCGGAGACGAATTCGTCGCACCGTACTGTGAGCGGCCTGGAACTTATTGGCCAAATCGCGGTCTGAAAGATTGGGATTCCTCTTGACGGCCTTGATGACTTTCCCACGCAGTTTCCGGTCGACAGTTCCACTCCGACGCTTCGAATGCGGCTTCCGAGCCGTCGTCAATGTTTCCTTGTACTGCTTGATAACACGCCATACGGTATTTCTGGGCATTTAAGCTGTTTAGCTAGCTTAGATGCCGACAACAATGGATTTTCGAGAAAACTGTGCACAATTTTATCTCTCCGTTCGGCTTCCATGGCGGTTGTTTACAAAATGCTATCGTTTGGTGTTATGACATAAATACATGGTAAATGGTAATGAATTTCCCGACACGTGGGTGAAAAAAGTTTCCAAATCCGTCCACTAGGAGCGCCACAATGAGCAAAAGAATTTGTTCCAATATTAAATGAAGCAGACTTTATAGTATGTTGTGT
Source organism: Toxorhynchites rutilus septentrionalis (assembly GCF_029784135.1). Classification (NCBI taxonomy): domain Eukaryota; kingdom Metazoa; phylum Arthropoda; class Insecta; order Diptera; family Culicidae; genus Toxorhynchites; species Toxorhynchites rutilus. The sequence continues at coordinate 22,846,380 of NC_073745.1, forward strand.
CCATTTTGTGTGTAGTAGACTACTCCTCCACATCTCACGTGTACCAAAACCCTTTTTTCCAAATGTTTATACGTAATTCTTTCAATTTAGTGTTTCATAAATCAGTTGTAGATAGTTTGAGAAGCAAAATCGCATATTAAACTCATGATAATTCCGCGTTTCAACTTACCCCGCACTAGGAGACAACGGGAAACAATGCATATGAAAACATGACATTTTCAAAATTGATATTTTTCAAAACATCCAGTGTGAATCCCTATTTTTTATCGAAAGTCATCGGTCATACCTTGTATATGCTGCAAACAGATTTCAATTTAGTGATCTAGCGATTTTTAAAGATAACTTTCAAGTTGAACTTCGAAAAAATAGATCCAACTTGCCCCGGTGTACCTTACCGCGTTTTCTACCACCTTCAGTACTTACTTACTCACGGTGCCTTTTCCCAATCTCAATTCAATTCTAATTTTAATTCCATGTCATTAAGAATTAAATAAATCAATCTTCAAACTAAAACTCCCCTGTTGACATCTGTCGTGACCATACAATAACGTTCATTGTACCGTTTTTTTTAACTCAAGTGGACGTTTTTCGTGTACTTCTGTTCCGAGTGAATAGCATTCTAGTAAATGTTAATCTTTGAAAGGTGTCATCGAAGAAGTCGTTCAGCAAAAAGTTACTTCTAAACAGCTCTACTTTTTCAAACAAAAAGCGATTATGGGTAATGTGTATACGTTAATAGGGTTACATATGTTTTTGTGCATTACATCCCACATAAACTAATCACTATTGGCCATCTACACCTATACTACACCGATACTATACTATACGAACTATACGATTCGCACGATCTTGACTAATTTTGCGTGCGAAATGACACTTTCCTGTTAATCATCTTTGTTGTGTAAAACTTGTTGACATTTCGAAAAATGCGATGCTACCGCTATGAGCTATGAACCTTTTTCACAAGTTGAATACATTTTTTTTTTGCTCATTTACATTCGCATGTAAACGATCCATCTTTTGCTCGTCGAACGCGAACAACTTTTTCACACAACGCTCCGCAATATATATATAAAACAAATTTACATGCAAACAAACTATCCACACACTTTACACCAACGGCGGCGGTGGGAGCGGCGGCAGTGCTAGCGAGTGTTGCGCGAACGATGGCGAACTCTTTCGTTTAACACTTATGGCTTATGTTTTTGCCACAGTCCTCCTTTGCAACCAGCCCGTCCAGACCAGAAAAAAGAGCCGTCAAAGCTCACTCGGTCGGAAATATGGTTGATTATATTTCTCGCCATTTTACCACCCTCTTGGGCAGCGTTCCGACGGCCAGATTGCATCGCGTCACGCGAACAATCAATTAAACTTTTTTTTTTCTCTTCATTCCGTCCTATGTTCCCCCGATGCGACCCGGTGTGATCCTAAAAAGCGGGACGCAGGGTTGCGTTGCTACTCGTTGACTAAGCGCAACCACCACCTGACTTCCGCCCATGTGTACCTGCGGAACCCTCACCACGTCATAGTAGCTGGTAGTTTCGGAAGAAAAAAAAGGTGAAAATTAATTTTAAAAACATCCCTTTAGCTCATGCGTCAGAATGCAGGCGGAAATTCTTTCTTCACACCGACTCGTGCGAAATTGTTCATTATTCTGACAAATAACAGTGCGGACGTCGAGAAGCTTTCACCTCTCGGTACAGGTCAGCTAACCTCGACAGCTGGCAGGCTAATTCATGACGTGCAGGAGCCTAATACCGCTGAAAATGATCGTTGCGTGTCTTCCCCGTGGATAATTGACAATGAAAGGTGGAGCCAATTCCCGAGCCCCAAAATCTGCTCTCTGTTCTCCCACTTTTCCTCCTGTCGTCCTTGAAAGTTTCAATTACCATTCTCATTACGAAATCTCATCGCTTCAATCACTTTGCCCGGGATCTGGGAGACGGAGGCTGGAATCGGGAAACGGCAAGAGGAGGAGGAGGAAGAGGTGGCAGCGAACCATTATCGTAATGAGAAGGTAACATGATGCTTCGGCTTTCTTGTGCCTGTGTATAATAATGCGCTCTGTCGCTTCGTGGTGGCAATTGATGAAGAAGTTGACGTGTTGCGGCCCGAGGACTTATGAAACGACGCGAAACAGGTGCCGGCGCTCCAGCCTCTCCATCGACGCCACCACCCACTCGAACTCGCTCTTGCCACGGGGAGTAGTACTGATGAGTGTGATGCCACCCGTTTAGCAGGGGAAGGGGATAATAATGATGAATTGTTCAGAGATTTTCCTCGAAACTTTCTCTTCTCGTTTGTCATCGTTTGTTGTGGCGTGGTTCGGAGAGATGGTTGCTGTTTACCAACCTGTGGGCCGATAGCTTATCAGGTGAAAATAATGATCGTGTTCTGATGGAATCAGGGCAGAATTAATCACGGTTCGTGTTATGCTGAAAGGTAAGTCACACCGGAACCGGTGAAAAGTTTTCAAAACTTCCAGAGTTCCCCCCAACGGATTGTGAATTGATAGTAAATAATCATTATTGAGTTGATTTATGTTAATAATCGCAACACACTACAATGTACTGCACCAATGGTTCAGCCAGGCAGTGGTCACAATGTTTGCATCCATATTTTATCACCAATGCGTGCTGAAATGCGATTAAACCGACATGAAAATACATATCGGCAAGCAACCTGTGTTTATAAATGACCACCACTGTTGTTGATGTAAAAAAAGTCCTGTTCCATGTCCTGCCAATGCTGTCCTATGCGTGAAAAATAGATGTGTTTGCGTGTGTGTGTGTGTGTGTGTGTTTGCGGATGTTTGATATGTATAAATTGTGGATAATTTTTTCCTTCCGTAGGCCAATTAGGGGACCAACATCGGTTCAATTTTCTGCACACGGTCGCCCGTATTCCAGGAACCGTTGCTGCCTAATACTGCCGCTGATGGCATGTGGTGATCCTGGCGCAACAGAGGAGCGAACCAAGGGGATGCCTCAAATCAAAGCGACAGAGGCTCTTCTGTTTGTAGAGTCGGAGAAGCGTGACGTGTTTATGACCATATCGTGATGGACGGCCAGCCGAGACAGCGCCTTCCAGGAAGCGGGCTACGAAAGGACCATGCGAGGAAAAACAAAAGAAAACAATGTGCTAAATGACGAACATTCCTGGGGTATTATCTCCGCACATCAGTTATGCGGGGTGACGTTCCATCGTTGGCGATCGCATCTTGCGAAGGGGACGTTCTTTTTTCATATTGGAAAACATGATTGTATTCGTTCCCGCTTGTGGCACGAACTAGGCGCTATGAGAAATTGGAGCTGACTTTCCGATAGTGGAAGTCTAGCAATCTTGCTCTCTTCGTCTGTTCAGCAATCAATCCCCTTCCCCTTGAAACCAGTTGTCGTATATGATTGCAGTGATAACTTTATGTATAAAGTGGGCTTATATTATTATCGTTTACCTGTACACGCTATGCATAGGAAATGATCATTTCTCGCATATTGTTTTAACGATTTGACGAAAATCTCATACTTGTACAAATATACGGATGTAATCATACTATTCGTTTAGGAAATCCAACTTGATCAGGTACAACATCCCACCCAATCGAAGAATAATGAGTGATTGTCAAACAAAAGCCCAAGTAGAAAGGTGGGATGACTTTGGATACAACAAATGATGAGATGAGAAAATGTTGAATTGCAATTTTTTCTTCGATAAAACTGCAGAAAAAAATCGCAATCTCGCCAAAACCACATCGGAACAGTATCTATATAAATAAAAATGTTTTGTTGACCGTTCCTCATGAGTTATTTCGAGAACGGAGCAACGGATTAGAACAGTCAATATCAGGGGTGGCATTCCGCATTTCGAAACGAGTAAGTCGGTCCGAGAGAAATCAAACTCGAATCGAATTGAATTTGGTATTATGTATCTTTTTCGAGTTAAGTTTTTCGGTGTATAGGTCGGACTCGATTATATATGATTCGATTTATAAAATTTTGGACTCGATTATATAGTTTGGAAAAAAAATTTTATTTAAAATATGACTTATTTCAAGAAGAAATGTAACCTTTCAACGTAAAGATAAAATTCAAGCGGCTATTACATGTACAGTGGGGTAAAACTCGTGATTTTTTAAGATTTTGCTTGAATTTTCCCCAGGAATTATTTATATCGATATTGCAGCTAAATTAACAAATAGCGACTAGAGAGCTTCAATTTAATTGATAGAAACAATCCAGCTCAATATAAATTTTTAGGATAAACTTAATTATAATATATTAAAAATTAATAACTTTGAAGCTTTTCACTTCAAAAATGTAAGTAAGATCCATTAAATTAGGAGCTGTCCACATACCACGTGGACAACTTTAGGGGGGTAGAGGGTAAGACAATGTCCACGCTCGTCCACGGAGAGGGAACCCAGGATACGATATACCGTACTGACAGGTACATATTCTTCCTTAAAATGTGCCACCGTGATTTTTTTTCCTTGCTGGAAATGCGTTTCGTAGAACCGCACAATGCGTTCGCGGAGCACATGCTGTTTCGACGCCATCTTTGCTTTGACTAAATTCAAACTAGCAAAACCGAACACGCCTACTGTTTCTAGGGAGCCCAAAGAGCAATTTTCTTGGAGAAAGAAAATTTTACGCTCTTTATTTGAGTTACTGAAAGGTATTGAAAAAATTCTCATTTTTTATCTAACACCCGTATGGTAGCTGATTCGGAATATTTCAGGAGGTGATAGGTGATCATATTTGATGAAAAAATTCTACGCATTTGGTCTATTCTCAACTAGAGTTGTTGAACTTTTCTTTAGCCGAATTTCATGTCTTGAACTAACTTTTTTAGAAAGTACGCTACTTAGAATAATTATGCTACTCATTTAAAAGATAAGAAAATTTTGCGTAAATTTTACAATGTTCCTAAAATGCATGATAAACTTGTTTCTTTTAACCAAATTGAAGCTGTCCAACCATTCTACAATTCTTTCCTTGACACTACACTGTTATCCTTCTTTTTATCTCAAAAAAAAAAAAAATAAATAAATAAATGAATTATTCACAAAATAATTTATGTACAATTTTCTCAAATGAAAGCAATTGAATCGTGCTAAGCAGCGTAATTTTTGAATTAAAGTCAGTTTAAGGCAAAAAACGGTCTCAAGGAAAAGTTCAATAATTCTTTCGTAGATGAGATTTGACCATAAGCGTGGAAGGTTTTTTTTTCATTCATCATACGATCCAAAGAGCAATACAAATATTTTTTCGGGCAAGGTTAGTAAAAAAATCAATGAGTTGTGAGTTTGCTGATGTACACATCGATTCTGCACTCCGCCGGGTTTGCCTTCCGTTCGAAACCATTATTTCGTTCGAGTTATAATTTTGCATTCCCTATTTTTTTGTCCATTTGATGTCCGAAGAGAAGCAGATTGAACGAAATGCAAAACAACTTGAACGGAATACAGAATGCAATTTTATCAAGTCGATCAAAATATTTCGAATCGATCGAGAAACAGAATAGGGGTGGTAGTTTTTCCCCGCGAGCATTTTGAAAGCCATCTAGACACTCAATGAAGAATGGTCAATGAGCAGTTGAAAAATTTAAAAAATATACATTGAAAATATTTCTAATACGCTATTAGTACCCTCTGGAAATTCCCGGAACTATTGCGGAAAAGGTTTCGCATTGCGCTGATGACTTAAAGTGAAGCGAATGTGTAAATGAATTGACCTTTTCTGAGACCGTACTCCGGAGTGGGCAAAAACTCGACAAAAAAAAATAGAGGAGCAAAATGCGACATCGAAAATTTTGAATGATTTTTTAAACGCTATAACTACAGGCAAATCTTTTTTAGTGCGGGGGATAGGGACCGCACAAAAAAAATCGCATAAAAAAATCTTGCAAAACTCCACCAGTAGCTTTAAAAAATCGTGTTCGGTACACATTTTGAAAAAAACTTTTTTTGTGCGGTAGATAGGGACCGCATAAAAAAAGTCACAGGAGGGTTGTGTCCGAGACACGACCGCATAGTTGACGTAGGAATCCGTTAGGCTATCTGTTGTTTTTGGATGTGTTTGAAGAATTACATTGTTAAATTCTTTGATAACGATTTGGTGACCCTGAAAAGGGACGTTTTGTTTGGTTGTCCACTCCACCAGTGTTTACCGAGTGATGATGACAGAAGGATGGTAAACAGACGTTGGATGGCGCGTATTAGATAAAAGATAACCGAATTGAAACGAGATATGACGAAAAACGCACTCTATGATCCTAGACCAGTGCTGCAATTTGTCACAGTCACTGCGTATATTTGGGCTACTATGACGACCATTGCAACATTACCGCCAAACGACGTGCAACAAAACAAATTCCTTACTCTTTGATGTTGAATAGTTTGTCAGTGTTTTGACCATCAAAGCATGTTACAAGTCAGCACACTATGATCGTCAAGACAAGAAATACAAGAAATGTCATCTGATGTAATGGAAGTTTACACTTTTACCAGGATGCATTTGTTCACTTTGCTACCTGAATACCATTATTATATAAAATGCCAAAACTTCGAGGAAAACAAAGGATATAAATGAGTCTAAACGGACTTTCAAATACGTGAATTTCGATATCGGGCAGAAATTTGAACGAAAAGAGAAATTTCTTCATTATTTCAGCATGTAGAGATTGTTCAAGCTTTGGTCAATTATATATTCCGTTGCCTAAAAGGTTTGCAATCTCTCACACGTTATCACGTGTTAGACATAGTATTTACTTCAGTAAATACAAGAAACAACAACCGGAATGAAAATCAAAGTTTTGTTCGATGAAAATAAAATGCAATCTGCGACAATCATCAATTCATTATGGACAATTTTACCACCTACTTGATCGGTCAAAAGTATTGACAAAGCTAAGTAACAGGCAAATTGTTGCGTTGTACTCTGTCAGTCACCATTTGACCGAGATTTTTGCCAGTAGGAAATGACTAGCGAGCCTCGTCAGTTGTAAGTTACATTGATGAAAACATGCAGGTCTGCCCTAGACGAGATGTCTCCTTTGATATGTATGAATGCAATAATGAGAAAAAAACTCACCAATGTAATATAAGATAATTACCAATACCGAACACAATTATGAATTTTTCTTCTCAGTGAAAACATGTTACATATTTGAAATGGAAAAGGTAATTTTATTTTATAATTTTTACCTAATAAGTGTTTATTCAACCCAATGCGAATTTTAATTGGACTAACAACACCTAATACTATATGTAGAGCATACAGGAAATCACCTTTTTCTAATGTTTGTTCCCTTTTCCAATTTCTCGCCGTATAAACTTTCCTTGGGTGAAAATGAACACAACAAAACAGACAGCTTAAACCAAACGACATGTTCTCGAGCAGGAACACACCTTGGTTTCTATTTATAAAAAATGAAATAAGTCGTTTCATATATCAAGTTATTTTTAACACAACTGCTACCATATACAATCTTACACTTACAGTTGTGCTAAATTTTTCACAATACACGATCGGTCATGGATATAAAATTTCACGAAGCAACCAACATTAAAGTTCTAAGATTAAATTTTATTTGCTAGAATTAATCGTATCACTCACCTTACTTGCAATATAAAAATGCCCCCGACTTGCATATACTTGCCATGCCGTTTTCCTCCAGACAGCTTGGTTTTGATGTCTCTGTTAGGGAATACATTTCGGTAGGAACAAAAGCTCTCCCTACTTTCATGTATTTGCAATGCCGATTTCCCCCAGGCAGCTTAGTTTCGATGTCTCTGTTAGGGACCCGCCGCATGTGTCTTCAATTTCTACCAATCAGAAGTGGGTATTTCCGTTGGGATAGGGATAGATGATTGAGATTTTTCAATTGTTCGTTAGTTAGTTCCATGACATATATTATTTTCTTCAATATAAAATTTGTTATGAAGTGCCGAAATCGATTGACGCAAAAATTTCATCAATCCATCATGAAATGACTGAGCAATAAGCATTTGAAATTGGACAATTTTCACGATGTGCTCGATTTTCGATTTTCAATTTGTACCCCAATATCTTCCCGAAAGACGTAATCCTACGTCAAAAGTTTCCCTCAAGAGAAAAACTCAAATCCACGCCATTCACCGTTCAATTTCATTTTGTTTCCCTGCTTTGCGATGGGACACGTTGCCTCTTCGGTTGCGCGTGGCTGTTTTGTGCTGTTAGTTGCATGTCGAAACGTGTTGCTGTTAGAAATCATGTCATGCAAAAACTTAGAATAACTTAGAGCATTTGATGGGAAGAGGGGAATGATTTCAGAAGTGGATAATTGGGACCCAAATAGGCTTTTCTCACACTGAAATGCATATAAACTATCGAAAAAAAAAAAACTAAATGGACGATAACTTCATCAAATATGCTTCTTTTCATATACCGCACAAAAAAAAATCGCACAAAAAACCGCACAAAAAATCGCACAAAAAATTTGCACAGAAACGCACAATAAAATAATGCATTCGTCAAATAAACAACTGGACCTTGCATAGCATATTTTCAAGTTTGACCATCGATTTGCGGTGCGTTCATTATTTCATGAAATATTCATGATTCAAAATTAAAGGATAAACGGATTATTCAATAGAGAATACCTCTGTAGAAAATAGTTCTACTGAAACTTTCTATGAATCAAATGAAAGCGAAAAAATCAGGTTGATTGGATTGTTATTGTGAATATATTTTTAAAATTTATAGAAACAAAAATTTTTTTTTTTCAAATTTTATTTGAAAGCAAACGTTTTATTTATTCTTGCAATGTCTTTTGTCTACATCGCATTTACACATTAAACTAAAATATGTACGTACGATATCTATAAACCAGAAATTTGTAGTTTGAAAATGCTGAATTTATTGTCTTCATGTCATGATTAATATCAAAAGTACAGGCGTTTCGAAATCGCTTAGAAATTTCGACCCTTTACTCCTCAATCAAATGAAGATCTTTAGATATCAGTGCATGGTCTCTATTCCATCTTTTCTTTTCTTGAAATTCTTTTAGTTGATAAAAAAAACTATTCATATAAAATTGTTCTGTTTGTTTATGTGCGCTTCATAAACTCGAAAAGTTCGCCACTGATGGAGCTCATATTATGACATAATATAAAATCCACTTCATGATTGCTACATGTTGTTGCTACTGCCAACCCCTCAGGAAGCTTCAAGATTTTCAGATGGAATAAGCACACTTCTGAAGTAATGGTTGTGAGCCTAAATCAACTTTCTAGTATTGAATACGTATTCTATGTGGTAGCAACACATTTTGTTTGCAAGTGTTTAAAAAATCCGAATCCGAAAAATCCGTATCCGATAAAGATTTTAAATCCATTTAATTTTATCCGATTGGCGTTGCCCAAGATCAATCTTTGGAATTGTGTGATGTAGATTCGGGTGCGGATTGTTCAACTGTATATTGCGCGTTTGGCATTGTTGGCATACTAGATAGCTAAAGCGTGGCAGGGTTCAGCTAGTAAAATTTGAAAAAAACTTAAATGGAATTTAAATTTAATGTAATTGCAATCCAGATATTTTCTCCAATTATTCTAATTAAATAAGCAAAAATGTCCACGTGGACAACAGGAGGAGGGGTATGAAAATGTCCACGCTTGTCCACGGAGGGGGAGAAGGAAGTGTAAAATCGTGCTTTTTCTGTCCACGTGGTATGTGGACAGCCCCTTAGTAATTCCACTACTATATCCTGTACTAAATTTTCTCATCTTTTAAATGAAACTAACATAATTGTTTTCCGTAGCGTACTTTTGATGTAGAGCCAGTTTGAGGCAACATAGTCCGAAACAAAAAATGTAATGGGTTGTATCTAGGACATGACCGCAGTTTTCGACGTAGAACTACGGAATTATATTATTCAATCCACTTGTTTATCGCTTCGGATATTTTTTTTAGAATGCAACGAAATTTTTGTAATATATTTTTAGCTATTTAATTTTTTATTACTTCGGTAGACTCGAAAGAGTTGAGTAGAGTCGAAAGCTATCAGCACTTCTCGTTTATTTGGTTCAATTCGCGTCAGACTTCCTCCTTCCCACTCAGATATCGATCACAAACTATGAACCCTTTTGCTCCTAGATTCCGCTTGAGATGTGATCGAACCCCTCAACATGCAACAGTAAGGTTACCCTGCTGGAATTTGAAAGAATGAAATATAAGTTTATCTAAATAAATGCAGTATATATCTGTATTCCAAAATTCTGGATACTCTTTCATACTCGCACTAGCACAAAAAAATCTCGTATGCTGCTTTGTCGCAGCACACCTCGATACAGAGGGCTTCCTCTCCTTGTATCGAGCTGTGTGTGTATGTGTGTGAAATCAGCATTAGGCATGAATGATATTCGCTCGTTGTGTTATGCTAGCTCACTCGCATCTGTGTTTTCATTCTATTCTATTTTCGGTTTCCGCCTCTAGCCCTGAGAAGGGCCCTTGTGGAAAGAAACTCTATTTCCTACTCCTCTTTCACCCGACAAAAAAACCACCAAACGAGAAGTGATGTGGCTACAAATCGCGGATGGCTTATTCAAACCAAATATGTTGAAAAAGGGCAGAAACGAATGTATCAGTTGCTCGTTGTTGACAGCTCTGTTTGGGAACGCACACAAATCGGCAGAGCAAATGTATAGGAAAATGAGAATGCTTCCAGTTTTCATTAACTTAAACTGTTTAGGCATTAGTGGATTGTACTGTATAGTATATCAAACGAATCTTAGAGGATTTCCGATTCCATTGGTGTCCAAGGTATCAGAATTTATTCGCTGTGAAAATAGCTATTAACGTTAACTTTATTTCACAAAAACGTGACCTGTTTTCTGATTTGGCACCCTTCCTGAAAGACGTAGTTTTACGTCAAAAAAAGTTCTATAACTCTATCATTGTTGAAATTCGAACATATGCGTAGAAGGATTTTTTTCATCAAATATGAACTTATATCACCTCCTTTTTTCATGTGAGAAAGGCGTTTTCTGACTTTAAGGGGGTGAATCAAAAATTAAATTCCTCTTTTATATTCAAAAAACGAAAAATGCATGCAAAAAAAAACACAAATTTTTTTTTTTGATTCGATTATTTACAGGATTAGATTATATACAGCGAAAAGAAATCAAAAACTGTATATAATCGAGTCTGCCCTGTACTAGATTTAGAGCAAAATTTGTCTCGAAGAAAAATGTCAAATTTTTGGGTTCGTAAACAAGACAAAGTGTACGACTATTGAAAAGATCAAAAAAGATCGGAAACAAATTAAATTTGATATTATATTAGGATTGTGATTAAAAAGAAAAGATTGCTGAATGTTTTGAAGTAGAACTACGTCTTTCAGGAAGGGTGCCAAACCAGAAAACAGGTCACGTTTTTATGAAATAAAGTTGACGTTAATAACTGTTTTCACTGTGAACGAATACTCATTGTTTGCACACCAATCGAATCGGAAATTGTCTAAGATTTGTTTGATATGCTATACATTACAATTCGCTAATCTCTAAATGGTTTAAATTTATGAAAACTAGAAGAACTTCCTTTTTTCCCATACATTTGCTCTGCCGATTTGTGTGCTAACCCTACCCGAATTTCGAATGCTTATAACGCGAACATTTCTTAACATATCGGAAAGATGTTTGCATCGATGGATAGGAAATATTTCTACGCGTCTATCACAATTAATAAAATGTTATTTTTCATGAGATGAACAATTGAATAACTGTAAAATGTCAAGCATTATCTAAACGCCCTACTGCCAAGTTTTGATTGGCCCAATTTACGGTTTCCCCAACACAGACTTCAAAATCGATGTATCTGTGGATATCCGCTTTGCAAATATACATGCAAGCCGGAGATATTTTTGTACCCACCGTTTCCCTAACACGGACTTCAAAATTAATGTGCCTGGGGGAATCCGCTTTGCAAATACATGCAAGTCGGGGGTATTTTTTGGTGTTGAGTACATTTGTAATCGCTTGTCGTTGTGCAGACCGGAATATGTTTCCCTAAAACATACTTTTCTACTGAGAAGCCTGGGGAAAAACTACGTAAACATGAGATGTGCACTAATTTCAGAGGGAAACGTAAAATGCAATGTTCGTTTGACAATCCTTCCGTTCACATATTTTGATACTCCTAGGCGTCATATCAAACGTAGAAGGACGTTCATCAAATTTATTTGTAACGAAGAACATAATCTATTACAAAAATGTCGATGCCTCCTAAAATAATATTCGAAGTTGTAAACAAGTGGATTGCATAATATAATTGCGTAATTCTACGTCGAAATATGCGGTCGTTTTCTAGATACAACCCCTTAACTTTTTTTTTGCGGATGCGATGGTGATTCTTGAAGCACAAATGGATTTGCATCTGACCAATTACGCAAATTTCATGAATTCATAAATGACTATTTCCTTAAAAAAATGAATGATTTTGATTGATGGAATTTTACAGAAAATAAAGTAATACTTATCGATTGTTTATGGGGGTCTCCATAGCCACATTGGTTGCGCGTTCGCTTAATGAGCGATCGATCGTGAGTTCAAAACTCAGGGCCCTCATTGACCATCTTTGTGTTGTTACAGAATAACTACGTCCACGCAACAATCAGCGATGGAAATCGATCCACGGTCGAAATGAGATCGATTCATCCATGTAACTGCTCTGCTCTGCAAGACACATCGGGCTGCTATTCTATAAATAACTCAACAATGATCAATCACAACTGTCTCCGCTGTCCGGTCTAACTAGATAATGGAAGAACAGAAGGAGAACTCTTACGCCTAAATGGCTACTGTGTAAATGTGTACCACATGCAATGGTATAGAAGGGAGCAGTGCTTGGAAATATCTGTATCACATCAATCTTTTCAGCAGAATTTCCGGCCACATTCGATCATTATACCATTGCATTCGGGATACCGAAAATGAACCAACGCCAAATCTCACAATCACAGCAAGCCACTCACAGTTGATTCATCCAGTTTTTTTTCATTCTGTTTTTCGTTCTGTTCTGCGTTCACGGAATGTGAGCAAAACAAAATATCCCTAGTTTTGTCATTCATTGACATTAACATACCAGTTCATTCACTATCAGCATCGTTCTTGGACACTGACGAAACGGAGAAATTCGTTGAGGAAGATAAGAAAGTACAGAATGCTCATAATAGTGACAATAAATTAAATTGTTCAAGCATGCATGGTTTCCGTCTCAGTTAAATTGTTTTCATTTTACATAGTGAATATGCAGCTCCAAATCCACTTGTCAGAAATGCTTCAAAAGAAGAATTCCGATGTAAAAAATACCGTCTTGACTCAAATTTCAAACATTTAATTCTTTTTAAATTCTGAACACACGAACATAAAATGGTGGTGTCCAAGACACGACCGCAATGGGAATATTTCGAGCTTCCTTTTGCAAACGGATCAAACTATGCTATAGGATTAGCGGATGAAATTGCCAACATCCAGCTTTGGCTGACACAGTTTGCATTCGCTGCTTGGATCGATTCTGCAGAATGCCCCCTCGCCGTCCAAGCCTAGGCAATCCTTAGCTGTGAGTGTGCATGCAGATCTTGCTATTTTGTTGGCATTTCCGCTTGCGCCACCGATTTGCGTTGCCCTTTTGGAGTAACTTCAAAAACAACTGAATAAGCAAGGCACTGACTCAATGAGAAAATCACACACATATCGGGATACTGAAAATGAACAGTCACAACATTCCTGACAATTCAATGGCAATGAATAAATGTAAATGAATTCTCATGACTCGAGCTTTGAGGAAAGCTCAGAGAGCACAGAATGAATATGAATGAACACAGTTGTAAATTTGTTTGCCGTCGAATGAATGACAGTAGCATCGACAAGCAAAATAAACGCGTTACACTGATAAAAATATATTTTCAATGTTGCTTAACAAGCTCAATATTTCCAAGCTCTGGAAGGGAGTCTCTAACGCCGAAAAATGGCAACTGTGTAATGTGCTAATTATAGATATGATAAACATGTGACATGTACACGATTAAAATTCGGCTCTGTTACAGCTAAAATGCTAATGAGCCTTAAATAAACAAAAGGGATAAAAAAAAAATATCGATTGTTTAGTTACCGATAATTATTTTTATTACTTTTAGTTTTTTCATTTAATTATATATATTTTTGCTTTAAAGAAAGTTTGATATCGCAAAATTACAGAAACACGCACAGTCTGTGACATACCAGCTATGATTTTGCTCGCGAGTACAGGAAGGTCAAATCTATGTTTTATTGTCTAATAGTACATTCATGGTAGTCCGCGGTCTAGCATTTGAGCAATGTTTATCGTTTTTATGAGCCTTTAGTCGCCCGTAATGCCAAAAAACAATTAGGCCACCCCTGGTCTATATAAATGAAAATGTAAGACCAAATGTGTTGCTAAGCGCGAAACCCGAAGAAGGAATCGTCCGATTTGAGCCATCTTTATTTTGATGTATTCGTCTCTGCCCGTAGATCAATGTTATGGAGAGAAAAATCGAAAAACTTTCGGAAAACTCTTAAGGAAGGTCGGGAAATTCGGAAAATTGATTTCCCATATGTCTTAAAATTACATCATGATAAGCGTTGTCGGTCCATGCAATGCTTGCGCTATCGAAATCGATCTTTGTTTGCACTTCTTTATCTTCTATCTTCTATCTTCTATATCTATATAAATAAAAATGGCAGGCCAAATGTGTTTCTAAGTGCAAAACCCGAAGAAGGAATGGTCCGATTTGGGTCGTCTTTATTTTGTAGTATTAGTCTAGGCCCATAGATCAATATAGCAGATAGAAAAATCGGAAAAACTCTGAAGGAAGTTCGGAAAATTCGGTAAATTGAATACTCATATGTTCGAAAATCAGCCGATTTGAGCCGTCTTCATTTTGTTGTATTTGTTGTATTCTGCTCATAGAACAACGTTATGAAAGTTTAGAAAAAGTTTAGAAATTTGTTCTAAAGAATTCATATCAAAACAATGATTTTGGGCGGAACGAAGTTCGCCGGATTAGCTAATAGTTAATAAAAAAAATAAATAATCTGTGAGTACACGAGCTGCGACTTTTCGCCCGAGTACAGGAGGGTTAAATGAAAAAAAAATTTAAAAAATGAATCAATATAAAAAATTAAATTGCACATATTTAGTTGTTACAGTATCGGCCCCATAAACACAATTCACAATTCAAGCGATCTGGCTTGCATTTTCGCCTTTATAAACAAAAAAGTGTAAAATGTGCCTTATTTATTACGAAGTTGTTTTACGAATGTGCGTTTACAGTCCAGGACGCCGCCTAAATGTCCAACTATTTTATATTTTTCTACATTTTGATTTTCAAGACATATTCAGACCATATTTTTTACATGATTTTTTATGCTAAATGTTATAGAATTGCATTTTTGAAATTCAGATTTAGTGGATTTTTATTACATCAAGTTGTATTCTCAACTTGATTCATTCAACTCTCTGTGGTGGGCGTCACACATGCCGGGGGTTCGAATTCGATTCCCGTTCTGATCGGGAGATTTGTCATCACAGAAATTTCTTCTTTCAAGTCGGACTCGATTCTATACATATCTAACAGTTCGGCTGAAAAGTTTATAAGATAACACAGTAAAACAGTTTTTTTCTGCAAAATTCAATTTTGTTATTCATCATAATTGCCTTCGAGGGCGATACAGCGATTATAGCGATCTTGCAACTTGATACTATTTTCATAGTACTCTTGCGGTTTTTCCTCAAAATAGGCCTCAGTTTCGGTAATCACTTCGTCATCGGTTTTAAATTTCTTGCCAGCGAGCATTCTCTTCAGATCTGCGAACAGAAAATAGTGGCTGGGGGCCAGATCTGGAGAATACGGTGGATGCGGAAGCAATTCTTTATCAATACACGAAATTTGGATTTTCCAAAAGTTGCTTCAATCTCAATGCTGTAACTCACGAATCAATCGATCGATTGCTGTCAAATTTTGACACGTATCGATTGAGAGATGGTGCTTTGTGATAGTCAAGTAGATTTTTGCAAGAGGCGCCATTTGATGTCAACCTTATGAACTTTTCAGCCGGATTGTTACGATTAGAATATAAATAATTTTTCGATCATATACTGTTCAAAAAATATTGTTTTCAACTTTCAAATATGACTTATTTCGAGAAAAAATGTAGTATTTCAAAGTTGATTTCAAAGTTCAGGTGAGAATAATTGGATGTTGTAAGTACAATGAAGTAAAAATCGCGATTTTTGATGTTTTTAATCGAAGGCACATCAGAAACTGTTTAAAACGATATTGCAGCGAAAATAAAAAAAAAAAAAGAAGATGGGAGATGGGTGTCAAGGAACACATTGTAGAGTGGTTAGAGAGCTTCAATCCGGTTGATAGAAACAATCAAGTTTGACACGTTGACTGCCACGTCAGTCACCGGTGACTGACAGTATAACATATGTTAATAAAGGTAAATAATATAAGCATATAAGCTCATAAGCATTCCCTTACGAACAGAAATACCTTCCACTACGATAAAAAACGATGGTCCTAATACGTTTGAAAATGTACATCCAATCACTGTAAAACCGTGGCACTCAACGTGTTAATGTACAATGTTAGAGTTTAAGATTTTCACTTCCAAAATGTTACTTAAATCCACTAATTTAAATGTTTCACAACTGTAATCCGAATAAAATTTTCTCATCTTTCGGAAGGAAAAAAACAGAATCGCCTACGTGGCGTATTTTTTTAAGTAGAGCCAGTTTAAGACAAACAGTGCCCGAAACAATAAAATAGTTCAATAGCTCTGCCACTCTGCCACTGATTTTTTAATTGGATATTATCATCTATTATTTTTTTTTATTATCTCCTACAGGATTCCGCATATATGTAATTTATTATGGGAGAAAAGCTGTTTTTGAATTTAAGGAAATTAATCCAAAACTAAATTCTTCTTTTATATTCAAAAAACCAAAAGTATCTTTATATAGAACAATTGAACTAAAACTTTGTTTCGATTCGATCAACTATATACAGTGAAAAGAATTGGAAACTATTTATTTCAACCTGAAGGGTTTCATCTTCTTTTTCTTAAATGGCACTAACTATGCCAAATAACAGGCCTTTGAATGCATTCTGAGTGGCAAGCTCTAGAATACGCGTGACCACATTGCAAGTCGGAGAAAATTTCTATGACGAAAATTTCCCCCGACCAAAACGGGAATCGAACCCGAAGCCCCGGCATGTTAGGTGCGACGCTAACCACTCGGCCACGGTCTCGTGCTACACCTCAAACGACACTCAGAAGTTGTTGCAGCAACATATGCCGTTCTAGAAAAAAAATCCATCCAGCCCCGGATCTTAATTCATTGGATTACTCAGTGTCGCTCTTTATGGAGGATCAGACACGTTTTCTACGCCATTCAAGTACTACAAGTATACCGCGAGTAATCGGTTACATATTACTAACATAGTTGTAAGCAAACATTGTCGAAATATTGAACTCCCGGCCCCGTTAGGCTGACGCCATATGAGCCTTAATAAAATATATATTTTGGATAAAAAAAATAGGAAGTGGGTTATATCGATGGTATAACCGCAATGATGACGTAGGACTATCGTTGATTTAGTGATCATTTGTTTGAAGTTGAATCTAAATCCATTCTGAATGAATGAATAAATGAATATTTGGGGGACTTCGAAAATGAGAGCGTTACGTTGGAGGCACAAGGTTTTATGCATCCAATATTGGATACGAAAATATCCTACTGATGGGGAGGAATAATCTTCAGGAGCTTTCCTGCTAATTGCACTTGATTGAAAAATCACAAAACCAATTGAGGGCCTTAGAATGCAAGGGGTGTAAGTGACTTGATCGATTTTCCTTCATCAACATTTTCTTTAGTTAATAACTCAACTGCAAAAAAGTTCCAATTTAAGTTCGCTATAGAATCCGATAGATGAGGTTCTGACCAATCTTCCACATTGTCAAATACAACTGAGAATGTATTTGCAGCTAAGTTATGACCAGAAGAGAGAGTCGAAGTAGAGAATTCGATCAAATCACTTACACCCCTTTCATTCTAAGCCCCTCAATTGTATTTGGTCGCAATATTATATGGATAGAAAACGTTAAAATAAACCCTTTCGCTTAAATGTAATTTTCAATTCCAAGAGGAACAGGAAGATTATTTTGCAGCAACGATCACTTCTTTCCGGATTCTTCTCGATAACCAGCAAACGTAGAGAGTTGCGCGCGTGTATGTGTGTGTGTTTGTGGCGGTTGCTCCGATGTCTCAAGCGGAACCAATTTTCGATGTTCGTATTCTCTCGGTCGTCTTCTCTTCTCTTTCTGATGAATCGGCTTTTCCGCGCTCCGTCACAGTCCCAAACAAACTGAATGCGTTTCAGGTTAGGTCAGGCCAGGTAATGAATCCCTTGATCCCTCACCATCCAGCTCGTCCAGCTCGTTCAACTCGTTCAGTAACGATGTTGTCTTGTCGATGTCCTCACGAAAAATGAATGCGTTTCACCACCAGAACATCGCTTAAGTATGCTTTTTGTCCGTGACTGAATCGAAAGAAGGTGTGGTTTACGATGGCAATTTGGAAGGAAAACTAGAGGCGAATGAACTCTTTGAGTTTGAAACTTTCGGCGACTGAGCAATAATTGATTGAAAACTATATGATTTTTGCGATGCGAAACATTTTCCATTGCGCACGCAAACTGTATTCGATACGAAAATATTCTACTAATTGGGGAGAATAATCTTCAGAAGCTTTCCTGTTAATTAATTGCACTTGATTGAAAAATCAAGAAAATCTCTTCTTCTGATGGATCGGCTTTTCTGCGCTCCCTCACAGTTCCAAACAAACTGTATGCGTTTCAAGTCAGGTCAGGTCTGGTAATGAATCTCTTGATCCCTCGCCGTCCAGCTCGTCCAGCACGTTTAGCTCGTTCAATTACGATGTTGTCTTGTCGATGTCTTCACGAAAAATGATTGCGTTTCACCACCAGAATATCGCTTAAGTATGCTTTTTGTCCGTGATTGAATAGAAAGAAGGTGTGGTTTGCGATGGCAATTTGGAAGGCAAACTTGAGGCGAACGAACTCTCTGAGTTTGAAACTTTCAGCGACTGAGCAATAATCGATTGAGAATTATGTTTTTCGCGATGCGAAACATTTTCCGTTGCGCGCGCATCCAATATTGGAAACGAACATATCCTACTGATGGGGAAGAATAATCTCCAGAAGCTTTCCTGCTAATTGCACTTGATTGAAAAATCACAAAACCAAATGTATTTGGTTGCAGTGTTATGTGGATAGAAAACATTAGAATGAACTCTTTCGCATCAATGTATTTTTCAATTCCCAGGGGAACTAGCAGAGTATTTTTCAGCAACGAACAGTTCTTTCTTTCCAGATTTTCCTCGATACTCGAAGCCCACCAGTGGTTAATGCTAGCTCGAAAACTACCTGTTAATAGCACTTGATTGAAAAATATTTGGTCGCTGTGTTATATAGTTAGAAAACATTAAAATAAACTCATTCACATGAATGTATTTTTCAATTCCCAGGGGAACTGGCAGATTATTTTTCAGCAACGATTGAATCTTCCCGGAATTTTCTCGATGCTGAATGGCATCCAAACGAAGAGTTCCGCGCGTGTATGTGTGTGTGGCGGCTGCTCTAATCTCTTCCCGGGGAACCGTTTGTGGCATCACCCTCCTCCTGATGGATTCCCTTCTGGCCTAAGGTGCACAAACAGGCTCTTGGTGACACCGTTCATCCACGCTTTGATGATAAACGAAGAGCTTCACCACAACATGCTCCCATCGCTGTTCAATTATAACTGAGTGGATTTCCGAGCGGCGGCCGCTTATATACCGGTTGGTGATTTCAATAGCCTGTTTTGAAAGCAATTTTAATACTATTGAAACAAGTTTTTGAATCAAAAAGTAACAAGTATATAACGCGTAGACATTTTATCTTTCGAATGAAGTGTTTATCATACCATTTCGTTCAGTCAGAGTTCATTAACACTCAAAATCTCGGTCTCCGGTGTAAGGCTTTCGTTTTCGAAACTTTGATTTTACACCCCGATATAGAAATGAAAGACGTAGTCCTACGTCAAAAAAAGTACTACAAGCCTCAGACAAACTTCAACCCACATCTGGTGCCAAATGGAACCGGACTATATTAGTAATAATAATTAGCAGTTTAATCGATTTTTTTTTTTTTTATCCAAAATATATATTTTTATTAAGGCTCATATGGCGTCAACCTGACGAGGCCGGGAGTTCAATATTTCGACAATGTTTGCCTTATAACTATGTTAGTAATATGTAACCGATTACTCGCGGTTGGCTCGAGGTTAGTATTACAAGTGTTCTCATAATTGGTATGTTGCAGTCTTCGATGCTCTGTACGTGTGCCCGACACGGGATACTTCCTTTTGGGATGCAGCTGACCATTAATCAGCAACGCCCCCTAGTCTGTACCCCATATCTAGCGTGGTGCGTCTTCTCGACTCGAGGAATCCAGGATAGAATGGTCACTAGCCGGCGCAAACATCAGCTCGTGTAGAGTTGTCATGAGCGGTACAACCTTTGGCTCTTGTTGAATGATCAGTGAACTGCACAACCTTTGGCCCGTGTATCTGTAAAGAGTGTGTGTATGTATTGCCGCGACTAAGTAAAAGTTTATAGATCGGATAGGAGGGATATGAAACAGGGACACAACGAAGGAAACATCATTAAACGTTGACATCGGCGTTCCTGAGGAACAGGTATAGATGAAGCAGAAGATCAGGATCACGGCTACTTAAGATATCCCGGACGGGGATATCCGATTGTCTGCCTTTTGCTCTCAGTGCTCTAGAGAGCTGAGAGCGAGCAGCATGGAACCGGATACACGACCAGACAACATGCTCGATGTCGTGGTAGCCATCGCCACAATCACAAAGATTGTTTGCTGCGAGCCCAATGCGATAGAGATGCGCGTTTAGGTTGTAGTGATTGGACATAAGCCGAGATATCACGCGAATGAAATCACGACCTACATTCAATCCCTTGAACCATGCCCTCGTCGAAACCTTAGGAATAATCGTGTGTAACCAGCGACCGAACTCATCTTCACTCCACATGCGCTGCCAACTAACGAGTGTGTCCTGACGAGGAATGTGAAAAAATTCATTATAGGCCTTTCAAAAAGTGTGCCTTCTGAAGCGCCCACCTTAGCTAGCGAGTCCGCTTTCTCATTCCCCGGAATCGAGCAATGAGAGGGAACCCATGCTAAGGTAATCTTGAATAATTTTTCGACCAAAACACTCAATAGATGTCTTATTCTTGTTAGGAAATAAGATGAGCGTTTATCAACGAATTGCCTCTATTGAGCTGAGACTGTCTGAAAAAATAAAATAATGGTCGATGGGCAGTGTTTCAATGATCCCTAGAGCATAGTATATCGCACCCATTTCTGCGACATACACGGAACAAGGATATTTGAGTTTGAAAGAGGCACTGGAATTTTCATTGAAGATGCCGAAGCCAGTGGACCCGTTTATGAATGAACCGTCAGTAAAGAACATTTTATCAGATCTAACTTTCCCATATTCTGCCGAAAATATCGGCGGAATAGAATCGGAGCGTAGATGATCTGGGATTCCATGGATTTTTTGTCGCATGGACAGATCAAAATTGACAGAGGAATTGCAAAAGTATGGGAAGCAAACTTGGTTGGAGATGCCCGGGTACACTTCATGGGTAAGGAAATCATGGTACAAAGACATAAAACTTGACTGAGGAGTCAGTTGGAGTAGATTTTCGAAGTTATCAATCACCAATGGATTCATGATCTTGCAACGGATGAGAAATCTGTAGGATAATTCTGTGAATCGAAGAGTAAGCGGGGGTACTCCTGTCAAGACTTCGAGACTCATCGTATGTGTCGAATGCAAACACCCCATGGCTATATATTGTAACGATATTGTATTCTCTCCAGCTTGAGACTATGAATCCTGGCAGCTGATCGGAAGCAAAAACTGCCATATTCTAACACTGATAATATCGTTGTTTTGTATAACTGAATGAGGTCTCCTGGATGGGCTCCGGTTATTGTTTGGAGAAAATTGATTCTTTGCTGGCATTTCTGTTTCAAATACGCAATGTGTATTCCCCAGGTACATTTAGAGTCAAAATATACTCCAAGGTATTTGAAAAACATCGAGTGCCTGATCGCTTTACCGGATAGGTGAAGCTGGAATTGGGCGGGTTCGTGCTTCCTAGAAAAAACGACCATTTCGGTTTTCTCCGTAGAGAATTGGATACCCAGCTTGAGAGCCCACGTGAACAGGTTGTTCAGGGTATCTTGCAAGGATTTTTGCAGAACGGCGAGATTAGTACCGGTGATGGAAATAACTCCATCGTCTGCAAGTTGTCTCAGCGTGCAGTCTCTAGTTAGACAATCATCCATATCATTGACGTAAAAACTATACAAGAGGGGGCTTAGGCAGGAGCCTTGTGGTAGGCCCATAAAACTGTATCGAGAAGATTTCAAGCTGCCATGATTGAAAAACATGTGCTTTTCAGAGAGTAAATTGTACAGGAAATTATTCAGAATTGGCGAAAGTCCACGATTATGAAGTTTCTCTGAGAGAATTTCCATGGAAACTGAATCAAATGCCCCTTTGATATCGAGAAAAACGGAAGCCATTTGTTCTTTGCGAGCAAATGCGATTTGGATTTCAGAAGATAGCAGCGCGAGACAATCGTTCGTCCCTTTACCTCGGCGGAAGCCAAACTGCGTATTTGACAGCAAATTGTTCGCTTCAACCCACTTGTCCAAACGAAGTAGAATCATTTTCTCTAACAATTTACGAATACAGGATAACATTGCAATCGGCCTATACGAGTTGTGATCGCAAGCCGGCTTGTTGGGTTTTCGTATGGCTATCACTCTCACTTGTCTCCAGTCATGCGGGACTATATTCAGCTCCAGAAACTTGTTGAACAAGTTCAGCAAACGCTGTTTTGCCAAGTCGGGAAGATTCTTCAACAAGTTGAATTTAATCTTGTCCGACCCCGGAGCTGAATTGTTACATGAGAGGAGGGCAATTGAGAATTCCACCATCGAAAAATTCTCATAGTCGCATTGGAGCGGAATGTCGCGTACGACGCTTTGTGCAGGAACGGAATCGGGACAAACCTTTCTTGCAAACTTGAAAATCCAACGGTCAGAGTATTCCTCACTTTCATTTGTATGGTTCCAGCCACGCATTCTCCTAGCCGTATTCCAAAGAGTGCTCATAGCGGTCTCCCTTGACAAACCATTGACGAACTTTCGCCAATATCCACGCTTTTTTGCTTTAATCAGCCCTTTTAGTTTGGCTTCTAGAGCTTGGTACTTTAGAAACCATTCCACTAATCCAGTTTTCTTGAATTTTTTGAAAGCGGATGATTTTTCAAGGTAGACCTTTGAACACTCCTTGTCCCACCAAAGTGATGGAGGACGACGTCGTAAAGTGGTAGCAGGAACACGTTTCTTTTGAGCTTGAAGTGCGCTTTCGTAAATCAAACTCGATATAAAGTTATACTCTTCGAGTGGAGGAAGTTCATGCATTGAAACAAGTGCTTCAGATATTATTTCTGCAAATTTTCTCCAGTCAATATTTTTCGTGAGGTCATACGCAATATCGACTGACTCACGAGAACCTGATTCATTGGCGATCGATAAAATTATTGGCAGGTGATCACTACCGTGGGGATCTTGGGTTACCTTCCACGTGCAATCCAGGGATAATGAAGAAGAGCAAAGTGATATGTCTAGCATACTTGCCCGTGCAGGAGGGTTGGCTATCCTAGTTGCTTCCCCTGTATTTAAAACTGTCATGTTGAAGTTGTCGCACAGATCATAAATAAACGTGGCACGGCTGTCATCGTAGTGTGACCCCCATGCTGTTCCATGGGAGTTGAGGTCACCTAAGATTAGCCGCGGCTCCGGCAATGCCTCGATGATATCAAAAAACTGATGGCGGCCGACCATAGTTCTTGGAGGAATATATATCGAGGCAATGCAGAGGTCTTTGCCATTGATTTGTGTCTGGCAAGCGACAACTTCAATGCCTGTCATCGATGGGAGAGTGACTCTATAGAAGGAGTGACATTTTTTGATCCCCAATAGTACGCCACCAAACGAGTCATTTCGATCGAGGCGAATAATGTTGAAATCGTGGAAATTCAGCTCGTCGGCTGAAGAAAGCCATGTTTCACAGAGGGAAAATACATCACAGTTAGAACTATGAACTAAAAATTTAAATTGATCTAGTTTAGGGATGATGCTTCTGCAATTCCACTGTATTACAGTGGTCAAATCCTTGACCTCTTGCACTGAATTAGGCATCGAGGGAAATGAACGCTGCTAAAAAACCACATTTTTCTTTCAAAAATGTTCTCACAATCGGAAGCAAACATAATACTATGCTTTTAAGAGGGTCATTTATATTTAAAGCATTTAAAATGTTGTCCACCAGGTCAGAAAGCGTAAGCAAACCAGATTGTGGCTGTTGCCTCGACCGCGAAAATGGAACAGACGGGGTGGGTGCTGCTCCGGGAAGTGCTGAGGACCCCTGGTGCGTAGAAGAACCGCTTAAACCAGGAGGTACTTGCTTCGGCCTATTCTCAGCACGTTCAATTCGAGTTTTCATTCCAACTTGGGAAGTTTCGGTCGTCTTTCTGGGGAGTGATGGAAAAGAAGTAATTTTTCTTTTCCTGATGGCACCCTGGGATGTACCGGAACTTCCTGCATTGGGAGCGTCAGCAACAGGCTCGTCGTTCTGCAGAATGGAGTAGGGATTGTCCTGATTCGTTGGTACGGAATTCTTAAGCATTTCTGCATAAGTCCGCTTGGAACGTTCCTTTAAGGAACGCTTGATTTTCTCCCCTCGTTGTTTGTACACCGAGCATTGGATAAGATCATGAGGGGTCCCGCCGCAATGAAGACACTTGTGCTCTTTCGCGCAAGGATTCTCATCATGGCTGTCTCCACAATCTGCGCAACGTTTTTTATTGCAACAATAGGCGGCCGTGTGACCGAGTTGCATACATTTGTTGCATTTCATTACCCGGGGTACAAACAACTGAACAGGTAAACGAAGTGCACCTATTGCAACGTAGTTTGGAAGGGCGGAACCCTCAAAAGTCTCACGAAAAGAGTTTGTCCGATTGAGAACCCTTTTGTCATTTTTGTCATTTTGTGACACAGATTTCAGTCGATCGCATGCAAGAATCTTCACAGTTTTTAGTGAAGAGTTCTTGAAGCGACCGACACCATCGATAATCTCTTTTCGAGTCAAACCCTTTTCGGTTATTACGCCGTCTATTTCGACGTTGCAACAGGGCACGTATACGCGATACTAAATCGCAAAGAAAGGTCACAGCGCGTGATTTCGTTCGCTTGGGTCCTGCTTGAGACGACAACTCGTAGTTTGTCTGGCCCCATCCGTGTAATCTCGGTAACTGCAGAAAACTTCTGAGTAAGTTCCTTCGAGATACGAATGACATTGAGAGGTTTAGATTTTCGTCTAAAGTATACAATGAATGGGCCTTTGGAGCCTTCATGGTATTCTTTTGGACGAAAATCCTGTTTTTCGTCAATGTCCTCATCTTCGGAACTTCATTCGATTCAATCGATTGTTACCCGTATTTTCAGGGTGCCAACAAACATATCCCTTTTAAATAAAATGGAAAAAAATCCTATCAAACTCATTTTTGGGATCGTGCTAACGTAAGAACTAATGTACACAACACTATACGCGGGACGCGACAGGACACACCACTTATTGTTCTTACAATCGTAAAAAGGATGTTAAATTTACCTTTTTAGTCGACCGGTTTCGGGATCGATGCTGCCCATCTACGGGACGATGTCCGACTGATTACAACAAAAAGGAAAAACAGCTATGTAATGTTGTAGTACGCGTTGAAGAGTAGTCAGGTCATTGCATGTTCTGTTTCGTCAAGTTGAATAAAGATGATGCTTCAAGTTCATTCATAAGCGGCGGCTCAGCAACATGGATTCCCGTGCATTAAGATGGGACGCCTTTCTGACACACTTCTTGAGTTTCGCGTTGTCCCAGTCAATTTGATGATTTAGCCCCGTAGAGTGAGCTGCCACACTCGATTCGTTAGGTCGCTTATTTTCCACGGCGTTTCTGTGCTCCCTCAATCGTACTTTCAGCTTTGGCGGGTTTGGCCAATATACACAGCCGGGCAAGATTTACACGGAATTTCGTAGCTACCGGACTTTTCATCCGGCGGGATCTTGTCATTGTGGGAACATAGGAGATATTTCAGCATATGGACGCTCTTGTAGGCTGTTTGAAAGCCGTGTTTATTCAGGATCCCTCGAATGGCATTCGTCACTTTCGGGTAAAACGGGAGACTCATTCTTTGAAAAGCTGAATATTCTACGGCTACGAAATTAACTTAGTCAACCTTCTCGAAATTTACCGCTCCAATCACATAAAATTCACTCGAATCTCAGGAAAATATGTTCCGCCCAGGTGTACCGCCTCCCTGATCACTAACGAGCCGAAAAATGTTCACCGCCAATCTGAAAGTCTGTTCTTATACCAAACGGTAAATGCAACGGGAAATACGGAGTGAACATGTTGTTGTCAGAACCGTAAACAAGCTGGTACCCATGTTGGCAAGACAGGAAGACACACAAGAATGGAAATAACATACATTTGATTTATCCGAAACACTTGGTACCCGGAATGCCGCTGGAAATGAAAGCGAACAAGCAAAATGCCTCTGGAGCAAATAAACGCAGCTGGGTCGCAACGTATCTTCATCCACAATTGGTATCTGTTTTGTAAATTCAATGAACTTTAATAATCGCGTTAGGGCCCCGGATTCAAACTCTGTTGCAGTTTCAATCTGTCTACTGCCACGAAATGAAACGGTTCGTAGTCCTGCCAACGATGTTTGGAACGACCAAAACTAAACGTTTGCATGAAACATTAATACTTTGGGAAACTGCAAATCACACAAACACACACACGAGCTCTGGTGGTCTCTGTCACGTTCCACCGTAAATATTCTGCGACACTGCCGCTCAAAAATGCTCTTCCTCGACAGAGCGGTTATTAGCAGTCCCAATAATGGGTCGCCCTGGGGCCCACGTGTTCGCAGATCGAATTTTAAATCAGTTTCCCGAGAGCTTGATGAATAAAGCATGCACACACGGGAGACAGACGGAACACACCGTCGGACACGTCCTGGCGGCACAGCAGAAGCAGCCTGCCAATGCGAAAATTAACATGAAAACTCTCTCCGGAATGTACGGCACAAATTAGCTTTTCGGAAAATGTCAGACCGCAGTGAGGACCCAGAACTGGAGGGGCGGGAATCGGTATGGAAATAGACTGTTAGAGTCAATTGAAAGCAAAACGAACAGCTGTTTTTCAAATACACAAACGTGCGTCAAACGGTCATAGCAAACTGAAATATATTTTTAAGTGCGGTCGTTTGCTTGTGAATTGAGCGATTCCATTTGAATTCGAAGGTCGATTTTTTCTTGTATTTTTTTGTTTTGGCTCTTGGCCTTGTAAAAGATATTCATTTTGTACTTTATTCTTCTCTACTGAAGTATCTCTTGCTTCTCACTTGATAAACATTTGTTTGTTACTTGTTTATCACTTGCTTGTGTTTTTGCTGCATCGGCACTGTTTTATATACCAATATGGGTACTTGAAACATCTATTTAATATTTCTGTCTGACCACAAAAATAAACCATCATGCATACTTGTAGAAAACATCAGGTCTGTTTGTGTTGAACAACTTGGTAATGTTACTCCTCTACACATCGAGTTATTTTTTTCGATCTGAACATATTCCATTATCTTAATAATTAAGGACCGCAATGAAATCTGTAAGACATACTCCGTGGACCGCGCGTTTTGGGGCAAACTTGTACGCTTCATTTGTTCGGATTCTACGAATGAGATCGTTTCCTTCGGTGTGGATGAGACGAAGGCGAGCCATCGGTAAGCCTTGTTAGATTCTTGGCAGACCAAGGATTAACAGACGAAACGTGAAACACTAGTAAACTCGTGAACGATCTTTAATATGCTAAATCGATTTGAATATATTATGTTGGGGAAAGAGTAATCCATTATTTTTGGTTGAAATTCA
The DNA here is from genome assembly GCF_029784135.1 of Toxorhynchites rutilus septentrionalis. Lineage (NCBI taxonomy): Eukaryota > Metazoa > Arthropoda > Insecta > Diptera > Culicidae > Toxorhynchites > Toxorhynchites rutilus. The sequence goes on from NC_073745.1 coordinate 22,874,610, forward strand.
AAACTTTTTCTAATATGCTTCGGATTGTCCGATTCGGGTCAAATATACACCGTTTGTTGTAAAATTTGTTGCCATTCTAAAGGTAGCTTCCTAATGTCCCTATCATAGAGGACTTGATCCTTATTGGCGAAAAACTCTAGCAATAGACTTTCACAATCTTCTCTTGATCCCAATTTCTTATAACCCTGGAAATTTCACAATGCGTGAAAAAGGTGATAATCGTTCGGTGCTAGGTTCGGACTATATGGTGGATGCATTAAAACATCCCAATGAAGCTCTCGGAATTGTGTGGCCTAGCGTTGTCCTGATGGAACACAACACCTCTTCTGTTGGCGAATTCTGGACGTTTCTGGTCAATCGATAGGCTCAAACGGTCCATTTGTTGACAGTAGAGATCTTAATTTAGTGTATTGCACTAAAATAAAAATTTAGAAAAAAAAAATTAAAAATTTGAAAAAAAAATAAATTGCACGTACTTTCCTGTGGCTGTACCGACATCATAAACACCATTCACAATTTCAGCGGCCTGACTTGAATTTCGCATTTATGAAAGAAAAAGTGTAAAATGTGCCGAATTTTCCCTTAGTTGACCTTCGTCGTTAACGCCCTGTAACTCACAACTAAATGGAACAAACGAATAACAGCAAAAGATTTTTTTTGTGTGAAGTGTACCCTTTACAACGCTACATAAAACTTTTTGTTCTGAGATGCAACATCCAAAACAATTCAAACATCAAATTGTCAGACAAAATTCGTCTCGGAAAATAAAAAAAAAATAATATAATAAGATTTATTATCTTCTTCTTCTATACAGGGTTTTCCAACTTTAAATTCCGAAAGTAAATTGAAATAAAACACACTTAGAATTCGAATTTCGATGAAACTTTTATTTCAAATTAAAGTTTGGTTTATGCCATTATGTGTGAAATATGTGTTTCAAATGTTCAAGAGTTTGCGGAGAGTTGGCATAGACACGGTCTTTCGCATAACCCCACAAAAAAAAGTCACAGGAGGGTTGTGGCCAAGACACGACCGCATAGTTGACGTAGGATTCCGTTAGGCTATCTGCTGCATGCTGACTTTGGATATGTTTGAAGAATTACATTGTTAAACTCTTCGATAATGATCTGGTTGTTAGGTTTTGTTTGTTCACTCCACCAGTGTCCATAACCGAGTGATAATGATAGAAGGATGGTGTTTAGTCATTAGATGGTGCGTATCACGTACCAAAGCCGCCCTCTGTGGTCCTGGACGAGGTGGCTCCTGTGTTTTGTGTGTTATATGTCATCAATGTAAAATAAGATAATTATCATTATCGAACACAAGTTTTCTCATCAGAAATAAGTGTTACTTTAGTATACAGAAAATATATTTGAAATGGAAAAGGTAATTTTATTTATAATTTTTTATATTCAGAGTGTTCATTCGACCCATTTCCTTTTCGCTTTAAACCCTACGGAAAACGATGCTACATGCTTCAATGCGAATTTCAATTGGGCTAACAGCACCCAATATGATATGTAGAGCATAGGTGAAATCACCTTTTCGAATATTCCTTCATTTTTCCAATTTTGCTCGTCGCATGAACTTTCCTTGGGAGAAAAAAAAACATTCATATTTCAAGTCATTTTAACACAATAGCTACCATGTACAATTTTACACTTACAGTTGTGCTAAAAGTTTTACAATACATGATCGGTCATTGATATGAAATTTCACGAAGCAACCAACATAAAAGTTCCAAATTTAAATTTTATTTATATTCTATCAAGCATAAGTTCTATTCAGTTCATTGAAACATCATACTTCAATCAACCCATCGAAAGAATCTTATTGGAAAGAAAAAACACTCGTTCATCGCTCCCAACTTATTCGCCAGCACGTATGCAATCAGCAATGCCCACGCTAGTTACAATGAGCACTATCCATTTGTGCGCGTCGTTAGTTAAACTATCGACCACAAGGGTACTTACATGCTGATTTCCCCTAGACACCTTGGATTTGAAATCTCTGTTAGGGAATACATGTCGGTGGGGAAAAAATCTCCACCTACTTACATGTATCTGCAATGCCAATTTCTTCCAGGCAGCTTGGTTTTGATGTCTCTGTTAGAGAACACATTTCGATGGAACAAAAGCTCCCCCTACTTTCATGTGTTTGTAATGCTGATTTCCCCCAAGCAGCTTGGTTCTGATGTCTCTGTTAGGGACCCGCCGCATGTGTCTTCAGTTTCTACCAATCAGAAATGGGTATTTCAGTTAGGATAAGGGTTGAGATTTTTCAATTGTTTAATAGTTAGTTTCATGACGTATATTATTTTATTCAATGTAAAAAATTGTTATGGAGTGCCGAAATTTATTGACGCAAAAATCTCATCAATCCATCATGAAATGACTGAGCAATAAGCATTTGAAATTGGACAATTTTCACGGTGCGCTCGATTTTCGATTTTCAATTTGTACCCCAATATGTTCCCGAAAGACGTAATCCTACGTCAAAAGTCTAGCGGGTTCAAATCGCATGATCTGGACGGCCAGTTGGCATCACCAAAACGCGAAATTATGCGTCCCTCAAATTTCGTTCGCAATATGGCCATGTTCGGTCGTGTTGTGTGGCACGTGGCGCCGTCCTGCTGAAACCACATGTCATCCGTATCCATATCTTCAATTTGTGGCAAAAAAAATCGGTTAACATGCGGCCATAGCGCTCACCATTCACAGTTACCGTCTCGCCGTCCTCATTTTCAAAGAAATACGGCCCGATGACTCCACCAGACCATAATGCGCACCAAACAGTGACTTTTGGCGGATGCAATGGCCTCTCAACAATCACGTGTGGATTTTCTGAGCCCCATATACGGAAACCACCTAGCCAGTGTACCAGTTGGACTTTATATGGATGTAGGTGCAAGTCCAAATGCAAAATTCGCCACAATGATGTGTTTGACAAGCCCAATTGCTGAGCACGCCGTGGAATCGAAACATTCGGGTCATCATCCACACTGGCAGCAACAGCAGCAATATTTTCGGCCGAACGCACATTACGATGATGCACAGGTTTCACAATATCCGCTACGGATCCAGTTTGTTCGAATTTACGCACTACATTAGCGATTGTGTGCTCCGTCCATGACGACCAAAATCCGTCCGTAATGCTCGAAAAACATTTGTCGGGTTTTCATCATTTTTGACGTAGGACTACGTCTAACCGGAAGATATAGGGGGTGAAATGGAAATCTAGGCACTGAACAAGTAGGAAAAAATGCAAGATTTGGAACGCTTATAACTCGAGCATTTCTCAATAGATCGCAAAGGTTTTTGCATCAATTGATAGGAAATATATCTACGCATCTATCATAACGAATAACATTTCATTTTTCTTTAGATATATAATTGAATAATTGTGAAATATCAAGCATTGTCAAAATGCACTATGTGCCCATTTTTCATTGGTCCCTTTTGTGCTCCTCAAATCGTACTGACCAAAACGGGCAACCAGAGCAGCAGCGAAATAGAATGAAGCACGATTGGAAATGAAAAAGAAAAAAATGAACGAAACATTGGTCGCAGTCTCACACATGCGTAATTCTCGAGCCAGCCAGTCAGCTTAAAAATCCCCGCTCCGCTGCCGTAACGATCATTCTCATTCAAACCGTACACCACATCGGTTCGCATCACAACACATCAACAAACCAACCCAAGCAGCCATGTCTGGACATGGTAAAGGAGGAAAAGTGAAGGGAAAGGCAAAATCCCGCTCGAACCGTGTTGATCTGGAGTTCCCCGCAAGGGTAGCTAGGCCGAGCGCGTTAGTACCAGTGCACCAGTCCACCTAGCCGGCGTTATATAGTTTCGGCCGCCGAAGTGATCGAGTTAGCTGGTAAAGCAGCTCGCGACGATAAGAAAAACCGCATTCGGAACAGAACACATCAAGACAACGGGCAGTTGCAGCGAGTGGCGAGTGGCAAACGCAATCGCAAAACGGCATCAGGTAGCAGAAGAAAAAAGTTTGTTCTTTATACAAACTGCTTTGGTGGCAAATCCAGAACAAGGCGGCATCGAGGGCGTTCGAAATGGTTTTTTTTTTAAAACCACGTGTACTAAGTTTTCTAAATTGGAACCATTCCATAAAACAAGGCGCTTTTCAGGGCCATTAAACCTTCCAAAAAAGAGTTTAGGAAATACAGCTCAATGCTTTCTAAAACATTATCCAAAATAATAATAAAACACAAATTGATTTTTTCATAATTTGTTTGCCAGGATCTGATGAGTATGTGAATCTGGCAGTTGTTCTGAGCTTATTGATAGTTGGGGACTTTCCTGATTATTCAATTTTCACCAATTCTTAAATTGTTTCCAGATTGAAATTACAGTAATTTACAATTAGTTCGACATTTAGCTAATTGGACGGACATGTAATGCGACTTATTATGACCCCACATTGAAAGTCAACACTGTACCACTGTCATCGCAAATGTTCAATTACAGGTTAAAATCGCCTCCAATGCGACACTGAGTGGCGCTTCGGCACGTCGCATTGAATGTAATTTACTGTACAACATGTCACATAGCTGGATGGGATGAAATTTTCCAACTGTGAAAGCTGTGGCGAGTGGCAAACGCAATCGCTAAACAGAAAGGTTTAGCTGAACAAGATGGGGATATCGAGTGATAACAATACAATAAACTCTTTAGATTGAAGATAATTTTGTGATCCTGAAAAGGACCCTTTTTAGCCTGCATGTGAATCCAACGAGCGAACAAATCGTAATGAATTTTTTTTTTGCCATCGCTCCCTTTTAACGCTCATTCGTTCGTCTCGTTGGACTCGCCCCTCTGGCTGAGTCTGCCGATTTGCCTCTATTCTGTGAGTGTGTACCGCTAGAGTATAAAACACGCGGCCCCAAAAAAATATCTTATTTTCTTTCAAACCGTAAACCCGTGTGGTTGTACGGCATCGGCATCGTGGACGTAACAAAGGAGGACAAGTTAAGGGAAAGGCAAAGTCCCACTCGAACCGTGCAGGTCTCCAGTTCCCTGTTGGTCGCAATCACTGATTGCTCCGCAAGGGTAACTAGGCCGAACGGATTAGTGCCGGAGCACCAGTATACCTAACAGCGATTATAGAGTTTGCGGCTTGGCTTGCAAAGCTGTGGCGAGTGGCAAACGCAATAGCTAAACAGGAAGGTTTAACCGAACAAGATGGGAATATCGAGTGATAACAAAAACACGACACCAAAGGTTCTTTTCAGAACCATCAACATGTTCATAAAGAGTAAACAGTAAACTAATCCATTTTTCAGGTGGATAGATAGGTATTCACGTAGGAGAAGAAAATAAAACAATATATTTAAAATATATATTTAACAAAAGCTGTCCCTTTTGTATAGTCCTACGTCACTCCGGTTATGTCCCCGACATTACCCACCCGTCTTTTATAGTATAATTTAACAAAATTAACACGTTGTGCGATACTAAAACGATCCATATTGTAAAATGGCAGACATTCAACTAACGCTATGACGCTTTGGTTGACAGCTATGTCAAACGGTTGTCAGCGCAGGGCTGTATACTTTCGGAAGCCCGAAATGGAAAACCCTGTATATATGCCATATAAATGGAACACAAATTTATGAAATACTCGAGAATTAATGAAGCAAACAAAACAAATTTGGCATGTGGATATTTTAGGGTGCAATAAATGGTTTTATGGTGGTTAGACACAAAAAAAATCCATCTTCACGTACGTTTCGTCAGCCATGAGGACCACTTTCCCAAAATCCATCTTCACGTACGTTTCGTCAGCCATGAGGATGCATCCGTCGTACTTCGTTAGAACCTTGTTGTATAACTTCCGGGCACGTACTTTGGCTACTACATTCTGCTTCAATGTCCGGTTTGGTTGCTTACTGGCCCGATAAGATCGTATTCCTTCGCGCAGACGAATCCTTCTGACGGTGCACCGGTCGGCATTGAATTTCTTGGCGATGTCATAGTCCGACTGCCCTGGGTTTGCCTTGATCGTTCTGCACCTTCAAATGCAGTTTCCGATCCTTAGTTCCACTATGACGCTTGGTATGAACCTGCCGATCGATAGTATGCATCTCACGGAAACGTTTGAGAACGCTGCACACGGTCGATTTGGCCAATTTCAACGATTTCGCGATTTTTGAACATGACCACGTCGGGTTTTTGACGTGGGTGTCCAAAATTAATGTTCGTTTCGCGGCTTCCATCACGTGTTAATTTTTTCGAAGCAAAACGAATCGTAATGAAATTTTCAGCACTGATAGAGGAAACATTCCAAAACAAACTGCTGTCAAAACATTCTAGATCCGATCACTAGGAGCGCTGTGGTATAATATACAGTGCGTTCAGATTTAAAATGAACTATGCTTTACAAATGAAACACAAATGTCTGCATAACTCAAGAACTAATCAAACAAATGAAACCAAATATGGTATATTGAGGTTTTAGGGTGCAATAAATGTTTCTATGGTGGTTTGACACTCCTCCTCTCTCACTGAGAGGGGGCTGTATTACTCGAGAACTACTCAAGCAAATGGAGTCAAATTTGGGATGTGAGGGTTTGTGGGTACAGCAAATGTTTCTATGATGGTATGATACCCATCCTTCCTCTGGAATGGAGAGGGTCCCGTGAAAATAATACACATATTTCAACCAAACATATTCCAACAAAACATGACAATTGAAATTTTTCGAAAACTCTGGAGGAAAATGGGAAAATTCGAAAAATTCAATTCGCATATGTTCTACAATTACATATTGACAAGCTTTGTTAGTCCATTTGATGTTTGCGCTAACGAAATTGATTTTCGCTCGAAAGTGGAAATGGATTTTAATGGGATAAAATGCACTCCTACATCTTCTTCTATCTATATAAATAAAAATAGATCACCGAATGTGTTGATACGAGCAAAACTCGAGGTAGGAAATGTCCGATTTAGGGCTGTTTTTATTCTATTATATTTTCTGTACCAAGCATTTATTCCATGTAACGGACAAATCTTGCACGAGAATTGTGTCTGAAAACTAGAGTCAAAATGACAAACCGATGATGCAAACTGTCCTTTTCGATTATAAAGAATGCGTCTGCATTATTTGAGCCAAATAAAAAATACAAAGAAAACAAAATTTGAAAAAAAAATCGTTTTTGCTGTAGAACAGCTCAAAAGTTTTTTTTTTTTATGTAGGACAATGTCTCAGATTTCTATATTGAGGGTAACATTAATTTTGAATTAAAATCAATAAAATCGATATGTGTAACAAAAATTGGGAAGATATCAAACGCATTGATGCAAAATTGTTATTGTGACAGCCCTAAGCTGGTTTTTTCATATTCAACTTAAGTTACCTACAGGTTTTCCATTTTCGAAGAACTGAGCAGGAAATCAGGGAGCAGGAAAAATTTCACCATACAACCAAATTGTCAGCATTGCAACTCTTTTCCTTCGATACTATTGAAAATTCGGTAGGTAACGTCATTCCTAAGATCCAATGGACTACCAATTTTTGTATGAAAATTGCAGTGAACAATGGAAAGAATGTAAGCAAGCGATTGTTTGTATTCATTTTCTAATTTATATTAAACCAATTCATGTTTGTTTCAAAAGGGTTTAGCCTCCTTCCCGCTTTTGTTTGTAAACCATCCCCTCTCACACTCTTCGCCATTTACTAAAGATACGGGCTCACCTTAGTAATACTTTCTATTCGCCTGGATTTCGACGAGTCCGAATCTAGGTAGTGCGGACTTAATCAAAACGGCTGTCAAAAAAGATCCAATGATCAGGAGTGTTATTTTTCTTATGATAATCAACACTATGAAAATGGTATTGTTATCGAAGGCAAAAATAATTAAACTTATAAAATGAACGAACTACATTCTTCCGTCAATTTTTTATTTGACCATTGCATCTCTGAAAGAGCATCTTGTATTGCAAGGTATCAGAACCTGACAGAATATAAACAACCTACGAATAACGCTTAGTTCACTACAAGATTTTAATGTGGGAGCAAAAATAGACATCGCCGAATTTCGATACGTACATGCATAGCAAAAGTTTTGGAGACGTTTTTTCTAACTTCGGTGAAAACAACTTTGCGAGTGAAGCTGGCCGAATGAAATCCGCTTAATTATGATCCGCTAGTCCTGGTGATGAATATAACGGTAAAGCAATCTGCGCTTCGTGTTGATGATGGACGTAATCTTCTGAGTCAACTACCGGCTTAATTGTGGAGAAGGCATAACGGTTTCTCACGAGGTTTCTTTTCCGGTATAAATGTAACGATGTATTTCTATCAAAATAAACCTGAAAATGTGTATGAAAGGTTTGCTACACTTTTGGTCTCCAATGATTGAAACATCGTACTTACTCCACAGATACGGGAACCCTTATTCGGAACTAGATTGTCTTCTCAGCAAAAATCGACCCAGCGCGTCTTTAAATATGTTTCCGAGGGTATGCGATCAAACCTAACACGAACATTTTCACTCGTTTTCGGGCGGCCATTCACTGAGCAACGCATTTTTAATGTCCGCTTTCCCTGATATAATATTTCTCCGAACGAAATATAAACAACCGAAGCCACAGTCACGTAAATGTGTACTCCTGTGATTTGAAAATATTCGATAAAAAGTGGAACGAAGAGTTGCTAGATGATTTTTTGAAAATGTCTGTAAAAATATGTGGAAGTCTGTTAGAAGTGTGGAAATGTCTGTAAAAGTGTGCGGATCTGTAGAAATGTCTTTTAACGTTAATTTTAATAGATTCATTAATATTTTGTGCATCGCGATGCACGTAAGATTGTCTTTTGTGTATTATTGTATATTTTGTATATGTATATTGTTTATATATACAGCTATTTCATGCCAAACCGATATACTGGTTCTCAGATTTCGATGGAAAGTGGTAGTTTTGTTCTTTATCGCATAACATTAGACCAGTATTTTTTTATTTTTTCGTTAGGGTGACCATTTTTATTTTAGGGTGGTCCGAAATTTTTGACGTAGGATTACGTCTTTCGGGAACATATTGGGGTACAAATTGAAAATCGAAAATCGAGCACATCGTGAAAATTGTCCAATTTTAAACGCTTATTGCTCAGTCATTTCATGATGGATTGATAAAATTTTCGCGTCAATCGATTTCGGCACTCCATAACAATTCTTTATATTGATGAAAATAATATATGTCATGAAACTAACTATCTAACAATTGAAAAATCTCAACCCTTATCCTAACGGAAACACCCATTTCTGAGTGGTCGAAATTTACGACACATGCGACGGGTTCCTAACAGAGCCATTAAAACCGAGCTGCCTGTGGGAATTCGGCATTGCAAATACATAAAAGTAGGGGGAGCTTTTGTTCCTACCGAAATGTATTTCCTTACAGAAAGCTTTCCCCCAGGCATTTGACTTTAGCGTCTGATCCCTTCCTCGCAACTACCAACGGAGGTTCTTGCATCGATCACGTTCACCAGGAATGTGTGAGTGGAATGTAAGAGATATTGCTCATACTTCTTATACCGCAGACCTATTCTCACAGTACTGGAAACATAAAATTGTGGTATGTTTTACAACTTACACAAAGAAATTACTGTTTATTCATTCATTCTCCGTATATATTTTCATTATCTCATACATACAGAACGCAGGAGCTCGTTCAGGCCAACAGAAGGCGGATTCCAACATATTACATTCCACTATCGTGATATCGCATCACCCAAGGACTAATCACTGGTGGAGTGAACAAACAATACCTAACAATCAAACAAAATGGCTCTTTTCAGAGCCACCAAATCATTATCAAAGAGTTTAACAATAAAGTTTCTCAAACGTATCCAAAATCAGCATGTGGCAGATAGCCTAACGTAATCCTACGTCAACTATGCGGTCGTGTCTCAGACACAACCCTTCTGTGACTTTTTTTTCCCAAAACTGCCTTTTTTCAAAAATTCATAACTTCAGAACCGCTGAACCGGTTTAGATTATCGACATATCTAAATGAAGCCTATGAAAAAAAAATGGATTTTATTTTCGTAATTATCGATTGTATTTGTTTTTTATTGTATTGCTTTGGGCTAGAGGGCGACATATTTTTTATTTTTGAGATATGATTTTTCAAAGTTAACTGGTGGTCCGAAAAATCATTTTTCCCCTTGAGAACGCATGGAGTGGCTGTATATCTATATATATATACTAGCTGACCTCGCGAACTTTGTCCCGCCCAAAATTATTGTTTTGATATGAACTCTTTAGCTCTTATCACAACATTGTTCTAGGGGCAGAATACAAAAAATACAACAAAATGAAGATGGCTCAAAAGGAACCTTTCCACCATCGGATTTTGCGATCAGTAACACATTTGGCCTTCCATTTGATGATGTAATTTTCGGTCATACGGGAATTCAATTTTCCAAATTTTCCGACATTCCTTCAGAGTTTTCCGAAAATTTTCCGATTTTCCTCACCACTATATTGATCTACGGGAAGAGACGAATACAACAAAATAAAGAATGCTAAAATCGGGCCACCCCTTTTTCGAGTTTTCCGCTTACGAACAGATTTGACTTTCCATTTTTATTTATAGAGATAGATATAGGCTAACAGTGCGAGGTTGAAGGGACGTCCATGAACTGGGATGAAACGATCTCCGTTATCACTTGGATGTAGTCAATCTTAATATTACTCAAAGATGTTTAGTCAGGGCTTTGAGAATCAAGTCATTGTCGTTTACTCAAAAGAGACCCCTCTAGAAGAGTTACTTTTAAGGAAAGTAGCGACGCACATGTTGCCGTCCGCACGTTTGCTAAAAAATGATTCGCTTGGCGCTGGCAGCGCTAATTCGGTTTACTTGGTTTGTCGCCGGCCATTCTTGACATTATCGGGAAATTACAATCTGTTAAGTATTACCAGTCTCATCGATAGTTCTCATAGATTCTCGACACTGTTCCCTCACTGTCTTGATTTTTCGAAGTGTAAAGGGTGTGTCACATCAAATTGCATCACGGAAAAAACGCTGTAGAAATTTAATTTTTAGGAAGTATATCTTCAGCTTTCACTTCCTACCGAAATGTATTCCCTTACAGAAAGCTTTCCCCCAGGCATTTGACTTTAGCGTCACTTATAATCAGATAAGAGTGTATAGATCACGTTGGCCATGCTTCACTGTCAATTTTTTGTAAATTTGGAAAAATGTCGTCGAACGAAAAAGAGCGTCGTGAATTAATCCTGCGCACTCATTTCGAGAATCCGGAGTTGTCACATTGGGACATCGGTAAGATGCTGGGAATCGTCCAATCCACGGTCAGCAGAGTACTAAAACGATACTTCTAGAACCTAACCATCGACCGGAAGGTGAACAACGGCAAAAATGGATGCTCCGTCAGTGAAAAAGATCACAAGCGCGTAGTTAAGCAGTTTAGACGTGATCCGAGAAGTTCGGTCCGAGATGTCGCCAATAAGCTGAAGTCAAGTTCATTCGTCCAGCGGACCAAGCAGCGGGAGGGCCTGCGTACATACAAGGTTCAGAAGGCTCCTAACCGCGACGAAAGGCAAAACATGGTGGGGAAGACGCGAGCCCGGAAGCTGTACACCGAAATGTTGACGAAGCCGCATTGCCTGGTAATGGACAACGAAACCTACGTCAAAGCGGACTTTCGTCAGCTGCCGGGCCTGTTGTTCTTCTCCGCAGAGGACAAATTCAGCGTTCCGGAGGAGATTCGCAAGCAGAAACTATCCAAGTTTGCCAAAAAGTACATGGTGTGGCAAGCGATCTGCTCTTGCGGAAAGCGGAGCGCCCCCTTCGTGATGACCGGCACGGTAAACGGGCAGGTTTACCTTAAGGAGTGCCTACAGAAGCGCTTACTACCACTATTGAAGCAGCACGAGGGCCCGACCATCTTCTGGCCGGATCTCGCTTCGTGCCACTATTCAAAGGACGTGTTGGAGTGGTACGAAGCCAACGGGGTCACCTTCGTGCCAAAGGAAATGAACCCGCCCAACGCGCCGGAGCTTCGCCCAATAGAGAAATATTGGGCGATTATGAAGCAGGCCCTCCGGAAGAACCCAAAAGTTGTCAAATCGGAGGCGGACTTCAAGAGAAAATGGATTTCTGTTCAAAAAAAACTACAACCCGACGTTGTACAGAACCTTATGGACGGGGTAAAGAGGAAGGTGCGAGCATACGGGCTTGGGCTCGAAGTATGAATAAAAAGAAAATGCCAAAAGTTGTTTAATAGTTTTTATTTTACTGTCTAAAATTTTCAAAAGGATCGGTCTACTGGGCGAATTTCTACAGCGTTTTTTCCGTGATGCAATTTGATGTGACACACCCTTTAGTATAGTAAATGTATGGTATCTATAGCAAATGAATGCAATTTTTCATTCATCGTGAAGAATCGTATCGTCTCTTTCATCTGCAATGATGTCAGGGCAAAAGTACTTATGAAATCATAAAAAACGTTGACGTGTACAAGTTATTGTTACCAAACAAAACACCAACAGAATGCAAAAGATACTGAAGTACTGTCGTCGGCCACTGAGCGATACTATGCTCACGACATCACTGCTACATAAACTAAATATGAAAACTTTTTATGTATTAAAACTATGGAAAAAATGACATACGGTGGGTAAAATATCTTTGATGTGATCTATTCATTTTTCATAAACCTGTGAAATATTGTTATATCCAAAAAGTATGCAACAAAAACAAAAAGAATTTCACAGATATGTCTGTGAATTTATCTCTGGTGGTCTGGGAATTTATTGCAAGAAATTGCTCGAAAAAATGTATGAATTTGCTTGAAATTGAAGTGAATTGAGTCCGCACCACTTAGGTCCGAATGAACCAGCGTTGTTAACTTTTTTTTTATTTTTCAACAGCAAATCGACAGAGCTTCAGAAAAATTTGTAAATATGCGTGAATATGCAGTGTAGTGGTATTTATTGCATCAAGATATTCTGACTAGATTATGTAGGGTTGATCAAATTACCTACTTTATTGTTAATATTCGATTAATCGTTATTGGTAGCAAAAATGTTTACTTTTCTTTTTTCCAATACTGTACACGTGGAAGTACCTTTTAGTTGGGCTCATGAACCATACCAACAGGTAGAAACGATAGTAAAAGAGTCTTACTGTACATTTCAATACTGAAGTCTTCAAAAACAATTATTTTAGGTACATAATGGTCTTTACACTTAAGGAGTCGTTTAAGTTAAGCGCACGTCAAACGAATTTTTTAATTTACAATATCCACTTTTTACTGAATTGGATGTTTCATTGTCTATGATATGTGTATCATTGAACTAATTACTTGTGATATTGATTTACGCCAAGACAAGGCGATAGAAATACCCATCGTAATTTTATTCATGGGAGACTCCAGAAAGTCACTTGTGTATATCATCGAAAAACCAACTTAAACTGAGATTGAAGTCGCTAAACGGATGTATGCTGCAGTGACAATGAACGAGATGGAGAGGAATCCCAGAGAATGCAACCAGCGCATGGTGCGGTGCACCGATGTGGGATCTTCTGGGGGCTGAGTATGGTTTCCATACTCAATCGTTCTACTGAAATGACTCGATGAAGGAGTGATGGAGCTGAGGGCAAGCATCGGCAGCCATGGAATAACCGAACACATGAAACAGAAGAAAATGGGATCATCGGTTGCATCGGAGAGGTCTTCATGCGCAAAGTGTCCGAATACACCCACGGTCAGTTCTGAGTTCATGTTTTGCCACTGGCATTTGTTTGATACATTTATGCCATTCCCGTCGACTACATGCCGCCCAGAGCGAACTGCATTCCCATCGGACATGGCTGATCCCAGTCAACAACTATTATGCACATACGTAAGCAGGGTTTCCCGACCGTTAAACCCACCTACCAGATAGGGACGGAAGGCAAGTGCAGAACGAGAGCAGCACCAGCAGCTCGACACAAGACATTGTTTGAAAAATAGATTGATTTTGCTGATCTTCTTCTCGCTTCGGCTCCGATTGGGGTTGCAGCAGCGAAAGACAAATGGAAACATGGATTTTAAAATGCAAAAACTTTGTACGGAACGAACTGTAATGCTGTCCTCTTCATTTGAAATTCAATTTCCCTGTCAGCAGCGCAAGTAATGTACGTATCCATCGTAAAGCGGCGGAATTCCTCGGAGGGAATCTTCCCATCTCGTTCAATTTATTCAAAATGGGTGACCATCCTGAAACGTGCGGGAGAGGAGAGGAGGTGGGACGGAAAATGCACCAAAATTGGACCGTCATTAAAGTCCTGCCGGCTGTTGAACGGGAGCGCAAACACTCGACTTTCGTCTATTCGGCACTCCGAAGCGCGGGAGTGTCATCGACGGCTAATGGGCTTCCTGGCAGTCACGTGGCGAGGATTAGCAATCCCGTTTTGTTGGCTCTCTAATGAAGTGTTGATCAAACCACTTGAGCGCACTTTTTGGTGTGACAAATTTTCGGCCGGCACGGCTGCAGGGATGGGGGAGAGAGTGTGAGTGCATCGTGTCTCATTCGGCAGAAACGTTTATCTCCCCTTGCTTTCTGTGATCGGCGCATTATTACGGAATGTTTTGGATTGTTTCCTTTTTTGTTGGCTGGAGGGTGGAAAAAGATGAAAAGGTATCTCTTCCCCTATAAATGATTGATTCGATTGGATGTGGGATAAGGGTTTGATAGGATTCATTAAGGTGGAATTTATCGAATACCAGTCGACTGAATCTTTGGAATTTAACGAGTCCCCCGAAAGTAATATAATCTAATACGTCTATATTTTCTACTTTGTTTTCTTGTGGCTGACTAAGAAGATTAAATGTGAAATAAAAGGATAATAGTCCTTGTCTTGTCTTTTTCTTTTGAGGAGCAAAAGATTTTGTTTCTCTCTGTTTATCGCTTGCACGTGTATAGTATTCAAGCCAAGTAAGCCAAATTTCTAAACAAAAATATTCCAAAATATTCGTTAAACATGGCCATTGGACTCACCGAATAGTAGCCGTATTCCTGAATGCCGCCAGATCACGCACGTTCCCGCACTCGCACTGTCAGTAGATATTACATTCCTCGTAAATCCTGCACCTCGTATCCCATTATTGAAATGAAAACTGAAAGCCCTCCAAAATGAAAACCAAAAAAAAAAAGAGAATGATCCAAACAATTCCCTCTTCAGGCGGAAGCGAATTTGTGTGTACGGAAGGGATACTTTTATCACCGGTAGCATCTTTATGTCTCCTTTCGGGGCAGTTCCGAGCGCTTCGCCGTGTTATCGCCGACGGCAGATCATTATCGCGTCATGGTGCCAGTGGGTGATCCTTGCTAATTTGTGCGTATGTGTTTTGTGCGAGGAGAATGGACATAAACGATCCTTCCATTAGTCAAATTGACCAACGCACGGAACTGAGCTGTGTCTTTCCATAAAACAATTCGCTACATTTATTTCCGGTGTTAAACAGGGCAACATGTTGCCGCCCAGTGACAACGCCGACCAAAAATAGATACAAATCAACCGAATAATCACAGAGCGATGCGAGTAGATAAATTCCGCAGAAGTGAAATCGCAGGTCCGAATATGGTTCCGAACAATCAATCACGCGAGCTAATTAAAATTTTGATTCCGGCTAGCGGGAGCACCATTCGCCCACAGCTGCAGAGTGATTGGGAGCTGTAAATTACCGAACATTCATTAAGTTAATGAGAAAAAATGTTGCGCAATTGAAAATGAAGAAAATTGTCCATGCCCGGGTCGACTGCACACCGGTGATTGCTACAGATTGCAAATGTGTCACACAGATTTCGATGACAGTCGGGTAATTACCGCTGCAGGGCAGCTTCCTTTTTCCCCGCTCGTTTTCCTCACCGGCATTCCGGTCTGAGTGGACAACGTCCGGTCGCCATATAGGTATGTGCGCGAACTGATTGGATTGGCAAAATTGATTGAGCGTGAAAATTGCACCAAACCCGTCGTCACACGTCATCCACTGTGGGTGTGAATAGAGGTAAACTTCAATGGGAAAGTGCGGCTAATGGTTCGATCAAGCTGATAATGATTCTGTGTAATACGCATTTTTGCTTTTCCAAATTAATTAGAGCAAAATACAAGCGAATGATTAAATACGCATATTATAGTGATCTTTATCTATATTCAGCTCGATTGCGATTTGTTGACGAAGGAGTACGTCTTTCATTAAGGGTGCCTAATCAGAAAACAGGCCACGTTTTTATGAAATGAAATCAACGTTAATAACTGTTTTTGCTGCGAACGGATTTTGACGATTTGCATAAGAATTGAATCAAAACTTCTCTAAGATCTGTTTGATATGCTATACATTGCAATCCCCTAGTCGGTAAATTGCTTAAATTTGTGAAAATTTGAAGCATTCGCATTTTCCCATACATTTGTTTTGTCCAATTATGTGCTTACCTAACCGTCCTATCAATAACTCGCAACTCATGCAACCTCGATAGCATGAACGACGAATACCACCCTTGCAAATGTAAGTGCGCTGTCGCTAGCGTATAAATATTACATCTCCTATGAGGACAATTCTCAGTCTCTTTCTATATCCAAAGCAGCGAATATCACTCAAGCCGATGACATAGTGAACGCGATTCGATGCGGAATTCAATGCGGCGAAACTGTTTGTGGAGTGTTTTGCCACGTGTGAACGCAAGTGATGGTTGCCAGATGATTTTCATAAATATCTTCACAATCGAGCTCATCGAACGAAAATAAAAATTGAGTTGTTAACATATTAGTTTCGTTTTGTTCGATAAATCATATAACTTTATTCTAATTTATATCATGCATATAATGCAAACGTTACGTTGAACGTTATAAGAACGATCTCACAATCCAACTGTTTAGAAAATAAAGACATGTTATCATATCTGGCATCCTTGTGCTGGGTTGTTTACATGTAGAATGAAGTGGAATGAAACGTCAAAAAACTCGCGATCTAAAGCGATCAGTATGTCATAGCATCGCAAAACGTTAGACCCGTATTTTTTAATTTTTTCATTAGGGCGGGCATTTTGGGGTGGTCCTAAAAATCAATTTTTTGACTTTTTCCCAAAAATGACTTTTCAAAAATTCATAGCTTTTGAACCACTTAACCATTGCAAGGAAAATGAGTTTTATTTTAGTAATTATTGATAGTAGTTGTTCGATAGCTGGATGGGGTTGCCGACTGGATTCCGATTGGATGATGCCCCACCAAAGTATTAGCGTTAATCGCCGATGCAGTCCTGCCGATTCGGTTGGATACCCTGCCGAAATGTGGGTTGAACTCCAACGCAGTCCTTGCGTATCCGTTAGATCGTGGATATTTTCAGTACACGAGTAAAAGCGCGGTTTTAAAGAAATCACTTCACAACAACTTCATAACTTTATTAATAAATTTAAATAATACAAAAAAAAACTTTCTCGATTTCTCTAACTGATTTCAGTATTCCAAAAGGTGTGTGTGTGTTGAACAATAGAATGATACCAGTATATATACTGATTTTGTTGGTAGCAATCGTTGTTGCATAGCTATCACGCGATGATGACGATACATCAAGTTGAGGGGTTTCTCGATTGGTCATTTCGCTCACCAACAGTAGTAGTAGTAGTTTTTATTGCTTTCATGACTTTGGACTAGAAGGCGCTATATTTCTTTATGTATATTCTTGAAAGCTGAGGATTTTTCACATAACATATCTCAATATCAGAGATGCCTTTTTTTCGTTTTCGAGATATGATGTTTCAAAGTTAATCGATGGTTCGAAAAAACAAATTATATCAAATTGAAGCTGGCAGTTATGTTTCTTTGAAAAAATATTACAAGGTGGATTTTTCGTTTTTGCAATTACTGATTGAGTTAGTTTTTCATTGTATTCTCGATTAAAGATAGAGGTTGCTATATTTTTTATAGAAAGCTGAGGATTTTTTACATAAGATATCTCGATATCAGAGATGCTATTATTATCGTTTTTGAGTGTTAATTTTGCAAATCAATTGCACATTTTTCTATACAACTACAGATCGGACTTGATTATATACAGACTCGATTGTATACAATTTTGAACTCGATTATGTACAGTTTGAAAAAAAATGTTTTTTACATTTTAAATATGACTTTTTTTCAAGAAAAAATGTAACCTTTCAACGTTAAGCTGAAATTAATGTAGCTATTATAAGTACAGCTGGGTCAAAATTGTGATTTTTGAAAATTTTGCTTGAACTTTCATCAGAAATTGTTTATATCGATATTGTAGAGAAATTAAGAAAGATAGATAGGGTGTCAAAGAACAAATTGTAGAGCGGTTAGAGAGCTTTAACTCAATGTATAGAAACAATCAAGTGTACTATGATTTTTAGGATAAAATTAATAATAGCACATTAAAAAATCCTAACCTTTAAGTTTTCACTTCCAAAATGTTATTTAAATACACTAATTTAGATGTTCCACTATTATACCCTGTACTAATTTTCCTCAACTTTCAATTGGAAGCAACAGAATCGTTTTCGGTAGTGTACTTTTAAATGTTTTTTTTTATTAAATCGTTTATTTTTACAGGCTCAGTTACATAAGTTTAAAGGAGCCAAACTCCTGACTGTATTGTTACAAGTATATATAAACATTTTTCCTTAATTCTAATGTTAATGGTGTAGAAAACCGATTACTCGCGGTCTACTCGAGTTTAGAAGGGTGACATATTTTCTTCAGGAAAAGAAAGGGATAAAAGGATATGTTAACAATGTTCACTCTCACATTCACTCTCACATTCATTACACTCAATTCTTAAGCCTATCTTATATCTAATATGTATTTACATTTCACCTTATTCTATTGTTAATGAGAAGGGATTTGATTTCTCGCGAAGGAAAAGGAAAAGGAGAATATAAGGATATAAGGACAATCAGACACGAAGATCGATAACATTTAGGAAGACATATATTTGGGACATGTAATCAAGGTCTAAACCAGCCAACACATCTCTCACCGTTTTTAAATGTTGAGCCAGTTCGAGATAATAGAGTCCGAAACAAAAAAAAAGTTCTATAACACTGTCATTGTTGGAATTCGAACATTTGCGTAGATATTTTGCGTAGATATTTTGCGTAGGCTAGTGACCATTCTATCCTGGATTTCTCGAGTCGAGAAAGTCGCACCACGCTAGATATGGGGTACAGACTAGGGGGGCCGTTGCTGATTAATGGTCAGCTGCATCCCAATAGGAAGTATCCCGTGTCGGGCACATGTACAGAGCATCGAAGACTGCAACATATATTTTGGGAAAAAAATTAAATTTGCGTAGAAGGATTATTTTCGTCGAATATGATCGTCTATCACCTCCTGAGAGATTCTGGATAAAATTATTGTTTTTCATGTGAGAAAGGTGTTTTCTGACTTTAAGGGGATGGATAAAAAATTAAATTCTTCTTTTATATTCAAATACAGCGCGGACTCGATTATATACAATTTTTGATATATAATGGAGTCAAAAAAATATTTTTTATTCGTTTTTTTTGCATGTATTTTTGGTTTTTTGAATATAATTTTTTTTTGAATTTGAATTTAGATTCATCCCCTTAAAGTTAGAAAACACCTTTTTCATTGAAAAATATAAATTTATCCAGATTCTCTCAGGAAATGATAGACGATCATATTTGATGAAAAAAATCCTCCTACGTGTATGGTCGAATTTCTACAATATAGAACTTTTTTTCTATTTCGGACTCTGTTGCCTCAAACTGGCTCTGCATTAAAAAGTACGCTACGAAAGACGATTATATTGCTTTCATTTAAAAGATGAGAAAATCCAGTACAGGATGTACTAGTGGATCATCTAATTTAGTGGATTTCAATAACATTTTGGAAGTGAAAAACTTAAAAGTCAATAATTTTTGATGCGTTATCACTAATTTTATCATAAAAACATTATATTAAACTAGATTGCTTTTATCAATTAAATTGAAGCTCTCTATGTGCTCTACAATTTGTCCTTTGACATCCAACTTCTATCATTCTTAATTTGGCTGCAATATCGGTATAAACATTTCCTGTTAAAAATTAAAGCAAAATCTTCAAAAATCACTACATAAAATACATGCATGAAAAACGAATAAAAAAATGGTTTTTTGACTCGATTATATACAGGATTCGATTATATACAGTGAGAAGCAATCCGAGACTGTATATAATCCGGGGGCGGTTGATCTCACGTGCTAAAGAAAACAAACTGAAACCTTTGAAGGCATTCTTTAACTAAATTAAAAACTTTTATATATGACAAGTTCAATAATCATCTGTAGGTTCTTTTCGTCAGTCTGATCGAATCGCTTATTTGCACGAAATATTGCTTATACAGGTCGGATTCAATTATATACAGACTTGATTATATACAGACTCGATTATATGTGATTCGATTATATACAATACAGTTTGGAAAAAAATATTTTTTTATATTTCAAATATGACTGATTTCAAGAAGAAATGTAACCTTTCAACGTTAATCTAGCATATCCGCCTGAGTCCGCACCTGAAAATAGAGCAATTAGTCTAGCTATTTAACTTAATTTAATATTGTCATTTACCTTTTCATCGGGCACAAAAACCTGATATACATTATACCTCTCGAAACACAAGAGCACAACAAACAATATGTAAATAATCACAACCCACAAACAATAACTCAATTGTCAGAATAGGAACAGATGGAAATGAATCCGCTATATAAAGCGTATTGATTATAGCGAACATTCGAGAAGGAACCCGACCAAAAAATCAATCGCAATTATAGGCTATTCAGATGACTATGGGACCTATCATGTTAAGAAATGTTAAGAACGAGCTCAGTTGCGAATCAACAATCGATTAGTATAGATCAGCCTTTGACTATATTCGATCTCATTTCTTATCATTCAACGGGTAGCCAGTCTATCCTCATCTCAACACTCTGGAACTCCGCTTAGAAACTATCAGGGCGGAGACAAAGGTGTTTTTTGACTTCAAGGGGGTGAGTCAAAAATCAAATTCCTCTTTTATATTCAAAACACAAAAAATGCATGCAAAAAAACGAAAAAAAAATTTTTTGACTCGATTATATAGGATTTGATTAAGTATAGTGAAAAGAAATCAGAAACTGTATATAATCTAGTCCGCCCAGTATTGCACGAAAATTTATATTTTTCTGAACAGCAATTACGTTTCCATTTTTAATGGTGAAGAAACAGGTATTCAACACATCAAAACGATTTTAATAGACGCTAAACACATTGATTCACACTCAGTTGATTCTTTACGAGATTAAATAGTGATCAAATAGTTACCCTTATGTACTATTCAAACGAGCGAGAAAAAATAATTTCACAAAAAAGCATGAAAACTATGTTTTAGTAATACATAAATCATCAAACTATCCATATATAAGGTAATGTACACAAGTGGTCAGATAATCTAAAAATCAAGATCAAAGTTAAAGAGCAAGTGCCTTCCTCTCACTGACAAATTTTTGGAAGCTCTACACAATTACTTTGGAACTCGCTTTTGCGGATAATCCGCACCGCAGATCAAAACATCTGTTTTCAAATGGTTGTTTCCTATATCAACTATTGATTAATTGCTTCAATGATACATAGAAAATCTTTTTTTTTTTTGAGTAAGTGCGAAAATATTCAAAAGATGAAAACTGGTTTTGAAGATAAATGAGGGGCTCAGAATGCAAGGGGTGTAAGTGACTTGATCGATTTCTCTTCATCAACTTTTTATTTAGTTAATAACTCAACTGCATAAACGTTCCAATTTAAGTTTGCTATGGAATCTGATAGATGAGGTTCTGACCTATCTTCCATATTGTCAAATACAGCTGGGAATGTATTTGCAGCTAAGTTATGACCAAAAGAGAGAGTCGACGTAGAGAAATCGATCAAATCACTTACACCCCTTTCATTATAAGTCCCTTAAATGGCTTTGAATATTCCGTTTTTGCAGTTTGCAGTCGCCAGGTGTTAATCCGTTAAGTTTCATTATTTGGGTCGATTAATCTATTCCTGAGATTCCTGACCACTTGAAATGCTATATCAGAGAACTTGAAGGCAATCATAGCAGATAAATGTTAACGAATTGAGTTATAAGTGTATCCAGTACAACACTTATTTTTGTTATTTTTGCTTCTCCGATTAAGGCTCACTCTGTGAAAAGTAGTTCAACCGATTAAGGCTCACTCAGATGTTTTTCCTTCGGCCAATCGACATGCACTTAATTTGAAACTAACTTGCAACCCCTATTCAAGGTCCCAATATATGGTCAGGATGATATGCCGAATTCTGTGAAACTATTTGCAAAATTGGAACTGCTTTAAATGCAGATGCAGAATGCAGAAAATCCTTTTACGAGATTGAAATTTTTTTGCTATTGATACATAACCTCTTAATCTCTTTGTTTCGGTAAAAAATCAATGGTTGATCAGAATAACTCAGTTCTCTGGAAGCAGAAGTTACTCCCCGTGCGATTAGTCCTTCGAAAGTATATCATCCAACGATCAAATTACGTCGACTAAAATTAGCACCGCAAACAATTGAATACTGTTGGCACAGTTCCTAGAACAAACAGAAAAAAAAACTTCTACCGACGCTCTATTACCAGCATTCAGCGCAAAACAGAGAGATGAATAAAAAATGTAAATCACTCGCAAACAAAATTCAACAAGAATTCTCAATGCTTTCCGCGAAGCTACCATCACAGCCCATCGAGCAGCATCCACTGTGTTGGGGTATAATTATCATAATTGCAAAAACAACATTACGAGTGAAAATCCTCTTAAATACGTTAGGTTCGAGTGGGTGGGGAAAAAAGGTCCGCCACCGTCATCCAGTGCCATCAGTTAGTGCAAAACCGACTCCACTCGACTCCCGAGCAGGGAGGAATAAATGAATGCGGATGAATGATGCTTTTTTGCTCCAAATAAAGTAGATAGATGTGAATGGGAGGCAAAGTCTCACTAGTGGCCACACAAAAAAAGTCCTTCGCTTGCTCTCTCTCTCTCTCTCTCTCTCTCTCTCTTGAATGAAAAGTGACTGGAAAAACGAGTTGTACCATATCATCACTCTTCTCCCCCAGCGTACGGAAGCAAAAACTGCTCCAAACGCAAACCATTAAAATGAAGAAGAAAAATCTTTCCGTTTGTCGGTCTTTTAAACCCTTTAGTGGTTGCAGCAAAACATTCTCCCACTCACTCTCCCGTCCGTGGGCTCAATCAAATAGAAATGCTAGGCCATTCATCTAAAACTAGGGTGGGGGACCAGACGAGCGAAACAAAAATTGAATCATTTACACATGTTTGATGGTTCCGTTTCCGGATGACTGACTGACCGTGTTTCTGTTCACTCGCGTCCTCGCGGGATCGCGTATACAAAAATAATGGCTCCGCTGACACTTGTGGGAGAACTCGGTTATTTGACAATTTAATCCGATGCTGAAACAGTCCCGGAATGATGGACTCCGGTCAATGAAAGCTGTGGTCATCAAATCCAAATTCGGTTTTTTCCCTCTACTGTTCTCGGTTGATCAATTTCGATAATTAAAGGCTCCTAAAATGGGGCGATTGGTTCTGTTTGTGGAAGCCAAAACGAGGTTTTCCTATTGGGTAGGAGAGAGAAAACATGTGGCAGTGTTTTTGGGCCCCATCGGTGAAAGGTTCAATTTTGCTGATGAGTTTTGCAAATTTGCTGATTGATTTTTACACCTGCGGAGCATTTGGGATCGGATGAAAAAAACGCGGATCCGACGCGGATTTCACCTCACGTGACTGAATACAATGGCGGGTTTAGGAGCGTCATTCCAAGACCATATTTCGCTCATCCCTTGACAACGTTACGGTGGGACAATATATTGAAATCAGTTTGGAATTAGTTTGCCTATCAGTCCCATGCACCACCGCATTGAATCGTTCTATGTGAAGGGCTTCAAATGGTTGACAGCACTCGTCTCTTAGCATCAGTCGACAGTTTTGAACGGTATGATGATTTACTGGACTTGAGTTCGGAGGAAAGAGCGGGCAGAGGTGAGGAACGAGACGGATTTATTGTTAAATCCCGCTGTCTATATTTGACACTTCCTGGGTTTGGCGAAAAGAGGTACGCGGAAATTCCCCCGAATTAGTCACTATGGTGATCTTCAGCAGATGACGTCGCTCGAAGACTGGTTTCCTCGAATAATAATTGTGCTTCGGAGAGTTGCTCTAGAAATAGAAGTTCCAATTATTTTTTAACGTAAACATATTCAAAGAAATGTTTTTTTTTCTTGAGCGGGGTGTTGGGATGATGGTTAGGATTCATTTCTGAATCGAGGTGATTTAGATTCGGATTTGCATGCTATATATTAGGCTGTCAAAAAAGTCCTGCGGTATTACCGCGAGGTGTCGTTGTAAGCGCGTAGTTCTAGTTGTATTCATTGTATCGAGTCATACTATAGCTTGTTGGAAAGGTATTTTTGCGCGCTATAATATAGTCCTTGACAGTGTTTTGTTTGGTTAAGTCGTTCGTGAGTTATAGTGTCGCAAATATGGAGCAAAATAAAGAGAAAATCCGACATATTTTACAGTACTACTATGACAAAGGCAAAAATGCATCTCAAGCTGCCAATAAAATTTGTGCAGTTTATGAACCCGATACAGTTTCCATTTCCACCGCACAACGATGGTTTCAACGTTTTCGTTCTGGTGTAGAGGTCGTCGAAGATGCGCCACGCTCCGGAAGGCCTGTCGTCGAAAATTGCGACAAAATCGCTGAATTAGCCGAGAAAGACCGGCACAGTAGCAGCCGTAGCATCGGCCAAGAGCTGGGGATATGTCATCAAACCGTTATTAACCATTTGAAGAAGCTTGGATTCACAAAGAAGCTCGATGTATGGGTGCCACACTCGATCTGCTGAAATTTGTCAAGAACAATCCCATGACCACGGCAAATGAGATTGTAAGCACCGTTTCTCAGATCATTCAGAGCTCACTGTCTGAATTGAAAGATGATTTGCAAGAAACCAAAATTTTGACAAAATCACTTGCCGAAAAAATGCATTCGTATGATTCCGAAATGAGTTGCGATAGACCGGCCTGGCCAAAGATCAAGCGAACTCGTGCTACATCTGCGAAAGAAACGCCAAAGGCCCAACTGAGTTCAAAACTTGTTGGTGGCACCAGGTCTGTTGAGACGCAAAATATTATCGTCGAAACTGTACCCAAGCCGGCTGAAAAATTCTGGATTTACCTGTCCAGAATTGCGCGCCACGTCACCGAGGATGATGTTTCTAAACTGGTGAAAAGTTGTCTGCAAACGGAACAAATTATCGAAGTTCGAAAACTCGTGCGCAAAGACACTGATCTGAAACAACTAGCATTCATCTCATTTAAAGTTGGAATTGATCTGCAATTGAAAGAGACTGCTTTGGACCCATCAGTCTGACCTAAAGGGATTTTCTTCAGGGAATTCGAGTCTCAGGAATCTAAACGGGATTTTTGGATACCTGCAAAACATCCACGAATTGGCGAAGGAACTCCTGGCTTTTCTCACACCCCGACAGCTACTCCATCGCAATAAATGACACCTCCAGCTCATTGCCATATTTCCAACCTCATCTACAAACGGAACGCACATCAAACAGCTTGATGGAAGTCCCCGAGCCTCCCGACACAGTCGCGAACTGCCGCTCTTCTAGATACATCGACCATTCCAGCCATCCCAGTCGTTCCGTTCCTGTGATCGGAGTTGGTGAGGGGGTCTTCCAACTTGCTAACTCTGGCAAGTATAAACACTATACCGCTTCTTCGCATTATGTATTCGGACCCGTTTCCAGCGATACCGCGTATCCTCAACTCAACCTCGGTGGAACCCGCCCAGTGAATTCAACCAGGAATTATCTGGAACCGGAATGCATTGCTAAAGTTTCCATGGGAGCCCCGAATCCGCTCGACACAGTCGCGCCCTTTGAGGTATCCTGTCGTCGGAGTCATTCCGGTCCTGATGTCGACGAACGGATAGGGGTCTCCCATCCGCCTACTCAAGGCAAGTACTGCGATTCAAACAGTTTTGATTCTTCTGATGGACCTTCGCTTTCCAGCAAACGATTGTCAGTACGTACGCCAATTCACCACATCAACGTACTGAGCTACATGCGTACTACCAGAACATTGGTGGTATCAACACCCGCCTCAATGAGTATCGACTCGCGTGCTCAGATGGTTGCTACGACATCATTGCTCTGACGGAAACTTGGCTCGACAACCGCAATCTCTCTAATCAAGTTTGTGGAGATAACTATGAAGTCTTCCGCACGGACCGAGATGAATTTAACAACACAAAGTCATCCGGGGGTGGTGTTCTTGTAGCTGTCCACCGACGACTGAAAGCTCAGCTAATTAAAGAATCCGGATGGTCCTGCGTCGAACAAGTGTGGGTTTCTATAAAACTGGAAGGTAGGAAGATGTATCTCTGCACAATTTATATCCCTCCTGATCGTACTCGAGATGTCACATTAACCGATGCGCATGTACAATCGGTGTCGACAATAGCTTCACGTGCGCTTCCTGCTGATGAAATTGTTGTATTTGGCGATTTCAATCTCCCAAATTTAAAGTGGCAATTTGGTTCTGGAAATTTCTTGTACGCTGATCCTGCCCATTCAACCTTCCATGCTGGAACGAATGCTTTACTCGACGGTTATAGCTATAATTTGCTTCAACAAATCAATTCCATTAGAAATGAAAATGACCGTATGCTCGATCTCTGCTTTGTGAGCAAACCTGATGAAGCTCCGATGTTATCAGTGGCACCTGCGCCCTTAGTGAAATCAGCGCCTCACCACCCTCCACTTCATTTCACTATGAATATCAGTTTGAATAGCTTCAGCATCGTTCCTACCGCCGTCCACTATGATTCTAAAAGTGCTGACTTTAATAGCATAATTGGAGTGCTTTTAGACATTGATTGGTATGAAATCTTGGACAAGGACGACGTCGATGCTGCTGTCCAAACCTACACGAACATTGTGAACTATCTGATCGACAGACATGTTCCGAAGAAGTTTATACGATCATCCACTCATCAACCCTGGCAGACTACCGACCTTCGTCGACTCAAAACCGCTAAGAAGGCTGCACTTAGAAAATATTCCAAATACCGTCTCCCATCCTTGAAACAACGATACCTACAACTGAACCATCAGTACCAAAAATCAAGCAAACGATGCTATTCAATCTATCTACGTCGTATTCAGCGCAAATTCAAGAGTAATCCTAAATCTTTCTGGAAATACGTCGATGAGCAGCGTAAGGAGTCTGGATTACCGTCTTCTATGTTTCACGATGGACATGAAGTGTCTGACACACAGGAAATTTGTAGCCTCTTCTCTGCAAAGTTTTCCAGCACTTTCTCGAAAGAGAATCTGTCCCTAGACCAGCTCTTGAGGGCCACAAGAAACGTTCCAATACAGAACAGTTCGTTGTTCCGAATCATCGTGGATAATGCAATGTTGGAATCGGGCATCAGCAAATTAAAATCCTCGTATTCCGTCGGACCAGATGGAATCCCAGCATCAATTATGAAAAAGTGCGCAGCAGGGCTGTTATTTCCACTATGCTTATTGTTCAATCTTTCATTGACAAAAGGCATCTTTCCATCGCTTTGGAAGAAGGCTCACATTTTTCCCGTTCATAAAAAAAGAGATAGAAGAAACGTCGACAACTACCGAGGTATCTCCGCTCTGAACGCGGCTTCTAAACTGTTTGAGCTTGTAGTCATCGAATCGATTTTCACTCACTGTAAGCATTACATATCAATCGATCAACATGGTTTCATGCCGAAGCGTTCCACCACAACGAATCTTCTTTCGTTTACGACATACATTGCTGACGGAATGTCCGGAGGTATGTCCCAAACGGATGCGATTTACACGGACCTGTGCGCCGCCTTTGATAAAATCAACCATGACATTACGGTGGGTAAATTGGATAAGCTTGGCTTCAGCGGCAATGTTCTACATTGGCTCACATCATATTTGGTCGGACGCTCTCTCGCGGTTAAAAAAGGCGATTGTTTCTCCGCAGAATTCCCTGCTACATCAGGAATACCTCAGGGGAGATGCTCCTCTAACTAAACTTGACTGCGTGAAGGATCTAGGAGTGTATTTAGACTGTAAACTGGATTTCAAAACTCACGTCAACTACGTGGTTGGAAAAGCTTCCCGTAGTCTTGGATTCATCATGCGCACTGCGAGGGATTTCACCGATGTACACTGCCTCAAATCTATGTTCAGCGCTCTAGTTCGTTCAAGTCTGGAATACTGTTCAGTAATTTGGAATCCGCACTATCTGAACGGAGTCAACAGAATCGAAGCTGTACAAAAGCGAGTAACCCCCATCAGCTACCTAGCTATGAAAGCCGGTGCCAACTAATGGCTCTTGACACGTTGCACGTGCGAAGGGATGTGAACCGCGCCTTATTTGTATATGATGTGCTATTGGCTAGGACAGAATGCCCAGTTATTCTGGAGAACATCAACCTTCTGGTTCAACCTCGAACTTTACGTGACCACTCTTTCCTCCGAGTTCCTTTTCGTCGTACCAATCATGGATACAACTCAGCCATATTGGGTCTTCAGCGTCTGTTCAACTACTCTGACTTCGACTTCCACTACTCAAGGAATGCGGTTCGGCAAAAAATTTTTGAACAAATACGTAGATTTCATTAATATC
This sequence comes from Toxorhynchites rutilus septentrionalis, assembly GCF_029784135.1. Classification (NCBI taxonomy): domain Eukaryota; kingdom Metazoa; phylum Arthropoda; class Insecta; order Diptera; family Culicidae; genus Toxorhynchites; species Toxorhynchites rutilus. The sequence continues at coordinate 22,903,375 of NC_073745.1, forward strand.
ATTGGGGCGAAATTCCGCCTGTTGATAACGATTGAATAAATAAAAAATAAAAATAAATAAAAAATAACTCGAAAACTAATAAAGCAAATGGAACCAAATTTGGCATGTGAAGATATTAGGGGACACGAAATGTTTCCGTGGTGAATAGACACTACTCCCCCCTGTCTGAGGGGAGAAGAGAGGAGGGGTCTGACTTTATTCTATCATATTTTCTGTATCAAACATTTATTTCATGTAACGGAGAAACATGTTAGTTGCAAGTGGTTGAAAAATCTTGAACGAAAATTGTGTCTGAAAATAATCTGATATCATAATGGTGAGTTTTGGTAAAAATACTAGGAAATTTATAGTAAAAGATAAATTTAACGAGGTCGATTAGAAGATCAATCAATAAACGCTCTGCGATTGGACTCATGAACTTGCGCTTAGTAAGAAAACGTGAATGTTTGAAGGTATTGATAACAAAAAAAAAAACAAATTTTGGGTGGGACGAAGTTTGCCGGGTCAGCTAGTGATTGAATAAAATTGTATTCCGCCCAGTATTAACACATGCGAAAAAAAGATAATAATAAAATAAACGGAACTGAATTAATTGTTTGAACACTGTTGAATGGGAAGTTATAATAGCTCTGTTCAAATTAAGATACGAGTTAACTGATTCTCGGGAGTCGCATTTGTTGCATTTTCCGGTCCGAAATGGAAGAAATTGACAAGAATTTGGTAGAAGGTTAAGAACACATTCAATGAAATAAATAGAATGGCCATAACAAGGTTATAAGTCGAATAATAAAATTCATCGATTTTTTTTTCAATTCTAAATTTCTAAACTTAAATGCATTTTATGCGTCATTTTACTACTTTTTAAGACCACTTCATTTATGATATCTATAGTAGATCGCCGTGTATCCCACATTCACATCTGTTCTAAACGTTAAGGTGAATTATTCTTAGCATGAATAACAAAATTAGAATAGTCGTCATCATCTCTGTTACGAACATTGAAAAGCTATTAGCTCAAACCGTATTAGCTAGGTATTTGAAGAGGTTAAATTTTCAGGCTCTTCAGCCTAATTTTCACGATTCGACCTTTGGAGGAAACTGTATAACGCGCACATCTGCCCATCAGGACACCGTCGTGACATTTCCACCTCGAAATGTCCTTCGCCGTAATCCCACACCGTGACAAAGTCAATTGAAATGATCATTTCCTCGCTGATATGAACGTTTCACTGAAGCTCTTAATTAACGGTGGAATGTTGAAATGTTAATCCTTCCCTCGCCATTCGCCTGACGTTGTTTGTATGCGCTGGAACATATGGCACGAGAACCAAACGTCAGGCTCCATGTTCCCTCAGCACATCCTTGTACACAACTTTTATCAAATCCAGACACATTTCAAAATTTCAATACGCTAGCAAGGCCGCTGACTGACAAGCGCATGTAAGCGCTGCTATCAGAGCGTCGTCGCATCGTGCGAAACTTTGCGTGTAAAGATTTATGATTGTCGCAACGAAAATGGGACTTATGCTCACAAGGACGCTCGGTTATTTCTCTCTCCCAGGACTGACACACTCATTATTAAATACGCTTGATTTTCCATTCCCAACCAACCAAGGAGTCGGGTTGCTTTTGCATAATTGGTACTTTCGCTCCTTTCGACGTAAAGCAGCTTAGTCGTTTAGCGACAGAATGTAAACATTTTAATGTTGATAACTGAATGAGTTGAGCCTCCACTCGGTACGACTGCAGGTTGTTTTTTTTTTCCACGAAACATTATTATTTTTATGTCAGTCGGAAAGAATGGTGAAAAAAAGTTATGCCGTGAAATGCTGACGCTGGGAACGGTTTTTCATCGTAATGAAGATACGTTGTCACATGTTTATGACTGCTCAAGATTTTGGGTCGTTAAAATATTGACGAGTTCACATATTTTTTAACACATTTAATAAAGCAATGCATCTTTGCAAATTGAAAAATCTACTCAATAAGTTTGAAGATGATTCACAGTGCATTACGATGGAATCCCCAAAACAAACCGATCAGAGAATATATCACGCCTTCTCCAGGGAGTCAAACTAAACAATATCATGCCATGTGATAAAATGCTTTCAAGCAGTGTATAAACACTGATGGTGCGTAAAATAGCTTTTTTTTCTGTACTCTTCCATTACATTTCTTTTATCAAATTGAATAAACTGCTTTGAAAGTAGATGAATCTAAAATGGATGGAAAGTGACGGGGGAAAAACACACACACAAAGTAGGGTGCACAAATGTTGTTGAAGAACCATACTTCGACCGTGGCATCAAGATGGAATTCCCGCTCCCCATAAATCAATCACATTTCGACAGCTCCGTTCGGACTGAACCGAACTGAGCAGTACGCAAATCCCTACGAGGGACCCGAGCAGGCAATCTCGTTTATCAACATAATTACATCTACGGCAGAGGAGTTTATCGAGCGACTCGCGGAAAACTTCACCGGTAACATGTTTAATTTTCTTTTGATAGCTCCGGGGGTAGTCTCCGAACGAGTGTTGTGTACCTATAAATCAATCGAAAGTATTAATAATTTCTCGATAGCCCCTCGAGACTCATTTCGCTCTGAAACACAAGTAACTGTTCGACACAGTCTTTTGTGGAAACTTTGGCGTTTCATCTCGGCCGAAGAGAAGATGTTTTCGGTGGGTTGAAAAATAATAGAAGCGAGCACATTTTTCGGGCGCCCCGAGCACTTCTAGGTTATAATTCCGAGAGCTTTGCGATGTAAATTGTTCACTGTCGCCTCCTGGGGGTCCATCGATCAGCTGCCATGATTCCCAAGTGTCGACTGTAGTGGAGATTTTTAGGAAATATCGGTAGCTTGGGTATCAGCGCTGTTTTGGTTGTTTCTGAGGAACAAAAACACCTTCAATGCCAAAGAGTTAGCCAACGTCATAATGAAGAAGTGGTCGGGGTACTCGGAACCAAAAAATTGGGCACAACTTTGTTTATTGAAAATAATTAAATATTTATCGCAAACGATCGAGATTGTAAGTACGAAAGATGTGAATTGAAATTGAGTGAAAACCATTTCCTGAAATAAGGATTTGAATACATCAAATTATGATGGAAATATTAAAAATAGAAGTTTCATCACACGAAGACGTTGACGATTGTTTGAAGTAATACCAATCATTTTTGTAAATATTTCTCATAAACAGTACATTTTCATACTTTATTTCTGCTATTTCATTGATAATATGCTGGATATGCTAAATTGGGTTACTCAGAATAATTATATTCTATTTAAAAATAAAAGACTTTCATTATTTTGATTTCGTCTTTCGGGAACATGTTGGGGGGACAAATTGAAAAAAAGGGTTGATTATATTGCTTATTGCTCACCCATTTTCGGTGGATTTAAGAGTTTCTTGCACCAATGAATTTATCTTAAAGTTAATTCACCTCCAAAAGCGAAAATCGCTAAATGTGTTGCTGAGCGCGTCCTAGAACGAATTGTCCGATTTGCGCTGTCTTTATTTAACACGTTAAACCCCAAATTTTTCTTGCTGCGCTTTCCATTCAACCCGCTTCAACAGCGTTTGCATAATATCAGTGTTGGTCCAGTCAGTCAAAGACACCTATTGTATAAATAGAATATAGTCAAAAATTTGACTAGAAAGTAGCCACGGTTTATAAAATATTGGAAAACAAACCGTATACACTTTTATTTTCTTATTTCGCAACTGTCAGTCCCAGTCAGTCAGCGCTTTCCTATCAAAAAGCTCAATGTCGGCCCCTAGGGACCGACGCGGGGCTTAACGTGTTAATTGTATTTGTCTCTATACATCGGACGAAACAACTATAGTAAAATAGATGAAATGTGGCAGCACTGTCTACGTTAGCAAACCATTTTTTTATAATCTAGCTGACCCGGCAAACTTCGCCCTGCCCAAAATTTATTTTCCGTTATTACATTCACGTTTTCTTACTAAGCACACGTTCATGAAAAAACTGTTCATTGACTGATCTTTTAATCGAACCTTTAAAATTACCTTTTACTATAAAATTCCTTTGACTTCTACCAAAACATATCAAATTATTTTCAGACATATTTCTTGTTCAAGATTTTTCAACCACTTGCAAATAAAATGTTTCTCCGATACATGGAATAAATGTTTAACACAGAAAGTATGATAGAATAAAGAAAGTCCTAAATCGTACAATTCCTTCCTCGAGATTTGCTCTTATTAACACATTCGGCGATCAATTTTTATTTATATAGATATAAGAAGCTATAGGAGTGCGTTCTATCACATTAAAATCCCTTTGCACATTCGAACAAAGATCTATTTCGTTGGCGCAAACATCAAATAGACTAACAACGCTTGTCACTATGTAGTTGAAGAACATATGGGAATTGAATTATCCTAATTTTCCCATTTTTTTCAGAGTTTTGCGAAAATTTTTACAGAAACATTTCTTGTTTCCAAAAACCCTCACATCCCAAATTTGGCTCCATTTGCTTGATTGGTTCTCGAGTTAGGCAGAAGTTTGTGTTTCATTTGTATGGTAACCTCGTTCCTCTTAGGGAAAGGGTAGTTGTGTCAAATCACATAGAAATAGAAACGTGTATTGCTCCCTAGAACCTCCGTGTGCCAATTTTGGTTCAACTTGCTTGATTCTCGAGTTTTGCAGTACAACGATAGTCCTACGTCAACCTTGCAGTTATACCACAGATATAACCCACTTCCTGTTTTTTCAGTTTTGTTTCAACATTACATATTCCATTTTGCTTCAACGAATGTATGCATCTATTTAAATAAAAATGTAAGACAAAATCTGTTGGTAAGTGAAAAACCCGAAGAAGGGATGGTCCGATTTTAGCATCCTGTATTTTGTTGTATTCGTCTCTTCCCGTAGATCAATATAGTGGAGAGAAAAATCGGAAAATTTTCGGAAAATCCTGAAGGAAGGTCGGAAAATTCGGAAAATTGAATTCCCACATGTTCGAAAATTACATCATAATAAGCGTTATTAGTCCATTCGATATTTGCGCTATCGAAATTGATCTTTGTTCGTAAGTGGAAATGGATTTTCAGGCGAAGTAACGCATTTCCATATCTAATATCTATAAAAAAAATGGAAGGTCAAATGTGTTGGTAAGCGCAAAACCCGAGGAGGGAATGGTTCAATTTGAGTCATCTATATTTCATTGTATTCGTCTCTTCCCGTAGATCAATATAGCGGAGAGAAAAATCGGAAAATTCGGAAAATTGAATTCCCATATGTTCTACAATTTGTTAAGCGTTGTTAGTCCATTTGATGTTGGCGCTAACGAAATTGTTCGAAAGTGAAAAAGGATGTTCAGACGAAATAACGCATTCCTATATCTTCTATCTATATAAACAAAAATGGAAGGTCAAATGTGTTGGTGTGCCCTAAAAATAATGGTCCGATTTGAGCTGTCTTTATTTTGTAATATTTTCTGTATCAAACATGTATGCCATGCAACGGAGAAACATGTTATTTCCAAATGCTTGAAGAATCTTGAACGAGAATTGTGTCTGAAAATAATTTTATATTATAAGGACGATTATTTGTAGAAGTAATAGACAATTTATAGTAAAAGGAAATTGTAAAGGGTCAAAGGGTAATCAGTCAATGAAGAGTTCAGTGATTGGACTCACTAACGTTCATTTAGTAAGAAAACGTGGATGTTTGGAAGTATTCAAATCAAAAAATCTATTTTGGGCGGGACGAAGTTCCTCGGGTCAGCTAGTGTAAAATAATAATGTATTATCGTTCTCTGAGTTAGAGTGAGGATTTTTTTTCTATGTAATTTATTCGGGTAATCTATAAGTGGCTTGTATCTAAAGCAGGGGTTTTCGAACAATTTTGACCAAAAGACCCCTTTTCCAGAATGGAGTGATATCTCATACCCCCATAGCCAAATTTCTTTGAGAATTCTATCTTTATTTTTTTTCCTCGTCCCCGACATTCTTCCATAAATGAAAATAATGTGACTAACCAGCCGAAAGTGTTGAAAGTCACTGTAATACAGAAAAACAAATTTCTCATCATTTCCAACAGAATAAATAGACATAAAATTCAGTAAATATCAAGTGTAATTAATAATTGTTAATACAAATTGAGTAATTAAAAAACTATAAAAAACATTCAAATCGCAAACTTATCTATCCGCAGTTACCAAAATACGGTTCAATATTGGTTAGTTAAAGCCTTTAATCTCCGCGTTCGTTGATTTTCAATGGTTCCTTCGGTTTCGGGTTGAAGCCTTTCTCGACGAAGATATTTTTCAGTAATGTTCCTCAACGCAGGATACCGTGTTTCAATATTGTGTTGTAACCAGAACTTATCACAACCGTAGTTGTACTCCTGCCTGAGCTCCTCATCTGTGCTGATGATAATCAACTTTTGTTGCATCATCTCATTGGCTCATTCCATGGCATATCCACCAGCTGACCCGACGAACATTGTCCCGCCCAAAATTTTTATTTTGATATGAATTCTTTAGAACAAATTTCTAAACTCTTTCTCAACATAACATAGTTCTATGGGCAGAATACAACAAATACAACAAAATGAAGACGGCTCAAAAAGGAACCTTTCCTTCTTTGGATAAGATTGGATAAGCATTTATATAGATTACCACATTTATATTTTCACCTTCAAACAAAGATCAATTTCGTTAGAGCAAACATCGAGTGGACTAACAAAGCTTATCATGATGTAATTTTCGAACACATGGGTATTCAATTTACCGAATTTTTCGAGGTTCCTTCAGAGTTTTCCGATTTTTCTCCCCAAAACATTGATCTACGGACAGAGACGAATACATCAAAATAAAGATGCCTCAAATCGGACGATTCCTTCTTCGGGTTTCGCGCTTAGCAACACATTTGGCCTTATTTTTTTTATTTATATGGATTGGGAAATTTGAAATTTTTGAAGAACCCAAAACATCTTAGTAATATACTCGTGTAATGCGTCCAAATGAGTGACACATGATAAAACACAAATTCAAAAAAGCTGAAAATCTTGCTAAGTAGGAGCCTCATGGTGGTCAGCGAACTACAGCGTGTAGAAGTAACCGAGTAAAGATTGCGTCGTTTTACTCATATAGCTGAGCAAATAATCGAGTGTTCGAAGAATTGCTTCGAAGCTTATTGAAAGCTTTTATAACATACTATCTTGATCAAAAAGTTCCCGGAATCACCACCGTGTGACGCTCTCGGTCACCCGTTTTTATTTTTTCATTTTTTTTTGTAGGTTGGCACATCTGTCATTGACATTCGTGGACATTTGGCTAAAAACGAAACGAATACCATTCAGCAACCACCGAATTTACCTGATTTGGCTCCCTGTGACTTTTTCCTATTCGATCGACTCAAGAAACCACGTCCCACTAACAATTTTCCCTCCCATGATAAACGCTAGGGAACCACGCTATAGAGGCGACCCTTCTGGCCTTTGGGCGGCGATTATCATACTAACATTCCTTCCCTTCCCCTGGTGACTGTAAGGACGTGGCCGGCGTCGTTATTGACCATTTAAAGCTCGAATCGCCGAAAATTGCACAAGGAGAATGATTTGCTAGTCCCAAGCGTCATTCTGCGTGTTCTTTGTGCAATTTGGTTGGTTCAAGTCAATCACGGAGAGCAACTACGAATTGTACAGTCTTCCCAAGCTCAGCTCAGCTCGATCGACTCAAGAAACCACGTTTCAGCCCCGAGATGGGATAATGGAAAAATCGAATATGGCGCTGGTGGCCATACCACAAATCGAATATAATCAATGTTTCGAGGATTGTATCAAGCGCTGGCATAAGTGCGTTGCAGTCGATGGGGAGTACTTTGAAGGGGACAATATCGAAATTGATGTATGTTATCTTGTATTTTTTGTTTCCTGAATAAACTCCGGGAACTTTATGATTTTTTCTACATAATGCTGTATGTGAATCACGCAGTGAACGACCAACCATAGATAGTGCACAATAGCCATCAGTTCCATGAAATAGCTTTGTCGGTAAGAAAAAAAAACCGTTCCGCGACATGAAAGATCGATTATCAGTGTCCATATAAGTAGCAAAAATATATCTATAATGAATTGAATAACATGTTTCCCTCTTCGAGACCCATCTCAAGTTTCCTGAATTAATTTCAAATATTTTTTTTGTTACGCCAAAAAAACGCTGTAGAAATTCGCCCAGTAGACCGATCCTTTTGAAAATTTTAGACAGTAAAATAAAAACTATTAAACAACTTTTGGCATTTTCTTTTTATTCATACTTCGAGCCCAAGCCCGTATGCTCGCACCAATCCATTTTCTCTTGAAGTCCGCCTCCGATTTGACAACTTTTGGGTTCTTCCGGAGGGCCTGCTTCATAATCGCCCAATATTTCTCTATTGGGCGAAGCTCCGGCGCGTTGGGCGGGTTCATTTCCTTTGGCACGAAGGTGACCCCGTTGGCATCGTACCACTCCAACACGTCCTTTGAATAGTGGCACGAAGCGAGATCCGGCCAGAAGATGGTCGGGTCCTCGTGCTGCTTCAATAGTGGTAGTAAGCGCTTCTGTAGGCACTCCTTAAGGTAAACCTGCCCGTTTACCGTGCCGTTCATCACGAAGGGGGCCACACCATGTACTTTTTGGCAAACTTGGACAGTTCCTGCTTGCGAATCTCCTCCGGAACGCTGAATTTGTCCTCTGCGGAGAAGAACAACAGGCCCGGCAGCTGACGAAAGTCCGCTTTGACGTAGGTTTCGTCGTCCATTACCAGGCAATGCGGCTTCGTCAGCATTTCGGTGTACAGCTTCCGGGCTCGCGTCTTCCCCACCATGTTTTGCCTTTCGTCGCGGTTAGGAGCCTTCTGAACCTTGTATGTACGCAGACCCTCCCGCTGCTTGGTCCACTGGACGAATGAACTTGACAAATTCAGCTTATTGGCGACATCCCGGACCGAACTTCTCGGATCACGTCTAAACTGCTTAACTACGCGCTTGTGATCTTTTTCACTGACGGAGCATCCATTTTTGCCATTCTTCACCTTCCGGTCGATGGTTAGGTTCTCGAAGTATCGTTTTAGTACTCTGCTGACTGTGGATTGGACGATTCCCAGCATCTTACCGATGTCCCGATGTGACAACTCCGGATTCTCGAAATGAGTGCACAGGATTAATTCACGACGCTCTTTTTCGTTCGACAACATTTTTCCAAATTTACGAAAAATTGACAGTGAAGCATGGCCAACGTGATCTATACACTCTTATCTGATTATAAGCGAAAGCTGAAGATATAATTCCTAAAAATTAAATTTCTACAGCGTTTTTTCCGTGATGCAATTTAATGTGACACACCCTTTATGTGTATTATTTCTATGGAGACTCCTATCCATTCCAGAGAAGGGAGGGGTGTTATACCATCATAGAGATATTTCTCGTACCCAAAAGCCCTCACATCCCAAATTTGGCTCCATGTGCTTTATCAGTTCTCGGGTTATGCAGAAATTTGTGTTCCATTTGTATGGTAGCCTCCCCTTAGAGAGAGGGGAAGAGTGTCGAGCCACCATAGAAACGTTTATCGATTCCTAAAACCTCTATATGCCAAGATTGATTCCATTTGCTTGATCAGTTCTCGAGTTATTCTGCGCACAGCGTAATTTCCAAGTCCATAAGAATCAGACGGACAGAAATCCATTTTTATAGATATAGATGTGTAAACACATTGTAATCTAGTGAATTCAATTAGTAGATGAGTGTAATATCATTGAAGCTCCAACGTATTTCAGAACGCAAATGAACATGCAACCTAAGGGCAAGCTTGTTAAACAGAGAAATATCAGTAGCATGTTTGGACATTAGAGTGCCAATGCAAATGGTCATCTCGAATATTCAAAGCGAACTTGATTGAAAATGTTGATTCCCACGAAAAAAAACAGGAAGTGGGTTATATCTATGGTATAACCGCAAGGGTGACGTAGGACTATCGTTGATTTAGAGATCATTTGTATGAAGTTGAATCTGAATTCATTCTGAATGAATGAATATTTGGAGAACTTCGAAAACGAGAGCGTTACGATGGAGGCACAAGGTTTTATGCATCCAATATTGGATACGGAAATATCCTACTGATGGGGAAGAATAATCTTCAGAAGCTATCCTGTTGATTGCGATTGATTGAAAAATCACAAAACCTAATGTATTTGGTCACAGTGTTACATGGATAGAAAACATTAAAATAAACTCTTTCATATGAATGTAATTTTAAATTCCCAGAGGAACTGGCAGATTATTTTCAGTAACGATTAGATATTTCCACATTTTCCTCGATACTGGAAGCCCACCAGTGGTTAATGCTAACTCGATAACCATCTGTTAATAGCACTTGATTGAAACATATTTGGTCACAGTGTTACATGGATAGAAAACATTCAAAAAAACTCTTTCACATGAATGTATTTCTAAATTCCTAGAGGAACTGGCAGATTATTTTCCGGATCTTTCTCGATCCAAACGGAAAGAATTCCGTGCGTGTATGTGTGTGTGTGTGTGTAGCGGCTGCTTCGAGATCTTCCCGGGGAACCGTTTGTAGCATCACTCTTCTCCTGATGGATTCCCTTCCGGCCTAAGGTGCACAAACAGGCTCTTGGTGACACCGTTCATCCGCGCTTTCATGATAAATGAAGAGCTTCACCACAACAGCGACAACATGCTCCAATCGCTGTTCAATTAGAACTGAGTGGATTTCCGAGCGGCGCTCGCTTATATACCGATTGGTGATTTCAATAGCCTATTTTGAAAGCAAACTATTGAAACAAAAGACTATTGAAACAAGTTTTTGGATCAGAAAGTAACAAGTATAGAACGCGTAGACATTTTATCTTTCGAATGAAGTGTTTATCATACCATTTCGTTCAGTTGTTTAGGAGCTATTAACACTCAAAATCTCGGTCTTCGGCGTAACGCTTTCGTTTTCGAAACTTTGATTTTACACCCCGGTATAGAAATGAAAGACGTAGTCCTACGTCATTACCCTATGCAATATATCAGCTCAATCGGAACTCATTTACTAGTGTCGCACAGCGGTCAAAGTTTTAGTTTTTTGAAAACCAAAAAATCACTCAAGGGGGAAATTGGGGTTTTCGATTATTTTTTTTCTGATACCAAATGTCTTCAAATTGCATGAAACAAAAAATCGACACTCTGGGACCTTACCTTGGATGTTTTTTAGATTTTCAGAAAACTCAAATTTTGACATCTGCGACAATAATAAATGAAGTCCTAATGAGCTATATTTTGCATAGCGTATTTTATCGTGCAAATCAATATTTCGCAAGGAGCAAGGAGCCCCGGATGAAAAATCGATCTGACGATTTTCATTGGCACCCTAAACCATACATTTTGCTTCGTATTCCGAAAAAACGACTAATCCCCAGAGTGTGGATTCATGACAAAAAAAATTTTTGAGATGACACTAGATCTCGACGTTTTATGCAATTTTAAGACGTTTGGCATCAGAAAAAAATCGAAAACCCCGATTTCCTTTACTCCCCCTTTGGGTGATTTTTCGGTTTTCAAAAAACTCAAACTTTGACGGCTGTGCGACACTAGTAAATGAATTCCGATTGAGCTGATATTTTGCATAGGGTAGTTTTTCGTGGAAATCAACATTTTTAATCAACAGTCAGCTCGCGCAGTTCGAAACCGCCGGACGCAAAGTTGTTCGTGTCCGTTATTGTGTTGGAACAATACCGTTATCGGTTTCGCTGAAGTGATTGTTTCGCCCTATCGGGGTTTCCTTTATTGCAAGAGTGAAGTGATAAGTAATCACAACCAGCGGGAGGGAGAAGTCCTCCACTGCGGGCGCTGTGAGCGTGTGTCGTTTCATCGTCATCGTATTGTGGTGCGATACATCATTGCTGTTGTGCCAAGCGATCATCACGTGGTACTGTTGGAGCACCGTTACAAATCATCCGCACCGTGCGCTTCAAGTATTTTAGTATATATATATATATATATATATATATATATATATATATATATATATATATATATATATATATATATATATTAGGTTAAGGGTTTTTTTTTTTAAAAAGTATAAAAGTATATCTGCCATAATGGCAGAGTGCGATCCTCTTGATATGGACATTGAGTTTGATGTTTCCTCCTCACTAACTACTGGGAAGTCGCTTAAACGCGTTCCCCCCGCAGACGATGTCTTTTCAGAGGAAGAGTTAATCAACCTCAACAAGCCCCCTTCAAGAAAATTGGCAAACTTTTCCACTTCGCCCCCTCAATCTCCCGCTCCCGCTTCCGATTATCACCCGAACTTGCCTCCCAGCCCAACTGTTCCCGCTCCCGCTCAACAATCGACCTCGTCCTCCCCCTCAGTTGTCCCCTCTCCGCGTGTCAAGGTCTATCCAGAAGATGCATCTGGATCTGGCCCATGGGTTGTTTTCTTCCGGCCAAAACCCAACGGGAAATCGCTCAACGTCATTCAGATCATGAAAGATCTGACAAAAAATTATTCCTCCGTGGTCGAAATTAGAAAGGTTCGACCGAACAAACTGCGTGTTGTCGTGGCTGACCGGAAGCAAGCTAACGAGATTGTTGTCGACAATAGGTTCGTACTAGAATATCGCGTCTATGTGCCCTGCCATAACGTAGAAATTTCGGGGGTGATTACAGAAACGGGTCTGACGAGCGCATTAATAAAAGAGGGAGATGGCAGATTTAAAAAGCTCCCTTTGACGAAAGTTAAAATTTTGGATTGCCATCAATTAGGAAAAGTGTCCCAGGAAGAGGGAAAAACAAAATTCACGCCGTCCGACTCGTTTCGAGTAACTTTTGCTGGTTCCGCCCTCCCTGACTACGTTATGGTGGACAAATTGAGGCTTCCGCTGCGTCTCTTTGTGCCAAAGCCCATGACTTGCAACAAATGCAAGTCAGTTGGTCACACAGCAGACTTCTGCGCCAACAAGGAGCGCTGTGCCACTTGCGGAGAGCAACATGTGGGCAAATCCTGCAGTGCGACTGAGCATAAGTGTCCATATTGCGGGGGGACCCCACATGAGCTCTCAGCTTGTGAAACTTACAAGAGTCGCTGGGAGAAACAGAAGCGCTCTTTAAAGGAACGCTCGAAACGCACTTTTGCGGAAATTTTAAATTTTTTTTTAAAATTTTTTTTCTCCACAGGCCCAACAACAACAACATCCAATCTCCTCACACAATATCTTTTGCACGTTGCCAGTTGACGAAATGGAAGCGGACACAGCTCACGGGGGCACACCGTTTATTTCCCAAGGGAATCCCCGGCGCAAAATTGTGACCACTCCCAAAGTTCAAGGACAAGTCCCTCCAGTGACAACCCCTGTTAGCTTGCCTAAAAAATCGAGTGCAGCGGACAAGCAAAATCAGTTTCCTCCTGGCTTCCGTGGGAATAGTTCACCTTCGAACGACCCAGCACTCGAGGGGACATCAAAAACCCCAACTGTCCCTATTTTTCCGTCCAGCTCAACTTCCCAATCGGGATTTATAAAGTTGTCTGACCTTTTGGATCAAATCTTCAAGTGTTTTAACGTTTCCGACTCCATCAGAACCATTGTCATTTCAATGCTTCCAGTATTAAAGACAATTTTGCAACAATTGATGCAAACATGGCCCCTCCTTGCAATGATTATCTCTCTTGATGTCTAATTTAAATAGAGAGGTCGGAGATATCACTGTTTTATAGTGGAATTGTCGTAGTCTTATCCCTAAATTGGATACTTTCAAATTTTTAATTCATAAGTTCAATTGTGATGTTTTTGCTCTGTCCGAAACTTGGCTTTCTTCGCGAGATGATCTCTCTTTCCATGATTTCAATATTATACGTTTGGACCGTGATGACAGATACGGAGGGGTGCTATTGGGGATCAATAAGTGCCACTCATTTTTTCGAATTGACCTTCCATCTATTGGAGGGATTGAAGCTGTTGCTTGTCATGCAAACATCAGAGGCAAAGACCTCTGTATTGTCAGCTTGTATTGGCCTCCGAGAGCTGCGGTTAGCCGCAGCTCTCGGAGTTCACTCGAATTCACTATCGTTAGATTGCAAGTGGAATGTAATCCAGGACCCCAACGGTAGTGATCACTTGCCAATCAAAATTTCCATCACCATTGGGTCGAATTCTTCTGAATCTATAAACATGGCATATGACCTCACAAGACACATTGACTGGAAAAAGTATGCGGACGCGATTGCTCTAGCCATCAATTCCATAGATGGTTTACCTCCATTGGAGGAGTATAGCTTCCTTTCTCGTTTGATCTATGACAGCGCAGTTCGCGCTCAAACGAAACCCATTCCAGGTTCCACCATTTTCCGAAAGCCTCCCAATCTATGGTGGGATAGCCAATGTTCCAAGCTTTATATAGAAAAATCGAATGCATTTAAAGCTTTTCGGAAACGTGGAACTCCTGAAAATTTTCAAACGTATTTAGCCCTTGAGAATCAGTTCAAAAATTTGATCAAAGGGAAAAAACGTGCTTATTGGCGAAATTTCGTGGGAGGTTCGTCACAAGAAACGTCAATGAAAAAATTATGGAAAGTGGCTCGAAACATGAGAAATCGCTCTTCAACGAATGAAAGCGAAGAGTATTCACATCGATGGATTTTTAATTTTGCACGAAAGGTTTGTCCCGATTCCGCTCCCGTGCAAAAAATTGTTCGAGATATACCACAAGATAGGTGCGATCTTGATTCCGAGTTTTCGATGGTAGAATTCTCTATTGCTCTCCTTTCATGTAACAATTCTGCTCCGGGATCGGATCGAATTAAGTTCAACTTGCTGAAAAACCTCCCTGATGTGGCGAAACATCGCTTGTTGAATTTATTCAATCGGTTTCTGGAGCATAATATTGTTCCAGATGATTGGAGACAAGTACGAGTTATAGCTATTCAAAAACCCGGAAAACCCGCGTCCGACTTCAATTCGTACCGCCCAATAGCAATGCTGTCTTGTATACGGAAATTGTTGGAGAAAATTATCTTGTTTCGCCTTGATCGATGGGTTGAAACGAATGGCCTACTCTCAGATACACAATATGGGTTCCGCAGGGGCAAGGGGACGAATGATTGTCTTGCGTTGCTTTCTTCAGAAATTCAAATGGCTTCAGTATTCTTGGACATAAAGGGGGCCTTCGATTCTGTTTCAATAGAGGTTTTGTCAGACAAATTACAATCTCGGGGTCTGCCGCCTCTATTGAATAATATGTTATATAACTTGCTTTGTGAGAAACATTTGAACTTTTCTCACGGAGATTCGGCAGTAAGTCGGGTCTCTTACATGGGACTCCCCCAGGGCTCATGTTTAAGCCCTCTTTTGTACAACTTCTATGTAAGCGACATCGACAATTGCCTTACACAAAATTGCAGCCTAAGACAACTTGCAGATGATGGAGTGGTGTCTGTCGTTGGATCAAACGAATCCGTCCTGCAAGGACCCTTACAAGATACTTTGAACAATTTTTCAGCCTGGGCCATTGGTCTAGGGATCGAATTCTCCATGGAGAAAACAGAGATGGTGGTTTTTTCTAGGAAGCATAGACCAGCAAAACCAAAGCTTCAACTTTTGGGTAAACCGATCACTCATGCTATGTCATTCAAGTATCTTGGGGTCTGGTTCGACTCCAAATGTACTTGGGGGGCCCATATTAGGTATCTGAGTAAAAAATGCCAACAAAGAATAAACTTTCTCCGTACAATTACCGGCACCTGGTGGGGAGCCCATCCCGAAGATCTTATAATGTTGTATCGAACAACTATTCTCTCAGTGATGGAGTATGGCAGTTTCTGTTTTCAATCAGCTGCCAAAACACACCTCATTAAACTCGAGCGAATTCAGTATCTTTGTCTCCGTATTGCGTTGGGATGTATGCCCTCAACGCATACCATGAGCCTCGAGGTTTTGGCAGGCGTACTCCCACTAAAAGATCGCTTCAATTTATTATCTCTTCGGTTCCTCATCCGGTGTAAGGTTATGAACCCATTAGTGATCGGAAATTTTGAGCGGCTGATCGAGCTAAATTTTCATTCTGGATTCATGAGCTCATATCATGAATTCGTCTCCATGCAGGTTGATTCTTCTTCGTATATTCCCAACCGTGTTTGTTTTCCTGACTACATCAATTCCTCTGTGCATTTTGATCTGTCCATGAAGCAGGATATCCATGGAATTCCAGATTATCATCGATCGGGGATCGTTCCTACGATTTTCGAAGCAAAGTATGGGCGTGTCAATTGTGATAATATGTACTTTACTGATGGGTCCTCTATGAATGAGTACACAGGATTTGGAGTGTTCAACATATTTTTAGCACCTCACACAGTCTTCAGTATCCTTGCTCAGTGTACATTGCTGAATTGGCAGCAATACACTGGGCGCTGGACAGCGTCGCCTCACGACCTGTTGAACACTATTACATTGTAACGGATAGTCTTAGCTCTGTCGAAGCTATCCGTTCAGTGAGGCCGGAAAAGCACTCGCCGTACTTCCTTGAGAGAATACGAGAAATTTTGAGTGCTTTATCCAGACGCTGTTATGTCATTACCTTTGTCTGGGTCTCTTCACATTGCTCAATTCCGGGTAATGAGAGGGCTGACTCATTAGCAAAGGTAGGTGCAATTGAAGGCGAAATTTATCAGCGTCAAATCGCCTTCAATGAATTTTATTCTTTAGTTCGTAAAAATACCATCGTTAACTGGCAACGCAAATGGAACGAAGATGAATTGGGCCGGTGGCTCCACTCAATTATCCCTAAGGTTAGCATCAATCCGAGGTTTAAAAGTCTGGACTTGAGTCGGGACTTTATTCGCACCTTCTCCCGACTCATGTCCAATCACTGTTCGTTAGACGCGCTGCTTTTTCGTTTTAATCTTGCCGACAGCAATCTCTGTGGTTGTGGCCATGGTTACCACGACATCGAACACGTTGTTTGGTCGTGCGAGTTGTATCTTGTCGCCAGATCGAATTTAGAAAACTCCCTTCGGGCTGGAGGAAAGCAGTCCAATGTGCCAGTGAGAGATGTGTTGGCTCGGTTAGACCTTGATTACATGTCCCAAATATATGTTTTCCTTAAAGCTATCGATCTTCGAGTGTGATGTTCTTACATCCTTTCCCCCTGCTTTTCGTCCTTCGCGAGCTATCGGTTCCCTTCCTACTAACATTAGAATAAGTTAAATTGTAAATACATATTAGATGTAAGGATAGTTTTAAGAATTGAGTGTGAAGTGTCAGTGTAAATGAGAATGTGAATGTGAATGTGAGTGCGAGTGTAAACACACATCTCCTTACATCCCATCCTTTTCCTAATGAAAATGTGTCACCCTTCTAAACTCGAGTCGACCGCGAGTAATCGGTTTCCTATTTCATTAACCATAGAATTAAGGAAATAACATGTTGATATATGCTAGTTGAAATATACGTAAGAGTTTGGCTCCATTAAACTTATGTAACTGAGCCTGTAAAAATAAACGGATTAATAAAAAAAAAACATTTTTAATCAAGTTCGCTTTGAAAATTCGAAGGTCATTTTTTCCCATACATTAATTGGCACTCTATTGGACATGAATTTGCTGATGACTTCTTTCGTGTTAAATCGCGTGTTTAACACGTTGAGCTCAGCGTCGGTCCCTAGGGGCCGACGATTTCTTTCTAGTCGAATTGCTGACTATTTTCTATTTATACAATAAGTATCTTTGGGAACTGGGACCAACACTGATATTGTGCAAACGCTCTTGATGCGGGCTGAATGAAAGGCGCAGCAAGAAAATATCGAGGCTCAACGTGTTAAAATACAGAGAAATTTAAAACGTGCCTGAAGGATTTGTACGCTCAAACACATTATCTTGCGCGAGCCTGTTAACGTTTTTTTACTTGCCGAATTTTTCATCTTGTACTTTTTGTACACTTTTCTTTTCATCTTGCGCACGCTCATCGCCTTGTTGAGTTTTTAAAATGTACAGCAATAATACTTTCTACTTAAACTACAGGGTGGGCCATTTAAAGTGGAAGCATCTGGCAACCCCATAACTTTTGACAGAGATGTTAGATTAACAAATGTCATACCGCGTTGGAAGCGTCATTTCAGTACAATTTTAACCATGGAACAATACACACCTAAACAACGCGCTGAAATTGTTCAGCTGTACATTCAAAATAACTTCTCAATTGTGTTAACTAAACGTGCGTGGAAAAATAAAAATAAAGTTAAAACATCGCCTGGAGACAACACTATACGTCGATTATATGCCAAATTTATATCGTCTGGTAGTGTTGGTAATGCCAGTCATCTGTCCAGACAACGACCAAGACGTTTCGACGAGAATATTGATGCCGTTCGAGCCAGTGTTGCAGAGACTCCATCGACATCAGGTCGCCATCGATCGCAAGAGTTAGGCATCGCTCGAACCACTCTCCGACGCATAATTCGTGTTGATTTGAAAATGTTTTCGTATAAAATTCAAATGGCGCTACAACTTAACCCATCTGACTTACCACGTCGACTTGATTTTGCGAAATGTTCCCCGGAAGATTAATATCGAAAAACGGCGATTATGACTGGCCACCGAGATCACCTGATTTGACGCCTCCTGACTTTTTTTTATGGGGATATTTAAAATCCAAGGTATAAACTGGTAAACCAAGGACCCTGGCTGCGCTGAAAGACAATATCCGACAAGCAATTGCTGCCATATCGGCCGAAACATTGGGCAAAGTGATGGAAAATGCCGAAAAAGGGCACATTTTGCGGTCAAGGTCAGAGGCGGTCATTTACGAGATATCATAATCAAAAAGTAGTTAGAACAAATCTCCTTGGACCAAAATAAATGAATTTCAAAAAAAATAATTTAAAATTCCACTTCTTTACTTTGCTATTGCAAAAACAAATCCTTCCACTTTAAATGGCCCACCCTGTACTTACTACTTTTAAACACGTAACATAATATGCAGCTTCTTAAATATTTCAAATAGGAACTTTTGTTATTTTATAGTGGTCGATTTTCAGACCTTGTCGACCCCCAAAATCAATTTTAGTGTGTGTCGACACTTGGGAAACCGAAATCGACCCCAGGGGGTCAATATCGACCACTTTGAGAAACCCTGATCTAAACTAACCTTGCTAACATAATCTATCTTCAGGTCGCGGGAAACGAAGATTGTTTGCTTAGGTGAGTGGAAGAATATATGTATTTGTTTTTGTTTTTCGAAAGATTCAGATTCTCTTTAAAATACATGCGAAGAACAGTTAGATCATATGCAATATTTGAGACGACAGATCAAGGCAAGAGCAAGGATAACATAATGCTGTTTCGTCAGCAAACAGGCTTATTGTACCTATCAATGGCAGGTTCTTCTTCTTCTTCAATGGCACTAACGTTCCTAGAGAAACTTCGCCGTCTCAACGTAGTATTACTTGCGTCATTTTTATTAGTACTTAGTTGAGATTTCTATGCCAAATAACACGCCTTGAATGCATTTTGAGTGGCAAGCTCTAGAATACGCGTGATCACAGTGCAAGTCGGAGGAAATTTCTTTGACGAAAAATCCCCCCGACCAGAACGGGAATCGAACCCGAACACCCGGCATGTTAGTTATGACGCTAACCACTCGGCCAAGGGAGCACAAAAATGGCAGGTTACCGATATCATTGATTTACAATAGAAACAACAGAGGTTCAATATTACTACTCTAAATAACGCCAGTATCTATTGAAAGTAGGATACCTTGCTTTCTACTGATGAGATAGCAAATAACGAGAACACTGGATCTTCCTCGGATATCTCATGTATTCATCTCGAACTCAAGTAAAAAGAAAATGAAATCTCTTTTGGTAGCATTTCATTGACAACCACCGAAAATCGACTCGTCGGAATAATCAAAACATTTCAGAATCTATTGAAAACGAACCCAACAGTATGAACGAACTAAACTCAATCACTTTAATGTTCCCCACTCTCCGAGTGCTTGCCGTAAAAACCTTTACTGCGCGAGCAGCCATCAATCCAACAAGTACATCAGCCAGCGGGAATAAATAACTAAACGGCAAAAACCATTCATTCCAGCACGAAAAATCATTACCGAAATCAGCTCCTCCGGCCAGCGGATGACCCGCGCGTGAGAAGAACCACTCAGCCCGGACTGACGGTTGTGTCATAAAGTGAAATAAAATAAAATAAAATAAAATAAAGTAAAATAAACAAACACGCGAGTGCCAACGAAACTCCGGTATCCATCCTTCGGAAGAACGTGTCAAAGCAAAGCAAAGCCGTTTCTGACAGCATAGAAAAGTTTTGATGACGCGGCACGAGACGCGAGAATTGCACCTTCAGCCCGCTGAAACAAAAACAGAAAACCTGAAAAAGTAAAGTACGCCACCTCCCTCCCACCATCATAGAGCGATTCACCGCCACCGGGTGGGTGGTGGAGTTTCTCTTCCCAGCAATTTTCCACGCTTCCTCGCCCACATCATCAACACCACCGGCGCGAGAGTGAACAAATATAGCGTGCCGAGGGTAGCTATAAATTGAAAAAGCTTTCCGCTTGCATTAAATTTTCTGCTATCAAATCGAACATAATAATAATAACATTTCATCGTGACGATGTGGAATAGAGGGCAGGCTCTTCTGCCATCCAAATCGATGGTGGGGTTTGCAGGTTGTATGAATTCTAAAAAAAAACACTTGAGAGTGGGGAGTTTGCATTTGAAGTAAAATGTTTCTTCACCGTAAATTATTTAAATGTAGACAGTTTTCTGGAAATGGCATCGGACAGATCGGACGGTTTGCATTGCATTCGTGGAAGCTTTTCATTTTCACCAACGTTTTTATTACAACATACTCCTCGGATGGTTACACTTGCCCAGTGCCTGAACCAAAATGTGGGGCATTATTACGTATCAAAATGAGAACTTTTTCATTACTCAACATTCCGATTGAAGCGTCGGGAGCAAATTCACGAGGTCGCTGTGTTATCGAAATGATCAAGCCGAAACAAAGATTACAGTACAGTGATAGACATTCGTTTAGCCGCACTTGGAAAAAACTTGAAACACTTACAAAACAACAAGGAATGTCCTTTTTTCGGGATATTTATTTGCTGTAGTTGTAGTATATTTAAGCCAATTTTATTAAAAGGACAATCACACACACAAGGCGGCATCGGTGGATATAAACATTCAAACGTTGTTTTTCCCCGAGACATACGTTTAGCCGCGGGGCATAAAAATCAGGTTTTCACATAATCACCAAGCCTTTATCTATCTTTTTTGAAAAAAATACTTGGGAATGTTTAATTTACAAGGTAAATATTAGATGTGCAACGTGAGAAGATTAGTGATCTACGTAAGGTATTCTATTGACGGAAGGGGGGCGGATAATAATAAAGATATTAAGTGAACAAAAATTTCCTAATCGCTCGATCGTAACAAAAATTGGTCGATCTGAGAAAGTGGTAAGGAATTTCTCTAAATAGTGCCAGAAATATGGGATATAACGAAGCTATAAATTGAAAAAGCTTTTCGCTTGCATTAAATTTTCTGGGAACACCAAAGTTACTTTGCGTCTTAAAGGTCGAATAAGACACGAAGTACCAGGAAACGATGTCCTGCTCATACATTAAGGCAAAATCGGTTATTCCAGTGACGAAGAGGCATATTGTGCGCATCTTGAATGAGTCACCAAACATCATGTGGAAGAAACCTCAAGGGAAGCCGAGACTGACCACCACCCATAAGCAGAACCATCTCATTTTCGCCCGGCAATACTTGGAATGCAAACTGGAATGGAGAAATGTTGTATCCGGCGAAAAAAGTTCAATTTGGATGGACCGGACTGTTACAGTTGCTATTGGAATGAACTCCGAAAAGTATCTTCAATTACTGGAGGACCATATTGAGAATAACGCTACCGAGGATATCGTTTTTTCAGCAGGATAATGCATAGGTCCACGTTTCCAAGCAAGGCATGGTTTGCTGAGAAGGACATTCCGCTTCTTGAATGACCTGCTTGCAGTAGACTGCAATCCCATAGAGAATCTATGGAGAATCTTGGCCGAGATGGTCTAAGCAAACGGATGACAATTTGACAACATTTCCAGCCTCAATTCAAGAGTCTATAATCAATATGGCAACACTTTAAAAGCTGTCTGACTCGATGCCAAAACGAGTTTTCACAGTGATCCGAAATGGAGGTGGACATACTAAATATTAGCTACCGATTGGACTCGAAATTTGCCGCACAAATTTTCTTATATTGAAATTTTAGGATGCGGCTAAACGAATGCCACCCTGATTCCACATATTTCAACTACTTAGAAAACAAAAAGTGAATTTATCCTTTTTTTTTAGAATGAATTCGATGAAAATAAATAATAATAATCTTTTATGAACAAAACTGTGCAAATAATTGACTTATTTTTAAAAATATTGAGGAAAAATTAGGTGCGGCTAAACGAATGTCCACCACTGTAGTAGAGTATTTTTTGAAAATTAAAAAAAAATGAGCCTGATGAATAAATCATCAATAACGTCGCCAAATCGAAAAATAAATTATCACCCGTCCCCATTCGCTCCACTGCCGGTATAATGAGCACTTCCGTATAGCGGGATCGCAACGCTGGATTAAAAATAATGGCTCTGAAGAGATATGACCTACGTTGTACTACGTGGAATTTATGATTGGTACGTGATTATATTTTTTACTTCCCACTCGCCAGTTACTCATTCTCCTCCCGAGAGGATGAGTGATAGCAGCTGCTTAAATTGCTTTAACAAGTTAAAATTCATGCTAAAGTCGTTCGTTTCGTAAAACTTTCATACCCGCGATACGGTCGTGTCTATTTTTTTCTTCTGTAAACTGCTCCCGCTGTAATTACAGCTCAATAGTTGAATGTTATGACAAGGTAATTATAGCAACTACAGGAACAAAAAAAAACAACAAAAACAACAAAGAATAATGGTTCACATTTTTTTTTTGCTCTAGAGAGTGAAGGCAATTCATTTGCTAGTCGTGAGAAAGCGCTCGACTGAATGACAGACGAAAACAAACATTGAATCAACTCGTTCATTCTAGCTCCCCTTGTTCTGTGGAAACGATTAGAATTGTTTTTAATTTATTTTTTCCGATTCGCTTGCTGTAATTATCTGTTGCCAATGGTATATAATTGGCACTATTATTAACTTGTGGTACCTCCGGGAAAAGCGACACCTGATGACTATATTACTAACGTAACAGTTAAACTAGAAGGAGAAGAAGATCATTGAGTGGCGGACAAAAAGGGCATCCATTCCGCCCAAGGGTTCTTGTCATCAGGCATATCAATATGCTCCGTTTTACGTTCCGAACTCGACTGTCCTGTTGTTTATTCACTTCACCAAGTTTTATCAATTCTTACATTTTGTTTCCTTATTCTAAGTTAGTAAGAGAAATGAACATAAACATAAACATAGAAGTTTGGTTTGTTTGGCGCGCGCTTGTTATGTTTCATCGAGTATACGCGCACGGTCGTAAAGTGGGTCAGTTTATTACGCTCGCTTATGGTCGTAAAGTATGTGTTGCGCGCTGCGCTGCAATTATGCGTCAGCTTTACTATGATGATTGAAAAATAATCAACATGACTCACAGTCATTGTTCCGCCTTAATCAGTATGTCGATTGAAACAGAATAATGTTAGTAAGCACATGTCTAGGAAATGAACTGATTTCGTTGTATAGTGTTTAAGATTCGTTCCAGAATTATATGGGTGTAAAAGTCCAACAAAGTCATAAAGTCATAAATGATAGTCGGATAATTCATGCGTATGCTACAATTGCATACAATGCCAAGTTCATATCGTTTTTTCTCGTCCAATTCGTTTGTTGTGAAAGAAATCGGGGATTTCGAAAAAAAAAGTTGATGCCAAATGTCTTAAAATCGCATGAAACGTCGAGATTTTCTGTTATCTCGAAAAAAAATGTTTCGTCAAAAATTGACATTTCAGACGAAAAAACGACCAAGTGCCAAAAAGTCATTTTTTGACAAAAAAATTCTTTTGATAACAGTGAATCTCGACGTTTCATGCAATTCTAAGACATTTGGAATAAAAAAATGGGTGGGTTATATCTATGATTTAACCGCAAAGTTGACGTGAGACTAGCTTAGCTTAGCAATCATTTGTTTGTATTGATTCATTTTTTGATTGAATGAAACAATTTCCGAATTCAATATATTTGCTTTTCGAGTAAAGAGATTGAATAAATGGCATGTGAGGTCGATTAATGCATTGTGATTATGGTCTTCGTCACAAGTAAATTAAATGACAGTCCTTCTACGTTTGGTACGATACCTAGGACAAAATATATGAATGGCAAAATTATCAAATTTTGATTATTTTATTTTACATTTCCCTCTGAAGTTTGTATCTCTCAAGTGTACGTACTTCTCGACCGCGAATTTGCTTGATTTGATGAACTTCAGGTACTCAGTGCCAGAAATTCAGTGAGCAGAAGATATGAAGTCATATCCTTCAATGCAATCTTGAATAACCGAGCCAAAGCGTTGTGTTTGTACCCGTTTTGGTAATCCGTGTTAGCAGAACACTTTTCGGAGTGCAAAAAAAAGAACATGCGGGTGCAGAAGTACCCCCGGCTTGCATGAATCAACAACTTCAACTTATACCATGTTCAGGAAACATATTCTAGCCTGCACAAAGCCAACCGAGTACAAAAGTACTCGCAGTTTGCATTTATTTTTGCAAAACCGATTTCCCCAGACACCTTGGTTCTGAAGTCTGTGTTAGACAAACACATTTCAGTCGGAACAAAAATACCCCCGACCTGCATGAATTTGCAATGCCAATTCCCCCAGACACCTTAGTTCTGAAGTCTGTGTTGGGGAAACACATTTCAGTCGGAACAAAAGTGCCCCCGATCTGCATGAATTTGCAATGCCAATTCCCCCAGACACCTTAGTTCTGAAGTCTGTGTTGGGGAAACACATTTCAGTCGGAACAAAAGTGCCCCCGATCTGCATGAATTTGCAATACCAATTTCCCCACGCTCCATGGATTTGAAGTCTTTGTTGGGGAAACACATTCCAGTTGGAACAAAAATACCCCCGACTTACATGTATTTGCAATACCGATTTCCCCACGCTCCTTGGTTTTAAAGTCTGTGTTAGGGAAACACATTTCAGTCGGAACAAAAATACCCCCGACTTGCATCAATTTGCAATTTCAATTTCCCCAAGGCTGCTTGGTTAAGATGGCTGTGTTGGGGAAACCTTAAATCGAGCCAATCAAAACGAGGTAGTTAGAGCGTTTAGATAACGCTTAACATTTTACAGTTATTCAATTGTTTATCTAATGATAAATAACATTTTATTAATTGTGATAGATGCGTAGAAATATTCACTATCAATTGATGCAAACATCTTTCCGATACAGTAAGATATGTTCGAGTTATAAGCATTCGGAATCTTTCATTTTTTCCTGCATGTTCTGCGTTTAGGTTTTCATTTTACCCCTCATATACTCCGGTTAGACGTAGTCCCACGTCAAAAATCCCTCCGATTTCCTTTGCTCCCTCCTTGGGCGATTCTTCGATTTTCAGAAAACATAAATTTTGAGATCTGCGACAATAGTAAATGAAGTGCGAATGAGTTAATATTTTGCATAGGGTATTTTATCGTGCAAATCAACATTTCGCAGGGAGTCCCGTATGAAAAATCGATATCACGATTTTCATTGGCACCCTAAATCATACGTTTTGCCTCGTATTCTGAAAAAAAAAACCCAGAGTGTCCATCGCAAAATTTTTACTGGCTTTCGGTCTGTTTCAATTGCAGTAAAAACCATTGAAAAACTCTTCTTTGTTAACACATTCAGCCGAATAAATCGAAAAACTGTATATTGAATTGCAATAAACTGCATTTAAGTTCTTCTAAAAATGTCCGTATTCCACCACCTTCCCTACTTATAGAAAAAGAAAACTTGTTTTAAGTGTAAGTGTGTAAGTTATTGTAACCTAAACAAGACATCAACAGAATGCAAAGCTCATGTACACCAGTGTTCAGATAATGTGAAAGGCAGCACCAAAACAAAAGAGCAAGAGCCTACCACTCACTGACGAATTTAGAGAAGGTCACGAGAATTACTATGAAACTCGCTTTCGCGGATAATCCGCACCGCGGTTCATCCACTCGCGGATAATCAAGGTTCCACTGTATAACAAATAATTAATCAAATAAGACATAGACACGAAAGAGTAGAGTCGAAAGCTATCAGACCTTCTCGTTTATTCGGATCAACTCGCATCAGACTTTCTCCTTCCCACTCAGATATCGATCACAAACTATGAACCCTTTTGCTCCTATATTCCGCTTGAGATGTGATCGAACCCTACAACATGCAACAGTAAGGTTACCCTGCTGGAATTTTAAAGCACACTTTCATGAAATATACGTTTACCTAAATAAATGCAGTGTATATCTATATTCCAAAATACTGGATTAGAGACGTCGGTTAATCGTTCAATTAATCTAAATATATCTGCAATTATAATCGAGTAATTTTGTATCGAATAATGAAAAATCAAAATATAATTAAAATATAATCAAAAATGAACCATTTTCAAGGTGAATATATTTTTAGGTTAACAGTTAGGCCATGTTCTCACTGCAGCGGGGCGTCAACGTGGCGTGAGTGGGGCGTGCTCACTTCTCGCAACGAAATTTTAATTCACTCACATTGCACCGTGCCAGCGTGTCTTCGGCGTGTTTTAAACAAATTGTCAATGTGTGTTTTTGAATGAAAAAATGAAAATTGGTTTATTTCTAAATATTCCAGAACCGTTGGACGTATCCGGGACAAAAATCGGACGGTAAAGAAAAAACGCGAAAAATTAAAATCATGTCACTACTACAAAAAAAACATATGCAAGAGAGAAGCGGAGTGTTTGTACAAATATCGCCGGCATGAATTGTTTTCGTTTGCACGCCAGCCACACGCTCACGACACGTCAGCCTGGTGTGAACACATCGGTAAGAACACACACGATTAATCGTAAGTATCACACGCCCCGCCCAAGCCACGCTGACGCCCCGCTGCAGTGAGAAAGAGGCCTTAGGCTACGCAATTATTTTATTCTCGCTATTATTATACATTTTAAATCTTACGGAATCGTAAATTCCGTAAGATTTGTTTAATATGCCATACATTAGAATCCCCTTGTTAGTAAATGGTTAAAATTCATGAAAACTTTAAGTGTTTCTATTTTCCCATACATTTGTTCTGTCCATTTGAGTGCTTTCCCGAACAGAGCTATCAATAACGAGCAACTTATCGACGACCAACGGAGGGGAAATCGTAGGATTTAAAGTCTCCGTGAACAAAGGAAAAGAAGAAGAATGAAGGGGAATACTTGCCTAGAGTATAAACAGTGGATCTCGCAAACTTTCATTCGGCATTCTTTGTGTGGACACCGACTGGACAACATCGTTGCTGGACGAGCTGGACGGCGAGGGATCGAGTGCCTTTCTCAAGGCAAGAGGGTGGAGGTGGTAGCGCTGGAGTAGAGTAGAGTAGAGTTTTCAAAGGGCCTTTCTCAAGGCTAGAGACGAATGAACTGCAAAAGTTTAAAGCCTCTATAATACAATACCTTCCTTCCTTCCTTTCATTCGGCATCGGACTGTTGAGTAATCCAGTTCACTTTGCTTTCGCTGCGCTTCGATCTAAGATTGGACCACTGGTGGGAATCCAACTTGGAAATCGTCGTTTGATTTTTCTGTTCGTTTTTCGCGATATTCATATCGTGTGTTCTTCTTTCCGCGTCATAAATTGGACGCTTCGCGTAGTGTGCAAGAAGAAGAGGAAGGCAGGATCGAGCCCTGCAAAAAACGAACGCATTGCCAGGGGCAATAAAATTTCGAGGTAAGCGTCATCTAATGATGCACGCGGTGTTGGTGCAGTGAAAAGCGCTCGCACTGAACCAAGCCTTCGCGAATGTGACACCGCACCGAACAACAGCGTAGGCGATTTCGGCGCGTCGGTCGAAAATGTAAACGCCCAGGCAGCAACCAAAATCAAGCTCCCCCCGCTGGTGGTGAAGGCGGTCACTCTTGACAAACTCATCAGCGAATTCGCATCGATGGGTGTTATTGCAGAGTACAAGCTGTGTGGCATAATTCAGTCTTTTTCCAAGCAGTTAACATTGTTTATTTTCCGTCTTCATAAGGGCTTTGTTTGTGCCCTTGAGAATGCATCAATGCATTAAACTGACGTTATGGCGAAGCAGACGTTAAGGTTGTGCACCAAAAAATTATTTGAGAATACTAAGCATCTTGAATATCTTACTGGAATGTTATAAGTTATTTGGGTTCGCGTGCCAGTCGCAAAACTGCCTTCAACTAGAATTGCATTTGCGCTAATCTTGATCTTAATGAAGCATTGCTACTGTTTTCGAGGTTGTTATTAACAAAAAGAGTTTATTTCTCTTGTTTAGTCATCAAGAAAGTAAATGTTCTGGAATTTTGTATGTGATTAGGTTTTGCTTGCCAGTAGCAAAACTTCCTCCACTAAGGGTGACAGCTGCGCTTATCTCGAGCATGAGAAAGTAATGCAACTCTTTTCGAGGCCAGTAATATTAACAGAAGCGTTTCTTTTGAGAATAGCGCAAAATGATGAGAAATGTTTATATTGCTAGTAGTTTCAAACCACCAATGTATGGCTCTGTATGCATGCTATGGTGAACGCTTGTTTGGCGCTTAGTTTACGCTTAGTTTGTACGAACGATATCTAGAGGTGCGATCCCTTTGAAGCAATACTAAATAACATGTAGCATGATATTTGATACTTGCAAAGTGTTGTCATTGTTGTTGTTTACATGCGGTGCCAAAGATATATTGATGTAGTTATGAGATATGGATTAATGGTGCTGGTGCAACATGTATATAATCGACTGTAGCCGAGTCTATGTCAATTTCGAAAAAGACCACCGGAATAGCCTTCGAGGTAAATTTTCAATGCATTGACATGAAATAAATTGCGACATACGATTGTTTTGCGAGGGCAAGAATGAATCATCAATCAATTATCGTCAACTGATTCTACAATGAAAAAATAATTTCAGAGATTATTCTACTAAACAGTTGTTTCTAAAATTTCACAGCATTATAGAATAATATCCGAAGGTATAAACAAGCGACTTACATAAAATAACAGCGTAGTTCTACGTCAACAATGCGGTCGTATCTTGAACACAACCTCCTACAATTTTTTTTTAAATTTTCATTTGTTCATAAAATTAGTTGCAATCATCTGTTTTAAGTCAAATATGCGCCGTTTTGTTCGATGACTTGTTCCCAACGAGATGCCAACTTCATAATACCCATGTTATAGAAGCTCGCTTCGTTATTGGCAAGAAACTCGGATAGCCAATTTTCACAGGCTAACTTCTGACTACCTAGCTCGTTCGCCATGAACAAAAACAGGTGGTAGCCACTTGGTGCAAGGTCCGGACTATACGGCGGATGCAAAAGAACCTCCCATCCGAGCTCCCGGAGCTTCTGGCGCGTCACCAAAGAAGTGTGTGGCCTGGCGTTGTCCTGATGGAAGACAATGCGGCCTCTGTTTATCAAAGATGGCCTCTTCTTCATGAGTGCTACCTTCAAGCGGTCCAGTTGTTGGCAGTACAGGTCCGAATTGAGTGTTTGGCCATAGGGAAGCAGCTCATAATATATTATTCCTTGACAATCCCACCAAACACACAGCAGAACCTTCCTGGCCGTTAATGAGGGCTTGGCCACCGTCTGAGCCGCTTCAGCGGGCTTCGACCACGACCGTTTGCGCTTCACGTTGTCGTAAGTGACCCACTTTTCATCGCCAGTCACCATCCGCTTCAGAAAAGGGTCGATTTTGTTGCGATTCAGCAGCGATTCACATGCGTCGATACGGTCAAAGATGATTTTTTTTGCGTCAACGTGTGTGGCACCCATACATCGAGCTTCTTTGTGAATCCAAGCTTCTTCAAATGGTTAATAACGGTTTGATGACTTATCCCCAGCTCTTGGCCGATGCTACGGCTGCTACTATGCCGGTCTTTCTCGGCTAATTCAGCGATTTTGTCGCAATATTCGACGACAGGCCTTCCGGAGCGTGGCGCATCTTCGACGACCTCTACACCAGAACGAAAACGTTGAAACCATCGTTGTGCGGTGGAAATGGAAACTGTATCGGGTCCATAAACTGCACAAGTTTTATTGGCAGCTTGAGATGCATTTTTGCCTTTGTCATAGTAGTACTGTAAAATATGTCGGATTTTCTCTTTATTTTGCTCCATATTTGCAACACTATAACTCACGAACGACTTAAACAAACAAAACACTGTCAAGGACTATATTATAGCGCGCAAAAATACCTTTCCAACAAGCTATAGTATGACTCGATACAATGAATACAACTAGAACAACGCGCTTACAACGACACCTCGCGGAAATACCGAAGGACTTTTTTGACAGCCTAATATATGCTTTTAGTGCTATCCCGCTCACTCTTAAAAAGTTCGAAGGAAAATATACCATACTAGTGGTCAACGATTGTATATTTTTTTTTTTCTACTCTTAGTTATAGGAAGCTATAGAAATTTTCAAACAAATCTGCTATTTCAACAACATTCGAAGGACAGGTAATTTTGAACAGAAAAAAATGTATTTTTGTGCAAGAAAAAATATTGTGTATCATTTTCATGATGTGCTCTTTTATAAATCGTCCGCAAAAAATCATGAAATGGTGAATTTATTAATCTACTGAAATACCATTTCATTCAAAAACTATTATTTTATCGAATACTGAAAGACAGTTGTTCGAATGAATCGAATATTTAAAAATGGCCCCACGATTAATCGACAATCAAATAAACGAAAAATTTAGACATGTCTTTTCTGGATACTCTCCCATATCCGCACTAGCAAACAAAATTATCGTATGGTGCTCTTCTTTGTCTCGATACAGAGGGCTTCCTCTCCTTGTATCGAGCTGTGTGTGTATGTGTGTGAAATCAGCATTAGGCATGAATGATATTCGCTCGTTGTGTTATGCTAGCTCACTCGCATCTGTGTTTTCATTCAATCCTATTTTTGGTTTCAGCCTCTAGCCCTGAGATGGGCCCGTGTGGAAAGAAATTGTATTCCATACTCCTTCTTCACCCGACAAGAAAACAATCCTCTCCCGTTCGACGCTCTGCGGCAACCAAACGAGAAGTGGTGTGGCTTCAGGTTAGGTTAGGTTTTTGACTTTTTCAGTTCATTCGCCTTTAGCCTTGAGAAAGGCCCTTGGAAAACTTTACTCTACTCCTGCATCACACCTCCACCCTCATTGCCTTGAGAAAGGCACTCGATCCCCCAAAATATAAAAAAATATAGCGCCCTCTAGTCCAAAGCCATGCAAACAATAAAAAACGACTATAATCAATAATTAAGAAAATAAAATCCATCTTTTCTGCAAGTTCAATATTTTTTAATAATGGCTTCAATTTGATATACATTTTATACCACCATCTCTGTGTCGATTGCTCAATATTTCGATATTTCTCGATTGGGCGAAAAGGGAGGCAATTGAGTAGGTTTAGCTCATTTACGATTACATTCACGTCGCGGTCACAATAATGTGGCAAGTGACCGAATCTTGCCAAATTATCGTCGTATTATTGCTTCAGACGCTCCTCCTTCAAGATTCATGAGTCCGTAGTCTTACCTCTTGATTTCACATCTGCAAATAGCTTCCCAGATAAAGAGTTTACCTGCGAATTTAATGATCACCAAGTCGTTTTAAGTCGGATATTTTTGAAACTCTCTGAAAATAAATAAACACATATTAGCTATGGTTTTGCAAAGTTGTTTTTTTCAACCTCCTCTCCTAGACTAAATGCCCAGTACCTTGGACTTAAGGCTACCCATCAAATCCTGTGCAAGACGTGCGCCATTTTTCTTCTACACTATCTAGACACTAGACTTTCTAGACTTTCTAGACTTTTTAGACACTCTTTCTTCAAATCCTGGTCGTTAGGCAGTCTGCAGAGTGGCACTGAGGATTATTTTGAAGACTTAGACGTTTAGTACTACAGGAGAGGAATCGAAATGTTGAAAACTCGCTATACCAAGGGTAGTGTCGAAGGAAATCATGTTGAGGCTTTGCCCAAAAAACAATTGTTTTCATTGAAAATCCTGGTACTTTTCAGCTTTTCAGTACCGTTCCGAATCATATTTCGGACGCTTAAGGCATATGATGCAGAAAACAGATATAAACTTTATGCACAGGTATTATTTGGTAGATATTTGTAATAAATTAGTTAAATATGCTTTCAAGCTTTTTACTTTGGTACCTATTTGATTGAAAATATAAAAAAATCATCGAATAAAATGCTTTTCAAATAAAGCGAATAAGAATCAAACTTCGGACACTAAATCAAATTTCGGACAGATTGAATTCAACTTTCGGACACTTTATTTTGTAATTTTATGGACGAAAATTACATTACACTTGATTATATTTTATAGCCAACTGCGAAACACTTACCAAGCAATCACAGTAAACTGTTAACGTTGATGAGAACTGATGAAACACGGGAGAAATTTTAATATTTATTAACGGGTAAATTCTACGTGCTCACGCTAATGAAACGTCAAACACAAACGATAATGAGTGGTGCTGTTGATTTTTTTGACGTGGGACTACGTCTAACCGGAGTTTATGGGGGGTGAAATGAAAACCGAAACACAGAACATGCAGGACAAAATGAAAGATTCCAAATGCTTATAACTCGAACATTTCTTACTGGATCGGAAAAATGTTTGCATCAATTCATAGGGAATATTTCTACGCTTCTATCGCAATTAATAAAACGTAATTTTTCATTAGATAAGCAATTGAATAACTGTAAAATGTTAAGCGTTATCTAAACGCCCTAACTACCTCGTTTTGATTGGCCCGATTTACGGTTTCCCCAACACAGCCATCAAAACCCAGCAACCTTAGGGAAATCGGCATTGCAAATACATGAAAGTCGGGGGTATTTTTGTTCTGACTGAAATGTGTTTCACTAACACAGACTTCAAATCTATGGAGTGTAAGGAAATTGGCATTGCAAATTCATGCAAAATCGGGGGCATTTTTGTTCCGACTGAATTACACAATCTTTTTACTCACAAAGCAAATATATTGAATTCAATTGAATTCGGAAATTGTTTCATTCAAACAAAATTTTAATCAATACAAACAAATGATTGCTAAGCTAAGGTAGTCCCACGCCAACCTTGCGTTTATATCATAGATATAACCCACCCTTTTTTTCTACTATGTGATAATTCAAATGTTATTTTCAAATAAAGTGATAGTGAAACTAAGGGATCACTCTAAAGAAACAATTGTGAT
This sequence comes from Toxorhynchites rutilus septentrionalis, assembly GCF_029784135.1. Taxonomy (NCBI): domain Eukaryota; kingdom Metazoa; phylum Arthropoda; class Insecta; order Diptera; family Culicidae; genus Toxorhynchites; species Toxorhynchites rutilus. The sequence goes on from NC_073745.1 coordinate 22,936,820, forward strand.
ATTGAATTTATAGTTATATCATCAGTGCATGAAGCATTTCAAGATATTAGAACAAAGTGTCTGAAATATGATTCAAAACGGTATGCTATTCGGAATAGATGAGTTATGCTATTTGATCAAGCAGTTTGGGAATTTATCTTTGAAGAGTTTGTGGCTTAGGATGTGATATTATTTAACTTTTTTTGACGTAGGACTACGTCTTTCATTTCTATACCGGGGTGTAAAATCAAAGTTTCGAAACCGAAAGCGTTACGGAGACCGAGATTTTGAACGTTAATAGCTCCTGAACAACTGAACGAAATGGTATGATAAACAGTTCATTCGAAAGATTAAATGTCTACGCGTTATATACTTGTTACTTTTTGATCCAAAAACTTGTTTCAATAGCCTTAAAATTGTTCTCGAAACAGGCTATTGAAATCACCAATCGGTATATAAGCGAGCGCCACTCGGAAATCCACTCAGTTCTAATTGAACAGCGATTGGAGCATGTTGTCGCTGTTGTGGTGAAGCTTTTCGTTTATCATAAAAGCGCGGATGAACGGTGTCACCAAGAGCCTGTTTGTGCACCTTAGGCCAGACATGAATCCATCAAGAGGAGAGTGATGCCACAAACGGTTCCCCGGGAAGACATCGCTACACACACATACACGCGCGGAATTCTTTCCGTTTGGATGCCATTCAGCATCGAGAAAGTTCCGGAAAGATCTAATCATTTCTGGAAAATAATCTTCCAGTTCCTCTGGGAATTTAAAAATATATTCATGTGAAAGAGTTTATTTAAATGTTTTCTAACCATGTAACACAGCGATCAAATTCATTTGATTTTGTAATTTTTCAACCAAGTGTAATTAGCAGGAAAGCTTCTGAAGATTATTCTTCCCCATCAGTAGGATATTTCCGTATCCAATATTGTATGCGCACGCAATCGATTATTGCTCAGTCGCCGGAAGTTTCGAGCTCAGAGAGTTCATTCCCCTCTAGTTTGCCTTCCAAATTGCCATCGTAAACCACACCTTCTCTCAATTCAATCACACACAAAAAGCATACTTAAGCGATATTCTGGTGATGAGACGCATTCATTTTTCGTGAGGACATCGGAAAGACAACATCGTTGCCTAACGTGCTGGAGGAGACACATTCACGCGCAGAATTCTTTCCGTTTGGATGCCATTCAGCATCGAGAAAGTTCCGGAAAGATCTAATCATTGCTGGAAAATAATCTGCCAAATATTAACCACTGGTGGGCTTCCAGTATCGAGGAAAATGTGGAAATATCTAATCGTTGCTGGAAAATAATCTGCCAGTTCCCCTTGGAATTGAAAATTACATTCAAGCGAAAGAGTTTATTTTAATGTTTTCTATCCATAAAATATCCATATAATACATTTGGTTTTGTGATTTGTCAATCAAGTGCAGTTAGCAGGAAAGCTTCTGAAGATTATTCTTCAGAACAAGGTTTTTCGTATCCTATATTGGATGCATAAAACCTTGTGCCTCCAACGTTACGCTCTCGTTTTCGAAGTCCCCCAAATATTCATTTTCTCATTCATTCAGAATGGATTTTGATTCAACCCATAGTCCTACGTCACCCTTGCGGTTATACCATAGATATAACCCACTTCCTGTTTTTATCCCATTTATTTATTTTAGGCTCATTAGCATTTTAGCTGTAACAGAGCCGAATTTTAATCGTGTACATGTCACATGGTTATCATATCTATAATTAGCACATTACACAGTTGCCATTCGCCAGTATTCCTTCTATACCATTACATATGGTACATTCACACAGTAGCCATTTAGGCGTAAGAGTTATTCTTTCTGTTCTTCCATTATCCAGTTGGACCACCGGACAGCGGAGACAGTTGATTGATCATTGTTGAGTTATTTATAGAACAGTAGCCCGATGTGTCTGGCAGAGCAGAGCAGTTGTATGGATGAATCGATCTTGTTTCGACCGTGGATCGATCTCCATCGCTGATGATTGTTGATGTGGCTACGGAGACCCCCTGATTATTTAACATTGTTTTTCGTCAAGGGATACATAATTATAGAGCGGTGGAGTTTATCATCTGGAGACTGAGTCATAATAGAAATTCAATATATGCGTATTGGCAACGGCTAATCAACTCAAATATGAATTTTATTTTTTTCCTGGACTTATTAGATGCTGTAAGCTTCAGTGTTAACGGTCATTCCCAAATGGAAGATGATTAAACTCAACATTCCACCTAATATTAGCCAGAAGAAAATCTTGGAATTGCTGGAAGAATATCTGAAAAACAAGTTGCAGTTTTAGCCAAATTCACAGTAGTGTTAGAATGCATCTTCTTAGTATGTTAGCATTTTTGTTTTTGAAACAAACAATGAGCTTTGATGAATATAAGCTCATATAATCCAAACCTTTTCCAGCTGTGTGATACAATCTAAGTAATACAGGGTAATATTTTGGATCCCATGAAAAAAACAACGGGGACGGTCCGAATTCTTCGGTGCGACTCTTTCCCTTCGCTCATAATCATTTGCACGTAATTCTTGTTTAGCACCCAAATATCATCACCCACACGAGGTCAACGTTTTATATATTTATGTACGTATGTGGGTTGGTTTTTTGTCGCCAACCGCCCCCCCCCCCAAAGGGGGACCCAAACGAGGCGAAGAAATAATTCAATTTGCTTCAATCTCGCCCTAGGTCAATTTCGCCTTCGTCAGACACTGGGGGATCGTATGCGTTCCCCACAGTCTCGACGTCTCGGTGAGAAGTAAAATGGCGCTGTACGAGATAACGATCAAATCCGAGACAGGACGTAATCTAATTTGAATAAAGAATCACACTGTTTGCTGTCCTTTTTGGCGTCTTTCTGCTTTCTGCATGGGGCCTTGCAACCGGACGGTCTCACTTCCCTGCGGCATCAATTTATTTTCATTTTTTATTTTTCATTTTTTGATAAATATATTCGACAGACGTCGGCTGTCTCCAGAGGGAAAATAACACGCGGATATTTCCACAAGTGCTATCATTTTTCTCCTGGGGACGTGGAAATTTGACTTTCGATACTTGGGATGGTAATAAAGCAATCGTTTATGCGTTTTCTCAAGTGCTCCGGAAACGGATCATAAAATTGCGTTTTACGGTCAGCTGGCTCCGGGTGCAGCTTCGTGAGGCAACGTGAGTGGACGACGATCAATGGCGGTAAATTTGATACATAAATTTACAGTTTATGGGTCCCAAGGCCTCGACTGGAGGGCTCATCGATTCTGCGAAAGCATTTATACATTGGGCTCGGACAGGAAATTATTGCTTTTTTTTTGCAATTACGGATGTTTTTAATGTTTGTCAGTATCCTTGAAATGTAATTTCGACTCGGAAAAAAGTCTGTGAATTTCTATATAAATTGGGTAAATTTTTATTGCAATCACAATGGCTGCAAAGCGAGTGGCGCAAATTATTTTGAATGATGTCAAAAAATTGATACAACGAACCAACAGAAGGATCCGCTTCCACCGAGGTGGAATTGAGTTATTTCCAACCGTCTTTCTCTCGTTAATTTGCATGCTCTTGAAGCTTACTTTTGCGGTTTGATTCCGAAGCGAAAATATGTTGACACGTGTGGAAACATGAGTGTAAAAGTTTTGCATAGGGCAAAAGGAGTTCGCCCGTTGTCGGATTTTTCCAAGCGTGTCTAAGAGGATGTTCTTGCGATATGGAGGAGAAAGTTCTCGGAAAATGCTCCGAATTACTCGCACCGTCATGGTGCGATGCCGTTTACAAGTTCCTCGGCATGGCATGTGATGCGAACATGTGGTGTAAACATTGTCGGTAGCAGGTGAAGTGAATCGGAATGACTCCTTGTTTTTTGCCGCATATTTAAACCAGAGGAGTTATAAGTTTATCGAAAGGTTCCGCTGAGACACCCCCTCAATTTAATTTAATCACACCTTACGAAGTGGAGATAGCTATCTCCAATTTTCTGAAAGTTCGCACTTTACCTATATTCTCTTTTTTTGCTAAATTTGAGAATTGAAGTCTAATCCCCAATTATCCTCTTCGGCTGGACTTCGAACGATTTTTCCAGCTCTTCATTTGGGGACGCGAAATGAGTGTAACAGCTTTCCCAGAAAAGGGTGGTCCTCGCGCTGTTCTCGTTGTTCTCGGGAACAAGAGCCGAAAGACGATAAAAATAAAGACAACGCATTCAATTTATTTTAGTGCTCGGTGATCATTAATTTATATTAGCATCCGGCAGGAGGCCACAAACAACCACAAAAGTGTGCTTCCAGCGGCCACACCGTCTGAGCCAGGTGACAGCGGGAGCAATGACCATCAGGCTCTCTATTATGGATGGGCAAATAAAACGAGGCGATAATCCTACATCTTATTTATTTCCTGCACTTCGCGTCGACTGAGACCGTAGCTTTGCACGTCCTGTCACGGAACAGTCGTCCAGGTCCATCGTCAAATCGTGGAAACCCCCCCCCCTCCTGCTCCAGGCCAGGCGTCGGCATGGAAAATAAGGCCTTTTTATTTCTACCTTTTCCCCATCATCCATTCTATTTCGCAAAGATAGCACACGTTGAGTCAGATTTTCGAAATAAAATTGATATAAAATAAACATGAGCACTAAAGCCCCATCATATCGACTGGGGCGGAGGGGGACACAGGAAGGTACTTCAGGTGGTGAGCCCATAGTCGGGAGTGGTGTCATGTTAAATTATTTAGTTGTTTTTTTTACATGACAGGGAACTGTAAATATCGGAAAATAAATTTAACAGAAACAAACACTACAGATAGGGTGAATTGAGTCATAACTTCCTAGTTCAAAATTATAAAGTTGAGTTCATCAAAAAATCGAATGCACTTTCTGTCAAGATGATTGTTTTACATCTCATGAGAATATAACACAGATAATGGTCCATATACAGATATCAATGTTCTCACTTCATTCTACTACAAAGATCGAGTAAACTTTTAGATAATTAAATATTTGGATGTTTTTTATAGCATCAAACTGAACCAGTATGTACGATAAAAAAACGAACTGGATGTGCTACAGTTATAGAATTTCTAAAAAATAAAAAAATAAGGCATTAATATGCATTTTCTACCCGAAAAATAAAGTCTTTCCTGGTTGAGAATTTAAGACAATACCTACATCCGTACTAGCCGTGAATTGACAAGACAATTTCTGCTATATTAGATTATTGATAACGGTCTGCTGATGCGATCGTTTTTCAGTTAAGACAGCTGAGCTAACGCCAACCTATAATTAGGCAATAATTAGGGCTTTTCAGCATCGGCGTATAAATATGACTATTTGAACTGGCGATCTCGGATTGATTCTAAGAAGATCGATCTTTTTTATTGCGATTTCCGATTTTTTAGATCGATCGTTTTTACTCGAGAAAATCGAGAAAATCAATTTTTTTGCATTCGATCTTTTCGTTCTTGGAAAAACTTTTTGTAGATTTGTTTTTCAGTATTCATCGATTTATTATCTCACCAAAGGCCACATTACGTTTTTGTTAAACATAATATCAACATTAAAGGCCTCCCAATCCATGGTTGGATAGCCAATGTTCCAAGCTTTGTCAGGATAAATCGAACGCATTTAAAGCTTTTCGGAAACGTGGGACCATTGTAAATTTTCAAACGTATTTGGACCTTGAAAATCAATTTAAAAACTTGATCAAAGGGAGAAAACGTGGTTATTGGCGAAATTTCGTGGAAGGTTTGTCACGAGAAACGTCAATGAAAAAATTATGGAAAGTGGCTCGAAACATGAGAAATCGCTCTTCATCGCATGAAAGCGAGGAACATTCACATCGATGGATTTTTAATTTTGCACGGAAGGTTTGTCCCGATTCCGCTCCTGTGCAAAAAATTGTTCGAGATATACCACAAGATAGGTGCGATCTTGATTCCGAGTGCGATCTTGATTCCGAGTTTTCAACGGTAGAATTCTCTCTTGCTCTCCTTTCTTGTAACAATTCTGCTCCAGGATCGAATCGAATTAAGTTCAACTTGCTGAAAAACCTCCCTGATGTTGCGAAACATCGCTTGTTGAATTTATTCAATCCGTTTCTGGAGCATAATATTGTTTCAGATGACTGGAGACAAGTACGAGTTATTGCTATTGAAAAACCCGGAAAACCCGCGTCCGACTTCAATTCGTACCGCCCAATAGCAATGCTGTCTTGTATTCGGAAATTGTTGGAGAAAATTATCTTGTTTCGCCTTGATCGATGGGTTGAAACGAATGACCTACTCTCAGATACACAATATGGGTTCCGCAGGGGCAAGGGGACGAATGATTGTCTTGCGTTGCTTTCTTCAGAAATTCAAATGGCTTACGCCAAAAAAAAAACAAATGGCTTCAGTATTCTTGGACATAAAGGGGGCCTTTGATTCTGTTTCAATAGAGGTTTTGTCAGACAAATTACACTCTCGGGGTCTGCCGCCTCTGTTGAATAATATGTTATATAACTTGCTTTGTGAGAAACAGTTGAATTTTTCTCACGGGGATTCGGCAGTGAGTCGGGTCTTCTATATGGGCCTCCCTCAGGGCTCCTGTTTAAGCCCCCTTTTGTACAACTTCTATGTAAGCGACATCGACAACTGCCTTACACAAAATTGTAGCTTAACACAACTTGCAGATGATGGAGTGGTGTCTGTCGTAGGATCAAAAGAATCCGACCTGCAAGAACCCTTACAAGATACTTTGAACAATTTTTCAACCTGGGCCATTGGGCTAGGGATCGAATTCTCCACGGAGAAAACAGAGATGGTGGTTTTGAAAAATTAATTTCAATTTTTAAAACAATTTAGTTCAATGTTCAATTTTTATAAAAATTAGAACAATTTTCTACATTTCATCCTTTGGCCAGAATTTCGTATGTAGTATAATTTATGAGTTATATTTTTTTTATAAAAAATATAGGAACAAATTTTTAGCCCTTTTCAAAAAGAAGTTTATTCATTTTTCGAAAATTTCAATCATGCAAAGTTGCATAAATGTCCAATGTTCTTACACCCACAACGTAGCACTGCAATCTAAGATTTTGCTGTCTATGGACAGCGGAGTTGACATGAAGTACATCTCTTATCCCCTTTTAATTTGGATTACACCTCGCTTTTGAAATATCAGTGAACAGAAGCGAGAAACAAAGAAGGGTGATATAAGAACTGCCAATTGGGGAGAAACGAAAAACGCGGGATTGATCAACGGACCAAGGACGATAGAGAGAGAGAGAGAGAGAGAGAGAGAGAGAGAGAGAGAGAGAGAGAGAGCGAAAAACGAGATAAAAATTGATTGTGTTTACCAGTGGTCAATCTATTAAATCTACTACATGGTCAGAGACAACATTGAAGTGAATAAACTTAAATACCTTAGACCTTATTTTATGATAATATAATAATAGTATACAATGACTTTTAATTCACTAACCACAAACCCCATAGCGACCAATGATTTTTTTTTCAATCAAAAGCCTATTTTGCACATTATCATCATTCTAACCTTTGCATTAATACCACATCAATTAAACCAAGCCTAACTATGCGGAACGTTATGTGTTTCATACTACGTTTTTATATGCAAGGAAACATTTCAATAATTACTCTTGGTGAGTGGCCCCATCATATTTCATACATGTACCTACTGTTTCAGACTTATCTCACTTCTTAACTAGGCGAACCTAGCCAGAATTTTCACCTGCCCCCGGGCTTCTGAATGCCAAAGGGGGACTAGGCTCTGCGGAATGCACGTATCTGCATGCTCGTGCTGTTTTAGTCCTGACCGAGGAATTGTCGGACAATCGCGCAGGTGCTAAGGATGACCGACTTTTGGATGCCGGCTAATTCCTTCTCGATGTTCAACACCTTTAGCGCTTCCAGAAGTGTCTTCGGGATAATTCCAGTTCCAGAGAGAACGACTGGAACAATTCTTGGGACCTCCCTTAGCCCCCACAGTTCCTTGAGCTCCACGGCCAATGGTCGGTACTTGCAGATTTTGCGACCGTGGGTCTCCTCCAGATTCTGGTTCAGTGGAATAGCGACATCGATGATGGTGACTTTGCGGTCGCTCTTGTCGTAAACCATTATATCTGGGCGGTTGTGGTGGATCGAGAGGTCGGTCAGAACAGTGCGATCCCAGTACAGCTTGAAACGGTCATTTTCCAGGACAGGTGCAGGCAGGTACCGGTAGTTTGGTACGTTGTCTTCCAGTAGAGCACATTGGAGCGCCAGTTGTCGATGAACAATACGGGCCACGTTGTTGTGGCGCTCGGTGTAGGCTGCGTTGGCCAAAACGGGACAGCCTCCCATAATGTGCTCTATGTTTTCACCTGGTTGATGGCACATCCGGCAAATGTCATCAACGTCTTGATGCCAGACGTACCGCCTGCAGTTTCTCGTCGGCATTATCCTGTCCTGGATGGCTATCATGTCGGCTTCTACTACTGAAGAGAGTTCACCACGCGTTAGCCACAGATTAGATGCGGCCTTGTCGACGTGTGGCCGGTCCAGTTGATGGGGGTGGGCACCATGCACTGCCTTCTGCTTCCAAGCTGCAATCTTCTCCTCCACTGTCTGCAGATTGCAGTTGAGTTGGTACTCCGCTTGCGCCAAGTGCAGAGCGCTGTATCCTCTGTCGGCGGCGCAGACAGCCCGGTATAGCGCGTTTTGGTTGGCGCGTTCTGCGAAGTACTCGCGCAGTTGTCGTACCTGGGCAACACACAGTGCAGAAATGTCGACGATTCCAAGTCCCCCTTCTTTGCGTGGTAGTGAAACTCTCTCCAGTGCCGATTGAGGATGGTGCATTCCGGCCTCTTTGAATGCTTTCCTCATCCTCCTCTCAAGGTCTTCTAGGTCAGTTTTGCTCCATTTGACTACACCAAAACTGAAGGTCAGCAGGGGAACCGCGAATGTGTTGATCGCGCGTACCTTGTTCCCCGCGTTGAGGAAAGTCCTCAGGACACAGTTCACTCGACTCAAGAACTTGTCTCGCAGCTCCGTCTTGATGTCGGAGTGGCGAATCCCGGTGAGCTGTCGGAATCCAAGATATTTATAGGATTCGCCACGAACCATGTCTCTTATAAACTCGCCGTCATAGACCTCGTAGCCTCCGGATTCGGTAAGTTGTCCTTTCAGCAGGTGGACACAGCGACACTTGTCGAGGCCGAACTCCATACAGATGTCCCTGCTTATGTCTTCGACAACCCGGATAGCTACACCTAGACGCTGACGTGAATCAGCGTAGACCTTGAGATCGTCCATGTAAAAGGTATGGGTCACTTCTTCGTGGGCGCCGTCGCCATACCTTATTTTATAGCCATGACCGTTTCTATTGAGCGTCCTACTGAGGGGGTTCAGTGCCAGACAAAACCAAAGCGGGCTGAAAGAGTCGCCTTGGAATATCCCCCTCTTTATCTGCAGCGTTCTAGACTGCAACACATTTTCCCCATCACTGAGGTGCAGAGACGTACTCCACTGCCTCATCGCATGCTGCAGGAACCTAACGACGACGGGATCAATTTTGTAGAGCTCCAATACCCGGACGAGAAACGAGTGAGGTATGGAGTCATAAGCCTTCCTGTAATCGATGTAGGCCATACTTAGGTTCCGCTGGTTATATACCGCCTGGCCGACTATGGCTGCGTCGATGATGGCCTGGTCTTTGCAGCCATGCGTATTTTTCCTGCATCCTTTCTGCTCTTCTGCGATGATGTGATGCTGTTCGCAGTGAGCAGAAACTTTGGCGGTAATTATGCTGCTCAGTATTTTGTACAGACTCGATAGGCACGTTATCGGTCTGTACTTTGATGGGTTCAATGTGTTGCTGTCTTTCGGGAGGAGGAAGGTGACGCCACGGGTGGCGAATTCAGGAAGGTTGTGTGGGTCACGTAGCACCTTGTTGAAGCACTCAGCTATCTTTGGATGTGCGACGGTCAGCTTCTTGTGCCAAAAGTTCTGGACACCATCGGGGCCCGGTGCTGCCCAGTTCCTCAGGTACCGCGAGGCTTCGCGGACATCGTTCTCTCCGACGATGATAGCTGGCATCTCTCCAATTTCACCACAACTCTCCTCCTCCCGTCTTAACCACATTTGCCCGTCGCGATGTTCTACTGGGGTCTCCCAAATACCAGCCCAGAAGTTCGTCACATCGCTAATATCTGGCAAACCTTCGCGGTAGTCGGGCTTCTCGTCGCTAATGTGGTCGTAGAACGCTTTCTCGTTATCTCTGAACATCCGATTTTGTTCCTGGCGCTTTGCAGAGTCAGAGTAACGTTTCAGCCGTTTAGTTAGGACGCTCAATTGCTGTACCAGTGTGTCGAGTTTTTCCGTCAGCTGGTGAGCTCCCAGCTGGCGAAGTTCAGTAGGCCGCACGATCACAGCAACTTGGCGACATAATTTCGCCGATCTGCTGCCTCTTTTGTACGCCATCAGTCTTCCAATTGCGGCGCGCTTGTTTAGGATCCGTTGCTCCAATCTCCTTCGCCATGGAGGCTCACGCCTTTCACGGAGATGTTGGAGCAGTCCGCCTCTTGGCCTAATACGGTATCCTAAACTTTTGGCGGTCGCCACAGCAGCACAGTAAACTTTCAGTTGCAGCTCCTCCATGTTCTCAGCATCAACCAAGTGCAGCGGAAGAACGTGCTCGTTCATGAGCTTTACTGCACTTGTCAGCCTGCGGGAATGCTGCAACTTCGGGATCCTGGGGCGCGACAAAGGGTCCGTGTCGCGGAACTGTGAGATCGCCTCGTCGTAATGGAAGACCAGATCGCGTAGTAGTTGTTGATCTGGCTGTGGATCTTCCGGCTCAGGGGGTTGTTGTACTGTGGCCTCCACTGGTGCTGATTCGCGTGCCCCACTCGCGAATGAATTGCTCAGCCGTACTGAACTTCGTCTCGACACATCGCTTGCTCTGCTTGTTCTGGAGCTTAGTTCTCTCTGCACCTGCTGCTTGATCTCGTCGACTTGCGTTTGGGAGAGCATATTGTTGCGTACAATCGCTCTACGCCTCGCGTTCATCGCGTTTTGGTCAAGCCTCCCGACGAACTCTGGATACGCTTCCTCGAACATTGCGAGTATTCGAGGGCGACCGCTCATGTCCGTCTCCAAAGCAGTGCAGATGTAATAGGCGCGGATCACGAATTCATTCATTTCATGTGTCCACATGATCCGTCGCCTAGTAGTACCCACAAGTGTGGACGACTGTCGTCTGACAGTCGCAACACGCCTCGTAGGCGCAGCGTTTCGTTGGTGATGTCGATGGCTGCTGTTTCCGTGTGGCGGTAGCTCTTCGGGTTGAACCCGGCTGGTGGCCCGCTCTTGCACATCGCCCTCCAGCCGCTGGCCGCTCGCTCTTACGCCCGTTCCAGGACCAGCTCCAGTTCGGGGACCCTCCTCGGGCGATCGCATTCTGAGTATTCTTCGTGAACGTAGCTCCATTTTCTGGGTGTATCTCCTTTGCCCGGGAGACAGCGGGTTGGCAAGGCCTCCATGACCCGGGAGGCCTTCCCCGGGAGAGATATAGCGCTCTGACTCGCTCGCACCCCCTCACTTAGCCACTTTCGACACCCGTTCTCGGAGCCAAGACCAGGTGTGTGTTTCCAGTTCACGCCCGATCTAAAAATGTCGTCATATGATCAATAGTTTTTTTTTTTTTATATTTTTTATCCCTTTTGTTTATTTTAGGCTAATTAGCATTTTGGCTGTAACAGAGCCAAATTTCAATCGTGTACATGTCACATGTTTATCATATCTATAATTAGCACATTACACAGTTGCCATGTTTTCGGCGTTAGAGTATTCCCTTCTATACCAATGCATATGGTACACATTTACACAGTTGCCATATAGGCGTAAGAGTTTTCGTTCTGTTCTTCCATTATCCAGTTAGACCGGACAGCGGAGACAGTTGATTGATCATTGTTGAGTTATTTATAGAACAGCAGCCCGATGTGTCTTGCAGAGCAGAGCAGTTGTATGGATGAATCGATCTTATTTCGACCGTGGATCGATCTCCATCGCTGATGATTGTTGCGTGGACGTAGCTATTCTGTAACAACACAAAGATGCTCAATTGAGGGCCCTGAGTTTGAACTCACGATCGATCGCTTACTAAGCGAACGCGCAACCAATGTGGCTACGGAGACCCCCTAATTTTTCAATAGTTATTTGAACATATTTTGATGAAAAAACGCGTGAATTTACATCTTTTAACATGACATACGCAAGTGACCACTTTTCCACCACACCAAAAAATGTTCGATCTTTCAACTTTTTTTCCAATGATGAAAAATGCACTATTTTAATTTTTTTTATAGTAAAAACCGTTTACTATCTTGAACAGCCAGCAGGCTACATTCTTCGAAAAACGAGGATTTGAACGGTATATGGACACAGGAAATGGACATATTACTTAGGGTGACCATTATGCCCCCACTTTCCTTAAAGCAACTGTGCTCCATGGTTTGTGCGTACAGGGAACTCCACTTCGTTGCGAAGAAAGTGAACATTGTAAAGTACTTTGAGCCCACCGGATACGCCAGTTCCGGTATTTATAATATCCTTACACTTCTGGAGAAGAATGAGAGTATTGGAGACCAATGAATTCAAATATTTAAAGTGTAATACCTCCGACAAGTAAAAATTACAGATTGTTGTGTGCTATACCTAAAGGGTGGAGCGAACAAAATTTAGTGGAAGAAAAAATTTGTGTAGTTTGATTTTTTTTTATTTGATCAATAATTTTTAAATGATAGAATAATAGATAGATAATTTTTGAATGACTCACTAATTGCAATATCCTAATCCACAATTCTGGAAAAAAGAACTTGGATTGTGGGTAGACACTTTTGTCGCGACCTTACATTAATATTCCTGCTGAATTACATTATAACCACAATCCTTGATTGGGCACGAAATCCCCCAACAGTTTCCAGCATCTCACACACTGGCAACATTGCGGCAGCCGCTGTCGCTGGCGGGGCATAAAAAGGATAATCTGCTACGGTAAACCTAGGAGCTAACAAGGCCTTGTTTTATTTATATTTTCGCTTTTTACAGGAATCGGCCGTCAATATGCCCGCGGAGAGCAGGGATCGAAAGCCCCGGAAGCCGGTTGTGGTGGTGTTGATTGAATATTTCCCCTCCCGGCTGACCTACCTTTTCCCGATCCTTCGAGTGGGCGAAACTGCCCCTTTTATTGGTTGGTCCAACCCAAACAACAACAACGAAAAAAAAACCTGGAGGATAGAGTGAGCGTCTCGTTATCTCTGACACTTGAGCGGTGAGATGCCAGCGATGAAAGTATGCGTTTATTCTTCGGCCGCTTCAATCCGCCCAACGCACGTATTTTCACGCAAAGCGCGAAGGTATTACGGATTGATGGTATTCCACAGCCATTCGCCACTTTCCACGTGGGTGGCTGATTGAATTTGGTGTTTTTATCTTCGCACTCGGTTTTGGGACCCCCATCCCTATGGGTGGTCGGTAGTTTTATTCTGATGCTACCGGGATCGATGGAAGATTACTCACTGACGATGATGAACTTGTTATTCAACGAAGAAAGGGAAGGTGGACCAACAAAGAAAAGAATCCGATTGATTGGTTGATTTCTCCGGTTGGTGGGTTCGGGAGTACTGTTGAAAGTTATATTGAATTTATTGAGCTGGTTGAAGATTTCTATCTGAAGTTGTAGACCAAATCTATAATGTTTTGTGGCTACAGGATTTTTTTTAAAAGACAAGCATAGGTGAAGGTATTAAATGAATTAACATAGTCATTGTCTAACATTGACATAAAAGCGAAAACCAGTCTCTAGATTTTATCTCATTCCGAAAATGTTCAAAAGAAGAGTTTGATTGTTTTTCTAGCGAGTGTTCCTTCTATTTAATGTCAATTCATCAGTAATCACTCACATATCCTCAGCGATGCTATTCAATTGCAACATCAGGTAAAAACGTTTTACAATGCTACATCCCGACATTCCACCATCCTCAATTTGTCTAATGACACATGAGAGCCCTAATAGCTCTTGACAGCATCACTTTTTCCCCGGAATCATATCCCTAGCACAGGGTAAGCTACACCCCTAATCGAAACCGATCGTCGTCACCATTATCATCCACTTCGATTACACCCCCCATCCTCTATCAGCATGTTTACAATGGCAACGACAGCATCGCCCGAACAGCGTTGACCCAAAGATAAAACAGAGCATACAAACGTCCACCCATATCCCTGCCCGCTTTTCGGAGTGAGTCGAGCTGGTGGGACCGAGTTGAAAATTGACTCACCTGGCAAAGGCAAACAAATAAACTTAAGTTTATTGTTTTTCTTGTGATCTTGCTACGATGGAAACCACAGCCTCTCTTACTTCTCTGATATGCTTTGGGAAAATTGGTATCATCTCGCAAACAACTTTAACTTGTCACCAACTTGGGCAGGTCGTCAGGTGAAGTGGTAACTGTCGGGTTCGGGTGCTACATCCTTCCATCCTTCCCGCCGAGATAGTTCCATTGAACTCCCACTACAGAGCATGCAATGCGACGAAGCAATTCGAAGACAGCTCAGACAAGAAGCGGGTCCCCGATCGTCAAACAACACTTCACTCTAACTGGATGACAACCGAGACACGGCACTATCGCATTTACTAACAATAACGGTGGTGGTAGCCAGGATGAAAAGCTACGCCAGGGCTCGGTCGGGGTTGGATAAATTTCTCCAGGGAAGGCATCTGGAAGGTTTGCAGGCTCCAAAGCAAACAAAGCTGAACGATGACACAGTGTGGAAGCTGTGTAGATGTTGACTTTTGATTAGATTATTGAATGTAATGTCTTGCTCTTCGATGCATACATTCCCGGCGGCAGGAGTACGACTTCTGGGTTGCTGGATTGCTGACTGGTAGGGATGATAGTTATTGAGTGTGTTATAAAATTGCCTTTCAAAATTGATAAATAAAACGGTTTAGAAAAGCGCTGCAACCATTATTTGATTGGATGAATTTAAATATCCATATTGTGTACTCATTTTTGCAGCTTATTTAGTGTTTCTACGTGAAGAAGTGGTGAATAAATACACGAAAGAGTTTGCATTATAACTTTCATAAACTATCGATTATTGACTTCCAACAATTGGAGTTTTTTTTGTTGTAACATGTTGTCATCTAATGTGAAATACCATAATTTTTACCGTTCTGTATTCCTACTTGAGCTTCTAAAAACGGACTAGTTATATACAGTCAAAGCTCTCTATAGCGACAAAAATCTATAACGACATTACCGCTCATACATATCTTTCCCTATTGCGACAATTTTCATTGCAATTCCATTCACAGTGCTATGATAATGAGCCGAATTAAACTTAGTATATGACTATGAACGAAAATAGTCGATGTTATGTTTTGTGAACATTAATCATAACAAGCTAAGCGATACTGTGTGGATAAAAAGGAACACAATACAGATTGGTTGATGTGGATCACGTTCTCAAGATGCTCAAACTGACTTTGTTAAAGAAAGGCAAAAAAGAAATGTGTGGAATTTAACACAAAGTCAGTGAAAATAAAATATTCTCACTACAAAAAAATATCACTATAAATACCGTTCTGAATCATATTTCGGACACTTTGTTCTAATATCTTGAAATGCTTAATGCACTGATGATATAACTATAAAATTAATATCACAATTGCTTCCATAGAGTAATCCCATGATTTCACTATCATTTCACATGAGAACTACATTTAAATCATAACATAATCGGCAGAAATCTTACAACACTACTCATTATCGTTTGTGTTTGACGTTTGCTTAGCGTGAGCTCGTAGAATTTACCCGATCATAAAAATTTTAATTTCTCCCGTGTTTCATCAGTTCTCATCGTTGTTAACAGTTTACTGTGATTGCTTGGTAAGTGTTTCGCAGTTAACTATAAAATAAAATAAAGTGTCCGAAATTTGAATTCATTCTGTCCGAAATTTGATTTAGTGTCCGAAGTTTGATTCTTATTCGCTTCATTTGAAAAGCATTCTATTCGATGATATTTTTTATGTTTTCAATCAAATAGGTACCAAAGTAGAAAGCTTAAAAGCATATTGAACTAATTTATTAAAAATATCTACCAAATAATACCTGTGCATAAAGTTTAGATCTGTTTTCTGCATCATATGCCTTAAGCGTCCGAAATGTGATTCAGAACGGTAAAGGCGCAAAAAAAATTCGTGTTCAAAAGCGCGGTGTAAATAAACAGAGAGAATACAGTGAGCAGTGATTGCTGCGATGACAAAATGTACAAGAGAACGGTGCGGTCGTAAACACTCAGAGAAGCTTATCCTCAACTCTATAGAGGAAGTCTAGATCAACATGTCAAAATGGCCTATCTTCTTTGATCGATTCTCTTCATCGACTTTCTCTTTCGATAACCACGGCCTTTCAGACAGACTTAGCCCCAGTTTTGCCATGTAGTTTGTTAAAGAGGTCCCCTTTTACACTTGAGGGGCTCAGAATGAAAGGGGTGTAAGTGATTTGATCGATTTCTCTACATCGACTCTCTCTTTTGGTCATAAAATAGCTGCAAATCCATTCCCAGCTGTATTTGACAATGTGGAAGATAGATCAGAACCTCAACCATCGGATTACATAGCAAACTGAAATTGAAATGTTTTTGCAATTGAGTTTTTAACTAAAGAAAAAGTTGATGAAGAGGAATCGATCAAGTCACTTACACCTCTTGCATTCTAAGCCCCTCACTTCTTATCGTCGAACACATCTGGAAATGCTGTTACAGCTGAGTTATTAATGAAAGAAAATGTAGATGAAGAGAATCGATCAAAGAAGATAGGCCCTTTTGACATGTTGATCTAGAAGTATTAATTGGTTGCCGTTGACACCAATGTTTTTGTTATATCAACATTTAAAGTCCCTTTCTAATCATTGTTTCTTTAATGAGCCCCCACAGGAAACATCTCTCACTCTCCCATCGTCGAAGCGGTGTTTTTGAAGACAATCATCGACGATGGTGTGGCTGAGCAATGGAAAGTAACAGTCCCACTATCGGTGATTGACACGTAGGTAATCGACCAGATCACCGCGCACTATCAAATATTCTCCCATGGAAATCGTATGGTAGCATTCAAATACAACATCACCGGCAACTTTGACGTCGGCAAAATAAGTCCAAGAGAATAGTTGACGGTGATTTGTATGTGTAGCGCACTTAAGGGGGGACCCCGGTCTGGAAAATCGAAAAAATCGAATTTTCGTTTTTGACGTAGAACTACGTTTTTCATTAAGGGTGCCAAATCAGATCACAGGTCACGTTTTTATGAAATAAAGTTAACTTTAATAACTTTCTTTGCCGCAAACGGATTTGGGCAATTTACATACTAAACGAATCGAAAACTCCCTAAGATTTGTTTAATATGCTATAAATTAGAATCCCCTGGTTTTTAAATGATTAAAATTCATGAAAACTTTAAGCGTTTCCATTTTCCCATACATTTGTTCTGTCCATTTGTGTGCTTTCCCGAATAGAGCTGTCAATAACGAGCAACTTATCGACGAGCAACTAAAGGGAAATCGTAGGATTTAAACAAAGGAAAAGAAGAAGAATGAAGGGGAATACTTGTCAAGAGTATAAACAGTGGATCTCGCTGAGGCAAATATTCATTCAGCATCGGACTGTTGAGCAATCCAGTTCACTTTGCTTTCGCTGCGCTTCGATCTAAGATTGGACCCCACCAGTGGTAATCCAACTTGGATATCGTCGTGTGGGTTTTTCGCGTTATTCGTATCGTGTGTTTTTCCTTCCGCGTCATAAATGGGACGCTTCGCGTAGTGTTTGATGAGCAAGAATTTCGAGGCAAACGTCATCTTATATTGCACGCGATGTTGGTGCAAAAGCGCTCGCTCTGAACCGAGGCCTTCGCTAGTGTGACACCGCATCGAACAACAACGAAGTAGGCGACTTCGGCGCGTCGGTCGAAGATGTAAACACCGTTACCTAGGCAGCAACCAAAATCAAGCTCACCCCGCTGGTGGTGAAGGCGGTCACTCTTGACAAACTCATCAGTGAATTCGCATCGATGGGTGTTGCAGCAGAGTACAAGCTGTGTGGCATACTTCAGTCTTTTTCCAAGCAGGGTTTCGTTGGAATGTTGGAATGGAATGTTATAAGTTATTTGGGTTCGCGTGCCAGTTGCAAAATCTGCATTCAACTAGGGTTGCATTTGCGCTAATCTTGATCATAATGAAGCAATGCTACTGTTTTCGAGGTTATTGATATTAAAAAAAATTTATTTGGCTTGTTTAATCACCAAGAAAGTGAATTTCGTTCTGGAATTTTGTGTGTGGTTAGATTTCGCTTGCCAGTAGCAAAACTTCCTCCACTAAGGGTGACAGCTGCACTTATCTCGAGTATGAGAAAGTAATGCAACTTTTTTCGTGGCCAGTAATATTAACAGATGTGTTTCTTTTGAGAATAACGCAAAAATGATGAGTAGTGTTTATATTCCTAGTAGTTTCAAGCCACCAATGTATGACTCTGTATGCATGCTATGGTGAACGCTTGTTTGGCGCTTGGTTTACGCTTAGTTTGTACGAACGATATCTAGAAGTGCGATTCCTTTGAGGCAATACTAAATAACATGTAGCATGATATTTGATATTTGCAAGTGTTGTGATTGTTGTTGTTTACATGCGGTGCCAAATATATATTGATGTAGTTATGAGATATGGAATAATGGTGCTGGTGCAACATGTATATAATCGACTGTAGCCGAGTCTATGTCAATTTCGAAAAAGGCCACCGGAATAGCGTTCGTGGTAAATTTTCATTGCATTTACATGAAATAAATTGCGACATACGATCAGCTAGTGTATTGTTCTGCGAGGGCAAGAATGAATCATCAATCAATTATCGTCAACTGATTCTACAATGAAAAAACAATTTCAGAGATTATTCTACTAAGCAGTTGTTTCTAAAATTTCACAACATTATAGAATAATATCCGAAGAAATAAACAAGCGACTTATATAAAATAACAGCGTAGTTCTACGTCAACAATGCGGTCGTATCTGGGACACAACCTCCTATAATTTTTTTTTTGCATTTTTAGAAATCTTATGCTTTTAGGGATGTTGTCCTAAAAGTATTTTTCGATATTTGATTTCGTTGGAAAGTTACAGCCAAAAGTATAAATCACCTCAAGGGATGTAGTATTGCTGTACGAATTTCTGAACGCGTTTTTCTCGAAACAATGTTTTTTCAACTGATGGTATCGATATCTCAGGGTCTACTCGACCGATTCGGCTGGAATTTTATATCAGCATGTAAAAATTAATTATCCAAAGCGTTACATAGCCGTTTTTCGATATCTAATTTTTTAATTTTTTATTAGCTTCTAAACAGCGATTTTTCATAAAAAATGTCTAATTTTTAACAAAAATGACCGTCGTTTTGGCAATTTTTCGAATTTTCAAAAAACCCCTATGTAACGCTTTAGGAATTGTCCTAAAGTTTCAATATATTCATTGGAATTCGTTCTGAGACAGAACCTGTACCACCAGCAAGGTACCGATTTCAAATCATCAAACTGTCAACAGCGTAATAATCATAATCAGTGTTGAAAAAAATCATCTTCGTTAAGCTCAAAAGCTTATATTTTCGAGCTAGGTTGCATTGACACCAGTGTTGCTAATGGTCACCATCGTGGAGACGTATGTGCTGTGTCATTAATGAACATCATAAAATGAACAGTCAAACATCCGTCGAACTAAAAATGTCATATGACATTTCGGCTTTTTTTCGTCCTATACATTTGATATCCATCGCCCCGTAATTAAACAACAGTGTTCACGGGGAATGCTCACCGCTGAAAACGTTCATTCAACACATTCGCACTTGATAGGGGAGAGTTCAACGGTTGCTTTGATATAGCAATCCGTCTGAATACCATCCATCGTGTATAGATGTGTGAGTGAGCAGGTGGATGTATATGTGCAGCTACGCTTGAATGCAGAATAAAGGGAGAAAAAGAATGCACACCACTGCAGTTTTAATGTCAAATGACATTAAAACTACAGTCATATTAGCCGGAATTGAGGGATGGTTATGAGCACGAATGGTAGAATGGAAATAGCATATTTTCATCGCTCTTCTGGGTACGGTCGACAGAAAGAGAAAACATATAAACGTTCAATTGATAGTCGTGTTTGCGGCCGTGCGTTTATTTCTGATGTGACTGTTAGACCCGAGCAATGCATTCTTGGTTACATTCGCAATACATATTGAGCCGTAACTCTTGAGCAAGGGCAGTATGTGATGGTTGAGAGAAATGTCGACCGTTTACAACACTGATTGAAACCCTATATACTCCAAACGAAAATCAAAATGACAGATCCATACAACCAGTGAATATGAGCAAATGAACTTTTGTTCATCAATATGTTTTGATGTTTATTTTTCCACCCAATGTCATTTTCATCTTGATTATTCAGGATGCCAGAACTGAATTTCATTTTAGCCAAATGAATATCAGCTGTTGTTACTTTTAACCAGATGTAGCTGTGTGCGGCTGGTTTTTATGTAGGTCGGATTGTACTGATGCCTAAGTCCTTCCGAATCAACGCAGGCAACAAGAAGATTATGATATGTTGTAATCAATTTGACCATCGAGTCTAGGAGCAATTGCAATACGATGTTTAGGGATCGTTCGCGATGCCGTTGTTACCGTCTCGCCAAACAAAATCCTGCGCGATTTCTTGCAAAGATCATTTCATCGAGCTCTGGCGTTTTTGTTTTCTAAATGGTCTAGCCTGACTAATTTTATTTTATTTTTGAATTTTGGCTCAAAATCAATGTCAGAACGAATATCGTTTCGAATGTGAGGAATATAAATTTGTTGCTTTTGATATTAAAAGTATAAATAACAGCGAAGTTATGAACCTCACTCAATGCCGCATTCATTCATTATAGCAAATTTGTTCATGCATCAGCGAAATGAACAAAATGAACTCGTTTGTTATTGTCATCAATATAATGAGGGCAATGTGTTTCGAGCTGAAAAAAAAGTCATTTACACCGAAATAAAATCATATTCGTTACTCGTGAATATTTGTTGATATTCTAAGACACTGATCATAATTCGTGCAATCAAAAAAATCGAGAATACATCTTCAAATATACCTTAAACAATAACCAAAATACTCGAACACTTCACTACATTCCCAACATCCGAAAAAAATCACAAAAATTCATTATTTTTCGACCTTCCTGACAGGGTTCCCCCCTTAAATTAACAAAAACCTCTAAAATTTCAGAGTCTGCTTACAGTAATCTACTTTATTTTCATAATGTCGTTATTCTAGTACTTCTTTGTCAAGGTTTTATACTGTCTACTTATTGATGAAAAACCACTGATTTCGGGAATAATTTACGTGTTTTTTCCCGCTTCATTGAAGCTGCCAATTTAGGTTGGTTGGTGGTGATGATATTACTGCTGTTGTTGCAAAATCGGATGTGACTGAGGAAGATGTGAATAATGAGTCTGTTCGAGGGATGCTACCATTGCAAAACCCGCAGTGGTGGACTACCATGTCTAACAGATGGGTTGAATCACTTTGATTAGTACGGTCATGATCGGCCATCGTTGCCATTGGTTATAACACTAAATAGAAAAAATCGCTACTCCCCCACGAAGCAATCGATGATACCATCCTGGGGCAAGAACCAGTAAGGGAACTTGTTTTCCAGCATAGATAGATCTCTTTCAAATCCGCTTCTCGTATTTTGCGGAAACCAGGTGTTTTCGTATCATCTGACAGTTTATGCAGTTTGATTGTTCTCTGCATCGTCATGTTCCGTAAGAGATGTGGAATTTCAACCTGCAGCCATTTGATCAATAAGCCAATCTGCGAAAAATCTCTCAAGCCAAACCGAATTTACCTCAACCAGCTTCTTCGGGTTCAGAGACCTATTCCAGTGGCGAAGAGAAGCGACCGGTTTTGGCAGCACAACATCTGCCGTATAGACCGCTTGAATGATCCCAGTGAGATTTACCCTTCTGATTCTGCATTGAGAGTGCCAGGAATAGCCGAAATGAATCCTATCAGCCGACCGAACTTGACTACTCTTACTCCACAGTGGCATTCCGGGCACCAACCATATGGTTGAAGTGCTCACTTCAAGAAGGTTAGCTGATAATCGAATGTAAACATGGATTTGTCTGCCCCTATCGGTTCTATTCATCCGTGCCTTAGGCACCTGCTAATAGTTGGTCGATTCATTGGTTCCAGCGGACGAACAAAACACAGCGCTATTTATCGTCCTTTCAATTGATCCTCGGCCCACCTTAACGCTCTTGTCATTGTGAACCTTGTTTTTCTTTTTCTTATTTAACTTAGCAGCGTTTCCTGGGCCGCTCCAATTTGTCGTGCCTGATATCACACCATTTGTCAGCGTCACAGATTTTTTCTCAAAATAAAATTTATGTAATGCTGCTCGGTGAAATTTGAAACGGTGGTAGACATATATTTTCTTAGCGGTTGCCAGGAATGACAATCGTCAAAGTTACCAACACCGTGCAGTAAAATATATCAATCGTTGGTAGGGGTGTATACACTGCGTTAGAACCACTCATTTTTTTCTGAGTTTCCAGAGACATGTATTCTCGGATGAATTGAAGTATATAGTGTAGGACATAACAACTAGCTTCATATAAATTACTGGTCATTTGAACTTTATTGTTGTGTTCAGGCGAGAAACAATCAAAAAACAGAAATTCTAGTGTTTCATAACTATAGAACCAGATTGAAAAACTTTCACTCCTTTACAAAATTAACTTCTATTTCACATGAATTACAATAAGTTTCTAATTCGTAGGTTATCTATAGTTCTTCATCAGTTCAAATAACCCATTAGGGTTGATTTCGACCAAGCTGCGCCATGTTGTAGTGTGTATCTCGTTCTACGCAGAGGATATTTCTCGTTTAAGCTTGTAGCACGGTACAGATTTGAGTATTTGGAAGCCCCTCGTTCCTTAGATTTGAAGTTCAGATTCAACACAAACTCGGTTGTGTTAATCTGAGCTCCTCCTTCTGTATTTGTTTGGATGAATGGCTGAGCGAGCGCCTTTCCTTTTTTAGATTTGAGCAGCTTGCCATAATGGGTGCTGGATGTGATTCGGCGGCTGTGTTTTAGCCAAGACACCCACATACCAATACACCCGAAAGACTCATGCTTTCCTTTTTTTCACTTTTTGTCGTTTGGATATTTCCTCCAAACAGCAGAGTCTTTCGGCGGGGGTTTTCTTGTTCTTGGATCCTCAAAAATCCGGCAAGCGACTCGATTTGAACTGCGCTCGGGAGGTTAAAGGTGATCGCCCGAGAATGTTTTAATATGAGATCGATGTAGGGGCAAGGGAATTTGACATGACTAGCGTAATTATTAACTTCGTTAATAATTACGCAGTTCCGGTCCTATTGATTAGTGCGCTGATCTGAGGACCAAAAATTATGTTCGTCCATTCCAACGAGGACCGTGGAAGAGGTCGGAGTGGTGTTAGTTTTTTTGAACCGCGAGGAAATTCAGAAAGGTAGTCTGTGCTTTTTCATATCGCTAGTTTTTTTTTTTTTTTTTTTATCTTCGCTTATTTTTCGTCGGCCTATTTCCGCCACTTCAGTGCCAATCACCGACATCAGGGAGGCGACTCCACCTGTTCCTACCTATCAGACTCAACAACTCATGAGCCGGGCCAACTTCTTTTACTCATATCGCTAGTTAGTAGTGTTCAAATTGAGTTTTTCCTTTTTTTTTGTTTTCCGTTAGTTGTTAAGAAATCGTAGTAGGCGAATATAAATTTATCCTCTTGTGCACCAGCAACACGTAATTAGAGGTAAGAATGGTATTGTGACATTGTAAAATGTAGCGTGCATTTAAATGGCTTTTTGTGTGTGCTTCTCGTGTGACGTCATTAGAAAGTGCCGCTTCTGACCCACGGAGTCAATGTTGGAATTTGCCCAAAAATCAAGCCTGGGCTCATCGAACTCGCATGTTTGGGAAACAGCGCTGTTCTCAGACAAATTGCAGCAGCGGCACGCGAACCGGTAGTTACAGCTGCGCATCGTCCCCCCCGCTTGGAGAAGGAGCCACCGCCGCATCACCTCACATAAAACCATGGTAATGAGTACCTTTGTCCTTATTAACATGCGCATGTAGGATAAGAGAATTTTGAGCGAAACACTATATATAGCCACTAACAAAAAGTCACACACCGAATGCATTCATCGGAAAGCTCACTCCGTTCACTTATTTAAGGTCAACCGATATGAGCAAAACCATTCTTATCTGAACTGATGGAGTAGTCAGTAGAGGCGTCGTTATACCAAGCTTAGGGTAATGAGTTCGAGGCTGGTTAAGTAGTTTAGAAACATAAATGGATTTTGTGTGGATAAATATTCAATGTTTATGTTTTTTCGATGGTTAGTTGATGCTTGATGTAGTAACGAGTTCATAGCATGTTGTAGTATAGAAGAATAAAATCGTTGAATTGAGTTAATGTTTCTGTAGTAAGACACTTTGTTTATTTACTGGCTAGCGGTGTGGCCTAAGTATCGTCAACCCGATTGATTTTATTGGATGAGTAGGTCACGAGTCTGAGTGGAGACTCCTTTTTTTTTGCACTTCCACTCTCACTCGTACGCTCCGAAGCGAGCTCTGAAGTTGAGAAGGAGAACATTTTTAGTAGGTCCAGTGAGGAGACTTCAGTATAAGCGGTAGTCATTGGGATCGACTCAGACTCCCTTGTGTCTGCATTTGTGTCTCGTAGACAAACGGTGTCGCGGGTCCTCCAGAGAGCGCAGAAAAAGTCGCGGGTTCAACCGGGTTTGTGAGGGAAAAAGGACAAACCCGCCCTCAGTGGGTGTCTCATTGCCGGGCAATTCAGGAACAACACGGCGGTCGGTCTCCCTCGCGGGAGTGGCGCTTAAGCCGACCGCTTATCTGCGCAAAACCCCCGGTAGCGACGAACTCGCACGCTTTTCCGGCGTCGCGGGTTACAAGCTTTTCAAATCACTCATACTGCTTGTACGCTGCGTCTACTATTCGTACGATCACTCCTCATAAGTTCTTGATAGGGTTTCGATCTGGTAAACAAGCTGACCAGTTCAGAATCTGAAGCCTATTCAATAAACCATGCCTTAACTTTCCGGATTTTATGAATCGATGCCAAATTACCCAATTATCACATTGTTTGTCACGTAAAAACAGCAGTAAATAATTCTGAAGAACTTCTTTGCACTTCTGACTGTTCATTCGTGTTGATGGTAAGGTTGATGGAATGGGTTGTTTGAACTGATTGAGAACTAAAGATGACCTACGAATTAAAACTTATTGTAATGCATGTGAAATTGAAGTTAATTTTGTAAAGGAGTGAGAGTTTTTCCATCTGGTTCTATAGTTATGAAACACTGGAATTTTTGTTTTTGGAATGTTTCGCGCCTGAACACAACAATAAAGTTCAAATGGCCAACGAGATGCCAACTTCATAATACCCCTGTTATAGAAGCTCGCTTCCTTATTGGCAAAAAACTCGGATAGCCAATTTTCACAGACCTCTTTTGTGGCTAACTTCTGACTACCTATCTCGTTCGCCATGAACAAAAACAGGTGGTAGTCACTTGGTGCAAGGTCCGGACTATACGGCGGATGCAAAAGAACCTCCCATCCGAGCTCCCGGAGCTTCTGGCGCGTCACCAAAGAAGTGTGTGGCCTGGCGTTGTCCTGATGGAAGACAATGCGGCCTCTGTTTTTTAGTGCTACCTTCAAGCGGTCCAGTTGTTGGCAGTACAGGTCCGAATTGAGCGTTTGGCCATAGGGAAGCAGCTCATAATAGATTATTCCTTGACAATCCCACCAAACACACAGCAGAACCTTCCTGTTCGTTAATGAGGGCTTGGCCACCGTCTGAGCTGCTTCAGCGGGCTTCGACCACGACCGTTTGCGCTTCACGTTGTCGTAAGTGACCCACTTTTCATCGCCAGTCACCATCCGCTTCAGAAACGGGTCGATTTTGTTGCAATTCAGCAGCGATTCACATGCGTCGATACGGTCAAAGACGTTTTTTTGCGTCAACGTGTGTGGCACCCATACATCGAGCTTCTTTGTGAATCCAAGCTTCTTCAAATGGTTAATAACGGTTTGATGACATATCCCCAGCTCTTGGCCGATGCTACGGCTGCTACTATGCCGGTCTTTCTCGGCTAATTCAGCGATTTTGTCGCAATTTTCGATGACCTCTACACCAGAACGAAAACGTTGAAACCATCGTTGTGTGGTGGAAATGGAAACTGTATCGGGTACATAAACTGTACAAATTTTATTGGCAGCTTGAGATGCATTTTTGTCTTTGTCATAGTAGTACTGTAAAATATGTCGGATTTTCTCTTTATTTTGCTCCATATTTGCGACACTATAACTCACGAACGACTTAACCAAATAAAACACTGTCAAAGACTATATTATAGCGCCTTTCCAACCTTTCCAACAAGCTATAGTATGACTCGATACAATGAATACAACTACGCGCTTACAACGACACCTCGCGAAAATACCGCAGGAGTTTTTTGACAGCCTAATACTTCGATTCATCCGACTTATTACATATCTCTGGAAACTTGGAAAAAATGAGTGGTTCTGTAGTTGTGAAACGCAGTGTACGGCATCTGATATTCATTTTTCATACGGTTAGTAATATGTACAGACAATATGTACATTCTACTAATGTTTGCATTACCAAATATTTGGTAAATTCTTTTACCCAGGATTTTTCTGGGTGTGTGAAAACTGGTGTATCAATTTGCTAAACCTACCTACGATCATATTGAAGGTCTACTGTAATCTAGTGTATTGTTTGTGAACTTTTTAAAAATCCGACCAGAAATGATTGGAACGTATATTTCCATTTTTTTCAAGTTTGAGGGATGTTACCAGTACTTCGCATGAACATTTTCAAACGCTTCTGCTTTATACAGAACAGAACTCCAAATGTCCTAGGCAACTTTGGCAGTTCGGGTTTTTATCGTTTTCGAGGTGTTGAGACCAAAGAGACAGTTAGTATCATGAATGAAACTTTTCTTTAAAAGAAAATCCCTAAAAAAATATGTTTTTATCAGAATCTCTTACAATTGTGTTGTAGGGTTACGAGTTGCAGAAAGCATAACACGAAACAAGACAAACGATATATCAATCTAAAGACAATTGTGAATTATTCTTAAAGGCGGTGAAAAAAAGGCGGTTATGATTATTTGGAGTTTTTTCTATAGAAAGTATGCCAAATTTGTTATTCCATTTAAGATGAAGATATTTTAATTTTAAATAGGGGAATGGGGGTATGCCCGACCCCCTAAGGGAAAGAATTTTTTTTATGAGATCTGCGAGCACATATTCATTGTCTAGTTTATTTGCCATGAGATAAAAGAAATATCAGTACATTTAAACGGTAATTTTCTCAAGTAATAGTCAATTAAAAAACTGCCATAAAAATGAAGCTCATCCACCAGTGCGGGTGGAACCGGCACCCCTTGGGGGTAACATCTCAATTTCTCAATATATATACTTGGCAACAGATGAACCAGTTTGAAAGTGACAGTCGGCAAATAGAAGGTATTCTAATTCTAAATGTCGCTGTCGAGTATAGCTCGAATCGCTCAACTGATTCCGGAGATATGGAATCACCATATCTGCCATAATGAGTATAACACAAGAGTCGAGACGCGTGAACTTTGTCTGGTATATTGATCGAAAACAGCATGAACGAATTTCGAAGAGCCTATATTCAGGCACTATCATTACTGTCAATAAATTTAGGTGATTATCACGTACGTTAAGTTGATCTTCATCGCTCGCAGTGATTTTTTATTGAAAACGTGTCACCCATTGCGTGTCATCGTGCTCCCGTGGCCGAGTGGTTAGCGTCATAACTAACATGCCGGGTGTTCGGGTTTGATTCCCGTTCTGGTCGGGGGAATTTTTCGTCAAAGAAATTTCCTCCGACTTGCACTGTGATCACGCGTATTCTAGAGCTTGCCACTCAGAATGCATTCAAGGCGTGTTATTTGGCATAGAAATCTCAACTAAGTACTAATAAAAATAACGCAAGTAATACTACGTTGAGACGGCGAAGTTCCTCTAGGAACGTTAGTGCCATTGAAGAAGAAGAAGAAGTGTCACCCATTGCACACATAAATGGTGGTGTATGCCATTTCCAAGCAATCGTAAGTAGATTTATAAAACGTAGCAAGAGTTGTTCTATACATTCCATTGCAGAAGTCGTCATAAACAAGAATTTTGTGTGATGAATTGCCATCCTTTACCATCAATCGATTGCACTCTCAATTGATGACGTTGAATTTTATGCTCTGATTTTCACTAACACGCAATGATCTTCATTTTCGACCTTACGAATACCATGATGAAAAGGAAGATGCAAATGAAAAATGAACTTCATGGCAAGCTGATGTTGATATTCATTCCACTGGGGTTCATTGATAGTGTTGTTTCATATTTATCGACTCTCGCTCGAGCAGTAGATTATCAATACAAGGAAGGCAGAAATTCGCCGAATTTGGATGTCGTGAACGTGACTCATTTTCAGTACTGCTCAAAATCAGCTAGAAGTTGCTTCCCAAACTCTTTATCCTGATTTATCAATTAAAACAAACTAACCAAAGGAGAGTATTTTTTTTTATTTAAAAAAAATGTTTTAGGGAGAAGATGAGCTGTATTTTGTATCTATTGTTCAGTGTTTTATTGTTTTTGTTTCAAGATAGTATAATTTAATTGTTTCGTTTGACATTGAGCGACTCTCTCTCTCTATAACGACATCCGAATTCTCTATAGCGACAGTTCTTTATAGCGACAATTTCTTATAACGACGGTCCCTTGCGATGTCGCTATAGAGAGCTTTCACTGTAAGTGCAAATCGACAAATGACAAAACACGAGTATTTTTGATTAGAATGAAAGTATGTATCCCGTTTGGGCTGGAGGAAATATGAGTTTTCCACAGTTATTGGAATTTGTTTTAATCAAGCGTAACTTTTGAAAAGGGCGTATCGATTTTAGTAAGAGAAATCTTCGATGACTTTTCCAAATACATAATTATGGTAAAACTATATGTTTTGGAGTTGGAGAACATCTGAAATCATGTGGGTTAATACAAATCGTGGCTAGATTAAAAAACCTTTTTTTTTTATTCTAACACATTAAGGACCGAACGTTTTGGGGCAAACTTGTACGCTTCATTTGTTCGGATTCCACGAATGAGATCGTTTCCTTCGATGTGGATGAGACGAAGGCGAGCCATCGGTAGGTCTTGTTAGATTCTTAGCAAACCAAGAATTCAACCTTCAAGTGTAGAAAACACGGATTGTTTCGTAATCCATCTGTAACAGACGGAACGCGAAACACGAGAAATCTCGTGAGCGGCCCGCAATGTGTTAATACAAACCTTTAACATATTACTCGTGTTGCACAATCAAAACACGAACAGTTTCAAAAGTAGAATTGAAATCCCGATAACACCAACAAACCTCGTTGAATCAACCGGACGTTATGGATACAGAAACAATTAACTTGTTTACGTTATGCCTAGATTGTACCTGAAGTCAGGTATTTTAAGGGTACCTCTGTATACAGCCATTCCATGCCAAGCCGATATAGTGGTTCTCAGATTTTCGTCAAAAGTGGCAATTTTGTTCTTTATTGCAAAACATTAGACCCGAATTTCTATTTTTTTTATTTTATGTGTCGATCGTCTGTATCGGTCCAGTAGATCAAAAGTTATGAATTTTTGTGTTGGAAAAAGAGGAAAAAATTGATTTTGAAAAACTTTGAAAAATCATAACTCAAGAACGAAAAAACGCCTCTATGGTTTCGACATATCTTATGTGAAAAAACCTCAGCTTTCCAGAAAAAATATAAAAAATATAGCGCCTTCGGTCCCGAGACTATGGAAACAATAAAAAACGAATACAATCAATCGAATACAATTTTTCGGACCACCCTAAAATCAAAATGGTCACCCAAACGAGAAAAAAAATAAAAATACAGCCAAAAAAATTTTTGCGATGGGGAACAAAATTACCAATTCTGATGAAAAACGGAGAACCAGTATATCGGTTTGCCATGGAATGGCTGTATAAAAAAACAGCTCATTGCAGGATCACCATTTGGAGTTTCACAATAGTTGAAACAACAAATTTCCGAACAATTAAAAGAATTACATTGAATAATAATTGGTCTGAACAATCAAAGTCCTACGTCAAACTTACGACCGCGCCGCTAGGGTTAGACCCTTCTACTTGTTTGCTGTTGTGTGAGCTAACTACGCTAGTAATGATGTTGATAACCCCAAGAAAAACCCAATATGCTAGTAAGATCGTAAGCTAAAACAAATGTCTATCATTCATTACCGATAGCATAATATAAAACATTGATAAGCTAATCTAAGCTACCTTTGCGCTAACAAGCAGTCACCGAGATCAGTTATCTCTCAACTCGCAAGCTACCAGGAACATTTTTTAACATGAAAATGTTCGATGTCTTCATCTCCACCAGATTCGCCAACGGCGTATTATCGTTGGTAATATTCTGTTTCGTTGGCTCATGTTCTGTTTCATCAAATAGTACAGAGCTAGCGGATAATATGGGATTCGGGTTTGAGTTGATTCTCGCTAAGTTGGAACACCTAGAGCACAAGTGAGTATGGATCGTTATGTAAAAACAGTTAGGTTCCTTCGCAATTCCTTATCAATGCAAATGTACGTTTATATTCTTGATTGAAAGAATGAATTCAATGAATGAATTGTTGATTAAAATGTTGCCAACTCGGGAGAATCCACGGAATACACGACCGGCTAGTACACAACGGCCGTATACACGACCGCTGAATACACGACCGCTGGAAACACGGCCACCAAAGGTCGGTGACAGCACGGTTTATAGATTTTGTTCTGAAGTTCCTGTAAATAACACGGCTATTTATCTGATTCAACCATCGGAGCGAGCGGATCCATTCAACGCGAGATGTGTAACAAACTATGACGGGGAAGGATGGACTATCATACAGCATCGTAATAGAGGTTCAGAAAATTTCAACAGAAGTTGGGTGGATTACAAAAATGGATTTGGCATTTTGGAGGGAGAATTTTGGTTTGGATTGGATAAGATACATCTTTTGACAAGTTCTCGAATGCACGAGATATCTTTCTATCTAGAAGACAAGGATGGCTTAGTGAGGACAGCAAGGTACGATCTATTTGCAATTGGTGACGAATCGGAGGGGTATGCGCTCAAAGCTGTCGGAAGATATAGTGGTACTGCAGGTAACGTGTTCCACCCTCAATTGGGAACGAAATTCACCACGTATGATCGTGATAATGACTTATGCCCTACAAACTGCGCTCAGGATCATGGGGAAGGATGGTGGTACACACGTGGTCACAGGTAACCCGTTTTGATGTCTATAAACTCGCCTCATTTACAATTGATTCTCACATTACAGCAGACTCAACAGAGGACAATTGTTATACTATGGTGATTCCAAATCCATATGGATGGATTTCCGAAGCCAAATTGGGCTGGATATGTCAACGATCATGATAAGAGAAATTTCATTTTGATGACTGGTTTCGCAGTAGCGTCCTATCGCGTAGTGTTGGAATTATTCGCCGAAAAAATCATGAAATACTCGAACATGACAAATTCCAGGTTATTCCCTTACTCTGCGCAACTCTAATACAACATTTGAATCGAATTTGACGATGGTTAACGAGGTTGACAATGACAATTGTAGATATATAACTCATAAAAACAGTTCCGAATCACTCTTAGTAATTTTATGTTAATTTTTTAATGTACATTCGCGGTTCTGAAATGAAGTTGGCGAAAATAATAAATACATTAATAAATTAAGTAATTTTTCCATGCTTGCGTACTGTTTTTAGTTGCCGGATGCTGTGATATAACGTCATAACGAACTGCGGAAACTCAATTCTTTGGGGGACGGAGACATAATCGGAATTTATCTGTGTTAGTCATTAGGAAAGTTTTTTTTGTGGAAGTTACTGTTTTCCAGGAGGTAAAAAAAATAAATACACTACTAAAAAAGTTTAAAAAAAATCAACCAAACTTTTTTTCTGTACATATCAATACAAAAGTTATCTTTTACGTTACAAAACTCACTTTCGATATTGCGTGTCAATATTTTCCTTTATTTCGTAGAACCATATTCAATCTTCATGGAACGCTTGCCATCAATTTTTTACAAGTAGAACTTGGAACGTCCATTAGTCTGTTTTATCATTCGAATGAGGTTTTGCAACCGCGACTATCACAATCTTCCATAGATTTTCTATAAGGTTTAAACTGGAGACTGTGCTGGCCAAACCAACAGTTTTATATTTTCGTTTGCAAACCATCTTCGATTTTTCAATGCTGTGTGTTTAGAATCGTTGTCCTGCGAAAAGATCCAACGAAGTGGCATGTCCTCTACGGAAGCATCACGATTCGTAAAATATCCACATAGCTGTGAGCATTCATCCTCCCTGTTACCAAATGAATTGGTCCTAACACCAGCGTCAGAAAAGCAGTCCCACACCACTGTGTGCCCACCTCCAAATTTTATTATTTTCTTGACGAATCGTTGGTTGAGGGCAGTATTTA
Source organism: Toxorhynchites rutilus septentrionalis (assembly GCF_029784135.1). Classification (NCBI taxonomy): domain Eukaryota; kingdom Metazoa; phylum Arthropoda; class Insecta; order Diptera; family Culicidae; genus Toxorhynchites; species Toxorhynchites rutilus. The sequence continues at coordinate 22,969,547 of NC_073745.1, forward strand.
CGGATCTTTCCACTAGCTGCCGGCCAACTGAACCAAAAAGGTTAAATTTCGACTCTTCCGACTATGAAACAGTGCGTCATTTAGTTGCACCCCAGTGCAGCGACCCCATAATAATAAACGGGGGTTTTACCCAAGTTTATGATAGGGCCCGAGCGAAGCTAAATAAACAGATCTTTATCGCACAATCCCTTTTGCAGATTGTGTGGATCATAGAACATAGTTTTATGATAGGGACGGATCGATCCCAAATAAATAAATGCATCTCTCTTACATGATCCCTCTTTGTGGATCGTGTGATTCATAGGTCTAGTTTTACGATAGGGTTTTGTTTATGTTTTAGTGTTACGATAGTGGGAAGTTTATCGTAAGTTCGTTTAGTTTTATGATACCTCAAAGAGTAGGTAACAGATTAGACAAACTCTACCTGGAGTTTGTCGATAGGATTTAGAATAGTGTAGGTTTCGTTAAGATGAATGAGATAAAATAAAAGGGAGTTGGTTCTGAGACACAGAGGAGGATGGTTGTGACGTTAGTGTTTTAGTAAAAGAAATCCAGTGCGAGTCTTTGTCGTCGGTGGTGTTGCTGTCTTCCTGTAAGTTAAAGTGTTGTGTGCTAAACGGTTTACACATTTTCCCCAAGAGTAACTTTTAGAGTTTGTGTACGATCGCGAGTTACGCTGTGAGAGCAAAAAGGAAAAAAAAATCCTACTGAGATTGTTGCTGTTGTCGCCGAAGAAAGTAGTGATAAAAGTTGGACCCAATTTAGTGCTTGAGTGTCTAAAATCGGCGCCTAGACCGCGAGGTAAACGCCGCACCAGTCTAGGTACTTTTTAGCAATTTCAGTTCTTGAACACAACACGACACTTAGTAGGTGCATTCGAAGGTCGCAGGTCGTAGAAGGTCACTCATCAAGCACAGAACGCATGATGAGGCAAATACCATTTAATGATAGCTGTAGGATCCTTGCTAACATCCACTTCTTTGCAGTGATCAAGACTCTCGTACTCCTCTATAAAGTCTTGGTATTGCTTTCTCACATCTGGATGCTGCGAAAGTATTCGTTCTAGCGCATAGAACCTTCTTAATGCAAGTGGTTTGGAATCCCCAACTCGCTTACAGACTTCTTCAAGGGCAGTTGGACGATGTATTGTCCGAAAGTATCTCTAATTCATCCATCGAAACGGTGTGCGACCCGACCAAATTTAGTCTCACGAATCTGTGAAGATTGTGAGCCAACGAAAATTCTCCGGGTAGTAATAAGCTAAGAAAACATTCGTTACACAGGAGCATATCCACTTTACTTGGACAGAAAAACTTCGGATCCGCTAGCTGAAATTCTGTGGGAATCTCCAATACCCTGATGTCACCTTGTGAGTCACAAGACAGTTTATCTTCGCTTGAAAATCATTGTACCTTGATGAAAGATGTATAACCCCACAATGATGATGATTCAGTCCTCATACTGTTCACCTCGAATACTGTGAAGTTTGATGAATCCAGTTTCAAGCCCAACTTATTCAGTAGAAAGCATGTAATTAAATCGGCTTGAGAACCACTGTTTAACAATAATCTACACCAGCTAGAATCAAACAGCGGGTGGCGGACCGCATATTATTACATATTACGCATCCACACATTAGTTCATTGTCTAGTTAAGTAGTATTAGTAGATCAAATATCTATTGAGTATATTTAATACGATCATTAGAGATAATCCTGTTGGCGTTAGTGAATAAAACCATCGTTAGTGTTTCCGAGGCCGAATTTGCATCAGATACAATATTTAAATATCACTGTTAATAAGACGAGCGTAAATCGGATGCTCGAAATGCAAATGCAGCATTCGTTCTACGGACAATGTGGATAGATAAAATATTGCAATCTAAGCTCCACCGTATTCTAATCATTGAGTTCAAGTGATTCAAATTACAGTATTCACAATCAATCAGTCATTGAACTAGCGACCAGATGGCAGCAAGGCTTTCGAAATTACCTTTCTCAAGGCCGAGTGTTTAGTTTAGCTTTCCAAATTGATTTTTTTTTCCAAATTGTATTTTTTATGCCTGCGATGCACTGCTGAAACGGAACGAACTCGACCCATTTTTGAAGAAGATGGTAATTGGTGATGAAAGTGTATCACGTACGACAACCTAAAGCGAAAAAAGTCGTGGTCGAAACGCGGTGAGCCGGCCCAAACCATCGCCAAAACCCGGATTGACGGCCAGGAAGGTTTTGCTGTGTGTTTGGTGGGATTGGAAGGGAATCATCCGGTATGAGCTGCTCAACTATGGCCAGACCCTCAACTCGGTTCTCTACTGTGAGCAGCTTGACCGTTTGAAGCAGGCGATTGAACAGAAGCGGCCAGAAATGATCAATAGGGATGGTGTTGTTTTCCACCAGGACAACGCTCGGCCTCACACATCTTTGATGATCCGCCAGAAGCTACGGGAGCTCGGATGGGATGTCCTATTGCACCCACCGTATAGTCCAGACCGGACTCCAAGTGATTATCATCTCTTCCAGTCCATGCAAAACGCTCTTGTTGATACTAAGTTGGCCTCAAAAGAGGCTTACAAAAACTGGCTGTTTGAGTTTTTTGCAAATAAGGGGGGGGGGGGGGGGGCGGTTATTATAAGGTGGGATAATGAAGCTGCCTTCTAAATGGCAACAAGTTTGCGAACAAAACGGCGCATATTTGACTTAAATTGGATAATTTTAAGTTTGTTAGATAAAGCGTCAAATTTCGATCAGAAATACGACATTTCTTTTTCCCCAACCCTATATATAATAACGGTACCGGTAAGTTTCTTCATTTTTATTCAAAAATTTATGCTTTATTCTGTAAAAATGGTTACAAATTTAATATTCAAAGTATTGCCCATCGCTAGTCACAACTTTTTTCTATATTTCTGGCAATTCACGGATACCTTTGCGGAAATAATCGGCCGGTCTGTCGATTAACCACGAATCGATTAAATTTTTGACTTCATCAAAATTGGAGAAGTGTTGGTCAACCAGGTCATGTTGTATCGATCGAAGGTAATCGGACTAAGAAATGTCTGCAGAATACGGCGGGTGGGATAGGAGCTTTTGGAGCTTTTTCTTCATATTGAAGTAACACACCCCGCAAAAACACTCTCGTTGGTACGAAATTCGACATATTCGAAATGGCAAAACACTATGTTGTATACGCTTATGGCTGAATTATTATATAACAATATTTATAATATTTTAGGTTCTTCGAAAAATATTATTTTCTTGATATTTCTTCCCTACTTGTCCTGTTTTTATTCTGGAACTATTTGGTCAGCTTACTATGTTTGTCACGTTGATTTCCCATCGGAAACCTGAACAGGTTTATATAGATCTCAACGGTACGAACGTGTTGAATTATAGAGGCTTTCAACTTTTCAAATCATCCGCCTCTATCTCTATTTATTCATTTATTCATTTATTTATTATGGTTATACTCATCTAGCTGACAAACCCTAATGAATAATATCACAGTACATCATAAAAGTATTCATATCTAGCCACACTTCTCGAAAAACAGTTGGAACGCTCGACAAACTCGAAAAAATCCTCAACGTGAGTAAACGAGCGAATCATCGATGATATGGGCTCATTAGGGGCCATATACCACGTGGACAGAAAAAGCACGATTTTAGACTCCCCCTCTCCCTCCTTGGACAAGCGTGGACATTCTCATACACCTACCTTCCCTTTTGTCCACGTGGACATTTTTATTTTATTTCAAATTTTATTTCAAATTTCATTAGTAAAGATGACCAGATGAGGAATAATCCGCACCTGAATATAAACTACACAGCTTTAAAGATTGATCTTGAGCTTTACTAATTGTGATTGCAAACGCCAATCGAATAAAAATAAGAGGGTTTAAAATTATTTTCAAACACAATTTTAGTTCAGGATTTTTTCAACACTTGAAAAAAACACAATGAAATGTGTTGATATCACATATAATACATTAATACAATAATGTTAATTTGAGTTCTCAGCTTCATTCAGCATTTCAGAAGTGTACTTATTCCAGCTGGAAATCGAATGAAAAATTATCCTTTCATTTCGGATTATGCATATTTCATGACATAACGATCGCATAGCAGATCGACGGACAGTTTTGAAATGTTCTATACAAGACCCAGTTATTGCTTTGACAAATGCATTGTTTTATGACAGAGTTACAACGTTCCAAAACCCACTCAAAATTTTTAATGCCGCATTTTGGCCCGATTCATCTTCACTCTGGATCTCCGATTCACCTTTAGTCGGTAGCGCAATACAAAACCTTTTTCGCCATAGTTCGGAGAATTTTCAGAGGGTATTGAAAACGTAGTAAAATATTTTATCATTTTTAAAAGCCTTATCGATCATTCTGCAATTAATTAACCCTTTGAGGTCGTATGTCTGCTCTCAGCCACCACAGCAAGGAATCATACCAAATATTTTATCCAACCACATGCAATAATTTACACTTCTTTTGTACGAATTTTAATGTCTAGTGAATTTGATTACGGATTAATACGCAGTTTCTATGGATAAATGCATGAAAAACTATACTGACATTTTTATTCTAACACTAACTGTTCTCGAGTTAGAAAAAAATCTATAGAAAATTATGTTTGATGAAAAGACCATATTCGTAATATCATGAAAACTCAGCCATTATGAAATTCTCGCGTAACTTTTGAAAAGGTCCTATGTAACAAATCGAGTTAATGTGTGCACGCTATTAGGTTTCAATCATTGAATGCATTACAAAAAAAAAATCGTTCACGTATCTATCTTCTTCATCTTTTTATCGCCGATACAGAAAATATCCAATGTATAGATTAGGATTTTAAGCACCCGGCTGTTACTTCGGACGCCACCTTCCTCCGACGCCAAAGTAACAAAGCAGTCAAAACAACACGAAGTCGTACTTCGGTCGTTTTGAGTTTGTGTTTCTTTCAGGTGTTGTTATCTATTTCAGTGCAAATCAACGAGTGATAACAGCTTTGCGCAGTGGCGATATCGTAACCAATGAGGTTCTACCGAGGTGCGATTATTGCTAGTTGAAAAAAAAAAAAAAAAAAACGAGTGATAACAATGATAATCTGTCTTTAGAACCAAATGCTGATATTTGGATTGTCGTTTAGTAGTGCAAACGCGAGCAGTCGACACGTCCAATGTAACATTTTTCGCTCCGAGGCTTCAACTTTAATCTCAAATCACGGAACAACAGTTACGATTGGTTTTTCAGGGTTATTCTTGACTGCTAGTGGTGAAAGTAGCGATAAAGATCAATAACTTTTAAGACAATTCGCGGAATAATGTTCGGGTCTTCTCGAGTTGACGAAAATGTTACATTGGAGTTTACGTGAGTTTTTTTTTTCAGAATATGGATTTCAGTGAAGAAGTCTAATGATTTAGTAAAAATATATGAAGTACTCTCAGGCAACTTAATCAGTTTATTGATAATTACGGAATACTCAGGTTGGGCGGAGTTTTAAAACTCTTGAATACGGAACAGTTTTTATTTAATTTAGAATGTATCGGTGATTATTTTTGAAAAATATTTATTCTCCGTGTCCACGTGGACATAGTCTATACCCCTTCCCCCCACCGTGGTCAAGCGTGGACATTTTGATACCCCCTACACCCCCCCACCCCCCTTAAAGTTGTCCACGTGGTATGTGGACAGCCCCTTATATCCAAAAGCTGTGCGATGAACTCTTGGATGGAGCAAAACGGTGTTTCGTAGAGCTCGAGATGGAACTCGCAAATCGAGTAGCGACAGCAATCGGGGACAGTCAACTTCATTGTTCAGCAGCTTCGCCACAAATGCTGAATCCTGCTGAATCTTCCCACGTCTGGCACCAGTCTACGAACACAGTTGTCGATTTGATCTCGTTGTGTGAGGACGTGCTTTCAAATCTCTTAATCACATTGTTTTCAACCTTAAGCGTCTCATCGGTTTAGCCACTTGGTGGCTGTTTTTTCCTTTTTCTTCTGTAAGGGAAGTGTTACAATGAATGACGGACTCGTAAAGAATACTCTGGCTTCCCGGTTCCCTATGGGAGCAATAGCACCATCCTTGGTGGAAGTTGGGAGATTTGTGAAAGATCTCGATGCAGATTTGGACACAATCGAAACAACAAATTTATGCCGCGTTGAGAGGTATTGTAATTCAAACTCGGTTCATCAAAATAAGAGCATTCGCTGACGACTTGACAATTGTAATTAGAAACAATGATGAATTCGATACCGTTTTGAAGATTATTAGTGATTACTCCATTAGCGCTAGAATAAATCTGAATTTTAAAAAATCTGGATATCTTAGGTTCAACAATTGTAATATTGGGCCACAAATGGTGGCGGAATGCAAAGAATTGAGAATTTTAGGTTTGTTGGTCACAATTTCATGGAAGGAAATGGTTGAAATCAACTTCAGGAATGAGTCTCGAAGTTTTGGCAGGAGTACCCCCGCTTACTCTCCGGTTCACAGAATTATCCTACAGATTTCTCATCCGTTGCAAGATCATGAATCCATTGGTGATTGATAACTTCGAAAATCTACTCCAACTGATTCCTCAGTCAAGTTTTATGTCTTTATACCATGAGTACCTTACCCACGACGTGCACCCTTCACCAGGCATCTCCAACCTAGTTTGTTTCCCATACTGTTGCAATTCCTCTGTCATTTTAGATCTGTCCATGCGACAAAAAATCCATGGAATCCCAGATCATCTACGCTCAGATTCTATTCCGCCGATATTTTCGGCAGAATATGGGGGCATAGTTAGATCTGATAAAATGTTCTTTACTGACGGTTCATTCATAAACGGGTCCACGGCTTTGGCATCTTCAATGAAAATTCCAGTGCCTCTTTCAAACTCAAAGATCCTTGTTCCGTGTATGTTGCTGAACTGGGTGCGATATACTACGCACTGGGGATCATTGAAACATTGCCCATCGACCACTATCATTCAACAAGAGCCAAAGGTTGTACCGCTTATGACAACTCTACACGAACTGATGATTGCGCCGGCTAGTGACTATTCTATCCTGGATTCCTCGAGTCGAGAAAGACGCACCACGCTAGATATGAGGTACAGACTAGGGTGGCGTTGCTGATTAATGGTCAGCTGCATCCCAATAGGAGGTATCCCGTGTCGGGCACACGTACAGAGCATTGGAGACAGCAACATCCCAATTACGAAAACACTTGTTCGCACGATCACAGCACCGGCAACCCGGCCCACAGCGCCTTCACTGTAACCGACTTATCGAAGATTGGTTCGCTCCATCAACGGTAGGTTCGCTATCGTTGATGAAGCGAACCAATGCAACAACAATAGAGCAATACATCAATTGATCATCTGCCCACGGGAAAAATATATTGTTTTTATAGAGATATTATGCAAATTTGAAATTGTGCCTTAATTTACCTTAAATCTATACTTGTAAGTAGCTTATGTGACTATGTGAATTAAATTAAGTAACTACTTATATCCTATTCTTAAACTACAGCTTAAATTAAATTATATCTAGCTAAAACAGTGAATTGAACTCCGAATAAGGAATTTGAACTTCGGGTAGGTTAGAAAACCATTGAAATAATTCCTACAATTGGATAACCTAAATTAAAATAACTGAATTTCTACAGAACAGGATTCTAATTAAAACTAGATGCTAAAGCATACAGGATTGATCGATCGATTAATCGACGGATAAAAAAGCTGTCTAATTGCACTATAAAATGTAAGTGAATCAAGTGAATTTACCGCAACCAATATTTATGTTTCAAATAATTTTAGCTTTAAGCAATTACAAATTAAATTGCTCTAAAGAGTAGTGCTTGTTTGTTGATCGCAACAACACTTGTAATACTAACCTCGATCCAACCGCGAGTAATCGGTTACATATTACTAACATAGATAATAAGAAAAATTGTATTGAACTCCCGGCCCCGTGAGGCTAACGCCATATGAGCCTTTATGAAAATATATATTTTGGAAAAAAAAAACTTCAGGAAATTGATGAATAGCATAAAGCTTTCCATTCACTTATTTTCGTCACGAAGGTTAATCTTATTGTAAAAAGTTATAGTTTCAAATACCTTCTTGTTATCTAAACCATGGTGCATAGCCCAGGTAATTCCGCCAAATAACAAGCAAATAGCAGAAATTAAAATGATTACATGACAATTTCTATGGAGTCATCATACAATGTTCAGAGTTCATCGAGATCAGTTGTGTTTGGACGCCACGCAAGGTGGTTTGAATTTGATTGACCCTGAAACGCAATGTCAATCCTTATGTATAAGAAATTTAATTTACAAAAGCGAAAAAAAGATAGATCATCCTCTGATTAAGTTGAATAGGTGGAGAAATGTAACAAGTTATACTAAAAAAAAACACATTAAACCTCGCCTCAACGATTAAGACAATGGATCATATAAGAACGAATAAGGCAATCTATAATTTTCTACTTACAAAGAAAGCAATTGAAGTAAAAATCGAGCAAAAATTTCCGAATCTTCCATGGAAAGTTATTTGGGAAAATTTATCCAAGAACTTTATATCTACTCAGGCGAGGTCATTATTGTATGAAGTATTCAATGATTCGTTTCCTAACAGAGTTAAAATGAAAAATCATAATATTGCTAATGTTGAAAATTATCTCTGTGATGTTTGTGGTGAGGAAGATACAAATTTCCATAGAATCAAAGAATGTAAATTTTCGAGGAATATATGGAATTGGATGTCGAACATTGTCAAAACGAAACAGCAACAAGTCTTAGATTCATCGAAAGATATGCTATACTAAGGAATTAAAAAAAAACTTTGAAGCAAAAAGTGCATTATGGCTAGTAGCAGAAACAATGTTTTACAATATGAATAATTCTAAAAATGCCAACCTATTTTTTTCAAAAAGCATATTAGAGAGATAAAATAGGATAACAAGGAACTATTTGAAAAACACTTGAACAAATTTCTTAATTTTTGTTAAGGATGGAAAATATGGATAGGTGATTTCGAACTTAATATTAACATCATGATTGTATGGGTAATACTATTGTATGCATCTCTAAGTTATGTTTGTAAACTGATATATGTAAATAAAGAATAAAAAAAACATACACACATTCAGCAAAGGTTGATTCACATAAATCATAGCGCAATTTCGAGTAATTTTGTTCTGACCAACACACAAAATCCAAGAATTGATTGAGGTTAGATTACAGTACCAATCGTCATAGATTCAGCAATTAACCATAAGCATTCCTTCCTCAGCATCGTCCAGCATGGCCAGATTCTCCACCATTTGCCCTGCTAGTCGAGATGAGACCGAGATTGAATGATGATGGTGAAAGTGAGATAAAGCACCACCACAACTGGCAGCTGGCGGTGGATTGCCCTCCCACTGCGACTCCGCCGCGCGATCCCTTCGGGCATTCACGGATCTATGGATATGGTTCCGAGGAGCAATAATATCCAGCTGTCTTTGTAGCCACTGGGGATGGGATCACCCCTCACCGCGCGCCGAGGCGAACATTCCTTGTGACGGTAATTTGTTGTTTGCTATGGAATAACCCCAATTATGTTTTGATGCTTTGTGACAAGACAATCAATTGTGATGGCGAGTGGTGTTTATTCGAATATATGATGGGTCGCTAGAGGCGGGTTACGCGTTACGGATTAATATTATCATTATTGCTTGATATGGTGTGCGAATGAATGCTGCCGCCGCTGTTGATTGAAACAGTTGTTTACAATACCGATGCCGCCGAAAATATAGCTGGGAGGAGGCATTCATTTCGGCAAATAAGAAATCCCAATTAAAAACACTCATTAATTATTGGGAAATTTAAAATCAACACTCCATCTTGGCCGGCTGACAACAAATACTAGCTCCGGGGGAATAACTTCCGGAGCCAATATCCACACCACAAGGACAACGGTGTCGTTGAGTTCAACGCAAATCAGGCCAAAGCGTGTCGTTGTATTAATTTTTCACTTTATTATCCAACTGTTTTGTGAGACGGTTTGCGGTGTATTTTTATCGGCGTGCGCACCAGAGACGAGGAGAGGTGGTTTATTTATTGGAAATAATTGTTTGGCGAATAATTTCCACTCCCTCGCAGTATTTGCCCGGATTGACGAGGCGGTGGGTGAACGGAAAAACAGTGTGCCTTTCAGTTCCCACTCAGTGTTTCGCCTGCGGCGAGGTAAAGTTTAGGGTCTCGTTTGAAATTCAATTTTCAATTTGTACATGCGATTGTTTTATTCATATTGTTCGACCCTTCTCTTCGCTGCTGTCCTTCATTTAGAACGTGGAACTTTTATTTGCCACGCGGATACCGCGATGAAAAATGGGCGTATGACGCAGGCTAGGGGGAAGCTAAGAAAAAAATAGTTTTCACCTTTGATATGTTTTGTTGGGAGGTAATTAAGTTGTTGTTTTCAGCTCAATGGAAAGTGGCAACATGCTAGTTACGCCCTTCCTTTGATTTCAACAACAACATTTTCATCACGTCGACTGGAAGTTGTTCGGAACAAAAAAGAAAAATTACTTTAAAATGATGATGATGGTCCCGCCTCCTTCCCTGACAGAGATTTGAGTAAGACGAGTTATTTAAAAGATAATTTAGTTATTTTTTCAGCATTGGAATCAGTTAGACAAACAAAAAGAACAACGAACTGATTTCATTTACAGATATTTACATTTACAGATAAAATCGCAATGTCAAATGACAAGCCAATACTCAGTCCGGCACAGAGCCGATACGGTCCCGATGAGGCCCCTGCAGCCAAGTGGTCCACCAGAGCACAAGCCCAACCGCCAGCCTTGTATTGGATTGACTATGAACATCCTCATCCAGAGAAATCGAGAAAATTTCTTTAACGAAAATTTCTAAACCGGCACTTAGAAAACTTTCAATTTAATACTCTTTATATTTGTGTTACGTGCGCGACGCTCAAACTTATGTAGACTACTTTAATTTTTTTTAACTAATACAATATCAAAACAACAAAATAAAAATAAAAATAGTCGATCATCACCAGGATCATGACGGACATAATAGAGAGGTCATAAATATAAATTAGAAAAAAAGGTAGTTCAAATTAAATTAATCCGTTCAAAAAACTTAGTCAGGTTCATTGAAAATATTAAAACAAACTTAAAAAAAATCCCACATTAGATTATCCGTTCGTATAAAACTTCGTCAGTAACAATCTTCGCCATAAAATTTAAAAAATATATCGGTCAGCTGTTAATGACAGCAGAGATACAGTGCCTCTTAAATTATGTAAGTGTTGTTGCACGTTTAATATGTCTTGGCATCGAGTTGAACCCATTTATACCTTTGTAATACAACGAATTTTGTGAAGCACATGTCAAGAAATTGGGTGTTATCAATTCATTCGCGCTGACGGCGCCAGTGGTTGTATGGTTAGCGTAACAGCCTCACAATCCGATCGGCCTGGGTTCAATCCCAGCTGGCGTCGTTGGGATTTTCTGAGGCGAAAAATCTCTGGTTACGTCTTCCTTCGGAGCGGAAGTAAAAGAAGTTGGCCCGGCTCATGAGTTGTTGAGTCTGATAGGTAGGAACAGGTGGAGTCGCCTCCCTGATGTCGGTGATTGGCACTAAAGTGGCGGAAATAGGCCGACGAAAAATAAGCGAAGATAAAAAAAAAAAAAAATTCATTCGCGTTTAGTTGTTTTATAACCAGTGCCACAAATTATCAAAATTTCTTCACGGGTGAAGGAATTAGATTTTTCCCAGTATCGGATGAACTCTCTTCTGTTTAAAATTCAACACCATATCTGCCATAATGAGTATAACACGAAAGTCGAGACGCGTGAACTTTGTCTGGTATATTGATCGAAAACAGCATGAACGAATTTCGAAAAGCCTGCATTCAGGCACTTTCATTACTGTCAATAATTTCAGGTGATTATCACGAACGTTAAGTTGATCTTCATCGCTTGCAGTGATTTTTTATTGAAAACGTGTCACCCATTGCGCATATAAATGGTGGTGTATGCCATTTCCGGGCAATCGTGAGTAGATTCATAAAACGTAGCCAGAGTTATTCTATACATTCCATTGCCGAAGTCGCCAAAAAACAAGAATTTTGTGTGATAAATTGCCATCCTTTACCATCAATCGATTTCACTCTCAATTGGTAGCGCTGAATTCCATGTTTTGATTTTCACTAACACGCAATGATCTTCATCTTCGACCTTACGAATACCATGACGAAAAGGAAGATGCAAATGAAAAATGAACTTCATGGCAAGCTGATGTTGATGTTCATTCCACTGGGGTTCATTGATAGTGTTGTTTCATATTTATCGATTCTCGCTTGATCAGTAGGTTATCAATACAAGGAAGGAAGAAATTCGCCGAATTTGAATGTCGTGAACGTGAATATTTTCAGCACTGGTTATAACAGTGAAAGTCACTTCCTCTTTCAACTCGATCACACAAATATCGAGGCAGCAAATCGTGAACTACTAATGAACTCCACAGTTGAATAAGCAATTCTTTGCTTCACGGATAACCATTGCAGAGCGTTCAACATTAAAAATAGGGAAGTGAATCTGTTACATTTTAGTATCAACCGCATTATTTTGTTTTGCAAGCGCTGTAATCTCAATATGTGTATTTCATTACACAATGGTCCAGGAGATGCATTTAAGTGGAAATTAGCATTTAGAGCTCGACAGTTATTCTCTAGACAAAACCAGTCTTATACAAAGTTGTTACATATGATACAGCGCTCATTATTATGTTATCAAAAATAGGGTGACCAAAATTGTCGATGGAATAAAAAAATATAACTTTCTTATCTTTAGAGATAGGGGTAAACATGGTTCGACAATGTTGTAGTTCTAGTTATTTGAGATATCTTTGTAGAACAAAGTTTTTCTCTATATCTTGAAATAATTGAAATTGAAAAAAAACCATGAAAAAAACTATTTTTTCGCTCTAACTTTTATATTTCACATTCTACATGCAAACTGTCTTGGAAAGACTTCTAGAGCTTACTAATACAAACATTTTTCGATGCAGAACTTGTCAATATCTCAACTTCAGTCAAAGTTATTGATATTTCTCCCCAAAAATACGCTCTCTTCAATTGTTTGTCATTCTTTCTTGGACAAACGTAAACAAAGTTTATTGGCATTATCTGAAAAAGCATATTTCACTCTACATGATGTGTGATTTTAAAAACTATGTTATTTTTCACGTTTGAGTAAATTAAAATTGAAATCATGAGCTTTTGGGTAAAAATCCATCAATAACTTTGGGTAGGATTAAGATATAGACAAGTTCTGAATCGCAAAATGTTGGTATCGATAAGCTCTAAAAGTCGTACGAAGACAGTTTTGATGTGAAATTTGAAATATGAAAGTTAAAGCAGAAAAAACACGTTTTTTCATGGTTACCCTAATGCAACTTAGAAAAAAGCGCAAAATCGATTATTTTAAAAGATAGAAAAAATCTTTGTTCTACAAAGTTGTTGAAAATAACCGGTGCTACAACATTGTTGAACTATGTTTATCTCTATCTATAAAGATAAGAAAGCTAGATTTTTAATTTCATCTATAATTTTGGTCAACCTATTTTTAATAATATATAAATGAGCGCTCTATCATATGTAATAACTTTGTCTAAGACAGTTTTTGTCTAAACAATAAATATCTTCCACAAAGTTGTTTTTAGCACTTTGTATCTGAGTTGCATTAGGGTAGCTATGAAAAAACGGGTTTTTTTACTCTAACTTTTATATTTAAAATTATACATCAAAATGGTCTTCGTACGACTTTTGAAGGTTATCAATGCCAATATTTTGCGATACAGAACATGTCAATATCTTAATCCTGCTTAAAGTTGTTGATGGGTTTTCATCCAAAAACTCATGATTTCAATTTTAGTTTACTCAAACACAAAAAATAACATAGTTTTGAAAACCACATATTACATAGAGTGAAATCTGTTCTTTCAAATTCCATCAACAAACATTTTTCATGTTTGCCCCAGGAAGAATGACAAACAAGTGAAAAGAGCGTGTTTTTAGGGAAAAAATATCAATGACTTTGAGTAAAGTTGAGATATTGACAAGTTCTGCATCGAAAAATGTTAAGCTCTAAAAGCTCTAAAAGACTTTTATTTCGAAGACAGTTTGCATGTAAAATTTAAAATATAAAAGTTAGAGCAAAAAACCAGTTTTTTTTCATGGTGACCCTAACGTAACATTGAAAAAAGGCGCTATATCGGTTATTTCAAGAGATAGGGAAAAACTTTGTTTTACAAAGATGTCTCAAATAGTTGGAGCTACAACACTGTCGAACCATGTTTACCTCTATCTATAAAGATAAGAAAGTTATATTTTTATTTCATCAACAATCTTGGTCACCCTATTTCTGACAACATAAAAACGAGCGCTCTATCATGAGTAACAACTTTGTCCAAGACAGTTTTTGTCTAGAGAATAACTGTCAAGCTCTAAATGCTAATTTCCACTTAAATGCATCTCCTGGACCATTGTGCATTGGCCAGAAATAAAATGGACGAGCAAAAGTCTAAATGAGGAGAGACGATTGATTTGTATAGCTGTATTGACGAATTTCATGCACACTCGTCTTAGGAGTTGGCAGCACCATCTCAGATAGTAGTGAAACGTTGTGGGTGTAAGGACATGGGTCATTTGAGCAACTTTGCATACTTGAAATATTCGAGTTAGAAAAATTTAAAGTTAGACTACTTTTTGGAAAAAGCCATTCCTAATTTCATTTCTTAATTTTTACAAAAAAATATAAATTAAAAATTCACAAAAAAATTACCAAAAAAAATTTGCTGACAAAATTTAAAAAAAAAAATCAAAATTCATTTTTCTCAAAAACGTATTTTTGAAATTCCCAAAAATAAATATAAATAGCCCTTACAATTAACAAGTCGTTCATACATCGGAAGATGGGCACTTCCACAGGGAAAAAGTTTTTCGAACAACAACTTTTTCATGTTTTCTTTGAAAAAAATACATCTAATCCTAATTTTGTTTAAACTCAAGATAGCGATATAGTATATTCGACAAAGTTTTAGATCTTATTAAAATATAAACTTTTGTCGAAGACATCAACTTTCTATCTTCAACAGTTTTTGAAATAAAAGTCATTTTTGTATGAATATTCCTGAAAAAAATAATGTTTTGTTCGTTACTTTTTTGTGTGTAAATTCTCACGTTTGACATGTTCTCGGCATTTTTCTAAATAGAGAAAAGTTAGCAGAGCATTTAAAATGCGAAAATTTTTACATAAAAATGTAACGAATTGAGCATATTCAAAGAAAAACATGAAAAAGTTGTTGTTCGAAAAACTTCTCCCATGTAAATGTGCCCATTGTCCGATGTATGGAAAACTTGTTGGAAATTTCAAGGGCTATTTATATCTATTTCTTTCAGAATTTTGAAAACATATGTTTTCGAGAAAAATGAATTTTAATTTTCAAAATATTTTTTTTAACGAAATTTTTTCCCAATTTTTTTTTTGATAATTTTTAATGAAAACCAAAATAATTTCCTACATTTCATTCTTTGACTGAAATTTTGTAGGTTTTTTTTTAAATTTTGAGTTTTTTCAACTTTTTTCGAAAAATCTTAATTTAAAAACTATTACATCTACAAAAAGATGGCCAGGGAATGAATGTAGGAAATTAATTAGGTTTTCATTAAAAATTATACCAGAATTTTTTGGAAAAAATTTCATTGAAAAAAAAATATTTTGAAAATTAAAATTCATTTTTCTCGAAAGCATATGCTTTTAACATTCTGAAAACAAGATAGATATAAATAGCCCTTAGAATTTTCAACAAGTTTTCCATACATCGGACGATGGGCACATTTACATGGAAAAAGTTTTTCGAACAACAACTTTTTAAATTTTTTCTTTGAAAAATACTATTAATGTTTAATTTGTAACATTTTTATGTATAGATTATCGCATTTTAAATGCTCTGTCTACTTTTCTCTATTAAGAAACATGCCAAGAACATATCAAACTTGAGAATTTTTTTTTAAATTTTATTCAGGAGTTTTCATACAAAAATGACTTATATTTCAAAAACTATAAAAGATAGAAAGTTGATGTCTTCAACAAAAGTTTATATTTTAATAAGATCTAAAACTTTGTCGAATACACTATAAAGCTATTGTGAGTTTAAACAAAATTAGGATTAGTTGTATTTTTTTCAAAGAAAACATGAAAAAGTTGTTGTTCAAAAAAAAATTTTCCCTGTAAAAGTGCCCATCTTCCGATGTATGGACGATTTGTTGGAAATTGTAGGATATATATATATATATATATATATATATATATATATATTTGGGAATTTAAAAAAAATACGTTTTTGAGAAACATGAATTTTAATTTTTAAAATAACTTTTTGGTCAGCGAATTTTTTTTCAAAATTTTTTTGGTAATTTTTTGTGTTAAACAAATTCCTACATTTCATCCTTTGACAAGAATTTTGTAGGTATCATAGTTTTTGCGTTATAATTTTTTGTAAAAAATTAAGAAACAAAATTTGGGTTTTCCAAAAAGTAGTCTAATTGTTTTTCGAAAATTTCAAGTATGGCAAAGTTGCTTAAATGACTCATGTCTTCACACCCACAACGTTTCACTGCTATCTGAAATGATGCTGCCAACGGCAATTCGAGTTATCATGAAATTCGTCTATTTTGCTGCAAATAGTTAAATCGTTTTTCAATCGGCATAAAATTCCATACTTCTTGGCAATTTTCTTGATGACATTGTCAATGTGAGTGTTGAACTTGAGTTTGTCATCAATAATCACGCCAAGATATCTAATTTCCCGAACGCGATCAATAGTTTCATCATCAATAACAATAGAGACGTTTTCATTTGAACGATTTCGCGAGATTACCATATATTTAATTTTACTGATGTTCAATTTCAATCGCTTATACTTCAACCATCTACTTAAAGAATTAAAATCTTCATTTAAATGTGACGCGACCTGATTTAAATCATTAGCTGCAATGAACAACACAGCATCATCTGCAAAAAGATTGATATCACAAAATCGTAAAACTCATCGCATGTCATGATTGTACATAATAAATAAAATGGGCCCTAATACACTTCCCTGGGGTACTCCAAGATTATTCCCTACGGGTCTGGAAATGAAATCGTTTAAAATAGTCCGTTGAGTTCTGTCATACAAATAGCTTTCAAACCATTTATATGCAGTACTCGTAATTCCAAAGTGCTTAATCGTGTTCAACAAGGGTTTAGAAATTGTCTCGAAAGCGTGTTTTAGATCCAAGAAAACATCAATGATGGTATCTCTACATTCTAAATTATCTTTCCATTTTGCTAACACCAAGATCAATGCGGTTTCACAGGAATGACCTTCCCGATATCCCGATTGTTCTGGTATTAGCAAAGTGTTATGATTAAAATATTACAAGAGCGGGCCTTTAACAATTAATTCCAATATTTTCTCTAATGTGTACAACATGTTGTTGGGACGATGGGACTTCGGCTTTAATCGTTTTAGCAACCTTTCGAATAGGGACTATCAGAGATTCCTTCCACACCTGAGGTACATGCCCAGTTTGTAAAGATTTATTAATAAGGTCCAGCAATATGAATTCAATAACATGAAAGCAATATTGAATAACTCTAGCATTAAAACTATCCACTCCAGCCGTTTTCAAATAGTTCTAGGTTCATTCAATGTAATTGGGTGAAAACTTTCATAACTACAATTACTATTGACCGGCTGTTTTATTTCATCAGGTTCATCGACCAATTTAATAGATTGATTGATCAATGAAACACTATTGACAAAATAATCGTTAAACTTAGAAGCTATTGTATGTTCAGACTGTTCAAGTGTGCCATTAATAGTTGTGGAACGCGGTTTGCTAGTATTAGGTTTCAAAAGGGATTTCAAAATTTTCCATAACTCTTTGCTGTTGCTTTGATGCTGATCAATCTTCCTCTGAATATATTCACAACGAGTTTTCGAAATAGATTGTGAATATCTATTGCGCGCGTTCGTGTCCATACTGCAATGATTTTCCTTATTAGTTCTACTAATTTTATTGTACCATCTGTCTCTCTTACGTTTAAAACGCAAAAGATCCAAATTGTACCAGCTGTTCGAGTTTTTCACACATACAAACTTTTGCGTAACTAATCGATTGGTACACGTTTTCAAGACATCAGTTAGAAAAACTGCTGATTCATCTAAATTACTAGTCCTGAATGGTAAATTCAGGCTTCTTAACACAAGATTCGAGACGGCATGTTTCGAATATTTCCTCCAGCAATTTAATTTCACAAAATCATCGTTATAAACGAAATTATCTACTACATTAATAACTAAGGTCTCGTGATCGGTTATTTTCAAATTTGTATCAGTGACAGAGCAGCAACTGTATCAACATTGGAATAAACATGATAAATTAAAGTTTTACTGTGCCTGGAAATACGCGTAAAATCATTTACTGTTTGTTTTAAATTGAAGAAGTCTACTAAGCGCTTCAAATGGTTTGAATTACGGTTGTCTCGCCAATTGATATTTAAATCACCAGCCAATATATTTCATATGCTGGAATCAAGGAACATTTCTAGCCAATTTTATAAAATTTCAACAAAACGTTGGTCGCTGGAGCTTGGAGAATGATACAAAACACCATAGTTACCCATCTTCATGCCACGTTCAACTGTAATGTCCAAAAACCAGTTTCTATCCATAACTTCGTTGAGGCGAATATTGAATTGAACTTATTCTATGACATAAATAGCAACACCGCCAGTATGTCTAGAATGTGATAGACAAGCAGCAACATTATATCCCAGAATACTATACTAATCAAACGCTTCTATTTCAACGATGTGTGTTTCCGACCAGAGGACCAAAAGTGGACGCTTTTCTTCAACAATCTGACGCAAAGCTACAAAGTTTTCTTTCACATCTCTATGTTTTCGATGGAACTAATAGTAATAAATTCTCAATTTCATCACAATTAAAATGATAAAGGCATTGATAAATGACGTTCCAAAGGGAATGGTACAGATTCTTCCGATCCGATCGAATCGTAAACTCCCTATCGATGTTTAAATACTTTGGAGTAGGTGAATGGCCATTATACGGCGGCCAATTAAGGCCTGTTTTCGTAGAGTTGGGTTTTCTGTAATGACATTTTGGGTTAAAGATCCTTTTCCTAGTTTCGTGCTACACACTTTCATTTACCCGTATTTAACAAAATTCGCCACCAACTCCACCGTCCGTTCGTGAATGTCCCACTCGAGGGCGAAGGCGCTCCGGTTCGCCAGTGCTTCCTGCAAATTGTGCGGTGTGAAAATGTACCCCAGCTCGTCTCCATGTATCGCCCCATAATGCTTAATATCGGACACTCCCTCGTAAAATTCTCGCTTGAAGCGACCAAACTTTCCATCGTACTGAAACCTCAAGAAGTACGTCTCGTTCGGCGCCCACTTGGAGTATTCCTTCAGCAGATGTTTGCTGGGGAAGAACCAATTCGCCGTGTTGGCCAGCTCGAGATAGAAAGTATTCTTCTCCGTTTCGATTCCGTTTCGCACGGCTAGATCGGCCGCACTATCCACCATCGATCTGATGGAGCTTTTCAGCGTTTCATTTCTAATGTTGGGATAATTTTCCCCCATCCAGTAGCTGTGAACATAGCTCAGAAAGAGTTCAAACTCCTCCGAGGATTGGCCGAATAGTAGCGGCACAGAATTGATCGGTTTCTCCCGAACCAGCTCCTGGGGCGATCTGGTTATGAATGCACCTGGACTGTCGTTTTCCGCGCTGGGAACACAAAACCCGTAGAACACGGTTGCGAATTTGTACACAACATCCTGACTCCACAGTGTTTTGAAGGGAATTCGCTTGAGCTCCTCTACCGAGGTCACGTTAAGATCGCTAAAATACTGATGCGAGTAGCTGTCGGCATCGTAGAGAAAAGCCCACGGAGCAAGCATGGAACCGCCGAGAGCGAACGCTTGCTGGAATAGTCCGGAGGAACTTCTCGAATACAGGTGGTACGTCACAGAGGCAGCACCTGCGCTGTGTCCCATAAGTGTGACCCTGCCGGGGTCTCCACCGAAGTGGGAAATGTAACGCTGAATCCATTCCAGTGCGGTCCGCTGATCCTTCAGACCAAAATTTCCGCTAATATTGAACTGGTTTGATCGGAGAAAACCCAGAGGATCAAGACGATATTGAATGCTGACCACGATGATGCCCTGCATTAAAAACATAATGTTGCAGTATATCGTTCCTAGCGGAATACTTCACAGTCTTACACTATCGAGTAGCAGATCAACTCCGAAGAAATCGCTCGACGTATTTCCAACGGCAAAGCTACCTCCGTGGACGAACACCAAGACGGGCAGCTTGTGTTCTGCGCCAACACCACCACTGGAGGGTTTATAAATATCTAAAACTAGGCAGTCTTCATCCCCTAAAATGTCCGTGGCATAATTTAATTCGTTGACCTGAGGGCACATGTGCCCAGGTTTTGTGAAGTTCTGCAACCCTTCCGGGGAAACAAGAATTGGGTTCTGCAATAAAATGGTCAACCTCAGTAATCTAATATGTGTATTTATTCTTCAAGCATTATTTACCTCGAATCTAAGAGCCCCTTTCGGGGGATGCGCGTAGCGAATTCCCAAAAACACGCAATAGTCGGTTCCATTGAAAGTTTCCTTCGCCAGTCCTAGTCCTTGATTGTCCGGAGAATCACCGAATTGTACTGTGCAGGAACGCTCTGCAAGAGTACTCACCGCCAGCAGACTAACGAGAGTGCATAACGCAATCACTACAGGCACAATCGAGAGCATTATGCAGGTATCTCCACTACTCTATACTCGAGTTGAAGGTTGTTCAACAACATATATTCCAAGTAGCGCACTGAGAGTGTGGCTATAGTGAAAAAGAGTAAACAGCCAAACTCAACCTCCCTAGACACAACATATCAAGGTCAATCTTTCACGTAAAGCGCAATCGATATCGCTAGCAGTGTGAATCATTTACGTTAGCAATTGATTTTCTACTTGTGGATTTTGAAATGGAAATAACGAAAACAATCTTGATCATTGGAATTTTTCTCCTGGAACGACATACTGAATGGAGCGAAGTCTTGTAAATAGGTCGTACCTGAAAGTAAATCCAAACAAAACGATTATAATGACAATAAAGACATTGTAAATTCAAATTAGTGCGACCCTGCATATCTTTGTTTTTCGATGTGACAAGATGTAAGATTAGCCTTTCAAGTCTGGACAGCGCAAGCAATCAGTCGTTTACTTTCGCGTTCCCGTAATCGTGATCGAGTGCCGTAAGCTGTGATTATTTTTTCCTCGCCCTGTGGTTTTTTTTATCACGCGTTTACCGTGGTCTTGTAAACATTGTGTTCAACCTCGCCATCAGCGAGTGGGAGGCCGCAACAAGGCCTGCCAAAGTGGCTGGCTTTCATTTCTTGCCAATTCATCGCCATTGGAATTGGAGTCGGACATCGGTGATCAGTCGCACGCACACGATATCAGTGTAGAGAATCGCGCTTAGGTGTGTGACATATCATCTTATTTGTGCCGAGCGCCCAGCACGTGATCAGTCGATCGCTGAGTTCAATTGTACTGGTGCATTTCGTGTGAATCATTGTGAGTGAGAATGAGCACCGAACTGAAAAGTGCACAATTGCAGTGGAGTCTGCGATCATCCGATCGAGCAGCAGCCGTTACCGCAATCTTCTTACAAGTATGCGCTAGCAAGCAGTTTTGTTATTCTTATTGATTTTTCTTTTTAGTTTTTAGAAATCATTTCAAATCATTGTATTTATCAGCCAAATAAATGATGGACGAAGGTGAGGGGTCTTTTAATATGGAGATCTCTCACGATGACTCCCTTTCGGTTGCACAAAAAGGTGCCGTAAAGTTGCTTAAGCACGTTCCGTCATCAGTAGATGTCCCCCTCAACCATCCACCTCATCTCCTTCCTCTATCACCACAGTTCCCACTCAACCCTCAACCTCGTCTTCCCCCTCAGTTGTCTCCTCTCCCCATGTAAAGGTCTATCCAGAAGATACACCTAGAACTGGTCCGCGGATGGTTTTCTTCCGGCCCAAACCCAATGGGAAATCGCTTAACGTCATTCAGATTATCATAGATCTGACACAAAATTATTCCTCCGTGGTCGAAATTAGCAATGTTAGACCGAACAAACTGCGTGTTGTCGTGGCTGATCGGAAGCAAGCTACCGCGATTGTTGCAACAAATGCAAGTCAGTTGGTCATACAGCAGATTACTCCGCCAACAAGGAGCGCTATGCCACTTGCGGAGAGCAACATGTGGGCAAATTCTGCAGTGCGACTGAGCATAAGTGTCCATATTGCGGGGGACCCCACATGTGCTCACAGCTTGTGAAACTTACAAGAGTCGATGGGAGAAACAGAAGCGCTCTTTAAAGGAACGCTCGAAACGCACTTTTGCGGAAATTTTAAAGGGCGCTTCTCCACAGGCCCAACAACAACAACATCCAATCTCCTCACACAATATCTCATTGCCAGTTGACGAAATGGAAGCGGACACAGCTAACGGGGGCACACCGTTTATTTCCCAAGGGAATCCCCGGCGCAAAAATTTGACCACTCCCAAAATTTAACCACAAGTCCCTCCGGTGATATCCCCTGTTAGCTTGCCTAAAAAATCGAGTGCCGCGGACAAGCCAAAACATCAGGTTCCTCCTGGCTTCCGTGGGAATAGTTCACCTTCGAACGACCCAGCACTCGAGGGGACATAAAAAACCCCAACTGTCCCTATTTTTCCGTCCAGCTCAATTTCCCAATCGGGATTTATAAAGTTGTCTGACCTTTTGGATCAAATCTTCAAGTGTTTTAATGTTTCCGACTCCATCAGAACCATTGTCATTTCAATGCTTCAGTATTAAAGACAATTTTGCAACAATTTATGCAAACGTGGCCCCTCCTTGCAATGATTATCTCTCTTGATGTCTTATTTAAATAGAGAGGTCGGAGATATCACTGTTTTACAGTGAAATTGTCGTAGTCTCATCCCTAAATTGGATACATTCAAATTTTAAATTCATAAGTTCAATTGTGATGTTCTTGCTCTGTCCGAAACTTGTCTTTCTTCGCGAGATTATCTATCTTCCACGATTTTAATATTATACGCTTGGACCGTGGTGATAGATACGGCCTTCCACCTATTGGAGGGATCTAAGATGTTGCTTGTCATGCAAACATCAGAGGCAAAGACCTCTGTATTGTCAGCTTGTATTGGCCTCCGAGAGCTGTCCTTAGAGAGGGGTGTATGGTAGACCCCCCTTAGAGAGGGGGGAGGAGAGTCTAACCGCCATAGAAACATTTATTGCACCCTAAAACCTCAGTATGCTTAATTTGGTTTCATTTGCTCGATTAATTCCCGAGTAATGTAGAAATTTGTGTTTAATTTGTATGGTAACCCCCCCTTATAGAGGGGGGAGGGGTCTCAAACTATCACGAAAACCTTCCCCGGCCCCAAAACCCCTACATACCAAATTTCCAGTTGATCGGTTCAGTAGTTTCCGAGTCCATAAGAATCAGACAGACAAACAGACAGACAGACAGAAATCCATTTTTATATATCAGGCTGTCAAAAAAGTCCTGCGGTATTTCCGCGAGGTGTCGTTGTAAGCGCGTAGTTCTAGTTGTATTCATTGTATCGAGTCATACTATAGCTTGTTGGAAAGGTATTTTATAGTCCTATAATATAGTCCTTGACAGTGTTTTGTTTGGTTAAGTCGTTCGTGAG
Source organism: Toxorhynchites rutilus septentrionalis (assembly GCF_029784135.1). Classification (NCBI taxonomy): domain Eukaryota; kingdom Metazoa; phylum Arthropoda; class Insecta; order Diptera; family Culicidae; genus Toxorhynchites; species Toxorhynchites rutilus. Next base: position 22,993,425 of record NC_073745.1, read on the forward strand.
TTATAGTGTCGCAAATATGGAGCAAAATAAAGAGAAAATCCGACATATTTTACAGTACTACTATGACAAAGGCAAAAATGCATCTCAAGCTGCCAATAAAATTTGTGCAGTTTATGGATCCGATACAGTTTCCGTTTCCACCGCACAACGATGGTTTCAACGTTTTCGTTCTGGTGTAGAGGTCGTCGAAGATGCGCCATGCTGCGGAAGGCCTGTCGTCGAAAATTGCGACAAAATCGCTGAATTATCCGAGAAAGACCGGCATAGTAGCATCGGCCAAGAGCTGGGGATATGTCATCAAACCGTTATTAACCATTTGAAGAAGCTTGGATTCACAAAGAAGCTCGATGTATGGGTGCCACACACGTTGACGCAAAAAACATCTTTGACCGTATCGACGCATGTGAATCGCTGCTGAATCGCAACAAAATCGACCCTTTTCTGAAGCGGATGGTGACTGGCGATGAAAAGTGGGTCACTTACGACAACGTGAAGCGCAAACGGTCGTGGTCGAAGCCCGCTGAAGCGGCTCAGACGGTGGCCAAGCCCTCATTAACGGCCAGGAAGGTTCTGTGTGTTCGGTGGGATTGTCAAGGAATAATCTATTATGAACTGCTTCCCTATGGCCAAACGCTCAATTCGGACCTGTACTGCCAACAACTGGACCGCTTGAAGGTAGCACTCATGAAGAAGAGGCCATCTTTGATAAACAGAGGCCGCATTGTCTTCCATCAGGACAACGCCAGGCCACACACTTCTTTGGTGACGCGCCAGAAGCTCCGGGAGCTAGGATGGGAGGTTCTTTTGCATCCGCCGTATAGTCCGACCTTGCACCAAGTGACTACCACCTGTTTTGTCCATGGCGAACGAGCTAGTAGTCAGAAGTTAGCCACAAAAGAGGCCTGTGAAAATTGGCTATCCGAGTTTTTTTGCCAATAAGGAAGCGAGCTTCTATAACAGGGGTATTATGAAGTTGGTATCTCGTTGGGAACAAGTCATCGAACAAAACGGCGCATATTTGACTTAAAAGAGATGACTAATTTTATGAACAAATGAAAATTCAAAAAAAAAATACCGCAGGACTTTGTTGACAGCCTAATATATAGATTGTACGTGATAGAATCCAAGCGCAGCAAAAATATTTTGTCTTTGAAAATCCATGAAAATGGAGAACTATAAGGACAATAGAAATGGAGAACCATAAGGACAATAGAAAGTGTTGAGCAAACTGAGTCAAGAGGTACTTCTTCTGTATCTTTATCGATGTCTAATATAGTCAGCTCCGGCTCCTGCTCCTTTTACCAGATTTTTGTATTCTTTTTTTAATTAAAAAAGCATGTAGATTGTTATCCAAAAACGTATTTTCAATTGCTTTCCTCAGTTTGTGGAATCGTTTAACCCTCCTGTACTCGCGTGCAAAATTATAACACGTATACTCGCGCACGTTGTCACAGACCGAAAATTGAACTTCTCTGTAATATTGCCATTGTGTATTGGTATTTATTTATATTGGTATTGGTATTTATTTGAAGAAGATGGTATGATTGAATGAAAAAACTCCAAAAAATATGTTTTCTTCATCTTTATTATGCTTTAATAGTCATCTAATTCAGCCTCCTCAATACAGAGTAATTTTTGATACTCCAACACAAATAATGAAATTCGAATTTTTCACTGTTATTAATTAAAAGTAAGCAACTGAATATAATTCATGGAAGTATAAAGAGCTATAAAACAACATAAAAACGTATTAATCGATTGTGGTTTCATTGGAGTAAGAATCAGAACATAGCATAACTGCATGCTCGAAACAAACATATTTTTTACATTCCATGCGGTGGTTGCGTATTTTTCGGGTCTTTTATAAAAGAGAAGAACGTATAACGGCCTTCTAGACAATTACCAGATGATAAAGTTTCTGGAATACAAAGCTTGCATATTTCTCATATTCTTTGTCCCTATATTCTTGGTTAACTAGAAATTAGTGCCTTTTTTTAGATGGGGCATAAAAAGATTATATAAAAGGATTTCTAGGAACATCGTTTTCTTTTTCTTGTTTTCTTGTCGATATTGTCCATTATAATTAAAATATCCCCGAAACTGTAACTGTTAAAATTACCATAAGCCACCGATTAGTTTATATTTTTTGTTTATTGTTTACAACTATTCCACAAGTGAAATTCTTCCACAAGTGTGTATATGTATGACCATTATATTTAGCGAATAACTATACGAAAGTAAACATTTATATTTTGCTTTTGAACTTATGAATCTAACGACGAATATATCGACGAAAAGTTAATATATGGATCCGTTCAATCCAGTTACAAAAGGGACTGCAATCAAATAAGAATAGTCCGGTAATGATCTTATGCATTATATGCAATAAATATTCCACGCCACTAACATTAATTTATACATTTCATTCAACAATATTCTAGAATATGAAAAAAGGCACTTGTCCAAAAAAGTTACTCCTACACTCGCGTCGGTGTGTCAGACCGAAAGCGTTAAAAAAGTGGCACACGTCCCCTTTGTACCAACGCATGCGATACGCTAAACGATGACGAACGACGAAAAACGAAGCTAGAGAGAATCGCAAAGTCGTAGTATTGATATTTTCTAAAAAATGAACGAATTATTAATTTCTCGGTCTGACAGACCAATGCGCGAGTATAGGAGTGTTAAGCATCGCTTCTAATGCTTTCCACCTCGTCTTACAATCCAAGGTCAGCTAGACAACACTTTTAAAAATTTATTTTTAAAAGGTATTTTACCGATTTTCTCCAATATGAATTTTTAGAGCCCTACCAACAATCTACATACAAAAACTGCCTTTCGATTTGCTGTGGGGCATTTTTGGAACATACTTGGAATCAAATGAAATCAAATTCATGAGTATTATTTCTGTGTTTATTGATGATCCTACCTAGAAAACTCATTTTTAGTTCCTGAGTGGCAATCCTTGGGTCTTCGAATTCGTCCGATTCTACAATACTTTTCAATCTCCTCTATAATTTTAATAGTCACTTGAACCAATCGTAACCGAACAACCGAAACCAGATGATTCTGAATGAATGAGCTTATCAAAATATAGTGGCTTGTGGTCTGCCACGTGGTGACGTATTCCTCGCGATAAGCATTCCTGAGAAAGGAAATAAAATACTACAACACCGATAAGAATTAGCACCAGACGGGTAGTAATCAACTCGCGCACATATGGCTTGTAGAAGCTAGTCGTCAGTGATACTAGAAGACCAGTGAGTGACAATGTAACGATTGAAGCTCTACGACAGAGTTCTACCGGAAATAAATACTCAAATCGCTAGATTCGCATTCCTAGGTTAGCTCAATCCAATTACAGCTTCTGTAGACATTGCGTTTCTCTGCGTGGCAAAAACGACCATTCCGTGTAATTACCTTCTCCGTGAGCCATCCATTTTGCTTATTCATTCGGCAAATATAAATTAGGTCCGACTAAACGAAACGAAATGATTGGTATTTTTCTGTGTATTTTTTTTTCTTTTGGTGTCCTCCAGCTGTCTTCCAGCGAAAAAGATGAACCAGGGTGATTAAACGTAGAGTTTGCGCGAGACCTTCATCTCATTAGAACGAAACGAAAGTCTGTCGGAGGCGAATGACTTGCGGGTTCCGTGCGCGCTCTGTTACGAGATATTTTTTTTTCGTTCGTTCCTTCACAACAACACTTCGTGGAAAGTGGCACGATCTTCTAAAGTCACCGCAAATCTCCTCGGGCAAATTACGCCACACAAATGGTTCCCTGCTTTTCAATGTTCTCCAACCCTTCCCAGTAGTGCATTATTTTTCCACCGCACCGCGCTATGGCAAATACTGGCGTGGCGAAGGCCACCTTTTGAGTAAACTTTTCATTTTCACACGACCAGATGCAATCCTGGATGTGTGCGCGCATGTGTATGTGTGTGCCTGTGTGAGCGGGTAGATGATTTACTGCTTTGGTTTACATTAGGGTGCAAGCTGAGGTGAACAAGTGCTGTCATTAATTTGGATTTTCCCGAGTATGTTGCTTTCAATGCAAATATGTTTTTTTTTTGCTCCAGCTCTATGTGAGTACTTGATGAATTAGAAGAGCTGTTACGGAAACAAATATGTAGTCATTACGTGGAACGGATGGATGGCACAAAACCATTCTGCACCATCATTCAATGTGTGCAAATGCATGAGTGGAAGTCGTAGGAGATAAACTGTATCTCGATGCATTTTAAAATCGCATGTTGTGATGGAATCATTTATGCAGCGCTTAGAATTACTTTGTTATCATATCTATAGTTCGATACAGAGCAATTCCACGCCGATTCGCTGACATCTCTCTCTTAGTTTTTAAATGTAATACATAAGGTGGCAGCTACCTAAAATTACAATTATTATTATCCAATTTTAATTACGAATGAATTTTTAAAAGAACATATCCATAATCATCCCTATGGATCATCGTGGGGCTCAACATGTTAAATTTCTAATTTTCAAGACATGAGAAAATATCTCATTTTCCGTAAATTTGTTTTTTTTTTACAAATTTTGTCATTTTCCAAAGTTTGTAATCATTCAAATTCAGGGCGGACTCGATTATATACAGTTTTGAATTCCTTTTCACTGTTTGTATTTGGGTAGGAAACATTTTTTGTTTGATGTTTTCTGACTTTAAGGGGAAAATCAAAAATAAAATTCTTCTTTTATATTGAAAAAAAAAAATACACTAAAAATATTTTATGCATTTTTCGTTTTTTTTTTCAATATAAAAGAAAAAAAAATATTTTTGATTCATCCCCTTAAAGTCAGAAAACACCTTTCTCAAGAAAAAATAAATAAATTAATCCAGAATCTCTCAGGAGGTGATGGACGGTCATATTTGATGAAACAAATCCTTCGAATGGTCCAATTTCAACATTGACAAAGAAATAGAACTTTTTTTTTGTTTTAGGCTCTGTTTGCCTTAAACTGGCTCTTCATTCAAAAGTACGCTACGTAAGATGATTCTGTTCCTTCTGTTTGAAAGAAAAGAAAATTTACAAAAATAGAATACAGAATATAGTTGTGAATCATCTAAATACGTTGATTGAAATAACATTTCAGAAGTGAAAAAACTTGAAAGATAGTGATTTTGAAGGTGTTATTATTATTTTATTCGAAAAAATCATAACAAACCTGATTGTTTCTATCAACCAAATTAAAGGTTTCTAACCGTTCTACAATTCGTTCTTTGACATCCAACTCTCTATCTCTTTTGATTTCGCTGCAATAACATTTGAAACAATTCCTGGTGAGAATACAATCAAAAACATCAAAAAACACGATTTTTGCTCCACTGTACTTTTAATAGTCGTTGTTATATAACTTTTTTTTTCTTGAAATAAGTCATATGTGGAATACCTATTTTTGAAACTGTATATAATCGAGCCCGACCTGTAGTGCCATTTTTCATTTTTTTTGTAACGTCCGAATTTTCCGAATTTCGCAACTTCTATTTTCTTCAATTTTCTGAATTTTGAAGTTTTTAGTTTTTTTCCAATTTTTTATGTGTCTAGCTTCCAAAATCTTGTAATTTTTCAAGTTCTGTATTTTTTACAATTTTCAAAATTAAAATTTTTAAATTTTTAAATACCTAATTTCCGAAATTTTCTTTTTTTCACATTTTGTAGTTTTTCAAATTCTCTAATAATACAAATTGTAGAATTTTTCAATTAGTTTAATTTCCCAAATTATTTCATTGTCCAAATTTTGTAATTTACCTAATTCTATTATTTTCCATTTTTTGTAATTTTACAGATTATACAATTTCCGAAATTCGTAATTTCCCAAATCTCAAAATTTTCTAATGTTGTAATTTTGTAATACTGGGTGGACTCGATTCTATACAGTTTCCGATTTCTTTTCACTGTATATAATCGAGTCCTGTACATGACCGAGTAAAAGAAAATTACAGGGTAACTTCGATATAACGTTCATTTTACTTTCAAAATTGTACGTTGTATCGAATTGTACGTTATATCGAAGCATAATAAAGAACTCTGAAACGTAGCTTATATTACTTTATTGTGTTGCTATTTGAGTAAGGTTGATGAATAAAATCAATAAGAAGACGAAGCCAACTTTTCTCATGATGTTTCCCTTCGTTCTGTTGATTGATGTTTGATTCATTTAGAATCCGGAACCACAAAACAGTTGTATTTCGGTGAAAGTTACAATACAAGCTTTAGTATCAAAATACAGATAACTTATTGTTCTTTCAGAAAAACAATATTAAAAAAATATTTTTTTAGACTTTCATAATGTGTACGTTATATCGAGCGACGTTATATCGAGGGTACGTTATAACGAGGGTACGTTATATCGAAGTTTCCCTGTAGTTTGTTTTTCATGCATATATCGTTTCTTGAATATAAAAAAAAATTTTTTTTTATTCATCCCCTTAGAGTTAAAAACCTTCTTTCTTACATAAAAAAAAAAATCATCCAGAACCTCTCAGGAGGTGATAGACGATCATATTTGATGAGCAAAATCCTTCTAAGCATATGGTCGATTGGTCGAGTTATAGAACTTTATTTGTTTCGGGCACTGTTTGCACAGTTTGAGGCAAACTGGGAAAAATACGCTACGTATGACAAATCTGTTGCGTTTGAAAGATAATAAATTGTAGTACAGAAAATAGTTGTGAAATGTCTGAATTAATGGATTCAACAACATTTTTCAAGTGAAAAACTGAACTGAGAGTGGTTTTGAAGGTGTTATTATTGATTTTATCCCAAATAATTATGATAAACTTGATTGATTCTATTAACCAAATTAAAGGTTTCTATTCGCTCTACAATCTCTTCTTTGATACCCAATTTCTATCTTTATTAATTTCGCTGCAATATCGTTATAAACAATTGCTAGTGATAATTCAATTAAAATCATCAAAAAACACGATTTTTACTCCCCTGTACTTATAATAGCCAATTAAATTTCACCTTAACGTTGAAATATAATTTTTTTTCTTAAAATAAGTCATATGTGGAATAATTTTTTTTAAAACAGTGATTATATACAGTTTAAAAAAAATTATTAAAAAAATTAGTCCAAAAATGTATATAATCGAGTCAGTATATACAGGTCGGAGAGCTCGATTGTATACAAATTCAATTATATATGATTCGATTATATACAATTTCAGACTCGATTATGTACAGCTTAGATTATTTTTTATCTTTCAAAGACGGTTTATTTCAAGAAAAAATGTAATATTTCAAATTTAAGGTGTAGTAAAGTAAAAACCATTGTTTTTGAAGATTTTAACTGAAGAATCGCCAGGAATTGTTTAAAATTATATAAAAAGAAATTAAGAAAGACAAAAGTTTGGTGCCAAAGAACAAATTGTAAAGCGGTTAGAGAGCTTTAATTTGAATGATAGAAACAATCATTTTTATTATGCATTTTAAGGGTTAAATTAATACTTGAAAAACTATTAACATCTAAGTTTTTTACTTCCAAAATGTTATTCAAATCCGCTAATTCAGATCCAGTACTAACACATCTTCCAGATGGGAGCAATTTTGTAATATCCTCCTACTTAGCTTACGTTTTGACATACGGAACAAAAAAGAAGTTCGATAACTCTGTCAGTGTTGAAATCCGATCACATGCGTAGAGGGATCATTTTCATAAAATATGATTCTTTATCTCGTTCTTGAAGATTTCGAAAATGCGTAAAATTTTTGTGTGAGAAAGCTGTTTTCTGACTTTAAGGAGATAAATCAAAAATTAATTTCATCAAATTCAAAAACACACAAAAATATGTATATAAAATGAATAAAAACAAATTTTGTTGGCCTGGATTATATAAACATAGGATTCGATTATATACAGTGAAATAAAATTGGAGACTGTTCATAATAGTGTGATTGGGTCTGTATATAATCGAGTCCGACCTGTACTGTTGTTTTTCCTATTTTGTTATATTGTATTTTGTATATTTGGCTTGTAATTTTCCAAATTTTGTATCTACTCAAATTTGAAAATTTTAATTTTTTTTATTATTTTTCTTATTTCCTATTTTTTTTGATTTACTACATTTTGTAATTTCCCCCATTCTTTAATCATGCAAACTGTAGAATTTTTTAATTAATTTAGTTTTCCAAGACATAATTCCCCAAATTTTGTATTTTGCCAAATATTTTGTTATTTTCCAGATAATGTAATTTCCAAATTTAACAATTTTCCATTGTAATTTTGTAATTTTGTTGTAATTTTTTAAGCTTTCGTTGAAGACATCAATTTTCAATCTTTGTTAGTTTCTCGAATACATGGCATTTTCGTATGGAGACTCCTGAAAAAAATAATGTTTTTCTCATATCAGTTTTGTGTGTAAATTACAGCGTTTGACATGTCTCTTGACAAGCTTGCAGAATATGCAAATCGCAATAATTTATACAAAAAAATGTTACGAGTTTAACGTTAATAATAATTTTTCAAAGAAAACATGAAAAAGTTGTTGTAGGAGAAACTCATTTCCTGTAAAAGTCATCCATCTTTCGATGTAAAGTCACCCATGGAAATTGTAAGGGCTATTTCAAAGTTCAAAAAAACATATTTTTAAGAAAAATCGATTCTAATTTTCAAAATATTTTTTTTCAGGGAAGTTTTTTTTCTAAATTGGTTTGATATTTTTTAATGGAACCATAATTAATTCATTTCGTACATTATATTCTCTAACCAAAGTTTTTGAGTCCAAATTTTTCGAAAAAAGTAAAAAAAACTCAAAATTTCAAAAAACAAAAACACTCGAAAACTGTAAGACGATAGATAAGCGGATCTCTTTCAATGGAATTAACTTCACCCACAAAGGTTTAATTTGTATTTTTTGCAATTTACTATTTTCATTACTCGCCAGTTTTTGTTTCTGATTGTGTGTTTTTTGCATTTGTCATTTTTATTCAATTTGTCAAATTTTTTAATATGTAATCTTGTTTTAATTTGTGATTTTTGTAATTTGCAATTTATTTGAATTTTTTTTAATTTGTCAATTTGTTAAATTTGTTTATGTTTAAGAACTATACATTTTTGAGCTTGTATTTTTTTAGATGCAAAGTGCAAGAAAACACATCATTCATGCCACGCAGATTTGTAGCTATATCGGAAACTTGTAACCCGTAGCAGCAAAATACAAGATTTAGACCTGGTTTATCCATTCCGTTGTGTTGCATATGTCACAATTTTCCCACCCAAAACCACCCGTCGCCCAAACGAAAACATCATGCCCTAAACACAAACGTACCGAAAGCCGCGTCTCGTTCGGTAAGACATCGTCGCAGCATCTGAATGTTTAACAAGTGCTGCAATTCGCACACATTATCCAGCCTCTCCCCACAACCGAACCTACCGTTAATGAGCTGAGACACCACCGGAGTGTACCTTCCCCTGCTTTTCCAGGACTTCCACTCAACAACAACGCTGTGCCGTAGTCGTCCTCGTTGTCCTCGTCGTTACCATCATCATCATAAGGTTTCCATTGTTTATAGCTTTACGAGATGCGCGGGTATGTGTTTGTGTGCCTCGGTTGGTGTGGTTGTTTCTTTTTCCGCTTGGTTTACACGCTGTCAGAAGCTTCCATTTGCATACAAATTAGCTAATACACTTTGGTTATGAAATAATTTGCATGTAGCGCACCGAGCCCCTCTTCGTATCTCTAGCTGTGTATGTGTATGTGTTTGACAAGGATAAGCAGTCTTTCCAAGATTAATTCCCGTGAGGTGAAGGCGGCAGTGGGTTGGGGGGGGTTGGTGTGTAGTATTTACAGCAGGTATCGTTAGGAATAAGAATTTTACCATCAACAAGCGAAGTTCTGAAAGTGTACATATATTTGCATGCCAAACAGCGGGGTGACACAGCTTATTTACCGACCATGTTAATCTTCAGCGGGGAATGGTGGATGCAACGGCGGAATGTTCGGTTCGACGTGATTTGATATTCCATTAAATACAAATCTTACAGACTATTATTCTCTTTCAATTAAATGTATGACAACTTAATGAAAAGCAAAGTTCCACAAAAAATGTACTCAAACCTCAATCCCATTTCCTTTCAATGGAACATTGTTGCGAGTGAATGTTAAAGCTCAAAAGAAACTGCTAATCTGCGAAAGCAAGCCACAAAAAGACTCTGGAAGTGTGGTGAGAGCAACTTGGACAACTAGGAGTCACAGGATAAACACAAGCATCGCGGTATGCCAGGGCCGAAAGTGGGCGGATGTGAGGTGGACAAACAAATCAGTTCATTATTTCACTTACTCGCTTCGCTCGTGGATCGGTCAACCCAAACTGCTTGGTTCAGGTTCTCTGGGGGTTATTTGAGCTTGTCTGCAAGCGGTTTTCAATGTCGGAGCTGGTCATCCTCGAAGCGGTGCCCGAAGATGGAACAATTCTGGTTTAAAAAAATATATAGAAAAAAACTCATTTTCTATTTCCAATCTATAATGTTCCAGAGCGATACAGAACGTAATCAATCTTAGGAAAAAGCTCCAATTAGCCAAACACCGCTAAACACTGTTCACATTACGACTAATGGTAATGTTAGAGCTCGACATTGCCGGGTGGCTCCGACTCCGGCTCCGCACACACCGCAAGAACCGATCGGACTCTGTCGCTGGCGATGTTCCATTACCGTCATAGTGCAATGATTGTCGGTCAAGTAAGGCGGATCCACCCAACGGCTCGACTCGAAGCTCGCATGCAGACCGTTATCACCAGCACGAGCAGAGGAAGAGGTGGGAACACAGAAAGAAAAACGAAAGGACAATGTTTTATCTGATGTCCTAGTACTTAGGCTGGAGTGCGTCCTTCCAGCAGGGGATGGAACGGAACGGAAATAAACCTTGTAGTTAGCATAAATTTCTCTTTTAAGTAGCAAGCGATGCAATGCGATAAGAATGAACGAGAGGAAAATATTTAAAGACAATTTAATTGAGATTATAGTGGGAGCCGGGGGCGATGACAAGAGTAATTGTCGTATGGTGAACGTGGAAAGATAGCTGTGATTTATACGAATCGTAATTGGACGCAAATGGCTTTAGAGAGGGGAGCCTGGTTGATAGACTCATATCGTACGAATGGAGTATCTTCATTTAGCTTGCCAGCTAGTACTTCATTTCAGACCAAAATGAAGATATAAAATGAGATGATAAAATGAGTATTTATTTTTTTTATTCAATATTTTTGACGTAGGACTATGTCTTTGATTTCTATATAGGGGGTCACTCTGCGAAAAATTTATTAAGAGTTTATTAAGAGTTTTCAAATGTATATTACGCAGAATCGTTCTTACGATGTATGTTATAATATATACAATTAGACGGCAAATTTATCCACATTTTTTTTTCGCCTGAGACATCAACAGTGGAAATAATACAACAAGAGAGCAATTTAACAAATATAAGGGGTATTTTTAACGAGCGGATGCGAAGGTAAATCATGTATTATGCATTCTTTCTTCCAACTTCGTCCCCATGAATGTTGTATGTAACACAAAATTGCGTGCAATAATTCGTTCTATCTAACAAATAGGCAAGATGTTAAAGTAATCACATGCAAGATGGCATGCATCACTCAAACTTCATTCAAGATTTAATCAAAGCAACGAGGAAAGTGTTACCCATACAGTGATCGTTTATTAATTAGGAGGTGGCAGCGATTATGTGAAGACTTATTGAAATCTGCATTACATCGCAACACAATAATGAAAGGAAATGAAATATTAATATTCTCAATGACTCAATTCCTTCTATGATAGATTGAGCAGTAGAACCAATACGACTTGATTGTGATAGTCTGCAAACGAACATTATTTCACCGAAAAAGCTACTGCTCCCGAAGCCTAATAATAAGAATAAGACAATGGAAAGAAATCCCGATAACATAGCTATCCATTAAAAATAAAGCAACTTCATGATTTCATGTGTATTTTACCTCAAAATATCACGAAATCGTGAATATTTTCAACTTGTTTTTCGTTTCTTCCCCATAAATTTCATATTCAATTTAATCAATGACGATATATTTTTTGTTTACCAATTCACATATACTTCATCTACCATTCCACCATTCATTAATCATTTCCAATTAGACAGTTGAATTTCCTGCCAGTAGCTTATTGTCTTTCTTTGTTCGTTACAAACCATTTGAAGATTATGAGTAGATACAACAAAGGGCTCTTTTAGCGCTACTATTTAGAGTTCCGAAAGAGTTAAACCAACAGAATTCTGAACAATGAAAACACACATTTAGAATAACCAATCACAGTCCTACGTCAAACTTCCGTCCGTGCCCCTAGGCTCAGACCCTTCTACTTTTTTCAATTATTTTTAAATCAATGTTTGTACCGTCGAGCGGTAACCGGACCCTACGTTGTGTTATCTTTCTTTTCCGGATCCACTCCAAGCGTTTTATTTTTACTTAAGTATCTCTTCGGTTAACCGATTCCATCCACCTGTAATTTGACTACGGGAGATGGAATGAAGAGAGCGAAGTAGGAAAGATGGCGATGTTATTTGCGCACAACTTTTAGCATAGACCACACTACATCGACTGACTTGTATATACTAAAAAAAGTTAACTATGCTACCGACCGCCGTCGCTGCCAGTGCGCGCTTGTGTTGGTGCAAGCGTTAATCGCATTTGTCAGCGACGGGGTTCGGCTCCTAATGTCAACTAGGCATTACACCGCAAGCTCAAAAAAATAGCAGTGGGCGCAACATACCCGCCGCCTTGAATTGTTATGATTCAACACTAATACTAACATAATTTGTTTACAAACATCAATCATGCGAACTATTTTCTAAAGCTTACTCCTAAACACGTAACAATTAATTATTTTTCAGGATTGGTACATGAAATATTCGTTGCTGTTTGGTCTGCTGTTTGTTCACTGGTCGCTGGACTTCCCTCTGTGTCGGTGCTGGCATCGGAGAACGGCAACAAGCAGATTTTCGTGACGGTGCGAGTGATGATTCCTCTCGCTGTTCGAAGCGATACGACACGGACGATTTTGTCTTTTCCTGGGTGGACTCCAGTTATTCGCGCAAGAGGCCACCTGAGAGGAGCCTGCATCTCATCCACTACGACGACCATCCGGCCCGGAATGATTTCGTTGTTTCGGCTGCGATGTTTCGAATCCCGCTGGAGTTCGTGCAAATATTCATCACGCCAACGGATCCAGAATTGTTGGACGTGCATCTGGAGCTGTTGGTAGTGCGTGAGCCGATTTGTTGGGACTGTGCTGATGTCTGGGTCGGGCAAAGCTGTCGCTGAAGTGCCGATGAGAAAGTGTGTAGGCGTTAAAACGCTGAGGTCGCACGGATCGTCAGAGATGGAAAGCAGCGGGCGTGAATTCATTATTGATTCAATTTGTGTCAACACCGTTGCCATATCCTCGAACGATAGTCTGGTGGACCCCAGCTGGCGAAACAAGTGCCTTTTGGTGATCTTCACGGCCGCCTCCCACAGCCCACCGAAGTGTGGGGCTTTCGGGGGCGTCAGATGCCATTGTATGCCAATTTCGGCGCAAGCGTTGCGAATTTTGTCTTGGTCGGAGTTACTGCGAAGCATCCGGTACAGTTCAACGAGCTCATTTTTGGCTCCCTCAAAGTTTTTCCCATTGTCTGAGTGCAGATGAGAGGGACTGCCACGACGTGAGATGAAACGTCGCAACGCCTTCAGAAAGGTGTGGGTGGATAGGTCGCTGGCAAGCTCAATATGGACACCCTTCGTTGTGAAGCATACGAATATGCAGATGTACGCCTTCATCGCAGGCGCCCGTGGGTGTGTTGGTTTGAGATAAACCGGGCCGGCGTAATCTACTCCGGTGACTTCGAACGGTCTTCCTGGCACTACTCGTTGGGCAGGTAGCTGGCCTATTTGTTGCTCTACGGGCTCTGGATTGAGACGAGTGCAACGGAAGCAATTGCGAACAATGCTTCTAACCAGTCGACGGCCATCCAAAGGCCAGAACTCTTGCCGTATGGTGGCCAGTAGATGGCGCCCGCCGCCGTGGAAGAACTTGAGGTGGTAATGTTCGGCAATTATGCGAGTGAAGGGATGATTGGCAGGAAGTAGGGAAGGATGTTTCGTGTGGTAAGGCAACTGGGACAAGTTTAATCTCCCTCCAACCCTTAGAACTCTCTCAGAATCTAGAATAGGATTTAATAAGCGAATGGTTAACTTTTTTGAAATGGATTTTCCCTTCTCGAGTTCCCAAATTTCGTCGTTGAAAGCATCTTCTTGCGCTAAACGAGTGAGGCGTGTTTTTGCGATTCGTACTTGTTCCACGGTTAGAGATATGCTGTGGGAAGTATCGGGTGATGCTTGCAGGCTGTTCCTCGCCTGAATCTTCGCTCTGCTGTTGGAAATGAAGCGCAAACAGTAGCCGACGATGTGCAGTAGACGGGTGAAAGAACTGTAGCGAAGGAACAGCGGGTTGATTGTAGTTTGTATTTGCACAGCTGCTACGACTTGACGAATCTCCAGTTCTTCGTCGGGAACACCTGGTAGAGTGAGTATGGGCCATTCTCGGGACGGAAGTGCTAACCAGTGTGGTCCGTTGTACCAGTAGTCAGAGCTAAGAAGTCCTTTAACTGTCGTGCCTCGAGATACCAAATCAGCTGGATTTTCACTTCCCGGAACGTGCCGCCATTGGCAGCCGTGTGTGTGGTGTTGCACTTCAGCCACTCTGTTGGCCACGAAAGTCTTCCAGACGTTTGGTGGTGATTTTAGCCACTGAAGAGTAACCGTGGAATCTGTCCAAAAATGGGATGACTCGATCTGCAGATCTAGGGCTTGCTTGACGTGGTCGTAAAGGTGAGCACCGAGAACAGCAGCACATAGTTCCAGACGTGCGATACTCAAACGCTTCAGAGGGGCTACTCTAGATTTCGCGGCTAGTAGTTGTACTCGGACATTTCCCTTGGGGTTTTCGCATCGTGCATAGACGCACGCTCCGTATGCATCCTCGGAGGCATCTGTGAATGTGTGCAGCTGCACCTTAGATCTGGGTAGAAAAGCGTAGCGTTGAACGCGAAAAGCAGACACTTTTGGTAGGTCTTGACAATAATGTTTCCATTTAGTTTGTAGGTTGTCCGGTACTGGATCGTCCCATCCGCACGGAAGCACCCAGAGTTGTTGCATGATGATTTTCGCCGTGACAACCACCGGAGCAATTATTCCCATCGGATCGAAAAGCCTCGCTATTGTAGACAAGATCGAGCGCTTGGTCCAAGGGTCACTGTTAGGCTCGATCAGAGAATCAAAGCGGAGGAAACCAGCCTCTGGTTCCCAACCAATTCCCAGCGTTTTCACAGTTTCGTTGGGACCAAACTGCAGAGAGGATTGTGTCCCGATCTGGTCGTCGTGCAAACCGTGAAGCACTTCGAGATGGTTCGAAGTCCACTTTCGCAATTCTAGACCTCCCTTCGCTAATAATTCGGATAATTCGGTCCTCAAACGAATAGCTTCCTCAACCGAGTGTGCTCCTCCAATGAAGTCGTCTACATAAAAACCTTTTTCGAGAGCCGGCCGTCCGAGAGGATAGGATGTACCTTCGTCAGCCGCTAGCTGTTTCAGTGTGCGAGTTGCGAGGAAGGAAGAGGGAGCTATCCCGTAAGTAACGGTGAGCAACTCGTAGGTCTGGACTGGAACCTGCCTCGAGAACCGCCAGAGAATTCTTTGCAGTGGTGTATCCTCAGGATGGACAAGAACTTGTCTGTACATTTTGGCAATGTCACCGATGAGCGCTACAGGAAAAGTACGGAAGCGAAGAATAAGCGTGAGCAGATCGTCCTGCACTACAGGTCCAACGCAAAGAGCTTCGTTGAGGGAGAAGCCGGACGAAGTCTTGGAAGAGCCGTCGAAAACGACTCTGACCTTGGTGGTCGTGCTTGTGTCCTTAATCACGGGATGGTGAGGCAGGTAATATGACACGGGAGCTTGATCGTCTTCCGCGTTGACCAGTTTCATGTGGCCAAGGGAGAGATATTCCCGCATGAATTTGTCGTATTCTTCCTTCAGTTCTGGGTTCCTATCCAGTCGTCGTTCAAGTAGTTGATAGCGATTGAGAGCGCTTGCTTTCGAGTCATTCAGCATGATGTTGAAATTGGGTTTTCGGGGCAAACGTACTACGTAGCGTCCTTCATTGTCACGGGTTGTAGTGGACTGGTAGAACGTTTCGCAGAATTTTTCTTCTGCCGAGTAAGTGTCGTTGGTAGATAGACTCTCAGTCATCCAGAACCTTTCGATGATCTGCTCGAGGGAAACCATTGAAACTACCGTCGATTGTAGCTCTTCATCACCATCTGAATCGCCATCAGACCTAATACAGGGAGCGGATCCAGCAACAATCCACCCGAATACACTCTCCACCAGCAACGGTAATCGGTCGTCGTTCTGTAGTCGAACAGCAGTGGGGAAGAAGGTGTGAAAGTGCTTGGCACCTAGCACCAAATCTATCGGTTGACTTCGATGGAACTCGGGATCGGCAAGCGTGATTTCCTTTGGAATCCTCCAACCTATTCTAGACACGTCTTGTGCGGGAAGATTAGCAGTAACCTTGTTCATCACGAGGAAACTGACGTCACAGCAGAAATCACTGGACCGAGACTTCACTTGGGTGAAAATCGATTCACGAACGGGCTTCGACATTTGACCAGCGCCCATAATGGTAACGTTGACTCGATCGCGCTTCACGCGCAGAAGTTGTGCTAGACGTTCGGTAATTAAATTTGGCTGAGACGCGCTGTCTAGGAGAGCACGAGCTGGGTGCATTTGTCCGAAGGCATCCACAATATTAACGATGACCGTCATCAAGAAAACGTTCTCCTTTGTTTGGTTGACAGGTGTACTGCTTTCGACACGTGGGACGACTTCGGCAGTCGCCGCAGCTGTTTGCTTAGCTGACTTGGCTCGTGGAGCGGGTGTGGGTCGGATTACTACTGGCGTCGTGGAATTGTTGATAGAACTTACTCCGTTGGATCTTCGGTCTTCTTCGTGAGGGTTGGTGTGCAAAAGCGAATGATGACGGCGATTGCAATGCTTGCAATTGTAATTTGACGAGCAGTCACGTGCAATGTGATCTGCGCGTAAGCAATTATTACAGAGTCGCTTTGTGTTGACTACCTTTAGGCGTTCGATGACAGTCAGTCGATGAAATTTCTGGCATTTCAGCAACGGATGCTGCTGACCACACGCTGTTCATTTCCCATTAGAACTTGCAGTGAATGGGTAGGATGAGACCCGCTGATGGTTGTTGAATCGTTTATGGTTTTGTTGCTGCGTGTTGGTGATAGAACTCGTCGGGTGGTGGTTTACCGAAATTGATTCCAACACTCGGATTCTTCGCTGAAGGAAGTCGATGAGGCAGCTGTAGTTCGGGTCCTCGACGGTTGACGCGTAATCCTCCCACGCCTTGAGAGAATCATCGTGCAGTCGCGTGCACAACAGGTGCTCCAGAATCGTGCTCCAGCTGTCAGTTGGCTCCCCCAGTTGGTGTAAGATTTTGGTATGTCGTTCGAAATCGTCGACCAGGCTGTGGAGCGTAGCGGCTGTTTCTTTCCTCACATGTGGTACGTCGAACAACGCCTGTAGATGTCTCTTCTTAAGCAGATACTCGTTAGCATACCGACCTGTCAGCGTGTCCCACGCTAAACTGTAGTTGGCCGACGAAATGGCAATCGACTCAACTAACTGAGCAGCTTCGCCTTTCAAAGCTGCTCGTAAGTAGTGGAATTTTTGTACTTTAGGAAGGTCGGGATTATTATGAATGAGAGCGACGAATGTGTCGTGAAATGGTAACCATTGAGCATAGTCACCATCGAATTCGGGTAGCGAAATCGTTGGTAGCTTTATTCCAGAGAGAGAGTTGGTAGAGAGAGAGGGTGGAGGTACTTGTGAATTGATGGGAGGAGAGGTAGGTAGTTTGGAAATCAAGCTTCCTTTTATTTGAAACAATCGTGGTTCAAAATACGCTCGCTTTTCGGCATTCTGTGCCCTACCTTCTTCTGTTGTTTCGATGTCCTCGAGTTGACCCTGTACCTGCTCTAGCGACGCCCACATCGAATCGAGGTACTCTAAACGCAGCTGTACTTGCGACTGGTCCCGTTGTTCGTCATATCCAACGAGGAATGCCTCTGCCCGACCCAGGGCAGCAATCATCGTATCCCTCCGTGAGAGCAACTGGGCTCTCTGAAGCTCGTTGGCCATCCTTTAACCACCGGCGGGAAGAGAGGAGCGGAGCGGGAATCGATCGATGATTCTGTGGAAATACGGACCAAAGTAGCTCTGGTACGCCTCACATAGAACGGTCGTCTAACGTGGTTTGATAGTATCCGGGAACCTATCACGTGGCCTGGTGGCCCAGGTGCAATGGCTGGATTGCAGGAAAAAATCTTTGGCCAGAAGGTATCAGGCCTTGTATAAATTATTAATCATCTGTCCGGCAAGATGGCTGGCGCAAAACGTGGTCGATGCTCCAATGAATGGAGAACAATAGCGATCGCGATGGCGGCTCCAGAAGCGATCCTGGTCACGGCACCAATGTACCGTCGAGCGGTAACCGGACCCTACGTTGTGTTATCTTTCTTTTCCGGATCCACTCCAAGCGTTTTATTTTTACTTAAGTATCTCTTCGGTTAACCGATTCCATCCACCTGTAATTTGACTACGGGAGATGGAATGAAGAGAGCGAAGTAGGAAAGATGGCGATGTTATTTGCGCACAACTTTTAGCATAGACCACACTACATCGACTGACTTGTATATACTAAAAAAAGTTAACTATGCTACCGACCGCCGTCGCTGCCAGTGCGCGCTTGTGTTGGTGCAAGCGTTAATCGCATTTGTCAGCGACGGGGTTCGGCTCCTAATGTCAACTAGGCATTACACCGCAAGCTCAAAAAAATAGCAGTGGGCGCAACAATGTTATATAATAGAACATAATAAACAGTTATATATATATTTTTTTTATTAAATCGTTTATTTTTACAGGCTCAGTTACATAAGTTTAAAGGAGCCAAACTCCTATCTGTATAGTTACAAGTATACATAAACATTTTTTATTAATTCTAATGTTAATGAAGTAGAGAACCGATTACTCGCGGCTTGCTCGAGTTTAGAAGGGTGACATTTTGTTTCAGGAAAAGGATGGGATATAAGGATATGTTGACAATGTTCACACTCACATTCATCATACTCAATTCTTAAGCCTATCTTATATCTAACATGTATTTACATTTCACCTTATTCTATTGTTAGTACGAAGGGATTTGATTTCTCGCGAAGGAAAAGGAAAAGGAGAATATAAGGATATAAGGACAATCACACACGAAGATCGATAACTTTTAGGAAGACATATATTTGGGACATGTAATCAAGGTCTAACCGAGCCAACACATCTCTCACCGGCACATTGGGCTGCCTTCCTCTAGCCCGAAGAGAGTTTTCTAAATTCGATCTGGCAACAAGATACTCCTCGCACGACCAAACAACGTGTTCGATGTCGTGGTAACCTTGGCCACAAGCACAGATATTGCCATCGGCAAGATTAAAACGAAAGAGTAGCGCGTCTAACGAACAGTGATTGGACATGAGTCGGGAGAAGGTGCGAATAAAGTCCCAACTTAAGTCCAGACTTTTGAACCATGGTTTGAGGCTAACCTTAGGGATAATCGAGTGAAACCACCGGCCCAATTCATCTTCGTTCCATTTACGTTGCCAGTTAGCGATGGTATTTTTACGGACTAAAGAATAAAATTCATTGAAAGCGATTTGACGCTGATAAATATCGCCTTCAATTGCACCTACCTTTGCCAATGAGTCAGCCCTCTCGTTACCCGGAATTGAGCAATGTGAAGGGACCCAGACAAAGGTAATGACATAACAGCGTCTGGTTAAAGCACTCAAATTTTCTCGTATTCTCTCAAGGAAGTACGGCGAGTGCTTTTCCGGCCTCACTGAACGGATAGCTTCGACAGAGCTAAGACTATCCGTTACAATGTAATCATGTTCAACAGGTCGTGAGGTGACACTGTCCAGCGCCCAATGTATTGCTGCCAATTCAGCAATATACACAGAGCAAGGATTCTGAAGACTGTGGGAGGTGCTAAAAATATCGTTGAACATTCCAAATCCTGTGGACTCATTCATAGAGGACCCATCAGTAAAGTACATATTATCACAATTGACACGCCCATACTTTGCATTGAAGATCGTAGGAACGATCCCCGATCGATGATAATCTGGAATTACATGGATTTTCTCCTTCATGAACAGATCAAAATGTACAGAGGAATTGATGTAGTCAGGAAAACAAACACGGTTGGGAGTATACGAAGAAGGATCAACCTGCATGGAGATGAATTCATGATATGAGCTCATGAATCCTGAACGAAAATTTAGCTCGATAAGCTGCTCAAAATTTCCGATCACCAATGGGTTCATAACCTTACACCGGATGAGGAACCGAAGAGATAATAAATTGAAGCGATCTTTTAGTGGGAGTAGGCCTGCCAAAACCTCGAGACTCATGGTATGCGTTGAGGGCATACATCCCAACGCAATACGGAGACAAAGATACTGAATTCGCTCGAGTTTAATGAGGTGTGTTTTGGCAGCTGATTGAAAACAGAAACTGCCATACTCCATCACTGAGAGAATAGTTGTTCGATACAACATTATAAGATCTTCGGGATTGGCTCCCCACCATGTGCCGGTAATTGTACGGAGAAAGTTTATTCTTTGTTGGCATTTTTTACTCAGATACCTAATATGGGCCCCCCAAGTACATTTGGAGTCGAACCAGACCCCAAGATACTTGAATGACATAGCATGAGTGATCGGTTTACCCAAAAGTTGAAGCTTTGGTTTTGCTGGTCTATGCTTCCTAGAAAAAACCACCATCTCTGTTTTCTCTGTGTAGAATTCGATCCCTAGCCCAATGGCCTAGGTTGAAAAATTGTTCAAAGTATCTTGTAAGGGTCCTTGCAGGTCGGATTCGATTGATCCTACGACAGACACCACTCCGTCATCTGCAAGTTGTCTTAGGCTGCAATTTTGTGTAAGGCAATTGTCGATGTCGCTTACATAGAAGTTGTACAAAAGGGGGCTTAAACATGAGCCCTGGGGGAGGCCCATGTAGGAGACCCGATTTACTGTCGAATCCCCGTGAGAAAAGTTCAACTGTTTCTCACAAAGCAAGTTATATAACATATTATTCAACAGAGGCGGCAGACCCCGAGAGTGTAATTTGTCTGACAAAACCTCTATTGAAACAGAATCAATGTTTATGTCCAAGAATACTGAAGCCATTTGTTTTTTTTCGGCGTAAGCCATTTGAATTTCTGAAGAAAGCAACGCAAGACAATCATTCGTCCCCTTGCCCCTGCGGAACCCATATTGTGTATCTGAGAGTAGGACATTCGTTTCAACCCAACGATCAAGGCGAAACAAGATCATTTTCTCCAACAATTTCCATATACAAGACAGCATTGCTATTGGACGGTACGAATTGAAGTCGGACGCGGGTTTCCCGGGTTTTTGAATAGCTATAATTCACACTTGTCTCCAATCATCTGGAACAATAAATAATTAATATATTCAACAAGCGATGTTTCGCCACATCAGGGAGGTTTTTTAACAAGTTGAACTTAATTCTATCCGTTCCTGGAGCCGAATTGTTACAAGAAAGGAGAGCAAGAGAGAATTATACCATCGAAAACTCGGAATCAAGATCGCACCTATCTTGTGGTATATCTCGAACAATTTTTTGCACAGGAGCGGAATCAGGACAAACCTTCCGTGCAAAATTCAAAATCCATCGATGTGAATATTCTTCGCTTTCATTCGTTGAAGAGCGATTTCTCATGTTTCGAGCCACTTTCCATAATTTTTTCATTGACGTTTCTCGTGACAAACCTCCCACGAAATTTCGCCAATAAGCACGTTTTTTCCCTTTGATCAAGTTTTTAAATTCATTTTCAAGGTCCAAATACGTCTGAAAATTTTCAGGGGTTCCACGTTTCCGAAAAGCTTTAAATGCATTCGATTTTTCTACATAAAGCTTGGAACATATGCTATCCCACCATGGATTGGGAGGCCTTCGACGAATAGTGGAACCTGGGATGGGTTTCGTTTGAGCGCGAACCGCGCTGTCATAGATCAAACGAGAAAGGAAGTTATACTCCTCCAATGGAGGTAAACCATCTCTGGAATTGATGGCTAGAGCAATCGCGTCCGCATATTTTTTCCAGTCAATGTGTCTTGTGAGGTCATATGCCATGTTTATAGATTCAGAAGAATTCGAACCAATGGTGATGGAAATTTGGATTGGCAAGTGGTCACTGCCGTTGGGGTCCTGGATTACATTCCACTTGCAATCTAACGATAGTGAATTCGAGCAAAGCGAGAGGTCAAGAGCACTTGGGTTAGCAGGAGGTTTAGGTACACGTGTTGTTTCCCCAGTGTTCAAAACGGTCATATTGAAGCTGTTACAAAGGTCATATATCTACAATGAACGATTGTCATCGTACTGTTCCCCCCAGGCAGTTCCGTGAGAGTTGAAGTCTCCCAAGATCAATCGTGGCTCAGGAAGAAGTGAGCACATGTCATCAAGTTGTTTGCGGCTAACCGCAGCTCTCGGAGGCCAATACAAGCTGACAATACAGAGGTCTTTACCTCTGATGTTTGCATGACAAGCAACAGCTTCGATCCCTCCAATAGGTGGAAGGTCAATTCGAAAAAATGAGTGGCACTTATTGATCCCCAATAGTACCCCTCCGTATCTGTCATCGCGGTCCAAGCGTATAATATTAAAATCGTGGAAAGAGATATCATCCCGCAAAGAAAGCCAAGTTTCGGACAGAGCAAAAACATCACAATTGAAGTTATGAATTAAAAATTTGAATGTATCCAATTTAGGGATAAGACCACGACAATTCCACTGAAAAACAGTGATATCTCCGACCTCTCTATTTAAATTAGACATCAAGAGAGATAATCATTGCAAGGAGGGGCCATGTTTGCACCAATTGCTGTAAAATTGTCTTTAATACTGGAAGCATTGAGATGACAAGGGTTTTGATGGAGTCGGAAACATTAAAACACTTGAAGATTTGGTCCAAAAGGTCAGACAACTTTATAAATCCCGATTGGGAAGTTGAGCTGGACGGAAAAACAGGGACAGTTGGGGTTTTTTATGTCCCCTCGAGTGCTGGGTCGTTCGAAGGTGAACCATTCCCACGGAAGCCAGGAGGAACCTGATTTTGCTTGTCCGCTGCACTCGATTTTTTAGGCAAGCTAACTGGGGGTATCACCGGGGGGACTTGTTCTTGAACTTTGGGAGTGGTCACATTTTTGCGCCGGGGATTCCCTTTGAAAATAAACGGTGTGCCCCCGCTAGCTGTGTCCGCTTCCATTTCATCAACTGGCAACGTGGAAAAGCTATTGTGTGTTGAGATTGGTTGTTGTTGTTGTTGGGCCAGTGGAGAAGCGCCCTTTAAAATATCCGCAAAAGTGCGCTTCGAGCGTTCCTTTAAAGAGCGCTTCTGTTTCTCCCAGCGACTCTTGTATGTTTCACAAGCTGAGAGCGCGTGTGGGGATCCTCCGCAATATGGACACTTATGCTCAGTCGCACTGCAGGATTTCCCCTCATGTTGCTCTCCGCAAGTGGCACAGCGCTCCTTGTTGGCACAATAATCTGAAGTGTGACCAACTGACTTGCATTTGTTGCAAGTCATGGGCTTTGGCACGAAGAGTCGCACAGGTAGTCTCAATTTGTCCACCATAACGTAGTCAGGGAGGGCGGCACCAGCAAAGGTGACTCGAAACGAGTCTGACGGCGTGAATTTAGTTTGGTCCCCATCATGGGAGAGTTTCCCGAGTTGGCGACAGTCCAAGATCTTTACTTCCATTGAGGGAAGCTTCTTGAACTTGCCTTTTCCTTCTTTTTTTATTTGTTCGCTCGTCAGACCCGTTTCAGTTATCACCCCCTCAATTTCTACGTTATGGGAGGGTATAAATGTTCTATATTCGAGAGTGAAGTGTTGGTCAGCAACAATCTCGTTTGCGTGTTTCCGTTCATTCACGACAACCCGCAATTTGTTCGGTCTAACCCTGCGAATTTCAGATACAGAAGTGTATCTGGCCAGATCTTTCATGATCTGAATCACGTTAAGGCTTTTTCCTTTTGGTTTTGGCCGGAGGAAAACAACCCACGGGCCAGTTCCAGGTGCATCTTCTGGATAAACTCTGACACGTGGAGCGGAAACAACAGAGGGAGAAGACGAGGACGAGGACGAGGACGAGGACGAGGATTGGGTTGGATCGGAAACATCAGAAGGGTGAAGCGAATTCGATGATGGGAGAGGGGGAGTGGAAGTAACAGTCGGTTCAGAAGGGAGGCTTGCTATTTTCTTAGAGGGGGGCTTGGAAGGATGAGCAGATTCGTCCCCAGAAGAATTATCTTCTTTTTGAGGGACTCGTTTATGTTTTTTCCCAGATCTTAAATGGGATTCATTATCGGAGATCTCCATCTCTGGAGATCCTCCACTATCCTCCATCTTACAAAAATTTCTGTCTTATTTCTAATATATTATTGATTTTAACAATAATCTCGAAAAAAAAATTACAAAACAAAAATAAATTATGATAATAATATTAAACAATGAACAAATGAGTTGAATAATAATATTAATATTAAATATGTGTACCTTAAAATAAAAGTTGTTCCGATACTGCGCTCTACTGCCCTAACCAGGGAGAGACAGAGGCTACGCGCTATGGATCAACACAATAGCGCAAGAATAGCTCACACGGTCACGTGATGATAATTCCCGTTAACGACAGCCACACGATGGCGATCCCGTTATGCCGATGTTCAACAGCCGCCAAGGGCTGCAAGCTGCAAGAGCGCTGCTTCCTTTGCTCCACTTCACAAAAGGTCAATTCGAAAGCGGACAGCAATGACCTTCACTCGTACACTACACCAATCGCACAATAGTAAAAGTGGCAACGCAAGCTCGATGTATGGGTGCCACACACGTTGACGCAAAAAAACATCTTTGACCGTATCGACGCATGTGAATCGCAACAAAATCGACCCGTTTCTGAAGCGGATGGTGACTGGCGATGAAAAGTGGGTCACTTACGACAACGTGAAGCGCAAACGGTCGTGGTCGAAGCCCGCTGAAGCGGCTCAGACGGTGGCCAAGCCCTCATTAACGGCCAGGAAGGTTCTGCTGTGTGTTTGGTGGGATTGTCAAGGAATAATCTATTATGAGCTGCTTCCCTATGGCCAAACGCTCAATTCGGACCTGTACTGCCAACAACTGGACCGCTTGAAGGTAGCACTCATGAAGAAGAGGCCATCTTTGATAAACAGAGGCCGCATTGTCTTCCATCAGGACAACGCCAGGCCACACACTTCTTTGGTGACGCGCCAGAAGCTCCGGGAGCTCGGATGGGAGGTTCTTTTGCATCCGCCGTATAGTCCGGACCTTGCACCAAGTGACTACCACCTGTTTTTGTCCATGGCGAATGAGCTAGGTAGTCAGAAGTTAGCCACAAAAGAGGCCTGTGAAAATTGGCTATCCGAGTTTTTTGCCAATAAGGAAGCGAGCTTCTATAACAGGGGTATTATGAAGTTGGCATCTCGTTGGGAACAAGTCATCGAACAAAACGGCGCATATTGGACTTAAAACAGATGATTGTAACTAATTTTATGAACAAATGAAAATTCAAAAAAAATACCGCAGGACTTTTTTGACAGCCTAATATATATCTGGAATGGTAAAGATTCTTTCGTTACTTTTGGTACAGATTCTGTACGGTACAGTATACAGATTTTCGTCAAAAAGTACAGATTGGTACAGATATTTTCCATTTGTGAAATTTCTTACATTTGAACAAAGCAACATTGAGGTACATGAAAACTTTTACGTTGCAGTATCGCTTGGTGCTGCTGGTCATAAAAGCATTTTCAATGCAATGATTGATCAGTTTCATAAGAACGAAATTCCTTATAAGGACCGTCTGAAAGGATTCGCGTGGGACGGTGCGACGTATGTTTTGCCCCAGATCAACATATTGAATCGTTTGTTCCAGGCTGTGAAACCTGAATTCACGATGCTACATAAAGACATAATGATCGTTTCTCATTAATATCTGCGAGGAATCTTACGTTGTTTCAATGTCCAGTGTTTAGGTTGGAATAGTAGCAGAAGAAATTATCTGAACAATAGACAGCAAAAAGCAGATCATTTTAAAGGATATTTGTCGCAGTGTTTTCGTGAAGCTGATCACACAAATGAGAAAAAAGATTCGATTTTGATGATTCGACGCTCAAGTCTACGGCGATGTTAAATTCCAGAACAAATTTCCAATTAGACTAGCATTAACGTTGTGTTAGAAGCGTTTCCAGGATTCTACAATGGGGATGTACAAAATGTGAAGAATTAATTGTGTAGCCTAAAGATAAAAAGATAAGGAAATCACAATTTCAGAAAACGATCATGTGCAGGGTTGGTGGACAAAAATCGGATGCCTAAAAAGAATTGACGGTCCGCTCGCTTTCCGACGCATCGATGCCTTATTTGTACCGTTCTCCCTATACCTCACTCCTCACTTTTCTGAATATAATCAGAACAAAAAAAAGCTTTGAAATCGGCTCAGCAACGATACGATGTACGCTATTTTGAGATCAAACGATTTGGTCAAACATCGTGGTGGCAGCTCGAAAATTTTAAGAAATTGTAGTATACAGTCTAGATTCGAAAAAAAAAACTATCTATAAGCATCATCAAACACACGAATGACTTGCAAATGTAGTTGTAGTATTTGTAGTAAATAAATGAGAATTTTTGTAAAAGCTAATAAATTTTTTTTTCTCTGCAACGTATTTTTTCGATGGTTCAGATGTTTGGTACAGATTGTTGGAAAAAAAAGTACATATAAGAAAGATTTTTGACCTCTCTGGCACAGATTTAAACGTGGCAAAACTGCTTGTAAGATTGCTGGCCTCCCCTTTAAATACCGTGATCAAAAAAATCGGTCATCCGTTTGATTGGTCGGATTTAATTGGATCAT
The DNA here is from genome assembly GCF_029784135.1 of Toxorhynchites rutilus septentrionalis. NCBI lineage: Eukaryota > Metazoa > Arthropoda > Insecta > Diptera > Culicidae > Toxorhynchites > Toxorhynchites rutilus. Next base: position 23,020,555 of record NC_073745.1, read on the forward strand.
AGTTTTTAGTGTATTTAAGTGCACCCATGGCCGAGTGGTTAGCGTCTCACATTATCATGCCGGGTGTTCGGGTTCGATTCCCGTTCTGGCCGGGGGATTTTCCGTCAGAGAAATTTTCTTCGACTTGCACTGTGGTCACGCGTATTCTAGAGCTTGCCCCTCGGAATACATTCAAGGCGTGTTATTTGGCATAAGAAATCTCAACAAAGTATTAATAAATGACGCTAGGTCATGCATACGTTGAGACGGCAATAGTTCCACAGGGAACGTTAACGTCATTCAAGAAGAAGAAGAAGTTTAGTGTGTGTTTCGGGAGCTGCAAAACGAGAGATGTAAAAAAGATCGCGAGAGTTGAAAGGTTGACGTGCAGATGATAAAATTTTTTTTTATGGATAAAAGTTATTTGTTTTCGACCAGGTTTTCTTTCAGGTTCCTTTTCCCCCGCTGAAAATAAGAATTTCTATTTTTCGACGTGGGATTATGTCTTTCGGGAACATATTTAGGGTACACATTGAAAAAAAAAAAATATATATATACAATGAAAATGGCCATCTCGAGTTCCAAAAAGCTACCCCATAAAAATTTTCACCACCTCGAAAAAACACCCTATGCCAAATATAAGCTCAATCGGACTTAAAGGAGAGTGGCGCAAAGCGGTCAAAGTTTGAGTTTTTTGAAAATCGAAAAATCACCCAAGGGGGGGGAGGAAATCAAGGTTTACGAAAATTTTTTTTGATTCCCAATGTCTTAAAATTGCATGAAACGTCGAGATCTAGTGTCATCTCGAAAAAAAAATTTTTGCCAAAAATCGACACTCTGGGACTTTTTTCGGCATGCGAAACGAAAAGTATGGTGATAATAAAAATAGTTATCTCGATTTTTCATTCGGAACTTGCTACGAAATGATTTGCACAATAATATACCCTATGCAAAATATTAGCTCATTCGGACTACATTTACTGGTGTCACAAACGTAAAAATTTGAGTTTTTTTAAAATCCCAGAGTGCCGACGTTTCATGCAATTTTAGGACATTTGGCATCAAAAAAAAAAATTTCGAAAACCTCGATTTTCTTTACTTCCCCCTTGGGTGATTTTTCGATTTTCAAAAAAATCAAACTTTGACCGCTTTGCGCCATTCTCCCTTAAGTCCGATTGAGCTGAAATTTGGCATAGGGTGTTTTTTCGAGGTGGTGAACATTTTGTATAGGGCAACTTTTTGAAATTTTAGGGTCGATTTTTTCCCATACATTCATTGGCACCCTAATATACAGCCATTCCATGCCGAACCGATATAGCGGTTCTCAGATTTCCGTGAAATCATGTGATGGGAAGATTATCTTCACATTCGTGTTTGTTCAACTGGACGGAGCTGAAAATTCAATAACATATCTCTACAATCTTCGGACGACTACGCAACACGTACGAAGACAACAAGTATTCAGTCGGACATTGTCCCGTAGATGGGCAGCTTCGCGCCCAAAACCGGTCGACATTAGAAAATTTAATAAATTTTTAATCCGTTCAATAAGTAAGAACCATAAGTATTACGTCCCGTCTTATGAGTGTCGTGATGTCTTACGTTGCACATGAATTAAAAATAATAAGTTTAAGGCTAGCCTTCTCTGAAAAAATAAAATACTTGCCAAAAATCGGATTTTGTGTTTGTAATAATTGTTTGTTTTTGTTTTTCATAGTTTGCATGGTGTCGGGACCAAGGGAGCTATATAACTTTGAAAAATCATAACTCATAAACGAAAAAAGACATCTGATACTCGGATATGTTATGTGAAAAAAAACCTCAGCTTTCAAGAAAAAATATAAAAGAATATGATGCTCTTGGTCACGAAACCATGTAAACTATGAAAAACAACCAATAATTACGAAAACTTTTTTCTTTTTTTCCCAAGTTTAAGGTAAAGGTGGAAGGAAGCCATTGTAGTAGTATAGGTAGAAGCACTTGTAAAAATTGAGTAATAGTGTTTGTGAGAGATAAGCGAAGCACACGAAAGTAGATCAATTCAATTATCAGACTGTGTGGCGTGTATTTGCATAAAAGTAAAATTTTGATTATGCACGAGCGTAACATGAGCAAATTTATAACACATGCGAATTGGGGCTCTTTTGGTATTAACAAGTTCTTCCGCACAGTAACTCGATGTTGATAATTCCTTAATATTTTCATTCGTTGATTGTGTTATTTTGACATATTCACGTTGAAGAGCCTTAACCCTTCTCTTCGTTGGCCGAGGCATTTTGATTGAATGTAATACTTTTCCGTTTACTATCTTTGAAAGCATAGGCAGCCGTGGCAGTGTTCCGAGCTCTGCAATACAATTTTCTTACTCAATGTTAAAGTTGCTAAAACTTACATTATAGACCCATTAAACGTAAAACAATAATTGTATTGATATTAACACAAATTTATTTCATTGATTTTCATGACATGAAACGCTATGGCTCAGGAAGAATATTTTATTGAGTGGTTTTTATAGCTGTTTCGAAGATGTTGTCTGGCATCAGTGTCGAAAAAATATCGATGCTTTCATCAATACAAACAAAACCATTGTGGAAAATTGAAAAATGAAAATTTTACTTCTAGAGCACTAGCTCGAGTTTTTCGACGTTTTTCACTGTGCAGTGCGACGGCAGATGAAAAGTTAACATCTTGTGAGTAATTGATTAGAGTTTGGTTGATATTACTTGATGGAAAGTGTGCGAAAACGATCATTTCCATCACACTGTTTCGCAATATTATTGATTTTCGGGCGTGGGATGAGGGAGGGAGATGAAAGAAATGAGCGCCATTGTGGAAGCCATTTGTGGCTTCCTTCAACCTTCATCTTGAGCGCGATTTAAGCGCATGGTTATCCCGGAACAAATGCACTATGTACATCCATTCCATGCCAAATCAATTTACTGGTTCTCAGATTTTCGAGAAAAGTGGTATTTTTGTTCTTTACCGCAAAACATTAGACCATTATTATCCTATTATTTCATTAGGGTTTTTTTTTTGAAAACAGGAAAATCACAGGAAATCGGGGTTTTAAAAAAAATGGAGCCAAATATCTTAAAATTACATAACACGTCGAGATTTACAGTTATCATAAAAAAAATTGTCTAAAATCTACTTTTCAGACGGAAAAATGTTCAACAGCTGACCCGGTGAACTTCGTCTCGCCCAAATTGGATTTTTCAATATAAATTCTTTCGAACATTCACCTTTTTTTTATTAAGAGCAATTCGAAATGAAATCGACAAATGACAAAACATGAGTATTTTTGATTCGAATGAAAGTCAGCATTCCGTTTGGGTTGAAGGAAATTTGAGTTTCCCACAGCAATTGGGATTTTTTAAACTCAAGTGTAACTTTTCAATAGGGCGTACCAATTTTAGTAACAGAAATCTTTGATAATTTATATCTCAAAAACTATGAGTCGTACCGAAATAGTGTCTTTGAAAGAGTTATGTAGTATTGATGTTTAAACGTGAAAAAAATATACACTGAGAATAAAAACAAATTAGTACTCTTTTTTTATTCACAAAAAAAAACTAACATTTTCAAAAATTTTATGCTATTTTCATACAACATAGAAGTCATATAGAAAACTCAAAAAATGAGTCCAATATGGTAAAACTATTCATGGAACATCGAATTTCTATGAATTAACTTCAGTTTCTCGATCACTGACACGTTTCAAAAACGTTTTTCAGATGAAAATTTCTTACCGTTTTTTCGGGAACGGTCTGCAACACGAGAAAATTTTGTTGAAGTCCATTGTGGTATACTGTTATTTACTCTATAAGGGAGATTGTTCGACGGATGAACGATGTTTGAATTAGAGTAACTTTAGATACAGGTACCTTAAATATACCTGACTTCAGGTACAATCTAGGCATAACGTAAACAAGTTCATTATTTTTGTACCCATAACGTCCGGTTGAATCAACGAGGTGTATTTGTGTTGTTGGAATTTCATTTCATTGCATTCGTACAGCTGAATTCGTCGCGATCCAGTACATTCAACATACCATCTGGTGTACCACAGGGAAGTGTGCTGGGTCCATTGATATTTGTCCTATTCATCAACGACTTATGCTTTCGTATATCCTCCGGTAAGCTACTATTTGCTGACGACCTTAAAATCTTTCGAGTCATCGCATCTCCATTAGACTGCATATTATTGCAAACCGACATTGACGTTGTTCTGAGCTGGTGCAGAGAGAATGGTATGAGTGTGAACATAAAGAAGTGCAAAACGATCACCTTTAGCCGCAGTCGATCTTTAGTCTCACACCAATATCTGATCAACAATACTCCATTGGAACGCGTACAGTCCATTCGCGACTTGGGAGTTATAATGGACTCTAAACTTCGTTCTCATGAGCACGTTTCTATCAGTATTGCCAAAGCTTTTTCCGCACTTGGTTTTATTCGTCGTAATGCTGCTCAGCTACCCGATGTATATGCACTGAAATCGCTTTTTTGCGCATTAGTGCGTAGCATTATAGAATACGCTGTTCCGGTTTGGGCACCTTACCACACGTATCGGATAATCCGCATTGAACGCATCCAGAAGGTGTTTATACGTTTCGCACTTCGAAACCTGCCTTGGAATGATCCACTAAATCTTCCTGACTACCAAGATCGTTGCCGCTTGATTATTCTCGAGCTCCTGTCGATACGACGACTAAGGCTGCAACAGCTGTTCGTATTCGACGTCCTGACGAACAACATTGACTGTCCCGATATACTACGTGAAATTCCACTTATTGTACCCCCTCGCCAGCTGCGACACTCCGCTCTAATCGCCATTCCTAGGCACAGGACTAATTACGGATACAACAGTTCTCTATGCTCATGTCTCAAAGCTTTCAATGCCATCTGTGATAAATTTGATTTCAATATAACCAGACAATGTTTCATCTGTAGACTTAAAAATTTTGTATAGGTTAGGATTAGTCTGTACGGTACCACCGAAGACCGAATACAACTAAATAAATAAATAACAAGTCGTTTTGTGAAGACTTTTTAAAAGAAGTAACAAAACATTTACCATCAATGAGTACATAAGAATACAATTCTTCATACCGCAAATTCATAAAATTTCATGAACACGACAAACATATTAAAAGAATATATTTACTATAAAAAAAACAAAAAATTAAAAATATTTTTATAAATATCTCTAGAATGGCTGCATCTAGAAGGAGATTGGTAAAGAGCTCTATTATTTTAAACCATACGAGGATCCATAATTTGTGGCTAAAAATGATTCTTAACATATACAAATTCTAAGTTTCCAAAACTCATAAAAATTCGATGTTCCACAAAGTACGTCAAAAATAGTTTTACTATCTTGAACTCATATTTTGAATTTTCCACATGAGTTCTACTTTAAATATAACTATAACTATAACTCTCTCTGAGACACTATTTCGGTACGACTCATAGAAATAATTGATAATTTATATCTTAAAAACTCTTACTAAAATCGATAGATCCTATTGAAAAGTTATACTTGAGCTGAAAAAAATTCCAATTGCTGTGGAAAACTCATATTTCCTCCAACCCAAACGGAATACAGACTTTCATTCGGATAAAAAATTCTCATATTTTGTCATTTGTCGATGTCATCTGGAATTGCTCCATTACCGATTTAAAATTAAGCAAACGATTCTTGTACATAAACAATTTTATAATCTTAAATTTTTCATTTGTTCTTTCCTCGAAAGACTTTGAGAGTGTATAACAATAACGGATTTTTTTTGTTTTTTTTCAAGTTTGTTTTAAATTTATATGCTTTCTGGAGTGTAGTACATGATAAAATATTGTTCGAGTTGGAGAATTTAGTTTCTACGTTTCGAACTATTATGGTACATTTAAATTGGGTGTGCAACTTAATTCTTTCCGTTTCCATAAGATGGCTCAGGCTGCTAAAAATAGCGGACGATGACAGTTGGTTTTTGCTGAATCGTGAAGTGTCGACATCTGTCAAACAAATATTCTTCAGAAGTCTTTGAGTTTTGCACAACAAGTTCAACTTTTACAGCGTTGAAAATGTCGAGTTTCGTTGGTAACAAGCACCATTCGCGGGAAGTTTTGATTTCCTGTTTCCATTGAGAGAAAAGTGCATCGAATGCTTGTCGAAGTTTATGATGACTCTTCACCATCCGACAGTGTTTGTAGGAAATGGCTTGGACGATTTGACAGACAGAGCTTGCGGAATCTGTGAAAGTAACTTGACAAGCTATTTCTAAACTTTGAGTCGTTTAGAAATAGCTCGTGCAGGATACATCCATATGAATTGAAAAAAAAAGCTGTCGAACGGTGATGTTTCATGTCCGAAATGTTTCTTGAATGGTGCGGAAGAAAGTCCTTTTTGCATCGAATCGCTACCGGGGTCGAAAAATGAATTCACTACGACAATAAAAAACAATCAAAAGATCGTATGTAAAGCCCAGCCAACCAGGAACATCAACAGAGAAGCCGAATATCCACGTCGCCCAAGTAAGGTTTAGCATTTGGTGGGATCAAAAGGATCCACAACGATCCGTTTGAAGTGAGCTACTGCCGAAAACGTCCAGATTATGCGACCAGACACGAGACGATAATATTGCATCGTGACAATGCTTGGCCTCATGTTGCTGTTCGTGGTTCACGATTATTCAATTTTTGCACTTTCGTGCATTGTCTCCGGGTTAAAAGTGACTCTTGATGTCGGGAATTGTCGGGATGTCATGTTGATCACGAACAACGACCTGACTATCCAAAATGTCAGTAAATAAAAAAAAACCTATCGCTTGCATTGATTTTATTGTAACTACTTGTGGAAGTATATTTTCGTGTCCCTAATCCGTTATAAAAGGGTGTGAAGTCGACCAATCCTGTAATATGTATATTTGAAGGTATTTCTTAATACTTTTCTTCTTTTCTTTTAATGTAGAATCATATGGTCCTAGGTTATTTTGGTATAGACTTCAAATGATTGGTCAATATTAGTCATGAGGTAGTGTTATGATCGTAAGTCGTTTTCTCTTACTGGATTTTGTAACTGCTTTCCCATAAATTCCACATTCCGCATCCAATTATTCGAAAAACATCCAATTTTCGGATTTTTTCAACTTTCGAAACATTATCCATGTGACAAAAGTATCCACAATCACCTCGAAATCAACTTTTTTATTTCGCAAATTTGTAACTCGAAGGCCAAATGTCTCGTAAAAATGTAATGTTTGATACATTTGTTTGAGTCAATAATTTTCCTTGGAAAAAATCAACACTTCTATAATTGACTAAATTCTCATGTATAATCCAATATACAAAAATTAAACATTTTTACGTACTTACTTTACTCAGCGTAGTAAGAATAATCAGATTAAGATTAACTGATTACCGTGTTGCCATTTCGGAGGTACTTCCATTATGTCTCTTGCTATGAAATCCAGTAATCGTTAGCAAAAAATCTGATCAGTAGATTTTCATAAGCTTCTTGAAAAACGCAGGTTTTTTTTCACCAAAACCATCCTCACCGTGAAACCTTACAAGGCCACCGTTTGCGACCGTTTTCGAGCTTCAACGACTATTTACCAGTCATCATATGCCTAAGGATGCGTCAATTTTGTTGCAACTTACCACCGATTCGATGATGAAAATGCATCCAGTATTTGATGTCTCTACAGTTTTAGTTTGGGCACAAACAATTTGTTAGAAAAACTTTTTACCTTACAATCGTCCATTTTGCGGTTCATGCCTGATTTGAACAAGCATCAAGCAATTTTTTCATTTTTTGTGGTAAGTGTCATTTTCGAAATAACCGTTTTGAGGAAATCGAACTTTAGTTTTTGCAATCCTGTTTTTCGGTGGTTTTTTCATATTATATCTTTATTTGTTTTAAATTTAGATGATTTACGAAAAGTCTTTCATTGTGCAATTTTTTGTAAAGTGTATCAGAAAAGGTATTAGTTATCCGCATCTATAAAATGTACAAAAAATTAAAAAGGAGTGATTGCAAAAAGTTTTTCGTCAGAAATACTTATTTTGGCCGATTTGTAACGTGTTGTTTTTAAAATAATAAAAATGCTTTTTTCCCCATGTAAGGGAACCGCGGGTAATACGGACATTTGGTTAATTTGTATAGTTACATTTTGAATTCCAAATTTCTGTTAATGAGAACACCTTCTTCATGTTATTCTATAATATTTAAGCCAATGGCAATGAATACTGATCAAAAGTGGAAAAGGGAAACAAAAACCGAAAATCATACATGATTCCGCGTGTGGATGTAATTTTAGCTGCTTCGATATTAAGCATTTTGAGTGGTTTAATTTCAAAATTCAATTCGCTAATGGTAATATTTCGGTTTGTGAGTTAACAGAGAAGCAATATTAGGTATGTACGGAAAAGTAATTTCATTTTTGAGTGGAAAAATTTAAATTATTTAAATATTTCTTCTGGTGGGGTAAAATGGACAGTTGCCACTGGGAGTGAGATGGACTGTGAAAAGTCTGTTTAATCTATTCCTAAGGAATGCCCTGCGTCTATAAACGGACATTAATTCGCCAAATTTGGACTGTTTAGAAGCTGACTGGAACCAAAAGCAAATTCGTTGAGGGTCTGTCCGTTTATACTGATGAAAAGCACGATATCACTTCTAGGTTGATTAATTCGTTTTTTCATCATTTTACGGACATTCGTGATGAGTTCAGACCTTGGTTGAATAAAATTATTCCTCTCGCGATCGATAAACCTTTACGCTTTATGCGTTACAAATCTGTCCATATTACCCGCATCGAAAAAAAAAATGTATTTTTCGACCTGTTTTAATTTCAGTAAAAAAACCCTTTTTTTACCAATTAGGTTGAAATACAGTATATTAAATTGCAAGAAACTGCATCAAAATTTTGGGAAACATGACTTTCCAAAGATATAATTGAAGTTTTTTTTAACATGTCCGTTTTACCCCCACATTTCCAGAATTCCAGGTTATGAAGGTTATGAAAATGCATTTTTTCTCATATAATGTTTCAATTATATACATATATATTTTACTGCGATATATAACTGGACCTTGTATAAAATATTTTCAAGTTTGCGATGGGCAGATTTGACTATCGATTTGCTGTGCGTTCATTATTTCATGAAATATTCTCAATTCAAAATTAAAGGAGAATTTTTAATTCGATAGAGAATACCTCTATAGTAAATATTTTTACTGAAACTTTCTTTGAATCAAATGGAAGCGAAATAGCAGGTTGATTGAATTGTTATTGGGAATACATTTTCAAAATCTATAGAAGATTTGAAAGAAAACCAAAAACGCTTTATCTTTTCTTGAAATTCTTTTTAATTGATAACGGGTGTTAAATAAAAAACGAGAATTGTTTCAATACTTTTCAGTAACTCAAATAAAGAGCGTAAAATTTTCTTTCTCCAAGAAAATTGCTCTTTGGGCTCCCTAGAAACAGTAGGCGTGTTTGGTTTTGCTAGATTGAATTTAGTCAAAGCAAATATGGCGTCGAAACAGCACGTGCTCCGCGAACGCATTGTACGGTTCTACGAAACGCATTTCCAGCAAGGAAAAAAGTTCACGGTGGCACATTTTAAGGAAGACAATGTACCTGTCAGTACGGTATATCGTATCCTGGGTTCCCTGAACGTAGAGCGGAAGGTCGGAAGTGGTCGTCCGGTGACGATAATGACGAAGCAGAGGAAGACATCGTTAAAGAAGCTGTTTGACAACAAGGATGCAACCAGCCTGCGTGACGCCGGTCGGAAATATGGCTGCTCCCGAGTATTGATCCATCGGACCCTCAAGATGGAAGGATTCGTCTGCAGGAAGAAGACGAGGTCGCCGGAGTACACGGAGGAGCAGATTGAGACGGTTAAATCATAGTGTCGGTGGATGACCAAAAAATACCGCGAGACGTCTTTCGTTCTGGACGACGAAAGCTTCTTCTTCTTCTTCTTCAATGGCACTAACGTTCCTAGAGGAACTTCGCCGTCTCAACGTAGTATTACTTGCGTCATTTTTATTAGTACTTAGTTGAGATTTCTATGCCAAATAACACGCCTTGAATGCATTCTGAGTGGCAAGCTCTAGAATACGCGTGATCACAGTGCCAGTCGGAGGAAATTTCTTTGACGAAAAATTCCCCCGACCAGAACGGGAATCGAACCCGAACACCCGGCATGTTAGTTATGACGCTAACCACTCGGCCAAGGGACGACGAAAGCTATTTTCCGCTGTTCAAAACGCATATTCCAGGAAATGATAATTACTACGCCAGCGACAAGTCATCCACACCGCCTGAAGTGAAATACAAGTTCAAGCACAAGTTTGAAAAAAAGGTTAAGTTGTACATCGCCATTTCCGACCGGGGCATTTCAAAGCCTTGGTTTAAGCCGAGCGGTCTGGCAATCAACCAACAAATCTATCGAGAAGAGTGCCTCGATAAAATCCTGATGCCGTTCCTGAACGAGCATTACGCGGATGGGAAGTACGTCTTCTGGCCGGACAAGGCGTCTTTCCATTACGCCAAGAAGACGCTGGCGTATCTTGAGGAGAAAAAGATACCGTTCGTGCCGAAAGATCGTAACCCAACAAACTTGGCCCAATGCCGCCCAATAGAGGATTTCTTTGGCTCACTCAGTGCCCTAGTGTATAAAAACAATTGGAGGGCCAAGGACACGAAGCAACTGACTACAAGAATCCGGAACTGTATCCGGAAAATGGACGTAAGTGCAGTACAACGTTCTTGTGAGAGCATCGCGACAAAGTTGCGTCGAACAGCAGACCACGGCCCATACTCAAACATTCACCGACATTTTTTTGAAGAAAATACATCATGTTATTAATAAAAAATATTGAAATAGATGAAAAAAATAATTTTTTTTGTATGTGATTGAAAAAAGTCTCATTTTATATTTAACACCCGTTAAAAAAATTTTTCTATGTATATAAAATTATTCAAAAAAAATAAGGAAAAATGTCCACGTGTCCACGCTTGTCCACGGAGCGGGAGGGGGAGTATAAAATCGTGCTTTTTCTGTGCACGTGGTATGTGGACAGCCCCTAAGCAATTTTGAATGTTTTGAATTTTTAAATTCAAAATTCAATCCACTGATATTACGTATTTAACAAACAAGTAAATTCATTTTATACTGAAAAATTTTAATGATTGTACCGGTGGGCTGGAACGGACAGCTGACGGTGGAAATAAGACCGGTTTTGTTTCTGAATGTAATGACTAGGTTCCGAATTTGATTCAGAAAGTTCATAAACTATATTTACATCATGATTAAATCAGGAATACCCGTTGAAGATCAGTCCATGAAATACCGATAAAAATTCATCGAAAAAAAAACATATAACAGTGAACCTTTATTAGTTCAAGGCGGAAAGAAAATATCACGATAGAATGATTTTTCAAAAATACTAAAAATGTGAGGTGCTACAAATGAAGAGTACTTCGAATGGAACAACAGTAATTTATTAAAAGTTATTTATTCAATATTATTATTATGATAATCAGCTCGTGTACTCAGTGATCCAACCTCGTATGTTATAATCAGTCGGCTTTCACTGTCAAACGCATTGTGAGCTTTGTGTTACCTTGTCGAAATAAATTTACGGTATAATCCCTTCTTCCAATTATTTATGTACGAATGTACGAATTAATATAATGTTATGTTCATTAAATTGCTTACCTCTGATTGGCACCTCGTGAGATCTGTACACGTTTGCTGGTGGAAGCGCATGAGATGCAGAGCACTAATTAAAAAGTCCGACAGAGCGTACCGAACTCGCATATTTCCAATTAAGTAAACAGTAATTAATTTATAGCGAATTGGATTGAACTTTTCCGCAGAACGCAAAAGTCAACAGCAAACTCGAAGCGTTGTGGAGTTGGGGGCATGGGAATTGGTGATACTTTCGATTGTGCTCTTACCATACATTCATTGCAACATTGTAAGTTGGGTTTTGAAAATAGCTTTATTAAAAAATCCATTTTATTCGTAGCTCTAGTCTTATTTCGTTTCTGTGTTTTTTTTTTTGCTTTTTTTTCTTCATTTTTAGTCGTATTCACAAAGGATAATCTAGTCAATTTCCAGAAATAGGATTGCTCTCTACAGTACACTTACTTATTCTCTAAATTACACCTTCTTTACATTATCAATAAATTATCGTTTCTCTGTGTGTTGTTTGTATTTCATCCCTCGTACGATTTACATCAATGCTCACCCAACAAAATATGCTTCGATTTGAGCTCTGATGTAACTCCGATGAATGGTTACTAAATGGGAGGGGGGTGGTGGCAATAAGAGCTGTTTCATACGGAAAACTGGAACTCTATCTTTCTATTCAAGCTTGCTCCCAGCTGTACTACCCTAAATATGCGTCACATAGAGAAAAATTAACAGGTGGTGCAAAAAGCGATTTGCGAAAATAATTATGCATATTCGGGGTCGAAGTACTATACTGGCGTAGCTGAAACAAGCTTGTATATTTTTTTCTTGTATTTTTATATAATTTTAGCACAACTGACGAATGACGTTAATTGTTTCCGAAGATGTCGAATAGCTCTTGTTGCCATACATCTCAATCTTCAATAAAACAAAAACAATGTTATACAAGTTTTAAAATACAGTTTCATCATCCTTAGCCTAGGAATGTTATTTTTATTTTCAATATACAAAAGAAAATATTTGCTCTAAATCGCTAGAAACAAATAAGCTACCATAAAAATATGCAAACTGAAGCGAGGCTCGACGAAAGTTTTGCTCCTTAGAAACTACCAAAAACTTTGATCGAAAAAATCACCGCCGTCAACAGAAGCATCCAGTTTCGGTTGAGGCTCGGTTGGATACTGCTGGCCCAGCTGAAGGGATTGCCGAAAGCGGTCGAACCTAAGGTCTGCTCCACGTCCTCCTCTGGCATATCGGTACTCAGCGTGTAGAACTGGAAAATATCGCTGACCTGCAGGATGAAAGGGAAAATCTAGTATCCACAAAAACAACGACTCAAAATTGGCCGAACTGCTGCTGCTGTTATTCTCGGAACATAATCTAAATTGTTTTACATTTTTGAAGCGGGAACAACGCCGATTATGATTAATTAACGCACACAAATTCACCGGTGGGAAATTTGATTCAATTCAATTTGAGCTCAACGAGGCTTAAACTTTCGCATCATTTTCCGACTGCAAAATTAATCCCATCGTTATCTACAGTGTCTCGCTTCTGGCCGGAAACTGTGCTCTGAATGCATCATCACCCACTGAAATTGGTAAATCGGTCTTCCCTTGCGGGGGTTTCACGAAAAGGATTATAACAACATCATAATCAACAACAACAACAACAGCAGCAGCGGCGGCCGGAAATGATTTCATCGAAAATTAACATTGATCCGCTCGCCGCTCTTTTTGCAGTTACGAAATCGAAGCGCAGGCCACGCTTACCTCATTCCAGCCGTATCGGTTCTTCGCCTGCACGATGGTCTCGTAAACCGAGTTCGGGTCCAGGCCCCGGATTGTGTACGTCATTATGTGACGGAACGATTCGGCTCTGGTCGACGGGGGGTTCAGGATGACGTCGTGCCATCTGCCCGGATGCTGATAAGACTCGTTCATCTGCAAAGTGGACACGGACAAGCAAACAAACGCATAAATATTAAGGATGTGAGCGGGTGAGTGCTGCTTTGGCTGTCCGACATGCGGAATTAGCCATTTGCAGCAAGGTCAAGTCCGATTTATAGAATTAGGCTGGAACTTATATTTTGGATGCCACCATCGTTCGCTTCCGTAGGGTAGGATTTGGACACAAACAGCGTTGACACGATATAAACGATTACTGACGTACTAATTTGAATTATGGCTTATATTGCACGATACGAAAATTCATCTAAAAAGTGATATAATATAGGTAAAAACTGGGCATACAAAAAACATCAAATATATTTTTGAATTGATGTGTACATATTTTTTTATACTACTTGTTGTCAATTTTGTTGAGTATCTAAGAAATATTTTTTATGTTGTGACCGTTGTGATCGAATTCAATAAAAAATAAAATGAAAGAGGCTTATATTCTAATAGTAAATTTCGTTAAAGTACAGTAAAACCTGTTTTTGTGCGGTTTTTTTTTGTGCGATTTTGTTGTTTGGATTAATATTCTTGTGCGGTTTTTTGGTGCTATTTTTTTTCTGCGGTGTATCAAAATAAGCATATTTGACGAAGTTATCATCCATTTAGTTTTTTTCGATGGTTTATATGCATTTCAGTGCAAAAAAAGCATATTTGCGTCTCAATTATCCACTTCTGAAATCATTCCCCTCCTCTCATCAAATGCTCTAAGTTTTTGCATGACATGATTTCTAATAGCAACACGTTTCGACATGCAACTAAAACCACAAAACAGCCACGCTCAACCGAAGAGGCAAAGTGTCCCATCGCAAAGCAGGGAAACAAATGGAAATTGTGAATGACGTGGATTTGCGTTATTTTCTTGGGGGAAACTTTTTTTATGCGGTCCCTATCTACCGCATAAATTTTTTTTTTTCAAAATGTGTACCGAACACGATTTTTTAAAGCTGCTGGTGAAGTTTTGCACGATTTTTTAGAATTTGATGGAGATATACAAAGTGAGGTTTTTTATATAGTATATAGTCGATAGGTTGTTATTTTGAAATTTCATAACTGTTGAATATTTGCAAAACACTATTACAGTCAACTCTCCCTAACTCGATATCCAAAGGGACCATCGAGTTAGGGAGGTATCGAGATACAGAACATTTTTGCCTAATTTTTTTTATGTCTCAATTTGTCATATATTAGGGTAAGTGTCCCAATTATGGTATGAATTTGAATTTTTGATTCATTCCCTTAAAGTGAAAAAACACCTTTCTCATATAAAAAAATATTTTTTCCAGAATCTTTCAGGAGGTGATAGACGGTTATATTTCACGAAAAAAATCCTTCTACGCATATGTTAGAATTTCAACGATGACAGACTTATAGAACTTTTTCTTTGTTTCGGATTCTGTTGGCTCAAACTGACTCTACATTGAAAAGTATGCTAGGTAATCCGATTTTGTTGCTTTCACTAGCGGCCCAATTCTATGTTTGATTAAGTTTACCACAAAGTCATTGGAGTAGCTTTGCTGTTGCACTCAAACAGACTCTCGCAACTTATTTTCTTTTCTTTTATTCAATGTTTCTTTTTTATCCAAATATATGTCTCGAACATCTACTCTTTCTCTGCGATCAATTGTTGCTCTTCCAATTTTGACTTTGAATTTCAACTCTCTACTCTTCATTTCCTACTATCTACTCTATACTTTGTTCTCTCTTCTCTCTACTCTCTGCTCTTTATTTTAAACTTTCCACTTTCTCTCCACTCTCACTACTCTCTACTCTTTCTACTCTCTACTTTCTCTAATCTCTTTACTCTCTACTCTCTCTATTATCTACTCTCTACTCTCTACTCTCTCTACTCTATCTACTCTATCTACTCTATCTACTGTCTACTCTATCTACTTTCTACTCTCTCTACTCTCTCTATTCTCCTTACTCTCTACTCTCTCTACTCTCTCTACTCTCCTTACTCTCTACTATCTCTACTCTCTACTCTGTACCGTCTCTACTCTCTACTCTCTCTACTCTCTCTACTCTCCCTACTCTCTACTATCTCTACTCTTTACTCTGTACCGTCTCTACTCTCTACTCTCTCTACTCTTCATTCTCTCTACTCTCTACTCTCTCCACTCTCTACTTTCTACTATCTCTACTCTCTACTCTCTCTACTCTCTACTCTCTACTCTCTCTATTCTCTACTATCTCTACTCTGTACTCTCTCTACTCTCTCTACTCTCTACTTTCTACTCTCTCTACTCTCTACTCTCTACACTCTCTACTCTCTACTCTCTACTATCTCTACTCTCTACTCTGTACTCTCTCTACTCACTCTACTCTCTACTTTCTACTCTCTCTACTCTCTACTCTTCCTACTCTCTACTCTTTACTCTACCTACTCTCTACTCTCTCTATTCTCTACTATCTCTACTCTTTACTCAGTACTCTCTCTACTCTGTACTCTCTCTACTCTCTACTCTGTGCTCTCTCTACTCTCTCTACTCTCTACTTTCTACTCTCACTACTCTCTACTCTTCCTACTCTCTACTCTCTACTCCCTACTCTCTACTCTTCCTACCCTCTACTCTCTACTCTCTACTCTTCCTACCCTCCCTACTTTCTACTCTCTCTACTCTTTACTATCTCTATTCTCTACTCTGTACTCTCTCTACTCTCTACTCTCTCTACTCTCTACTCTCTCTACTCTCTACTCTCTACTCTCTCAACTCTTTACTCTCTTTACTCTCTTTACTTTCTACTCTCTACTATCTCTACTCTCTACTCTGTGCTCTCTCTACTCTCCCTACTCTCTCATCTCTCTACTCTCTCTACTCTCTCTATTTTCTACTCTCTCTACTATCTATTCTCTCTACTTTCTACTCATTCTACTCTCCTTACTCTCTACTCTCTCCACTCTCTCTACTCTCTATTCTCTCTACTTTCTACTCATTCTACTCTCCTTACTCTCTACTCTCTCCACTCTCTCTACTCTCCCTACTCTCTACTCTCTCTACTCTCTATACTCTCTACTCTCTGCTCTCTACTCTCTACTCTCTACTCTCTACTCTCTACTCTCTTCTCTCTACTCTCTACTCTCTACTCTCTTTTTTTTTTTTTTTTTTTTTTAAAGAGGTGAGGAACGCTCTACCAGCCTTACCTGGGAAGGGTTAACCCAGACGTCGAGTGGGGATCGCACCCACAAAAACCAAGCCCTCTACTCGTTGCCTTATTCCCCCTGGGACCACATCTAGGCGACTACTTCAGGGGGCGGCTGTGCTCATGCACTTCTCGAGTTTTCAACGCAAACTAGCGTTGTCCTTCCCTTTTTCTCAATATTTTTTTCTTTCCATTCGTTATTAATTCCACTGCGCTGATGTCCTCTTCGCAGGCATTTTGAATTTACCCGTCGAGACGTGAACCGATTAGGAATTGCCCTCCAACTTGACGCGCAACCCGTCACAGCCACCCTCGCGGGGTTTCTCACCTGTCGAGACGTGAACCGATTAGGAAGCGCCCTCCAACTTGACGCGCGCCCCGTCACAGTCACCCTCGCAGGATTTCTCTTCCCAACGGAGCGCCGATTAGGCAGTGCCCTCCAACCTGACGCGCACTCCGTCACAGCTACTCTCGTGGGGTATTCACCATTTTGATCGTGGCTTCATCCTTGATGCTCGTTCCTTCGAAATGTTCGCGGTGTTCCTCCATCCAGGCCACGATCAGGCGTTGTCAGGTAGGCCTTTTGCTGTTCTCCGCGGCAGTATCCGTTTACCTGTCGAGACGAGCACCGATTAGGAAGCGCCCTCCAACTTGACGCGCGCCCCGTCACAGTCACCCTCGCAGGATTTCTCTTCCCAGCGGAGAGCCGATTAGGTGGTGCCCTCCAACACAACGCGCACCCCGTCACAGCTACTCTCGTGAGGTACCATCTCTTGCAACAGCCGTCGCCGTTGTTCACCTTTCACCGTCGGACGTTGTCAGCACTTTGGTCAGCCCTCCACCTTCGCTGCAGCTCCGACATGATTTGTGTGATTGCACTGCTCACGGCATTCCAGATCATCTCGTCGCGACACATCTCCTCCACAATATTCTCGACATGAAGTGCAGGCAGCCCCTCGCGCCTTTCGATGAACCTGGGACAGACAAAAACGACGTGCTCCGGTGTTTCCTCCATATCTCCACAGTCCGGACAGAGGGGTGAAACTGCGTGCCCGAACCGGTGTAGATATTGCCTGAAACAGCCATGCCCAGACAGAAACTGCGTCAAGTAAAAGTTAACTTCACCGTGTTTCCTGTTCAACCAGGTCGAAAGTACCGGTATCAGCCTGTACGTCCATCTACCATTTTCTGCCGTATCCCATTCATACTGCCATTTGTCCAACGACTCCGCTCTCATCAATTTCCGGATACCTCTGCTTTCCCGTCGCTTGTAGCACTCGCTATCTTCCGCCAGAGTGATGCAGATGGGAATCATTCCGGCGATTACACACACAGCTTCTGTCGAAATGGTCCTATAAGCACTTACGACTCGCATGGCCATGAGTCGGAATGTGCTGTTCAGCTTCCTCCGATTTCGGTGGGTTTCCAGAGCCGCCAACCAGGCAGGGCCACCATACCTCAGTATCGACGAAGATACACTTGCCAAGAGACGCCTCTTGCTGCTGCTTGGGCCAAAGCTATTTGGCATGATCCTCGCCACCACGTTGATGGCCTTTGACGCCTTCCCACATGCATAGTCGACGTGCTGGTTGAAGTTCAGCCGGTCGTCGATCATGACTCCGAGGTACTTCACCGCCCGCTTCGAAACGATGGTATGTCCTCCGACCGATACCTCTGCCCGCAGCACTGCCTTACAATTGCTCACTAACAGCACCTCGGTTTTGTGATGTGCCATCTGGAGCTTTACGCTGTCCATCCAACTACCGATCATGTCTACAGCCTCAGTCGCCAACATTTCCACCTCCTGAAGCGTCTCGCCGATTACCGTTGTTACGATGTCGTCCGCGAAGCCCACGATCTCCACACCTCTGGGTAGCTTCAGCCTTAGAACACCGTCGTACATCGTGTTCCAAAGCGTAGGACCTAGGATGGAGCCTTGTGGAACTCCCGCCGAGATATTCTTCACTATCTGTCCCCTGTCTGTGTTGTATACCAGGATCCGATTCTGGAAATAACTCCTCAGTATCCTGTACAGGTAGCTAGGGACCTTCAATCTGTGTAGCGCCTCGGCGATGGCCTCCCAGCTGGCACTATTGAAGGCGTTCTTCACGTCAATCAAAATCACCGCGCAGTAACGGTCGCCTCTTCGTTTTTGTTTAAGCGAGACCTGAGCTTTCTCGATAACTGTCCGAATAGCGTCCACTGTCGACTTTCCTTTCCGGAACCCGAACTGCATTTTCGACAATCCGTGGTCATCCTCCGTGCATTTCACCAGTCTGTTGAGAATAACCCTTTCCAAGAGCTTTCCCAAAGTATCCAACAAACAAATAGGCCTATACGACGCTGGATCTCCAGGTGGCTTTCCTGGTTTCGGGAGCAGCACCAACTTTTGTATCTTCCATTCCGCAGGGAAGAGACCGTCATCCAGGCATTTCTGCAGCACCACCCTGAACATGTCGGGGAAAGCAAGGATCGCCGATTTCAGGGCCACATTGGGGATTCCGTCGGGGCCGGGTGCTTTTTTCAACTTTAGACCTTTTGCCACCGCGATGAGTTCTTCGTTGGTGACTTGTGCGTTCTCTGCTTCGTCCTCACCGTACAGTGTGGGTGGCCACGTCGGTGGGTCGTGCTGCGGAAAGAGTCCATTCACAATGACCTCGAGTTTTTCCGGACATAATTCCATGGGAGTCGTTGAACTACGGAATTTCGCCATCACGATTCGATATGCTTCACCCCAAGGATTTGCGTCGACGTCACGACACAGCTCCCTATAGCAGTTCGATTTGCTCCTACGTATCTCTCGTTTCAAGGCGGCTCTGGTCGCTCGGAAAGACGCGCGGTGCTCCTCTCTCTCTACATCGGTTCGTGCCCTCTGGACTCTTCTTCTGGCTCGTAGACAGTTAGCGCGGAGGATGCTGAGTGTCTCGTTCCACCAGTAGGCTGGACGTCGTTCATTCGTCGGGTTCAGTCTTCTCGGCATCGCTGTATCGCATGCCCTCACCAATGTTCCTGTTAGCCCGTCGGCGCTCAGATTAAGAGTTCTGCTGTCTATGCGTAGTGCTTCGACGAAAAGCTCCTTGTCAAAAACCTTTGTCCTCCACTTCCGCTCAAAGGTTTTTGTATTCCGTACCGCTGCGGGATTCCGTTGGCCGACACTATACAGGATTGCCTGGTGGTCGCTGTGTGTGTATCCCTCCGACACTCTCCACTTCGTATTAGCCGCCAGTGATGGACTGCAGAAAGTTACATCGATGATGGATTCGCGGCCGTCCCTTCGAAAGGTGCTGCTAGTGCCTTCGTTCAGAAGTGTGACGTCTAGTTTTGCGAAGGCTTCTAGTAGGCTGTACCCCCTGGCGTTGGTGCATCTGCTTCCCCACTCCTCAGCCCAGGCGTTGAAGTCTCCTCCGATGATGACTGGTTTGCGGCCGCTGACCTTATCCGTGAGTACGTCCAACATCTCGTGAAACTGCTCCGCTGACCATCTTGGGGGTGCATAGCAACTACACATGAAGATTCCGTTGATTTTGACGATCACGAAACCTTCCTGTGAGCTTTCCACCACTTCTTGGATGGGGTACCTTCCCATCACTAGTATTGCAGCCATCCCTGCTTTATCCACCACCCATTTTCCGTTATCGCGAGGAACTCGGTACGGTTCTGCGATCATTGCAACGTCGCATTTAGTTTCAGTTGTTGACTGCCACAACAATTGCTGTGCTATGTCGCAATGATTGAGGTTGAGCTGGGTAACCTCCATTACTGCGAACCCGCAATCGCCTTTTTGTACGCCGGACATTTGAAGCTACCTGTGACGTGGTCGTTTCCGTCCTCCTCCTTGCACAACATGCACCTCGGTTGCTTGGTGCAGTCTCTAGCAACGTGACCTTCCGTCCCGCACTTCCTGCACAATTTCGATCTGTCAGGACCACCGCAGTTTTTCGCCTGGTGACCGAAGCCCATGCATTGAAAGCATCTCTCCATTTGCTTGGCCATACGAGGGGGAGCTTTCATCGGGCACACGGACCACCCCACTTTTATTTTACCCTTCTCCACCAGTTTATTCGCAGCTTGTTTCGAGAGCCGTATCGAGGCCGTTTGTGTCCCACCGTATGCCTTTCTCAGTCGGATTGTCATTGGCACATCGCCAAGGTCACATTGTGACTGTAACTCAGTTCTCAATTCCTCAACAGTCGTGATCTCGTCCAGATACCGGCACTCGATGGTTGATTCCTGAGAGAGAGCTCTCACCTTCGCCTCCTCCCCTAGTGACTTCTCAATGAGTTGTTTGAAAGCGGAGCTCTTAACCGCTGGATCTTTTTTAAGCTCGAAGAGCATCTCGCCTTTCTGCGTGCGCCTAGTTTTCACGACGTTCTCGCCCAGTGTCTGCAACTCCGGATCGTCTCTCACTTTCCGAAGGATAGCTGCATACGATACTCCTGCTGACACTTCAACGATCAAAGCATCGCCCTTGATTCGCTCCACTCGAGGTCCGAGTTTCTTCTTTTCCTGCTCAACTTTTTTCTTCTTCTCCTTCTGTTTTTTGCGTTTTTCTGCCTGGTTATCGACAGTACGCCATTCACTGCTTTCACCTCCTTTCGCGTTACTCAGATCGTTCTTGGCCTTTTTCAGCTCTTCTTCTTCTCCTGGGGTGTCCCTCCTTCTCTTGTCCGATCGTGTGTTCAGAGGACCCTTCGGCGTCTCAAGTATCTCGACGGGTTTCTCATTCGCCTCGAGCAGAGCCTTTTCAGCACCCTCTGCTCTCATCTGCAGCTCCTTATGCTCGCGTTCAGCAACCATGACGACCGATCTGATGCTCGTCACCAGATGTTTTATTTTTAAGTGGACATTGTTTTTGTCCTTTACGAACTCGTAAAGTTCGTTGACCTTTTTCCTAACGTCCGTGATGCTGAGCCTCCCAAGTTGCCCTTCTTGGGATGCGCTTGAGGTCAGCGTAAACAACTGGCTCTGTACGGAGCCAAGATCTCCTTGGAATGCTTGGGCAGCAAACACTTCTTGTGGTTTTGTGTTGCTTGTACTCGTTGTGGCTACTCGAGTGACAGGTGACCTCAGCATTCGTCCGCTTCTCGCGAACACATTCTCCTCTCCATCGTTTGTTGGTGTGTTATTGCAACTATTCATATTTTTCTGGGTCCCAACTTCGGGCCGCTATCTCCGCTCGTTGTACATAGTCGCTACCAGTGATCCCATGGTTATCTATGCAAGCAGTGAGGCCATGCAGGGGTTGACACGGTCCTTCATGGGGACCGTGTTCAGAGCCAGATCAGCGCAAGTCAGGAATGTGACATCTGACGCCTAGTACCTAGTGCCTGGGCCTAGACGAGCATCGAACGTACCCGAAGACTTGCCAAGTTATTACCGGGACGGGGGCAACCGCACTATTAGCCCAAACGCCATTTCAGGACGGTGTCACCCTTCCTTACTCAGGGAACAGGATAGTACGACTGTCAGCCTTTAGCGTCGTGTTGAAATCGTTTCCGTATCGTGTCCGTTTTCTATGTCGTAACCAGTATGTCGTAATCAGGATCTTACTGGCGTCAATCCTGATGTGCTTGGCACTCCTTTCGTGGCTCCTGTACACGGTATTTCCCCCGTGCAATCTCCAATAGGCTTTACCGCGCCCTTACTCGCGTTGTCACCCGATTAGTCGCCTCATACGACAGGGACAGGGACCAAGACCCGAAGTGCTATTCTAGGCCGGCAACTCCACGGCCATACTCTCTACTCTCTACTCTCTACTCTCTACTCTCTACTCTCTACTCTCTACTCTCTACTCTCTACTCTTTACTCTCTACTCTCTACTCTCTACTCTCTCCTCCCTACTCTCTCTACTCTCTACTGTCTCTACTCTCTCCTCTCTCCTTTC
Source organism: Toxorhynchites rutilus septentrionalis (assembly GCF_029784135.1). Lineage (NCBI taxonomy): Eukaryota > Metazoa > Arthropoda > Insecta > Diptera > Culicidae > Toxorhynchites > Toxorhynchites rutilus. The sequence goes on from NC_073745.1 coordinate 23,043,226, forward strand.
TACTCTCTCCTTTCAACTCTCTCTACTCTCTACTCGCTGCTCTAAAAAAAACGCACACACAAACACATACACGCACATGAACGCACTAATGAACACATGTACACACGCAGACGCGCACAGTCTCACACACAAAAAAACGCATCGCAGCTGCTGACTGCTCAATCTCTCAAACTGTTTTTGATTACATCAATCAATCAACTAACCAAAACACACACTCCCGCAAACGCACACGCACACGTACATGCAAACACACACACACACGCACACACAAACACATACACGCAAATGTACACGCAAACGAACACACGCAGACGCACACACTCTCTCACACAAAAAACGCATCGCAGCTGCTCACTGCTCACTCTCTCACTATGTTTGTGTTTACGTCAAGAATACGAACATTTACGATCGTTTACGACTGTTCACGACGACCGCGCTTTATTTTTTAGCGATTTTATTTATAGTAAGATTTGAAAGATGAGAAAATTTAGATATAGTAGTGGAACATCTAAATTAGTGGATTAAACATTTTTGAAGTGGAAAATTTAAAAGTTTTTTTTTATTTGTAATTATTAATTTTATCCTAAAAATTCATACTAAACTTGATTGTTTCTATCAATTAAATGAATGCTCTCTAACCTCTCTACAATGTGTTCTTTGACGCCCAACTTCTATCTCTCTTAATTTCGCTGCAATATCGATATAAACAATTCCTGATGAAGATTCAATCGAAATCTTCAAAAATCGCGATTTTTAACCCACTGTACTTATAAAAGCCACTTAAATTTCACCTTAATGCTGAAAGGTTAATTTTTTTTCTTGAAATTATTCATATTTGAATTATAAAAAAAAAAACTTTTTTTTTCAAACTGTATACAATCGAGTCCTAAATTTCACATAATCGAATCATATATAATCGAGTTTGTATATAATCGAGTCCGACTTGCATGAGGCACTAGGTTAACAAAGAAAATATTGATTAAGTATGTTACTCAAACTGAATTGTAACGATCACGCAGGAACTGTTCAATCACAAAGAAATGTTCGAATAGTTTCTCAGAAACATTTTCAGTTGATTTCAATATTCCGGACATATTCTTCAGGTTTGATTAAACGTTCGAATTAACATCTCAATAGAACTACTCTCTTCAGCGTTTTTCTCAGGTTTTTCAACACTTTCCAGTATATCGGTATCTGGCATCAGATCACAGCAAATCACGCTTTGGTCCTTTTTGCACTAATTATTAAAAGACATTGAGCAATCGAACGGTATTGTACCGTCGATATCAGCAAGCTCATGACGCATTAATTATGCCAGCGGAATATCACTCCCGTCCATGTTGGTTGTGCTTTGAAGTTAGGAATTCCCAGTTTCTGGACAAATTCTCAAGCCATATCCCGAAGAATAGAAGAGGGGTAAATTATTTTGTCTAGCTTGACAAGACAAAAATCCATTGACCGCTCCAGCTTCTCGATTCTGACCAACCTTGCTTTTGGTCTAGATACAATTTTCCATTCCGATTCCATTTTTACTTTAGTTTGAGTAGTGTTGATACCGCACTTTGTGCAATACTGCAATTATTTGCAGCTTCAGACCCCTTCCGACCATATTTTTCGACCTGCTCGATGATGCTCAAACCTTGCGCAATGGTTAGCGTTTTGATTGTTCGCTTGAAAGGTTTCTCGTGGTTTTCCATACTTGAAAAGAAATTGTTTGATGACACGAACACTCCGTCTTCACTTTCAAGGGCAATTGAAATCTGAGGTAATAACGCACAAAAACATGTACGCGAAAATCAATCGAGTTAGGGAGGTGAAAATCCATGGAAAAATGAATCAAAACACATCGAGTAAGAGAGGCATCGAGTTAGGGAGGTATCGTGTTATGGAGAGAAGAATGCTTGTAAAATCGAAGGTGCCATGAAATCCATCGAGTTAGGGAAAATATCAAGATACAGAACATCGAGTTAGGGAGAGTTGACTGTAGTAAGGTAAATGATTTTGGCTTGTCCAGTCGAAAATATGATCATGATTTGTCCACTTTTTTGAATGCTGTAATTCAGCGCTCCTGTGTCAAATAAGGTATTCTAATATTTCAAAACATGTAAATAAAATTGTCTTTTTAATGATTTACAGTAGTTTTATAGTATATTTTTACGGAATCACATGTTTTAAAGGATTATAAAATACACCTTCTATTTGTGTCAATGCGCCCCTCATTCGAGCTAACTTTTAATCAATCACCAGATGATTATTTGGCACGTATTCAGACCTTTTCTGGATTGTAACACCTACAAATATTGTAAACATCATGCTTGCACACCATATGTATAAGATTTACATAGCTAAACCATTAAATTAACGCATTTTGATGAATTCAATTCTGATCATGAGTTGTCCAATTCAATGATGTTATTTTGTCCACATGATTTCTATGACAACCGCTTAGCGCGCTGCAGTTTGTTTATTGTGTCCTTCGCGGATAGCAGAAATAAAGTTTCTCTGTGTTGAGTGTGTTGAGGGTAACACTTTTAAAATGCCCAAGAAAAGGTAATATTCTGAAGAAAGCCTAAATTATGAATGGATCAATATGATGACAGTAATCTCAAGCAATGATAAATGCAACATCTATTTGTGAATTCGAATGTTTTCATTCAAAAATTGGGATTTTCAAAACCGGACAAACCATGATCATTTTTTTTTTTTACCGGACAAACCATGATCAGAGGTGGTAAAACCATGATCATAATTCCTCTTTAACACTACTATACTCGCGCATTGGTCTGTCAGACCGAGAAATCAATAATTCGTTCATTTCTCAGAGAATATCAACACTACGACTTTGCGATTCTCTCTAGCTTCGTTATTCGTCGTTCGTCATCGTTTAGCGTATCGCATGTGTTGGTACAAAGGGGACGTGTGCCACTTTTTAACACTTTCGGTCTGACACACCGACGCGAGTATAGGAGTAACTTTTTTGGACAAGTGCTTTTTTTTCATATTCTAGAATATTGTTGAAAGAAATGTATAAATTAATGTTAGTGGCGTGGAATATTTATTGAATATAATGCATTAGATCATTACCGGACTATTCTTATTTGATATCAGTCCCTTTTGTAACTGGATTGAACGGATCCATATATTAACTATTCGTCGTTAGATTCATACGTTCAAAAACAAAATATAAATGTTTGACTTTCGTATATTTATTTTTTTTTTTTTTTTTTTGTAATGTCAATTTATTGTCAATTTATTTACAAGTATTCCATTTTTTTAATTTTCACCATTTAATTCATTTTGGAGAGTTTCACCTGAATGGTCATACATATACACACATGTGAAAGAATTTCACTTGTGGAAGAATTGTAAACAGTAAATTATCAACTAATCGGTAGCTTATGGTAATTTTTAACAGTTACAGTTTCGGGGATATTTTGTTACTATGGACATTATCGACAAGAAAACAAGAAAAAGGAAAGGAAGTTCCTAGAAATCCTTTTATATCATCATTTTATGCCCCATCTAAAAAAAGGCATTAGTTCTTAGTTTACCAAGAAACAGAGACAAAGAATATCAGAAATATGCAAACTTTATATTCCAGAACATTTATCATCTGGTAATTATCTAGAAGGTCGCTATAAATTCTTCTCTTCGATAAAAAACCCGAAAAACACGCAACAACTGCATGAAATGTGAAAAATATGTTTGTTTCGAGCATGCAGTTATGCTATGTTCTGATTTTTAATCCAATGAAACCACAATCGATTAATACCTTTTTATGTTATTTCATAGCTCTTTATACTTCCATGAATTATATTCAGTTGCATACTTTTAATCAATAACAGTGAAAACTTCGAATTTCTTTACTTGTGTTGAAGTATCAAAAATAACTCTATTTTGAGGAGACTGAATTAGATGACTATTAAAACATAATAAAGACGAAGAAAACTTTTTTTTTTGAGTTTTTTCATTCAATCATACCCTCTTCTTCAAATAAATGCCAATAAAGTCTGAAAAATACACAATGGCAACATTACAGAGTAGTTCAATTTTCGGTCTGTGACACCGTGCGCGAGTATACGTGTTACGATTTTGCACGCGAGTACAGGAGGGTTAAGGAAAATCGTTAAAAAACATAAAAATTTGAATAATTTCAACACCTTATGGTAGTATTAGCAACTAGAGACTTGGGGCTTTTCAACAAACCCAAACTCATATCGGTTATGTGCGATTTTCATGAAGAAAAATCGGTTTGCATTTACTAGTAGCGTGAAAACACCTCAAATCGGACAAACCAAGATCATTTACCCTACATCAGAAAAATACCTTAAACAGTCGAGAAAGCAATCATGTTCTGGGAGGATGGAATTTTCAAACTACGCAGATTGAAGATTGCAAAAAGAACTTTGTATAAAATTGTATGTCTGCCTATAGAAAAGATACTTTAGTTTTCTCAAAAAATCGTCAACGAACTCTCCGGAAAACCCAATACGGACTGTCCTGATTTCTATTTTCGTTCTTCCTCATTTTTGAAAATTATAGTTGGCAACCCTGCACACAACATATGTTTTCGAAAATATTTTTTACATATTTTCTCAGAACCCCATCTATCTGGGTATCAAATGAAGGGGCTTGACTAGTAGAATTCAGTTATTTATGAAAAATGCAAATCCAAGATGGCCGCAGTCCCCAAATAACTAATTACTTTTTAAATGGTTTCATTCAGCATGACCTGTTTCTATGGTTGTTTGAAAATTGACCCCGTTCCTGTTGAATGATTGATCTGAAATTTGGAACATACATTTAATTCTACTGTCATTATAAAACTGTGTATTCCATGATCTTGAAAAATTCAATTTGGGCGCCGCTTGATTTGGAGAATACACTACACTATGAACACCATAATTTCGAAAAGGTTGCCGCCACAAAATGGTCGACTATGTATTTTTTTAAATCCACTCAATATTGTTATCCAATGAAATGATTTGACTAATAGGATACAGTATATCATCAAAATATTCCGAAGAAAATTAGGTAAGAAATAGAAATTAAAAAAAAATTATTTTCTGAATGGTTTTAATGTAGAAAAGTATACAGATAATTAACTAAAAACTGTAAATTAAAATAAGTAAAAAAAAACTTTTAAGTTAAACGGTTTAATGTACTAAAAGCTAGCAAATAATTAGACAAGTAGCAGTTAGTAGTTATCACATCCGTTCCTTCATTAATCTAGGGCAATGATGAGATTAAAATAAAATCGTGGGGTATATGATGAAACAACTGACTGTGGGTAATGGAAATCCAACGTTTATTTCTTACCGAATTTTCTTCGGAATATTTTGATGATGTAGTGTATTTTATTAGTCAAATCATATCATTTAATACCGATATTGAGGAAACTGCAAAAAGTACATGGTCGGCCATTCAGTGGCGGCGACCCTTTTGAATTTATGTTTTTTATTATGTTTCGTTTTCTGCAAGTCAAATCATTCAGCCATTTTTTAAGAAGGCCAAATTGAATTTTTCAGGATCATGAAATACACTGTTTTATAATGACAGTAGAATTAAATGTATGTTTCAAATTTCAGATCAAGCAGTGAACAGGAACGGGGTCAATTTTCTATTAATGTGGGACAACCCTACAAATATTCAAACATACATAGAAACAGGTCAATCTGAATGAAACCATTTAAAATGTAATTAGTTGTTTGGGGACAGCGGCCATCTTAGAATTGGATTTCTCATTATCTACTATGTTCTACTAGTCGAGAACTTTCTTTTGATACCCTTATTGATGAGGTTTTGAATAAAAATATATATGGCGCCATTTTGTGGTGGCGGTTTTTTGGATTTGCATTTTTCATGAATAACTGTGTTCCACCAGCCATTCCCTTTCATTTGATATACATATTGATGGGGTTCAGAGGATAACTGTAATCCGCCATTTTGTAGTGGTCGCCATCTTTGATTTACATTTTCCATAAATAATTGTGTTCTACTGGTCAAGCCTTAAGAATTCGATACCCATATTGATGGGCTTTTGGAAAAATATGTACATAATCCGCCATTTTGTAGGGGCCGCCATCTTGCATTTTGAAGATCATGGAATACACAGTTTTATAATGACACCAGAGATAAAGATGTGTTCCAAGTTTCAAGGCAAGTTACAAAGTTACAAAGTCACAAATATATAAACGGGTCAACTTAGACAAAACCGTTTAATAAATAAGTGCAAATCATAATTATATTACGTTTATCAGGAAAATTGTTTTTTTTTATGACTCGAGTATCCGGAGGATTCGGTTATCCGGAGTGAAAAAAATCAATACTCCGGATAATCGAGTCCGACCTGTATTGTTATTTTTCAAAATATGATGGGAAAGATTAGATCGTTAGTTCATGGTGATCTGAAGAACAGACTGCCTTTCGAGAATTTTTATACGAGGGTCGTTAAAAAAATAAGTTTCAGTGCCTCAGAAATACCGGAAAAATAAAGTTAGGACACTTTTCCTAGCGTGGCACGAGTTTTTCTATTCCGAGCGCGAAGTGCGTCCAACTTCGATGTAACTGCTTCACGAATTTCTTCGGTGTTATCGAATCGTTGACCATCGAACGCCTGTTTCATCACCGTACTATTGTGAAGTTTTGAACCGATTAAGAACCGCGATTAAGAACAAAAGGCCAGGTTTATTGACGAAAGGAGAGTTCCTCATCCACGATAATGCGCGGCCCCATTCTGCTCGCGTAACTCAAGAGCAATTGAAAAAATTTTTTTTGACCTGGCCCATAGCTACTATGACTTATTCTCGGTGATGAAACAGGCCTTTGGCGGTCAACGATTCGATAACACTGAAGAAATTCGTGACGCAGTTACATCGTACTTCAAGAAGTTGGACGCTTCGCGTCCGCTGGACTTCGCGCTCGGAATAGAAAAACTCGTGCCACGCTATGAAAAATGTCCTAACTTTATTTTTCCACGATTTCTGAGGCACTGAAACTTATTTTTTTGAACGACCCTCGTATTTTAGTTAGGAAACTATGCTTTTGTTACTTTCGAGGTTCGAAATATCATAACATCTTATTCAAAATCAAAGTCTGGGCCAATAAATGCCTTAACATGTTCAATTAAACTTCTAACCAGTATTTCTGTATATCACTCTGAGTTCATTTTTATTGTATTCATGCTATTGGAATCTATCTCCGGAAATTTTTAATCCTCAAAGTGTCCCAACAAAGTTCACGCTAATTTTTATATTCGACTCTTTAACAAATCATGCCAATAGTTCTATCTGGTTCACCATGGTTTACTTTTTATCAGAAAAGAGCACTCATATTTCGGACCAAGTTCCATGTTTCCACTGATTGATAGAATTTGTTCTACACAATGTGAGGTTTCCGGAAGCTCCATATCCTGGCGAATTGGTTTCCTCCGATTCTCATTAGAGAAACCTGCACAATTGTATCCTATAATTATTATTTCTCTTCGAAGTTTGAAAATTTGGGAAGAATGAAAATCGAAAATCTGTTATTTTTTCGGCTCAAGGCTTAAATAAAAATAATCAAAAATGTCCTGCAAACCAATGCATACATGGGAAGTATAATTTTTAAGAAACGAAGTGCGAAACCAGTTTTCATTCAGGACAATAAAAAATCAGGAAAATTGACGATTCTATTTCTTATTCCGCTTAGCGCAGCACAAATAGAATCCCCGTTCGGAAACATAAAGAACGGAGTTTCCGCTGTCGGAACGTGACAACGATCCAATAATCATCAGCCGGTCATGAATATATCAACAGGATCTTCCTCTGTGTCGCAATAAAGACGCCACGTCGTTCAAAAGTCATAAATGAATAAATCCCCGCATTCGCAATCTATGTCGCTCTGTTCCTGCCCCACTGAGCATCCAATTCCATCTGGCGCACAAATTGTTTCAATCGTGCAATCGTTGAGAGAACAATTTGCATTATTCAACTCATTTTACTTGCGTTCTACACGTTCCCCACCCTCGCGACCTTCGTTCCACTCAATTTCGGAGGGCTCCGGAACGAGGTCCAGCATCAAAGTTAAACTGCACACTCAATTCCGGACTAATTTCAATGGAATTAAAAACTTTCCCTACCAAAACTCGATACCCCACCCCCCGAAACAGCCACGAGACTCTGGATCAGATAGCGAGGGCAGAGGACTGGACGTTTCCCGGGGCAAACAGCGAACAATGAAAGCTCACGCGAAAGGCATACAATAATTACATTTAACTTTCATTCTGTTTCGTGGGCCACAGTTCCCTCCACGTTCCGCTGGCCAAAACGCCCCGGAAATATCCGCTCGACAAGCTTGGTTAGTGCAATCTGAGCCGGAAAATCGGTGCCGCCGAGCGATGGGAAAATCGTGTCTGGGATCGAGTGGAGCCAGGCGAGAATTGGCGAGCGGGGAGCCTTATTTATCCTAAGCATGAATAAATTATAACTTGAAGCGTTATTTAGGCTGTCAGTTTGGGACGAGTGTTGACCACTCCTCCTCCCTGAATACGCTCTGGAACTGTGGGAGTTACGCGTAGTATGGGACATAGACGAAACAATTAGAGATAGACACTTTCCTGAAGTTTTGTTTACGAGCATCTAATAGGGAAGAAATTGAATGACCCGCACAATATTTGACCAGCTTTGTCTACTTACCAACAATTTTCGGTACAACAGCCGAATCTCCTCAATCGGAGGGAATGACTCGACGCTCCAGGTGAGGTTGTACATTTCCCGGTAGCGGCTGTACATCGGCGAGTGGAACTGGGCCGCGCCCGGTCGGCCCGAAACTTCGATGTACTTTTTGGCACGTCCGAGCGAGTTTTCCGCCACGCAGCTGTTGGCGAGAGCACAATTATCGGGGTCGGGTAGGAAAATTCAAGAAGCGAAATTATCATCTCATTAGTTCGTTCCGCAGCGCAGGCAAGAGGAGCAGCAAAAACAAAACAAAAAAAAAATAAAAGGAAAAACCCTTACCTGTAATTGCCAAAATCAGACGGGCGCACATTCCGTATCGTCAGGTAGTGGTTATCTCCTCGGGTATCCATCGTCCGTCGGTCGTTCGGGTGGAGCAGAAACGAGTCCTGGTACCACATCATCTGCAAATGGTGCAAATGCACGAACTTTGAGATAATATTGTTATTCAGGGTGGGAATGCTCAAACAGTTCGGAACAGTTGTTATTGAGTGTGCTCTTGTTCGACTTTAATATAGGAAGAAAAATAAACCCAAGGTTGTAACAAATTAACTCACCCAAATTAGGACAAAAGAGATTGGGTTGAACAAGATACATATTACTATAAGATGGGAAACGTGTAGTTGTTCGGACAAATATGGTATGGTTGATCAGGAATTGATTTCACCTTTTTTTCAAAGTGTAGAAATAATTAGACAATCTCTGACAGGAAAATTATTGTACCCATTTATTGTATTTTCATTTGAAAGTTTTCGTCGTCTAAAATAATCCTGTTTTAATAATAACCGTTGAACTTGGATGTCATACACTTGTGATTCGATTAGTTTCAGAATATGGATTATCTGTAAGATTTGTCAAACTATTTTACAAAAAAAAAAAAAATCAACGAGACTACATTTTGCATTTCACATTGTGCGAAAATTCCGCGAATCGAGTAATTTCGAAATATGCTGATATCAATTAGCGGCCATGTGATATTACGATGCTGGACTGTTTCCTGATATCCGACTTCCTGTACGAAAGAGCTGTATCAATTAGAGATGGGCAAAACAGTTCACTTTGATGAACGGTTCACTCATTAACCGTTCATCTAAGTGAATCAGTTCTTTTGAACCGTTCTTTCGCTCTTTCGTTCAGCGGTATTGACGAATTTATGTTGGATTTGACAACCAGATGGCGCAGCGAGTAAAATGAGGATGTTTTATTTTTTTGGTATGAAATTCGTTCAAATTTTCTAGAAAAATCAGAATTTATCTTCAAATTTCCCGGTTTCATGTATTCTTTCCCCGCTGAAAAGGTTAGAAAATCATCATTTTACAATGTGCTATGTGTATTACGAGGAATGGCTTGTTATGAGTATTGTAACTTTAATTTTTTTCAACTAAGTTAACGATTAATAGAGTGTATTGCGCTAAAAATACTGCAAAGTCTTCTAGTATTGGCCCCTACATAATCAATGATATCAGCCAATTTGATATAATATCGATTTCATCGCAATTATCCGTAGTATCAATAACCGATATGCATTATCAAACATACAATTTTCGAAGATTATCTATGACTTTGGTCAAATCGCGTGTTGAAACCATCGTAAATATACAAAACTCCAACTTTCTTACCATATACTGACGACATTCAATGGCTGAAGTGAATCTAAATTGAAATAAAATGAATAATCACCACCGAATCTTGCTTTTCAGTGCGTAAAATAAACAAACACCCTCACTTTTGTGGTTCTGAGCTCTAATGTAGATGTCGCATGAGCTGATTCAGCTTTGCGTAAATTCGTCAATTAAGAACAACATAGAATGTTAGCTGGAACCCAACATCAATAGACCGCTATTAATTGATATCGTTGGATTGTATATTGTACGTATGGGATTTATATTTTTGAAAGTTAGTGGGGAAAGATAAGCTGTTTCTTCATTCAAAGTCGCAAACTGTATGTGAAAATATGTTTATCGGTCGATAAAAGTTTATGTAATAATTTGATGTGCACAAAATATGTGCAATTTTTCATATTCTCTTTTTGGACAACACACAGGTTCCATGTGAGATCATATTTCATAATGTTCATTCAGGGGAAAAAATCAGCAGTGATTTTCACTAACAATCAATCATACAAATAATCACGATAACATGTATACGCAATAGGCCAAACAATGAATTGAAAGCAACGAAAAAGCTTTGCTCTCACTATAAGATTTTGAGTTTACCTAATCCATGAATCGCCCCAGCTTCCCCCAGTTTTTTTTTTCTGATAATCAGGAAATATATGAATGTTACGCGGAATTGATAGAATACATGTAATTGAAAATATATAGTTTTGCTTTTAAAACTACGAAAATCTAATTCAATTTTTAACACAAAATTGAGTATACATTAACAAATACATTAAAAAAACCCTGCGTTAGATGCATTTTGCTCATCATGACAATATAGTTCGTTCGCAAACTGTGCGCCCGCAAACACTTCGTTCTCAAACAGTTCGTTCCCAAACAGTTCACTCTCAATCAGTTCATTCCCATACAGTTCACTCGCAAACAGTTCGTTCTGAACCAGTTCGTTCACAAGCAGTTCACTCTCCATCAGTTCACTCTCAAACAGTTCACTCGCAAACCGTTCTTTCGGAATCAGTTCGTTCACAAACCGTTCGCTCGCAATCAGTTCGTGGGGAGAACTACCGTTCTTTGAAAAAGGACGACCGTTCGTTCACTCTTTTCGGCGAACTAGTTCGTTCGTACCGTTCATGAACAGTTTGCCCATCTCTAGTATCAATAGTAACACAAAAATCTCGAAATTTTTGAGCGCGGCTTATCGCTTCACTCCAACAGTGTAATGTAACGATAAAAAGTTTATCTTACGGACAAAGATGACGAAGAAGTATTTCGAAATTCTGATTTGCATCCTGATTACTCGACACCATGCTACAAGTTCATTGATCATATTTTTTAAATTCACCACAATCTTCTATGCTGTTGACCACAATGTACAGCTTTAAATCATGATGCTACCTTTAGGAACTCCGAAATAGGAACTGAACAGTCGAGGAAAGAAAACACCATCATTGAGCTTTGTTCATTACGACATTACGAAGATAAACGACACTATTGGGAAGATTAAATATTTAGTTGCAATTTTCAAGTGCAATATATGATAACAAAAATATACATCAATCTAGGATAAATTGTCTCTTTGGGAAAAATCGATTTTTTGTTTTTTTTTGTATTTTTGGCAATCCAGAAATATTGTCTCAATAGGATTTATCGATATTTTATTTCGTTGGAAAGTTCGCCAAAGCAGCCAAATTTATGAGGTTACCTCAAGGGATATAGTGTTGCTGTACGAATTTTCAAACGCGTTTTTCTCGAAAACATGTTTTTCAAACGGTGGTATCGAAATCTCAGGATCTACTCCACCGTTTTGGCTGTAATTTATTATCAGCATGTAAAAATGAATTATCTAAAGCGTCACATAACCGTATTTTGATATCGATATTTTATGAGCTTCCGAACAGCGATTTTTCATGAAAAATAACTCTTTTTTAACAAAAATGGTCGGTATTTTGGCAATTCTGAATGAATGGTTTGCAGCTCTAAAACAACATTGTTATCACAAACGTAGCCTTGCGTGAGTATGGACTGTTTTTCATTAAAACATCTGATGAGCTTTCCGAAAGAGTGGTTTCTTACAAGAAAGAAGACATGGGACTTTCATCATGCTAAACGTCCACTACGAAATATGTTGTTATGTGAAATTTACTATCCCATCATGTTCATCCAATGCCGTTAAATTAGATCAAAAATCAGATCGTATCACATCGTCACATCGTAGTAGAAATGGCGCTTATGTCATTCATCTGCTGGTCATCTGCTTGTTTTGTAGTATAACTATTGACTATGGATACAGTATTGATAGTCAACTTTTGTTTGAAGAATTTAATGACTTTTGGAACACCCTGTACTTCAGTAGAGCTGTCGCATGTCAAAATATAAATAAAAACAGGAATTGCTCTCTCGATAGCCATTCGGCCGTAGTTCTGTGCGCATGGTATCTAAGGTATTTCTCGTGAAATTTAGTTTGTTCAATCCGATATATTGGACAAATCATCAGTTTAGACGACTGTTCACATATTTTAGAAGAGAAGAACAGATATTTTGTTTAATCTCAACGATTAATTAGCAAAGAAATTACTTTGATGTTTGGGGGCAAAGTGGTCATAGGTGGATAACGACTTACATTGTTCTGTTTACTATAGCTGATATACCACATCACATTCTTCTGTGGCTTTGACCCTGAAAAATATAGCACTCCAATTAAAACCAAGCTTCATTGTGCGGAACGTTATGTTTTTCTTACTTCGTTTTTGTATGTATGAGAAAATTAAAGTTTTTCGAAAGATTTTTCGAATTTCTAATGACTTTCTAAGTTTGAGTGCCGCGGTATCTAATCTAGTGCGTATTTGATTCAAAACGATTAACGCGCTTTTCTCGAAACTACTTTTTCCAAACTGACGTACACAACATCTCCTGACCCGATCTACTGTACCACTTTATTTTAAAGCTACTAAGCAAATGATCATGAGTTCATAACTCAGGGCCCTCAACGAATACGGCTCGGGACCACCGTATGGATACAAAAAAAAAAACGGAAAGAAATGCGGATCGGGACGACCGTGCGGAGTAAAAATAGAATTGAAAATATTTTCGGATCGGGACGACCATGCTGTGTAAAAATGTCTAATACAGGTCGGACTCGATAGTCCGGAGTGTTGATTTTTTTTTCACTCCGGATAATCGAATCCTCCGGATAATCGAGTCAAAACATTTTTTTTTCTTTATCTGTTTTTTTTGCATGTATTTATCGTTTTTTGAAAATAAAAGAGGAATTTGATTTTTGATTCATCCCCTAAAGTCAGAAAACATCTTTCTCACATGAAAAAAAATATATATCTAGATTCTCACAGGAGGTGATAGACGATCATATTTGATGAAAAAAATCCTCATTGCATATGTTCGAATTTCAACAATGACAGAGTTACAGAACTTTTTTTTTGTTCCGAACTGTGTTGCTTCAAACTGGCTCTACATGAAAAAGTACGCTACGGAAGACAATCCTGATGCTTTCATTTGAAAGATGAGACAACTTCGTACAGGATATAGTAGTGGAACAAGTCAATTAGTGAATTTTAATTTTGGAAGTGAAACACTTAAAAGTTAATAATTTTTAATGTGTTATTATTAATTTTATCCTATAAAATTATATTAAACTAGATTGTTTCTATCAATTAAAATGAAGTTCTTTAACCGCTCCACAATTTGTTCTTTGACGCACAACTTCTATCTTTCTTAATTTGGCTGCAGTATCGATATAAACAATTCCTGGTGAAAATTCAAGCAAAATCTTCAAAAATCACGATCTTTACCCCACTGTACATGTAATAGACACTTAAACTTCACCCTTACGTTGAAAGGTTACATTTCTTCCTGAAATAGCCATATTTAAAATATAAAAAAAAAAACATTTTATATAACCGAATATAATCGAATCACACATAATCGAGTCTGTATATTAGGCTGTCAAAAAAGTCCTGCGGTATTTTTTTTGAATTTTCATTTGTTCATAAAATTAGTTACAATCATCTGTTTTAAGTCCAATATGCGCCGTTTTGTTCGATGACTTGTTCCCAACGAGATGCCAACTTCATAATACCCCTGTTATAGAAACTCGCTTCCTTATTGGCAAAAAACTCGGATAGCCAATTTTCACAGGCCTCTTTTGTGGCTAACTTCTGACTACCTAGCTCGTTCGCCATGGACAAAAACAGGTGGTAGTCACTTGGTGCAAGGTCCGGACTATACGGCGAATGCAAAAGAACCTCCCATCCGAGCTCCCGGAGCTTCTGGCGCGTCAGCAAAGAAGTGTGTGGCCTGGCGTTGTCCTGATGGAAGACAATGCGGCCTCTGTTTATCAAAGATGGCCTCTTCTTCATGAGTGCTACCTTCAAGCGGTCCAGTTGTTGGCAGTACAGGTCCGAATTGAGCGTTTGGTCATAGGGAAGCAGCTCATAATAGATTATTCCTTGACAATCCCACCAAACACACAGCAGAACCTTCCTGGCCGGTAATGAGCGCTTGGCCACCATCTGAGCCGCTTCAGCGGGCTTCGACCACGACCGTTTGCGCTTCACGTTGTCGTAAGTGACCCACTTTTCATCGCCAGTCACCATCCGCTTCAGAAACGGGTCGATTTTGTTGTGATTCAGCAGCGTTTCACATGCGTCGATACGGTGAAAGATGTTTTTTGCGTCAACGTGTGTGGTACCCATACATCGAGCGAGTTAATAACAGTTTGAAAACTTATCCCCAGCTCTTGGCCGATGCTACGGCTGCTACTATGCCGGTCTTTCTCGGCTAATTCAGCGATTTTGTCGCAATTTTCGACGACAGGCCTTCCGGAGCGTGGCGCATCTTCGACGACCTCTACACCAGAACGAAAACGTTGAAACCATCGTTGTGCGGTGGAAATGGAAACTGTATCGGGTCCATAAACTGCACAAATTTTATTGGTAGCTTGAGATGTATTTTTGCCTTTGTCATAGTAGTACTGTAAAATATGTCGGATTTTCTCTTTATTTTGCTCAATATTTGCGACACTATAACTCACGAACGACTTAACCAAACAAAACACTGTCAAGGACTATATTATAGCGCGAAAAAATACCTGTACAAATACCAACAAGCTGTAGTATGACTCGATACAATGAATACAACTAGACCTACGCGCTTACAACGACACCTCGTGGAAATACCGCAGGACTTTTTTGACAGCTCAGTTTTTTTGTGCACAGTTTTCTTGAAAATCCATTGTTGTCGGCATCTAAGCTAGCTAAACAGCTTAAAATGCCCAGAAATACCGTATGGCGTGTTATCAAGCAGTACAAGGAAACATTGACGACGGCTCGGAAGCCGCATTCGAAGCGTCGGAGTGGAACTGTCGACCGGAAACTGCGTGGGAAAGTCATCAAGGCCGTCAAGAGGAATCCCAATCTTTCAGACCGCGATTTGGCCAATAAGCTCCAGGCCGCTCACAGTACGGTGCGACGAATTCGTCTCCGGGAAGGAATAAGGTCATTCCGAGCCAGCAAACAGCCAAATCGGACGCTGAAGCAGAACAATGTGGCCAGAATCCGTGCTCGAAAGCTGTACGACCAAGTGCGGACCAAGTTCGACGGATGTATTCTGATGGACGATGAGACCTACGTGAAGGCGGACTTTGGGCAAATCCCAGGTCAAAAATTTTATTTGGCGACGGCTCGGGGGGATGTACCTGCAAAATTTGAGTTCGTGTTTGCGGATAAATTCGCCCGCAAGTACATGATTTGGCAAGGGATATGCAGTTGTGGACAGAAAACCAAAGTCTTTCTCACTGACAAGACAATGACATCAGAAGTCTACAAAAAAGAGTACCTACAGAAACGGATTCTGCCGTTTATTCGTGCCCACGACCGTCCAGTAATGTTTTGGCCGGACCTCGCAAGCTGCCATTACAGCAAAACGGTTATGGAATGGTACGCAACGAACGGGGTCAGCGTAATACCGAAGGACCTCAACCCCCCAAACTGCCCCCAGTTCCGGCCGATAGAGAAATACTTGGCAATCACGAAGCGGAGGCTTAAGGCAAAGGGAAAACTTGTTACGAACATGACTCAAATGAAGAACTGGTGGAATCAAATCGCCAAAACGGTGGACGAAAAGGATGTGCGCCGCCTAATGTGCCGTATTACGGGAAAAGTACGAGAATTTCTTCGAAACAGCAATGAATAATTTTTTTAATTTTTTTTTATGAAAGAGTAAAGAAAATGCTACATTTGTATGAAAAACAAATTATGAATTCGTTAATAAATGACTGAACTACACGCAATTGTTTGTGTTCCAATATTAAATGAAGCAGACTTTAATCAATTAATTTTATAGATCGTTGAAACATTTGAACACACATGTATTGCAATACATCAGTTATTTTTTATTCAACAGTCAAAATATTCACTAGAAGTAATTTATATGGCAGAACAACGTTTGCCGGGTCAGCTAGTATTTATATAAAAACCGTAATTTTTGGGAGCTTCAAATCATCTTCGTTCGAATAATACGTTGCCAAAACTTGCAAAGTGGTCTAAGTTGGTGAGTCAAGTTGATGTCATTCGTAACGCCTGGACCTGCTCAAAAACAAATATGTTAACCATCACACCAGCTCAATTGTCTTTACCCTTCCTTTGCCCGATGAATATATCAAATGAAAAATAAACAAACGAAGGGCGAAAGGCGAGAGCTCGAGTGGAAATCATTCAAACTTTTCCCAGGGCAGTTGGGGCAAACAATTTGTATGTATGTTTTGTTTTCCCAGTTCCTCAAACTGTCGATACGGATTGATTAATGCTTCGTGTTTGTTTCCGTGTTAGCTTGGCTTGCTCATACAATTTACTGCCCCATTGTAGGTTAGTTAGTTACCAAGGGGAGAGGTAATGACGATCTTTCAGGTTAATTGAAACGGTAGTTGTTGCTGAATTCGCGCAATTTAGTTTTATGTAATGGGAATTTGAAACTGTTCATTGTTTTGTCAAAACAAGAGTCGCCTCCTCAAATCGACCAGCCCCTCGGGACAGTGGTCGTTCATTTTCGCTTCCTCGGGAAAACCACAACACACCTTGCCATCCAATACTTCCGGTACAGCTGAAAGCTATATACGAGCTATATACGAGAATATATGTTGTGCTGCCACTTGTTTTCTCCGGTAGGGGAAGGGGGAGGTACAGCATCCATTCTCTTCGCTTGGAATGTAGTAACCAATGCCAACCAGAGCGAAGAAAAGATACAGTTTGAAAGTATGTTTGTTCTTCTGATTTGGGAAGCTTCGGATGCCACTTTTGGCAAGATACGGTTATAATGGAAATTCCTTGGCAGAGATAGATGGGAATGCTCTAATCTCATTATTCGGCTGTTGATGGGAGCAGATTCAACTGGAGAGAACATGTTGAACTCTATGAGATTGTTCACTCTCCACACAGTATCAAAAACAAGTAAATTATCGAGCCATGCTTTCGAAATAATAAATAAACCTTTGTTTGATTCTTGCGAAAACTAGCAAAAAGCGTAATATATTATTGTGACATCATACAAACTTACCTCCGGGGTGGAATCTCCGTGTACGGTACAAACAAGTTGCGTCTCGTATCCTTCTCCGGCGTGAACCCAAGTTTTCTCCACAGTTATTTCCGGTGGGGCTGCAAAGTATCACAAAAAAATCCAATTCAAAAAACTCATTACGATTAACATTACATCAAACGACGTTTACGAATGTTTGATTCATTTTTCTTCCCCACTTCAAAACCCACATAACAGAACCAAACAAAACCGTTTCAAGCTCCTGGCTGAAAGGTCAGCAGCTCCACCGCATGCACACAAAAAAAGGCAATCATTTTAATCACAAATCTCATTCCACTGTTCGAACACTTAACAAAATCAGTAATCCGTAAAAGGGCAAAATTCGAATTTTCTAACGCCCACGGGGCGGACGGACCGAGTCTTTTTCGTATCAAACGAAAAATGTCCGTGATTGGACGAAGGGACGAAAAACGGGAAAACCCCGTACGCAAATTATGATGGAAAAGCAACAATAAACAGAAATTCACGCAGACATCACTACTTTCACCGCCCTCATGTCTATCGGTCGAGTCGGGGGAAGGAACAGGGAATGAGTTTCATTTCTGGGAAAATCTTCTTAATCCAACCCAGTGACTTGTTGCGCATCGTGGGAGCAAAAAAAAAAAGAGCAGACGAAAAAGGCACAGTTTCCTTGTCCCGAACATAGGGCCCGGCTTCTGCTTCGGGTCTGATTTGAATTTTTGAAGTGCTTGACTTGGATTCGCTCCGACAGAAGAACGACTTGGCGAACCCTTCTCAAAAGCGTTTCTGGCTTTCTGACAGTCATTGCTCAACTTTTTCGAGGTAATAAAGCGAAGGCTCCGATTGGAGGCTTTCAATGTGCTCGAAACAAAACGGGGAACGGAGAGAGATAGAGGGAGCAGCGGTAAGAACAACAAAAAAGATTATAAATTTGAGTGAGTTTTCCCGAATCATCCTTTATCATTGTCAGAAGTTATTGGAATCAGGGCTCGGGTAAAAGTTTTTTGTTTGTTTGTTAGAGCTCTTCTTGAGCACGTGTTTAGTCAATCAAATATTTATTCTGTTTGCGGTTAGGCTGGGCGATGATGATAAAATGTGATACCGGTTCTTGGAAAAATGTAACGATTCGCTCGGTACGCATCGGAAACAGGAAACATTCCAAGATGACAGTATAGATGATAGCCACTAGTGTCCTTATAATGACACAATTGGAAAAGATACTTTTAGTGAAATCAGATTAACCATCCTCTCAAACAAAGTTTCCGAATCACGTGATCTGATTCAAAATACAACAAAATACAAAGTATAGATCAAAAAGTTGCTCCTTTTCGGCTTAAATCAAATTTATTTATTCGTTCACGGAAAATTTTAGGCCCACATTCTTTTTTAATTGGTATCAATGTACACCTTCTAGAGTCAGCATTGACTTTTTGCCGATTTTGCTAGAAAACGCATTTCCAAAACACCCAACAGATTCTCGATCTTCATCAGCAAACAAAATTCATATAAAAGTCGTATTTATCGTATTAAAAAAATGTAAGATGGATTTCTATTTCAGTCTCGCCATAGACAGCAAGCATGTTACGGCTGATAGACTAATTTCCGGATCTACAGAATAGCTTTTCAAATGCCACGAAAGAGTTGCGAAAAAAAAACATGCATCACGTTCACCAAAAACAAGTTATTAAATTTCTTTTCTTTCAGAGATTATATCAAAAGTTATGGTGAACCGTTTAGAAAAAAATTGTAATGATGCCTAGGACAACCAATATCCAACCAATATGTGAACGGAAGCATTGTCAAATGATCATTGTATTTTTTGTATTTTTGTATTTTCCTTTGACATTATTGCACATCTCATGTTTACGTAGTTCTCGAACCGCGAAAGTCGCGAAAGTCACCTCTAGTATCTGAAATGACGATTTTCCCAGGCTTCTCAGTTTAAAAGAACGTTTTAGGCAAACATTTTCCGGTCTGCACAACGACAAGCGAGTACAAAAGTACTCAACAACAAAAAACACCCCCGACCTGCATGTATATTTACAGAGCGGATTTCCCCAGGTACATCGATTTTAAAGTCTGTGTTGGGGAAACCGTAAATTGGGCCAATCAAAACTTGCCAGTTAGGGCGTTTAAATAACGCTTGACATTTTACAGTTATTCAATCGTTCATCTCATGAAAAATAATATTTTATTAATTGTGATAGACGCGTAGAAATATTTCCTATCAATTGCTGCAAACATCTTTCCGATCTGTTAAGAAATGTTCGAGTTATGAGCATTCGAAATACGGGTCCAAACCGGCAGAACAAATGTATGGGAAAAACAAAAGTTCTTCCAGTTTTCATGAATTTAAACCGTTTAGAGATTAGCGATTTGTAAAGTATAGCATATCAAACAAATCTTAGAGAATTTCCGATTCGATTGGTATGCATATCATGAGAATTCGTTCACAGTGAAAATGGTTATTAACGTTAACTTTATTTCATAAAAACGTGACCTGTTGTCTGATTTGGCACCCTTCCTGAAAGACGTAGCTCTACGACAAAAAATCGTAGTTCAACGGTAATAACGCGGTCGTGTGTTCGATACCATCCTTTTAATTAATGTGGTTCTTGAGGTATCGGGATCAAAGAGATTCTAGCTGTTTACATCATCTTGGGGTCATTTAAGCAATTTTTTATGCTTAAAATTAAAAAAAAAAATTACTACTTTTTGAAAAAGGCAAAAAAAAAAGTTTTTTTAATTTTTTCACAAATATTTAAAACTAGGAAGCTATGCTATCTACAAAATTATGATCAGATGTGGAAAGTGATGCAAAGTTGAATTTTTATAAAATACAAAACAAAAATTTCAAAAATTCAAAAAAAAATTTTTTTTTCTTGAAAAAAAATATTTTAAAAATTAAAACTTGTATTTTTATAAAATTCACAACAAAATTATGCCGTTATATTTTCCAAAAAATCGTCCATACATCGGAAGATGGACATTTTACAAGGAAAAAGTTTTCCAACAACAACTTTTTTATATTTTATTTGAAAAAAACACAATTAATCCTAATTTTGTTTAAAGTCAAGATAACGATATAGCGTATTAGACAAAGTTTTAGATCTTATTATAATGAGAACTTTTGTCGAAGACGTCAACCTTCTATCTTTTAAAGTTTCAGGAATATAAGTCATTTTTGTATGAAGACTCCTGAAAAAAAATGATTTACTCGTAACATATTTGTGTGTGTGTTTTTTTTTAATTCTTTATTTTTGAGACTTTCAGCATCCTGGGCTGGTTCGTCTCAGATATTTGTGTGTAAATTCTCGAGTTTGACATGTTTTTGACCTGTTTCTAGATAGTAAAAAGTTTTCGGAAGATGTTATTTGCGATAATTTATACATTAAAATGTTAGGAGTTTAACATTAATATTAATTTTCCAAATAAACCATGAAGAAGTACTTGGCAGAAAAACTTTTTCCATATAAAGGTGCCCATCTTTCGATATATGGACGCCTTGTTGAAAAAATTGTAAGGGCTATTCATATCTATTTATTTTCAGATTTTTGAAGGCATATGTTTTCGAGAAAAATGAATTTTAATTTTCAAAATATTTTTTCCACTAATTTTTTTTTCAAAAAATTGTTTGATATTTTTTAATGGAAACCAAATAATTTCCCACAACCAAATTTTGTGGATCTTATAGCATTTAAGTTAGATTTTTTTCGAAAAAAAAAGAAAAAAAAACTAAAAATTTCAAAAACTATCAGACCAACAAAATTTTAATAAAAGAATGAAATGAAGGAAATAATTTATGTTTTCATTAAAAAATATCAAACATTAAAAAAAATATTTTGAAAATTTAAATTCATTTTTCTCGGAAATATTTTTTTTCAAAATTCTAAAAAAATAGATATGATTAGCCCTTATAATTTCAAACAAGTCATTTATACATCGGAAGATGGCCACTTTTACAGGAAAAAGTTTTTCAACAACTTTTTCATGTTTTACTTTGAAATATTACTTTTAGTGTTTAAATCGTAGCATTTTTATGTATAAATTATAGCGATTAACATAATCTGCTAACTTTTTTCTACTTGGAAACATTTTACACAATTTACACACAAAAATGTTACGAAGAAAACATTATTTTTTTTCATATAAAAATGCCTCATATTCCAGAAAAGAAATAATGTAATTTTTTCAAAGAAAACATGAAAAAGTAGATGTAACATCTGCCCGAATGCGATACCTACCTGAAAAAATGATATGTTCGAATAATACGCAAATTTTATTATCATGAAGTGTTTGCATATTTATTTCTGATGAGTGTTATATGAAGATAATCCCCCTTATTCTACGCGGCGAGTGACGTGAGATAGCAAAGTTCCTCGCTTCATTGTGGAAGCTACATTACTTTTCAACTTCTTTTTGATACCCGAGTCGATAACATAAGAGGACACGACTTCAAATCTCACCTAGTGACAAACTATAGTCACGCCATTCGCCTGCAGGAATGCAGTGATTTGAGCCATCTCACCTCATTCGCCGCGCGGAATAAAGGGGAATATCTTGTACGTTAATTTCCATTCAGAAAGTATTTCTCGTAGGTAGTGCAATTTGAGAAATAGGGGCGTTGAATATAACGTATTATATATTTATAACGTATTATGAAGTTCATCCATTCATATGGATGACGCAGCCCGTTTACTTTAAAGAAAACTGACAATGTTGGTACATATGTATTATGGCACCGAAGTGCAATTTTGATTATGAATTTATTTTTTCGCAATAATTTTTTTCTGAAATCAAAATACATGACATGAATAATTAACCGGGCAAACCTAATGCCCTAACGCTCGGTCGGACCTGACTAAAGGATCGTCTCCCATGTTTCAAACAAACCGGGCAATCGGTGGAATACAGGTTTGATTGCGAGAGGCCGCCGCTTCCGACGGCGGGTCGGCGGCCGACCTTAGCCTCGTTAAATGGGGATTTCGGCCCCATTACATTGATCTCAGAATGAATTCCATCACGAAATAGTAAATTCATGATAAAAAAAGGTGGGTTATATCTATTATATAACCGCAAAGTTGACGTGGGACTACCTTAGATTAGCAATCAATTCATGCATTGTATTAGATTATGTTCTTCGTTACAAGTAAGTTTAATGACAGTCCTTTTACGTTTGGTATGATGCCTAGGACAAAATATGTGAACGGAAGAATTATAAAACGATTTTTTCGTTTTAAATTTCCCTCCGAAGTTTGCATCTATCAAATGTACGTACTTCTCGAACCGCGAATTGCTTGATTTGATGAACTTCAGGCACTCAGTTTCGATTTTGACATGTACGTCGAACGCATATTGTTTAATCAATAGGCGTTATCGCAGCAAATGGCTATCAACATTTTACCTAATCATCAAATGGTATGCGTAAAAATTCAGTGAGCAGAAGATATGAAGGCATATCCGTACCGTGTTTTGAATTTCGTGTTAGGAAAACACTTTTCGGAGAGCAAAAAGCATGCAGAACCTCCGGCTTGCACGAATCAACAACTTCAACTTCAACTTTTTATACTATAGAGGCTTTAGATTTAGAATGCCAATATCTCCACGCTCCATGGATTAGAAGTCTGTGTTAGGGAAACACATTTCAGTCAGAACAGAAATACCCCCAGCTTACATGTATTTGCAAAGCCGATTTCCCCCAGGCACCTTGGTTTTGAAGTCTGTGTTAGAGAACGCGTTCCCGTGAGAACAAAAGTCCCCCTACTTTCATGTATTTGCAATGCCGATCTATCCGAGGCTGCTTGGCTTTGATGCCTGTGTTGGGGAAATCGTAAATCGGGCCAATCAAAACGAGGCAGCTAGGGAGTTTAGATAACGCCTAACATTTTACAGTTATTTAATTGTTTATCTGATGAAAATTAACAAATTTATTAATTGCGATAGATGCGTAGAAATATTCCCTATTAATTGATGCAAACATCTTTCCGATCCAGTAAGAAATGTTCGAGTTATAAGCATTCGCAATCTTTCATTTTTTTTCTTGCATGCCCTGTGTTTAGGTTTTCATTTTACCTCCCATATATTCCGGTTAGACGTAGTCCCACGTCAAAAATTGCCCTGCGGTGTTAAATACGTGAATACCATTTTTTTTCTTATCTATTCTTTTCATATTTTCATTTTAATTTTTTTTTGTTAAACTTACCTGCTTAATTTTCGCAACCCATGCTCATTTCTTAATGATCTCTTATCCTTGAAAAGCAATAGGGAAAGGAAAGACGACGCCATGTCAATTGTGCCTACACTAATTTCTAAAAATATCACAGCGAAGTCTTCAACATCTTTTTCGAGTTTCCTCATTACAATTTCTCATTTTACTCCGTAACTTCGTAACAGGAGATTCGACAAAACTCATAAGCTGATTTGTCGGAATTTTTCCTTCTTCATTCTGGTAAACATAACATTCGGGTGAATGTTGCATTCGGGTAAATGTCGCATTCGGGTATTTGTTGCATTCGGGTATTCGTCGCATTCGGGTAAATGTCCATTCGGGTAAATGTCACACTCGGGTATTTGTTACCTTCGGGTGAATGTCATTCGGGTAAACATGTTTCGGGTGAATGGGACACAACCGTAGAAACGGCCAAGCAGTTCCTTAATTAGAAACCTTTTCGAAGATTAGATAATAAACATAAAAATACAGTCATTGCATGCCAAACCGATATAGTGGTTCTCAGATTTTCGTTAAAATTAGTGATTTTATTTCTTTTCGTAAAATATTAGACTCATATTTTTTATCAGAGTACTCATTTCCGTTTTGGGGTGGCCTAAAAAACCATTTTTTCCCTTTTTCCAAAAATGATTTTTTTTTATATGCATAACTTTTGAGCTACTTCTTGAAAAAATATTGCACATCCAAAAAAATTGGATTTATTTCCGTAATTATTGATTGTATTTGTTTTTTTATTGTTTACATGGTTAAAGATAGAGAATTTTTTGGTTAAAAAATAGAGAAAACGTGACCAAATTATTTATTCGCTGATGTCTCGGGCATTGCAATCATTGCATCAAACTGACGCCATTCCATTAAGGTTCTGAACTACACAATTGTGTGATGAATCATCAAACTAGGCTATCATCGGCTCACCAAGAAAATAATTGTTCAGGAATTTTGTGTGTGATTTGGTTTCGCATGACAGTAGCAAAAATATCTCCACCAAGGATAACGGCTAAGCTAATCGAGACCAGAAATATTAATAGAAAGAGTTTCTATTGAGAAGAGCGCAAAGCGGAGATAAGTGTGGGTATATTTAGTTGCTTCAAGCCATCGATATATGGCTTAGTGTGCGTGCGTGCGTGCTAACCCGTATGTTCAAATAGCACGTCTCCGCTATGCTGAAACCCCATTTGTATCTGCTACCATGTGCATTGGCCCTGTTGCGATGCAACAATCACCTTATATTTTGATGCCATGATGGACGATTGTTTGGTGGTACAAATTATGCAGCCGCTATAATAAATATAAACAAAGAAGAAGGTAGCAGTAAAGGAATATCTGCGCTAGGGTATGAATAATAAATCTCTGCTGAGGCAAATTTTCTCACTTTTTCTTTATTCGAAGCAGTAAACATCGCTTGTTTTCCGTCGTCATAAGGGCTTAGTTGGTGCCTTTGACATTGCATCAAAGCATCGAACTGACGCTATGACAAAACAGGCGTTAAGGTTGTGCGCCACATAATATTTTGAGGAATATCGAGCTAAACCATAGTGAATGTCGTGCTGGAATGTTGTGAGTTATTTAAATTCGCGGGCCAATCGCAAAACTGCCTTCAACAAAGATGGCATTCGCGCTAAACTTGATCATAATGAAGCAATACAACTCTTTTCGCGGTTATTGAGATTGCCGGACAGAATTTATTTCGTTTATTTAGTCACCAAGAAGGTAAATGTTGTTCTATAATTTTGTACGTTATTGGGATTGGCTTGCCAGTAGCAAAACTTTCTCCACTAAAGATAACAGCTTCCTTTATCTTGAGCATGAGAAAGTAATGCAACTTTTTTCGAAGCCAGTAATATTAAGAGAAGCGTTTCTTTTTAGAATAGCGCAAAATGATGAAAAGTGTTGATATTCTTAGTCGCTTAAAGCCACCAATGTATGGCTCTGTATGCATGCTATGTTGAACGCTTGTTTGGTACTGATAGAACGATGTCTAGAGGGGCGATTCCACTGAGACAATACTAAATAACATGTAGCATGATATTTGATACTTGCAAGTATTGCCATTGCTGTTTCCATTCTGTGCCAAAGAAAGATTGATGTGGTTATAAGATGTGGAATAGTGGTGCTGGTGCAACAAGTATATAATCACTTGTAGCCGAGTGGATTTCAATTGCAAAAAAGGCCATCGGAAAAGCGTTCGCGAAAAATATTCAATGAATTGACATAAAGAAACAAATTGCGACATATGATCAGCTTGTGCATTGTTCTGCGAGGGCAAGGATGAATCATCAATCAATTATCGTCAACTGATTCTACAATAAACAACCATTTCAGGGCAAACAAACCATTCCACTAAACAGTTATTTCTAAAAATTTGACTGCATTCTAAAATAATATCTGAGGTAATAACACTAGGTTTACGGACGTTTCTTATATACCATCTTTACGAATACACGTCAATTTGAAGGAAGAAAAAAAAATAGACATCAATATACATTTATCTCGATCAATGCATAGAAGTAGAATATAAGGAGATGGAATATAAATGCAGCCGATTTTTGTAGTTTTCCTTTTAAAATTCGAAATGCGTCAAAATGACAAAATAACATCGTAGTTCTACGTCAACAATGTAGTCGTGTCTCGGTCACAACCTCCTATATATTTTTTTAATGAAAACAACAACAAAAATGCTCGGCGATATTCCAAAGTAACATGAAAATGGAAAAACTAAAATAAAATAAAGTAGAACCCCGATTATCCACGGAATTAAGTGACCACAGATAGCTAAAATTGCAGATAATGCAATAAAAGACTCGAAATGAGGAGCAAACACAAAAAAAAACGGTCTGAAAACTATAATTTATCAATACAGAATCAATACATATTTCAATACAACAATGACCAATGGGCAGATAATGCGAAAGCCATGACCAAAACAAAAGTGCAAAAACCACCCACTCACTGACAAACCATGGATCTTGCTTTTGCGGATTATGCACGCCGCGGGTAATCGAAGTTCTACTGTACTATTTTATGGTATTGTTTCACCTGAGAAGTTGATGTCATGACGCTATGATACTTTATCAAAATATTTCATTTGCTTCTAAAAACAATATGGCTAGAAAAGAACAATAATTCATTGAGTTCTCCATATAATTTGTATGATACATTCAATCAATTAGTGTGAATGTAGAAACAATTCTCAAGTGTTATTCAGCAGACACAACTGGCATAATCAACCTGAAAGGTAAATATACAACAAAATATCGATTTCATATATTTCATTGTTGGATATTTTTCATGCTAAAGTGTTGTGCCCAATTTGTCATTTTCCCCAATTATTCTCGCAGCCTAAATTGAAACGATGACACTACGCAGAGCCGATATTTTGTTCGGGCTCCCCAGTCAAAAGTGATGGATTTGTTTGAACTTACACAGCACAATCAGCTGCATGTCGACAAACACGGGCTCCCGGATCCCGTTGTCCGCGTAGCATCGATACGTGCCACTGTCCTGCCGGTTGACATTCTCCAGCACCAGCGTTGGTCCCTCGGCCAAATGGGGCGAACCGTGCAGTGCATCCTGTAACAAATCCAAACATTATTCAAAGGATTTGCACCCACTCACGGTGGGGCGCGATGGGTCCTTCAAACTTGCCTTTCTGCTCCAGCTGATGCTCGGGACCGGATTTCCGCTAGCCTTGCACTCTAGCGTTGCGGTGCCGCCCTTTCGCACCGTCACATGTCCCGTTTCGGGGTTGGAGCGCACCGACGGGGGCACCAGAATCTCGACCGTATGCACCAGATCTCGATTGTCGTGGTCACCCACCTGGCAGCTGTAGTCACCGGCATCCTGCGGTCGGACATTCTTGATCTGCAACGTGTACCCTTTGAGCAGTTTGAAGCGTAAATCCCGGGTGATTATCAAATTGGCCGCCGTCACCACAGCGCTCCCTCTGCGCCACAGCAGGATGTTGTTTCCTGTGGAAGAAGGGAGAGAGGTGGATAATCAAAGCGAGATAATTAGCCATCATGTTTACACAAACAATGCGGTAAAATAGTCGTATATCAAGCGAAAAATGCTAATAAAAACAAGCTCGGGATTGTAATTCATGATACTTCCAGCTTCTATTTCAGATTGAGAATTGTTCAATATTTGCAGTTTTGCAACAGCTGCCTTCCACTCGGAATGTGGTTTGTGCAAGAATCCCTTTCTCCGTAGTTGCAAATAATTCAACAGTGAGAAAAAAGAACGATACAACGCCTGAAGTGGAACGAAACTAGAACGAACGAGAGCACGAATATTAAGTGCATTTTAATTCGCTCATTAACGTACATATCTCTATTCAATTAGGGTGCTAATAGAGGAAGCGAGTTGAAAGTCTATGCTAATGATACGGAGGAAACTCTCGACTCGAGTCGTTCACAGCGCGGAAAACTTTCCGCAATAACTCTTACGAAACAAAATTTCCCGGCTCGGTATGTGTATGTGAGTGTAAGTGCGCCGACGAATATGAGTGATTTTTGCATTTAAAGTGATAATGAATTTGCAATTAGGCTAATGAATAATAAAGTCGTTTTGTGTGGGTTCGTTCATACGGGAAAATTCATCACAGCTCATGGCTAATTTACTTCAGCTGGCCCGCGAAATGAGTTCCATTTAACAGTCCGCTGAGCCGTTTCGACCTCGCGCTGTTATTCTAAACGGACAAATTAAAAGACCATTTCCAAACAGCTTCCGACCGATTGCAAACATAAACATAAACGACGGCCCGACCCAAGTGAACTGCGGAACAATTATTTGAAATGTAATTATCATTATTATCATTGTCGCTCTCTCGCTCGCTGGCCCACTTGGACAGACAAAATATGGAAATTCATATAGCATAAAATAAACACGATTTGTCGACCCACCCTATGGTCTGTGTCCCCATCGCAACCCGCGCTGCCGCCTGAAAGTCGGATAAATAGTTCCCAATTTTGGTGAATACAGCGCAAAAAGCGTTCGAAAATTTCGGAAAACATTATTCCACCGACTGAGTAGACACAACTTTTCGTCTCGATGTGGCGTACATATGTATGTAAATATGTATCGAAGTTCTAGTTCAGCTCAGCATTCGATGCAGACTCTGGTGTAGGGAAACGGTTCGCACTGTGTGTGCGGTCAACGATGAATAGGGTCTTTTGGAGGAATTAATTATTTATGGTTGTTTGTACTGCAAGTGTACAAATAGTATACTTTCGTGAATTCCTGAAGAGAAATATTTTGGAACTGTTTCTGATGCGTAATCCCTGTGGCATCAGAAACAAGTAGGTGTGTGCATCTACGAAGAATCTAATTCTTTGTGATTAATTCGATTTCGTTCGAATTTTCAGACGTACGATTGACTAAGGCTTCGATGTCTAGACTGAGGTTTACTTAACGAAATTGAAATTGAATTTCGAGACAAAAGTTGGGTAGATTTGAAGAGTGTATTTCACAAAATCATTTATTATACAATATACAATTAGAAGGGATTCTTTAAATATTATTGTTCATTTTCCTTTAATCTATAATTTATTTTGGTGAGCCAACTACACGTGGCATACCCGGGATCAGTGGCACTTTACACGCTTAACACGCACACTCTCACTCACGTATATACACGATCTTTCGAACACTCCTACTAAAAAAAAACGAAGAACGAAGGTGTCTCCGCCTAGATAGGTTCTAAGCGGAGTTCCAGAGTGTTGAGATGAGTAGAGTAGAGAATCCTGTCTACAGCGCCAAAATGTCTCTGCCCAGATAGATTATGAGCAGAGTTCCGGAAGAGAGATTAGAGTAGACTGGCTACCCGATGATGCGGTGAGATGAGAACGAATATAGCCAAAGCTGGTTGGTCTATACTGATCTAGAGTTTATTGCGACTGACTTGCTCTGAACATGCTATTGGCCCATAGTCATTTGAATAGTCTTTAGCAACTGTTTCTTTGGTCGGGTTCCTTTCCGAAAGTTCGCTATAAACAATTACGCGTTGTATAGCGGGTTCGTTTCCATCCGTTCCCGTTCTGTGACAATTGGGTTGTTATTGTTTATTTGCATAGAATTGAATTGTTGTGGTTTTGTCTGCCGTATTCTGAGCTGGTAAGTATTATGTTGTATATTGTATTCTATTAATCATCGTTCATTTCTAGGTTTTGCTTAACAGGTTTCAGAGGACGATGGAAAAGGTAAGTAACAATTGTTAGTCATTTTTGTGAGATATTAATTGTCATTCTTTTCAGGTACCGTAATTTGTGTAGAGTTGTTGTAGTGTTTCGTTTAGTTTTGTTTAAGTATAAATAAAAATTTATAAAGTGTGTCGTTAAATAAATTGATGTGTTTTTTGTTTGTTTTATAGTTGTCCGGGCCGTAACAGGAGGGATAAAGCAACTAAAACTACTTAGCCCAATTTGACATTCTGTAACAATTAATACTAGAAAAAAGTGTAATAATTACCTAATTTTTTTCTAAATATACTCTTATAGTTGCTTTGTACAATTCTTTTTTTTTTGTTTTTATTCATTAATATTATGTTGTCTTTTACTTTTAAAGATAAATGATATATTTTATGTTACTAGCCTCAAAACAACTTTAAGTCTATTTTTTTGTTGTTTTCAATACTGTGGAACCTTTTCAATTTTAATCTTGTTCGTTAAAACAGCCTTCAGCTACCGTCACTGTCAGAAAAAAGTGCCCACCTATCTAAGTCTGCGATATAAGTGAAAGGTTTTATTTGTTTTTGTTTTTGTTTTTATTGTTCACTAGCTGACCCCGCAAACTTCGTTCCGTCCAAAATGGATTTTTTTGTCATCAATACCTTCAAACATTCACGTTTTCTTGCTAAGCGAACATTCATTGGTCCAAACGCAGAACTTTTGATTGATTGATCTTCTAATTGACCCTTTACAATTTCCTTCCACTATAAATTTCCTAATAATTCTACCAAAACTCGTCATTGTAACATAATATTATTTTCAGACACAATTCTCGTTCAAGGTTCTTCAATCACTTGCAAATAACATATTCCTCCTTTACATGGAATACATACTTGATACAAAAAATATACTAAAATTATGACATCTCAAATATGACGTTTGCTTCTTCGAGTTTTGTGCTTACCCCTTTGCTTGATTAGTTCTCGGGATATGCAAAAAATTGTGTTTCTTTTGTATGGCAGCCCCCCTTTAAAGAGAGGGGAGGAATGTCGAATCACCATATAAACATTTTTTACCCCCCAAAAACCGCAACATGCCAAATTTGGTTCCTTTTTCTTGCTTAGATCTTAAGCTATGCAAAAATTTGTGTTTCATTTGTATGGCAGCCTCTCCTTAAAAAGGGGGAGGAGTATCTAACCACCATTGAATCATTTATTGCACCCCAAAAACCTCTAAACCTCTACATGCCAGAATTCGTTTCATTTGCTTGATAATTTTCTAGTAATGCAGAAATGTGTGTTTCATTTGTATAGCAGCCACCCCCGCCCCTTAGAAAGGGGGGAGGAGTATCTGACTACCATAAAAACATTTATTGCACCCTAAACCTCTATATGCCTAATGTGGTTTCATTTGCTTGATTAGTTTTCGAGAAATGCAGAAATTTGTGCTTCATTTGTATGGCAGCCTCCCCTAAGAGTAGGAGGTAGGTAGGAGTATCTAACCACCATAGACTTACTTATTGCATCCTAAAACCTCCACATGCCAAATTTAGTTTCATTTGTCTGATAAATTCAGATAAATTAGGTTCAGTAGTTTCCGAGTCCATAAGAATCAGACAGACAGACAGACAGACAGAGAGATAATAATTAATATATATATATATATATATATATATATATATATATATATATATATATATATATATATATATATATATATATATATATATATATATATATATATATAAGTTATAATCACCTAAGGTTCTGAAAGATGGTTGAACAAGAACATGTTGGATGGTTGAGCTCTAGGCTAGAACTACTTTATTTTGACATTGCTCCATATTTTATATCCAGCGAGAACTTGACTAATCTACCCGTTGACTACACTTTCAACTACCCTGCTTAAAATCATTACCCTCGTTCAATGACTACCCGCTCGACAACACGTGCTCTGTGTTGATGGTTTTGAAGGTTAAGCCTGGTTTCGCTTATAACTTATATATATATATATATATATATATATATATATATATATAGACGACTGATAACGAAATGTGATAACGAAAAAAACATTTAGGGTGGGACGAAGTTTGCCGGGCCGCCAAGTAATAAATAAAGGAGATTCGCAAGCAGAAACTATCCAAGTTTGCCAAAAAGTACATGGTGTGGCAAGCGATCTGCTCTTGCGGAAAGCGGAGCGCCCCCTTCGTGATGACCGGCACGGTAAACGGGCAGGTTTACCTTAAGGAGTGCCTACAGAAGCGCTTACTACCACTATTGAAGCAGCACGAGGGCCCGACCATCTTCTGGCCGGATCTCGCTTCGTGCCACTATTCAAAGGACGTGTTGGAGTGGTACGAAGCCAACGGGGTCACCTTCGTGCCAAAGGAAATGAACCCGCCCAACGCGCCGGAGCTTCGCCCAATAGAGAAATATTGGGCGATTATGAAGCAGGCCCTCCGGAAGAACCCAAAAGTTGCCAAATCGGAGACGGACTTCAAGAGAAAATGGATTTCTGTTCAAAAAAAACTACAACCTGACGTTGTACAGAACCTTATGGACGGGGTAAAGAGGAAGGTGCGAGCATACGGGCTTGGGCTCGAAGTATGAATAAAAAGAAAATGCCAAAAGTTGTTTAATAGTTTTTATTTTACTGTCTAAAATTTTCAAAAGGATCGGTCTACTGGACGAATTTCTACAGCATTTTTTCCGTGCTGCAATTTATGTGACACACCCTTTATGAGCTGCTTCCCTATGGCCAAACGCTCAATTCGGACCTGTTCTGCCAACAACTGGACAGCTTGAAGGTATCACTCATGAAGAAGAAGCCATCTTTGATAAACAGAGGCCGCATTGTCTTCCATCAGGACAACGCCAGGCCACACACTTCTTTGGTGACGCGCCAGAAGCTCCGGGAGCTCGGATGGGAGGTTCTTTTGCATCCGCCGTATAGTCCGGACCTTGCACCAAGTGACTACCACCTGTTTCTGTCCATGGCGAACGAGCTAGGTAGTCAGAAGTTAGCCACAAAAGAGGCCTGTGAAAATTGCCTATCCGAGTTTTTTGCCAATAAGGAAGCGAGCTTCTATAACAGGGGTAATATGAAGTTGGCATCTCGTTGGGAACAAGTCATCGAACAAAACGGCGCATATTTGACTTAAAACAGATGATTGTAACTAATTTTATGAACAAATTAAAATTAAAAAAAAATACCGCAGGACTTTTTAGACAGCCTAATATATTAGAATGGGTTCCAGTGATTCCACTACTACGCTTCTTCATTTCCTTGTCATTTCTCTGTATATTCCTATTTTCCATGGTTTTCGTTAAATTGTTTGATGAAGCCCAACTCACACTTAATTGTGAATTTTCATCTTTTTTTTGTGTGATTTGACGAACCACATTTACTCCGTTACTCAAACGTTATCGAATTTTCACAAGAAAACGAAAAAAATGGAATGAAGTAGTTTACTCGGTCGGTTTCCTTTTTATAATGTTCGTCATGCTTGAAATGAAATGTTACAAATATAATTAATATATAGAGACTAATTGAAACCATGTTGCTATCAATTAAAAAAAAACGTTCCTTTACTTTTAAAAACATTTATTACTGTGACACCTTAATTTTACAATATTTACATTCTAATATCATGATCAATTTACTTCGCTACACTCGATACTCTTATCTACACAGCTCCAATTAATTACAGCTGCGAATCCCCAACGACGCCATGCCTCTTTCGATTGCTCCCAGTGAGATAGCTCCTCCACTTAGCTGAAGTTTCTCGAGTCCTCCCTGTTGTCCTCTATTACATTGCGCAGTTATTTTATGATCAGAGTGCTCTTCCAAACAGCATTTGCGGCAAACGAACTTTTGACAACTGTAACACAGTAATTGGGCTACTTGCTTATGAGATTCGTCACAAACGCTACTTTTCAACGTAACGGAAGCCAAGTGGAATGCGCAACATATCCTATCGGCCACACTGGGGACGATCCGCGGAAGTTTACGGGTTAACTTAGGCATTTTGCTGGTTGGGTGCTAAGATCTTCTGAACTAAATGAAGGCGAAGCTCTGAATGCAGCTGATAGTTCACTGTCTAGCTTACATAGGCATTTCGCACAGGTAAATTCTTGTGGGAGGTAGATAAGGTAGACCTGTAACACCGACATTAACGAGGTAGATTTTAGGTTGTGCTTCAACGCTAGGGCTGCTGCGTCAAATATGCACCTAAACTCCTAACTGCTCTACATAAAAACACATAGCCTCTGGCTAACTCATTCAGTTCTCGATCCAACGCTCACAGTTCATCGTATCCGAAACGGGACAATCTTCAGTCTTCAAATCTTCAGAGATGCCAAAACTAACACGCAATCTACCACGCATCATCCCCAAAGCTCACGACATTGTCTGCTGCGAGCACCATTCGGAATACTATACTTTGGAGAGTAGTACATGCAGCGAGCTTTTAAGTATGAAAGCGCAGTGCAATTTAGATCGGACCGGAATGGAGCCAAATATAAAGCAAAATTTGCAAACCATCAACCGAATCATGACGACGGCGGAGATTATTAACAAAAATTAAGTGCAGCGTTTCGAGCTTGACAATTCCCTTGGAGCGCAGTGGTATGAACTTTTAGAATATATTGTAAACCGAATAAAAATTAAACTTTTATATTTGAGAAATTGGACTTTTTTTTTTAATTATGTCTGTCTATCGAATTGGAGCGAAAATTTCATCCAGAAATCCGAAATATTCAGTCATTTAAAAACAACAAAGCATAATCAATCAATACAAGCAGAATCTGAAAAAATAAAAAGTTAATTAATTAAACAGATACTTCAATTCAGTAAAAAAAAAACATCTTTCTTATTCAAGGTGTATTCATTCCTGCTTCATTTTGGATAAACATAATTGCCCGAAACTGCTTCATTGACAGGAGTAGACAGTTTTGCGCATTTGCAATCTTAAGGTACGAAAACAGTATTGTTCGATCGGTACTGATTTTGTACGGCTGATAAATCAGGTAAATTGACTGTAGAGGGACTATGCTACCTGGAATATTTGGTTAACTGTTGATTTTTAAATTTATGATGACGCGCTATTATTCAACGATTTTCACACCACAATATGTGTTTTTAAAATCTTTCTCGGCCATTGATGATGACGATGTGTTCAATTAAACTTTAAATTCAGTTCTTTCATCTCCAACCTTGAAAAAATATAGGGGGTTGTGCCCAAGAAACGACCGCATTGTTGATGTAAGACTACACTTCTCATCGTTTTACTCTCTTATCAGAAGAAACTCTTTCTGTTAATATTACTCGCCTCGATTAGAATAGTTGTCATCCTTGTAAAGACAGTTTTGCTACTGGCACGCGAAACTGAATCACACACAAAATTTCCGAAAGACATTTATTTTTTTGGTGTCCTGACGATTTGATGATTCCCCACACAATTGTCTAGCATTGCAGTGAATGCAATGCCAGAGACAACGAAAGTGATGGCGCCAAAACAAGGCAGAACAAGCAATATTCGTTGCTTCGAATATAGAACGAGACTGAAAATTCGCCTCAGCAGAATTTCACTATTTATACTCTAGCAAATATTCCCATTCGTTGTTTATATTATCGTGACTACATAAGTTGCTCGTTATTTACGGCACGGGTATGTAGTTTCACACTTGAGCATAACAATGTATGAGAAAATGGGAATGCTTCTAGTTCTCATCGATTTAAAACATTTTTACACACAAGGGTATCGTAATATATAGCGTATCAAACAAATCTTAGGGAACTTCCGATTTGTTTGGTAAGTATAAGGAAACTTCGTCACGTCACTCGATATAACGTACACATTTTGAAAGTCCAAAGGAATAATTTTTTGCATATTTTTTTTCTGGAAGATCGGTAATTTATCTGTATTTTGATACTAAAGTTTGTCTTGTACCTTTAACTAATCCCGGAATACAACTGTTTTGTGATTCCGGATTCTAAATGAAACAAAGTTTAATCAACAGTACGAAGGAAAACATCATTGGAAAGGTTTGCTTCGTCTTCTAGTTGAATTTATTCATTAACCTTATTCAAACAGCAACACAATAAAGTAATATAAGCTACGTTTCTGAGTTCTTTGTTATGCTTCGATATAACGTACAATTTTCAAAGTAAAATGTACTTATATCGAAGTTACCCTGTAAATCGTCAGAATCCGTTCGCAACAAAAATATTAATATTAATGCAAAACTTCAGGTATATATTTTCGATGACAAATTTTGGGAGTGGTACAATAAATTAATTTTATTCTAATCGTGATGATAAAATAGTTAAATAATAATTGCAGTCAATCAGTATGCGAATTCACTTCAATACCTAGCCAACGATTGTCTTCAAACAATGCGGTCTTCACTGATCAGTGATCAGTTCAGCAATTTCTGTTCGCCACAGACGAAACTAAAGTATATTTCTTCAAAATTCAAAATTTACTTGTAATTTACAACGTATAACTCTCATTGTTTGTGATATTATCTTCGGCGAAGTTTACTTGGAATGTATAAAAGATAGCAGAACAGATCTTTACTGACGCTGATATCACACACACCGTTTGTGCAAAGGAAGGAAGGAAGATTGAGAAAGAGAAGAACCAAAACGAAACATTGTATCGCAAGGTCCACCCCCGTGTGATCGTCCTGTCTGTACATATAAAAACAGCTGCCCCGCAGCGAAGCAATAAGTTATTTTCTAAACGTGAAGTAATTATCACCATCGACCAGAAGTAAGAATAACCAGGAAAGTAGCAGAGTATGTAACAAATTAGCAACAGAAGCGTCAGCAGCAAAAGAGTTTATATTTTCTAGCTACAGCCTGAACAAAAATATAATGTGTGTGTTTCTGCTTCGCTCGTTTACCATCCAGCTAGCGACCAGACGGTAGTGGCTTTACAAATGGCCGAAAGTTCGGTACTCCAAAATGATCTTATTGAATTAAGGGTGCCAACAGAACACGTTTTTCTGAAATAAAATTAATATTAATATTTTTGTTGCGAACGGATTCTGACGATTTACAGGGTAACTTCGATATAAGTACATTTTACTTTGAAAATTGTACGTTATATCGAAGCATAACAAAGAACTCAGAAACGTAGCTTATATTACTTTATTGTGTTGCTGTTTGAATAAGGTTAATGAATAAATTCATCTAGAAGACGAGGCAAACCTTTCCAATGATGTTTTCCTTCGTACTGTTGATTAAACTTTGTTTCATTTAGAATCCTGAATCACAAAACAGTTGTATTCCGGGATTAGTTAAAGGTACAAGACAAACTTTAGTATCAAAATACAGATAAATTACCAAAATCTTCCAGAAAAAAAATATGCAAAAAATTATTCCTTTGGACTTTCGAAATGTGTACGTTATATCGAGTGACGTGACGAAGTTTCCTTATACTTACCAAACAAATCGGAAGTTCCCTAAGATTTGTTTGATACGCTATATATTACGATACCCTTGTGTGTAAAAATGTTTTAAATTGATGAGAACTAGAAGCATTCCCATTTTCTCATACATTGTTATGCTCAAGTGTGAAACTACATACCCGTGCCGTAAATAACGAGCAACTTATGTAGTCACGATAATATAAACAACGAATGGGAATATTTGCTAGAGTATAAATAGTGAAATTCTGCTGAGGCGAATTTTCAGTCTCGTTCTATATTCGAAGCAACGAATATTGCTTGTTCTGCCTTGTTTTGGCGCCATCACTTTCGTTGTCTCTGGCATTGCATTCACTGCAATGCTAGACAATTGTGTGGGGAATCATCAAATCGTCAGGACACCAAAAAAATAAATGTCTTTCGGAAATTTTGTGTGTGATTCAGTTTCGCGTGCCAGTAGCAAAACTGTCTTTACAAGGATGACAACTATTCTAATCGAGGCGAGTAATATTAACAGAAAGAGTTTCTTCTGATAAGAGAGTAAAACGATGAGAAGTGTAGTCTTACATCAACAATGCGGTCGTTTCTTGGGCACAACCCCCTATATTTTTTCAAGGTTGGAGATGAAAGAACTGAATTTAAAGTTTAATTGAACACATCGTCATCATCAATGGCCGAGAAAGATTTTAAAAACACATATTGTGGTGTGAAAATCGTTGAATAATAGCGCGTCATCATAAATTTAAAAATCAACAGTTAACCAAATATTCCAGGTAGCATAGTCCCTCTACAGTCAATTTACCTGATTTATCAGCCGTACAAAATCAGTACCGATCGAACAATACTGTTTTCGTACCTTAAGATTGCAAATGCGCAAAACTGTCTACTCCTGTCAATGAAGCAGTTTCGGGCAATTATGTTTATCCAAAATGAAGCAGGAATGAATACACCTTGAATAAGAAAGATGTTTTTTTTTTACTGAATTGAAGTATCTGTTTAATTAATTAACTTTTTATTTTTTCAGATTCTGCTTGTATTGATTGATTATGCTTTGTTGTTTTTAAATGACTGAATATTTCGGATTTCTGGATGAAATTTTCGCTCCAATTCGATAGACAGACATAATTAAAAAAAAAAGTCCAATTTCTCAAATATAAAAGTTTAATTTTTATTCGGTTTACAATATATTCTAAAAGTTCATACCACTGCGCTCCAAGGGAATTGTCAAGCTCGAAACGCTGCACTTAATTTTTGTTAATAATCTCCGCCGTCGTCATGATTCGGTCGATGGTTTGCAAATTTTGCTTTATATTTGGCTCCATTCCGGTCCGATCTAAATTGCACTGCGCTTTCATACTTAAAAGCTCGC
The DNA here is from genome assembly GCF_029784135.1 of Toxorhynchites rutilus septentrionalis. NCBI lineage: Eukaryota > Metazoa > Arthropoda > Insecta > Diptera > Culicidae > Toxorhynchites > Toxorhynchites rutilus. The sequence continues at coordinate 23,082,323 of NC_073745.1, forward strand.
TGCATGTACTACTCTCCAAAGTATAGTATTCCGAATGGTGCTCGCAGCAGACAATGTCGTGAGCTTTGGGGATGATGCGTGGTAGATTGCGTGTTAGTTTTGGCATCTCTGAAGATTTGAAGACTGAAGATTGTCCCGTTTCGGATACGATGAACTGTGAGCGTTGGATCGAGAACTGAATGAGTTAGCCAGAGGCTATGTGTTTTTATGTAGAGCAGTTAGGAGTTTAGGTGCATATTTGACGCAGCAGCCCTAGCGTTGAAGCACAACCTAAAATCTACCTCGTTAATGTCGGTGTTACAGGTCTACCTTATCTACCTCCCACAAGAATTTACCTGTGCGAAATGCCTATGTAAGCTAGACAGTGAACTATCAGCTGCATTCAGAGCTTCGCCTTCATTTAGTTCAGAAGATCTTAGCACCCAACCAGCAAAATGCCTAAGTTAACCCGTAAACTTCCGCGGATCGTCCCCAGTGTGGCCGATAGGATATGTTGCGCATTCCACTTGGCTTCCGTTACGTTGAAAAGTAGCGTTTGTGACGAATCTCATAAGCAAGTAGCCCAATTACTGTGTTACAGTTGTCAAAAGTTCGTTTGCCGCAAATGCTGTTTGGAAGAGCACTCTGATCATAAAATAACTGCGCAATGTAATAGAGGACAACAGGGAGGACTCGAGAAACTTCAGCTAAGTGGAGGAGCTATCTCACTGGGAGCAATCGAAAGAGGCATGGCGTCGTTGGGGATTCGCAGCTGTAATTAATTGGAGCTGTGTAGATAAGAGTATCGAGTGTAGCGAAGTAAATTGATCATGATATTAGAATGTAAATATTGTAAAATTAAGGTGTCACAGTAATAAATGTTTTTAAAAGTAAAGGAACGTTTTTTTTTAATTGATAGCAACATGGTTTCAATTAGTCTCTATATATTAATTATATTTGTAACATTTCATTTCAAGCATGACGAACATTATAAAAAGGAAACCGACCGAGTAAACTACTTCATTCCATTTTTTTCGTTTTCTTGTGAAAATTCGATAACGTTTGAGTAACGGAGTAAATGTGGTTCGTCAAATCACACAAAAAAAAGATGAAAATTCACAATTAAGTGTGAGTTGGGCTTCATCAAACAATTTAACGAAAACCATGGAAAATAGGAATATACAGAGAAATGACAAGGAAATGAAGAAGCGTAGTAGTGGAATCACTGAAACCCATTCTAATATATTAGGCTGTCTAAAAAGTCCTGCGGTATTTTTTTTTAATTTTAATTTGTTCATAAAATTAGTTACAATCATCTGTTTTAAGTCAAATATGCGCCGTTTTGTTCGATGACTTGTTCCCAACGAGATGCCAACTTCATATTACCCCTGTTATAGAAGCTCGCTTCCTTATTGGCAAAAAACTCGGATAGGCAATTTTCACAGGCCTCTTTTGTGGCTAACTTCTGACTACCTAGCTCGTTCGCCATGGACAGAAACAGGTGGTAGTCACTTGGTGCAAGGTCCGGACTATATGGCGGATGCAAAAGAACCTCCCATCCGAGCTCCCGGAGCTTCTGGCGCGTCACCAAAGAAGTGTGTGGCCTGGCGTTGTCCTGATGGAAGACAATGCAACCTCTGTTTATCAAAGATGGCTTCTTCTTCATGAGTGCTACCTTCAAGCTGTCCAGTTGTTGGCAGTACAGGTCCGAATTGAGCGTTTGGCCATAGGGAAGCAGCTCATAAAGGGTGTGTCACATCAAATTGCATCACGGAAAAAACGCTGTAGAAATTCACCCAGTAGACCGATCCTTTTGAAAATTTTAGACAGTAAAATAAAAACTATTAAACAACTTTTGGCATTTTCTTTTTATTCATACTTCGAGCCCAAGCCCGTATGCTCGCACCCTCCTCTTTACCCCGTCCATAAGGTTCTGTACAACGTCAGGTTGTAGTTTTTTTTGAACAGAAATCCATTTTCTCTTGAAGTCCGCCTCCGATTTGACAACTTTTGGGTTGTTCCGGAGGGCCTGCTTCATAATCGCCCAATATTTCTCTATTGGGCGAAGCTCCGGCGCGTTGGGCGGGTTCATTTCCTTTGGCACGAAGGTGACCCCGTTGGCTTCGTACCACTCCAACACGTCCTTTGAATAGTGGCACGAAGCGAGATCCGGCCAGAAGATGGTCGGGCCCTCGTGCTGCTTCAATAGTGGTAGTAAGCGCTTCTGTAGGCACTCCTTAAGGTAAACCTGCCCGTTTACCATGCCGGTTATCACGAAGGGGGCGCTCCGCTTTCCGCAAGAGCAGATCGCTTGCCATACCATGTACTTTTTGGCAAACTTGGATAGTTTCTGCTTGCGAATCTCCTCCGGAACGCTGAATTTGTCCTCTGCGGAGAAGAACAACAGGCCCGGCAGCTGACGAAAGTCCGCTTTGACGTAGGTTTCGTCGTCCATTACCAGGCAATGCGGCTTAACTACGCGCTTGTGATCTTTTTCACTGACGGAGCATCCATTTTTGCCGTTCTTCACCTTCCGGTCGATGGTTAGGTTCTCGAAGTATCGTTTTAGTACTCTGCTGACCGTGGATTGGACGATTCCCAGCATCTTACCGATGTCCCGACAACTCCGGATTCTCGAAATGAGTGCGCAGGATTAATTCACGACGCTCTTTTCGTTCGACGACATTTTTCCAAATTTACGAAAAATTGACAGTGAAGCATGGCCAACGTGATCTATACACTCTTATCTGATTAAAAGCGAAAGCTGAAGATATAATTCCTAAAAATTAAATTTCTACAGCGTTTTTTCCTCGATGCAATTTGATGTGACACAACCTTTAATAGATTATTCCTTGACAATCCCACCAAACACACAGCAGAACCTTCCTGGCCGTTAATGAGGGCTTGGCCACCGTCTGAGCCGCTTCAGCGGGCTTCGACCACGACCATTTGCGCTTCACGTTGTCGTAAGTGACCCACTTTTTATCGCCAGTCACCATCCGCTTCAGAAACGGGTCGATTTTGTTGCGATTCAGCAGCGATTCACATGCGTCGATACGATCAAAGATGTTTTTTTGCGTCAACGTGTGTGCCACCCATACATCGAGCTTCTTTGTGAATCCAAGCTTCTTCAAATGGTTAATAACGGGCGCATCTTCGACGACCTCTACACCAGAACGAAAACGTTGAAACCATCGTTGTGCGGTGGAAATGGAAACTGTATCGGGTCCATAAACTGCACAAATTTTATTGGCAGCTTGAGATGCATTTTTGCCTTTGTCATAGTAGTAATGTAAAATATGTCGGATTTTCTCTTTATTTTGCTCCATATTTGCGACACTATAACTCACGAACGACTTAACCAAACAAAACACTGTCAAGGACTATATTATAGCGCGCAAAAATACCTTTCCAACAAGATATAGTATGACTCGATACAATGAATACAACTAGAACTACGCGCTTACAACGACACCTCGCGGAAATACCGCAGGACTTTTTTGACAGCCTAATATAATAAAAGTCAACTCAGATACATCAGATATATCTCGACGTAACTACGGGGAATCTTACACATGAAATATTGCAATTTTATTCTAGGGATTACATTCTATACATTCCAGACGAAAAACACGATCGAATTTTAGCAGTGATTAGAAGCTTTTTAAGAACTTTCAATGTCTGCGAACTTTCTGGAATTTGAGACCCATGAAAACGCGTTGATTCTCTTTACACTAACTTTATTATAAATCGAATATCGATGCAATTATCGGTATTCGATTCATTCTCTTCAAATTCCATTACAAACAATCGCAACGCTGACTTCTTACAGTACTATAGTCATTTCTTATCTTATTTTTAGGCTGCACAAACATTCCTTTCACTTTGTATGCATGCGCCATGTAGCTCTCGTCGGAGAATTGGAAACATATTGAAAAGAAAGTTTACTTCAAATATACCGCCATCACATTTAATAGGAAAAAATCATGCAACACAGTTATGCATAGAAAACGAAACCGTTGGAAAACACCTCCTTATATCCTATAATCGATGAAAAATGTTACAGAGTAACTTATACACTTAAAAATTAAAAGAATATTACTCCCAATACAATTTTACTAGAGGCAGTTGAAAGAGACTTTTTATATTATAAAAAATTGGAATTCGTGTGACCGTGTTAGAACTACCCCCCAGCATGAAGTTACCAAAATATGTCTACCTGTTTTGAATTAATTATGTGGGCAGATAAATGCAGGAGACCCAATAATTACATTTATTTAATATGTTTTAGATCACATCGAAATAACTTGAGGCATTTTAAACTACCAAAAGCTGAAATAGTCATTCAAATTATTATGAACAGCAAACTAGCGACAATTTTGAAGCATGGAAAAATATACGGAGTTCAGGTACATTCTTGTACCTCTTAGCTACAGGTAGGAGAATGTTGCTGAACTCCGTATATTTCTCACATTTCAGCAGAAAACAAACACGTCCCCCTTTTCTAAGGGCGTTTTTGATTCAATAACTAATGTATTCAGGAAAGCGCGTCCAATTTTTCCGTTGCCAAAAAAAAAAAAATAAAAACTAAACAAAAAAATCAACATTCATTTTATTCAATGAACATTACAATCACTGATTGATAAATTTCGTGATTTTCTTTGACGAGGTTTAGAATATTTTCACGTTTTGTTTGAGTGAAGAATAGAAAAATAAAATTGTCTCCATCTTGTTTCTTTCTATTTCTCTACGCGAAATACTATTAACTGCGTAGTTTTTTTTGCAATTAAAAAAGCTCCAGAGATGCCGATGTTATCATGTCCAATGGGTCTAATTCAAAAATTCAAATAAAAGCTTTCTTCGAAATTCATTGATTCATTCTAGGACCTCTCATTCGTTTTCTGTTATTACAGTTTATCCTAAACAAGCTTCGCCTAAATTTAAAAAAATAAACATGGTAATTTTTTTTCCATTTCATTTTAATATCAGAGTAACATGTGCAACGCTGTCATACAAATTCACGAAGTTCCGGTACAACAAGTACACTAAGATCAAACATGGGGAGCACTTAAATATTCGAATAAATAAATAAATAAAAATCAGGCAGATATTATTGCATAGTACTTTATTTTCTTAACCCATTTTATGCCAAGCCTTCGAAAAATCGAACAGCTACTTTGATAATTTTTCATGGCTTTGGAAAGCAGCCATATGGTAAGGTGTTGGCAGCAAATGACAGCTTAGTTTATTAGCTACCACTTACTATCATTTCATTTTATTTTGTATAACTTCATAGGGCAATAAATTCGATATAAAGCAACTATGTGCGGAAAGTACATAACCTCACATAATCTAACAAAAAACAAAACCTTATAAAATTCAAAAATATGTAAACTTTTCAACAATATTACTTTGATAAAAGATCACACATTGTGATGTAAGAAAAAAAACCATTGGATTGAACCTACTACAGGAACAAAAATGTAGGTTTTGGCCAATGTTTCTGTTTGGCGATTTTTCGTTTTTTTTTGTCATTTTCCGGAAAACGGAAGGACAGAGAAAAAAATCTTGTAGATTGGTGTTTCTTTAACGCCAATAATCAAAATTACACCAATGGCTTTTGTTAAAAAAAATAATTTTTACATCTTGATCGTTAATGGATTAATATGAAATCCGAAATCAAATATAGAAAATAAACTACAACGCTTCACGACATACATTCTAGCCTAATTTGAAAACCTAAAAAAGGGATATTTTAAGAAAACGTATATAGTAGAGTCTGGACTGAGAAAATACTGAACGCAAAATGCTACCTCCAAACAGGTAAACTTTTGGAGTCATTTTTTTTTGTGGGTTGTACGGTGTTGATTTGATTGTAAACATGATAATGGAATAAACAATTAAATAATAATTGCAACCAATCAGTATGGGAATTTTCTTTATTTCAATACATTTAGTTCTTAGTTCGAGTATATGTTTTTCGAAACAATATTTCTTGATATTTTTCTAGGCGTCGTTTTGTTTGTAGTTGGTGCGTGTGTGTGTTTCGAAGCAAACGTTCCCTTCATATAATATTCTAGTCTTTAACGAGAAATATGTCCATCTGCTGCGTCCACACGCCGCTTTTACCACTGATTGTTTTAGAAGGGTTCATTCAAAATCATTGATCTTTTTTTTTAAAAAAAATCCAGATGTCTGGCAAAGTTATTGGGAAATTAATTAACAATTTGAGAATAAAATACATTTCAAGTACACTGCTAAAAATCTCACTCAAATATTGAATTTAATATTAAAAACTTTTTATATCTCAAAACACCCCCCATTTATTTTTTTTTTTGTATATTTTTGTTGGAGAACCATCCCAAATTAACGAAGTTTGGCGGCGCGGTAAATTCACCAAAAACGAAGATATGAAGTAACCATTTAGGAAAAGAACATAACAAATGGAATCTACATGTGATTCTACAATAACAACTTTCTATGATGTTTTATCCTAGAACCGTTAGTAAAATTTATATGCGATGTCGAAAACTTATTTGTAACGTCCAACAGCATTTTCCAATAGTTCACGAACATAATTTTAATTATATTAAATTCTCGAGAAAAGTTTATCATGGCACTACTGTCAATCTTTGTTAAATTGGAAGAGTTTTCCATTGAAAATATACAAAAAAAAATCAAACGGAGTGTGATTTGAGATATAAAAGTTTTTAATGGTGAAATCAATTTTCGAGTAAGGTTTTTCAACAGCTCATTTAAAATATCATTTTTTCCTAAATAGAATTTATTTTTCAACATAATGGCTCAAACAGACATCTGGATTTTGAATTACGAATTTTTGGAATAAGGATCAATGATGAATACGCCCTTTTAAAAAATAAGCCGTAATTTGAATTGGTAATATTACAATGGAAATTGTGGTTATGGGTAGTTTCCATCATAACAGTTCTGCTGAAAAAAATTATAAGGTAACACAGTAAAACAATTTTTTTGTTGTTGCAAAATTCAATTTTATTATTCAACATAATTGCCTTCGAGGGCGATACAGCGGTTATAGCGATCTTGCAACTTTTCGATACCATTTTTATACTACTCTTTCAGTTTTTCCAAAACAGGTCTCAGTTTCAGAAATCACTACATCATCGGTCTTAAATTTCTTGCCAGCGAGCATTCACTTCAGGTCTGCGAACAGAAAATAGTCGCTGGGTGCAAGATCTGGAGAGTACGGTGTCATCATTTTGCCGTCAATGCACGAAATTCGGATTTTTCCTTTTTTTTTCACAATAACAAAAGTTGCATCACTCTCAATGCTGTAACTCACGAACCAATCGACCGAGTGCTATCAAATCCATTGAAAGATGGTGCTTTGTGATAGTCAAGTAGATTTTTGCAAGAGGCGCCATCTAGACGTCAACCTTATGAACTTTCCAGCCGAACTGTTAAGTACCAAGTTTAAGATCGAGTTAGCGGCCGGATGATTTGGCATAGAATTGCTCTGTAGTGAAAAAACGTGTCAATTCGCAGAAAAAAAAGCTTCAATGTTTGTGTCGTGTTTTTTTATGTTGGTTACAACATTGCAATGCATCTCTTTTTATGTGTACAGTTAACAAAGAATGAACTATGGAGTTATTAATTTTTATTAATTGAATTGAGAATTGAAGATTTCTTAAGGACAGTAATAGGTAATTTCAATAGGTAATAATTGGTGCCCCCGTGGCCGAGTGGTTAGCGTCTTCGATTCCCGTTCTGGCCAGGGGATTTTTCGTCAAAGAAATTTCCTTCGACTTGCACTGTGGTCACGCGTATTTCTAGAGCTTGACCCTCGGAATACATTCAAGGCGTGTTATTTGGCTTAAGAAATCTCATAAATGACGCTAGTTAATGCAAACGTTGAGATGGCAAAAGTTCCACAGGGATTAACACCATTCAAGAAGAATAGGTAATCAAAATAAACCTTTATTCTACAACGTTTTTTACTTTAAAAATTGTGACCTTATTTTCTGATGTAATATTATCTAATATTATGTCGGATTTATTCATATATGAACAATATTCTCGATTATATCAATTGAAATTAGAATTTTGTATGAGTGTGCATTTTTATTAAATCTACACGGTATCATTAATTTGAAAGATTTGGTAAGTATTTTCCGGTTGATAAGAATGGATCATATTTTCTGGCCAACAAAAAGCAATAAGGTTTCAAAATCTTATTTTTCATTCTGATTGTTCGACAAAGATGTTCTTAAATTTTAAAAATTGGACCCGTATAGCTATTTTGATTGAGTAAAATAGTCCTTCCAGCCATTCCATGACAAACCGATATAGTGGTTCTCAGATTTTCATATCAAATTGAAGCCAATAAGCCTTTTACTAAAAAAAAATTTGCAAAAAAAAATTAAGTAATTACTGTAATTACTGATGGTAGTCGTTTTTATTACTTTCATGGCTTTGGACTAGAGAGAGCTATAATTTTTATATTTTTTCTTGAAAGCTGAGGACTTTTACATTGCAGATCTCGATGTAATTTTTTTTTTCAATTTTGAGATATGATTTTTCAAAGTTAACCACTGGTTCGAAAAAATAATTTCTCCTCCTATTTTCCACTGCGAAAATACATAATTTTTGAACTACTGGACCGATTCAGATAATGGACATATTGATATTGAAGCTTATGAGTCATTTATTTTTTTTTTGACGTAGGACTACGTCTAACCGGAAGATATAGGGGGTGAAATGGAAATCTAGTCACTGAACAAGTAGGAAAAAATGCAAGATTTGGAACGCTTATAACTCGAGCATTCCTCAATAGATCGCAAAGGTTTTTGCATCAATTGATAGGAAATATATCTACGCATCTATCATAACGAATAACATTTCATTTTTCTTGAGATAAATAATTGAATAATTGTGTAATATCAAGCATTGTCAAAATGCACTATGTGCCCATTTTTGATTGGTCCATTTTGTGCTCCTCAAATCGTACCGACCAAAACGGGCAACCAGAGCAGCAGCGAAATAGAATGAAGCACGATTGGAAAGGAAAAAGAAAAAAAATAACGAAACATTGGTCGCAGTCTCACACATGCGTAATTCTCCAGTCAGCTTAAAAATCCCCGCTCCGCTGCCGTAACGATCATTCTTTGTGTGGACACCGACTGGACAACATCGTTGCTGGACGGGCAGGATGGCGAGGGATCGAGTGCCTTTCTCAAGGCAAGAGGGCGGAGGTGGTAGCGCTGGAGTAGAATAGAGTAGAGTTTTCAAAGGGCCTTTCTCAAGGCTAGAGACGAATGAACTGCAAAAGTTTAAAGTCTCTATAATTCAAGACTTTACCTTACCTTACCGTAACGATCATTCTCATTCAAACCGTACACCACATCGGTTCGCATCACAACACATCAACAAACCAACCCAAGCAGCCATGTCTGGACATGGTAAAGGAGGAAAAGTGAAGGGAAAGGCAAAATCCCGCTCGAACCGTGTTGATCTGGAGTTCCCCGCAAGGGTAGCTAGGCCGAGCGCGTTAGTACCAGAGTACCAGTCCACCTAGCCGGCGTTATATAGTTTCGGCCGCCGAAGTGATCGAGTTAGCTGGCAAAGCTGCTCGCGACGATAAGAAAACCCGCATTCGGAACAGAACACATTCGGTTCGGTGGACATCAAGACAACAGGCAGTTGCAGCGAGTGGCGAGTGGCAAACGCAATCGCAAAACGGCATCAGGTAGCGGAAGAAAAAAGTTTGTTATTTATACAAACTGCTTTGGTGGCAAACAACAAGCCGGCATCGAGAGCGTTCGAAATGGTTTTTTTCAAAACCACGAGTAATAAGTTTTCTAAATTTGAACCATTCCATGAAAAAAGGCGCTTTTCAGGGCATTTAAACCTTCCAAAAAAGAGTTTAGGAAATAAAGTTCAATGCTTTCTAAAACATTATCCAAAATAATAATAAAACACAAATTGATGTTTTCATAATTTGTTTGCCAGGATCTGATGAGTATGTGAATTTGGCAGTTGTTCTGAGCTTATTGATAGTTGGGGATTTTCCTGATTATTCAATTTTCACCAATTCTTAAATTGTTTCCAGATTGAAAGTACAGTAATATACTATTAGTTCGACATTTAGCTAATTGAACGGACATGTAATGCGACTTATTTAGTTGGACATTTTTGTAAACATAGAGATCCAAATTATGACCCCACATTGAAAGTCGACACTGTACCACTGTCATCGCAAATGTTCAATTACAGGTTAAAATCGCCTCCAATGCGATACTGAGTGGCGCTTCGACACGTCGCATTGAATGTAATTTACTGTACAACATGTCACATAGCTGGATGGGAAGAAATTTTCCAACTGTGAAAGCTGTGGCGAGTGGCAAACGCAATCGCTAAACAGAAAGGTTTAGCCGAACAAGATGGGGATATCGAGTGATAACAATGCAATAAACTCTTTAGATTGAAGATAATTTTGTGATCCTGAAGAGGACCCTTTTTAGCCTGCATGTGAATCCAACGAGCGAACAAATCGTAATGAATGTATTTTTTTTGCCATCGCTCCCTTTTAACGCTCATTCGTTCGTCTCGTTGGACTCGCCCCTCTGGCTGAGTCTGCCGATTTGTCTCTATCCTGTGAGTGTGTATAAAACACGTAGAGTATAAAACACGCGGACCCCAAAAAAATATCTTATTTTCTTTCAAACCGTAAACCCGTGTGGTTGTACGGCATCGGCATCGTGGACGTAACAAAGGAGGACAAGTTAAGGGAAAGGCAAAGTCCCACTCGAACCGTGCAGGTCTCCAGTTCCCTGTTGGTCGCATTCACTGATTGCTCCGCAAGGGTAACTAGGCCGAACGGATTGGTGCCGGAGCACCAGTATACCTAACAGCGATTATAGAGTTTGCGGCTTGGCTTGCAAAGCTGCTCACGACAATCAGAAAACCCGCATCAAGAACAGAGCAGCTTCGGTTCGGCGCTTATCAAGGCATCAATTAGTTTCAGTGAGTGGTAAAGTGTTTCTCCGGCATGTCGCATTAAATGTAATTTACTGAACAAAATGTCACAAGCTGGATGGGAAGAAATTTTCCAACTGTGAAAGCTGTGGCGAGTGGCAAACGCAATAGCTAAACAGGAAGGTTTAACCGAACAAGATGGGAATATCGAGTGATAACAAAAACACAACACCAAAGGTTCTTTTCAGAACCATCAACATGTTCATAAAGAGTAAACAGTAAACTAATCCATTTTTCAGGTGGATAGATAGGTATTCACGTAGGAGAAGAAAATAAAACAATATATTTAAAATATATATTTAACAAAAGCTGTCCCTTTTGTACAGTCCTACGTCACTCCGGTTATGTCCCCGACATTACCCACCCGTCTTTTTAATATTACTTTCGCGAAAAATTTTCGTTTTTGTAATTATTGATCGGTTAATAATAGAGGGCACTATATATTTTTAATTCTTTTTCTGGAAAGCTGAGCTTTTTTACTTTATATACCCGAAAATCAGAGTGGTATTATTTTTCGTTTTGAGTTATTGTTTGCACATTTATCATGTTTTAAGTCATCGTTCAATATTCCTATGTGACTAGACTAGACCTATGTGACTAGAATCCAATTTTCCCGCAAGTATGACATTTTTTCAAAGAAGAATAGCTTATTGGCTTCAATTTAATATGCCGATCATCAAAATCAGTTCATAAGTTCAAATGTTATGAATTTTTGAAAAAAGTCATTTTTGGGGTATAAAAAATAATTTTTCGGACCACCCTAAAAGTACGAGTATAATGTTTTACGATAAATAAAAAAATTACCACTGTTAACGAAAATCTGAGAACCACTATATCGGTTTGGCATAGAATGGCTGTATAGATTCAAAAATCACTAATTCGAAAAAAATGATCGAGATATTAACAAAAGTGAATATCAAAAAATAACGCTTTGAAAACCATTCATTCAGATTTTTCATGAAAATGTACCATTGAAAATACCATTAAAATAGGGTAAATGATCTTGGTTTGTCCAGTCGAAAATATGATCATGGTTTGCCCAACTTTTTGAATGCTCTAATTCAGCGCTCCTGTGTCAAATAAGGCCTTCGAATGTTTCGAAACATATAAATGAAATTGCCTTTTACATGATTTATAGTAGTTTGATAGTATATTTTTACGAAATCACATGTTTAAAGGATTATAAAATACACCTTCTATTTGTGTCAATGCGCCCCTCATTCGAGCTAACTTTTAATCGATCACCAGATGATTATTTGGCACGTATTCAGACCTTTTCTGGATTACAACACTTATAAATATTGTAAACATCATGCTTGCTCACCATTTGTATCGGATTTACATAGCTAAACCATTAAATTAACGCATTTTGATGAACTCAATTCTGATCATGAGTTGTCCAATTCAATAATGTTGTTTTGTCCACATGATTTCTATGGCAACCGCTTGGCGCGCTGCAGTTTGTTTATGTTTGTTTATGGTGTGCTTCGCGCATAGCAGAAGTATGGTTTTTCTGTGTTGATTGTGTTGAGGTGAACACTTCTAAAATGCCCAAGAAAAGGCAATATTCTGAAGAAAGCCTAAATTATGAATGAATCAATATGATGACAGTAAACTCAAGCAATGATAAATGCAACATCTTATTGTGAATTCGAATGTTTTTCAAAAATGGAGATTTCTAAAACCGGACAAACCATGATCATTTTTTTGGGCAAACCATGATCATAATTCTTCTTTAAGGAAAATCGTTAAAAAACATAAAAATGTGAGTAATTTCAACACCTCATGGTAGTATTAGCAACTAGAGACTTGGGGCTTTTCAACAAACCCAAACTCGTATCGATTATGTGTGATTTTCATGAAGAAAAATCGATTTGCATTTTGTTGCGTAAAAACACCCCAAATTGGACAAACCAAGATCATTTACCCTATGATCATCTTAATCGAAGTTGGTCATATAAGAGTGAAACTTTGAATTTTGGATGAACATTGTAATATGGAGAATGTGAAAACACGGATTTGAGATGTCAGTAGGATTATTTTTAATGTTGTCTACAATGAGCAATTATTTTGTATTTTACGAATTTTTACAATATCGATGATAATTTGAAACACAATCCTTTGACAACAAATTAGAGGACAAAGTGCTACATCGAAATTTTCAAGTGATTTCGGAAATTTCGCTATACATAAATGCGCAAAGAAAAAAATCTCGAGAGAAATTCAGCTGTTTTTTTGTCAAAGTTTTCAAGTTTGATAGATTTATTCTATTACATAGGCTTGAAAAATACCTATTAGAAGATCATTCAATGGAAAGTCTTGGGATTGAAACCACGGGCGTTCACTGAATAAGCGGACGGAGACCGTTTTTCTTACTAAAAGTCTTTAAAACCTATAAAAGTCTTTAACAATCGTTCATTTACATTATGATCCCAATAAAATCTGCAATGAACTCCGCTAATTTTCACAATCAATTTGAATAATTGATATTTTTGTCAAAGTAATAATTGGACCTTATACACCCATACCTCGCTATACGGCTGCTCTTTATACGGCATTTCACCATAACGGCCCTCTTCAATTAAGGCACGTTTTCAATTTACGGTCTAAAATGTTTTGCTATAACGGCAAATTTTATTTTTCGATGTCGATATTAATACATAATTCATGGAACATGAAGTTGTTTCATTATTGTTTATAGATTACTAGCTGACCCGCCAAACTTCGTACCTTCAAACATTCACGTCAACCAAACAGGACAGAACAGAACAGAACAAACCACCCCCCTTCCCCCCCCCCCTCAGAAAGGTGGGAGGAAAAATTAGAAATTATTCTTGCTCCCTAAAACCTCCACATGCTAAATTTGGTTCAGTTTGCTTGATTAGTTCTTGGATTATGCGGAATGTATGCATCATTTGTATGGCAGTAATCCCCCTCCCCTTCACAGAGAGAGAGAGAGAGAGAGAGGAGGAGTGTCTATTCACCATGGAAACGTTTCGTGTCCCCTGAAACATTCGCATGGCAAAATTTGGCTCCATTTGCTTGATTAGTTTTCGAATTAGAAAGGGAGGGTGGAGTGTCTTACCACCGTGTGCACATTTATTTCACCCTAAAATCTCCATATGTCTAATTTGGTTTCATTTGCTTGATTTATTCTCAGGTAATGCAGAAATTTGTGTTTCATTTGTATGGCTGTATGACTCTCTAAAGGGGGGCTCTTTAGAGAGGGGGTGGAGAGACTAATCATCATAGAAACATTTATTGCACCCTAAAGCCTCAATATGCCTAATTTGGTTTTATTTGCTTGAATAATTCTCGAGTAATGCAGACTTTTTTGTTTCATTTGTATGGCAGCCCCCCCTTAGAGAGGGGGGGGGGGGGAGTATCTAACCATCATAGAAACATTTATTGCACCCTAAAAGCTCAATATGCCTAATTTGGTTCCATTTGCTTGATTAATTCTTGAGTAATGTAGAAATTTATGACTAATTTGTATGGCAGCCCTTAGAGAGGGGGGAGAGGTCTAAAACTATCACGAAAACTTCCCCGGCCCCAAAAACCCCTACCTATCATTTTTCGTGTTGATCGGGTCAGTAGTTTCCGAGTCCGTAAGAATCCATTTCCATCCATCCATTTATATATATATATATATATATATATATATATATATATATATATATATATATATATATATATATATATATATATATATATATTATATATATATATATATATATATATATATATATATATATATATATATATATATATATATATATATATATATATATATATATATATATATATATATATATAGATTGTTGGTTTTTGGAGTCTGTTATTATTTTATGTACAAATAAAATGAAAACATGATATGTATTTTAAATGGTAGACCATTATACATATTTTCCATATTTAGAACCGATCCGATTGAATTTGTGAGAATTTGTATTAGAATAATTGATTCCTTATACGGCTTTTCGCTTTGCGGCCAAGTTTCGTGGAACGTATCTAAGCCGTAAAGCGAGGTATGGGTGTACAGAATTTTCTCAAGTTTGTTTTCGAAACTGAACAATTTCTAATCTTCTATTCGATTATCATTGCTTTAAATATTTTAAATCGATGACAAAACAATAATTTTTCGTTTAATCCGAGATACCTTTCTTGTTAGAGGAGTTCGGGTTGAGCTGCGGTGGACGTGTGCGTTTGCGTTCTGCTCTATTTTTCCAGTTATTGTGTTTTTCTGGCTCAAACAAAGTTCAGTGCTACGATAAAGTGATTCAGAGTTGCGAAATAATCCATTGTGGTTTTTTGGAAGTCTCTGGATAAGTGTATCTAGTTTGATCATCCACTTGGAGAAAGCTATTTTTCTGTTGGAGAGACACTTGAGGAACATGAAAGAACATGTTTTTTGCGTGTGTATATATTCCATTCAACGATGCTCGTTATAAGTGTGAGTGTGTTAAGGAGGTGCAGACAAAATCTCGGTGGCTGCCCGAAGAGCGGTTGAATAATTTTATTCCTGTTGTCATTATAACGTGATTTTGTGCATGTTTAAATCTCTCAATTAATATGAAATTAATAATGTGATAGTGACGCGTATCTTGTTCTGTTTTGTGTATTTTTCCGTTTGTGTCCGCGCGTGTGTGTATGTGTGTTTCGCTTAATTTAACACAGCACAATCGCGAAACTTTTGATAGTGATTGTTTATACCGCAGTGGTCTTTGGTCAATGATCACATGTAGTTAGCAGTTTCAAAATGTATATTTTGACAGTGTGATACAGTGAATACAACCAGAGTGATGTATATTTTATATGAAAGAGTTTTTAATCCATAAGAACAAAATCTACATTCGGACAATAATTTGGTGAGATCATTAAAAATTAGTAGATAAAATTATTTTAGTATGCTCGATCATCATAATATATTGCCGATTTGTTTTGGATGAGCTGAGTTCTGTCGGTTACCTTCTCAGGTTTCATAAGTACAACTCTTTGCCGTCGCAATAGAAGCTCGATAAATAGTATGCTGGATAATTAACAGTTATTCCGGACGTGATCACCGGTCCGATTGATTTTAGAGAAGTTCTCTCAGTTACCTTATCAGATTTCCCAAAAATAAATAATGTAATAAATAACATAAACATAAATAACTAATAAATAAACAGAATAGAACAGCCGTTCCATAGGTTTTCTATAGGTTTTCTATAGATTTTCTTCCACAGGCAACCTAAAGCTTGTTATGACACATGAGATTTTCGGAAAATCGCTACTCTGAGTGATCGACAGTACGCGTTTACATAATCACATCACTTACCTCAGTAAATCCTGATTCTCACTTCTCCCACTAACAAATATCCCCTCCTTGATAAACACTAGGGAACCACGCTATAGAGGCGACCCTTCTGGCCTTCGGGCGGCGAATATCATACTAACAATCCTTCCCTTCCCCTGGTGACTGTAAGGACGTGGCCGGCGTCGTTATTGACCATTTAAAGCTCGAATCACCGAAAATTGCATAACGAGAATGATTTGCTAGTCCCAAGCGTCATTCTGAGTGTTCTGTGTGCAATTTCGTTGGTTCAGGTCGATCACGAAGAGCAACTACGAATTGTACAGTCTACCCAAGCTCAATCTCAAGCCCAACCCGAAATACCTTTCTTGTTAGAGGTCCTACTGGAACTGGATGAAATTAATTACGTACGATGTATATTTCAAAAATCGTTTCAAAAAATTACTTGGAAATTGTGGTGAATCACCCTGCCCCACTAATTTATTTGTCGAATGTTATGTGTAATTTACTCAGTATCGATTCAATTAATCAGGCCATATACTTGTCCGGAATATCGAATTGCGCGTTTGATGGTTTCCCTTGAATTGACTTTCTAATCTGATTTCATGGAAATTGCGACGCGCAAATCCTAACCCATGTAGAATGTACAAGACGGATGTTTTCGACATTCCCTCGAATATGAACAGTCTACTGTTTTCAACCAATGATTCGATCAGAAAAATGTAGATTCTGTATGATTTTCTCCTTACAATTTTTTTTTCAAATTTATAACTCAAACACACCGTTGTGCATTTCAATGAATCATATGTAACTGGCACTTATCGTCGAAATTGAAAAACCAACCACCCTCCCTGAAGGTGTAACAAAAACCAGTAGTAATCGAACGCCTGAGCAATACATTTGCATTACTATCGAAATAAAAACAATGACCATTGTCCAAGGGGAGTGAAGTGACCAAACGTTTGACATATTGTAGCTGCATAAAATTGCAAATTGAAACCAGCTGAGAGGCAGACTTGGGATGGAACACAACATTTCCTATTCATAGAACGCATTGAAATGCAAAATATTTCCCGGGCTGTTGTGCTGTTTAGTGTTTGTAATATATACAGAGCACTCTTTCGGTGGATTGCTATCAAACGTCAAATGGCCAATGGCACTTCAAACTTTTATGTGGCTGTATGATACATCGATGGAACGAGGAATCCATTGCTAGACCATCATTTAAAACAGCAAATTGATATTCGATATAATGAATGGCGTCAATACTCAAATTTGACTGCTGTTGTTCAAACATTATATATGCGAGTCTGCGTATTTATAGTTCGTCCGAACTTCATTAGCTTGGGCCCCTTGAGGAAACGATTGCGTCACCAAAACGAATTCAATTGCACACAAACAAAGGGGATGCTATGTAATGCTTTCCACGTGAGTTCCTGAAACAAACAGTGAAAAATTGCTCGACCATTTCATGTGGATGGAATTATTTAAAATTCTAAACTAAATAAAACCCACAAACAATCGAACGGTGATTTCCAATTCAATGATTGGTTCCCCTGGGCAATATTTCATCACTATAAACAATAGTCCAGTTTCTTTACCATAGCAAATACCGAAGGGTAGGAAAAACCAAACGGAGCTACTCGGTATTCAGTCCGGTAAAATAATTCCGACAAATTAGAACAATTATCTCTTGATTGGTCAGATGTTGCATTTTCTCTTTCCAACAGCTCAAAATTCACATATGTTATGCCTCTTTAATAACAGTACAAATTGAAAATAATTAACATTCTTATCGAACCCGTTTCATCACTATCACAATCGTTCAGCGCACTGATCCACCGAGGATCTCATGTTTCCCTTTGCCACAAAAACGAAAAAGCACTTCCCATCGGTTTTCTCCACCCGCCTCGAGCGCCCCGACGGGGAAAGCCACTAAATCTGTCACGTTTCCCTTCGGAAAGCAGAATGAAAATAAAAAAAAACAACAACAAAACACAAAGAATGACCCGATGCTACGCCCGCCGCCCCCCGAGGGGCTGTCCCTACCCGGCAGCGCTCGTGGGTCGGTGTACCCATAGACAATAAAATCAACTGCATATTTCAGTGCAATCCGGCACGGAACTGCAATGCTCGGGCGCTATAGTGCCTTGCCATTCGCGCGTCCCTTTCGCTGTAGCTGCTTTTCGGTTCGGGTATTTTATTTATAATTTTTATGTTCGTTTTAAGTTTTGATTTTCGCATCGGAGTTAAAAAAAAATAAAATAAAAATTAATATGGCTTCGGTAAAATATGTTAAGTAACAATGGAATAAAAATGTGGTTCCCCAACAACCTTCTAAATCAGTGAAAAGCACACTCAGCTCCACTAGATGATTTACTGCTTGCTGTCTGCCACCGCGTAGAGGAATTTGCATATTGCGTGGTGCAATCATTCGAAAGCAAATTGAAGAGGCACCGAGCCGGGCACAATCCGAATGGCGAATGCAAGGATGCGTGGAGTGTGGGTGGTGTGGTGGTACTTACCTAGATTTTCAACGTCACACGGCAGTGTGATCGTATCGCCTATGACGGCTCGTATCGACTGTGAGCGGGAGGTGAATTTGGGCTGAATCATCGGCGGACTGTCGATGAAGTCTGGATCTGACAGTGAGTCGGACAGCGAGTTTCCGAATGAAGTACCTGAAACACACGGAATAGAAGAGAGGGAAAAAAAGATAGTTAGAGATGGTTCCAATGATTCGTTCGAGGGTTTTAATCGGGGCAAGAGAAAACGGACGCCAATCAATCAGAGTACGGGCTCGAAAGTGGGCCAGCATTCACAGTGCGGATAAATCCATTCCATGGAACGCCAGATTCTCGTTGTTTATAGGGAAATCTTTCGAGAGCAGTTTACAAAATCTATAATTAGTCAATTCATGCGTGTTGTGGGTGGTTCTCGAGTGCGGATTGAGGTTTGGATTAGGAACAGAAACAATCTCGAGGTTTCATTTTCTAGTTTTCATTTTAGACATATCTTTGATCAAATAAAACGCTGGAACCCACTTTGAATATCTGTAATTTATTGCTTCCTTTGTTTACCATAGGGAAATTCCATGCCAAATTAACTTGCCGCTGTCTCGACCCTCTCGGTTTTTTGTTTCACAATTTGGACATAACGTGGCTGCTACCAAAAACAGCCATCTTCATTATTATATGACCAATTTAAAAATTAAAGGCGTATCAAAACTCACCAATCATTTTTAAAATTTGTAAATCGAATGCAAGCTGTCCAATTAAAAGTTTGTGCTCCACAAAGTAGTAACCTTTCAACCTTTTTTTGTAACAGAAAGAAGGAACAATATGGGCCTGATCACGAACATCACTGCCACGTACGCTTTCACGCCACTTACACTTCACTTAATTTTTTTGTGTCTATCATCATCATTGTCACGGACAGTGGCGTGTAAAAATGAACTCCGTGAAGTGAAAGTGTTCATTCCCTCATTCCCGTTTACAAGAGACATGTTGGTTGCATAATGTCGGGTATTTGAACGTTGTGTCGGTTGTATAATTTCGGACGTCCTTTCAACATGAAATGAAGAAAATCGATGTTGTTGCTTACTTCTCTATT
Organism: Toxorhynchites rutilus septentrionalis; assembly: GCF_029784135.1. Classification (NCBI taxonomy): domain Eukaryota; kingdom Metazoa; phylum Arthropoda; class Insecta; order Diptera; family Culicidae; genus Toxorhynchites; species Toxorhynchites rutilus. Next base: position 23,102,220 of record NC_073745.1, read on the forward strand.
ATTTCTTTTATTGCTGAGTGTATTATTGTAGAGGTCTATAGATAATTATAGGTACAGGTCGGACTCGATTACATGAGATTCGATTATATACAATTTGAAAAACAAATATTTTTTATGGTTCAAATATAACCAATTCCAAGAAAAAATGCAACCTTTCAACGTTATGGAGAAATTTAAGTGGCTAAAAAAATAATATAAATACAGTGGAGTAAAAATCTTTTTTTTTAAGATTTTGCTTGAATTTTCACCAGGAATTGTTTATATCGATATTGCATCGAAATTAAGAAAGATATAAGTTGCGCGCCAAATAACAAATTGTAGAGTTTGAGAGCTTTAATTTGATTGTAAGAAACAATCAAGTTTAATATGATTTTTTAAGGATAACATTAATGATAACGCATTTAAAATGACTAACTTTTAAATTTTTCACTTCCAAAATGTTATTCAAATACACTAATAGTTCCACTACTATATTCTATGGTAAATTTTCTAATCTTTCAAATGAACGCAACAGAATTGGATTACGTGGCGCACTTTTCAGTGTAGAATCAGTTTGAGGCAACCGAGTCCGAAACAAAAAAAAAAATCTATAACTCTGTCATTGTTGAAATTCGAACATATGCGCAGATGGATTTTTTCATAAAATATTATCCTCCATAACCTGCTGAATGGATTCGGATTTTCTATATGAGAAAGGTATTTTATAACTTTAGGGGGATGTATCAAAAATTAAATTCTTCTTTTATATTCAAAAAACGAAAAAAAATATGCATAACAAACGATTAAAAAAAATCAGTGGAAGAGAAATCAGATGGATCATCGTTTTGACGTAGGACTACGTCTTACATTAAGGGTGCTAAATCAGAAAACAGGTAACGTTTTTATGAAATAAAGTTAACGTTAATAACTATTTTCGCTGCGAGCGGATTTTAACGATTTGCATACCAATCGAATCGGAAACTTTCTAAGATTTGTTTGATATGCTATACATTACAATCCCATAATCTGTATATGGTTTAAGTTGATGAAAATTGGAAGTATTCCCATTTTCCCATACATTTGTTCTATCCATTTGTGCGCTTTCCCGAACAGAGCTGTCAATAACGAGCAACTTATGCAGTCGCTAGAATAGTCGGAGACGAAATCGTTGGATTCAAAGTCTCCGTAAATAAAGGGAAAGAAGAAGAAGAATAGAAACAACGAGGAGGGATAGAGAAAAGAGAATATTTGCGATGTAAGTAAGCTGTCGCTAGCGTATAAGTATTGCATCTCCTCTGAGGAAAATTCTTAGAATCTATCTGTGCCCGAAACAACAAAGGTTACTTATTCTGCTCGATTTGTGTTTTATGTTTCCCCTCGAGCTGTGAACGCTAGCGAATATTTCACTTGAAGTTTATCGCTGCAACTGTGTGCATCTGTTAGATGCGTGTTTGATACTTGTTGAATGGCGATGCACGGAAGATGCCTCTAGTTAAATATTTAGTGCAATGGGTGCATTGATATAAAGAAACAAATTGCGGCATATGACCAATTAGTGTATTGTTCTCGCGAAGGCAAGAAAAAATCGTTGCTTCTCGAAATGTTTCTACAAAACCACGCAAGCCATTAAACCATTTCTGGGTCCCGGAACTTTTTACTAAAGAGTTATGTATGAACTTTCGACGTATTCGCAAATAATATCCGAAATGATAAACCAACAAATTTCAAAAAAAAAAAGATTGCGTAGTCCTACGTCTTAGGCGGACGTGTCTCGGATACAACCCCTCGAATTTTTTTCTATGTTCTTGTTCATCTGTTACCTGTTTTTAAACTTTCGGTGAACTTTACCGGTTTTTACAGGATACTGACGGAAGTAATCGGAGTGTTTCCCGACACGTAGTTTTGAAGGATGGTTCGGCAAGAATGTTGCTCTACAGGTAAGCTTAATTTTGCGTTCACATCATGTAAGATGAGCTCGTCAGATTACATTCCGGTTACGGAAAATGGTCCGAACAATGTATCACCCCACAATATTCATATTTCAACAATATAACGTCTGAATTATTCAACTACAGTTCAACTACAAAATCAGGGGTTGACACCGGAATTACGGGTGCTACAATATGTGTGCAGTAGAGTGCCAATGGATGTATGGGAAAAAAGTGACCCACGAATTTTCAAAGCGAACTTGATTAAAAATGTTAATTCCCACGAAAATCTACTCTATGCAAAATATCAGCTCAATCGGACTTCATTTACGAGTGTCGCACAGCAGTCAAAGTTTGAGTTTTTTAAAAACCGAAAAATCACCCAAGGGGGGAGTAAAAGAAATCGAGGTCTTCAAAAAAAAAAAATTGTTCGATTCCAAATGTCTTCAAATTGCATGAAACGTCGAGATCTACTATCATCTCGATTTTTTTTGTCAAAAATCGACGCTCTGGGACATCAAACAAAAAGCGACCAAGCGCCAAAAAGTCAATTTTTGATAAACTTTGCAATTTTTGCATGCAATTCTAAGACACTTGGCATCACAATTTTTTTTTCGAAAACCCCGATTTCCTTTACTCCTACTTTGGGTGATTTTTCGGTTTTTAAAAAACTCAAACTTTGACTGCTGTGCGACACTCGTAAATGAAGTCCGATTGAGCTAATATTTTGCATAGAGTAGATTTTCGTGGGAATTAACATTTTTAATCAAGTTCGCTTTGAAAATTCGATATAGCCATTTTCATTGGCACTCTAGTGTGCAGCTATGGAATGTTATCGAAGTGTAAAACATAAAAAGGAACTAAATTTGATTAAAATTAGAAATTCATTATCTACACTTTTTCAAAACAATACGACCTAACTCTTCAGGAAATGACGATGAGTAATCCCCGTTATTTATTACGTACTAGCTGAGTGATTCCAATGTGATGCGTACCGGTTTTGCGGTATGTCATGGAACATTGTTGTCTATAGAAAGGTATATTATCAACCGTTCCACCTGCTCAGGATTTCTATAAACTTTTACTCTCTTCGTAATATGATCAGGCTTGATAGGCTTTTTTCTGAAAGACCGAAGCAATTTGATAATGTGCTCGATGCGGATTGTGTCTCGAGGTTACCCACGATATTTTTTTTATCCCATTTGTTTACTTATTAGGCTCATTAGCATTTCAGCTGTAACAGAGCCGGGTTTTAATCGTGTACATGTATATTAGGGTGGCAATGGATGTATGGGAAAAATTTCATCGTCGAATTTCAAAAACCGACCATGTACATTTTGTTTATTGGTCCAAAAAACGATCTGTGCAAAGTTTCAGCTCGATCGGACATGATTTAGTGCTGCCTCAAAGCGCTCACAGTTTTGATTTTTTGATCCTCGAAAATCTTCCAAGGGGGGAATTTTTTTTTTCGAGATAACACCAGATCTCGACGTTTCATGCATTTTTAAGTCATTTGGCATCGAACAAAAAATTCGATTTTCCAAATCTCCTTTACTCCCCTTGGAAGATTTTCGAGGATCAAAAAATCAAAACTTTGAGCGCTTCGAGGCAGCCCTAAATCATGTCCGATAGAGCTGAAACTTTGCATAGGTCATTTTTTGGGCCAATACACAAAATGTACATGGTTGGTTTTTGAAATTTGACTCGACCATTTTTGCTGCCACCTCAATGTATAATGTTTATGATTCTATAAATTATAAATGACACAGTATTAGTAGCCATTTAGGCGTTGGGTTTTTCTGTTCATTACACTATGGTAAATTACACAGTGACAGCCATTTAGGCGTAAGGGTATTCTTTCTGTTCTTCCATTGTTCAGCAGATTGGTCAGCGGAGACAGTTGATATTGATCGTTGTTGGGTTATTTATAGAACAGCAGCCCGATGTTTCTTGCAGAGCAGGGCAGTTGTATGGATGAAATCGATCTTTGTTCCACCGTGGATCGATCTCCATCGCTGATGAGGTTGCGTGGACGTAGTATTTCTATAACAACACAAAGATGATCAATTGAGGGCCCTGAGTTTGAACTCACGATCGATCGCTTGGTAAGCGAACGCGTAACCAAGTGGCTATGAAGATCCCCCTACCCACGATACTTGACGCTTGGGATTCTAAAAATAAATCGCTTTCCATTACATAAACCAATACGATACGAGAATTACTTTTTTCTTGCATGGTAGAGCAAAGTTTTTTGTAAGCAATGATCATACTGTAGATTTGAAACAGTTCATTAATTTCTGTACCTTTGTGCTTTTTTTTTGTTGAAATCAGAAACATTGTGGGAAACTGTACCTTTCTTCTGAAATATGTGCTTGACAATCGTCCAGTAGCGTTAGATCGCATTTGAGTTCAATTTGGTGGGTTAAATTCTTTTTCGACGAACTCAATATTGTTTTCTAAAAACCTTCCTAGAGTAGACTTAGCATAATGCACTGACGCCAAATCTAGCCTAACAAAAAGTGCTTCAAACTATGCTTCAAGCACTCGCCCAAATTAAAATTGAACATTTATTGGTCGGTATCTATAAAATTTACTTAGTCACGGCAATACATACACACACTCTTTACGCAGATACTTACAACACCGGATGCAGAAACTGATAATCTACGGCTTCAAAACAAAAACCCTGTGTAGCAGGTTGTGAAACAAAAAACAAATTGCATTAAACCAGAGCGAACCATAAACCAACAGCATGGCATCGGGGAATAGTGATCGTTTTCACCGAAAACATAGTTTTTTCCTATTTCTTCGAATCTTTACAATTTTTTTCTATTCCGGTCAGCTCTTGGAAACAGTTTTTTTTTTATCCAAAATATATATTTTATTAAGGCTCATATGGCGTCAGCCTAACGGGGCCGGGAGTTCAATATTTTGACAATGTTTGCTTAGACTATGTTAGTAATATGTAACCGATTACTCGCGGTTGACTCGAGGTTAGTATTACAAGTGTTCTCATAATTGGTATGTCGCAGTCTTCGATGCTCTGTACGTGTGCCCGACACGGGATACTTCCTATTGGGATGCAGCTGACCATTAATCAGCAACGCCACCCTAGTCTGTACCCCATATCTAGCGTGGTGCGTCTTTCTCGACTCGAGGAATCCAGGATAGAATGGTGGCGCAATCATCAGCTCGTGTAGAGTTGTCATGAGCGGTACAACCTTTGGCTCTTGTTGAATAATCAGTGGACTGCACAACCTTCGGCCCGTGCATCTGTAAAGAGTGTGTGTATGTATTGCCGCGACTAAGTAAAAGTTTATCGATCGGATAGGAGGGATATGAAACGGGGACACAACGAAGGAAACATCATTAAACGTTGACATCGGCGTTTCTGAGGAACAGGTATAGATGAAGCAGAAGATCAGGATCCCGGCTACCTAAGATATCCCGGACGGAGATATCCGATTGTCTGCCTTGTGCTCTCAGTGCTCTAGAGAGCTGAGAGCGAGCAGCATGGAACCGGATACACGACCAGACAACATGCTCGATGTCGTGGTAGCCATCGCCACAATCACAAAGATTGTTTGCTGCGAGCCCAATGCGATAGAGATGCGCGTTTAGGTTGTAGTGATTGCACATAAGCCGAGATATCACGCGAATGAAATCACGACCTACATTCAATCCCTTGAACCATGCACTCGTCGAGACCTTAAGGATAATCGTGTGTAACCAACGACCGAACTCATCTTCACTCCACATGCGCTGCCAACTTACGAGCGTATACTGACGAGGAATGTGGAAAAATTCATTATAAGCAATTTTCCTTTCGAAAAGTGTGCCTTCTAAAGCGCCCACCTTAGCTAGCGAGTCCGCTTTCTCATTCCCCGGAATCGAGCAATGAGAGGGAACCCATACTAAGGTAATCTTGAATAATTTTTCGACCAAAACACTCAATAGTTGTCTTATTCTAGTTAGGAAATAAGATGAGCGTTTATCAACCTTCATTGAGCAGATTGCCTCTATTGAGCTGAGACTGTCTGAAAAAATAAAATAGTGGTCGATGGGCAATGTTTCAATGATCCCTAATGCGTAATATATCGCACCCAGTTCAGCGACATACACGGAACAAGGATCTTTGAGTTTGAAAGAGGCACTGGAATTTTCATTGAAGATGCCGAAGCCAGTGGACTCGTTTATGAATGAACCGTCAGTAAAGAACATTTTATCAGATCCAACTTTCCCATATTCTGCCGAAAATATCGGCGGAATAGAATCGGAGCGTAGGTGATCTGGGATTCCATGGATTTTTTGTCGCATGGACAGATCAAAAATGACAGAGGAATTGCAGAAGTATGGGAAGCAAACTTGGTTGGAGATGCCTGGTGAAGGGTGCACGTCGTGGGTAAGGTACTCATAGTATATAGACATAAAACTTGACTGAGGAGTCAGTTGGACTAGATTTTCGAAGTTATCAATCACCAATGGATTCATGATCTTGCAACGGATGAGAAATCTTTAGGATAATTCTGTGAACCGAAGAGTAAGCGGGGGTACTCCTGCCAAAACTTCGAGACTCATCGTATGTGTCGAATGCAAACACCCCATTGCTATACGCAAGCAACGATATTGTATTCTCTCCAGCTTGAGAATATGAATCCTGGCAGCTGATCGGAAGCAAAAACTGCCATATTGTAGTATGATTTCAAACCCCGTTCCAAAGTCCATCTTAAAACTCCCAATATACAAATTATCCTTCTCCTCATAAGCAGTTGATTGTTTCAAAATAAATGACTCATGCGTGGTCACTTCAATTTACGATTCCCACGAAACATTCCTCAAGCGCAACTGCATTATTTCGTTAATTGTTTTTCTCCCACACTCGTCCATGCCAACATGCGCGGGCGATATGAATGCACCCTTACATCATGTCGCGCGCAGCTAAAGGCAATAAACCAGAAACCAAAACAAACCCAGTTCTATTCTGATTAAATACGCGACCGTACACAAAGTCGTCGTGACACTTTACGATTTCCCATGAAATCGATATGCGCGCTTATGAGCGCAGTAAGCAATTTTATTTCTTGACACCATTCACATCGAACACTGCATTCGATTGATTGGCTATTCCCCTTTGAAATCGACTTGGCTCCTCCCAATGAAACTCTCCACAAACTGTTGGCTAAGTTAGCTTAAGACACATGTAACTAGCATTAAGACAGTTCTTGTATGACACTCGACGCGGATGCACGCGTGGAGTGACGAGAAATGAATAAAACCCTTTTTGAATAAAAGTATAAAGCAAATATAAGACATGGCGACCGTGAAATTAAACCTGCAATCTTCGGAAGTGATTTATGTGAAGAATATTGAAAATAAGTACAAGGCCGCGTGTGATGAACAATATTGGTGATGTGAACAATATTATTGGCATTACAATATAAACTATATAATTACATGGCGAGTGGTAAACTTGAGTGCAATTACCGCCACAGCTCAATGGAAAAGCCAAAATAAAAGTATGAGAAGAAAAGTTAAGGAAAGGGAGAAAAATCCCCGAAGTTTGTGTAATCAACTTTAGCGCAGACTGAAAAAAAAAAATATATATGAAATATATATTTATTATGGACAACTGGACAAGCTTAAATAGTGAATATTAAGTGTCGTGCCAACAGGCGAGTGATAATTCGAACAGCAAACATTGGAACAATAGCGAAATCTAAACAAATAGTGCTGGGAGAAATTCAAAAAAGTGTTACAAACAATGTGATCGGAAAAGTGCCAGAAAAGCGGTGTAATATAAATACTGACACTGAATAGGAGGGAAACAAAATAAAAAAAAACTCCTTACGAAAATAATTTCAATGAAGATCAAACCAAAAGTGCTGGGAGAAAATCAACAGAGACAACTTATTTTCCCATGTGAATAAAATGAAAAGTTAACCTTAATAAGGAGAAACAGCAAGAGCAGCAGCGGAAAGTGTAACGCGAAGATAAATGAACAGAAGCAGGAACATCGGAAGGCGAGACCATTGTCAGCAATAAGGAACTGACAGGCGGGACCAACAGAGAGCAGAAGGAGCTAAATCTGGAATGAAACCGACGATATGAAGTAAGCAATTGAAACTGATGTATATCAAAATAAAACGTACAGCACTTATCGAACTGAACGCATAGGCTAGAATGATTATATGTTTCTTTATGAAGTGTTCGAATTACATACCCTCGGTTACAAAGTATTTATAAAAATTATTTCCAAATAATGAGTTTTGATAATAATATATTCGGTATAGAAACAATAAATTTCGATACATTTACCAATGACTATAATGTATAATGCATAATGAAAAACAATGCATGTAATTAATTGAATATGCTTCGAGAAAGTAGAAATGGGCCTGTTTGACAAGAAAACTATTCAAAATACAGGAGACCCACAAGTAAATATCCTAAACCACGTGGAACAACACACTTTATTCCACGAAACGCAAGAGTTATTATTATGGATTATACTTGCGATTTTATTAATATTTGCTTTCATTAAACTATACAAGAATTATAAGCAGTGTGTACGTAAAGAAGCACTGAAAGCTGCACAGTCGGCACAAACTATGGCATCAATTGCCTAAAGCTTTAGACTATATATGAATGGCCGCTAATAGAATAACTTAATATACAAAAATTACAGCAAAGAAATAATATCATAAGAAAATAATATAACGAAAATTATATATTATTTTTTTTTACCTCTACTTCAAAAATCTTATAAAAATGATTAAAGACGATTTTGAAGATTTTCTGAAATTATTAGCCGATGTAAGCAAAGGAAAGGGCGAAGGAGCTTTCGCACCTGATATAGTAGTATTTGGAGAAAATACTAAACTCGAATCGTATGAAGAATTACTAGACAGAATAGATGAATTACCCGGATGTGATCCGATTACGTGGCTAAAACTTCCCGGCCAGAAAGAGAGAAGACGACAAAGATTGGCCGAAGCAAAAAGGAATAGAAGGCAAATGAAAAATAATCAATAAAATAATATATATATTTTTTCGCAAATTTGTTCTTATCATTAGTCCGAAAAGATAAAATTCTGAGAATTTATGAATAAAAATGAGTCTTCCTAAATGGAACAACTAAAAGAAATTGAATCATATCTGAAAAAGGGATATCAGAATTTGAACAAAAATAAAAACAGACCAAGAACTTTACATAATATTGAAGTCAAAAGGCAACAGTTACAAGAAAACTTAGCCAAATATCGAACAATACTAAAATCTTTCGAGTATAGACTTGGAGCTTCAGTCTGGAATGACGAAGTTGAAACTTATGGTGCACTGAAACAAATATATCAGAAGGCCATCAAAATTTTAGATGAATCAGAAGTAATACAAAGGGAATACGATAGTGAACCAGAGACACTTGGTAAATCAAGTGGTTTACTAAAACCCTATAAATTAAGCACTGACGATTCACTATTGAGAGTGAAAAGTGAAATTAATTTAAAACAAAGAAAAATTAAATTTAAAATATTGACAAAAATTTTAATTTGGTATATTAAAATACACAAAGTATCCAACATGGCTCTTAATATTAAAACAGCCGCTGAATTAGCAACGCTGATACCCACTTATGACGGAAACGCAAGTGGTGTTAAATCATTTATAGACGCGGTGAACTTGGCAAAGACCATAGTTCCAATCGAAAGCAAAGCAGCCGCAATTCAAATTATACTGACAAAATTAACTGGAAAAGCGAGAAATTTATTCTCAATATCTCCAACGGATTATGACGAAATAGTCGCAAAAATCCAAACAAATTGCGAAGAGAAATCAAATTCAGACATAGCCTTAGCTAATCTGATGAATTTGAGACTCAAATCGACAAATGAAATCGAGAAATTCACTAAACAACTCGATGAATTGACAGATAAGCTCAAAGATACCTATATAAGAGAACAAATTCCCGACACAGTCGCAAGGAAAATGTCTCAAAAGGTAGCGATCAAAACACTTATCAAAGAAACACCCAACAGAGAGACCAAAATGATGCTGAAAATTGGCAAATTCGACAATTTACAAGAGGCCATCAACGTAATGGTAGAAAATGAAAAGGACAATACTGATTCAAACGCAGTCGTACTGCAGTCGATTAAGGCTAGACAACCAAATCATTATAACACAAACCGAAATTTCAATTACAGAAACCCTATGGTTTATGAAAGAAATAATCAAAGAAATTATTTCCATGGAAGATATCAAGCAAGATATCCAAATAACCTCAATAGAAACCTCAACCGACAATATCCCATTAACCATCAGTATCCTACTAATAGAAATTCAATCCAAAATTCCCGACAACAACCAAATTTCAATCAAAATTTACAACAATACCCTTTTCAACGAAATTTCAATCAAAATCAAAACAGAAACGTTAACAGAAATTTCAATAGAAATAATGTACCAGCGAGAATGTACGTAGTAAATCAGCAAGACATTCCTCGACTGAATAATCATGCAAACAATAATGGATTTCACCCACAAAACGAATCAGATAATACTTGCCAAGCTATGGTACCGTTCAACAACAATATTGCAAATAATGGGAACAATCAAGCAAATACCGATTATTTTTTAGCCAACCAGTAACAATTGCTAACAGATGTCGACTAACTGAACAATTGTTACGGACAGGCATACCGATTTTGACATTAAATTTAAATGCATCAAATTTTATCCAAGTCAAAGTGCACATGACTGGAAATAAAATATGCAACTTGATCATTGACACCGGTGCAGATATTTCGTTGTTCAAAGCACGAAATATTCTCCCAAATCAACATGTAAATACTAACAATAAGATTAAATTAACCGGCATTACGGAAAATAGTGTAGAAACATTAGGTTTAACAAATACATCTTTATGCTTTAATAATACATTAACTTTAAATCACGATTTTCACCTAGTTACCGCAGACTTACCAATTACGGCTGATGGTATTCTAGGTCGAGATTTTTTAATAAATTATAAATGTTTAATAGATTATGAACATTGGCTACTTACATTTAATATAGCCAATATACAAATTTCAGTACCAATAGAAGACAACTTAAATGAAGGCTTCATGCTACCAAGTCGTAGTGAAGTTATCAGAAGGATACCATATTTAAACATTAGAGAGGATATGGTAGTCCATTCAGAAGAAATTTACCCAGGAGTTTTCTGTGGTAACACTATAATTTCACCTTTAAAGCCTTATGTAAAATTTGTAAATACTACGAATAAACCTTTGTACATACATTATTCTAAATTTAAGCCTACATTAAGTATTTTAAACGATTATTCTATTCTTAATGTAAATACCAAAAATATTAATAATAAGAGATCCGAAGAGATTTTTAAAAGCATAAACACGGACAAAATTCCTCCATATGCTAAAGATAAATTTAAAAAATTAATTAATGATTATCAAGACATATTTTGTCTTCCAGAGGAGGATGTTACTCAAAACAATTTCTATTCACAGAACATTGTTCTAAGTGATAAAGTTCCTGTATATATTCCTAATTACAAGACGATTCATGCGCAACAAACCGAAATTAATCAACAGGTAAACAAAATGTTAGAGAGTAATATAGTGGAACCTTCAGTTTCACCATACAACTCTCCTATACTTCTAGTACCGAAAAAATCCCAAAATAATGACAAAAAATGGCGTTTAGTCGTTGATTTTAGACAACTAAATAAAAAAATTTTAGCAGACAAATTTCCTCTACCAAGAATTGACGATATTTTAGATCAACTTGGCAGAGCAAAATATTTTTCAACATTAGATCTCATGTCAGGTTTTCATCAAATACCTTTGGACAATGAGTCTAGAAAATTTACGGCATTTTCAACACAAAACGGACATTATCAATATACAAGATTACCGTTTGGATTGAATATAAGTCCAAACAGTTTTCAACGTATGATGACAATTGCAATGGCTGGTTTAACCCCAGAATTAGCTTTCATTTACATCGACGATATTATAGTCGTAGGATGTTCTGTAAACCATCATATTTCAAATCTAAATCAAGTTTTTGAAAGATTAAGATATTACAATTTGAAGCTAAATGCGCAGAAATGCAAATTTTTTAGCACTGAAGTTACCTTTCTAGGTCATAAAATAACAGAATATGGCATGTTACCAGATGATTCCAAATTTTCAACTATTCAAAATTATCCAGTTCCTAAAAATGCAGACGAAGTTAGAAGATTCGTTGCATTTTGTAATTATTATCGTAAATTCGTACCAAATTTTGCATTAATAGCAAATCCCCTTAATCAACTATTGAAGAAAAATTCACAATTTATATGGACCAATAGTTGTCAAAATGCATTCAACACCCTAAGAAATTCATTAATGTCACCAAGATTATTACAATATCCAGATTTTACGAAGCAATTTATATTAACAACAGATGCTTCAGATATAGGTTGTGGAGCTGTATTGTCTCAACAAACACAACATGGAAATTTACCAATAGCTTTTGCAAGCAAAACTTTTACACCTGGTGAAAAGAATAAACCAGTGATTCTAAAAGAATTAACAGCCATACATTGGGCTATTAATTACTTCAAACCTTACCTGTACGGTAGAAAATTTTTAGTACAAACGGATCATAGACCGTTAGTTTTCTTATTCGGTATGAAAAATCCAACTTCAAAATTAACTAGAATGCGTCTTGATTTAGAAGAATATGACTTTACAATTGAATACATAGCAGGAAAATCAAATGTAGGAGCAGATGCTTTATCAAGAATAGTAACCTCCTCTGATGAATTAAAAAATTTAAATATATTAGGAGTAAGCACAAGAGCGATGACTCGTAATTCGAAAAATAATTCAAATATGAAAACATCTGATAATCAAATTTCTGTACCACGAGAAACTGATCACTTCTCTACGTACATGACAAATAATCCATCAGAAACGAAGAAATTAATTAAACTCGAAACACGCGTCGACAAATATGGAATGATATTTTATTTAAAGAAAAACAATAAAATTATTGCCCAAGTGCATCAACAAATTTTACATGGAAGTCAGACATTAGAATCTGCACTTCTGAAAATAGAAGGAACAATGATTAAAATGAACCAAAAGAAATTAGCGCTGTCGACAAAAGACGAAATATTTAAAATGATATCAATTGAAAACTTTAAAATATTAGCGAATACTCAAGTGTATTCAATAGAAATTATTATTTACAATCCACCAATGTTTTTAACAAAAATAAAAGACATCCAAAAAGTATTGAATGATTACCATAACACCCCTACAGGAGGTCACATTGGTCAACATAAGTTGTACCTTCAAATTAGAGAAGTGTATAATTGGAGCAATATGAAAAGATCGATTGCAGAATTCATCAAGGCCTGTGAATTATGCAAACGAAACAAAGTCATAAAGCATACAAAAGAAAAACAAGTAGTTACTACAACACCAAATCACCCATTCGAAAGTATTTCAATAGATACAGTTGGACCATTACCAAAAAGTAACAACAACAATAGATATGTAGTTAGTATTCAATGCGATTTAACGAAATATGTCGTATTAATTCCAGTACCTACTAAAGAAGCAAACGTAATTGCTAAAGCATTAGTAGACAATTTTATTTTAACTTACGGAACATTTTTAACTTTACGTTCTGATCAAGGAACTGAGTATAATAACGAAGTCTTTGAACAGATCTGTGAAATGCTTAAAATTGAACAAAAATTTAGTACAGCCTATCACCCTCAGACGATTGGTTCTTTGGAGAGAAATCACAGATGTTTAAATGAATACCTGAGATCTTTCGTTAACGAACATCAATCGGATTGGGATGAATGGTTAAAATTCTATGCTTTCAATTATAACACAACCCCACATTCACACCATGAATTTACCCCTCATGAATTAATTTTTGGAACTAAAGCTAAATTACCACAAGAATTATTTGAAAAAGGAACTGAACCAATATATAATTTTGAACAATATAGTAAAGAACTAAAATTTAAATTACAACGATCTAATGAAATAGCAAGAACCAAATTAATTGAGCAGAAAATTCAAAGAGCAAAAAACTCAGAAAATGTCATTAATCCAATTCATTTAACAGTAAACGACAAAGTTTATCTAAAAATAGAAAACAGAAGAAAACTTGATCCATTCTATGACGGACCATATATAGTTCAAGAAATACTAGATACAAACTGCAGGATTCAGAACCCCAAAACAGAACATACACAGACAGTACACAAAAACAGATTGATAAAAATATAAAATCAAACAACATTCATTTTTAGAGAAGTTACTTCATTCGCAAAAACCAATTATATTACAATTATTTATAGAAATCTTTAGAAATATATCAAATTACCAATATTATACAAAACCACATACCATTGTTTACAATATACCAACAGCTTTGGAAAATAAAAGTTTAGAAACCTATAAAAAGTCTATAAAATATTTGTAACATTGAGAGAAGCCAAGGAATAATTAATCCATAATCTGAATACTAAGAATGATTCCATTGCATTACATCATTCTCTTAAAGAGGGATGGTGTAGTATGATTTCAAACCCCGTTCCAAAGTCCATCTTAAAACTCCCAATATACAAATTATCCTTCTCCTCATAAGCAGTTGATTGTTTCAAAATAAATGACTCATGCGTGGTCACTTCAATTTACGATTCCCACGAAACATTCCTCAAGCGCAACTGCATTATTTCGTTAATTGTTTTTCTCCCACACTCGTCCATGCCAACATGCGCGGGCGATATGAATGCACCCTTACATCATGTCGCGCGCAGCTAAAGGCAATAAACCAGAAACCAAAACAAACCCAGTTCTATTCTGATTAAATACGCGACCGTACACAAAGTCGTCGTGACACTTTACGATTTCCCATGAAATCGATATGCGCGCTTATGAGCGCAGTAAGCAATTTTATTTCTTGACACCATTCACATCGAACACTGCATTCGATTGATTGGCTATTCCCCTTTGAAATCGACTTGGCTCCTCCCAATGAAACTCTCCACAAACTGTTGGCTAAGTTAGCTTAAGACACATGTAACTAGCATTAAGACAGTTCTTGTATGACACTCGACGCGGATGCACGCGTGGAGTGACGAGAAATGAATAAAACCCTTTTTGAATAAAAGTATAAAGCAAATATAAGACAATATTCTAACACTGATAATATCGTTGTTTTGTACAACTGAATGAGGTCTCCTGGATGGGCACCCCACCATGTTCCGGTTATTGTTTGGAGAAAATTGATTCTTTGCTGGCATTTCTGTTTCAAATACGCAATGTGTCTCCCCCAGGTACACTTAGAATCAAAATATATACCCAGGTATTTGAAAAACATAGAGTGTTGGATCGTTTTGCCGGATAGGTGAAGCTGGAATTGGGCGGGTTCGTGCTTCCTAGAAAAAACGACCATTTCGGTTTTCTCCGTAGAGAATTCGATACCCAGCTTGAGGGCCCACGTGAACAGATTGTTCAGGGTATCTTGAAACGACTTTTGCAGAACGACGGGATTAGTACCCGTGATGGAAATAACTCCATCGTCTGCAAGTTGTCTCAGCGTGCAGTCTCTAGTTAGACAATCATCCATATCATTGACGTAAAAACTGTACAAGAGGGGGCTTAGGCAGGAGCCTTGTGGTAGGCCCATAAAACTGTAACGAGAAGATTTCGAGCTGCCATGAGAGAAAATCATGTGCTTTTCTGACAGTAAATTGTACAGGAAATTGTTAAGAATTGGTGAAAGTCCACGATTATGAAGCTTCTCTGAGAGAATTTCCATGGAAACTGAATCAAATGCCCCTTTGATATCGAGAAAAACGGAAGCCATTTGTTCTTTGCGAGCAAATGCGATTTGGATTTCAGAAGATAGCAGCGCGAGACAATCATTTGTCCCTCTACCTCGGCGGAAGCCAAACTGCGTATTTGACAGCAAATTGTTTGTTTCGACCCACTTGTCCAAACGAAGTAGAATCATTTTCTCTAACAATTTACGAATACAGGATAACATTGCAATCGGCCTATACGAGTTGTGATCGCAAGCCGGCTTGTTGGGTTTTCGTATGGCTATCACTCTCACTTGCCTCCAGTCATGCGGGACAATATTCAGCTCCAGAAACTTGTTGAACAAGTTCAGCAAACGCTGTTTTGCCAAGTCGGGAAGATTCTTCAACAAGTTGAATTTAATCTTGTCCGACCCCGGAGCTGAATTGTTACATGAGAGAAGGGCAATTGAGAATTCCACCATCGAAAAATTCTCATAATCGCTTTGAAGTGGAATGTCGCGTACGACGTTTTGTGCAGGAACGGTGTCAGGGCAAACCTCACTTGCAAAGTTAAAAATCCAACGGTCAGAGTATTCCTCACTTTCGTTTGTATGGTTCCAGCCACGCATTTTCCTAGCCGTATTCCAAAGAGTGCTCATAGCGGTCTCCCTTGACAAACCATTGACGAACTTCCGCCAATATCAACGCTTTTTTGCTTTAATCAAACCTTTTAGTTTGGCTTCTAGAGCTTGGTACTTTAGAAACCATTCCACTAATCCAGTTTTCCTGAATTTTTTGAAAGCGGATGATTTTTCAAGGTAGACCTTTGAACACTCCTTGTCCCACCAAAGTGATGGAGGACGACGTCGGAAAGTGGTAGCCGGTACACGTTTCTTTTGAGCTTGAAGTGCGCTTTCGTAAATCAAACTCGATATAAAGTTATACTCTTCGAGTGGAGGAAGTTCATGCATTGAAACAATTGCTTCAGATATTATTTCCGCAAATGTTCTCCAGTCAATATTCTTCGTGAGGTCATACGAAATATTGACTGACTCACGAGAGCTTGATTCATTAGCGATCGATAAAATTATTGATAGGTGATCACTACCATGGGGATCTTGGATTACCTTCCACATGCAATCCAGGGATAACGAAGAAGAGCATAGAGATATGTCTAGCATGCTTGCCCGTGCAGGAGGGTTGGCTATTCTGGTTGCTTCCCCAGTATTCAAAACTGTCAATTTGAAGTTGTCGCACAGATCATAAATCAAAGTGGCACGGTTGTCATCGTAGAGTGATCCCCATGCTGTTCCATGGGAGTTAAAATCACCTAAGATTACCCGCGGCTCCGGCATTGCCTCGATAGTATCAAAGAACTGATGGCGGCCTACCGTAGTTCTGGGAGGGATATATATCGAAGCAATGCAGAGGTCTTTGCCATTGATTTGTGTCTGGCAAGCAACAACTTCAATGCCTGTCATCGATGGGAGAGTGACTCTATAGAAGGAGTGACATTTTTTAATCCCCAATAGTACGCCACCAAACGAGTCATTTCGATCGAGGCGAATAATGTTGAAATCGTGGAAATTCAGCTCATCGGCTGAAGAAAGCCATGTTTCACAGAGAGAAAATACATCACAGTTAGAGCTGTGAACTAAAAATTTAAACTGATCTAGTTTAGGAATAATGCTTCTGCAATTCCACTGTATTACAGTGGTCAAATCCTTGACCTCTTGCACTGAATCAGGCATCGAGGGAAATGAACGCTGCCAAAAAACCACATTTTTCTTTCAAAAATGTTCTCACAATCGGAAGCAAACATAAAACTATGCTTTTAAGAGGGTCGTTTATATTTAAAGCATTTAAAATGTTGTCCACCAGGTCAGAGAGCGCAAGCAAGCCAGATTGTGGCTGTTGCCTCGACCGCGAAAAAGGAGCAGACGTGTTGGGAAGTGCTGAGGACCCCTGGTGCGTAGAAGAACCGCTTAAACCAGGAGGTACTTGCTTCGGTCTATTCTCAGCACGTTCGATTCGAGTTTTCATTCCAACTTGGGAAGTTTCGGTTTTCAATTCAAGTCCCGATTTGATGATAAAATCACACAAAAAGAGTCATATAAACGAGGAGTTGCACAAAAAGGGATCGCACAAAACCAGGTTTGTCTGTATAGTATACAAATTATATACAATTATATAATTTATTTTTATTTTTAGTTATTTTTAGACTCATTTAATGTGATAAATCAATAAACCAAAACATGTGCTAAACATTTATGTTGGGTGCAGAGTAACTTCAATGCTCCAAAGTAGTATTACTTGCGTAATTTTTATTATTTAATTGAGATTTCAATGCCAAATAACTGTATTTCGAGTGAAAAACTCGAGAAAATGCGTGTACTAGTGAAAATCGGAAGAAATTCTCTTAACGAATAATTCCTCGGCCAGAACGGGAAACGAACATGAACCCTCCGACATGATATGTGTATGAATAATTCGTCAAAAGTTTTACACACTCCAGGCCCCTCCTCCGCATACAATAATCAATCCTCCAACAACGAAACATTCAAATCGATGGAAACGACGAAAATGGTATCGCGATAAGTCATTGAAATTATTGCCATCTATATCATTGTCGCGGCATCGGTACCCGGTCCCGGAATATTCCGGAAACAGCGATATCATCGATCAAGGGACTAGAATATTGATGGCACACAATATTGCGCTGTTCCAGAGGAATGGTTCCATATACACACTCACTCACGCCGTTGGCACCGGAATATGAATCGGTTGCGGTTGGTGGCGGTCTCCTGGTGCAAATCAAGCACCCCCAGAGAGCGCACACAGCGCAAATATGAATCAAACATGACGAATTATGGCAGAGACAACAAACATAAAATAACCTCGTCAATATTTGAGTTTGCCTGAATGCGAACTGTAATTTTGTTTCATTCCGCACGGCAGCCGATGCTTACAGCACGATTGCCGCTTGTTTAATTATGGCTTTGCGATGATGAAAAGCCACTTCCTGCCAATGCTTTTGTCGAATTGTGCTGCGTTCAGTATTTCCCAGATGCTCTAGTTGCTTGCTTTTAATCAAAACTTTTCCAGTGGACCCACCGCTTCATGTGTGACTGAAAATTTGAAGACCGCATCCAAATTTGGGGGGGAATGTTATTGACTAAACATAACCTGCGGTTATTACACATCACGTTGTCGAGGAAACAACTGATTAAAAGTCAGCACTCAACGTTTTCCCGGTACCTCATTAATTAAGACTTGATATCCAGGATTTGTCGTTCGGTGCCTCCCACGGCTCATATAAAATTCATGAGCGCGCATTTTCGTTCGAAATAAGAAAAAAAAACTTCTGAAAACATTTTATGACATCTCTTCATACCCTTCAAACAGGAACAAACTTTTTATGTTTGCAATGAAGTCAACAGACTTGAAAAACAAAAACAGAAAATCAACACTAACATCTTGATACCACTTTACGGCCCATTGTGAAATCGTTAAATGGAACGGACATCATGCAACGATTCCCACTTCGCTCAGACGCGTAAGGAACACTGAACTCCCCCTCACCAAGTGGCAGCAGAAGCAGCTGGGGAACTCGTTGCTGTCAAATATTCGCAAAACAAAACCTACAACGCGCACTTCCCAGCCGAAACTTTCACACCCACTAAGCACCTTTAGAAAAATGTGTTGCGAAGTATACATTCCTGCCTCTATTATGACTATGACTATAGCGGGAGTCTCGGCATCGGGGAAATATAATGCAGGAGGAAGTTTAATTTTCAATTTACGGCCCATATCTACATGCCTCCCCATTAGTGGCGAAGGATCAACTCGCGAAGGTACTCGCAGACGTGACGTGGGACGCGGTAAAGAAAAGTGAAAAACTTTGCTCCGATTGTTCGTTTACCGTCACCTGCAGAAAGAGCACTGCAGTTTGGGTGGGTGGTTGGTAGCAACACCTGAACAAAGTTTGTTAGCGTGAATTTGGATGGTGGGAAAACAATTGGTTTCAGTTTATTTTGTTTTAAGTGCGAAACGGGAATGGGCGTTGAAAACAGAATAACGCCAATTGAAAACGTGTATTGCTCGATGTATTTCGAATCAAGGGGAAATTGCAGTTTTATTAGATTTCATATGCATGAATATGTTTCAACACCGTTCTATGGGTAGGTACATAATGTGTGGTATGCAAATGAAATTGATACAGAAAAACAAGCGATGCACAAACTGAGAATAATAAAAAAAAACTATTTTTGGTAATTTTTTTTTGTACGATTGTGAGCCTAGCGTTTGGGAGACATATGTTATTTTGTATACTAATTCGTGATATTTAGATATTTTTGTAATCCATTTTTTACAAGCTCAGTTACATTGGTTTTAATGAACCAAACTATCAAGGGGTTATTCTAGTGTAGAGACACGAATTTCGGACGTTTTTCCGAGCTCCGTAAAAATAAAACAAAGAATATGTCTACTATCCATTATATCATAATTTGTTCATCTATCTTTTAACAATATAACCAAAATTGAACGGAGAAAAAATATTCATAACTAGAATAGTTAAGAGAAGTGAGCCCTACGGGTTATCTGAAACAAAAAAAAATGAAACAGATTCTGAATCAGTAAAGATGCCGCTATCGCATAGACCAAGTCAAAAACATCTTTTTTGACAAAATGGCAGTCAAACGGCGGCAACAAAAAAGGGTTCAAAACGTTTTTTCTTACGTTTTCCGATTTTTTAATAAGAGTAAAATTTCAAAAATATCATTTTCAGAGGTTCATGCGATAGAGAGATGCTTGCAGATTGTATCCATATAAATTCGACATTAATCGGCTCAGTACAACTTGAGATATCGTGTACGCCAGTTTGAAAAAACTAGTTTCGAGAAAAACGCGTTTGAAGTTCATTGTTATGGCCGTACCAGGTAAGATAGCGCATCACTAAAATGGCTCTAACTGGGGTAATAATAGGATTTTCGATTAGTCCCTTCTAGGGTATATTTTTGAATGCCTAAACTACAGAAATGTGAAGGAAAAAATTTATTTTTTTCAAATGTCTATCTGAGAAGTGGTATATTTGTTCATTATCGCAAACAACTAAACTCGTATTTTTTTATTTCTTCTTTAGGGTGATCCGAAAAATCACTTTTTTTCACTTTTTTCCTAAAATGCCTTTTTTCAAAAAATCATAACTTTTGAATCACTAAATGATCGATATACCAAATTGAATCCAATGAGCTAGCCTTAAAATATTGAATTTGCTAAAAAAAATATTTAATTTTCGTAATAATTGATTGTAGTCGTTTTTTATTGTTTTCGTGACTTTGGACTAAAGGGCGCTATCAGAGATGCAATTTTTTCGTTTTTTAGTTATGATTTTTCAAAGTTAAACGATGGTTCAAAAAAACAAATTTTCCCCATTTTCCACTACGAAAAATCATAACTTTCGAACTACTGGACCGATTGAGATAATCGACATATATATATATATATATATATATATATATATATATATATATATATATATATATATATATATATATATATATATATATATATATATATATATATATTTATATATATATATAATATATATATATATATATATATATATATATATAAACATCCATTTCAAACATCCACGTTTTCTTACTAAGTGAACGTTAGTGAGTCCAATCACTGAACTCTTCATTGATTGATTACCCTTTGACTCTTTACAATTTCCTGTTACTGTTAATTGTCTATTACTTCCACAAAAAATCGTCCTTATATTATAATATAAAATTATTTTCAGACACAATTCTTGTTCACGATTCCTCAAGCATTTGGAAAAAACATGTTTCTCCGTTGCATTGAATACATGTTTGATACAGTGAATATTACAAAATAAAGACACCTCAAATCGGACCATTACTTCCTCGGGTTTAGGGCACACCAACACATTTGGCCTTCCATTTTGGTTTATCTAGATAGAAGATATAGCAATGCGTTATTCCGTCTGATAATCCTTTTCCACTTTCGAGCAAAAATCAGTTTCGTTAGCGCCAACATCAAATGGACTAACAACGCTTAGCTAATTGTCCGAAATTTTTTCGGTTTTTCTTCACACTATATTGAACTACAAGAAGAGACGAATACAACAAAATAAAGAAGGCTAAAATTGGACCATCCCTTCTTCGGGTTTTCCGCTTACCAACAGATTTTGCATATACATATACATATATATATATATATATATATATATATATATATATATATATATATATATATATATATATATATATATATATATATATATATATATATATATATATATATATATATATATATATATATATATATATATATATATATATATATATATATATATATATATATATATATATATATATATATATACTAGCTAACCCGGCAAACTTCGTCCCGCCCATTTACTTGATTAATTCTCGAGTAATGCAGAAATTTGTATTTTATTTGTATGGCAGCCACCCCTAACAGAGGGGGGAGGGGTATCTAACCACCATAGAAACATTCATTGCACTCTAAAGTTTCCATATGCCTAATTTGGTTTAATTTGCTTGATTAATTTTCGAGTAATACAGAAATTTGTGTTTCATTTGTATGGCACCCCCCCCCCTTTGAGTGGGGGATGGACTGTCTAACCATAATAGAAACATTTATTGCACCTTGAAACTTTCACATGTTTCATATATATACATATATATATATATATATATATATATATATATATATATATATATATATATATATATATATATATATATATATATATATATATATACAGGGAAACTTCGATATAACGTACATTTTACCTCGATATAACGAACACATTTTCAAAGTCCAAAGGTATAATTTATTAAATATTGTTTTTCTGAAAGAACAATAAATTATCTGTATTTTGACACTAAAGCTTGATTCGTACTTTTAACCAATCTCGAAGTACAACTGTTTTGTGATTCCGGATTCTAAATGAATCAAATTTTAATCAACAGTATGAAGGGAAACATCATGAGAAAGGTTGGTTTTGTGTTCTAGTTGAATTTATTTATTAACCTTACTCAAACAGCAACACAATAATGTAATAAAAGCTATATTTCTGAGCTATATTTATAGCTATATTTCTGATATATATATATATATATATATATATATATATATATATATATATATATATATATATATATATATATATATATATATATATATATATATATATATATATATATATATATATATATATATACACTAGCTGACCCGGCAAACGTTGTTCTGCCGAATAAATTGTTTCTAGTAAATATTTTGGTAATTCAATAAACAATAACTAATATATTGTACGTATGTTTGAATGGTTTTACGTTTTCGATCCATTCGTTGATAAAAATCAAACGAATATGTGGCGATAAGAGCTATGCCATATAGAGTAATTGAGCGCTTTGGACGATGACCGCCAACAATAACAAAAAATCAAATCATTCAAACCATCTTATTTCAATGTATTTCATTTACGTATTTCATGGGTTTGATGTAAAATATGTAAATAAGTAAAAAAAAGAATAATGTTAATACATAAAATGTGAAGTGAAAGAAAGTAATATATTTTTATCTAAAAGTTTAAAATGAAATAAAGAAAATCAATATTGTTTTTTTTTCAATTACGGTTTCGTTAGTGAAAAATAGGTTTTCTGAATGGATAGCCAAAATCATGACTGTTGGGTCCCGTTCATGGATTGTGAAACCAAAGATATGACAACTTCATTGGTGTTGATATACTGGCCAATTTGTTGGCGCATTATTTTATCGTTGTCATTCAATCGAGAAGTAGTCAAATCGATATTCTGAATTTGAAACACAGTAATATTGCTTGCCTTATTCACGGACTTTTATACTGCTTTTCGCTGAACAGCGAAACTCAACACTAATATAAACATTAAACGTTTTGCTCAGCTGAGACGAATGTGGTTATACCTAACGATTTTCAGTCCGTCAAAGTCTGCGTTACTGATATTTGTCAATGGTTGTCCGTTTCTTCGTTTTTACATTGGATATTCACCTACCCTTGTGATCGTGTTTTCCATCTGCAACGCAAGGCGGTAAAAGCTTCAGATCACCGCATAGGCCATAAACCATGTTTGGGGGGAACAATATCAAACACTAACCCATATCCCGGAATCCGATTGGTCTGAAAGCCGATCGGATTCCACGATTTGAACGAAATCGGCTTTTGCATTCTTAAATCTGTTCGACTCAAATTTAATCGATCCATGGAAATGCAGCAACCTTGCCTTAATCAAAAACAGAAGTTGTGGAGCAATCTACTCTCTATCCGATTAGCAAACCGAAAACAATTTTACATTGGTAACATTTGAATACAGATTATTTTTTCATGTTACTTGAATACTTAGATGTCATAGTCCTGACCCTAACTCAACTTTTTTTTTTTTCTATATTTTTTAACTACATTTTCGCTAAAACTTTATCCATAATATAAAAAACATTATCATACAGATATTTTGAACACTACCCAATTGTAGAAAATGTGTCACTTTGTTACATACAAAACATATTTGGAAGAGTATAGCAAATTTCCATCAATATTTTTCGTTTAAAAAGTGTGTTTATTCCACCCAAAATTCCGTTTCTATTTCACAGAAATAGAACACGAAGCTCAATGTTGTTAAGTTTTTTATTTGGATATTGTGTTTATCGCATTTCGTTTAAAATCGTGAAATAAAAAATAAAGAAAATGGGACGGGGTTAAAAGGATGAAAATTTGGGTTTTTATTATTTTTTTTCTGGAACCAAATTTAAATAAAAAAGTATACAGCCCTGCGCTGACAACCGTTTGACATAGCTGTCAACCAAAGCGTCATATCGTTAGTTGAATGTCTGCCATTTTACAATATGAATCGTTTTACGGACGGATTTTGGTCCTCATGGATGGCCTACAGAGCACACAATCGCTAATGTAGTGCGTAAATTCGAACAAACTGGATCCGTAGCGGATATTATGAAACCTGTGCATCATCATAATATGCGTTCGGCCGAAAATATTGCTGCTGTTGCTGCCAGTGTGGAGCATGACCCGAATGTTTCGATTCCACGGCGTGCTCAGCAATTGGGCTTGTCAAACACATCATTGTGGCGAATTTTGCATTTGGACTTGCACCTACATCCATGTTAAGTCCATCTGGTACAAAAATTAGAGCGCGGTGACCATGGAATGCGTCGGGCATACGTCGATTGGGTGAACGAACAACAGCAGCAAAATGCTGAATTTTCGCATCAAATTTTCTTCAGCGATGAGGCACATTTCGAGCTCGGTGGCTATGTGAACACCCAAAATTTCCTTATATGTGGCTCAGAAAATCCACACGTGATTGTTGAGAGGCCATTGCATCCGCCAAAAGTCACTGATTGGTGCGCATTATGGTCTGGTGGAGTCATCGGGCCGTATTTCTTTGAAAATGAGGACGGTGAGACGGTAACTGTGAATGGTGAGCGCTATGGCCGCATGTTAACCGATTTTTTTTTGCCACAAATTGAAGATATGGATACGGATGACATGTGGTTTCAGCAAGACGGCGCCACGTGCCACACAACACGACCGAACATGGCCATATTGCGAACGAAATTTGAGGGACGCATAATTTCGCGTTTTGGTGATGACAATTGGCCGTCTAGATCATGCGATTTGAACCTGCTAGACTTTTTTTTGTGGGGTTATGCGAAAGACCGTGTCTATGCCAACTCTCCGCAAACTCTTGAACATTTGAAAGACAACATTCGTGAAGTTATGACCGAGATACCGCCCCATATATGCCGAAAAGTCATCGAATATTACCTGTTCCGTATCAAGGTGTGCGAGGAAGCTTTTTTCTTTGTAATAAGAGTGCCTCATTTACAAGTAGGTGCGTCCTTGATGAGAGCACACGTTCATTAGAAATGTATTCTCCATCCAGCTTAAGGTGCTCTAACAACGCAGACTGATTAGAACACCGTAGAAAACTCCGATTTAATTAGAGTGCAGGGTTTCAAACTTTTCCAGAGTGGAGAAACAAACTTTTTGAGCATTCACTTCTACAAAGGCATCAATACGAGCATATTCGCTTCCTTTGGAAGAGTTTGATTTTCACTATAATGGTATGCTCTGCTCATAAAATGGAATTAGAGTCATGTCTGTTTGTTTGTTTGTTCAACCGTTTTTATTCTTCTGTTTGTACAATCATTGATTTACATCACAACTTGTATATTTGATTCCGATGAAAAAAACACAATCTAACTTTGTTTTCACACAAAAAGCAGGAGAAAAAACACAAAACAAATCAAATATTTCCAAGAAAAAAAAATCTATATATTCTATTGAATGCCATTAGTGGTAAACGTTGTCACGTTTTGCTCGGAAGAGAAAATTAATTGAACTCAATTACAGTTTATGATAAGCATCGAGAGCACTGGTTTGGGGCGTACCGTCGTCGGAACACGAAGCCATAATAATAGCCGCTTGTGTCCCTCCTACTTCTGATCCAGCCAGGACACACCGCCCACTACCTTTCGGACAAATGAAATCGGCCGTCCATAACATACGTTTACCCGAGTCGAGATGATTGATTTTTAACTGGATTATTGCAATTAACTGGCCGGTCTTTTTCCTGGTTCTCCCGGTCCGCCAGTTAGAACGATTTAATATCGGCGGTCGAGATTGGTGATACGTTATGAAGAGCCCTGGACGGGCTTAATCCCCTCGATTGAAGTTCGCTTTCAACTCCACCCGCCCACATTCAGACAAAGCTCTAATGTGGGACGTTCTCAGCAATTACGCAGTTGGAAATTATGACGATCGGTGCTCCTGTGCACGACGACGACGACTACCAACGGGCGGTTGATGTGTTCAATCCGATTAATTTTACCTGGCCCACCTCGTTCGCACGGTGGATCAGTTGGAAACTCAAGTGTTACGTAAAACCATCATGACCTCGCGGAGCCATTTCTGCATTCCCGTCATGCGCTATTTCCCCCCTCCATTTGGACGAATATTTCCAGCGTTGTTTTTTTTTTCTCCCATCTCATACCATACCAGTTCTGTTAAAATAAATTATTCATCCGCGTGATAAGTAATAAAAAAAGCCGATTACCCGGAGAAGAATAACACCCGGGGCTGGGAGGCGGCGGAGGCGGTGGTGCGTGCAACAGGACCCGCGAGTTACGCACGATGAATGAGATTACTGGAAAATAAAAGCAAAAAATTGCTATTTGCGCCGTGGGAAATATATGAAAAAGGTGCGACATTGGTGCGTTCGACCTGCTGCTGGCGATGCCGCGCGCGGCCATTAGCCATTCCCGGGAAGAGTGGTGACACTTTCGGTAGCGGATTTTCGGTGAGCACTCGGAATCTGGGTAACCGTGGTTATTTACTGGGTTTAATCTTGAGGGTTTGTGTAGATACAAGGTGAAGATTTATCTCCGTTCTACGCAGCTAGGGAAAATTTTATTATGAGAAAAATGATGAATAATTTTGGTATCATCGTGGTTCGTCTTACAATAGATATCCCGAAAATGGTTCTAGAAGATTTAGATTTTTTTATCTGGTAAAAACACAAGAATTTTTAAGGAAATCAAAAAATATTAGATCTTCAACAAATTGTACCTTTCAACATGCCTATTCGGATATTTCGGTTCATTCGTTGCATTTTTTTTATCTTAGCACAACTGTTGGCGACAGCGATTCAGTTATGTTTAACTGGATTCAAATTTTGCGAGCAACAATATATTCGATGAAGAAAAACAGAATCAAAATGTTCGTCAATTTTGTATGTAGAATCGAGTTCAAGCCCAAATATTAATGATTTATTTGCAAGGCATTGACAATATATTAGAAAACCTTGTCAGAATAAGTATGTATGTTACGTACGTTAAGATTGAATTTGGGAAGCACAATATCTTGTATTTATTTTTCAATTATACAGCAACGCATAGTGTTCTGTACAGTTAAATGTGACACTAAATCAGCATACTTCTTCCACTTTTAACGCATCATTTTTTAATACTGTTTATGATTTTTTTAGTTTGAATTGCATCTTCTGGACATACCCCGATTGAAAATACCACGTATAATTTATTATCTTTCTTCTTAGGTCACATTCTCAATTTCCCGTTTTTTAGAGTTGACGCCCTTTTTGACGGTTATTTGTTCAGCAATTCCATAAAAAAAGAAACTCCTCCGACTTGTTTTTCCAACCTAAATTTATATGTCCAAGTGCCTAATGTTTCAGCAAGCGTCAAGTATATTTATTGACAAATTTAGGGGATCAGTGTTACCCCCATGGGGTGCCGGTTTCACTGGTTGGTGAACTCTGTTTTTACGTCAGCTTTGAAAATTGACTATTACTTGAAAAATTGCCGTTTAAAAGCGCTGTTATATCTTATAACTCATGGAAAATAATCTAGACAATGATTTTGTGAGGGAAACATAACAATATGTGCCCTCAGATCTCACAAAACAATACTTTCCCTTGTGGGACCGGGATTTGCCTATTTCTTCTTCTTCTTCTTCTTCAATGGCACTAACGTTCCTAGAGGAACTTCGCCGTCTCAACGTATTATTACTTGCGTCATTTTTATTAGTACTTAGTTGAGATTTCTATGCCAAATAACACGCCTTGAATGCATTCTGAGTGGCAAGCTCTAGAATACGCGTGATCACAGTGCAAGTCGGAGGAAATTTCTTTGACGAAAAATTCCCCCGACCAGAACGGGAATCGAACCCGAACACCCGGCATGTTAGTTATGACGCTAACCACTCGGCCACGGGAGCACAATTTTTGCCTATTTACAAAATCTAAAATTCAAAATGGTCTGACCAGCAGAAGTAAATATGTTCAAGCCTCAAGAGATATTATATTCAGTATTTCAAGAACATCAGAACATCATCTGGATGTTTTGCAGGGTTTGTAAGTCGAACGAAGCACCATTAGTCGAAAGAAAATTCATGAATTTATCATCATAATAACACACCACACAACAAGACTATCATTTTGAACGAATCCGTGATCAATGTCAATATCGGCTCCAGCTTCCAAAGATATTTATTTGTTAAAAATAAGATAGTCAGAAATTCGACTGAAAAGTAGTCAGATTTTGTAGGACATCCTAAAACTTAAAATTTTGTCCAAACGTTTTTTTATCAGACTCAATTACTTATCATCTAACATTCTTAAAACGCCTGCGAATGACGGATCTTCATAAAGGAGAATGGTTTTTATAGCTGTTGAATGGCGTTAACGTTCCCTGTGGAACTTTTGCCATCTCAACGTATGCATTAACTAGCGTCATTTATTAATACTTAGTTGAGATTTTCTAAGCCAAATAACACGCCTTGAATGTATTCCGAGGGGCTCTAGAATACGCGTGATCACAGTGCAAGTCGAAGGAAATTTCTTTGACGAAAAAATCCCCCGGCCAGTACGGGAATCGAACCCGAACACCCGGCATGATAATGTGAGACGCTAACCACTCGGCCACGGGCGCACCAAGCTGTTATCCATGGTTATTATGGAAAGTAAGTAATGGACAAACCCCTAAGCCAAGGTATGACGCGTTCCATGCCGAGGAATGAATGGCAGGGGGGGGGATTTAAACCCTACCGTTAACGGAGCCTGTGGAGCACCAGGGCACCCTCCACAGTATCGTCTGCCCTTATCGCATTAAGCCGGTCACTGATGCAGCGGACCTACTTTACCGCGAGACTCGTGGGACTTCTATGAATAATCAAAATGACAACAACAACAAAATTTCGGGTACCGGCAGCCTCTCTCTGTCGGAAAAACCTCCATAGAGATCGACTATATGAGTGTAGCAGAGAAAGAAGTACTTAGCGACGCACCTGTGGATGTCCTGTACTGCTCCTCTTGCATCCTCAACACTCCGACTCGCTATGAGTCGCTAGAGGATGATAGTGACGAATGTAGCGTCACTATCAAAACTGAATCTAAAGTTGTAGATTCAGCCGAGGTCCACTCTAAGTGGAAAAATAAAACCTCACCAAGGGTCGGAGAGAGAGAAGCTGAAGAACTCTGCCCCCATGAAAGAGCGGGGTTGAATTAGCAGACAAAGGATGCCATAATACTATTGCTCTAGACGCAAAAAATATACCGCGTCCAGAAATTCTTCATGGCGTTTTTCCCACAAAGTGCAGCATTCAGCGACGAGAGACTCAAAAGTCTCATAGAGAGCCAAAATGAAAATGAAGATACAATCCCAATGAAATCCACGCGGATTGGACGCTAAAAGTCGACGAAGCTTCAAAGCGTCAACTCGTTAGCAAGAACTTCAAGATATTCTTCCGATTTGGCGAAACTAAGCTGAGGAAAATACATCCAAAGCAGCGCCAGAGCAAAACTCAAAAAAACTCCAGTGTTTTTCAAGGTAACTCCTAAACATATATTTTTACCATAATGATGTATTTGGAAAAGTTGTTGAAAATTAGAGGTACACTCATAAAATTCCACGAAAATGGCGGTTTAACTCGACAGACATATTAAAAGAGTCTATCAACTATAAAAAAGACAATAAGTTAGATTTTTTTTAAATATCTCAAGAATGGCTGCATTTAGAATGAGATTCATGAAGAGCTTTTTTGTTTAAAATCACATCAGAACTCATAACTTTTGGTTAAAAATGATTGTTAACATACAAAAATTCGAAATTTCGATAATTCATAAAAAATCGATATTGCACAAAGTTCGTCAAAAATAGTTTTAACATATTGTACCCATTTTTTAAATTTTCTATATGACTTCTATTTTATACAAAAAAAAAAAAAATATATATATATATATATATATATATATATATATATTTATATACAATTTTAACCATGGAACAATACACACCTAAACAACGCGCTGAAATTGTTCAGCTGTACATTCAAAATAAATTCTCAATTGTGTTAACTAAACGTGCGTGGAAAAATAAAAATAAAGTTAAAACATCGCCTGGAGACAACACTATACGTCGATTATATGCCAAATTTATATCGTCCGGTAGTGTTGGTAATGCCAGTCATCTGTCCAGACAACGACCAAGACGTTTCGACGAGAATATTGATGCCGTTCGAGCCAGTGTTGCAGGGACTCCATCGACATCAGGTCGCCATCCTTCGCAAGAGTTAGGCATCTTTTTATTGCCATTTGTTCGTGAAAATGAATTGGACAATTACTGGTTCCAACAGGACGGCGCTACATGCCATACAGCGGCTGCCACGACCAAATTATTGCGCGAAATGTTCCCCGGAAGATTAATATCGAAAAACGGCGATTATGACTGGCCACCGAGATCACCTGATTTGACGCCTCCTGACTTTTTTTTATGGGGATATTTAAAATCCAAGGTATACACTGGTAAACCAAGGACCCTGGCTGCGTTGAAAGACAATATCCGACAAGAAATTGCTGCCATATCGGCCGAAACATTGGGCAAAGTGATGGAAAATGCCGAAAAAAGGACACATTTTGCGGTCAAGGCCAGAGGCGGTCATTTACGAGATATCATAATCAAAAAGTAGTTAGAACAAATCTCCTCGGACCAAAATAAATGAATTTCAAAAAAAAAATTTAAAATTCCACTTCTTTACTTTGCTATTGCAAAAAACCAATCCTTCCACTTTAAATGGCCCACCCTGTATATACAGCCATTCCATGTCAAACCAATAGAGTAGTTCTCAGATTTTCGTTAAAAGTGGTAGTTTCGTTCTTTATCGCAAACTATTAGACCCGTATTTTTTTATTTTTTTGTTCGAGTGCCCATTTTTATTTTAGGGTGATTCGAAATATCGACTTTTTCCCCTTTTTTCCAAAACTGAAATTTTTGAAAAAATCATAACTTGTGAACTACTGAATCGATTTAGACGGTCGATAAAGCTAATTGGCCAGTCATTCTCAGAAAAATACTAAGCTTGCAAAAATTTCAGGTTTTAGTCTTGCCATTATTGATTGTATTTGTTTTTTATAGTTTTCATGCTCTCGGGACCAAGGGTGCTATATTTTTTATATTTTTTATGGAAAGCTGAGGTTTTCTCACATAAAATATCTCGAAACCAAGGAGGCGTCACTTTTTGTTTTTGAGTTATGATTTTTCAAAGTTACCCGATGGTCCAACAAAACCATTTTTCCCTTTTTTCCCAAAATGACTTTTTTTCAAAAAATTATTACTTTTGAACTACTGGACCGATTGTTTCGGACCATCGGTTAACTTTGGAAAATCATAACTCAAAAACGAAAAAAAACGCCTCCCTGGTTTCGAGATATATTATGTGAAAAATCCTCAGCTTTCCAGCAAAAATGTAAAGAAACTATACATCATAGAAACATTTATCATACAAAAAAATCCTCATATCCCAAATTGATATCCCAAATTGATATCCCAAATTGATATTGAAAATTGTGTTTGATTAGTTCTCGAGTTATGCAGAAGGTTGCGTTTTTGTGCCCCCTGTTATTTGTGTTTCATTTGTATGACAGCTCCCCCTTAGAGAGTGGGGGGAGAGTCTAACCACCATATAAACATTTATTGCAACCTAAAATCTCAATATGGCTAATTTGGTATCATTTGCTTGATTAATTCTCGAGTAATGTAGAAACTTGTGTTAAATTTGTATGGCCCTTTAGAGAGGGGGAGGGCTCTCAAACTATCACGAAAACGTTTCCCGGCCCCAAAAACCCCTACATACCAATTTTCATGTTGATCGGCTCAGTAGTTTCCTAGTCCATAAGAATCAGACAGACAGACAGAAATCCATTTATATATATATATATATATATATATATATATATATATATATATATATATATATATATATATATATATATATATATATATATATATATATATATATATATATATATATATATATATATATATATATATATATATATACACCTATATATATATATATATATATATATATATATATATATATATATATATATATATATATATATATATATATATATATATATATATATATATATATATATATAGATGATATAGCGCCTTTGGTTCCGATACCATGAAAGCTATGAAAAACAATTTTTCACATAACATAGCTTGAAACCAGGGAGGTGTTTTTTTTCGTTTTTGGGTTATTATTTTTCAAAGATAACCGATGGTCCGAAAAATCATTTTTTTCCATTTTTTCCACTACAAAAAATCATAACTTTTGATCTACTGGACCGATTCAGATGATCGATGCATCAAATTAAAGCCAATGAGCTAGTCTTGTTTGAAAAAATATTACACTCTGAATGGAAATGGATTTTGTTTTCGTAATAATTGATTATATTTGTTTTCTATAGCTTACATCGTTTCGGGACAAGGATCGCCATATTTTTTTATATTTTTTCCTGAAAGCTGAGGTTTTTTCACATCTGAATACCAGAGAGGTGTCATTTTTCTTAAGTTATGATTTTTCTAAGTTAACATGTTTTCAGTTTTCGTTCAATATTTCTATGCGAATAGACTGGATGTATGTGACTATAATCCAATAATGGAGGCGATCTGGCGTAGTGGTAACATACATGCCTCTCACGCTGAAGGTCACGAGTTCAATTCTCACTCCCGACATTCTTCCAAAAATGGAAGTAAAAAGTGACGAACCAGCCAAATGAGTTGAAAATCACTATAATACAGATAAAAAAAAAAAAAAAAAAAATTTGATCCAATAAATTGGCAGATGTGTTATTTTTTCAAGAAAGGCTAGCTAGTAGGCTTTAATTTGATATATCGATCATCTGAATCGGTCCAGTAGTTCAAAAGTTCAAACCATCGGGTAACATTAAAAAATCATATCTTAAAAACGAAAAAAAAACGTCTCCTTGGTTTCGAAATCCTTAGCTTTCCCGAGACCATGACAACTATGAAAAACAAATACAATCAATAATGACAAAACCAAAACCTGAAGTTATTGAACGACTAGCATTTAAGCCTTTAATTTGATAAGTCGACCGTCTAAATCGGTTCAGCAGTTCACAAGTTATGAATTTTTGAAAAATGTCTTTTTTGGAATAAAGGGGAAAAAGTCGATATTTCGGATCACCCTAAAATGAAAATGCGCACCCTAACAAAAAAATAAAAAAAATACGGGTCTAATAGTTTGCGATAATGAACGAAACCACCACTTTTGACGAAATCATCTCGAATTTCAAAAAGTTACCTCATAAAAAATGTCCACCACCTCGGAAAACACCCTATGCAAAATATCAGCTCAATCGGACTTAAGAGAGAGTAGCGCAAAGCGTCCAAAGTTTGAGTTTTTCGAAAATTGAAAAATCACCCAAAGGGGGAGTAAAGAAAATTGGGGGTTTCGAATTTTTTTTATGATGCCAAATATCTTGAAATTGCGTGAAACGTCGAGATTTTTTTTTTTATAAATTCGTTATAACATAAGTTTAAAGGAGCCGAAATCTTAAATATATTTTTAAAAATATATATATGAACAATTTTCTTAAATCTATGGTTAGTAATGTGGGAAACCGATTATTCGCGGTGGACTCGAGATTAGAAGGGTGACATATTTTTCTCAGGAAAAGGATGGGGTATAAGGAAATTATTACAATGTTGATAATCACACACACTCAATTCTTAAATCTATTCGTACATCTATTGTGAATTTACATTTCATTCTCCTGTTTATAGCAAGCGGACCAATTACTCACAAAGGAAGAAATGGAGGGTATAAGGATATAAGGATAATCACACACGAACATCGATAGATTTAAGGAAAACATATACTTGGGACATGTAATCAAGGTCTAACCGAGCCAACACATCTCTCACCGGCACATTGGGCTGCCTTCCTCTAGCCCGAAGGGAGTTCTCTAAATTCGATCTGGCAACAAGATACACCTCACACGACCAAACAACGTGTTCGATGTCGTGGTAACCTTGGCCACAAACGCAGATATTGCTGCCGGCTAGATTGAAACGAAAGAGTAGCGCGTCTAACGAACAGTGATTGGACATGAGTCGGGAGAAGGTGCGAATAAAGTCCCGACACAAGTCCAGACTCTTGAACCATGGTTTGAGGCTAACCTTAGGGATAATCGAGTGGAGCCACCGGCCCAATTCATCTTCGTTTCATTTGCGTTGCCGGTTAGCGATGGTATTTTTACGGACTAAAGAGTAAAATTCATTGAAGGCGATTTGACGCTGATATATATCGCCTTCAATCGCACCTACCTTTGCTAATGAGTCAGCCCTCTCATTACCCGGAATTGAGCAATGAGAAGGGACCCACACAAAGGTAATGACATAACAGCGTCTGGATAAAGCACTCAAAATTTCTCGTATTCTCTCAAGGAAGTACGGCGAGTGCTTTTCCGGCCTCACTGAACGGATAGCTTCGACGGAGCTAAGACTATCCGTTACAATGTAATAGTGTTCAACAGGTCGTGAGGCGACGCTGTCCAGCGCCCAGTGTATCGCTGCCAATTCAGCAATATACACTGAGCAAGGAAACTGAAGACTATGGGAGGTGCTGAAAATGTTGTTGAACACTCCAAATCCTGTGAACTCGTTTATAGTGGACCCATCAGTAAAGTACATATTATCACAATTGATACCCCCATACTTTTCATCGAAGATCGTTGGAGCGATCCTCGATCGTTGATGAAACGTCGAGATTGAAAAAAATCTTTTTTTGTCAAAAATCGGCATTCTGGGACTTAGTTTTTTTTACGGAGTACGACACGAAAAGTATGGTTTTGGGTGCCAATAAAAATAGTTATTTCTAATTTTCATTCGGAACTTGCTACGAAATGTTGATTTGGACGATAATATACCCTATACAAAATATTAGCTCATTCGGACTTCATTTACTCGTGTCACAAACGTTAAAATTTAAGTTTTTTTGAAAAACGAAGAATCACCGAAAATCGAGGTTTTAAAAAAAATTATGCCAAATGTCTTGAAATTGCATTACTCGTCGAGATTCACAGTTGCCGTTCTATTTCATTTTCATATTTCGTTCATATTTCATACACTTTGTTCTAATATATTGAAATGCTTGATGTACTGATGTTATAACTATCAAATTAATATCACTATTGCTTCTTTAGAGTAATCCCTTGGTTTCACTACCATTTCAAATGAGAAATACATTTGAATTTTAACATAATCGGCAAAAATCTGACAACACTACTCATTATCGATTGTGTTTGACGTTTGCTTAACGTGAAAACGTAGAATTTACCCGTTCATAAACATTTAAATTACTCCCGTGTTTCATCAGTTAACATCATCGTTATCAGGTTACTGTGATTGCTTGGTAAGTGTTTCGCAGTTGACTATAAAATATAATCAAGTGTAATGTAATTTTCGTCCACAAAATTACAAAATAAAGTGTCCGAAATTTGAATTCAATCTGTCCGAAATTTGATTTAGTGTCCGAAGTTTGATTTTTATTCGCTTCATTTGAAAAGCATTTTATTCGATGATTTTTTTTTATGTTTTCAATCAAATAGGTTCCAAAGTAGAAAGCTTAAATGTATATTGGACTTATTTATTGAAAATATCAACAAAATTATACCGTTGCATAAAGTTTAGATCTGTTTTCTGCATCATATGCCTTAAGCGTCCGAAATATGATTCAGAACGGTATCTTGAATTTTTTTATTGTTTAAAAAAATGTTTATTTGGCACTTGGTCGTTTTCCGTCTGAAAAAATCGATTTTTGAGAAAAATAAATTTTGTGAGTGAACTGTAAATCTCGACGAGTAATGCAATTTTAAGACATTTTGAACGAAACATAATTTTTTAAAACATCAATTTCCTGTGATTTTTCGGTTAAAAAAAAAACCCAAATTTTAACGCCTCGACACCAGTAAATGAAGTTGGAATAAGCTAATATTTTGCATAGGGTATATTATCGTCCCAATCAACATTTCGTAGCAAGTTCCGAATGAAAAATCGAGATAACTATTTTTATTGGCACCCAAAACTATACTTTTCGTTTCGTACTCCGAGAAAAAAACGAAATCCCAGAGTGCCGATTTTTGATAAAAAAAAATTTCGAGGTGACACTAGATCTCGACATTTCATGCAATTTTAAGACATTTGGCATCAATTTTTTTTCCGAATCCCCGATTTCCCCCCTTAGGTGATTTTTTCATTTTCAAAAAACTCAAACTTTGACCGCTTTGCACCACTCTCCCTTGAGTTCGATTGAGCTGAAGTACGGCATAGGGTGTTTTTTCGAGGTGGTGAACATTTTGTATAGGGTGACTTTTTGAAATTTTAGGGTCGTTTTTTCCCATACATTCATTGGCACCCTAATGTATATGTTTAACATTTTGAGAACCAAAATTCGATTCCGGAAGATTAGTTTGAAAAATATTTTGATAATTAGTGATAATTGATAAAATTTTTTGGCGAATGATATTTTACGACTCGGGTCAACTTTGAATGCGATACAATAATTTTGAACAATTTCGAATGACTTCTTTTCTGCGCACCAAAAAGTATGAGTGCTCGATAACATATTGTGAAGTGCAACATTTCGATGACACCAAAAGCTCCCTTCCAATTATAGCCTATCCCGAGGAGGTCCACAACTCGAGGTGTGGGTAACGAAAAAACGGCAACGAATTGCTGAAAATCCAACATCTCTCGTCTATCCCCCCACCCCCTCCCCCCTTTTTGCACGACATGTAGTATTATGCAACAGCTCTCCGAGGGGGTAGAGGCATTGATTTTTCACTTCTCAGCTGTGTATGTGTCAAAAAATTACACATGTGAGAAAAATCTGTCTCGCTGGCACAAACAATGGCCGACAGGAGCCGGGGACCCTCGTACAAAAGCTGTTCGTCGTTATTCATGCACGGCTGAGTGTAGGGATCATTCACTGCTGACGTCGCGCCGCTACTGGGAATTGTGATGCCGGGAGAGCTGTAATTGTCGTGATCGCAGCCGGATGTGAATTATTGTCGCCGCTGCTGCCAAGAGATGAAATGAGATTGAATGACCCCCTGGGGGGTCAAACCGCCCACTCTGGCCGTTCGTTCAACGAATTCAGGGTGAGTTTCGGGACTGGTTTATTGTTACATTTCGGCAGGATGCACATTATATGAAAACATCAGTCAGCAGCACCCCATTGGAACTCAATCTCGAAACTCATATCGAGCCTCAAGTGAATGTAATGTCCATTGGGTTCCATTTCGAGCGCCGGCTCTGAGTAAATTGATTCAATCAGTCAGTCTGCATCAAAGCAGCATTGGTTGACAGGATTTAAGTACTTGCCATTGCAAGAAGCTCACCCTGCGGCTCTCCGCCGAGAGACAAGTGACGACGATTGCCGGGTGGTTTGAAGATGGATAAATGGATCCTCATTTATCCTTCCCGTCTCGAAGCTGCTGTTGCTGTTGCTGCCATTGCATTGGTGTCATAGAGAAAGAAGATCCATTTTCCAGCTTGAAGAACTGAGTCAGTACTGGCAGCAACAGCAACAGCAGCAATACAGAGAATTATGGGGAAACAATTTCCGCATGACTCTTTCCCATTGTCATTTGATTCTCACTGTTTGCAGCGTCAAAGAGATAAGCTGGAAATCGTTTACTTTATGATTTTTCGTACACATACACACATATGTATGCTCGAGAATATCCGACCCGACATACATAGGCCGATGTTGGCATTGCATTTTGCTCCATTGGTGCAGGTATTTAAATGACGCGAACACAGAGACTGAGACAAAGCACATTCGATGCATCCATTCAACTTTGCAAAAGAAAGAAACGAGAGAAAAACAAAAAAAGCATTAGTCAAGAGATAAGCGAAGCAAGCGTAGGTGGCACGAAGTTATAGAGATGAACCGAGCCGGGGAAGGAAACTCTGCCCTCAATCTCGGCGAGGAAATTGCACCCCATTGCGAGGATGAACGAAAGCTTTTAGTGTAAATTAGTGCAGCAGGATGTGCCGCTTCTTTCTGCCGCTCACTCACAAGTGATGGCCATTATCCTGTTCACTCGCTGAGATGGCGTTTGTCACTTGGCACTTGATTGCACTACAGAGCTTCACAGTGGAACCGAGCTGTAATTAGTTTGTGGGATTTTGATTTCTTTTTTTTTTCAGTGAAAGAATTTCATGCTCTGGATGACAGATTAGGGTTTCTCGGAACAATTACACTGTTATTATACTCGAGCTCCAATCGATCAGTCTAACAGGTGGACGAAGAAATAAAAAGCTAGGGAACATACCTTGCAAAAATATCTTTCCTCTCACGAAGGACCGAGTCGAGCGGTCGGCTCGTGGGAATCGTTCGGCAGCGAGCAGATGTCTAGCAGGGAAATGAAGACACCGCAGCTAATTTATGTTGACTAGTATAATTAATTTATATTCGCATTACCTTGTGCTTAATCCGAAACATTCCCAGGCGCGCACATACCACAGGATTAGAAGGTTTCCTTGCTCTCCCATTGACCTGTTCCATCGTTCGGGGATAAGAAAAACGTTGGACGTGTAATTAGGAAACAAATCGGATTTTGTGTTTCCCTGTTCGCTGTTATTGCTATTGCTATTGCCATTCGGCTGAATAGCGGTGAGCATTTTTCCGGTCGAGTTGAACATTAGTTGTACACGGACGAACGTGTTTGGGGGTGAACTGTAAATGAATTCACGTGATTGGCCAAAAAGGTGATAGACAGGGTAATTTGTGATTATCCGTTTTGCGAAAAAAAATCTGTATTGTGTGGTTGAAATGTTCATTCATTAATTTATTTCAAAGACAAGATTTCGATGTTTTATTTCTCATTTTACTTTTCATTGCTACAGAGCAGTAGTGCACAACCGATTTCATTAGCTGCATTTGCATAAAAAACCTTAAATTAAATTTTGAAATTGTTCATAGAAACTAAAAGATTAGGATAAATTTTAATATGAGAAAAAATGAAAATAAGATGAAAAGCAGAAACGCTGTATCACTTTGAAAGAAATTTTAGTTGTGTAAATACCCAAAAATCATTAATAAAATGAAATTTCAAGTAAGTAAGTGCACAACCGATGGACCGCGATCATCAGGAGACCGCAGGTATACTTTGTAAATTACTCTTTCCCCGTCCGTTAAATATATTTTCAATATATTTAAATAAATTCAGTGTTCATGGGTCACGATATGCTAGTCCACCCGCAGTGTATCTTATTCTAAAATATCTGAGTGCGAAGTGCGAAGTACCAATACTAACCCATTAACGATCAAACCAAAAACATTTTTTTTTTTTTGGAGAAAGTTATTGGTATAATTTTGATTATTGGCGTTGAAGAAACCCCATATATTCAAGAATTATCATTTTCCGAAAATGGCGAAAAATCGAAAAATCTAATGATTCAATATTGACAAAAAACCTGCATTTTTTTTCCTGCATGAGGTTAATCGAATGTTTTTTTTTTCTACATCACAATGTGTGTTCATGAAAAATCGTCAAAAATATGCAATTTTTCGAACAGCTGGTCGTTAATGAGTTATTGAAAAATTGTTAAGAAATCGGAAGAGTTTGGAAAATTCTACTACTTAATTTAATGATTTTTTGGAATAAAATCAATAAATTCTATAGTAAATCGTGATTTCCCATGGGAAAAGGTAGCTGGGGTTTGTACCGAAGGCTGAAAAGTATTGCCTGCTCTAAGATGCCCAATTTTTGTTTTGTTTCAATTATTTTGTGATATATATATTTGAGAGTATATTTACACACAATTACAGAGTATTTGTTTTTGAAAATGTTATGAAAATTAGCTCCTTGAAAATTTTATTGAGGCAGGCATTTAGCTTACATTGCATATATTTTTGAGAATCTGAATTGAAGCTATAAGGCAAACGATTCAATCTGATTCTGTTCCAATCTTCAAGAATTTGATTTCGTTCCAAGATAATCTTCAAGCAAATGTCAAGATCGGAAACTGGCAGCGCTGCCATGGTCGAATTTATCTACGGTATCATTATCAAAGAAGGTTGATTCTGAACTTATATTGGCATTTTTTTACCCAATACTATAGTATAGTAAAACATTTTTCGAACTGGTTTTTGTGCTTACTTACTTTCGTGAGAGCTGATTCTGAACGCTTCTTCAAATAAAGATCAATGCAACGAGCTAACTGGATCTTGAAAGCGATATTAGGAAGGCATTGCCACAAACGCAGCATCGTATTATGAAATTGGTATCCAGTATGCAGTCCCATTTAAAGAGTTCTATCTTTATGATAATATGATCGGTGTAAAATGTGTGTAAAAAATAAAATTCGAAAATTTCAAAAAATGGCGAAAACTTGAATAGAAATAAGTTAAAAAAACTTTTTATTTTATACGGTTTCATTGTGATTAAACATAATAATAATACATGATAATGTCATTAGTATATTGAAACCATTTTACAATTGAAAAAAAAAATTCTCACCTGACGGATTTCATGCCAACCCGACTGGCCTTTGGCAGCACCATCTCAGATAGCAGTGAAACGTTGTGAGTGTAAACACATGGGTCTTTTAAACAACTTTGCATACATCAAATATTCAAAAAGATCTCAAATATTCAAAACAAAATTTTGAAAAAGACAAAAAAAAATTCTTTATTTTTTACAAAAAAAAATACAATTCCAAAACTATAATACCTACAAAATTATGAACAAAGAATAAAATGTAATAAATTTTCCAATTTTTCATAAAAAAAGATACTAAATAAATGTTTTTTAGAAGAAATTCGCCAAAAAAAATATTTTAAAAATTGAAATTAATTTTTTTTCAAAAAAGTATTTTTTTTAATTCTCAAAAAAGTTATGTGAATAGCCCTCACAATTTCCAACAAGTCGTCCATACATCGGAAGATGGGCAGTTTTACAGAAAAAAAATCTAACTACTTTTTCATGTTTTCTTTGAAAAAATTACAACTAATACTATTCTTGTTTATAGTCAAGACAGCGATATAGCGTATTCAACAAAATTTTAGATCTCATTAAAAATGAACTTTTGTCGAAGACGTTAACTTTCTACTCTTTATAGTTTCTGGAATGAATGGCATTTTCGTATGAAGACTCTTGAAAAAAATAATAATAATGTTTCACTCGTATGTGTAAATTCTCGCGTTTGACATGTTCTTGACATGTAGAAAAAACAATGTGCCGGTGAGAGATGTGTTGGCTCGGCTAGATCTTGATTACATGGTCCAAATATATGTTTTCCTTAAAGCTATCGATCTTCGAGTGTGATTGTTCTTACACCCTTTACCCTTCCTTTTCGTCTTTTGCGAGCTATCGGTTCCCTTCCATTAGGATAAGTTGAATTGTAATACATATTAGATGTAATGATAGTTTTTAAGAATTGAGTGTGAAGTGTGAATGTGAATGTGAATGAGAATGTGAGTATGAGTGTGAAAATTGTTACAATCTCCTCACATCCCATCCTTTTCCTAATGAAAATATGTCACCCTTCTAAACTCGAGTCGACCGCGAGTAATCGGTTTCCTATTTTATTAACCATAGAATTAAGAAAACATGTTAATATATGCTAGTAGAAATATAGTTAAGAGTTTGGCTCCTTTAAACTTATGTAACTGAGCCTGTAAAAATAAACGATTAAATAAAAAAAATGTAGAAAAAAAGATAACAGAACATGTATATTATACATAATGTAATTAATAATAAAAATGTTACAAATTAAACATTAATAGTAATTTAAAAAAAAATATGAAAAGGAAAAAAAACACGGGAATTGTAAAGGCTATTCATGCCGTTCTGAATCATATTTCGGACGCTTAAGGCATATGCATATGCAGAAAACTCATCTCAACCGAATAAAATGCTTTTCAAATCAAGCGAATAAGAATCAATCTTCAGACACTATTTATAAAAAACCAAATTGCGGACAGATTGAATTCAAATTTCGGACACTTTATTTTGTAATTTTTGAACGAAAATTACATTACACTTGATTATATTTTATAGTCAAGTGTGGAACATTTACCAAGCAATCACAGTAACCTGATAACGATGATAAAAACTGATGAAACACGAGAGAGATTTAAATATTGATGAAGAGGTAAATTCTACGTGCTCGCGCTAAGCAAACGTCAAACACAAACGATAATTAGTGGATTTGGGATTCTGGATGGATTTTTCCCTACTATGTATTAATTCAAATGTAATTCTCAAATGAAGTGATAGTGAAACCAAGGGATTACTCTGAAGAAGTAATTGTGATATAATTTTAAAGTTATATCATCAGTGCATTAACCATTTCACGATATTAGAACAAAGTGTCCGAAATATGATTCAGAACGGTATTTATTTTTTTTTTCAGAATAATATAATATAAAAAAAACATGTTTTCTAGAAAAATTAATTTCAATTTTCAAAATATTTTTTTTTCAATGATTTATTTTTTCAAAAATTTGATACTTTTTAATGAATATATAAACAATTTCCTACATTTCATTCTTCGAATAATATTTTTTAGGTTTGATAGATCTTTTTAGAGATTTTTTTTTTTTTTGAAAGTTTAAGTTTTTTTCAACTTATTTTCGAAAAATCCTTATTTAAAAACAATAAGCTCTATA
Source organism: Toxorhynchites rutilus septentrionalis (assembly GCF_029784135.1). Taxonomy (NCBI): domain Eukaryota; kingdom Metazoa; phylum Arthropoda; class Insecta; order Diptera; family Culicidae; genus Toxorhynchites; species Toxorhynchites rutilus. The sequence continues at coordinate 23,145,583 of NC_073745.1, forward strand.
AAATGTTTGTTATACAATGGAATGTAGAAAATTATTTAGGTTTTCATTAAAACATATCAAACAAATTTATGTAAACAAATTTCATTGAAAAAAAAAAGATTTTGAAAACTAAAATTCACTTTTCATGTGTTCATAAAATTCTGAAAAAAAATAATATAAATTGCCCTGGCAATTTCCTACAAGTTATCCATACATCGGAAGATGGGCTCTTTTATAGGGAAAAAGTTTTCCCTATATAAGTTTAGGATCTATTCATATATATTTTTTAGGAATTTAAAAGAATATATTATGGAGAAAAATGAATTTAAATGTTTAGTTTTTTTTCAAAGTGTTGGTGTTTTCATTTCCTACATTTCATCCTTTGACCAGAATGTTTTAGGTGTTATAGTTTTTGAGTTATAATTTATTGTAAAAAATAACGAACATTTTTTTACCCTTTTCAAAAAGTAGTCTAATTCTTTTTAGAATATTTCATGTATGCAAAGTTGCTTAAAAGACCCAGTTACTTACACCCACAACGTTTAACTGCTATCTGAGATAGTGCTGCTAAATCCTAAGACGAGTTGGCATGACATTTGACAATAATTATATTTTTTTCTAAGATTGTCCTATGAAAAGGTAGCGGACGAGACGCCACTGGCATTGGTGCTCATTAACGTTTTTGAATTGGAGGATAAGATCGAAATATTGTTGAAAGCGCACAAAAAATAGCCTGACAAATTTTATTGAGAAAGATTGAAAAGTTACCTTACTGAATTGGAGGACAATCTTTCAAGAATTAAAATTTGCAAGAATCAATTCTCAACTTTTCTTCAAATTAAAACCTATGCAAGAAGCTAACTGGACATTGAAGGCACTATGAGATTGGTATTGTCGAAAAGGCAACTTCTCCTTTCTTTCACATAGTCAATATGGCAGATGAAAAAAAGGATTTTATTTAGAAGATATTTAATTTTGTGAAGAAATTTCAAAGTACGTTAAAATCTTTGTATGAGTGATTCATCAAACATGGTATAAAAACAACGTGATTGCTTTTCATTTTTGTTCAATATGATAGTATTTGAAGAAATTTGTTCATACCATGTAGAGTTATCTTAAATAGTCACCTGGCATCTACTACCAGCAAGCTGTTTTATGCTGCTGAGTGAGAATATCAATGTGTGTGTATTTCCACCGATTTTCTAGCTAGAAATTAAAAAATCTCAGTTAAATTCTTCAGAAAGGTGTTTAGATCGAAATATGCCAGCAATGAAATGATAGAAAAATCTTTGTCATTGAAATATACTGAGCGAAAATATTTCACAGAAAAAAATAAATGATTTAAATTTTAAAATAAAATGAATTTTTCTACCGAAGATGAGATTTTTTCTGTCAACGCTAGTTTGGGTTTAGGTGAACTTGTGTATGAAACTTCATAGAACTTAAGTCTCAATTTGGTTGAACCGCCAATTGAATGATTGCACATAAGCTTTAAGTATTTTTGGACCAAAGTCAAAAATATATTTCAATTTTTATGATAATCTACTGAATCCATTATTTGTTTTGTTCTGTTATTTGAGTTAGAAATTTCATTTAAAAGCAAATGTGTAACTCTCTCACGAACACATCTTCAGCGCTCGTAAGTTATCTGTGTAAATTAACATCGTTAGATAGCAATGACGTTGGCAAAATGTTGAGGAAACCCCTTATCAAAACAATCTCAAAATTCGGCCTGAGCAGTCTAGTTTGCAAGACTGAGTACCTTCAGTGCCTCATTCACATCGCATAGAGGTTGAATCTGTCAACAAGCAAACCAATCGTAGTTACCATGTATTACTAAGTACTAGAATAAAATCATATTGAATTATACCGTCAACCGAACAAGTCGTCTTTCCTTTGAACTCTGTAATCAAGAGAGGTTATGGGCCCAGATAACCCGTAACCCGGAGACGAACATTGTTGATTAAAAAAAATGCAAGCGGAAACTCAAAAAGTATATTTTTTCGATGGGAAGAATTTCCCGAATAGGAGTTTTCGTATGGAGACATTACTGGAGGATAAACAGTTGATTGATTGCATCCGGAGAGAAGCGGACGAAATTGCGGAGTTCCGGGAGGCCGACACGGATTCGGAGCAGGTAAAGGCTCAAAAGGGAACCAAAGTGGCGGAGCGGAAATTGCAAGAAGCAAGATGCAAGTCGTTGTTGGTGGAAAAGATCGCGGATTCACAGCTGGAGTACATCAAGGGTAAATCCACTCCGAAGGCGATCTGGACAACGTTGCAGAAACTTTTTGCGAAGAAGGGGATTTCCGGCCAATTCTATCTTCTCAAGCAACTGGCTGTGATGAAGTACTTTGAAACGGATCCGATGGAGGAGCACGCGCTACGATTCGAACGGATTAGCAGAGAGTTGGCCACCGCGGATATAGTCATGCCCGATCGGCTGGTCATATTCAATTTGCTCCAAACCATGCCAAGGACATTTCAACAGTTGGTGACGGTGCTAGAAACTCTTTCGCCGGAGCAATGCACTCTGGATTTCGTCAAGGCCAGACTACTGAGCGAAAGTGTCAAGCGGAAGAACAACGGAGAGCCGGACGTAACGCTGGACAGCGAGTCGGCCTTCTATGGAGAGCGGTTCAGGATCAAGTGTTTTCTTGCGGAAAAGTGGGTCATAAGAAGTCATAAGAAGACAAAGAAAGACAAAGGAAACGAATCATCGAAGGACCAAAAACCAAAGAAAAAGGAAAAGGCCAATTTTGCTGGTTCTGAAGTGGCGTTCGTATCAGAATCAGGAAGTGCTGCGAAGAAAGAAGGCGGGAATTCGAACCAGTTTAAGTGGATTCTCGATTCAGGTGCATCGGAACACATGGTTCAGACTAAGAACTGTCTACGAAACATTGTGAAGCTTGAGGAGCCTGTACCAATCGTTGTCGCTTCTGGGAAAGTAGTGTACAGTCATCACTCTGGAACGATCGAGATGGTGTCGATCGTAGGCGAACGTCGAATTAACAGCGTGGTGAACGATGTCCTTTATGTGCCGGAACTACAGTACAATTTGTTTTCCATTCGGCGCGTGAGCAAGCTTGGAATGCGTGTAACGTTAGAAAACAATATTGTGGAGATCAAACGAGGCAACGAGGTGGTTGCTACTGGGAAACTTACTGGAAAGCTGTATCTGTTAAATGCAATCTTCAAGAATGGACCAGAAGAGGCGTTGGCAGTTCTACCGGTGAACGAGTATGAGCTGTGGCATCGGAGATTCGGTCACATTGGCAAGGGGGGCCTGAAGATGTTGGTTCGGAACAACATGGTCAACGGAATGGTTCTCAACAAGGACGCATTTAAGGACACCGAATTATGCGAACCTTGTGTGCTAGGAAAGCATGCGAGACAACCATTTGGAGACGTTCCGATTCCAAGATCCAACAGACCATTGGAGCTGATGCACAGCGACGTTAGCGGACCTTTCACCCCGGCGGCTTGGAATGGTAAAAGATTCTTTGTTACATTCACCGATGATTTTACCCATTTCAGTGCCGTATACATCCTAGCGTCGAAGGATGAGGTACTGGAAGCTTCCAAATACTATTCAAGCATGGCTGAGGGACACTTTGACAGCAAGATCGGTCGCCTCAGGTGCGATAACGGCGGAGAGTATGTGAATAGCGAATTCGGGCAGTACTGTAGAGATCACGGGGTGCTGATGGAGAATACCATTCCATATATGCCACAGCAGAATGGCGTGAGCGAACGCCTTAATAGGACGATTCTGGACAGAGCAAGGGCGATGGTGGAGGATTCGAATATGCTCTGGTGCGAGGCGGTTCAATCAGCGGTGTACATCATCAATTGGAGTCCCACGGTGGCGTTAGACAAGAAAACACCGTATGAGATGTGGTTCGGATACAAACCGGATGTGTCAAAACTTCGGATCTGGGGTAGCAAGGTATGTTACTTCGTAGGCTACGGGGTAAACGGTTATCGGCTGTGGGATGGTCACAAGAAGAAGGTTTATCTTGTACGGGACGTCGTCGTGAATGAGATGAAGTATTCGGACACTAGCGATAAAGTGGAGCAAAGTAACCAAGAAGAGGAGCAATTTTGGACTCCACCAGAACCACGGATGGAGGAATCAAATGAACCGGTAATCGAGCCGATAATTCCAGCTGAACCAGAGATCGAAGAGCAAATCGGTGAACCGATAGGCGATTCTGAAGATAACAGTGATGGGTTCGTTTCGCTGGACGATGAAGAAAAAATCGAACCTAGAAGAAGCACACGTGTACGTAAGTCTCCGACCAGGCTGAACTACCATTCTTGTCTGGCGTATGCGTTGAATGCAGAAAACTATGTGCAGGACTTGCCAGATAATGTTGAAGAAATGAGGTCAAGGGACGACTGGCCACAGTGGCGCAAAGCCATCGAGGACGAGTTGAATTCGCTAGCTGAGAACAAAACCTGGGAACTCGTAGATCTACCGGTAGGAAAAAAGCCTGTGGATTGTAAATGGGTCTTCAAGTTGAAGCAAAAACCAGATTGAACTATCGACAAATATAAAGCATGATTAGTTGCCAAGGGTTTCACGCAGCGGTACGGATATGATTATACCGAGACCTACGCGCCTGTGGTGAAAATGACCACGGTTCGTATAATGCTGGGATTGGCGAACCAGGAGAATTTTCTGATTTACCAGATGGATGTCCGAACGGCATTTTTGAATGGCAATCTATCGGAAGAGATCTTCATGCGCAGCCTCGAGGATTTGAGGAGGGGAATAAGGTCTGCAAGTTGAACAAATCCATCTACGGTTTGAAGCAAGCTTCGAAGGCATGGAACGACCGATTCCACGAGTTTGTGTCCCGGATGAAGTTCAAAAGGTGTGAAAGCGACAGTTGTCTATACTACCGTGAGCAAAATGGCGAGAAGATTTTCCTGTTGTTATATGTGGACGACATCCTCGTAATTTCCCGGAGTCTTTCTGTGATCGGTGTTATCAAGAAGCTACTGAAGTCGGAGTTTTCAATACAAGGCATGGGTGAAGCTGAAGTCTTCTTGGGCTTTAAAATTGAACGAGATATACTGCGGGGACGTATGCGGCTAAGCCAAGAACATTACACCAGATCGGTTCTAGAACGTTTCGGAATGGAACAGTGCAAACCAGTATCAACTCCCATGGAAGCTGGACTTCAACTTCTGAAGAGCGAAGCCGAGGAGAAGCTGAACAAGCCATACCGAGAGCTGATAGGATGCCTAACGTATTTAATGGTCACGTCTCGTCCGGATATCAGTGCAGCGGTGAACTATTTCAGCCAGTTCCAGAGTAATTCGTCTGAAGAGCATTGGGTGCACGCCAAAAGGATGCTACGTTATCTACGTAGGACAGCAGACCATGGATTAGTCTATGAGAGGTCATCGGTTCCCATTCGTCAGGTGGTTGGTTTTGCGGATTCAAACTGAGCTACTGATGTGAATGATAGGCGTTCAGTTTCGTGAATCTTGTTCAAGCTGTATGGAGCTACGATTTGCTGGAGCACCAGAAAGCAAAGCACCGTATCGTTGTCATCGACCGAAGCTGAATGTTCTGCTCTAGCTGACGCTGCTTTTGAAGCCATTTGGATTCAAAAGGTCCTGAATGAGTTGGGTTTGCTAGAAGCAAAGCCGTCATTAGTCTATGAAGATAACCAGTCGACCATTGCGATTATGAAGTCAACTGGACCTTCAAAACGACTGAAGCACACTGATGTCAAGATCGAATATGTAAGTGAGTGTGTGGCCAAGAAGAAGCTAGTAATTTGCTATATTTCAACAAGCGAGCAACAAGCTGATCTCCTAACTAAAGGTTTGTCAGCGATACCGTCCCGGAAGCTTTGTTGTAATATCGGAATCTTTCCACAAACTCAGAGCAACAATTAGTTTGAGGAGGGGTGTCAACAATCCAACCAATCGTAGTTACCATGTATTACTAAATATAAAGTGACCAGATGGTCAGAGGTCTAACGCGGGACACAAAAAACAAAACGTTATGTATATACGTTATGTTAACATAAACCATAGTTTAGCGAGACTAAACTGATCGCTATTATTTCTTTCTGAGTATCGGCACTCAGTTGTGATTTTTCGGTGGTTTAGATTTTTTTTATGCCCGAAAATCACTCGATCAATCAGAGCATTTACGCCTGGCAAGCACTATTCAAATTCTACAATTTTTTTCAAATTACCGAATGGAATGCTCGAAAATTCCAATTCATTTTTCATCGATTTTAATGTTAACGTATGCATTCAAAAAATGGACTAATTTCGGATGGCGATGAAAGATAACTTATAGGAACAAATTTTCTTTAAATCTAACGTTTATTTAGTCTACAACAAAAAATTTAGTCTACGACAAACAGCGCTACTGCAGCGAATCAACATCTACAAGGATGTTGATTCGCTGCAGTAGCGCTGTCAAGCAACTTGATGACTTTTCCATACTGCAAGCTCCACCCCACATCTGAGCAGCAGGCAATCACCCAGAATGAGTAGCTTGAGGGCTGGTAAAAAAACTTCTTTCCGGCGAAAGAAGTTAAAAACTTCTTTTCGTACTCATAATGAAAGACGAGACGTACTTGATGCTAGAATTCAACGAATGGCAGGGGATCGGGTACTTAACGTTCCCCAGGTAAGCGATGACGTCGAATATATCATCCACATCAAGTTCTCGAAGAAGGTCCTTCTCTGACAGACGTGAAGGGAATGTCCAAGCCGCTCTTCTTTCGAGTCATATGGTGAACGGGGATATATATAGTACGAAGTGCTTGCCGAAGTTGGGAAGGTGATGTGGTCTTTATGCCGAACCTGGGATCAACCCATTATGCCAAAAGATCACTGGAGAATGGATCGGCTGGAGGTAAACATTGTCGCGAAGACCACCAACCTTCCCAACATTTCCCAGCTTCACCCAATAGAAAACTTTTGGGCGAATGGCCGAAATAGAAAGACAGACGACCACCAAAGCCACGGAAAGGTGAAATAACACGCCGATATACATATTTTCATCGGTCATGGTTCAGGTTCCGGCCAACTTCCGTAAGACCGCCCAGCGCTTCATTTACGATACTTCATCAAACAACTCTGCCTCTTCCTGTCGAGTATACACTAGTTCTTCCGGCTTATTTAAAACGTGAAGCCCTGACCGAGCTAGGGGACCAAAGATTCTAATTTTGTTGCTGTCGCTTTCAGTTCTCTCTCTAAACTCTCTAAACAAAAAACCCAATGTCGGTGCGATGAAACCAGCTCAACGTATTAAGGTATGATTATATTATCAGGCACGTAGCGTAACCGGCACGGCACGTTTCATGCAAGACAAATATTATTGCGTGTGTTTCAAATGTGTATGCGTATATATTCGACATTCAAGCGAAAGAGTTTATTTTAATTTTTCCTAACCATATAATACTGCGATCAAATGCATTTCGTTTTGTGATATTTTATTTCAATCAAGTGCAATTAACAGGAAAGCTTCTGAAGATTATTCTTCCCCATCAGTAGATTTTTTTCGTATCCAATATTGAATGCATTAAACCTTGTGTCTCAAACGTAACGCTCTCGTTTTCGAAGTCGCCCAAGTATTCATTTGTCCATTCATTCAGAATGGATTTAGATTCAACTTCAAACAAATGATCACTAAATCAACGATAGTCCTACGTCAACCTTGCGATTGTACCACAGATATAACCCACTTCCTGTTTTTTTTTTGGGGAAAGGGTTTCAATCAAAGATGGTTGGTCCCTTACAGAAAGCATGAGGAAGATGAATTGAAGCACCCGCAAAATTCATGCCTTGGAAAAAACTCGGGAGAGGTTCCGTAAATTGTTGATCACTTCGGATCTCGTTGTGTTCCGTTTTGAGCAAACCCAAACATGATTTTCCGAACGAAGTGCAAATCTTTTCGATTCATGAGAATGATAAAGTCGAAGTGATGAACATGAAGAAGATGATGATCGGTAAGATGTCAGAGCACGAAGAAGTAATGTTTTGAAAGTGATCAAATAGTTTGAAATTGAACAGAAAATACATCTTTCAAAATTAATGTATCTCTACTTCCCTATCCAGTAGCTGATTCGGGAGTCACACAAGAAACGAGCATAACCTTTTGATTTCGCTGGCGTTTAACTAGCATAATAGAGGCAAAAAAACTATCGACAGCCTTCTGTGTAATCTCCAGCTAATCGCATATTTTGCATTGAATATAAGAACCACAATGGAATTTTACAACTGACCACCATGCGCTTCCATACCATTGGTGTTTTCGGAAAATACGTTAAATTTTCCATGTAATGTCCGATCGTTCCAAACTGTGTGGGCCACTGTGCGCGGCTAAAGTTCAAATCCGTTTTAGAGAGACCGACGATAGGTTTCCCTGTATTCTCGTACAGTTACAGAATTCATATGAAGTAACATTAAAAAAGCCCAGTTGATACGAGTACCTATGTTTGAAGCTGTATATCCAGTAAAGCAGTTGAGCTCTGATGAGGTGTCCGACCAAATATTATGGTTTTCAATTTAAATTTTTAATTTTACTCATGTCGACTTGATTTTTTTCTCTTCGTTTTCTTTCTCATTTCGCCATTTACGATCCCGCTCTTCATCACCATAAACATGCAACTCAATTTTCTCCTCAGTGCCAATTTATTGCAGCATCACATCACCCTGGCGTATTTCTCCGCCGCATAAAAACAGCCCACTCACCTGCCATAAAGCATCTGCCCTGACTACCTGCGGAGACCATCGATTTTAGGGGCAAACAAAAGACGTTGGCGAAAAAAATAACAACAGCGCCAATGGAAATGCGATCCCCAGAAAAAGAAATACTTGCCACCGGAGGAGCACCTTCACGGAACATTAATCAAAAGCGGCGAAACTCAATTAATGAGAGAATAGGAAATCGATATTTTTATTACACCTTTGCGTGTTTTGTTTCCGTGCAGTTTCGGGCGAAATCTAATTTGGATGGCGAAATCGGAACGGAGGAGAGGGAGAGAAAGGTGTGCGCTGTTTTGTTTCGCGAGCTTTCTTCATTATCCCAGCTTAAGATGCTCGAGGGTAGAGCTGCTGTTGCTAATTTACTTTCGGTGTTTGTGTTTTGGCGAAATCATGAATAAATATAATCGAAATTGGCACTTTTTCGCCATTGAAGGATTTCTCTAAACCTGTTGTTCCATTTCCGGCGGGCATTCCCTAGAGAAACGAGCCAAACTTTTCCCGCTCAAACAATGTTTGGCACCTGGGTGATTCAGGAAATCGAATTCAATTAGCCCCCCACACCTCCGTTCCCATCCTAATCCACCCTCTCCCTTTTTCTTCGAGGCGTAAAAATTTATCACAGGAAGCAAAACTAGAAGATTACCAAAAGACTTCCAAAGGTCACGCGCTTTTCTTCGCTGAGTGGCGGTGGGATAACGCATGGCGGAAAACTATAAAACACCGAACATAAACACGTTTTTCGTCAAATAAGCTTTTTACGATCGCTTCCGGTCATCGCTGAAACTGTCTTTCGATAACAACACTATCAGCGCAGCGCCAGTGTTGGCTGCAGCAACATAAAAAGAAAACAAAGAAGCTTTCTCTTGTTTCCCAGCGAACTTTTATCTTCGCCTAATATATCCATCCGCTTATTTCTCACTCCATTTGGCAATGCCTACAAGAGCTTCGTTTCCTGCTGGGGGCCGGATTTATGCTTTCTGGCATCAAGCTCAGGCTTATGCTTGTTTTATGCTCCGGAAAACGACGGATCACTTCAGCCAAGTGGAAATGAAAAGTAAAATGTAGATCCGATGCCGCGCCTCGTTCCTCGCTGCCATCCCATACGAACCCACCATCGGCTTCCTCCGAAGTAGCGGAAATGAAAGACCTGCCGCCGAGGCTCCCATTCATAATAAAAACATTTGTTCTTAGCGCAGTCATTTGATAAAGAAAACGAAAGCCCATTAGACTTTTTCGTTTTTTTTCTTCTTCTTCTCTTCATTGGATGGGGTAGGAAAGCGTTGGGTCATCATGGTCAGTGGGAGGGATATAAATAGCTAATCCCTCAATGCCGCTCCCACTGCACGACGGAATAAGCTGAAGTAATGCTAATATAAATTAATGATTTCAATCAGCATGAATTAGAAGTGGTGTCTTTGTTACCGAGCGATTTTTGGTTGCCGCCTCTCTGAAGACGTGGGTTAATTATTCGTTTGGTTGGATGGGGGGCAAATAGATCACGGTATCGGGTATTTTAAATCTCAAGTTGCGTATGCTACCACCAAATAGACTTGTTGTTTCATCAAGAGTGTTTATTGCCATTCTTCCGATGAGATTTCTGAGATCACTGAATTCTGATATATATCACTGAATGAGTGCAAGTATTCAGGAGTTGAACCGAACTGTTCACAATATGGGTGATATTTAATGAAGAAAAATTTACCGTAAAAATAATTACTCCGGTTATACCTAAGCCTTGTATTCTCTATCGGAACATTTTAGACCTGTACTTTTCTTGACATTTTGATAGAGCACCATCTTGATTTAGATCTGGTGGTCAGACGGCATAAACTTCTGGCCGTGAATATTTGTGATAACTACTAACTGCTACTCGCCTGATTATTTTCTAACTTTTAGTACATTAAACCGTTTAACTTAAAAAATTGTTTTTTTTCCTTTTTTTATTTTCTAGTTTTTAGTACATTATCTGTATGATTAGTATACTTCTCTACAATAAACCCATTCAACCTTTTTGTATCTTTATCTTTATCAAAATATTCTTTGGTATGACGTACTGTATTCTATTAGTCAAATCATTTCATTCGATACCGATATTGAGGGGATTACAAAAAAATACATACACCTATTTGAATTTATGTTGTTTATAATGTAGTGTGCTCTCCAATTTAAGCCATTCAGCCATTTTTTATCGACGGCCAAGTTGGATTTTCAAGATCATTTTTATAATGACAGCAGAGATAAAAGTTTGTTCCAAATTTCAGACCAATAAATGAAAAGGAACGGGGTCAAGTTTTTATTGATGTGGGACTATGTGGGACAGAGATACAAACATACATACAAACAAGTTGAATGAAACCGTTTCAAAAAGTAATTGACTGTTTTATTACAGCGGCCATCTTGGATTTGAATTTTCATAAATAGCTGTGATCTACTGGACAAGCTCCTTCATATTAGGCTGTCAAAAAAGTCCTGCGGTATTTTTTTTTTGAATTTTCATTTGTTCATAAAATTAGTTACAATCATCTGTTTTAAGTCGGGGGTCTTCGTAGCCACTTGGTTATGCGTTCGCTTACAAAGCGATCGGTCGTGAGTTCAAACTCAGGCCCCTCAATTGACCATCTTTGTGTTATTATAGAATAACTACGTCCACGCAAACATCATCAGCGATGGAGATCGATCCACGGTCGAAAATAGATCGATTCATCCATACAACTGCTCTGCTCTGCAAGACACATCGGGCTGCTGTTCTATAAATAACCCAACAATGATCACTATCAACTGTCTCCGCTGTCCGGTCTGCTGAACAATGGAAGAACAGAAAGAATACCCTTACGCCGAAATGGCTACTACTGTGTAATTTACCATAATGTAATGGAACAGAAAACTTAACGCCTAAATGGCTTCTACTAACTACTGTGTAATTTACAGTTTATAGAAACATAAACATATGTACATGTACACGATTAAAACCCGGCTCTGTTACAGCTAAAATGCTAATGAGCCTAATAAATAAATAAATGGGATGAAAAAAAATCTGTTTTAAGTCAAATATGCGCCGTTTTGTTCGATGACTTGTTCCCAACGAGATGCCAACTTCATAATACCCCTGTTATAGAAGCTCGCTTCCTTATTGGGAAAAAACTCGGATAGCCAATTTTCACAGGCCTCTTTTGTGGCTAACTTCTGACTACCTAGCTCGTTCGCCATGGACAAAAACAGGTGATAGTCACTTGGTGCAAGGTCCGGACTATACGGCGGATGCAAAAGAACCTCCCATCCGAGCTCCCGGAGCTTCTGGCGCGTCACCAAAGAAGTGTGTGGCCTGGCGTTGTCCTGATGGAAGACAATGCGGCCTCTGTTTATCAAAGATGGCCTCTTCTTCATGAGTGCTACCTTCAAGCGGTCCAGTTGTTGGCAGTACAGGTCCGAATTGAGCGTTTGGCCATAGGGAAGCAGCTCATAATAGATTATTCCTTGACAATCCCACCAAACACACAGCAGAACCTTCCTGGCCGTTAATGAGGGCTTGGCCACCGTCTGAGCCGTTTCAGTGGGCTTCGACCTCGACCGTTTGCGCTTCACGTTGTCGCAAGTGACCCACTTTTCATCGCCAATCACCATCCGCTTCAGAAACGGGTCGATTTTGTTGCGATTCAGCAGCGATTCACATGCGTCGATACGGTCAAAGATGTTTTTTTGCGTCAACGTGTGTGGCACCCATACATCGAGCCTCTTTATGAATCCAAGCTTCTTCAAATGGTTAATAACGGTTTGATGACTTATCCCCAGCTCTTGGCCGATGCTACGGCTGCTACTATGCCGGTCTTTCTCGGCTAATTCAGCGATTTTGTCGCAATTTTCGACGACAGGCCTTCCGGAGCGTGGCGCATCTTCGACGACCTCTACACCAGAACGAAAACATTGAAACCATCGTTGTGCGGTGGAGATGGAAACTGTATCGGGTCCATAAACTGCACAAATTTTATTGGCAGCTTGAGATGCATTTTTGCCTTTGTCATAGTAGTACTGTAAAATATGTCGGATTTTCTCTTTATTTTTCTCCATATTTGCGACACTATAACTCACGAACGACTTAACCAAACAAAACACAACAAGCTATAGTATGACTCGATACAATGAATACAATTAGAACTACGCGCTTACAACGACACCTCGCGGAAATACCGCAGGACTTTTTTGACAGCCTAATATGATACCCATATTAATAGGGTTTTGAAAAAAATATACATCGCCATATTGTTGTGGCTGCCATTTTGGATTTGCGTTTTTCATGTATAACTGTGTTCTTCTAGTCAAGTGCATTTATTTGATACTCATATTGATGGGGTTTTGAGAAAATGTGTAATCCGCCATTTTGGATTTCAATTTTTTATAAATAACTGTGTTCTACTAGTCAAGTCCTCTCATTTGATGCCCATATTTGGAAAAAATATATATTCACATTTTGTTGTGGCGGCCATATTGGATTTGCGTTTCTCATGTATAACTACTAGTGAATCCCTTTCATTTGATACCCATATTGATAGTGTTTGGAAAAAACCCATATTAATGGGGTTTTGAGAAAATAGGTAATCCGCTGTTTTGTAGCGGCCGCCATCTTGGATTTTTAAAGTCATGAAATACGCAGTTTTATAATGACTGCAGAGATGAAGGTGTGTTCCAAATTTCAGATCAATCGATCAACAGGAAGGGGTTCAAATTTCTATTAATGTGGTAAAGCGCTACAAACATGTTGCAAACGTACAAACATACAGATTACAGGGCAAGCTGAATAAAACCGTTTAAAAACGGCTTTCGACGTCTCGTGGCTTCAATTCATACGGCACCCAATGACCCAATGATCATTCCCATTGCTTTCAAACGATCGGATATGGTTTGCTGAGCTACTCCAAGTGTATCTGCAAGTTCTTGTTGCATTTGTGAAGGATCTTGATCGAGTAAAGTCTCCAATTATTCATCTTCAAACTTTTTTGGCTTTTTTGGTCCGGAACGTTCTTTGTGTTCCAAGTTAAAATAACCACTTTTAAACCGTGCAAACCACGTCTAACACGCTCGCTCAGTTGGAGCATGATCCCCATAAACTTCCACCAAAATGCGATGATTTTCCGCATTTTTTTTTCTTCATATTGAAGTAAAGAAGTAACACTCTCCGCATAAACACTCTCGTTGGTATGAAATTCGACATATTCGAAATGGTAAAAAACTGTGTTGTTTACGCTACAACTTTTTGACATATACTGAAAAAGACGTGTAATGACAGTAGCTTTCCAACGAATGTCTGGAAATTTGATTCACCGGAATAACAATCAAGTTACGCCATCTGTTGTGAAACCGAAGAAAATTACCGGTACATCTAATACTAAAAACAAAGAAACAAAAGAAACAAAAAACAAAAACTATAATGTTATGTTTAGCACATGTAGCCTTTAACCTCAAGGGTACCTTTGCCCTCGCGATACCAGAAAAAGAGACTGTTCCGTTCCTTCCTCTTCCAAAGTCGAAGTCGGAATGGGCGAACATATCTCAAGAGATCAGTGAGAAATTCATTGAAATCGGAATTACTTATTAGTTAACAATGTTAACTATTCCATATTCATAGGGGAAGTGGGGGCATAGTGGTCACTCTAAGGAATATGTCCATTTTCAGCGTCCACACACCGATTCAATTCCCGTTTCTAGAAGAATATTATAGTTCAACTCATTGTTCTTACAGATAGCAAACGACAAACCGAGTAAAAGGAAACCGCGTAAATTCAAAAAACCGCGTAAAAAAATGTAAGGGGTTGTATCTAGGACACAACCGCATATTTTCGACGTAGAACTACGCTATTATATTACACAATCCACTTGTTTACCACTTCGAATATTATTTTAGGATGCATCGAAATTTTTGTAATAGATTATGTTCTTCGTTACAAATAAATCTGATGAACGTTCTTTTACGTTTGATATGATGCCTAGGACTACCAAAATATGTGAACGGAAGAATTGTCGAACGATCATTGTATTTTACATTTCCCTTTGAAATTATTGCATATCTCATGTTTACGAAGTTCTCGAACCGCGAAAGTTCATTCACCTCTAGTAGCTGAAATGGTTATTTTCCCAGTCTTCTCAGTTTAAAAGTACCTTTTAGGGAAACATATTCCGGGTAGATGATAACGAACAATAGAATAATAACGTTAATAACTATTTTCACTGTGAACGAATTTTCGTGATTTGCATACCAATGAAATCGGAAATTCTCTAAGATTTGTTTGATATGCTATACATTACAATTGGCTAATCTCTAAATGGTTTAAATTCATGAAAACTGGAAGAACTTCCTTTTTCCCATATATTTGTTTTGGCAATTTGTGTTCTGCCCTACCCGTATTTCGAATGCTTATAAATCGAATATTTCTTAACAGATCGGAAAGATGTTTGCATCAATTGATAGGCAATATTTCTACGTGTCTATCCGAATTAATAAAATGTTATTTTCCATGAGATGAACAATTGAATAGTTGTAAAACTTCAAGCGTTATATAAACGCCCTAACTGCCAAGGGTTGATTGGCCCGATTTACGGTTTCCCCAACACAGACATCAAAATCGATGTACCGGTGGAAATCCGCTTTGCAAATACATGTAAGTCTGGGGTATTTTTTGGTGTTGAGTACTTTTGTACTCGTTTGTCGTTGTGCAGATCGGAATATATTTCCCTAAAACGTACTTTTAAACTCAGAAGCCTGGGAAATCGTCATTTCAGATACATCTTTAGCGGTTCGAGAACTACGTAAACATGAGATGTGCAATAATTTCAGAGGAAAATGTAAAATACAACGATCGTTTGACAATTTTTCCGTTCACAGATTTTGGTAGTCATATCAAACGTGAAAGAATGTTCATAAAATTTATTTGTGACGAAGAACATAATCTATTACAAAATTTTCGATGCATTCTAAAATAATATTCGAAGTGGTAAACCAAGTGGATTGCATAATATAATTGCGTAGTTCTACGTCGCAAATATGCGGTCATGTCCTAGATTCAACCCCTTACAATTTTTTTTATGCGCATCCCTATCTACCGCACAAAAAAAGTTTTTTTCACATTGTGTACCGAACAGGATTTTTTTGTGCGGTCCCTATCCCCCGCACAAAAAAGGTTTCCCTGTATTCGATTTCAGTTGTTGACGTGCTCGGGCTTTCGGCAAGCTTTGCGTCGTTTACATCTTTTCGACCCTCCGTGAACATTTTTTCGAACTCCGACAAACGTTGTTTCGCTCCAAGGTAGGTTCACCAGATGTGTCACAATCATCATTTGGAATGTGTTCGCGCACTTAATTTTGTTTATCACACAGGATTTGATACAGACTCTTTCATCAATTTTTGCAATAGGCAAAAACCGAAGATGAAACAAAACACGTGTAAGACAACACATCCGGTCGTCTATGGTTACTTCCAATGGAATGCACGCAAAACAGCATAATGGAAGCTCCCACGCCACCCGGCACAGTCGAGCACCGCTCTCGTCGCTCCGCTGACTTTTCCTGCCATCCAAGACATTCCGTTTCTGTGTCCGAAACTGGCGAGGGAGTCTTCCAACTTGCTACCTCAGGCAAGTACGACTACAGTACCGTTTTTTCGATCCCTGATACTGGTCTCATTGACAGTGCCGCTTATTTCAACGATGGGGTAGATATCGTACCGAACCCTGATGTCTCCTTGGATTCCGCTGCACCAATCATCAAACCACCATCACCACTGATCGATTCTGGCGAATTAACAGTTTATTACCAGAATGTTCGGGGAATGCGCACAAAAATTGACGACGTTTTTTTGGCGGTTTCATCCTGCCATTATGACATAATTGTGCTCACGGAAACTTGGCTCGACGATAAAATATTTTCATCGCAACTTTTCGGAGACCTCTACACAGTTCATAGAACTGATCGCAACCATGTTAACAGTCGCAAATCACACGGTGGTGGAGTGTTGATTGCCACTTCAAATAATCTCAATGGTCGCATCGATCCCACACCTGTAAATGATACACTAGAACAGATTTGGGTTAAGGTGAAACTGCAACACTGCCTTATTAGTGTCGGTGCTATTTATCTCCCACCTGATCGCAAAAATGATTTTGTAAGCATTAGAAATCATACTGAATCAATTGAAGCGATATATTCCCGCCTTGGAGATACCGATCTTGCCATTTTGCTTGGTGACTACAATCAGTCGGGACTTGTCTGGAACACTTCAACCAACGATTGCCCTTCCGTTGATGGCTTACTATCTAGCATTTCTGTTGCTTGTGCTTCGCTACTAGACGGCTTCAGCTTACATGGATTGTCTCAAATCAATTATATTACTAATCGAAATGAACGAATTTTGGATTTTGCTCTGGTGAATGAAACTACGCTCTCTCGATGCCATCTCGAAGAAGCTGCAGAACCGCTTTCCGCTCTTGACGCCGACCATCCTGCTTTGGAGGTAACGATTAGTCTCTCACAGTCCATCGTACTTATAAACATTCCGGATGAGCCTGGACTTGACTTTCACCGAGCTAATTCTGAAGGATTACTAGAAGCCCTACGCCAAACTGATTGGCATTTCCTAGAATCCGCAGATGACATAAACGTTGCAGTTGACTGCTTTACAAGTTTGCTTAAAGGTTACATGGTTGATTTTATCCCATTGCGTAGACCATCCCCCAAGCCACCCTGGGGAAACGCACACCTGAGACGTTTGAAACGACCGAGATCAAAGGCACTTCGAGACTATTGCCAGTCCCGCTGTGTATTCACCAAGCAATGTTTCGCACGGGCTAGTAACAGTTATCGAACGTTCAACCGCTATTTATACAAACGCTACTGCATAAGAACTCAGAAAGATTTACGTAGACAGCCCCGAAATTTTTGGAAATTCGTGAATTCAAAACGGAAGGATAGCCATAGACTACCCGCGGAGATGTTTCTGGGCAGTGAAGTAGCCAATTCCACCGCAACAAAATGTAACCTTTTCGCAACTCACTTCAGAAGTGCGTTCAATGATTCGACTTTGTCGGGATGCCGTATTATAGACGCTTGTAGAGATACACCTAGAGAAGTGTGTCATCTGAGAAACCTCGCGGTCTCACCGGACCAAGTGAAATTCGCCATAAACAAATTGAAGTGTTCAATGTCTAGTCCCGATGGCATTCCCTCCTTCATCCTTAAAAAATGTGGCGAGGAGTTGATTCGTCCATTCACTGCACTCTTCAATCTCTCATTAAGACAACGTTGCTTTCCCACCTGTTGGAAGACGTCAATCATGTTTCCTGTGTTCAAAAAAGGTGATCGACAGAACATCGAAAACTACAGAGGCATAACTTCGCTTTGTGCGTGTTCCAAAGTTTTCGAAATTTTATTGAATGACTTGCTTTTTGACTCTTGCAAGAACTACATTGCCACCGATCAATATGGATTCTACCCCAAAAGATCGACTACCACGAACCTGGCTCAGTTCGCCTCGTTTTGCATAAGCAACATTGATGCTGGTGCTCAAGTCGACACCGTCTACACAGACTTGAAATCAGCAATTGATAGAGTTGACCACGGAATACTACTGGGACGATTTGGACGAATCGGTGTCTCAGCGGATCTTGTCAGCTGGTTCGAATCATACCTAACGAATCGTATGCTCACCGTTAACATTGGATCGGAAAGATCAGAACAATTTTCGAACCTGTCAGGCGTGCCACAAGGGAGCAATCTGGGCCCCTTGCTATTCTCAATTCTCATTAACGAGCTTTCTATCGTACTACCACCTGGCTGCCGATTGTTCTACGCTGATGACGTAAAAATTTACATGGTCATCCGAAGCTTTGAGGACTGCCACGCTCTACAACAGCTGCTGGATCATTTCACCGAATGGTGTACACGGAACATGCTAACGCTAAGCATTCACAAATGTAATGTTATTACGTATCACCGCAAGCTTAATCCGATAACATTTGATTATTCAATTGACGGACAGTCTCTCGATCTTGTTCCTAAAGTTCGTGATCTTGGCGTCATCCTAGACTCATCATTTACCTTCAGATTGCACTACAACGACATGATTTCTAGAGCCAACCGGCAGCTGGGATTTATGTTTAAAATATCCCGAGAATTTAATGACCCGCTTTGCCTCCGATCTCTATACTGCACTTTGGTGAGATCGATTTTGGAATCTAACTCTCAAGTATGGTGCCCATATCAATCAACGTGGACTGCTAGGATCGAATCAATACAACGGAAATTTGTAAGACATGCCTTTCGTCGTCTTCCATGGCGGGATCCTATGAACCTTCCCCGATACGAAGATCGATGCAGATTACTGGGATTGCAGACATTACAGCAGAGAAGGAGCATTGCTCAAGCTATGTCTATCGCAAACATTTTAAACGGTGAAATAGACGCACCTGAATTGCTAGGGCAACTCAACATTTACGCCCCTGAACGATTGCTTCGCCAACGGAATTTCCTGCTGCTTGAGCCCCGGAACACTCTATACGGACTACATGACCCAGTGCGCTCCATGTCCGCTAGCTTCAATGAATTATTCGTCTATTTTGATTTTGTCTTTACTGCGTCTGCATTTAACCACCGACTCCAGGAACTGAATAGGTACCACTGACAACGAGGACTGCCATGGACAAGGGCTCAGTTTCCATTCAGTTATTTTGTTTTTTATGACTTGACTTCAGTTGATGCTCACTGTTAATTTTTTTTACTTTAAGTGGCTTATATGTTGTATTCAAAATGTAGTGTTTGTTTATATATATTGTTTGTAAGTTATGTAAAATGCGTATTCTAGAGCTTGCCACTCAGAATACATTCAAGGCGTGTTATTTGGCATATAAATCTCAACTAAGTACTAATAAATATGACGCAAGTAATACTACGTTGAGACGGCGAAGTTCCTCTAGGAACGTTAGTGCCATTGAAGAAGAAAAGAAGAAGAAGTCATGTTAAAGATGTGGGGTTTTTATGCCTTCCCTTGTCTGGCTTTTCCCCATCACATGTTTAATATTTCATTAAGACAGTAAAAAGTCAGATGAATAAAGAAATAAATAAATTAAAGAAATAAAGAAGAAAGGCAGTTGTCAAAAATTAACTTCAAAATAGCCGTACTCGTCAGCATAAGCAAGAGACATGAGTACCAACATAATGCCACAAAAAACTCTAGGATCGAATATACGTAGCTCACGAAAATTCGAAAGTCGCGATACTTTTTGAACAGACCTCGTATATTTGACATAATGTATCATGAGCTGCTCAAATTAAACTGAATCATCACGAGAGATCGCTTCCATGTGCATTGAACCGATTATTCAATGGAGAAAGGCCACTATACGAACAGATACACTACAAAGTGATTCTGATACAAAGCCTATGAAAACCCAATTGGGCTTCCAATTTTCATCACTATCATTGTCTCTTCTGATTATCTTTTTTTTTTGATTGAATAAGACATGATCTGCAATGCT
The DNA here is from genome assembly GCF_029784135.1 of Toxorhynchites rutilus septentrionalis. Lineage (NCBI taxonomy): Eukaryota > Metazoa > Arthropoda > Insecta > Diptera > Culicidae > Toxorhynchites > Toxorhynchites rutilus. The sequence continues at coordinate 23,165,826 of NC_073745.1, forward strand.
TTCATTTTAATGAGGATGCCAAAAAATTGATCTTGAAATCAGCGTGGGATTCAGATGTGTAGAAGCAGTGGCTAGTGATAGTTGGGACTTATTTAAACAGAGCATTGATTTGCAAGAAAAAAAAACAGCGAAAATTTATTTAGGGTTTTCTACGGATTATGCTCAGAGTATCACAGCTGGGTAAGAATCCCCCAATATTGTGTTGAAAGAAAACTATGAAGCAAATGATACTCACAAATTTTTGGTTTAGCTTATTGGCATATTCCAAGTATTCCTGATTTATGAATGAAATTATTTGAATTATTTTAAAAGAAAAAAAAGAAGGATAATCAAACATCTACTGCATAGTTGCCTCCCAGCGAGCAGTAACATTTAATGTTTGTGATTAATTCAGATGGTTTCTTCATTAAAAAATCATTATTGATAAGATTTTCGGTCACAATTCGTAGATCGCAATCATTCTTATTGATTATAAGAATATCGACGCAATCAACAAACAATTTGTTTCATGTTGATGGTGTTCGACAAATAAAATAACACAAAAACACCATCGCGCGAAACGCGCGTAGCAACTGCCCGATGCTGCAACAGGACAGCTCTCGCTTCACCAAATCCTCGAGCGGAAGAGATTTATTAGCAGGAATTAATTCCTATTTCCATTTCCATTAGAATTAACGACATAAGCCACGGATAGAGGCCATCACCGGTGGTGATCCCTCGGGAAAAGCCAGAAAGCACCACGTAACGGGAGAGTGGAATATATTTGGAAAAAAATTCAATAAACTCATTTTTTCACGTTACAATTTATGGTTTTAATATTTGTGGGATTAACATTTAACCCAACCCATTTATCGCCATTTTCATGTGTCCCTGTGTATAAAATGATCTATAAACTGAGCAACCGCCAACGGTCGTCAATGTGGTGTCTCTCAATGGGGGAAGATTTAGAGTTCCCTAGGCGGAGGGCTCTTAGAAACGGACCACATCAATGACAACGTATGTGATACCAAGGGGTGGTTGGGGTGGTTGCAGCCTAGGAAGGAAGTGCGCGTCGTTCAGAGCGGAAGTCGAAGCCAATAACCGAAACACATTACGAAGCCATAGTTGGCAAGTTATTTTCTCCGACTTGCCAAGTGTATAACAAATAGCGAACAGCGAGGATATTTCACGTCGAGCGCATCGTCGGATATAAAACCGATAGGAAAAGCCATGGTGCTCTCTCATCACGGGAGAGTGGCGGAAGCGCCGGAACAAAGGCGATGGCATGACCCGGGAGTATCGGCGGAACGTGTGTAATGAAATTAGCGGCCAGCATGCAAAAGGCACAGATGATGTTCCGCTCCGATGGAAGCATTTTCAGATAGATCTCCAGGGCAACCTTACAATGATTAATATTTGAACAACCTCCGAGTTCGAGTTTTTTTTTCAGTTTTCTCCGGTCCTAAGAAGCAACCGGGGAAAAAGGCGGTGTAGGATAACTTCTGTTCGGCGCGAGATGTTTTTTTTTCTGTTTGTCTTACGTGGCTCGTGCTATGCAGCAGTTTCTTTTGACTCTGAAGAACAACTTTTTGCCCGTTGGCATTTTTCTGTTTCCCAAAGAATAGACACACACAGTTTTGATGAATAATAAATTTCCAAGAGATGTTGGCAAATATTCATGAAATCATGTACCTCTTCTCCTACGGAATTCCACCTAGCTAGATAGCTGGACTTGTGAAAGGAATGTAAAAAATTGTTCCTTGAGATTTATCTTTTTTATTAGCGAGATTCGTCTAAAGTTATCCTCTAAACCTTAAATCGTTTAGAAATGAGACAAATTCAATTGGGTTTATTTTTTTCGTCGTTGTCTCGTCCTTCAGATACTACAATCAAGCGCTCTAAGACACCATCATCATGGGTCGTCCTGTACAAAATCCCAAAGGAGCAATTCCCAATGAAATCGACAAATGACAAAACATGAATATTTTTGATTTGAATGAAAGTTTGTATTCCATTTCGGTTGGAGGAAATATGAGTTTTTCGCAGCGTTTGGGAATTTTTTGACTCAAGTGTAACTTTTGAAAATGGCGTATCGATTCTAGTAAGAGAAATCTTTGATAATTTATATTTCAAAAACTATGAGTCGTACCGAAATAGTGTCTTAAAAAAAGAGTTATAGAGTATTGATGTCCAAATATAAAAAATATATATGCAGGGTAACTTCGATATAACGTACATTTTGCTTTCAAAATTGTACGTTGTATCGAATTGTACGTTATATCGAAGCATAATAAAGAACTCAGAAACGTAGATTATATTACATTATTGTGTTGCTGTTAGAGTAAGGTTAATGAATAAATTCAACTAGAAGACGAAACCAACCTTTCTAAAGATGTTTCCCTTCGTACTTTTGATTCAAATCTGATTCATTTAGAATCCGGAATCACAAAACAGTTGTACTTCGGGATTGGTTAAAAGTACAAATCAAACTTTAGTACCAAAATACATTTATTGTTCTTCCAAAAAAACAATATTCAAAAAAATATTCCTTTGGACTTTGAAAATGTGTACGTTATATCGAGGGTTATATCGAAGTTTCCCTGTACTGAGAAAAAAATTAGTACTCTTGTTTTTATTTACAAAAAAAAATTTATATATCTAAAACACATATTTTTTTTTATTTTTTTCTATTTTTTTCATATAAAATAGAAGTCATGTATAAAATTGTAATGTAAATGTAAAACTATTTTTGGCAAACTTTGTGGAACATCGAATTTTTATGAATTTTCGAAACATGGAAATTTTGAATGTTAACAATCATTTTTAGCTACAAATTATAAATCTTGATATGATTTGAAATAAAAAAGCTCATTAACAATCTCTTTCTGAATGCAGCCGTTCTCGAGATATTTGAAAAACATATTTAATTTATTGTCTTTTTCAATTTTTTTTAAATTTATGTATGTATTTTTTAATTTTCCATATAAAATAGAAGTCATATAGAAAATTAAAAAAATGAGCCCAAGATGGTAAAACTATTTTCGACGAACTTTGTGGAACATCGATTTTTTATGAATTTTCGAAACATGGAATTTTTTAATGTTAACAACAATTTTTAAGCACAGATTATGAATCCTTATGTGATTTAAAACAAAACAGCTTCTCCATCTGAATGCAGCTATTTTAGAGATATTTAAAAACTATTTCTAATGTTCATCTTCAGGTTTATCATGTTCATGAAATTTCATGAATTTCCTTAAATTTTCAACAACTTTTCCAAATGCATCATTATAGTAAAATGTATATGTTTAGGAGTTACGTTGAAAAACATTAGAAGACATGTGGGTTAATACAATACGTAGCGATAATGTTTTTCAACGTAACTTCTAAACATATAGTTTTACCATAATGTGGTATTTGGAAAAGTTGTTGAAAATTATAAGCAAATTCATAAAATTTCATGAACATAATATAATACGATACGGTATAATACGACAAACATATAAAAAAAAAGCCTATTTGCTATAAAAAAGACAATAAACTAGAAATACATTTTTAAATATCTCGAAAATGGCTGCATTTAGAAGGAGATTGATAAAGAGCTTTTTTATTTTAGATCACATCAGGATTCGTAATTTGTGGCCGAAAATGATCGTAAACATACAAAAATTCGAAGTTTGGAAAATACATAAAAAATCGATGTTTTTTTAAATCTATTTTATATGAAAAAATAAAAAAAATTAAAAAAGTATGTATTTTAGATATTGCAAATTAAAGTTTTTTTTTGTAAATAAAAAAAAGAATACAAATTTGTTTTCTCAGTGTATATTTTGTTCACGTTTTAACATCAATACTCTATAACTCTTTCTAAGACACTATTTCGATACGACTCATAGTTTTTGGGATATAAATTATCCCAAAATCGATACGCCCTTTTCAAAAGTTACACTTGAGTCAAAAAATTTCCAAATGCTGTGAAAACCTCATATTTCCTACAACCCAAATGGAATACAAACTTTCGTTCGAATAAAAAATACAAGTTTTTAAAATCGTCATTCTTAGTTCGATTTCATTTGGAATTGTACAAAGTTAATGAATACCATTATACCGTTCTGAATCATATTTCGGACGCTAAAGGCATATGATGCAGAAAACAGATCTCAAATTTATGCACAGGTATTATTTGGTTGATATTTTAAAAACATTAGTTCGATATGCTTTGAGGCTTTCTACTTTGGTAGAGGAACTGGTACAAATTCGGACCCCATTTTGTTTATTTGGACTTAGCTCTGGGCCAATGCTCGGAATTTCTTCATACTACGTCAGCTTATGAAGGAATCTATTGCGGACATTTCCGCGCAAACCGATTTCAAAAATCTTGATTTGGCTCAGACCTTTGAGCATAGAAGTGAAACAACTCAAATTCGAGTACCCGACATGCAGTATATAAATTTGGCACCCCATTTTTTTTTTAAATTAAAAGAATCGTCCTGAAATCACTGAAAAACGTATTTTTTGACATTTTCATACAAAATAGAAGTGAAGTACACTATCTTACGTAAATTAACTTCACTTTAACGAAAAAGCATGCAATTTTACAAAACAAAGAGGAACAAAAAACGAATTTTTTCAAGAAAAAGTGAACAAATTTCATTGGGGTGCCAAATTACCCGCATACCGAATTTTCACTTTAGAATGAAATCTATGAAATTTGTGATTAAAATCTCGATACACTTACTCGAATTCGTTGAAGAACATCAATTTCTTGATCCAAATCAGCATTAATATTTAGAATCGGCTCACTATTCGATTTAAATGATTTTTCACAAGACGCACATGAAAAATTTTCGCGATTTCAAAAACAACTAAACTTGATTTTTTTTTAAAAACACAGATTTTTTGGATTTTTGGCATCTGACGTTTGTTACTACATTACTAGAACACTTTTTTTTATTCACCACCAGAGTGCGCTCATTACCGCCGGAGATCCGGGTGGGTACCAAATTACCCACGGGGTACCGAATTTGTACCAGTTCCTCTACCTATTTAATTGAAACCATAAAAAAATCATCGAATAAAATGCTTTTCGAATCAAGCGAATAAGAGTCAAACTTCGGACACCATTTATAAAAAAATCAAATTTCGGACAGATTGAATTCAAATTTCGAACACTTTATTTTGTAATTTTTTGAACAAAAATTACATTACACTTGGTTATATCTTATAGTCAATTGCGAAACACTTACCAAGCAATAACAGTAACCTGATAACGATGATGAGAACTGATGAAACACGAGAGAAATTTAAATATTGATGAAGGGGTAAATTCTACGTGCTCGCCTAAGCAAACGTCAAACACAAACGATAATGAGTGGATTTGGGATTTTGGATGGATTTTTTCCTACTGCGTAATAATTTAAATGTAATTCTCAAATGAAGTGATGGTGAAACCAAGGGATTACTCTAAAGAAGCAATTGTAATATTAATTTTATAGTTATATCATCAGTGCATCAAGCATTTCAAGATATTAGAACAAAGTGTCCGAAATATGATTCAGAACGGTACAAGCTGTATGAAATGGGTGGTTAAAGGAGACTGAATCGCATATATCTCCAATAAGCACACTTTTTGCAACAAAAAGTTCATTAACGAGAACATTGAAGTTATTTGTGCGTCATCCTGGACGCAATCTAAATTCACCTTGCGTTTAAGCGAAGAGAAAACTTTCAATACTTTAATCTTGTCCCAGCAACTTCACTTTTAATCTGCAACATTGTCCGTAACGAAGCCAACTCCACCATTATGGAATGTCAGTTAGTCATCCTTCATTTTGCCACACTTCATCTCGGTTACATCTCGGCTCTTTCATGCTCGGGGCGCCATAAAACATTCCTTTTTTTCCTTTCTTTTCTTCTATTTTCAAACATAATTGCGGTTGGAATTTAATATTCTTCCGTTGATCCGTCCTTCGGTTTGCGACAGATCACATCCAATCGCTCACTTTATGCTACCGTAATTACACTCTGTGGTGGGGAATGGTTGCCCAGGGAATAAAGAGCGATCCCAAAATAAGTGCGGTTTCTGCATCGGAAGAAATGCGAAAAAGTGAGGGATGCTATATCGCTGTCATCGCGCGGAACCAGATGATTCCCTGTTTGCGGAAGTGATTCACTATCGGAGGGGACGAGATTAAATTGATTCCGTAGGTTGCGGACCAGCGGAGATACCACAAAGTGGTCGCCCGTACGAACAAGCTGGCGGCCAGGATGGCATAATAATGAAGAAATTGTGGATCGGAATTTGGTGCGAGCCTTATTTATGACGCCATCTATTTTATTGCAGAGCTATTGAGCGATATATTCTCGCTGTGGGTGATTTGGTAGAAATTTATAAAAGATAAGAAGCGTGAAAGAATGGTCTGTAAACAATCCACATCGATGGCGGTGATGATGATGATGTTCGCTGCCAATTTGTGGATTTTCGCTACACAAAAGTACTCCGGAGGGAATCCACGGGAGAACATTACATTTCGTTCCGAAAGCCGGCTTACGATTGCCGGTCACCATCGGTCGCCATTGTTACAACGGGAGCGCAAAATGTACAGTAAAAATAAATCTCACATTTCTTAACACTGACACCGCACGAAAATCTAGCGAACAATAAAATGTCAAGACAGAAAAGTATCCTTACCGTAAGCCGTTTCCTGGGCGAAGAGGAAAAATAGTAAGATATGACACACATTTCCGGCCATTATATTCCACATTTAGTGTGCTGCCTTCGTTTCCTGACACACACACACTCGGGGTGCCTTTCGGGAGCCTGCTGGCGAATTTGCCACACGTTCGCTTCTCACCTTCCGTCCGCCACTCGACGAGGATATTCACCGGCTGTATCTGATCTCGCTGGGAGGGATTTACCCTCTTGTATGTTTTGTAGACTATTGTGGTTATTGTTACGGTATTCTGTACAATCCCACGCTCCTGCCACCCAGGGAGTATGCTGTGTGTGTATGCACACCGATGGTTTTTCTCACTGTTGGCCGTGAGCCAAAGTCACGGGACGATTCCCCAGTGCCGCGGCACTGTTTACTGTTGCACTCTACTGGAACCACTCTACAGATCACTTCCTCTTCTTGCTCAATCCAAACACTCACGAGCCAACTGCTCCACTATTATTATTGCAATTATTATAATTTCTGCTGTTTGTGTTATTCTTCCCCTTCGCGCATGGAATTTTGCTTTGTAAACTAAACTTTTACTTTATTGTTTCATTTATTCATTCGGCACATACCTACACACACACACACTCTCTCACTGTTGTCTTTTTGTTTTCCACTGGACCTGAATATGGGACAGAAGGCATATGTTACAAACGAGGCACTATGCGTGAAGTTTCACTTCCGACCAAATCGGGCAAACGGAGCTTTTGTGGATGTTTTTAATATTTGTTATTTCTGCGCCCCTCAAACAAAACTAAAAAGTTAGATACCGTGCTTAGGAGCAGTTTTCATCACATGGAATGTGTAAAATGTTGGGCTTGCTGGTGTCTGGTAGAGCGCTTTGCTTCGCCGGGGTCAAGTTTGATCCCTATATCATGTTCATGAAATTTTATAAATTTCCTTATAATTTGAACAACTTTTCCAAATACATCATTATGGTAAAAATAGTAAGTTTCGTTGAAAAACATTTGGAGACATGTGGGTGAATACAATACGTAGCGATAATGTTTTTAAACGTAACTTCTAAACATATAGTTCTACCATAATGATGTATATGGAAAAACTGTTGAAAATTATAAGCTAATTCAGAACAAGTTTGATCCATATATAGCTTTCAAACAACATTTAAATTAGAAGAACGTTGTATGAGGATATGATTTGGTTCAAAATTTACCTTTTTTTCAATACGCTAAAAGTAATTACAAAAATTCAGTAAATCCGAATTGACCACATTATAACTTCGCCTACTTTTGACGTAGGATTACGTTTTTCGGGAACAAATTGGGGGTATTGAATGAATGTATTCCGAGGGGCAAGCTCTTGAATACGCATGACCACAGTGCAAGTCGAAGGAAATTTCTTTGACGAAAAATCCCCCGGCCAGAACGGGAATCGAACCCGAACACCCGGCATGATAATGTGAGACGCTAACCACTCGGCCACGGGTGCATCAATCTGTGCACTCTATAATTATTCATCACAATGAATAAGATAATATATTAGGCTGTCAAAAAAGTCCTGCGGCATTTCCGCGAGGTGTCGTTGTAAGCGCGTAGTTCTAGTTGTATTTATTGTACCGAGTCATACTATATCTTGTTGGAAAGGTATTTTTGCGCGCTATAATATAGTCCTTGACAGTGTTTTGTTTGTTTTAGTCGTTCGTGAGTTATTGTGTCGCAAATATGGAGCAAAATAAAGAGAAAATCCGACATATTTTACAGTATTACTATGACAAAGGCAAAAATGCATCTCAAGCTGCCAATAAAATTTGTGCAGTTTATGGATCCGATACAGTTTCCGTTTCCATCGCACAACGATGGTTTCAACGTTTTCGTTCTGGTGTAGAGGTCGTCGAAGATGCGCCACGCTTCGGAAAGCCTGTCGTCGAAAATTGCGACAAAATCGCTGAATTAGCCGAGAAAGACCGGCATAGTAGCAGCCGTAGCATCGGCCAAGAGCTGGGGATAAGTCATCAAACCGTTATTAACCATTTGAAGAAGCAACAAAATCGACCCGTTGCTGAAGCGGATGGTGACTGCCAACAACTGGACCGCTTGAAGGTAGAACTCATGAAGAAGAGGCCATCTTTGATAAACAGAGGCCGCATTGTCTTCCATCAGGACAACGCCAGGCCACACACTTCTTTGGTGACGCGCCAGAAGCTCCGGGAGCTCGGATGGGAGGTTCTTTTGCATCCGCCGTATAGTCCGGACCTTGCACCAAGGGTAGTCACCTGTTTTTGTCCATGGCGAACGAGCTAGGTAGTCAGAAGTTAGCCACAAAGGGGCCTGTGAAAATTGGCTATCCGAGTTTTTTACCAATAAGGAAGCGAGCTTCTATAACAGGGGTATTATGAAGTTGGCATCTCGTTGGGAACAAGTCATCGAACAAAACGGCGCATATTTCACTTAAAACAGTCTTGAAAATTACTGCAGGACTTTTTTTAAAAAATACCGCAGGACGTTTTTGACAGCCTAATATTATATTATTCACTACTAACTATCAAACAATCGAAAAACATCCAAACGGAAATACCTCGTTCTGATTGGTCGAAATTGAAGATACAAGCTTCCTCTTGTACTCACAATTATTGCTCAGTTTCTGATAGATTTACGAGAGTTTTGCATCAACCATTTTGAGCTCTCCATAACAATTCATTACAGTGAAAATGAATGAAATTATATATTTTATGAAACTACAAATTTTGAAATCAAAGTCATTGCAAATACATGAAAGTAATGGGAGCTTTAGTTCCCACCGAATTGTGTTCTCTAACAGAGATGTCAAAGCCATGGAAATTGGCATTGCAAATATAGGCAAGTCGGGGGCATTTTTTGAATAACAATCAAGGTGAGTGACTAATTCTAGCGAGCAAAATTTAATTTGGAACTTCAATGTTGGTTGCTTCTTGAAATTTCATATCAATGACCGATCATGCATTGTGAAACATTTAGCCCAAGTGTAAACGTTAAATTATACATGGTAGCTGTTGACGATTTGAAATATGAAACGATTTATTTAAATTTTAGCATAGTGGCATATAGCATAGTGTTCCGTTGGATTTGAAGCGAAAATGGAAAAAAAGGAAAATGGTTGATTAAACACTCATAAAGTAAAAAGTTGATGGGTCTGAGCCTAGGGGCACGGACTGGACCTTGACTGTGATTATGTGTAGTAATTGCATTTAAATTGAGTTTTTCATTGTTCAAAATCTGTATTTTTTTCTCTTTTGCTACATCAAATGGATGCCCTGGAAAAACCGTTTCCTGTATGTACTTGTATCCTATAAACGTGTTAGATGACATAACGTGGTAGAATTTGGTACCGCATTCTGTTCAAAAATGTACACAAAATACCATTAAAGCCATTACTACCCTTTTCTTCTGTTTATTCAATCATGCAGAATAAGACGAAGAGTCATCACGTATCATTTTTAAACACAAGTCTAAATAGTTAAGACCTACATAAATATAAGCCTGAGTCAAATCAATCTATGACTACAAAAATATATTATTAGCCTGTCAAAAAAGTCCTGCGGTATATCCGCGAGGTGTCGTTGTAAGCGCGTAGTTCTAGTTGTATTCATTGTATCGAGTCATACTATATCTTGTTGGAAAGGTATTTTTGCGCGCTATAATATAGTCCTTGACAGTGTTTTGTTTGGTTAAGTCGTTCGTGAGTTATAGTGTTGCAAATATGGAGCAAAATAAAAAGAAAATCCGACATATTTTACAGTACTACTATGACAAAGGCAAAAATGCATCTCAAGCTCCGGAAGGCCTGTCGTCGAAAATTGCGACAAAATCGCTGAATTATCCGAGAAAGACCGGCATAGTAGCAGCCGTAGCATCGGCCAAGAGCTGGGGATAAGTCATCAAACCGTTATTGACCATTTGAAAAAGCTTGGATTCACAAAGAAGCTCGATGTATGGGTGCCACACACGTTGACGCAAAAAAACATCTTTGACCGTATCGACGCATGTGAATCGCTACTGAATCGCAACAAAATCGACCCGTTGCTGAAGCGGATGGTGACTGGCGATGAAAAGTGGGTCACTTACGACAACGTGAAGCGCAAACGGTCGTGGTCGAAGCCCGCTGAAGCGGCTCAGACGGTGGCCAAGCCCTCATTAACGGCCAGGAAGGTTCTGCTGTGTGTTTGGTGGGATTGTCAAGGAATAATCTATTATGAGCTGCTTCCCTATGGCCAAACGCTCAATTCTGCCAACAACTGGGCCGCTTGAAGGTAGCACTCATGAAGAAGAGGCCATCTTTGATAAACAGAGGCCGCAGTGTCTTCCATCAGGACAACGCCAGGCCACACACTTCTTTGGTGACGCGCCAGAAGCTCCGGGAGCTCGGATGGGAGGTTCTTTTGCATCCGCCGTATAGTCCGGACCTTGTACCAAGTGACTACCACCTGTTTTTGTCCATGGCGAACGAGCTAGGTAGTCAAAAGTTAGCCACAAAAGAGGCCTGTGAAAATTGGCTATCCGAGTTTTTTTTGCCAATTAGGAAGCGAACTTCTATAACAGGGGTATTATGAAATTGGCATCTCGTTGGGAACAAGTCATCGAACAAAACGGCGCATATTTGACTTAAAACAAATGATTGTAACTAATTTTATGAACAAATGAAAATTCAAAAAAAATACCGCAGGACTTTTTTGACAGCCTAATATAAATAAAAATAGCTTTGTCTCCTTCGTTACCACTTTGTCCGGAATATTATAATAACTTTATAACCCTGTAAGATCGCAACTACTCAAGCTATCATAATTTGATTTACGTGGGTATACCCTTTCGATCTTCTAAATCAGCCAGCTGTCATACAAATGAAACACAAAGTTCTGCATTACTCGCAAATAAAACTAAATTAGGCACATGGAGGTTTTAGGGTGCAATAAATGTTTCTATGGTGGTTAGACTCTCCACCCCCCTCTCTAAGGGGGGGCTGCCATCCAAATGAAACTCAAATTTCTGCATTACTCGAGAAATCATCAAGCAAATAAAACTAAATTAGGCATGTGGAGGTTTTAAGGTGCAATAAATGTTTCTATGATAGTTAGACACCCTACCCCCCTCTCTAAGAGGACACTGCCATGAAAATGAAACACAAATTTCTGCATTACTCGAGAATTAATCAAGCAAATAAAACCAAATTAGGCATATAGGGGTTTTAGGGTGCAACAAGTGTTTTGGCGGTGGTTAGACACTCCCCCCCCCCTCTCAAAGGGGAGCTGCCATACAAACGGTAAAAGGTAATTTTCAAGGGTAGATTTGAAAATCAATCAATGAACAGTTCTGCGATTGGACCTATGAACGTGCGCTTAGTAAAAAAAACGTGAATGTGATAACGAAAAATAAATTTTGGGCGGGACGGAATTTGCCGGGTCAGCTAGTAGAATATAAAATTAATGCTTATTATCGAGAATAATTCATTTTACGCATCAAACCACATTATGAGCTAACGCCCAAATTTAGGTAAAAAGATTGCTCGTTGCGTCGGGAAGGAAGTGAGTGGATAGAGCAATCGAAATAAAGCATATCCAATTATATCGTCAAATTGTTAACTTTTTTTACTATATGCACTGTTAATGTTTCAAGCAAAAAAAAAATCTGGATTAATTTCCTGTCTAATGATATATAACACAGCATATGTCGCAATAACCATGTTGAGTAATATGCGTTTGAAAACTCTTAATAAATCGTTACATTTTTCGTAGAGTGACCCCCCTATATAGAAATCAAAGACATAGTCCTATGTCAAAATCATAAATGAAAATTTCCTTTTCCATTTCAAATGTGTTTTCTCTATAATAAAATAACATGTTTTTCTGATTTAAAAAATGATAATTGTGTTCTATAATGATAATTATCTTATATTACATTGGAGAGTTTTTTTTCTGACGCACCATTCCATCCATACAGAACACAGGAGCCATCTTGTCCGAGGCCACAGAAGGCGGCTTCTCATATCTTTGGCATCTTCTATCGTGATACGCACCATCCAACGACTAATTACCATCTTTCTGTCATCATCACTCGGTTGTAAGCACTGGTGGAGTGTACAAACAATACCAAACAACCAAACAAAACGGCCCTTTTCAGAGCCACCAAATTATTACCAAAGCATTTAACGTTAGCTCAACGGAACCCTACGTTAATTATGCGATCGTGTCTCGGACACAATCCTCCTGTGACTCTTTTTTATTCACACTAAATATGGTACCACTGTTAAATCTATCCATCGACAGTACAAAGCAGTATTTTGCTGGTCAAAGCAGGCAAATTATGTCAAATGACAATCGAGCATTGTATTGTTTTTACACTGAGGGTGATATATTGATCTTTTAACCCATGTCTTTCAATTAGGGAACGAAATATGTTGCTGAATCTTGACAGTCTGATTGTTTAGAAAAAATAGTCTACAATGTTTTTCAGAAACAAAATAACATATCATTTATGTAAAGGATCACCGAACATTTCAAGAAGACTGAAACAACTGTTTTCAAAAAGAAACTGAGTCAAAAAAGAAATGTTCGGACTGCAGCGGTAACCAAAGTGGGCAACAAAGTATCCTACAAAGTCTAGCGCGTTCTTTAAAAAAATGCGCGTTAAATGAACATGAGCATGCATCCCAATAGTACATTGAGCCGGAGGGACCGTTTGTTTTCGTGATATTTTGTTTGTTCTATCGCTGTGACAACTTGTCAACTGTGACAACGATTAATTTTCAAAAGAGCGTGGACCACCAGCAAACGCATCGAGTGATTTCACTACCCTGCTGACCTATCTAGCACCCTATGTCGAATGAAGGCTGTCGCGAGGAAGCTGTCACGTGCAGGCAGTAACGCATGCATTACGTAATGTATGCACTCGTGCTTTTTCGACAATAAGCTTCGGGAGGTGTATATATCCTATGGCTGTGAGTACTAGTTACGTACAAACAGAGACAGTCGATTCGATTTCATACCGACTGAGCGAGACGGCTGTATTATAGAGATGCCTACTTCCACAAACACTGCTTCCACTCGTAACACTTTCATTTGGACCATACACTCCACACCACTGCCATTAGCACTTCTTTTATCTGTACGTCATAATATATACGAAGATAACCGATATAGAGAAGATATGCCTTCGGAATACTGTCTCGAGGTAGTGCATTGGTACGCCTGAACATGAGCCATAACTCTAGATATAAAATAATTTAAAAATACCTTCATTTTGAAACTTTTAAAAGAACAATAGATTCACGGTTTATCTCGCAAAAATATTCCCGACACCAAATCTGCGGACTGCTGAAGATGCCCGCTGCTCACAATATAATTTTTGAGGTATGAGGTCCGGTCCTTTTCAGGGCCACCAGAAACTTTCCACTAAAGAGTTATTCGTAAAATTTCGATGTATTCTGAAGAAATATCCGAAGCGAATTGATGTTTATAATTTTTCGACGGGAGAGAGATCGTGTGAATTTAAATGTGTGTTCAGACTTATTGATGACTTCTTTTTTGAGATCTATCGATAAATTTTCGTGGATTAGTGCATTGTTAACGGGTCAAAATTGGTGTCATAGTGCAGCGCATTTCAAGCCGAATGTAGAAAGGTATTTTTTCAGCGATAAGATTTGTGTTGTTTTGTAGAAAATTGAAGGTGAAAGTAAATAAATAAATAGTTGTACTAAAGAATTTATATTTACATTTCTATAATGTTTGTTCTCGCGGATGGCAATTTCGTAGTCATATGTAAACAAGCATCCTTATTTTTTTTTTAATGAATAATTGTGACTTTGAAAGTATGTCTTCGTGATATTTTAGGTGATAGAAAAGGAGCGGAACGATTTCAGAAAGCTTCAGCTGTGATGGACATCCACCAAACAACAGTACCACTGCCATTCATCGAAAATGACACGAAAATCAATAGTTCTACTTAGTTCTACAAGTTCTACAAGTTCTACTTACAACACATCATCAAAGACCATTTGATTTCTCATGCCAAGGAATTATTTGGGCTATGAACAATAAGTAACTTGAAGCTTGACTTCAGTCATTCTCGAGTCGATTGAAATCGCGCATTACAGAAGTCAGAAGCAGGGTTGCCAAAACGAAATCTGTGTTGGTTTAAAAATCTTTTCATTCTGCTTTTGAAGTGGGACTACCTCAAACCTTTCAATATAGGGGCCTATTCCAAAGTTTCGGGTGGAAAAGGAGAAAGATTTTGAACGTTAATATCTCTTCAATTAATGGATGTATTTTGATTCCGATTTAAGAGAAAAGCTCTCCACGTATGTTTTTGTCCGCGACTTATATAGTGGAAATAGTGAAACAAGCGAACAATGTAACGATGAAAGAGGTCGATTCTACTCGTATATGCTTTACAATGCATCATTACTCCATTTCGTTCAATTCGAGAGTAAGCTTACATAGCATGGCTTCTGGGAATATTATTACTATGCCCATTCACGCGCCGCTCTGAGAGTTATCTTGCATCGAAGCGTGATACAAATATAAGAGAAGAGCGGAAGATACAACATTTAGTCAAACCTTGACCAGCATGATGAGTGTTGAGAGTTTGAGCGGCGCGAAAATGGACATAGCAACAACATTCCCAAATAAACTCTCGACGTAAACACATCAAGCTGATCGGGGTGTGACTGGATGTTGTATTTTTTTTTACTTAAATTCTTTTCATTTCTTAATTTTGTTCACATTATAACTAGTACTTCGTTTCATGTGATCAACACTGGGTTCTTCATCTTTAAGTTGCAATGTCAAGTTCTGTACATGATTTTTATCATACACATTATTCGTTTGTTTCATATTCCTATTGTAAAACTGAATGTTGTATCTCCCGCTCTTCTCTTAAATATGCATCGTGCTTCGACGCAACATGATTCTCTGAGTAGCGTGAAAATGGGCATAGCAACAATCTTCCCATATAGGGAATCACGTTGCTTCGAAGCGCGATGCATATATAAGAGAAGGGTGGAAGATACAACATTCGTTCAGGCTCCGATCAGCTTGATGTGTTGACGTTGAGAGCAGTGTTGTCACATTTTTCTGTACCAGAGGGGTTAAAAATCTTTCTCATCTATGCTTTCCTTTCCAAAAATATGTTCCATCGCAAATATTCGTTGTAGAGAAAGCCAACGGGTGGCCGAATGGTGCATGATTTTAAGCATCTTGAGTTCCAAAATTTCCCGTATTACCTCGAATTCGTTATTTTTTTTTGGGCTACAGGATATAAAGGTCCCTCAATAAAAGCTCAAGGTAGTCAGGGATTTTATCACAAGCATAACTAGCACACGAAGCCAGTAAATGGCATGTATATTTGACGACTACCAGATCTGGGCAATCGATTTTTATCAAGCGCTATACGGAATGTGAAACCCCCAGGATCACGGTCGCACCGTCCGACGCGAATCCCATCAGACGGACGGAATTCCTTCCGAATGGAATTGATCAATTATTGCATTGAAAATGCTTTTATGATCAGCAGCACTAAGGGATACTGCGGCGTAAATGTCGTCATGTACCTTAATGTTACTTTGTTCAAATGTAAGAAATTTCACATGCGGAAAAATCTGTACCAATCTGTACTTTATGACGAAAATCTGTACCTTTCCAGATAAATCTGTACGTGTGGCAACACTGGTTGAGAGTTTATTTGGGAATGTTGTTGCTTTGTCCATTGCTCGCCCGCTCAGTAAAAGCGTTCTTTTCGATGAAGGATGCATTGATTAAATAGAATAAGTTGCATCGAGAGTAAAAGATGTATACATTGTCCGTTCCATGGTTTAAATTAGTCCGTACGTTGT
The DNA here is from genome assembly GCF_029784135.1 of Toxorhynchites rutilus septentrionalis. Classification (NCBI taxonomy): domain Eukaryota; kingdom Metazoa; phylum Arthropoda; class Insecta; order Diptera; family Culicidae; genus Toxorhynchites; species Toxorhynchites rutilus. The sequence continues at coordinate 23,182,343 of NC_073745.1, forward strand.
CCGTTCCATGGTTTAAACATGGTAAAAATCAATTACAATTCGACAGTCAGCTGGTACATGAAAATGACGTTTTCGTTTTTTTTCATGCCAAATTTCTTAAAACTACACGAAACGTCGAGATCTACTGTCATCTCGAAAAAAAGGTGAAAAAACGACACTCTGGGACCGAAAATCGGGGTTCTCAATTTTTTTTTCTGATGCCAAAACGTCGAGATTTACTGTTATCTCGGAAAAATTAATTTGTCAAAAAAAATTGTTGCCACTCGGTTGTTTTCCCATCTGAAAAACAATCTAAATGTTGGATGTATGAACATTAGGGTGGCAATGGATGTGTGGAACAAAATTCATCATCGAACTTCAAAAACCGACCATGTACAATTTGTTTATTGGCCCCAACAAATGACCTGTGCAAAGTTTCAGCTCAATCGGACATGATTTAGAGGTGCCTCAAAGCGCTCAAAGTTTTTATTTTTTGGCCACTCAGGCTAAGTCCCAAAAACTCGATTTTCAGCCAAAACATTTTTTTCGAGATAACACCAAATCTCGACGTTTTATGCATTTTTAAGTCATTTGGCATCGAAAAAAAATATTCTATTTCCAAATTTCCTTTACTCCCCCCTTGGAAGATTTTCGAGAATCAAAAAATCATAACTTTGAGCCTTTGAGGCACCCAGAATTCGCTGCCACCCTAATGAACATAAACAAAAATGAAAAATATGCATATGCAATAAATGACACTGAGGGAAAGAAAACATATCGGTTATTCTTCAATTTCGAGAATGTCGGTCAATGTTTAGTATTCTAACGAAAACATGTAAACATTCAGGTACCTAGAATATCTTTACAAAATTAAGAATTCACAAGTATCTACAGGGCGAATACATGTCATCACATCTAGCATCCCTGATGGACCGAAACGTACAATGTGATGAGCAATTTGATGTTTTCCTTTTTAACCAGTTTTTGAACTAAGTAACCCTCTGTGCAACTGCCGAAAAAAATAGCCACAAGGGTAAAAATTTATTGTAATTTATTTTTGCAGTTGCATTCAATTATTGTTATTTACTTTGGCTATTTATTTTCGCAAAACTGCTGCAGCAGCTTTTTTGTGCATTTGTTGTTTCTTCCCACCGCTATCATTTGCAGGCACTATAGAGTATGTGTCCGTGCTTTTTCCCTCAGAAATGGGCACTCCTTTTTCGACCGCACTCCTATCGCCAAAAAGTGGAGGCCATATGTTTGGTGAAAAAACAAAGCACAACAGCAACAAAAAAAAACAAAATCATGAAAACAACTCATAAAATGCAGCACTCAAATTCCAATGCTTCCCGCTTCACTTTTCGAACAGTCGAAACAGCAACACCGAGAAAAAAAAGTTAAAAAATGGGACGCACAATTGTTCCGAATTACTTCTGGTTCCACCAAAGCTCCGCTCCCGGTGGCCTAGGCCAATAAATTAGGTTTCTTTATAGAGTTACAATTTTCGTGGCAATTTTCTGCCGTTTTTCTCCGCCGGTGGAGAGACTTCATCAATTCCGGCAGGTCCGGCAGCAACAGCACGGATTCAGTGAGCGGGGAAAACTTTTTTTCCTCTTCCCAGCCAGAGTCTTTTGCCATCCGTAAAATTAATCTGTATGTTTCTCCCCCTTCCCCGTTCTTCTTTTCTCTTCTGGTATCCTTACATCAACGGTGTGCCGAAAACAGCTTTCGAGCCAAACTGTGTTATCGTAATTTTTTTCCGCCAGCTTTTCCTTTTCCTCCGCTGCTCACCGGTTCGCCAATGTCAGTAAGAGCTTTAATTTCTCCGTTACGATGTGATTACAGCTTCATTGAATTTTCCTCCAGTGCCAGGCGGAACGTCGTCGTGGTCTCTCGCAACGGCTCAGACCAGAACCGGGAAGAACAGCGCCAGTGTCACTTGGCCGGATGGAAAATAATTTGGCACAATTTTCGCCATCTTTATCAGCAGTTTAAATGCATTAACCTAAAATGGAAGAGAAAGAGAACGAAGAAAAAAATAAATGACTGGTGCAAAAAGCATTAATGGGAAAAAATAACGATATATTTTTGGGACGGTGGAAATTGATGGAAAACTTGGCCGAGACAGAGCAATAGAGCAGCCGGTCGCAAGCGATGAGGCGGAAAAGAAAGATTGTCCCGACTGCATTCGTTCTTCGAGGAAATGTTCCTGCATTTGGGAAACGGCCATTACAGTTGGCGGTTTGATTTATTCCTCCGATTCTGCTGAACAGAGCGAATTTTTCGCTTTATTGGCTACGAAACCAATTGATTACCGCTTGGCGTGACATTTCAATTCCTGAGAATTAATAACAAGCATCAGAAGTCGTCGTGCCTTTTGGCCGAAGCGCAAAACATCGCACTGTGCTCTCGACATGGTTCGCAGAACATATCAAATTGCGCTCTTGACACCAGAAACACTATTGGCAACCAAAAGACGAGCTTAAAAGAATCTTCAAAATCACCCTCACTTTTCGGTTTATGGTTCTCAATTTCTCAAAACCGACATGGATCAATCAATTCCATCCTATTCCGAGAGGGCGGGAACAAAAACAACATCTTAGTTTCGGAAAAACCAACATTAGGCAATTGCGCTCGGGCCACGTGCCATCGGCACGTGCGATACTTGAAAGCGTTTAGCAAGCAGCAGATCACTCAGCCAGATTGACCCGGAGAACCCTTGCCCGATTCATCAGCAAAACCGTGAACTAGTGGCAACCCCTCTCCGAGTGTTTGCCCTGAGAACACAGTGGCGAAAGTGTTATGTTTGTTCTGAAGTGCATGTGGGGGTGTGTGAGCCTTCGTGTGCATACCATAGCAGGAGCAGAGCACATATGGATACATTATTCATAATGTTGGCAGTTGGCATGTGCCGGACGATTCTTTTTTTCCATGCAGCCGTCGTTGTGACGGTCGCCACTTTCTTGCAAAGAAATCAGAAACTAGTGTATGTGTGGGTGAGCGCTGTAAAAAATGTGATTTATATCTTATAAACTCGATTGTTCGATTCCAACGATGCTTGTGTTTCACATTTTGTGAAAAATTATTACCCCCCAGCGGGATGTTCAAATTTTCCTCTCGTGTTATGAATATGATTTGGAGACTTCATATAGACAACTCATTTATTGGAAGCGATCAAATATTTTCCATTTTGATGTAAAATTAGAAGAAATAATATTTGCAATTGAACAAAAAACACGAACATTTTGATCCAACTCCATTAGTTTTCAGAAAGATGGAGAGATAAGAAAATGAATTTGTGTTTTAATAAACTTCTAATGATGATATTTGTACACACCACTAATAAAACGAGAATGAATTGAAGAAAACATTATCACTGATATTAAAAGCACATCATAAATACCAATTGTATTCAATTGTTTATGCGTTTAGTGAAATTTAACACGGGGTGAGTTGGACATACGGGGTGATTTGGACCACCCCATTATCTCAAAAAGTACGGCTCAGCTTGGATTTTTTATAATGTCATCTTCTTTTATTAATTAACCGTATGTAACTAACGGTAAAAAAACTTTGGTAAAATTCGACAGGTGGAAGGAAATGGTAGCATGAACACAGCAAGCACTTTGACTGTAAAAAAATGTGAATTTTCCTATCGTGGTTTTAAGGTTTTTCCCGCTGATTAAACAAACTTTTCGTGTATTGTTCAGTAAACTTCTGTTCGCCTACAGAAGAGGAACAATTTGATGCAGCGAAACTGTAAGTTTGATAACAATAAATGAAATTAATTGCATTTCAATTTTCGCATGTTGTGTGGGGTGACATGGACATGTTTTTGTGGGGTGAATTGATCCTACATATTTGAGGTTTTTGTTAGGTCTAATTGATTCCAGATGTCGCTGAATTACAAAAATAGGATGGGCGGACAACGTTGGAAGAAGGAGGAGCCTGAAAGAGCAAAGCAGGGCATCAAGAACGCATTTTCTTTGACCAAGCATCGAATGTGTTCGAAAATGCTCGAACAACAGTGAAAAAATCCATGCAGAATTCGAGATGGTCTCAATCCAATTTTTCTGGTCTGGAATCTGGCCAAGACACCTGGTATCGATCCCAGAACACTGTTACTGATAGTAACATTATTCCAAAATACTTTTCATAAACATAAGTATGTTTTTGACGTAGAACTACGTCTCTCAGGAAGGGTGCCAAATCAGAAAACAGGTCACGTTTTTATGAAATAAAGTCAACGTTAATAACTATTTTCACTGTGAATAAATTCTCGAGATTTGCATACCAATCGAATCGGAAATTCTCTAAGATTTGTTTGATATGCTATACAGCACAATTCGCTTATCTCTAAACGGTTTAAATTCATGAAAACTGGAAGAACTTCTTTTTTCCCATACATTTGTTCTGCCGATTTGTGTGCTAACCCTACCCATATTTCGAATGTTTATAACTCGAACATTTCTTAACAGATCGGAGAGATGTTTGCATCAAGTGATGGGAAATATTTCTGCGCGTCTATCATAAAATGTTATTTTTCATGAGATAAACAATTGTGTAAAATGTCAAGTGTTATCTAATCGTCCTAACTGCCATGTTTTGATTGGCCCGATTTACGGTTTCCCCAACACAGACTTCAAAACCCATTGTCCTGTGGAAATCCGCTTTGCAAATATGCATGCAAGTAGGGGGTATTTTTGTTTCCACCAAGCTGTGTTACCCTAACACGGACTTCTAAATCTAACTTCTTAATTCTAATGTGCCTGGGGGAATCCGTTTCGTCAAAACATGCAAGTCGGGGGTACTTTTTCCCTCTGTGTTGTGTTTCACTAACACGGACTTCAAAATTAATGTGCCTGAGTGAATCCGATTTGTAAATACATGCAAGTCGGGAGAAATGTTTGGTGTTGAGTACTTTTGTACTCGCTTTGTACTGAGAAGCTTGGGAAAATCGTCATTAAAGATACTAGAGGTGAACGAACTTTAACGGTTCGAGAACTACGTAAACATGAGATGGTGCAATACTTTCAGAGGGAATTTTACATTGACATTTTTTCCGTTCAAATATTTTGGAAATCCTAATCCTGGAATTTATTTGTAACGAAGAATATAATCAATTACAAAAATTTCGATGCATTCTAAAATAATATTCGAAGTAGTAAACAAATGGATTCCATAATATAATTTCGTAGTTCTACGTCGAAAATATGCGGTCGTGTCTTAGATACAACCCCTTGATCTTTTTTTTCGATAAAACACATACTGGACCAAATCACCCCACAGATGGTCCAAATCACCCCGCATCAAATTTTAATGTCCAAAAATCATCTCTTTTATTTTATGATATATTTGGTAGTTTAAAGCTTGATGTAATAATTAAACATTATTGATTGAGAGAAAACAAGTGTAGCTTACTATACAATGTGGCATTTTTTATTTAGACCGTATTGGTTTGGAAATATTAGGCGATTTGCTTAGGTGGTCCAAATTCCCCCCTTTTCCCTACTGTAGCTACATCGAATATTTTCCAATTTTGATTCTCCTTGTCGCGTTTAATTGTGAATATTATACAATGCTTGAATCAATATTGCCAAGGTCGCAACAAACTTCAACAAATTCCATTGAGTTAGCTATAATCTTAAATAAATGCATTTTAATACCATCATTCTCATGAATGTTGAAAAATAATAAGCCTTTATTTTTGTTGGAAAAATTACATTAATTTAGTGTAATTAAAAATGTATCGCAATTGATGTACCCTTCCAAATTAAGGGGTATTTGATATCGGTGAATATAGCCATTTACTTATTGCATACCTATCAGAAGTTATTTTTAAATGAAAAAATATGTAGAATATGCAAGTGGCGTTGCGTACAAAAATATATTTAAGAAGTTTTTCCACCCTTACCTGATTGATGGTGATGTTCATTCTTTTCCATTGAATAAAAAACAGGCTAGTTTGAAGGTATTTTTATTCGGTTGCAGGTTTATGATTTTCTCATTGAATGTATATTCTTTCTTTTGAAAAATAAAGTTATGAACGGATGAATAGAGTAGAAAACCATACTAAAAGATTTATGCACTCAAATCTGCCCAACTCCAATCTGATATGATTCAGTCCATTTCTGTCACTTATTGATAACAAAACATTGTTCATAATTGTTATCACATTGTTTGGAAGTTAACGATATACTTTTCCTTCTTGGTTTTTTTGTCTTTTTTTTTAAATGCCTAAGAATTTTCTATTCAAAAAAAAATATCCAGGAATAGATTATACATTATGACCAGTGTTGCCACATGTACAGATATATCTGGAAAGGTACAGATTTTCTAGATATGTTTGGTACAGATTCTGTACGGTACAGATTACAGATTTTCGTCAAAAAGCACAGATTGGTACAGATTTTTTCCGCGCGTGAATTTTAAATTTTCGAGAGGAATAATTTTGTTGAATGATAGTACACAATCTAAACTTAGAAATACTATGTATAAGCATCATCAAACAAAATTGAGTTGGCATACCGTATAGCTGAAATTTTTAATGAATATTTCATAAATGTAGGGTATGTCAATGTATCACATTTAAATCAACATTTCACTAAATATAATGACAACAATAATGTATTTCAGTTCACACAAGTTGAAGAATCAGACGTTGCACAAACCATCATAAACCTCAACCGTACTGCAGCAGTTGGAAAAGATGGTTTATCAGTGAAATTTCTCTACCGCACGAGACATTTTGTGACAACAGCATTGACAAAATTAGTAAACCATATGTTGGGAAATAGTATTTATCCTAATTCGTTAAAAGTTGCTAAAATCATTCCTCTATTTAAATCAGGCGATTGTACATCGAAAACATGTTTTAGACCAATATCTATCCTACCCGCGACATCAAAAGTTTTTGAGAGTATTATAGAAAGACAAATGAAAATATTTCTACTCGAGAATAAAATTATAAACGCAAACCAATATGGATTTCTGCAAAAATCGAACACTATAACAGCTTCTGCCGAGCTCATGAATACTATATATAGCGTAAGAGATAAAGGTTCAAAAGTCACATGTCTATTTCTGGACCTAAGAAAAGCATTTGATCGTATATCCCATTCAATACTACTGCAAAAAATTCGAATGATTGGATTTACAGGATCCGCATTAAACTTGATAAAGACTTATCTAGACCAGAGACCACAGTACGTTTTCACTAATAATTGTTATAGTTCATTCAGATTAATCAAATCAGGCGTCCCGCAAGGTTCAATTACTCATTCTCATTACTTTTCCTAATTTTTGTTAACGACATGTGGAATCTGCCTCCAAAAGGTCGCTTACAGTTGTATGCAGACGACTCATGTCTTGTTTATGAGGCCAATACAATTGAAGAATTGGAAGGAATTATGCAATTTGATATGAACCTACTGTTACAATGGTTAACTACAAACAGGTTAAAGCTGAATGTTGAAAAATCTTGCTATATGCTTATGAATAGTACCGCTTCAATAGATTTGAGTATTAATTCGATGCCCTTGAAAAAAGTAGATTCTGTTTACTATCTCGGATTGATGATAGATTCAAATTTATCATGGTAAACCCACGTAGCTCACATTATAAAGAAAATTACACCTTACGTATTTGCTATTCGGAAAGCAAGACCATTTATTAGTGAAAATACTGGCTGGAAATTGTATAACTCTTTTGTAATGCCACACCTTGCTTATATGAGCTGTTTATGGGGATGTACAGGTGAAGTTCATTTGAAGCCTCTAAAAGTGTTACAAAACCGTGTAATCAAATGTATCCGCAACCAACCGTTTCGTTTTCCATCGATAGAGCTCTATGATGAAAAAACTCTTCCCGTTCAACTTTTATGTAGATATAATATGTTGTTGCATATTCATAAAATACGTCATAATTTGATCAAAACGAACGTAACACTAGTGTATGTATCTACGGTACATTCGCATAATACAAGATCTTATGTACATAACTGGTCCGAGAACAACTTTTGCTTCTAAAAATTTGTTCTATCAAGGTGTTATAATGTATAATGCTTTACCATTAGAAATGAAAAATTTGAATATAAGATTATTTAAGAGAAGATTAAGGCAACATTTGTATAATTAGAATAAGAAGGCTGTGTTAGCCAACTGATAATTCAAGATCACTGCATAGGTAGCTAAAAACAGTTTTTTTTTCTAAACTATTAGCTATAAATATTATAAATAAAGAAAAAAAAACACGAGTGATTCGAGGCTAGAAAATGTTAAAGTACATTGAATTCAACTTCGATTGCGTCATCTCGGCGGTTTGGGGCTGTCTCCTTGATAGATGGTGACTTCGCCCTCCTTGTATGACATCAGAACAAATTTTATTACGCAAAAAAATTGTCGGCGACGTTAATGCATAAGTACTAGTATTGTAGTAAGTAAATCTAGATATAGATATATCTAGATATAAATGATATAATATTTTCTAGTAAACAAATGAATATTTTTTCATATTTCATGATTTTTCTGTACAATGAATTATTCCAATGGTACAGATTTTTTGAAGAAAAAGTACAGATGAGAAAAATTTTTTCCCTTCTGGTACAGATTATAATGTGGCAACATTATAATCTGTAGCACACATGTTTCAGCCATATTTTTTGGAGCTGGTTTTTAAATTGAGCCGCTTGTTATAAAAAAATAATTAAATAAATTCGAAAATAAAACCATTCAGGATAATAATAATAGTTTGTAGTTTTGAATTCATTGGTTGTTCTCTATAGTCTCACTTTCTTCCATAATCAATACGTGGTCAAATATTCAATGATATTTTTTATTTATTTATTTATTTCTATAAAATTCATAATACAAGTAACCTAATAATGGTTCTCAAAGTATGTATTACTACCGCTATCTATAAAGAATCTATTCACATAAATGCATTTTACACGCTCTTCTGAATTTATGGAATGATGTTGTTGATTTGATCGTTCGTGGAAGGCTGTTCCATAGCCTTATTGCTCGATGCTCAAAAGAAACTCTCAAAATATTTGTTTCACATCTTGGGAGTAGCAAATTATGAGTTCGTGGAAGTGATGACGCAACGAAAAGGTTTTCCAAGTATTTTGGGGCATTTCTTAGCATTTTAAAAGTCATAGTGCACGTTCGGAAATCCAAATATTCGCTGTAGCTACAGTTGAGGATTGATTTTGAAAATTCAGAGATATGGTCAAATCTATTGAGTCCATACACAAATCTGGTAACTGAATTAAAAGCCAATTGCAATTTGCGAAAATTTTCGCTCATTGATTTGGCATAAAGTACATCTCCATACTCAAATAGTGGAATGATTAATGCTCGAACAAGTTTCAATTTGATATGCTGAGGGGTAAATTGTTTGAGAGCCACCAAGGTCTGCATCGCATAGTACACTTTTTGACACACTGCATTAGTCTGAGCTTTCCAGTTTAGGCTACTGTCCATTAAGATGCCTAGGTTTTTCACAACTTCGGAGTAACTTATGTTCTTGGTATCCATTTTGACAGACGGAGCTCCATGTACATCCATGTGTCTTGATTTAAAAATTATAGCTAGAGTCTTACAAGCATTGAGGATTAGTCCATTGTTATTGCTCCAAGAAATAATATTTTCAATATCAATGCTGATCATGTTTACAATGTTCGTTAAGTCATTCAGCTTACCTGATAGGTATAACTGGCAGTCATCGGCATACAGGTGAACCATGCAGTGGTTCATACGGTTAGGCAGGTCATTTATGAACATGGAAAATAGTAGAGGGCCTAAGATCGATCCTTGAGGTACGCCACTTTCAACCTGGACAATATCAGATTTTGTACCGTTGAAGTCAACATATTGAGAGCGGTTCGACAAATAGCTTGAAATCAATGCAACAGCAGATCCATGCAGCATAAAACAGCGTGCAAGTTTTTTGTAAAGTAACAGATGATTTATAGAATCAAACGCTTTACTGAAATCAAGCAGTACTAATACAGTTAACATCTTTTTGTCCAGTGCGCGTCGAATATCGTTATCAATTTTTATCAAGGCGGTCGTAGTGCTGCAGTTTTTACGATAGCCTGATTGAAAGCGACAAAGTAGTTCATTCCTATTTAAATATTCGTTCAACTGGTTTGAAAGAATCTTTTCAAAAATTTTAGAGATGGCTGGCAGTATGCTAATTGGTCGGTACTCTGACTCGTTTACAGGATTATCAACCTTTCCAATCGGAACTACTCTAGCAATTTTCCACATGCTTGGGAAAGTTGATGTCGTGACACAACAATTGAAAATATCAGTAATGTACGGTAGCGTTACTGAGAGAGACATCTTTAATATTTTTAGTGGAATTTCATCATTTCCAACCGAGTTACATGAAGCAGATGTAATTTCAGTAAGAACCTCATCTGTGGTAATACCTTGGAAAGAAAAATTTGTAGTAAAACTATTTTCTAAAGGAAACTCGATAAGAGTACGCGGAACATAATGAGATACGAAAAAGTTATTCAAACTCGTTGCTGAAACGTCAATTCCAGGGGATCCAGTTGGAGTTCGTTTGAGGCCAAGTCGCCTTATATTGTGCCATAGTTTATTTGCTGGAAGGTTTGCATTCAGTTGAGAAGTGAAAAATTCTCGCTTAGATAAACGGATATGACGGTTTGTTATATTTCTCAATCGAGCAAAAGTGTTCCATTTTGTTTCATTTTCTTTATCTTGCTTCCAACATGCATAAGCTTCAGATCTGTTCTTAAACAATCGTCGAATTTGGGAATTGATCCACGGGGCACAAGGATCATGAATTAGTTTTTTCGTAATTGGTGCATGTCTCGGAATCACTGCAAGGAGTGAATCATTGAAAACAGCCAATTTGTCATCAACATTATGACAGCAATACATTGCATTGAAGTTCGAGTGACTAAGATCACGTGTGAATGCATGAAGATCAATCTTGTTATAGTCTCGATACCAGTGTTCTTCAGGTGGTAATTTCTTATTTTTAACGCGATAATCCACACATAAGAAATCATGATCACTAATTCCAGCCATCGCCGACTGATAACAATTGTTCACTTTACTTAGACAGTTTCCACTCACAAAATCAATCTGGGACGAGCGACATCCACGTTTATGGCATGTTGGGGATGAGGGAACAATTTTAAAGATTAACGAATGTAGGTTGTCGAACAATATGCGAGTTTTCGGCAAGTCAGTATCAAGTAAATTGATGTTGAAATCTCCCATCAGCATGATATTAGATTCTGTCGATGAAATGTCTGAAACCAGCTCGTAAATCCCATTCATCAAACCAATGGCACTATTTGGTGGCCTGTTAACAATGCCACACAAAAGATTGACAGATTTAAGTTTTAAAGATAAAAAATCGATTTCACTCCCAGGTTTAGATCGAGCAACGACCGAATATTTCATACCTTTCTTCACATACAACGCTACACCGCCTCCTCGTTGCTTTGTCTTCGAGTAACGATCCGATCGAACTATATTATATCCATTCAATTCCACAGATTTATTTGTGTTGGATTGTTTCAGCCAAGTCTCAACAATCCCAATTACTGTTAGCTTAGAAAATTCAAAAAACAGTCGATATTTGTCAATGGTTGCTAGGAGACTACGAGCGTTTTGAAACCCAACTTTAACAAAATTCTTGGAAATCTTTTCAACGATTACTTTCATTTCCAAATCACTTATGTCGCGTTGTTTAATTTCATAACAAAACATTTGATCAGACACAGAGCGAGAAATAGTGCATTCATTTGATTGAGTCGAGATTACTGGCGCTACAACTGCGCTTTCATTCACGCTAGTAACAAAGGTGGTCGTAGATTCAAAGGAGATTTGTCGTTTTTTGGAAGAAATTCTCGTACTTCTACTCCTTCAGGCCAGTAGAAAGTATCGCTAACCTGAGCTACTAATTCAGTTGGTACGGATAGCTTGAATGACACGAATGTCAGTTCACTCACGTTTTTACCTTTCGGGACTAGTTTAACACATTCGATTGTATCAGCGTCAGCATTGATTGTTTCACGGAGGTACTGCTTGATGTCATCTTCAGTCTGTTCATTATGAAATGGTGTGATGTAGAATGATTTCTGGGTTGCGTCGTTGTTCGTTCTCGGAGCTCGGGGATACTGGTTTTTGTTGACTACTCTCAGGCGACGGACGATCGGATCGTTCGCATGTGACACGGTCGGCGGGTTCATGGAAGAATTACCAGTGCTGATCGAAGCGGTAGCAGCAGTGACTGCGGCATATGTAGCACCAGTAGATGCACGAGATGTAACAATTGCGGTGGTGTTGGCTGAAGCGATATTCTTAGCAGCAGCAGCAGTGGGAGTGATGATGACGTTGGATGTAGTGGGAAGAACCGAGGTGGCGACGGTAGTAGCAGTGGCAACGTGTTCGGTAGTGGTAGTGGCGGAAGTAGTGATTTCGGTATTCGAATCATCCAGAAGCGTGTTGTTTGCGGAGTTCGAGAGCAGAGAGGTATCGAAATTCATCTGATCGATGCTGGTACAAAAATCTACTGTTTTCTTCTGTATCGGTGTTCCTGTAGCAAGATGTCGTAATCGTGATGAAATGCTTGATCCTCTAACAGTAGTTGGATTGATGGTCAGAAGACTGTTGAGCACTTTTTAATTTTCATGATATGATTATGTTTTGACTGCCAATTATTATTTGACCTTCCTGGACGTGCAATAACCTAGAAAATATCGTTGGGCACACTAGAACCCAAGTTCTTCGAAATATTCGATCCATCAATGGTGTTGTTTTGTTTCTTAATTACCGTTATTCCCGAAAATCGATTTCATGTGTTTGTGGTAGAGATGGTGTGAATGCTGGCGGTATATTGTGGAAATAAAGTCTGCTTCATTTAATATTGGAACACAAACAATTGCGTGTAGTTCAGTCATTTATTAACGAATTCATAATTTGTTTTTCATACAAATGTAGCATTTTCTTTACTCTTTCATAAAAAATTTTTTTAAAAATTATTTATTGCTGTTTCGAAGAAATTCTCGTACTTTTCCCGTAATACGGCACATTAGGCGGCGCACACCCTTTTCGTCCACCGTTTTGGCGATTTGATTCCACCAGTTCTTCATTTGAGTCATGTTCCTAACAAGTTTTCCCTTTGCCTTAAGCCTCCGCTTCGTGATTGCCCAGTATTTCTCTATCGGCCGGAACTGGGGGCAGTTTGGGGGGTTGAGGTCCTTCGGTATTACGCTGACCCCGTTCGTTGCGTACCATTCCATAACCGTTTTGCTGTAATGGCAGCTTGCGAGGTCCGGCCAAAACATTACTGGACGGTCGTGGGCACGAATAAACGGCAGAATCCGTTTCTGTAGGCACTCTTTTTTGTAGACTTCTGATGTCATTGTCTTGTCAGTGAGAAAGACTTTGGTTTTCTGTCCACAACTGCATATCCCCTGCCAAATCATGTACTTGCGGGCGAATTTATCCGGAAACACGAACTTAAATTTTGCAGGTACATCCCCCCGAGCCGTCGCCAAATAAAATTTTTGACCAGGGATTTGCCCAAAGTCCGCCTTCACGTAGGTCTCATCGTCCATCAGAATACATCCGTCGAACTTGGTCAGCACTTGGTCGTACAGCTTTCGAGCACGGATTCTGGCCACATTGTTCTGCTTCAGCGTCCGATTTGGCTGTTTGCTGGCTCGGAATGACCTTATTCCTTCCCGGAGACGAATTCGTCGCACCGTACTGTGAGCGGCCTGGAACTTATTGGCCAAATCGCGGTCCGAAAGATTGGGATTCCTCTTGACGGCCTTGATGACTTTCCCACGCAGTTTCCGGTCGACAGTTCCACTCCGACGCTTCGAATGCGGCTTCCGAGCCGTCGTCAATGTTTCCTTGTACTGATTGATAACACGCCATACGGTATGTCTGGGCATTTTAAGCTGTTTAGCTAGCTTAGATGCCGACAACAATGGATTTTCAAGAAAACTGTGCACAATTTTATCTCTCCGTTCGGCTTCCACGGCGGTTGTTTACAAAATGCTATCGTTTGGTGTTATGACATAAATACATGGTGAAAGGTAATGAATTTCCCGACACGTGGGTGAAAAAAGTTTCCAAATCCGTCCACTAGGAGCGCCACAATGAGCAAAAGAATTTGTTCCAATATTAAATGAAGCAGACTTTACGAACTTTTTGGGGCAATGCTTTGGTCCAATCTTTGCTCAAGTTCGTCTTTCAATGTATAAATGCCAAACCAAGTTTGCCTGTAACTTGGTTTGGCATTTACAGGGAAACAGACTGATTGCAAGTTAAAAACAATTCAGGAAAAACATATTATATGACCGGCGTGTTTTCTAAGTTGTTTTCATCGTGCAATCAGTCTGTCTTAAAGACGTACCATGTTGACTCTGATGAATACAGAGTTTGTGTTTGTTCATAAGAGTAGGTTTTGTTGTTGGGGGTGGTATGCACAACCTCGAAAATCGTCCATTTAGTGGTTGGGATATGGTTGGTTGAAATATAATATTCTTTTGGGACTCCCACTCCATTCTGCAGGAGGGAGGGGTATCATACCATCATAGAAACATTTCTCGTACCCAAAAATCCTCACGCCCAGTTCTCGAGTTATGCAGAAATTTATGTTTCATTGGTATGACTCCTCCTCCTATGGTGTCTATTTACCATAGAATCGTTTTTTACCTCCTACCTTCACATGCCAAATTTGGATTCATTTGCTCAATTAGTTTCCAAGTTAAGTGCGATTCACATACAACATCCGCGTCACGTTCACGTTCCGTCCCATCACGTTGCGTCAATTATTCTTCCAAGCAGTTCTTATGCAAACATTCACATACACCGGCAACGGCAACTTCGACTTGCCGTTGCTGGTGTATGTGAATGCTTCAATAGGAATTGCATGGAAGAATAATTGACGCAACGTGACGTGACGGAACGTGAACGTGACGCGGATGTTGTATGTGAACCGCGCTTTATGCAGAAAATTGTGGTTCATTTGTATTAGAGAGGGAGTAGGGGTCTCGAGCTATCGTAAGAACCTTCTCCGGCCTCAAAAACCACTACATATAAATTTTCACGACGATCGGTTCAATAATTTCCGAGTCTATAAGAATCAGAAAGTCAGAAAGACATACCGACAGACAGAAATCCATTTTTTTAGAGAACGGTTGGTCCTAGGATAAAACGTTATTTGTAGGTTTACATTTAGATCGTTATTTGTTGTAATTTTGTATGTTACTTCTTTAGAATGCTTATGATTTCACAAAGTACTTGCTAGTAAAAATACAGAAAAAATATCAAATGTGGGATGATTTGAGATGTATTTTTTTTAATATCAAATTAAATTTCCAAGAAAGATATTTCACAGTGTATCAGAAACGTTATTTTTTCTAAATATTTCATTGACTTTCCAACAATTTTGTCAAACATCATATTTTGATCAGACATCTGGATTTTTAGTTACGATGTTTTGGAAATAATCATCAATGTTTTTGAATACGCTCTTTCAAAAATCAGTTGTAAGTAGAATTGCTCTTATGATAATAAAAATCATGATTTTGGGTAGCTGATCGGCTTTTTTTCGGCATATTTGATGTGGAATCGCTCCTTATAGTCCAAGAGAGATGTATTACCAGGATCTAATCAATCTAATTAATTTATGTGATACAAAAGCAATCACCGAAATTGTTCCAGGTCTCTATGTGCAACATGATAGTCTAGGTCTAGAAATTATAATGAGAATTGATAATACAACCATGTTACAGACGCTATCTTTGATTTTGGGATATGTTATGTAAAAAAACCTCAGTTTTCAATAAAATATAAAAAAAAACATATAGCGTCCTCTGTCTCAAAACCAGTTAAAGCATAAAAAACAAATACAATCATTAACTACAAATTTCAAATGCGAGTGTTATAGTGCTAATTAGCGATTAGATTATTAGCGTTAATTTGATATATAACTTATTCGAATCGGTCCAGTAGTTCAAAAGTTATGAAATTTTGAAAAAAGTCATTTTTGGAAAAAAAAAAAAAGGGGGGGGGGGAAATTGATATCAGTTTGGCATGAAATGGCTGTATATATATATATATATATATATATATATATATATATATATATATATATATATATATATATTAGGTTGGGGATGAAGTTCTCCATTATTTTCTTCATAGCTGTCTTTAGTGATCATTATCGCGCGTAATATCGATCCTACAATTCCAAATTTAGGCTCTTTGTAAAGGTGACATTTCACACTAAAAAAATATTTTGCTGTTTTTTGGTTGTTCCATCCAGTTGTGAGTTACAGGGTTTTAACAATGGAGCTCAACAAATAGAAAATTTGCTAAATTTTACACTTTTTCTTTCATGAATGCGAAAATTCGAGCCAGGCCGCTGAAATTGTGAATGTTGTTTATGGTACCGATACTGTAACAGGAAAACACGTGCATTTATTTTTTTTTTAATTTTTAATACTTTTTCTATATTCTTCTGTTAGTGCAATACACTAAATTGAGATGTCTACAGTAAACAAATGGACCGTTTGAGTCTGGTGATTGACCAGAAACGTCCAGAATTGGCCAACAGAGGAGGTGTTGTGTTGCATCAGGATAACGCAAGGCCACACAACTCCGGGAGCTTGATCGGGATGTTTTAACCCTTTACGGTGGGAAATGATTTACCTTTGAATATATCGTCTTATCTTTCGACGGAATAATTTATTATTTAAACCTAGTACCGTTACCTATTATTCATAGAATCGATGTATTAGTACGTGAACAGGATCACTAGATAATCAAATTCACTTAGAAATAGTGTAAACTGTTACATTGTTGAATAAAGTGTTCAGTATAATTCCTAGCTGTGGTGGCTGAGAATAGACAAGCGGCCGCAAAAGGTTAATGCATTCATCGTATAGTCCGGACCTGACACCAAGCGATAACCACCTTTTCCTCGCATTGTAAAATTTCCAGAGTAATAAGAAATCGGGTTCAAGAGAAGATCTTTTGTTAGAGTTTTTCGCCAATAAGGACCAATAGCTCTATGATAGGAACATTATGAAGCTACCTTTAGAATGGCAACAAATTTTCCGACAAACCGGTGCATATTTGACCCAAATTTTCCCCAATCTAATATATTTTTTGCAATCAAAACAAGTCGAAGTCCCCCTTATCGTATCGTACCGTATCGACAGGATTGATTGGTCCATAGTTTTAAATCTTATATATAAAACAACTGTTTTTGTACGTTTAGCTGATCATCACAAGGGAACGTATGGTCAGATTTGAGCTGTCTTTATATCGTTGTGTTCGTCTCCACTGAAATTGAAAAGATATAATAAATTGGAGAATATTGAAAAAATGAGAAAATTCGAAAAAAAAACAATTAAGCAACACTTCTGCAGCGGAAAGTATGTCCAATTGGAGTGAATTTCTGCAATTGGAAATAACGTTAACGATGGTGAGCTTTGTGTTCCGTTATTGACGAATTTCATTTCAACTAGTCTTAGGAGTTGGCAGCACCTCGTCAGATTGCAGCGAAACTTTATAGGTGTAAAAAGCCATTTAAGTAGTTTTGCATACTTTATATTTCCAAAAAAAAAACTACACAAAAAGCCAGTTTTCTTTAAAAATTTTACAAAAAAAATCTTACTCAAAACCTACAAGATCAACAAAATTCCAGGCAGAGAATGAAATTTAGGAAATTATTTGACTTTTCGTTAAGAAAATATCAAATAATCTTTTAACAATAACATTTTTGTGAGTAAATACTGGCGATTGAAATCCTCTGCGAACTAATTTCCGAATTTATATGTAGAAGTGTTTATCATTCAATATATGGATGACTTGTTGGTTATTATATGGACTGTTCATATGTTTTGTTTTCAAAATTCAAAAAAAAATCTAGTTTGTTAAATATGAATTTTAATTTTTGAAATATATTTTCAGGATATTTTATTAACATTTGTTTAAAATCTTATCTTTTTAATTAAAATTTGAAGAATTTCTGAAAATTCATTCTCACCATCACAAAATAACGGAAGGTTAGATTTGGGCTGTCTTCTTTTCGTTGTGTTCGCTTCCATCCAAATTAGGTTAATAAGATAAATTGGAGACTATTGCAGAAAAAAGGGAAAATTCTACAAAATGATTAGTGGCACAGAATGCGAAGACTACAAGACTACTAAAATTTTCGACTTCGTACTCTGGTCGTCTATTTTTTTTTGTCGAGTGTATATTACGCATGTGCAACGCAGTGAAAAGTTTTTTCAATTTAAGTTGTTTTCTTCATTTTGAATTAACATTGATGATAAGATGCTTCGCGTTCCATTATTGACGAGATAAGGGATTTTCAAGAGGAATAAGCACTTCGAATAGCGTTTCATTTATTCAGTTATTGAAATTCAGGAAGCGTCGTCTGTTGTCGAACACGAATGATCGGAAATATAATTTCAGGAGAAAACTCAAAACACCACATTTTCGGCGGGACGAAGTTTGCCGTGTCTGCTAATTTGTTCATATTTACAGGCTCAGTTACATTGGTTTTAATGAACGAAGTTTTATTACATTTACATTTTTGTTTACAGTCTATTTGAGTAAATGGGATGGGGAACCTACTTCTCCAAATGACTCGATTAATAAGGTAACCTGTGGTCATCACAAGAATAGGGCATTGATTAGCCTCTGAGTTAACTTATTATATCTCTGGTAATCTGACATTAATGAAACTACTTCATTCGTCATTCTTGATAGGTTATTTCATACGCGTATATAAATGAGTTTGTGAGTATAAGTACACAAATGTTGTTGCTTCAAGGTTATATCTTCAACCTCAACATCAGTCGTGATAGAATTCGTTCATCAGTCGATTTGTTGTAAATCCCCCAGTTTCTTTAAATTTGAAATTAATATTCAATACAAACTCATTTGTGTGCTTTATACTCTTTTTTCTCATAATCGGTATTGGAAGTACCTTGCCTCTTTGGCGGCTAATTATATTGAGTGCCACACGTAACTCGACGACTAAATTTAGCCAGAGTGCGAAAGAAATTCGCTAGCTTCAAAAATTCTTTCTTCCATTCTGCCAAATATATATTTTGCCACAAATGAAAATCTTTTGGTGGGGTTTCTTGTTCCAGGAACACTAAACCCAACAAGCGACTCGACTTGAATTGTGCTCGGCGGGGGTTAAAGGTTAGCGCCCGAGAATGTTTCAACACGAGACGTACGAAAGCACAGAGGGACATCGGCATCATTCTGGAGTCATTAACTTCATTAATATTTACGTAATTTCGGTTCCATTGACTGCCTCGCTGATCTAGGTATCAAAAAGTATGTACTTCCATTCTGACGTGAAATGTTTGTGGACCGTGAGTCTACCGTTCAAGAGTAATGAATTATTAGTTATGATCATTAGCGACATTTATTTCCTTTTTTCAAAGCTTGTCTCATTTAGATTGTGCTGAACTTAAACAGTATCAGCTACGAGTGCGCGCTGACTCGAGGAGAAAAATCCCCCCATACTCATCGGTGTTGTTGGAACAAACTTGTTGCTACCAACAGTACATGACAATCATGTGTGTCACCCGATCATTTTCATAAATGGCTAGAATGTAAATAAAATGAAGGATGGTGTTGTGAGATTATTTTTTTTTGAATTTTCATTTTGATAATTATATCACTGAAAAATAAAGTTAGTGGAAGAAGCTCGACGAATGTATTTTAGACGATTTTCGGAACGCTGTAACTTTGAAAAATTGTAACTTTGAAACATAAGGAGCGTATTCTAGTGTAGAGACACGAATTTCGGACGTTTTTTCGAGCTCCGTAAAAATAAAACAAAGAATATTTTTACCATCCATTATATCATAATTTATTTATCTATCTTTTAACAACAAAACAAAAATTGAACGGAGAAAAAATATTCATAACCCGAACTGAGCTGATGAAGTGAGAGGGTTCAAAAAAAAGTTGTGCCATGGCGTACACGATTCCAGCCCTTCTGGTTATCTGAAACAAAAAAAAAATCGAACAGAGTCAGTAAAGTTGTCACTATCGCATGAACCTCGAAAAAGTCAAAACATGTTTTTGACAAAATGGCCTTCATTTGAAAAGTCAAATGGCTTCCGTTTGAAAAGTCAAAATGCGGTTCAAAACCATTTTTTAAAGTTTCCCGATTTTTTAAAAATAGTAAAATTTAAAAAAAATCACTTTCAGAGGTTCATGCGATAGAGAGATACCTACAGATTGTATCCATATAAATTCGACATGAATCGGTTCAGTAGAACTTGAGATATCGTGTACGCCAGTTTGAAAAATAGAAATAGTTTCGAGAAAAACCAGGTTAGATGCCGCATCACTAAAATTGCTTTAACTCGGATTTTCGATAAGTCCTTTTTAGGGTATATTATTGAATGCCTAAACTACAGAAAAACATACACACACTCTTTACAGATACACGGGCCAAAGGTTGTGCAGTTCACTGATCATTCAACAAGAGCCAAAGGTTGTACCGCTCATGACAACTCTACACGAGCTGATGATTGCGCCGGCTAGTGACCATTCCATCCTGGATTCCTCGAGTCGAGAAAGACGCACCACGCTAGATATGAGGTACACACTAGGGGGGCGTTGCTGATTAAAGGTCAGCTGCATCCTAATAGGAAGTATCCCGTGTCGGGCACACGTACAGAGCATTGGAGACAGCAACATCCCAATTACGAGAACACTTGTAATACTAACCTCGAGCCGACCGCGAGTAATCGGTTACATATTACTAACATAGATAATAAGAAAAACTGTCAACATATTGAACTCCGGCCCCGTCAGGCTAACGCCATATGAGCCTTGATAAAAATATATATTTTGGAAAAAAAAATACAGAAATATGAAGTAAAAAGTTTGTTTTTTTATTTTAAATTTCTAGACTAGAATACCGTTTTGTCTCAAAGTGTCTCAAATAGTACTCTTTCGCAAAATTAAATTGATTTTTGGATACAATAGAGCCTTTTTTTTCATTTGACTACAATCAAATTGATTTACAAATACATTTTCATAGTGAAAAACTAAAAATATGTTTAATCACTTTTGTCACATGTTGCACTCGCAAAAAATTGGATTTTTAATTCGTAATTATCGATTGTATTTGTTTTTCATAGTTTGAATGGTTTCTGGATCAAGGGGGCGCGATATCGGTATCAATACCTACAAATGATGTTCAAATGAAGTCTATAATCAAAATAATGTCAAGGTTTTGATTATTAAATTATTTATAACATTAATGTTCAGTAAATTTATATTGGAAAATGAAGTGTTCGCAATTTGAATCATGCGTAGAAACTTGATTCATATTCCGAACACTAGTTTTAATGAAGATTTCTGCATTAAATATGGTTTTTTCATCCATTTATTGTAGATTCGTACAACTTCTAGCACTTAATATGAAAACAACAAACAAAATAGCTGGAAAAACTGAAAAATTAACAATGCTTGGTTTTTACAGAATTTGCTAACGCAAAATTTAATCATTGGTTTGGACTGTCACTTTTTTGCAAATGTCTAATATTATAAATTATAGGCTGTATTGATACTTGTAAATGGTGTCAAAATGAAGCCTATACCTCATAGAATGTCTGTGTTTTCATTATTCAATTATCTATAACATGAAAGTTGAGTAAATTTATAATTAAAAATGTTCGGAATATAAGACAAAACGGTACTGCCTAAAAATAAATTTAAAATTTATTTTTGCCTTCGTAGAACATCGACTGCTGATTTCCCGCAAAACATCACAATGAAGCTGTTACGTTAATACTACCGCATTTTATGTATGGAGATGTATTACACTTTAACATGAGTTCTGCGATGAGATCAAAGCTAGAAGTGGCATTGAACGATTGTGTGAGATACGTGTTCAATTTAAATCGTATGGCCACAGTGCGCCATTTGCAAAAGGACCTAATTGGTTGCCCTTTCCGTAACTTCTACAACATGCGTGCTTGTTTGTTTCTAGTCAGGATATTGAATCGTCACAAACTCACCTACTTGTTCTCCAAACTACACCCATCTCGAAGTCAGCGGACCTGCAACCTTGTGGTACCTTACCTATCCATAGTACAGCTAGGTACGGCAATTCATTTATAGTGAGGAGTGTGGTGAACTGGAATAGTTTACCTTCCAATTAGAAACGTATGAAACATAAAGTAATGTTCAAAAATGGCTGCTTCTCTTTTTTCAATCAATAGATTAGATTCAAGTTGAATAATATGTAGTAATGATTGCTAGTCATTGTGTGAATAATTTTGCTGCGTTAGTGACACTTTAAAAGACAAATGTCTTATATCATGTATTCTGGTTAATTAAATAAATAAATAAATAAATAAATAATTTTAGGTTTGTTCTTGTTTACTCGTTTTCTTGCGACTTTTTACTACAAAGTAATTTTTGATAGAATCTTTTTGTTTCATGAAAAAATGATCGTACCATGAATATAATTTCAAAACCTCAAATAACTCTAGCTGAAATTATTCAAATACGAAAACTGGTATTGTGTGTATTCACCATCATATGAAGAACCGAAAAAAGCAGAATTAAAGATTTTTCTGTGATTTTGTCTCGAGTTACTCTAAAGAGCAATTCCGTATGAAATCGACAAATGACAAAACATGAGTATTTTTGATTCGAATGAAAGTTTGTTTCGAATGAAAGTTTGTTTTCCACAGCATTTGAGAACTTTTTGACTCAAGTGTAACTTTTGAAAAGAGCGTATCGATTTTAGTAAGAGAAATATTTGATAACTTATATCTCAAAAACTATGAGTCGTACCGAAATAGAGTCTTGGGAAATAGGATTGGGCGATTTAGGATCGATCTTCAGAAGATCGATCTTTTCCATTTCGATTTCCGATTTTTTGGATCGATTCTTTGTACCCGAAAAAATCGTAAAAATCGATCTTTTTTCTTCGATTTTTTTTTCAATGTGCATCGATTTTAATCTCACCATCTGACAAATTTTATGAACATAATGTCAACATTTGGATAGTTTTCGAGAATGTCAAATTAGTGACAGTGAATAAGATTGAGCTATCGTGAATCGATATTTAGAATATCGATGTTTTCCTCTCCGATTTCCGATTTTTCGGATAGATTCTTCCTGCTCCGAGAAAAAATCGCGAAAATCGATCTCTTTGCTATCTTTCCGGTCTTTTTGATCGTAGAAAAAAAATTATAAATTTGTTTTTCGATGAGCATTATCATTAAAAACCACTTGAAAAATTTCATGAGTATTGATGTTTCCACCAGTACTTCTGGCTATGTCGAATTTCACTTTCAGATGGAGATAACGTTAACCGGAGAGTCTACAGAAATTTCCTTCTTCCGACATTTGAATTGGCAAATGTCAGTCAGACTATACTCTACGATGGTCTATCAACGAATGAAGATCTGTACATTACGCGCCCTATTTATATGATACACGCTCTAGTGAATTATATTGTGGATGGTATCTCTGCTCGGGTTGTTCTAGAATGTTCTAGCGTTCTAGAACGCTTTAAGCAATAGACCTTATATTATAGCAATAGATTTTCTCTGTCCCTGTCTGATACCGTTCTAGAAAATTCAGTTTGTTCTCTGGTCAGTTGTTATTGTTTCGATATCGCTTTTCGAGGTGAGTTGGTTGTTTTTAAATAATACCTTTGAGTTTGAATTTACTTTTCAGGTAATTGTGTACCCTTTGGACAATGAAAATGAAATGAAATTCAATTAACAAACTAATCCATATTTTTTTTTCAGGTGAGCCTTTGGTGTTTTAGTGTTCAGTTTCAGTGTTTATAAATTCAAGTGTTTTTTTATAAAGAAGTGAATAAAGTGTGAATTAATAAATTGTGTTTTTTTCTTATTTAAGTTCCGCCTTGGCTCTGGCCGGAGCAATTGGATCTCTTTCAAGGTTGTAAATTTAGTGAGTAAATTTAGGAGAAGCAGTTTTGTAAGTGTGGTCATTACAAAACAAGTGGTCACAAGTTATATTTTTTCCATCACATTCACTGGGTTGACAGTGAGAACTGTGACGAGATGGGATGGTGACATCAGGTCAAGGACTGGGACTACTAGCAAGATTACGACTGAATTCCAGGCGTATGATACGATTCGATTCAACTGGATTATTTTCAGCAGAGTTCTGGATGATTATCAGTTGTTGAATTTCTAATATAAATTTTCAATTGATTTATTTAATTAAATAATTCCATGACGATTCAAGATGAATTCCCTGGAAAATACATTTTTTTCTGGGCTTTCAAGTTTTTTGATGTGGCCTTCATTTTGACAATCAAACTGAAATGCCTCTAATGTTTGAATAGAAATGTGAAATGTTTATTTCGTGTTTAAAAGAAAGACAATATTTATATAGAAGAAGTCAATGAATTTTCAAAGGGCATTAGATTTTTCGAAGATCGATTCAGCAAAGATCGAATCTTTGGTACCGATTTGATCAGTGAATCGATCCCTGCGCTGTTTAGAACATCGATCCATCTAGATCGATCTTTTTCTAAAGATCGCCCAATCCTACTTGGAAAGAGTTATAGAGTATTAATTCTAAAACGCGGAAAAAATATCTCAGTATATTTTTTCGCGATTTAAGAAAAGAGAAAAAGAATCATTACTATTTTGTTTATCTAAAAAAAAAACTTAAATTTGTAAATATGTATCAAAAATAAATATTTTTTTTAATTTTTAATTTTTTTTCATATAAAATAGAAGTCATGTAGAAAATTTAAAAAATGAGTCCAAGATGGTAAAATTATTTTTGACGAACTCTGTGGAGCATCGAATTTTTATTATTTTTATGAATTTTCGAAACTTTGATTTTTTGTATGTTCGAATTGTGTATGCCACAAATGAATCCTGATGTGATTTTAAAATGAAAGAGCTCTTCATCAATTTCCTTCTAAATGCAGCCATTTAAAAAAATATTTCTAATTTATTGTCTTTTTTATAGTAAACTAGCTGACCCGGCAAACTTCGTCCTGCCCAAAATTTGTTTTTTGTTATCAATATAATTACACATTCACGTTTTTATACTATGAGCAAGTTCATGGGTCCAATCGCAGAACTGCTCATTGATTGATCTTCTAATCGACCCCGTTGAGTTTACATATTACCACAAAATTCCTAGTATTTCAAGCAAAACTCATCATTATAATATCAGATTATTTTCAAACACAATTCTCGTTCCAGATTTTTCAACCACTTGCAAATAACATGTTTCTCCGTTACATGAATTAATGTTTTATACAGAAAATATAATAGAATAAAGACAGCCATAAATCGAATAATTCCTTCCTCGAGTTCTAATCTCATCAACACATCCGGCGATCCTTTTTTTTTTGGTATAGATAGAAGAAGATATAGGAGTGCGTTTCATCACATTAAAATCCATTTCCAGTTTCGAACAAAGATCGATTTCGTTAGCGCAAACATCAAATGGACTAACAGCACTTGTCACTTTGTAATTGTAGAACATATGGGAATTTAATTTTCCGAATGTTCCATTTTTCCTTCAGAGTTTTCCGAAAATTTTCGATTGTCATGTTTGGTTGGAATATTTTTGGTTGAAATTTGTGTAATATTTTTATGGGACCCCCTCTCTATTCCATAGGAGGGAGGGGTGTTATACCATCATAGAAACATTTCTCATACCCAAAAACCCTCACATCCCAAATTGTACTTGATTAGTTTTCGAGTTATGCATAAATTTGTGTTTCATTTGTATGGAAGCCCCCCTTTAGAGAGGGGGGGAGGAGTGTTGAACCCCCTTAGAAATGTTTATTGCCCGCTAAAACCTCAATATGCCTAATTTGGGTCCATTCACTAGAATAATTCTCGAGTAATGCAGAAATTTGTGTTAAAGGCAGCCCACCCTCAGAGAGGGGAAAGGGGTCTCAAACTATCACGAAAACCTTCCCCAGCCCCAAAAACCCCTACATACCAAATTTCATGTTGATCGGTTCAGTAGTTTTCGAGTCCATAAGAATCAGACAGACAGACAGACAGAAATCCATTTATATATATATATATATATATATATATATATATATATATATATATATATATATATATATATATATATATATATATATATATATATATATATATATATATATATATATATATATATATATATATATATATATATATATATATATATATATATATATATATAGGTGTATAGATAATATATAGATAAAATTATTTTGAAATTTTAACTTTCCTCATAAAGTGGATAATGAAATTTGAAAAAAAAAACGGAAAAAAATTACAAAATCACGATTTTTCACTTTTTTTGTGATAACGTTTTCGGCAGAGTTACCGAATACATAGTTTGGCCTTGTTATGATGCATCTTCGGTAAAAAGTAGGTGGCGCTACCTCCATTACAACGGGTCAAATTACCGATTCTTCATTTTGCCTCCCTCTCCCCTACTCTTTTTTTATTTCAAAAAAAACTTTAATTTGCAATATCAAAAAATAATATTTTTCAATTTTTAAAATTTTATTTTCATATAAAATAGAAGCCATATAGAAAATTTAAAAAATGAGTCCAAGGTGGTAAAATAATTTTTAATTTTTTTTTATGATTTTTAGGAATTTTCGAAACTTGGAATTTTTGTATGTAAACAATCATTTTTAGCCACAAATATGAGTCCTGATGTGATTGCAAATAAAGAAGCTCTTTATCAATCTCCTTCTAAATGCAGCTATTCTCGAGATATTTGAAAAAAAAACCTTTCTAATTTATTGTCATTGTTTTTGAGATATAAATTATCCAAGCTTTCTCTTACTAAAATCGAAACGCCCTTTCCAAAGTTACACTTGAGTCAAAAAATTCACAAATGTTGTGGAAAACTCATATTTCATCTAACCCAAATGGAATACTAACTTTCATTCGAATCAAAAATACAAGTTTCAAAATTCAGCATTTTTAGTTCGATTTCATTTGGAATTACACTGTAACTCTATTAAAATAAACACGTAGAATTTTTTTTCAATATGTTTATGCGTGTTGAACAACAATATCGGCAAAGACTTTCTAAGTTTTTTTTAAATATTTTATCAATCAATTCAATAACTAATTCTACTTTCTTTTGCTCCCTAGATTTTTTTCATATAAAACATTTTACTGAAAAGTTATATTTGATTGTATAGATATATTCTTCTTCTTCTTCTTCAATGGCACTAACGTTCCTAGGGGAACTTCGCCGTCTCAACGTAGTATTACTTGCGTCATTTTTATTAGTACTTAGTTGAGATTTCTATGCCAAATAACACGCCTTGAATGCATTTTGAGTGGCAAGCTCTAGAATACGCGTGATCACAGTGCAAGTCGGAGGAAATTTCTTTGACGAAAAATTCCCCCGACCAGAACGGGAATCGAACCCGAACACCCGGCATGTTAGTTATGACGCTAACAAGATATATAACAAGATATATACTTTTGTATTTTATTATCACCACTTCGAGAAAAATTATAACACAATCATAGACAAAATATTTCTTTATGTTGTTTGAAGAATAGGCTCCTGATTTCTGATATACTGTTATGAGATATTAATCTTTAAGAAAATTAGTTAAATACGAAAACTGGAAATCTGGATATCAACCACCATATGAAAAAATGGGTGGGTATCATCTATGATATAACCGCAAGGTTGACGTGGGACTACCTTAGCTTAGCAATCACTTGTTTGTATTGATTACATTCTTGATTGAATGAAACAATTTCCGAATTCAATATATTGGCTTTGTGAGTAAAAAGATTGAACATGTAAGATCAATTCATGCATTGTGATAGAATATGTTCTTCGTTACAGGTAAATTAAATGACAGTCCTTTTATGGACGAAATATGTGAACGGAAAAAATAATTAAACGATTATTTTATTTTACATTTGTCTCTGAAGTTTGCATCTCTCAAGTGTACGAACTTCTCGAACCGCGAGTTTGCTTGAAACCTGAAAGTTCATTCGCCTCTAGTGTCTGCACCATTTTTCCAGGTTCCTAAGTTTAGAAGACCGTGTTAGGGAAACACATAGGCAAGCGAGAGCAAAAGTACTCGCAGTTTGTATTTATTTGCAAAGCCGATTTCCCCAGAAACCTTGGTTCTGAAGTCTGTCTTAGGGAAAAACATTTCAGTCGGAACAAAAATGCCCCCCGACCTGCATGAATTTGTAATGCCCATTCCCCCAGACACCTAGATTCTGAAGTCTATTTCATTCGGAACAAAAATACCCCCGACTTGCAAGTATCTGTAATGCCAATTTCCTCATGCTCCATGGATTTGAAGGCTGTGTTAGGGAAACACATTTCAGTCGGAACAAAAATACCCCCGACTTGCATGTATTTGCAATGCCTATTTCCTCCAGGCACCTTAGTTTTGAAATCTCCGTTAGGGAACATATTTTGATAGGAACAAAAACTCCCTCTGCTTTCATGTGTTTGCGATGCCGATTTCTCCAACGCTGATTGGTTTTGCAGTCTGTGTTAAGGAACACATTTCGGTAAAAACGAAAACCCCCCTACTTTCATGTATTTGCAATGTTTTTTTTTTTATATCTGTATTATAGTGATTTTCAACTCATTTGGCTGGTTCGTCACTTTTACTTCCATTTTTGGAAGAATGTCGGGAGTGAGAATTGAACTCGTGACCTTCAGCGTGAGAGGCATGGATGTTACCACTACGCCAGATCGCCTCCTCTTGCAATGTCGATTTCCCCAAGGTTGCTCAGTTTTGATGGCTGTGTTGGGGAAACCGTAAATCGGACCAATAAAACGAGGCAGTTAGGACGTTTAGTAACGCTTAACATTTTACAGTTATTATATTGTTTATTTAATGAAAAATAACATTTTATTAATTTCAAGAGATACGTATAAATATTCCCTATCAATTGATGCAAACATCTTTCCGATCCGAGAAGAAATGTTCGAGTTATAAGCATTCGGAATCTTTCATTTTTTCCTGCATGTTCTGTGTTTAGGTTTTCATTTTACCCCCCATATATTCCGGTTAGACGTAGTTCCACGTCAAAAAAGTTTAAGAAAAATGAGAAGAGACGCATCGAATTATTTTTCGTTGATTCTACCTCAAATTATTCGAACTGCTGCCGTGCAACGAGACTCGCATTTCTTTAAGGTGTGAATAACACACACGTAATTGTTATATTGGAAGTTCCGTAAAGTTTCATCAACACGCGTACAATAGTGACGTGATGACGAGGGGTGACGTCTAATGATATGCTAATGTCACACTCCTGTGTGATGATTCTGATACTCCTGTTGACCCGCTTTAATGAATACATCAGTGGTATCGCAAACTAATTACAGACCGCGTGGCGTGCGCCGAAGATATAAACATCATTTCTATGTTTACGCTGACTTAATTTCCAATAAATAGAATAATTACCGTCTCCGAATTGATGGACGGCGTGTTTGCGTGCCCGGTGCTATCATTTTGGGGCCGAAACCCTATAAAGAAGGAATCACTAAAATCGGGGAAAATAATCATAAAAAAGTTTTCATCTTCATTGGTGGAAATCTCCCACTACCGTTCACCGCAGCATCCACAAAACCTCAGCCGCAGAGTTTCAGTGGAGTAATTACCGGCTATTGTGCGAAGTGGAGCGACAGCTGCTGATGGATGGAAGCAGATTTGCCGGAATGGGACTGAGGCTGTTGGGCCATCCCTCGTCCTAATGAGTCATTCCAGCCGAACCGTGACATACAGATAGGATTCCACCAGGAACGCAATCAAGACTAAATGAAGGACAATAAAGTTCAGAGCGACCTTTTTATCCTAACCGAACGGGATCCTCGGTGGAAGCACGCACCATTTGAAAGCGTGCTCAATCCTTCCGCCGGACACCGGCCGTGGGTGGGGGTCGGGTATCTCGTCAATTTTCCGCTTCCACAGCTACTAATTTGTTATTTTGCCTTGCTGTGAGCATTAACATAATGAAATTATAAACCGGATAAAAAGCCCTCACGTACCAGCTCAGGAATGTGTCCCCGAGAGGATCGATACCGAGGACACCCAGCTGTGCCGTTCGATTCACTCACTCAGCACTGACTGAGTTTGGGTATTAAATAATTTAATTTGCCATTTAATAGTCAAAATTGGCCAGCATTTTTCAACGTATCAGCGGGAAAACTCGTCGAATCATGAATTCAATTAGGGTTGATCGTGTTTCCACTCGGCGTATTTCCAGTAATTAGAGAGGAATATTTTCAACATACGGCTAAAGGATTATACCACCACCAAGTGTACCCGAATTATCCTTGTTTAACGGTCATTCCCGTATTGTGAGGCCTGCATCGATTCTCTTATAAAAAAGCGAACTATCGATCCGTGTTAAATGAATCGAGTACTTTTTCTACCTGCCAGCACAGCTGGTGACGCATTGTGGACGTTTCGAGTGTGTCTGACAGATTCGTTCCGAGATCCAACTTCAGTTTCGTTCGTTCAACGAAAAACTGCGCGCTATATTCATTGTTTGGCAGCATAGAATCGAACCTGGAACCTGGAAGGGGCGTTGTTATTTTTACTCTGCCGCACGGAAACTTTTCCCGTCGTGAGTGCGATGCAGTGACGCAGTGTGTGAAACCTTGTCAAACACACAAACATCATCAGGTACTACCGAGCCCAGTTCCAAATGAAAAAAAAAGCCACCAACAGTCCGAACACAATCTGCAGAACAGGAAACTTGCCGTTCCACCACCCACATTCCGACCGACACTGGTTTTTTTTTTTATTCAACCATCCGATTGCCATTGCCATGGTTCGCTCCGTTTTGTGGCTTCTGCAAAACTCGAGCCTTCAAGCAAACAGTATATGGCCAAAGACCAACAACACGTCGAACAATCAGCAAAGTTCTCCTCCAACACGTGTGCACACCCCCATCCACACACACACACACACACACACACACACACACACACACACACACACGCACACACACGCACACATACGCACTTTTGACGACTGCAGAATTTCGCTCCAACGAAGCGAGAGTTTTTGATTCCGCTGGATGCTGGTGAAATACAATAGCGCACTCGAAACGATCGAGGTCACATCAATGGATCGATGTTTTCGCGGTTTCGGCAGAAGGCACGGGGTGTGGAGGACGGTGGAAAACAAACGGAAGTAAGAGCAAGCTGGGTTCAAAACGGGTGAACAGGAAGGTGGTTTCGGTTCGAAGCGCGGTTCGCTTCGCACTGCACGAATTCCGTTTGATTCGGGGTGGTGGTGGAAGGGGTGCGGCAGGGATGTTTGTGAACAAATAAAAATAATGCGAACGATTTGTGTTGGGTTTTAAGGTGTACGGAGAGCATGGCTCTTCAATCGGTGGTAATTCCATTAAAACTGTTGAGGAATAACATGTCGGAATTCTTCAATATGATTGCGTACTACAGCACTCAATTTGGCTTAATTTCAATTTTACAACACTCATAACATTAGTTTGTATGATGAAGTGTTCCAGGTCATTTCCCGAATTCCATTGTTTTGACGTAGGACTACGTCTTTCATTTCTATACCGGGGTGTAAAATCAAAGTTTCGAAAACGAAAGCGTTACGCCGGAGACCGAGATTTTGAGCGTCAATAGCTCTTAAACAACTGACCGAAATGGTATGATAAACACTTCATTCGAAAGATAAAATGTCTACGCGGTATATACTTGTTACTTTTTCATCCAAAAACTTGTTTCAATTGCTTTAAAATTGATTTCAAAACAGGCTATTGAAATCACCAATCGGTATATAAGCGAGCGCCGCTCGTAAATCCACTCAGTTATAATTGAACAGCGATTGGAGCATGTTGTCGCTGTTCTGGTGAAGCTGACTTCGTTCATCATGAAAGCGCTGGTGCGCTTATTACCTGACCTGACCCTATGTTTTCTAACCATATAACACTGCGACCAAATACATTTGCTTTTGTGATTTTTAAATCAAGTGCAATGAACTAGTGGTTATCGAGTTAGCATTAACCACTGGTGGGCTTCGAGTATCGAAGAGAAACTGGAAGGACGTTATCGTTGTTGAAAAATAATCTGCCAGTTCCCCTGGGAATTGAAAAAAAAACATTCAAGCGAAAGAGTTTATTTTGATGTTTTCTATCCATATAACACTGCGACCAAATACATTTGGTTTTGTGATTTTTCAATCAAGTGCGATCAACGTAAGACCACGTCTTTCGGGATGTTTACCCAACAATTTCTCAAATGAGAAATGGGTGTTCTGAGAAAGGATGAGCGAACGCAAAAATAATGTAGACTAATTTGATGCAACAGATTTTTTGTCTATTGGAAATGTAATACAAATCATATCACAATACAAGCAATGTATTATGCATTATACAACTTTCGTGTGATTGCTTTTTTGCTAAATATTGTGCCTTCAACGTAACGCTCTCGTTTTCGAAGTCCCCCAAATATTCATTTATTCATTCATTCAGAATTGATTCAGATGCAACTAAAAACAAATGATCACTGAATCAACGATAGTCCTACGTCACCCTTGCGGTTATACCACAGATATAACCTACTTCCTGTTTTTAGCATAAGCTTTATTCGTATTGAGTTTAACGATTTTTAATTGTAATCATTGCTCTACAATTCACCCCATCGGTTTACGGTTTTGTTCTGTTACAGATGGAAAAAAATTCTTACTCTCTTTTTTTAGGCTATTTCATTATTTTATTCAGATAATCTTGGGTAAAAATATTTACGAAATTTGGCTGAAAAGTAATGTGCGCAGGATCGCTTAGCGCGAACGAACGAAGAGATTCAAAAATCATATTAGGTCAGTATCGCCACAAGTACAATATTGGTATAAGTAATGGTATAAGTATTTTTATCATAAAGTATAGATAGGTACATAGTTTGTTAGTCTAACGTTTATAATGTGTATAACAATCATCAAACAAATGATCAACAAATATTTTGAATTGTTCAGATTGCGATACAGAATTTTGAAAGGAATAGTATGTATGAAATGATTTCAGTATAACTGTGACAAAAATAAGACTGCTAGCGCATACTGACTGACTGACTTTCGATTCTAAAGATCCAACCTTTAGCTGCTGCAATGTTAAATCTCAAAAGCTGTTCCAATTTAACAAGCTTCGACATTGTTAGGAAGTGTTTCCTTGGGTCTACGATGGGATTCAACAAATTTTATAGAAGGATTTTCGTGTCTTAAACCTAAAATTACTCCGGATGAAAATAACGGTTCCAAAATACAAACATTTGCCGGATTGATGGAAATAAAAAGAAAAAAAAATTGAAATCAGCTCTCCAACGACAACGCAACTTTATCATCAAAATATTTGATTGAACATCTTTGCATATAGATGCATATAGAACATATTTCAGATTGTATTTCAGTATGCAAACTAAATCTAGAAAAACTATGTAGAAGCATTATCAAACGCACGAGTGAATCAATTAACATTATCATTCCTAAATGTTAATGTACATTTACAGCAAATCTCAAGTAACTTTTGAAAAGGTCCTAAATAACATTTACATCAACTCGAGAAAAATGAAGTTGAAGACCAAAAAATCGTTCCGCGATTTGTTTTGAAAGGAAACGACTCATCACTGCTTTCACCACCAGCAGTCAATAATAACTCTGAAAAACCAAGCCTCCGAGCGAAAAATGTTACAGTGAACGTTTTGACTAACCGCGTTTGTACATTGGATAAATTACGTTGCGCGATAGGGATTAGAAAATAACTACTGCACAACTATCGAAATATATGCAGTTCGAGCTAAAGTGGTGTCCGAACTAACAGTTGAGTCCTCAAAATCCGAATCTGTACATTGGACATTTTTGTATCGGTGATAAAAAGGTGAAAAAATAGATACTTGAACGATTGTTTCCACAATGCATTCAATGATTGAAAACTAATAGTATGTATGCATTGAAACGATTTGTATACATTTGTTTCATAGGACCTTTTCAAAAGGTGCGCGTAGTTTGTTATAGTAAGTAAAAGTAAGTATTAAATTAGTAACTAAATTTAATATTTTGTAAAAAAAAATATTTTATTTTTCATGCTAATAAAACAGATTTTCAAGTAAGATTACGTCTTTCGGAAACATACTGAGGGCATAAATCGAAAAACGAAAATCGATGGTGAAAAATGTCCAATTTCAAACAATTATTGCTCAGTTATTTCATGATAGATTGATGAGATCTTTGCGTCAATCGATTTCGTCACTCCATACAATTCAGCAGTCATCGAGTACAATCGCAGTGTAAAATTATTTACGGAAACGGTTGTGTTGAAAATGACTTGAAATATTAAACGATTTATTTCAATTATCATAAATAAAAACCAATGTGTGTTCCCGCTCGAGAACGGATCGTTCGATTTGAGCTGTTTATTTTGTTGTGTTTATCTTCACCCAAGATAATTTCGTGTGGTGAGAAAAATTGGAGAAGTGAAGCAATATTCGAAAAAGTGACTTCCCATATGTCGTATTAGGTGCTGTAAGTCCAATTGAAATTCGCATTGAGGCATATAGCATCTTGTTCCGTTGGGTTTGAAGCAAAAATGGAAATGGGTTGAACAAATACTCAGGAAGTAAAAATTATAAAAGAAAATTATCTTTTTCATTCCAAAAATATTTTCTCTACAATAAAGTAACTTTTATTTCTGATGAGAAAAATTTATAATTGTGTTCGATAACGATAATTATCTTATATTACGTTGGTGGATTTTTTTCTGATGGACTATTTCGTCCATGCAGAGCACAGTAGCTATCACGTCCAGGGTTAGAGAGGGCGGCTTTCATCTTATCTCAATCCACTTCGGCATCTTCTATCGCAATACACACCATCCACCATCCATCCTTCTGTCATCATCACTTGATTGTAAACACTGGTGGAGTGCACAAACAGTATCCAACAACCAAACAAAACGTCCCTTCTCAGGGCCATCAAATCATAATCAAAGAGTTTAACGGTGTAATTCTTCAAACATACCCAAAATCAGTATGCAACAGATACCCTAACGGAATCCTAAGTCAACTACGCGGTCGTGTCTCGGACACAACTCAATTTTCTGTTGATGGGAACCCCTTCTACTAAGGCTCCACTCAATTATCCCTAAGGTTAGCCTCAATCCGTGGTTCAAAAGTCTGGAATTGAGTCGGGACTTTATTCGCACCTTCTCCCGACTCATGTCCAATCACTGTTCGTTAGACGCGCTGCTTTTTCGTTTTAATCTTGCCGACAGCAATCTCTGCGGTTGTGGCCATGGTTACCACGACATCGAACACGTTGTTTGGTCGTGCGGGTTGTATCTTGTCGCCAGATCGAATTTAGAAAACTCCCTTCGGGCTGGAGGAAAGCAGTCCAATGTGCCGGTGAGAGATGTGTTGGCTCGGTTAGACCTTGATTACATGTCCCAAATATATGTTTTCCTTAAAGCTATCGATCTTCGAGTGTGATTGTTCATACATCCTTTTCCCCTCCTTTTCGTCCTTCGCGAGCTATCGGTTCCCTTCCTACTAACATTAGAATAAGTTAAATTGTAAATACATATTAGATGTAAGGATAGTTTTAAGAATTGAGTGTGAAGTGTCAGTGTGAATGAGAATGTGAATGTGAGTGCGAGTGTAAACACACATCTCCTTCCATCCCATCCTTTTCCTAATGAAAATGTGTCACCCTTCTAAACTCGAGTCGACCGCGAGTAATCGGTTTCCTATTTCAATAACCATAGAATTAAGGAAACAACATGTTGATATATGCTAGTTGAAATATAGTTAAGAGTTTGGCTCCATTAAACTTATGTAACTGAGCCTGTAAAAATAAACGAATTAATAAAAAAAACCCTTCTACATGCTATTCTATAATATTTAAACCATCCTAAGACAATGAATACTGATCAAAAGTGAAATAGGGAAACAAAAACCGAAAATCAAACATGACTCCGCGTGTGGATGTAATTTTTGTGGCTTCGACGTTAAGCATTTTGAGTGATAATTAGTGATTAATTGCAAAAATGAATTCGCTGATGGTTTTTTTTTTGCTGATGGCTATATTTTGGTTATATTTCGGTTTGTGAGTTGACATGGAAGCGATATTAGGTATGTACGGATAGGTAATTCTTTCGTAAGTGGTAAATTTAATTATTCAAATAATTACATAGGTGGGGTTGAAATGGTCACATCCATTATCACATCCAATGCATGATGGAAAGTAAAGAGAATAGTATTGAACTCCTTTTAATATTGCTTTCTCTTTTTGTTCTATTTCAGTTACTGGACGCACAAACACTGAGAGAGAGCGAAATTATTCCTCTCGCGAGCGATAAACTTCTTCGCTTCATATATTATTGACCTGTCCATACTCCCCCCACTACATGTCCATTATACCCGCATCGATAAAAATGGTCTACTTTTCGGCTTGTTTCAATTTCAGTAAAAAAACATGAAAAACAAATTTTTCTAAAATATTTGGCCAATTATTTCGAAAACCAGTATATTGAACTGTAAGAAACTTCTTTTAAGTTTTGGAAAACATGAGTTTCCAAAGATACAATTGCAGTTTTCCTTAAGATGTTCGTCTTACCCCCATCTCCCCTAAGAGTTTTCATATCTGTGTTTTCATACATGTGTAAATTACACAATGCCGCCTTTTGCGGCGTAATAATATTCTTATTGTTCGAATATTCACAGTTGGACCGTACACAGCGGGACAGTTGATACAAGGCTTTCATTGTTGTGTTATTAATAGCACCATCGTTGTTGTCCACGAATTGACTGTTTGAATTTTGAATTGTTTCTTTCAATTCAACAATTCAATTGAAAAACAGAAAAGTATTAGGTAGAGTAAGAAAAGCAGTTATTCTGTGAATTTTGTTAAATTATTGTCCTGAGTCTTCGAAGAACCTTCAAACGATACGTATCCCAATTTCAGGAAAACCTAATGTTTGGTTCACAAAATGACCAATTTCCAGTGGCGCCAATTTTTTACACATCGTTTTATTTGTATATTCGAGTATCGCTCAGAATGTTTTTTGGGATAACTAGTACAACAACATAGCATTATCAACATTTTAGCATTATCTCTTGACGTGTTATCGTTAATCACACATCAACGCGTCATCAATTCACAAATTTTTAGTCATTCTACCCAAATCGTGAGATGTATACTTTTTATTTTATACGCAAATTAGGGTAATATGTAGAAAATCAATGCACCAGCTTTCCAAAAACTGATTACGTAATTTTGTTCTGGAAAATTTTATTTTGCTCTCATGTTCTGGGAACCAGTTGAAAACTGTGAAATATCAATTGCATTTCAAAAAATCTTTAGATGTAGCAGTGAAAAATATTATATTTCGAAATGTGACAGTGTTGCATTTATCACAAACTGCGAGGTAATACTGTTGAATATTAGTACTAGCTGAATGTCTCTAAAATATTGATGTTTAACCTACACACAATGACATTATTATTATAAAAAAAACTAAGGGATAGAACATGACCCTTGCAACAGCAAACATTTTGCGTCACGTTCTTCATTTAAATATCTCTATCCGAGCCGTTCGATAGTTCGATAGCACATACACAATGGGACACCTGTTGATCATAATCGAACGCTAACGGACAGTAGTTCCTAAACTTCGACCCTTGCATGACACTCTTCGCACACACCCACGCACTCAAGCATAACACACCGCTTTTCCGTCACAGAAAAAACGGCTCGCCGTTAGAAAATCGATGTCAACGAGTGGCAGCAGATTATACAAATCGACTTTCTCGAATTAGCCCCTTCCGAAACTCGTGCCCCGTGTGGCTCGCTCGGGTGCAAGGAGCAAACCAAACGGACTCCACTTCTGGAGACATTCGTACCAACATAATCACCAACGATTAGTCACAGCGAGACGCGTTCCTTCCGTCCCGCGCGCCTCCCGAGTGCCTTTTCCGGAGTCATATTTCGCGCCACCCATATATCATTGCGGCACATAATTCGCTCCCGGGGCCGAACGATGATTTGTGGCCCTTCCCTTCGAACAGGACGCAATGGCGCAGCGTGTTTGGACTGTCAATAGTCCACGTTCGCCAATATGCTGGAACGATGTGAGAGAACGGTCGTAAAAATTGAATTATGGATTCCGAGATTGGATCAGTATTGACTCAACAGCGGAGCAGCAATAGCGAGCGCAGTGGCAGCGTTTGCGTGGGAGGAGAGCACCCATTTGTGGGATCGCTTGAGCTGGGGGGAGGAAAATTTACTCTCGTCAAATGAAATCACCGAATTAATCCAACCAATGTATCATAAACTGTTATTTTTCTGTCTGAGGGCGAGAAAAAACACAACAACGGTTGCTGCTGGATAACCACTTTCGTGTGTCCTTCACGCGTCCCTTAATTCGAAGTTCGGTGTCGCTTTTCTTGACCGAAACCGACAGAGTAACTTGGAGTTAGTCTGAGTAGTTACTCGCTCGAAAAAATAAAGTTCCGGACCACTTTCACCGAGTGAAGGAGAAAATAGGACAACCCAAATCAACATACAGGCGCCACGGTGTGACTCGAATCGGTGGGTGGTAGCGCCGGCTGAATTAAAAGTCCGGAAATGAGTTATGAGGTTGTTGTTTTTTCGATGTTGTTCCGAGCGCCCGTGATTAGGGTTGATTCCTCCGAGAGTCCTTAGACGGCGGGTAGTGGTTTTGTAGGAGCTTCCAAAAGCCCGAAAAACGAAGGCGGCGATATATCCATTGACATGTTTGCCAACTTTCCGAGCAGCTTACTGCTCAGCTCCAGCTGAGTGACATGATTTATTCCCGGGCTTTGTGTTCTCAGGACCACAGCCCACGGGGATGAGTTGTTTTTCGTGAGAACTTTTCCATCGGTATTATATTTTTCTCCTATCGGACTAATTGAATATACGGTGTTTTTAGTTTTGGCACGTGGATGTCAAGATGCTCTCTATTGAGGCTAATCAGAAGATATAAGATTAGGTTGTTAATTGGAGGATTATTGCCTCGCACATTTTAGCTGGCCCATTAGTTGATAAGTTGATTGATGTAAATTTCATATTTCACTCGACAAATAAATTCAGCCATTCCTTGCCAAACCGATATAGTGGTTCTCAGGTTTTCGTCAAAAGTGATAGTTTTGTTCTTCATCGCAAATTATGAGACCCGTATTTTTTTATTTTTTTTGTTAGGGTGACCATTCCCATTTTAGGGTGGTCCAAAAAAACAATTTTTTCGCATTTTTGCCAAAAATGACTGTTCAGTCCCTGAAGAGATAATCGAAATTCCATCGCAACCCCCACCTCTATGTTATTCTCCTGCCAGCTGAGAGAGCAGCCTAGCAACGATGAGAGGCAGTATTTTTCCAACCGCAGAACGTAAACGTGTTGAAACGTGTTTTTTCCCAACCAAACATCTAGAGTGAGAGTTTGGAATCCTGTCAAAGGTGAAATAAAGGAGATCGTATGTTTTTATGCTGCAAACCTGTCGCATAGTGTTTTTCTTCGTGTGAAAGCTTATTTCCAAGAGTGTTTCCGCTGTGGACTTTATGTTCAAGCGTCCATTGGCACGTTTCCCCCAGTGAAACGGTGCATCATCCGACCAGAGCCTCCGCTCTCCAACTATCGAAATCAACAATGACTTTTTACAAAAATTCATAACTTTTGAACTACTTGACCGATTCAGATGATCGACATATCAAATTAAAGCCAATCACCTGGTCTTTTTTGAAAAAATACTAGTCCTGCAGAAATTTGAATTCTGCTCTCGTTATTATTGATTGTATTCGGTTTTCATCGTTTTCATAGTCTCGGGACCAAAGGCGCTATAGTTTTATATATATTTTCTGGAAAGCTGAGGATTTTTCACACAACAAATCTCGAAACCAGTGTAGCGTTTTTTTTTTCGTTTTTGAGTTATGATTTTCCAAAGTTAGCCGATGGTCCGAAAATCATTTTTTTCCCATTTCTTCCACTACAAAAAATCACAACTTTTGATCTACTGGACCGATTCAGATGATCGATATATCAAATTAAAGCCAATGTCTTGTTTGAAAAAATATTACACTCTGAATAAAAATGGATTTTGTTTTCGTAATTATTGATTATCTTAGTTTTTTATAGCTTACATCGTTTCGGGACCAAGGGCGCCATATATTTTTATATTTTTTTTCCTAAAAGCTGAGGTTTCTTCACATAATATATCCGAATACCAGAGAGGTCTTATATTTCGTTTTTAAGTTATGATTTTTCAAAGTTAACATGTTTTCAGTTTTCGTTCAACATTTCCATGCGACTAGACTGGATGTATGTAATTATAATCCAATTAATCGGCAAATGTGCAAAAAAAGCTAGCTAATAGGCTTTAATTTGATATGTCGATCATCTGAATCGGTCCAGTAGTTCAAAAGTAATAAATTTTTGAAGAAAGTCGTTTTTGGGAAAATAGGGAAAAATGATTGTGTGGACCATCGGGTAACTTTGAAAAATCATAACTCAAAAACTAACAAAAAACGCCTCCCTGGTTTCGAGATATCTTATGTGAAAAATCCTCAGCTTTCCAGAAAAAATATAAAAAAACTATGGCGCCTTTGGTCCCGAGACTATGAAAACAATAAAAAACGAATACAATCAATAATAACGAGAGCAGAATTCAAAAATTCTGCAGGTATAGTATTTTTTCAAAAAAGACCAGGTGAGTGACTTTAATTTGGTATGTCGATCATCTGAATCGGTCTAGTAGTTCAAAAGTTATGAAATTTTTTAAAAAGTCATTTTTGGCAAGAAGGCGAAAAAAATGTTTTTTTTGGACCACCTTAAAATGGAAATGATCACCCTTACAACAAAATAAAAAAAATATCGGTCTCATAATTTGCGATAAAGAACAAAACTTCCACTTTTGACGAAAATCTGAGAATCATTATATCGGTTTGGCATGGAATGGCTGAATTAGAAGAACGAAGTGTGATGTCGAAAAGTTTAAATGATTTCCATGCTTGACATGCATGCTTGTTGTTATTAGAGGAAGCTAGAAGAACCCCTCACATCATTGTATCAGTTTCCTGTAGGAGTATATACTGTACTAAATAAATATAATGGTAGACAACACACAACATTTTTCATTTTATGGTACATTGCAAATGAAATTGAAGATTTTGAATACTCTAGAGCAGGGATTCTCAAAGTGGTCTGAAAATCGACCCGTATTAATAAACACAAGTACTCATTTGAAACATTCAAGATACTGTATAAACTGTGTTACGTGAACCATCTTGTTATAAGAATGACTAATATTTTAGTGGAAAGGTTTATTGTTGTAATTTGTAATAAATTTGTAAATATCGATTGTAAATCATAATGTAATTATGATTTACAATCGATATTTACTGCATATTATGTCTTTTTATTGTTCAGAAAATGATGTCAAACTTACTCACTAAACTAACAGCATTGTTTTTGAATTTGTAAGTATTTTGTATGAATAAGATAAATATAATTTATATAAAGTTTCTTGGCTATAGGGGTCGATGGTATCACTTCATTATGGAAAAGGGATCTCTTAGCCAAAATAGTTTGAGAATCCTTGCTCTAGAAGATGAAACAATTGACACTCGTGTTTCAGCCCGACTCGAAAACTTGAGAAATTGTGGGAAAATGTTAATAAAGCCATAAAAGACATCAAAATGCATGACGACTATACCAACGAAGATGATATTCCAAACAACGCACAGTGTGTTGAGCCGTAGACAAAAATCAATTTTTTAGTTTTTTTCTTCGGATGGATTTCAACTCGTTTTTACAAGTTTTACAAGTTTTTACAATCCTGTGTGCCATCAAATCAACTGGAATGGAATGCAATTATCAAGAGAGATTATAAGTAGAGAATATTCTAATGTAAAAGTGGCTTGGTTCTAGTAATACTCTTGAGATACGGGCAAGTTTAATTTGCAAAGAATTAAAAAATGATGACAACTATAGGTATTGTTTAAAAAAAAAACTTCCACCGACTACCGCTCTCAAACCACCGTAGAATTATTGCAAAATATGTCCTCTTTGTAGTCATAATGACTTAAAGGGTGTGTCACATCAAATTGCATCACGGAAAAAACGCTGTAGAAATTTAATTTTTAGGAATTATATCTTCAGCTTTCGCTTATAATCAGATAAGAGTGTATAGATCACGTTGGCCATGCTTCGCTGTCAATTTATCGTAAATTTGGAAAAATGTCGTCGAACGAAAAAGAGCGTCGTGAATTAATCCTGTGCACTCATTTCGAGAATCCGGAGTTGTCACATCGGGACATCGGTAAGATGCTGGGAATCATCTAATCCACGGTCAGCAGAGTACTAAAACGATACTTCGAGAACCTAACCATCGACCGGAAGGTGAAGAACGGTAAAAATGGATGCTCCGTCAGTGAAAAAGATCACAAGCGCGTAGTTAAGCA
Organism: Toxorhynchites rutilus septentrionalis; assembly: GCF_029784135.1. NCBI lineage: Eukaryota > Metazoa > Arthropoda > Insecta > Diptera > Culicidae > Toxorhynchites > Toxorhynchites rutilus. The sequence continues at coordinate 23,224,840 of NC_073745.1, forward strand.
GTTTAGACGTGATCCGAGAAGTTCGGTCCGGGATGTCGCCAATAAGCTGAATTTGTCAAGTTCATTCGTCCAGCGGACCAAGCAGCGGGAGGGCCTGCGTACATACAAGGTTCAGAAGGCTCCTAACCGCGACGAAAGGCAAAACATGGTGGGGAAGACGCGAGCCCGGAAGCTGCACACCGAAATGTTGACGAAGCCACATTGCCTGGTAATGGACGACGAAACCTACGTCAAAGCGGACTTTCGTCAGCTGCCGGGCCTGTTGTTCTTCTCCGCAGAGGACAAATTCAGTGTTCCGGAGGAGATTCGCAAGCAGAAACTATCTAAGTTTGCCAAAAAGTACATGGTGTGGCAAGCGATCTGCTCTTGCGGAAAGCGGAGCGCCCCCTTCGTGATGACCGGCACGGTAAACGGGCAGGTTTACCTTAAGGAGTGCCTACAGAAGCGCTTACTACCACTATTGAAGCAGCACGAGGGCCCGACCATCTTCTGGCCGGATCTCGCTTCGTGCCACTATTCAAAGGACGTGTTGGAGTGGTACGAAGCCAACGGGGTCACCTTCGTACCAAAGGAAATGAACCCGCCCAACGCGCCGGAGCTTCGTCCAATAGAGAAATATTGAGCGATTATGAAGCAGGCCCTCCGGAAGAACCCAAAAGTTGTCAAATCGGAGGCGGACTTCAAGAGAAAATGGATTTCTGTTCAAAAAAAACTACAACCTGACGTTGTACAGAACTTTATGGACGGGGTAAAGAGGAAGGTGCGAGCATACGGGCTTGGGCTCGAAGTATGAATAAAAAGAAAATGCCAAAAGTTGTTTAATAGTTTTTATTTTACTGTCTAAAATTTTCAAAAGGATCGGTCTACTGTGCGAATTTCTACAGCATTTTTTCCGTGATGCAATTTGATGTGATACACCCTTTAGGTGCAATTTCCTGCAGTTCTCAAAGATATTCAATTATTTGTACGGAGACAAATGGATCGTAAGATTTAAAGTCTTCGTGAACAAAGGGAAAGAAGAAGAAGATTATTTGTAGTTCAAAGCCAATTACTCCTTAATCATTTTCATTAATTTTAATTAATTTTTGAAAAGTGGACTGAAAGTAGTGAGAATAACCGAACATCATGTGTATTCCGCTATCTGATCACTTATCTGCCAAAAGATAGTCCGGAGCGTGTTTACAAAAAAAATTGTCACACGTACTGTTCTAAACTCAACAAAAAGTGGAAAGAATACCATCGGGGAGAAAAAAATCGTGAAGAAACATCAAACGAGGCTGCGGTCACCAGACAGAAACGCCGCGTGCAATTTGTTTTCCGATCCTACGACAAGTGCTGCAATCCCTGGAATAGATGTAGGTCTGTAATCCAGTAGCAAGCAAATCGGTTTGAAAAATATCAAGCAATGTTGCTGGAAACAAGAATCTACTTGACTATCACAAAGCACCATCTTTCAATGGATACGTGTAAAAAAATGGAAAAATCCGAATTTCTTTATAGTTGCTACTACATGTGCACAAGCTTCTGATCCACAAAGCCAACATTATTTCGATGTTCGATCTACTCATATGGGACTTCTCTGAAGAGGCCTTGGAAGCTATCCATAAAATTATCAGAAAAAACCCGTGTAAATCACACGAGGAAATCATCCCGAGTCAACTCAAACGAAGATCTGTTGCGATCATTGCTCTTAAGCTCCGATCCATCAATATGCCTCAAGCGAAAATCGTCAGTTTTCAAGCATCAGAAAGATAACGAAGAATTATCCCTGTATTTCTCGACTAACCCTGAAAAAGAAAACGTCGAAATCGAAATTTTGAAAGACGTAGATATTTCTAGTGACGATGACATTAAAAATGAGAAAGAAGAATAGATGTAGAATGCAAAAGAAAAACTGCTGCAATTTTGTTTATCAATTAAAAAAGATGAAAATGCCATATATTTTTTTTCAAAATCACATGAGGAATAATCAATACATAATTTTATTTTTATAATCCGTTGGATATGAGATACTTTTGCCATTGATGCAATAAATGTGTTATTAATGCCAGCATTGTGTATCCGAAAAGATCAGTACTTTTCATGAGAGATTCAAATGACATAGACACTTATGTAAACAGTTATTCTAATCTTTAGAAATAACTCATTCAACAAAATTTAAACCAGTAGTTACTCAAATCATATTTTCTGCGTGTCCGAAATGATCAGAACTTTTCACTTTAGACGAACAAAGGTTTTTTTCGCTTGAGACACTTATGCGATTACCCAGATGACATGAGACATTCATGCAAACAGTAGTTCTGATATTTATGAGCAATTTTCGCACCACACCAAAGTGTTGCGATGACTAAATTCTGTTGTTATGATTTTTGCCCCACATTCCTATGCATTCAACGCGCTGTACGACGCAATGAAAATTGGATTTTCTTCTTTCGTAAGACTCCGCCCAGAGCAGTGTAACAATTCGGCTAAAAATTTCATAAGGTGGTCATCTAGATGGCGCCTCTTGCAAGAATCTACTTGACTATCACAAAGCACCATCTTTCAATGGATACGTGTAAAAAAATGGAAAAATCCGAATTTCGTGTATTGATAAAGCATTGTTTTTTGATGGGAAAAAATACAGTGCAAACCAAAGCATGGCTTGACAAACGTTATCCGATCTCTGCTCCAGCTTTTGCAACTGTGAAATATTACCGAAATTGTCGAAATTACCGAATTACCGAAACTGAGGCCTATTTTGAAGAAAAACTGGAGGAGTACTATAAAAATGGCATCAAAAAGTTGCAAGATCGCTATAATCGCTGTATCGCCTTCGAAGGCAATTATGTTGAATAATAAAATTGAATTTTGCAAAAAAAAAAATTGTTTTACTGTGTTTTACTTATAAACTTTTCAGCCGAACTGCTAAGCTTTTAATTAACCTAGGAATCCGCAACGAATGTATGTACACAACACATGAAAACATAAAACAAATTCTACACAGTTTACTCAAATTCATCATTTCCATCGATACGGAAACAAGACCGCGAATTGCTATTCACGGCATTGTACCTAGAATGTCAACATGGGACAATTGAGCTTGATGTTGTTTTTTTAATAACTGGGAACAAACTATAACTTTTTTTATGTTTTTTTTCCGGAAGAGTAGGCATAAAGCATTGTTTCATGAACAAAAGATAAATTGTACAAAGTGACATGGGACAACTATGCGTAGAACGGCAGTATAAACTGTTAATGAATTGGCTTCGGCAGAAATTTGAAAAAAAAGCATGAAAATTTCAAAATATCATAAACAATTCATTTTTCATCTGCCCAGGATCAAATTTATACCAATTGTTGAAGACAATAAGTGCTTTATTGTGTCAAAAAGTTAGCTTTTTGAAAAACGTAGTCATTGAGATATTTCATTTTTAAACTTTATTCTCAATTTTCAATAATTTTTTTACAGGGTGTACTTTTCCCAGAACCGCAAATTCTCTAACTTTCCCCAGGATACCATTTCGATCAAATAACCCGGTTTGGCGTTATAGTTTACATATTTTCCGAAATGACACTATTTTTACATAAGCTCTTTTCAAAAATTGGTCGCGATCGCATTTGAAAAAATAGTACCGTAAAATGGCATGCCGATTATTGAAACAATCAATTATTGGACAATTATGATACATAAGTTTGGTGTATTACATTACACTCAATCATGTATACCCATTTTTGCGTGTGTAGGTGAAACGTCATGATAAACAATAAAAATAAACTTTTCAGATGACGACGAGCACCGATTTGTTATTTGCATGCAAGAAATTTGGCGTTTTAGTGGTGTATATGGACATGTCCTGTAAAACCAAAGTTACAATAGTAAACACACAGGCCTGTTAAGTGTGTTTGTATAGAAAACGGTATTTTTTATAAAGCATTTCATAGAATTATTGAAACACTTTTGCTTGACTCGTAGCGGGGATAAGGTGGGCACTATTGTAAGTGATGTGATTTGCCTTAAAAGCACCTTTGAACGCGCCTAATTGACGAATTCAATGAGAACATCGCACCACTTGAATTGTTGATTGAAAAACTCAAGGCGCATTCATAATAAATTTGATGTTTTTTTCAGATACCAAATATAATAATTTTTAATAATGATAATTTAGTAAGGGTTGCACATTCAGCACGTTATAAGTAATTCAGGAAAAATAACACCGCCCACTCTTGTCACGCTTGATCTAAAATACAACTATTTTGATATGTAGGGTAACACGGGGTGATTTGGTCAAATGGGGTGATTTGGACCACCCCTTTATCTCAAAAATTACGGCTCAACTTGGATTTTTTATAATGGCATTCCCTTCTATTGTTGAACCGTATGTAAAAAACTTTGGTAAAACTTTACAACTAGAGGGAAACAGTAGCATGAAGACAGCAAGCACTTTTATCGTCAAAAAATGTGAGTTTTCCGATCGCGGTTTTAAGGTTTTTCTCGCTAATTAAACAAACTTTTCGTGTATTGTGCAGTGAAGTGCAGTCTGTTCGCCTACAGAAGAGGAACAATTTGATGTAGCGAAACTGTAAATTTGATAACAATGAAAGAAATTAATTGCATTTTAGTTTTTGCATGTTGTGTGGGGTGACATGGACATGTTTTTGTGGGGTGAATTGGTCCTACATATTTGAGGTTTTTGTTTGGTCTAATTGATTCCAGATGTCGCTGAATTACAAAAAGAGGATGGGCAGACAAAGTTGGAAGAAGAAGGAGCTTGAAAGAGCAACGCAGGCCATCGAGAACGGATTTTCTTTGACCAAGCATTAAAAGTGTTTAAAAATGCTCGACCAACAGTGAAAAGATTCATGCAGAATTCGAGATGGTGTCAATCCAACTTTTCTGGTCTGGAATCTGGCCAAGGCACCTGGTATCGATCCCAAAACATTGTTACTGAATGTAACATTACCCCAAAATACTTTACATAAACATGAGTATGTTTTTTTCGATGAAACACACACTGGACCAAATCTCCCCACAGACGGTCCAAATCACCCCGCATCAAATTTTAATGTCCAAAAATCATCTCTTTTATTTTATGATATATTTGGTAGATTGAAGCTTCATATAATGATTAAACATTATTTATTGAGAGAAAACAAGTGTAGCTCAGTATACAATGTGACATTTTTGATTTAGACCGTATTGGTTTAGAAATATTAGGCGTTTTGCTTAGGTGGTCCAATTTTGCCGGATACAATCATCCTCTACACGCCTAGATTCACAAGTCATTTCATGTTGCCATCTCACCCTTAGTGGTGGCCAACTTGACCCGACATGATTTTAGTAGCCTATTTTAGTGCCTCAATTTTGTATGCAATGTGTTTAATTGTACTCTATGCTTAGGGTGGCCGTCTTACTCCGTCTTCCCCTATATACAGCCAATCCATGCCGTACCGATACAGTGGCTCTCAGATTTCCGTGAAAAGTGGTAATTTTGTTCTTTATCACCAAACATTATTTATTTATCGTTTCGTTAGGGTGCCCATTTCCATTTTAGGGTGATTCGTAAAAACAATTATTTCCACTATTTCCCAAAAATGACTTTTTTCAAAAAATCATAACTTCTGAACTACTAAACCGATTCAGACAAATTGAACAAATATCTATTGTCGGCATATTAAATATTACTTTTGGGAAAAATTTAAATTTTCGTTTTTGTAATTATTGATTGAGTCAGTTTTTCATAGTTTTCTCGGTTAAAGATAGAGCTGAGAAAGCTGAGGATTTTTGACATAACGTATCTCGATAGCGGAGGTGCTATTTTTTCGTTTTTGAGATATGATTTTTCAAATTTAACATGTTTTAAGTCTTCGTTCAATATTCCTCTTTGACTATACTAGACCCATTCGACTATAATCCAGTCTTCCCACACGTGTGATATTTTCTCGAAGAAGGTTAGCTTATTGGCTTCAATTTAACATGTCAACCATCCAAATCGGTTCAGTAGTTCAAATTTTATGAATTTTTGCAAAAAGTTATTTTTGGATATGAGGGGAAAAATGATTTTTTTGGACCACCAAGGTTAACTTTGAAAAATCATCTCTCAAAATCGAACATGAACATAACATCTCTGATATCGGGATATGTTATGTAAAAAATCCTCAGCTTTCCAGAAAAAATATAAACAATAAGGCGCCCTCCATCTTTAACCGAGAAAACTATGAAAACTGGCTCAATCAGTAATTACAAAAACGAAAATCAAATTTTTTCCCAAAAGTAATATTTAATATGTCGATCATCTGAATCGGTTCATAAGTTCAGTCGTTATGAATTTTTGAAAAAAATAATTTTTGGGAAAAAGGGGTAATAATTAATTTTTCAAACCACCCTAAAATGGAAATGGAAAAGTTGAAAAAAATATTTTTCGGACCACCATAAAATGGAAACGGTCACCCTAACGAAAAAATGAAAAAAAAAAATACGGGGGTAATATTTTGCAATAAAGAACAAAACTACCAGTTTTCATGGAAATCTGAGAACCACTATATCGGTTTGCCATGGAATGGCTGTATATTACCTTCAAAACGTTATTCAAAAATAATAAATTTTATTTGTGATTGGACAAATATCTATTGTAATACAAATTGACAAATGTGAACTTTTGTCCCATAGTGCGGGGTAAAAGTTCGCACTTATTGAGTTGAGGTCTTGTGAAAACTTGGAACAAAAATCAATGATTTATCATTAGTTGCGTACGATGACATCATCGAAAAGAGGGTGAGATATTAATGACTTGCTTCTTGTCGAATTCCATGATTCGATATAGGCTGATTTAGTGTAGGTTTCGAAGAGACACACGATACACTCTAATGAAGCTAGATATCCAATCTCTTCCTGTCAGTTAACTAACCTGGTTGGATCAGTGCGGGATTTTGTTGGCTTCCGCAAAAACAAACACCAGACACCATCAAGAATCGCTTTGACCAACGGTCTGCAATGGTTGGCCAGTTTCTCAGACCGCTCACTCTCAAATACTGGTCCGAACCTTCCAAAGTACTCATTGACACATCATTGCAGAAGCTGAAATGTCCATAAACGAAAGATTTCAATAATAGACTTATTTACTAATATGACCCTCTTTCTCTCGGTTCTTTATTTGCGAATAGGAAACTGGGAGAAACTGCATGTGTGCATGAAGTTAATAAAAGATTTCATTTTTGGGAATAATAAACACATCTCTACATAAAAATAGTGAGCCATGATTTAGTTTTCCGCATAGAATGAATATCTCTTAATAGAGTATCAAGTTTTCTGCAAGGAATATTGAACCCTTTTTTCTGTTCAAATAAGCAAAGAACATCAATTAATTATATCCATTCACGTTTAAGAAACTTGGAACTGTCTTCAAGAATGACAATGTAAGGGACTTACTTCGTCACAAATCAAATTAAATGAAGCAAAAAGACGAAACTGAATTAACTCTTCGTCGTTTGTCTGCTCTCAGCCACCACAGCAAGAAAACATGTTAATCTTATATTTTACTCAATCAAGCATCAGTTTATGCTCTCCTGAACGAAGCTTGATGTCTAGTGAACCTGTTCACGAATTAATGTGGTGCTCCTATGAGTAATAGATAACGGTACTCAGTATCAAACAAAGTAATCAATAACCCACACAAGACTACGTACAGTGCGTTGAATACATAAGAATGTGGGACAAAAATCATAACAGCACAATTTAGCCATTGTAACACTTTGGTGTGATGGAAAAGATTGTTCATAAGTATCTACTACTGTTTGCATGAATGTCTCATGTTATTTGAATAATCGCATAAGTGTCTCAAGTGACAAACTCTTTGTTCATCTTAAGTGAAAAGATCATTTCGGATACGCGGAAATCATTATTTGAGTAACTTCTGGTTTAAATGATATTGAAGTATTTGTTTTTAAAGAGCAGAATAATTGTTTATTGTTTTCAGTGCATTATGTCATCTGAATAATCTCATGTAAAAAATCTTTGTTTGTTTAAAGTGAAAAGTGCTGATCTTTTCGGATACACATTGCTGATTACACATTTATTGTATCAATGGCAAAAGTATCTCATATTCAACGGATAATAAAAATAAAATTCTGTATTGATCATCCTCTTATGATTTACTATTGGAGACTGTTTCGAAAGATTTCACTCGAAGACGAATTTTTTTATTATTTAAGTCATTTATTTTTACAGGCTCAGCTACATAGGTTTAAAGGAGCCGAACTCTTAGCTATACTTTTATTAGTATATATCAACATGTTTCCTTAAATCTAGGGTTAATAAAGTAGGAAACCGATTACTCGCGGTCGACTCGAGATTAGAAGGGTGACATAGTTTCTTTTGGAAAAGGAGGGGATAAAAATCGAAGACGAATTATAAAATATATTTTTTTATATAAAAACATCACATTACAATACATGGTTTAGTAAATACATATATATAGTTCACAAAACAAAATTTAAAAAATGTATACTTTTCGTAATCTTGCATATATCACTGTTTTGTTCGAGAAAAAATAATTCCGACCAGTACGACACCCATGCCCAAATTTAATACGACCGCAAAGGGTTAAACCTTACACGTGAAGCTCGCGACATCTTTTGAGACTGTTTCAACGAAGTGACAAATGAAAATGATAGTCATCGTCGCGTTCATGGAAAAATCCCATTACTAACGAAATCGACTGATACGCCAAAACATTTCGAATTGATTGCAATCACGTTCCTTACGTTTTATAGTCATTAAACTCTAAGCAGTACCCCAATTGGGTAGGTTTGCAAAAGTTTATCTTTCAGCTTCTTACAGTAGTGTTTACAAAGAAAGACTGTTCTATGGAGCTGACCAGGTGTACGAAGCAAAGCGTCGATCGTTTGAAAAATTTATAATACAAGTAGTAGTGTTAATGAACTATTCTTATGTGTTAATATTAATTTGATTTTTTATAAAAATATGATTTATCTTGTGTTTATGACAAATTATTGATTTTTTTTATATCCGGTATCCGGCCGGATAGTTACCGGATATCCGTTTCATCTCTACTTTATAGATATATTAAGTGGCAAAATGGTGCGAACTATTGCCCCAAAAGCATTTTTTTAACCAATCCGATATCTACCAAAAAAGTTGAAGTTTTTCACAAAGCCAAATACGCATTACGAACTCCTATAGAATGGAGGAATTCTTGACACTGTGGTATCGAACTTTCTAGTTAATTCAAATATCTTATTCCTTACATGGGCCTCCCCCAGGGCTCATGTTTAAGCCCCCTTTTGTACAACTTCTATGTAAGCGACATCGACAATTGCCTTACACAAAATTGCAGCCTAAGACAACTTGCAGATGATGGAGTGGTGTCTGTCGTAGGATCAAACGAATCCGACCTGCAAGGACCCTTACAAGATACTTTGAACAATTTTTCAACCTGGGCCATTGGGCTAGGGATCGAATTCTCCACGGAGAAAACAGAGATGGTGGTTTTTTCTAGGAAGCATAGACCAGCAAAACCAAAGCTTCAACTTTTGGGTAAACCGATCACTCATGCTATGTCATTCAAGTATCTTGGGGTCTGGTTCGACTCCAAATGTACTTGGGGGGTCCATATTAGGTATCTGAGTAAAAAATGTCAACAAAGAATAAACTTTCTCCGTACAATTACCGGCACCTGGTGGGGAGCCCATCCCGAAGATCTTATAATGTTGTATCGAACAACTATTCCCTCAGTGATGGAGTATGGCAGTTTCTGTTTTCAATCAGCTGCCAAAACACATCTCATTAAACTCGAGCGAATTCAGTATCTTTGTCTCCGTATTGCGTTGGGATGTATGCCCTCAACGCATACCATGAGCCTCGAGGTTTTGGCAGGCGTACTCCCACTAAAAGATCGCTTCAATTTATTATCTCTTCGGTTCCTCATCCGGTGTAAGGTTATGAACCCATTGGTGATCGGGAATTTTGAGCAGCTGATCGAGCTAAATTTTCGCTCCGGATTCATGAGTTCATATCATGAATTCATCTCCATGCAGGTTGATCCTTCTTCGTATATTCCCAACCGTGTTTGTTTTCCTGACTACATCAATTCCTCTGTGCATTTTGATCTGTTATGAAGGAGAAAATCCATGATATTCCAGATTATCTTCTATCGGGGATCGTTCCTACGATCTTCAATGCAAAGTATGGGCGTAACAATTGTGATAATATGTACTTTACTGATGGGTCCAATATAAACGAGTCCACAGGATTTGGAGTGTTCAACAAAATTTTCAGCACCTCCGATAGTCTTCAGTTTCCTTGCTCAGTGTATATTGCTGAATTGGCAGCGATACACTGGGCGCTGGACAGCGTCGCCTCACGACCTGTTGAACACTATTACATTGTAACGGATAGTCTTAGCTCTGTCGAAGCTATCCGTTCAGTGAGGCCAGAAAAGCACTCGCCGTATTTCCTTGAGAGAATACGAGAAGTTTTGAGTGCTTTATCCAGACGCTGTTATGTCATTACCTTTGTCTGGGTCCCTTCACATTGCTCAATTCCGGGTAACGAGAGGGCTGACTCATTAGCAAAGGTTGGTGCAATTGAAGGCGACATTTATCAGCGTCAAATCGCCTTCAATGAATTTTATTCTTTAGTCCGTAAAAATACCATCGCAAACTGGCAACGTAAATGGAACGAAGATGAATTGGGCCGGTGGTTTCACTCGATTATCCCTAAGGTTAGCCTCAAACCATGGTTCAAAAGTCTGGACTTGAGTCGGGACTTTATTCGCACCTTCTCCCGACTCATGTCCAATCACTGTTCGTTAGACGCGTTACTCTTTCGTTTCAATCTTGCCGACAGCAATCTCTGCGTTTGTGGCCAAGGTTATCACGACATCGAGCACATTGTTTGGTCGTGCGAGGTGTATCTGGTCGCCAGATCGAATTTAGAAAACTCCCTTCGGGCCCGAGGAAGACAGCCCAATGTGCCGGTGAGAGATGTGTTGGCTCGGTTAGACCTTGATTACATGTCCCATATATATGTTTTCCTTAAAGCTATCGATGTTCGTGTGTGATTATCCTTATATCCTTATACCCTGCTTTTCTTCCTTTACGAGTAATTGGTCCCCTTGCTTTAATCAGGAGAACAAGTTGAAATGTAAATTCACAATAGATATACGAATAGATTTAAGAAATAACATTGTAATAATTTCCTTATATCCCATCCTTTTCCTGAAAAATTATGTCACCCTTCTAAACTCGAGTCCACCGCGAGTAATCGGTTTCCCACATTACTAACCATAGATTTAAGAAAATTGTTTGTATATATATAGTTTTAAAAACATTTTTAAGAATTCGGCTCCTTTAAACTTATGTAACTGAGCCTGTAAAAATAAACGAATAAAAAAAAAAATATCTTATTCGTTATTCCGAAAATTGAATAAATAAAATCAAAACAAAGCAAAACACTTCTAAGCTTGAAACTTTCCGCTACTGTTATGGAATGTATCTTGTATACGTGCGGGCTACTGGTACAATATTGTGTTAAACGAATGCGGTATTGCAAGTTTTTTTATGCTTGTATATTTCGAAAAAATCAATGAGAAATTTTGCCCCTCACTACTCTATAGCCGCTATAAGCACTGCCCACTCTTTCGAATCACCCAACTGCATATGTTTTATAGATAAGTGGAGAATAAATTTTCACATGTAAACGGCTTTCAAAAATGTATGCTAACAAAATCAAAACCTCCCCCTCTTTCCTTCCTTAAGCGATGTTACTGGGTCGCTGAATATCCATAACGAAATTTGATGATCCACCTCTGATTGTTGATTCCACCAGCGTCGGCAATTGATAATAGACGTCTCCAGCATCGGCGGATTCATGCTCGATTCAACCCCCGGCCCTCTCAACCCAACGCACCCTGGAATCCTCATCGCAAAACCCAACAAAACCCTACAGGGCGACCCGCTAGCGAGCAAACCGAAAGGGACAGAGATTTGGTTGGCACTTTCATGAATATCAATGAATAAATGGCCCGTGTTGCGTTTCAATGGGACATGGCATTGGCAGTCGCCAGTCGTCATCGTCAAAAATTGGAAAAAAAAAAATGAATGTAATGTTTAATGAAAAAACGTGCGATTTTTTTTTCGCTCGGTATTTGGGCACCAACCCCCTGAGGGATCGTTTTTCGTCGGTGATCCGAGAGGAGCTATTTCCTGTCATCAATCATTCACACTTTCCGCGTCTGGATTTGCGTAGGAGCGAAGGACGCCGCGTTTTTGTCTTGCCAACGTTCCGGCACAAGCTTTCGAACTGCGGCGAAACTCTTCAAAGGGTTTGCGATTAATCATGGGAGTGACTCATAACCAACTGACGACGCCTGTTGTTGCCCGATATGATTGACAAGTTTGAGGCTTTTTTGTCAAAATTTGCCAGCTTTTATTCACTCGCAACAATTTTTGTTTCGAAAGAAGCGAGAAATCTTCGACTCGCACAGCTTCCACCTCTGAAATTAACAATTTTATCTGATCAGCAATCGAACACATGCTGTTGCTGTCGGAGAGATAAAGTTTCCCATCTCAAGCTTCCTGTTGCAGTGAAACTTCGCCGGCAAAGAAAAGCCACTTGTAATCAACTAAGAGGACTTGTACTGTACTCAATGCATACACTGGAAAACTTACTCTCCCGGAGTTTTTGAGCTATGCCGGAAAATGGGACTCGTCTTTGAATGAACAGCAAAATTCGAAGCCAGGAAAAAGACTCCCGTTTTTAGCACTTTTTACCATCGTCTTCATCAATAGCCGGTGCTGATGCATGCCGAAAGTGCGACGGGAAGAAAACTTCAACCGAAAAGTGGCGAAACTTTTCATCTTTTCTGACATCTCCTCCTCGAAACTTCCTTTGAATACCGGCTCCACAAAATAGATTTAAACTCGGAACGGGAGACAAGTTTCCGGATGCTGGAAAGGAAGGAGGTGCGGGGGGGCTGAACTACAAGTACTTTACTGTGGTCCACGTCATGGTTTTTATTTCAGCTTAACTTTCATGTGTGAAAGGATTTTGTGTTGGTTCTTGCACGGGGATGCCGGAAGTTTCCCACAGTTGCACAGGGTTGCGGGAAAGTTACTCCATTCTTGGAATCATCTATTGGTTAGGGTACGCTTTCATGGTCTGCCGGCGGAGAAAGTTTCTGTTGAAGAGGGTGGGGGTTTTAGGCTGACAGTCTTTTGGCTTGTTTCCGAATCGGATTTAACTCTAATTTGATTATTTAGATGCGTGCTTGCAGATTTGTTCCGATTGGTTGCGACTTTGGTTGTGGACCGTTATTGTGATGGTGTAGTTAGAGCAACGAGGGCAGTAGGATTTCGATCAGCTGCGTGGCGGCGATGACCTCCTCATTTGACTCAAATTTCTGCCCGGCGAGTGAATTTTTCAAGTTTGGAAACAAAAAAAGTCGCACGGGGCCAAATCTTGAGAATACGATGGATGGGGCAGCAGTTTGTAGTGCAATTCGACCAATTTGGCGACAGCGGAATTTCCCTTTTTTCCATTTTTCTAAAATCCGCGGACACCTCCGCTGCCACACACGGTCAAAACAAAACTACGAGTCCGATTCGGCTTATTTGGTGAATTAGTGAACGTGAATCACAACAGAAGAAATAAATCCCAATTGAATAAACTTCTCTCTGCAGAACATATGGATCTGATCAGTTTGACATTTACTACAGCTTTACTGGATTTTTTGAATCATACGCTCACTCACACATTTTGTGTCATACATACAAAAAAAAAAATACTGATAGTATACAGATAGTAACAATTTTTTAATTTAAATACGTTTTTCCATCTGTTTTTTTTTCTGTGTTTTCGAACTAAAAAGATGAGATAAATGATACAAGAAAACTATCATACCTGTGTAATAAATGTTAAATTTTTTTTTTTTGAAAATACCACTATTTTCTGTCATTCGAACATGGAGATGAACACAACGGAATAGAGACAGCTCAAATCTGACATCCGTTCTGTTGTGATTAGTCATATGAACGAACCGAACCTCTGTTTTTAAACGGTTTTATTTAGCTTGCCCTGTAATCTGTTTGTATGTTTGTATGTTTGTATGTTTGTATGTTTGTATGTTTGTATGTTTGTATGTTTGTATGTTTGTATGTTTGTATGTTTGTATGTTTGTATGTTTGTATGTTTGTATGTTTGTATGTTTGTATGTTTGTATGTTTGTATGTTTGTATGTTTGTATGTTTGTATGTTTGTATGTTTGTATGTTTGTATGTTTGTATGTTTGTATGTTTGTATGTTTGTATGTTTGTATGTTTGTATGTTTGTATGTTTGTATGTTTGTATGTTTGTATGTTTGTATGTTTGTATGTTTGTATGTTTGTATGTTTGTATGTTTGTATGTTTGTATGTTTGTATGTTTGTATGTTTGTATGTTTGTATGTTTGTATGTTTGTATGTTTGTATGTTTGTATGTTTGTATGTTTGTATGTTTGTATGTTTGTATGTTTGTATGTTTGTATGTTTGTATGTTTGTATGTTTGTATGTTTGTATGTTTGTATGTTTGTATGTTTGTATGTTTGTATGTTTGTATGTTTGTATGTTTGTATGTTTGTATGTTTGTATGTTTGTATGTTTGTATGTTTGTATGTTTGTATGTTTGTATGTTTGTATGTTTGTATGTTTGTATGTTTGTATGTTTGTATGTTTGTATGTTTGTATGTTTGTATGTTTGTATGTTTGTATGTTTGTATGTTTGTATGTTTGTATGTTTGTATGTTTGTATGTTTGTATGTTTGTATGTTTGTATGTTTGTATGTTTGTATGTTTGTATGTTTGTATGTTTGTATGTTTGTATGTTTGTATGTTTGTATGTTTGTATGTTTGTATGTTTGTATGTTTGTATGTTTGTATGTTTGTATGTTTGTATGTTTGTATGTTTGTATGTTTGTATGTTTGTATGTTTGTATGTTTGTATGTTTGTATGTTTGTATGTTTGTATGTTTGTATGTTTGTATGTTTGTATGTTTGTATGTTTGTATGTTTGTATGTTTGTATGTTTGTATGTTTGTATGTTTGTATGTTTGTATGTTTGTATGTTTGTATGTTTGTATGTTTGTATGTTTGTATGTTTGTATGTTTGTATGTTTGTATGTTTGTATGTTTGTATGTTTGTATGTTTGTATGTTTGTATGTTTGTATGTTTGTATGTTTGTATGTTTGTATGTTTGTATGTTTGTATGTTTGTATGTTTGTATGTTTGTATGTTTGTATGTTTGTATGTTTGTATGTTTGTATGTTTGTATGTTTGTATGTTTGTATGTTTGTATGTTTGTATGTTTGTATGTTTGTATGTTTGTATGTTTGTATGTTTTTTTTTTTCAGACTTATCTCACTTCTTAACTAGGCGAACCTAGCCAGAATTTTCACCTGCCCCCGGGCTTCTGAATGCCAAAGGGGGACTAGGCTCTGCGGAATGCACGTATCTGCATGCTCGTGCTGTTTCAGTCCTGACCGAGAAATTGTCGGACAATCGCGCAGGTGCTAAGGATGACCGACTTTTGGATGCCGGCCAATTCCTTCTCCATATTCAACACCTTTAGCGCTTCCAGAAGTGTCTTCGGGATAATTCCAGTTCCAGAGAGAACGACTGGAACAATTCTTGGGACCTCCCTTAGCCCCCACAGTTCCTTGAGCTCCACGGCCAATGGTCGGTACTTACAGATTTTGCGACCGTGGGTCTCCTCCAGATTCTGGTTCAGTGGAATAGCGACATCGATGATGGTGACTTTGCGGTCGCTCTTGTCGTAAACCATTATATCTGGCCGGTTGTGGTGGATCGAGAGGTCGGTCAGAACAGTGCGATCCCAGTACAGCTTGAAACGGTCATTTTCCAGGACAGGTGCAGGCAGGTACCGGTAGTTTGGTACGTTGTCTTCCAGTAGAGCACATTGGAGCGCCAGTTGTCGATGAACAATACGGGCCACGTTGTTGTGGCGCTCGGTGTAGGCTGCGTTGGCCAAAACGGGACAGCCTCCCATAATGTGTTCTATGTTTTCACCTGGTTGATGGCACATCCGGCAAATGTCATCAACGTCTTGATGCCAGACGTACCGCCTGCAGTTTCTCGTCGGCATTATCCTGTCCTGGATGGCTATCATGTCGGCTTCTACTACTGAAGAGAGTTCACCACGCGTTAGCCACAGATTAGATGCGGCCTTGTCGACGTGTGGCCGATCCAGTTGATGGGGGTGGGCACCATGCACTGCCTTCTGCTTCCAAGCTGCAATCTTCTCCTCCACTGTCTGCAGATTGCAGTTGAGTTGGTACTCCGCTTGCGCCAAGTGCAGAGCGCTGTATCCTCTGTCGGCGGCGCAGACAGCCCGGTATAGCGCGTTTTGGTTGGCGCGTTCTGCGAAGTACTCGCGCAGTTGTCGTACCTGGGCAACACACAGTGCAGAAATGTCGACGATTCCAAGTCCCCCTTCTTTGCGTGGTAGTGAAACTCTCTCCAGTGCCGATTGAGGATGGTGCATTCCGGCCTCTTTGAATGCTTTCCTCATCCTCCTCTCAAGGTCCTCTAGGTCAGTTTTGCTCCATTTGACTACACCAAAACTGAAGGTCAGCAGGGGAACCGCGAATGTGTTGATCGCGCGTACCTTGTTCCCCGCGTTGAGGAAAGTCCTCAGGACACAGTTCACTCGACTCAAGAACTTGTCTCGCAGCTCCGTCTTGATGTCGGAGTGGCGAATCCCGGTGAGCTGTCGGAATCCAAGATATGTATAGGATTCGCCACGAACCATGTCTCTTATAAACTCGCCGTCATAGACCTCGTAGCCTCCGGATTCGGTAAGTTGTCCTTTCAGCAGGTGGACACAGCGACACTTGTCGAGGCCGAACTCCATACAGATGTCCCTGCTTATGTCTTCGACAACCCGGATAGCTACACCTAGACGCTGACGTGAATCAGCGTAGACCTTGAGATCGTCCATGTAAAAGGTATGGGTCACTTCTTCGTGGGCGCCGTCGCCATACCTTATTTTATAGCCATGACCGTTTCTATTGAGCGTCCTACTGAGGGGGTTCAGTGCCAGACAAAACCAAAGCGGGCTGAAAGAGTCGCCTTGGAATATCCCCCTCTTTATCTGCAGCGTTCTAGACTGCAACACATTTTCCCCATCACTAAGGTGCAGAGACGTGCTCCACTGCCTCATCGCATGCTGCAGGAACCTAACGACGACGGGATCAATTTTGTAGAGCTCCAATACCCGGACGAGAAACGAGTGAGGTATGGAGTCATAAGCCTTCCTGTAATCGATATAGGCCATGCTTAGGTTCCGCTGATTATAAACCGCCTGGCCGACTATGGTTGCGTCGATGATGGCCTGGTCTTTGCAGCCATGCGTATTTTTTCTGCATCCTTTCTGCTCTTCTGCGATGATATGGTGTTGTTCGCAGTGGGCAGAAACTTTGGCGGTTATGATGCTGCTTAATATCTTGTACAGACTCGATAGGCACGTTATCGGCCTGTACTTTGATGGGTTCAATGTGTTGCTGTCTTTCGGGAGGAGGAATGTGACGCCACGGGTGGCGAATTCAGGGAGGTTGTGTGGGTCACGTAGCACCTTGTTGAAGCACTCAGCTATCTTTTGATGTGCGACGGTCAGCTTCTTGTGCCAGAAGTTCTGAACACCATCGGGGCCCGGTGCTGCCCAGTTCCTCAGGTACCGCGAGGCTTCGCGGACATCGTTCTCTTCGACGATGATAGCTGGCATCTCTCCAATTTCACCACAACTCTCCTCCTCCCGTCTTAACCACATTTGCCCGTCGCGATGTTGTACTGGGGTCTCCCAAATACCAGCCCAGAAGTTCGTCACATCGCTAATATCTGGCAAACCTTCGCGGTAGTCGGGCTTCTCGTCGCTAATGTGGTCGTAGAACGCTTTTTCGTTATCTCTGAACATCCGATTTTGTTCCTGGCGCTTTGCAGAGTCAGAGTAACGTTTCAGCCGTTTAGTTAGGACGCTCAATTGCTGTACCAGTGTGTCGAGTTTTTCCGTCAGCTGGTGAGCTCCCAGCTGGCGAAGTTCAGTAGGCCGCACGATCACAGCAACTTGGCGACATAATTTCGCCGATCTGCTGCCTCTTTTGTACGCCATCAGTCTTCCAATTGCGGCGCGCTTGTTTAGGATCCGTTGCTCCAATCTCCTTCGCCATGGAGGCTCACGCCTTTCACGGAGATGTTGGAGCAGTCCGCCTCTTGGCCTAATACGGTATCCTAAACTTTTGGCGGTCGCCACAGCAGCACAGTAAACTTTCAGTTGCAGCTCCTCCATGTTCTCAGCATCAACCAAGTGCAGCGGAAGAACGTGCTCGTTCATGAGCTTTACTGCACTTGTCAGCCTGCGGGAATGCTGCAACTTCGGGATCCTGGGGCGCGACAATGGGTCTGTGTCGCGGAACTGTGAGATCGCCTCGTCGTAGTGGAAGACCAGATCGCGTAGTAGTTGTTGATCTGGCTGTGGGTCTTCCGGCTCAGGGGGTTGTTGTACTGTGGCCTCCACTGGTGCTGATTCGCGTGCCCCACTCGCGAATGAATTGCTCAGCCGTACTGAACTTCGTCTCGACACATCGCTTGCTCTGTTGTTCCTGGAGCTTATTTCTCTCTGCACCTGTTGCTTGATCTCGTCGATTTGCGTTTGGGAGAGCATGTTGTTGCGTACTATCGCTCTACGCCTCGCGTTCATCGCGTTCTGATCAAGCCTCCCGACGAACTCTGGATACGCTTCCTCGAACATTGTTAGTATTCGAGGGCGACCGCTCATGTCCGTCTCCAAAGCAGTGCAGATGTAATAGGCGCGGATCACGAATTCATTCATTTCGTGTGTCCACATGATCCGGCGCCTAGTGGTACCCACAAGTGTGGAAGACTGTCGTCTGGCAGTCGTAACACGTCTCGTAGGCGCAGCGTTTCTTGGGTGATGTCGATGGCTGCTGTTTCCGTGTGGCGGTAGCTCTTCGGGTTGAACCCGGCTGGTGGCCCGCTCTTGCACCTCGCCCTCCAGCCGCTGGCCGCTCGCTCTTACGCCCGTTCCAGGACCAGCTCCAGTTCGGGGACCCTCCTCGGGTGATCGCATTCTAATTATTCTTCGTGATCGTAGCTCCATTTTATTGGGTGTATCTCCTTTGCCCGGGAGACAGCGGGTTGGCAAGGCCTCCATGACCCGGGAGGCCTTCCCCGGGAGAGATATAGCGCTCTGACTCGCTCGCACCCCCTCACTTAGCCACTTTCGACACCCGTTCTCGGAGCCAAGACCAGGTGTGTGTTTCCAGTTCACGCCCGATCTAAAAATGTCGTCATATGATCTTCGTGGAGGCGTGAGATAGGAACATTTGAGACCAACAGGTAGGCTCCTACCCTAGTGTTGATCCCCATTTGAGAATTTTTTTTTTTTTTTTTATAGAGGTGAGGAACGCTCTTCCAGCCTTATCTGGGAAGGGATAACCCAGACGTCGAGTGGGGATCGCACCCACAAAAACCAAGCCCTCTACTCGTAGCCTCATTCCCCCCGGGACCACATCTAGGCGACTACTTCAGGGGGCGGCTGTGCTCATGCACTTCACGAGTTTTCAACGCTAACTAGCGTTGATCCTTCCCTTTTTCTCTATACATCTCATTTACGTTACCGTTGTACTCCGCCACGCACATCCGCAGCACAGGCTTCCTTTTACCCGTCGAGACGTGTACCGATTAGGAATTGCCCTCCAACTTGACGCGCAACCCGTCACAGTCACCCTCGCGGGGTTTCTCACCTGTCGAGACGTGAACCGATTAGGAAGCGCCCTCCATCTTGACGCGCGCCCCGTCACAGCCACCCTCGCAGGATTTCTCTTCCCAACGGAGCGCCGATTAGGCAGTGCCCTCCAACATAACGCGCACTCCGTCACAGCAACTCTCGTGGGGGTACCCACCGATTTGATGATGCTCTCCTAGGCTCTCGCTCCGCCGAAACGACCCTCGCAATGTTCCTCTCTCAATCCACCAACAGGCATTGCCAGCATTTTCTTGACCCTGCTCTCCAGATTCCGCTTATCCGTCGAGACGTGTACCGATTAGGAATTGCCCTCCAGCTTGACGCGCAACCCGTCACAGTCACCCTCGCGGGGTTTCTCACCTGTCGAGACGTGAACCGATTAGGAAGCGCCCTCCAACTTGACGCGCGCCCCGTCACAGCCACCCTCGCAGGATTTCTCTTCCCAACGGAGCGCCGATTAGGCAGTGCCCTCCAACATAACGCGCACTCCGTCACAACGACTCTCGTGGGGTACTACACTTTGCAACAGCCCTCGCATTTGTTCCTCTTCTATGGTCAGGGGTTATTACTACGCTGGTCGGCCCTCCACTTCCGCTGTAGCTCGGACATGATGTGTATGATTACACTGTTCACAGCGTTCCAGGTGCCCTCGTCGCGACACATTTTCTCTACTATGTTCCCGGCATGAAGGGCAGGCAGCCCCTCGCGTCTTGCGGTGAACCTGGGACACACAAATACCACGTGTTCTGGTGTTTCCTCCACATCTTCACACTCCGGACAGAGTGGCGACGTTGCGTGCCCGAACCGGTGCAAATATTGCCTGAAGCAGCCATGTCCAGACAGGAACTGTGTCAGATGAAAATTCACCTCCCCGTGCTTCCTGTTCAGCCAGGTCGATAGTACCGGTATGAGCCCATACGTCCACCTGCCTTTCTCCGCCGTGTCCCATTCCTGCTGCCACTTCAAGAGTGATTCTACTCTCGCTGTTTTCCGGATACCCCTGATTTCCTTTCGTCTGTAGCACTCTCTGTCTTCCGCCAGAGTGATGCCAATAGGGATCATGCCGGCGATAACGCAGACTGCCTCCAACGAGATCGTCCTATACGCGCTCGCAACTCTCATCGCCATGAGCCGAAACGTACGGTCCAGTTTTCTACGATTCCGGTGGGTTTCGAGAGCCGCCGACCAGGCTGGTGCTCCGTACCGCAGTATGGACGAGGATACAGCAGCCAGGAGACGCCTTTTGCTACTGCAAGGTCCTGCGTTATTCGGCATTATTCTCGCTATCGCGCTAATGGACTTCTCTGCTTTCTCGCAGACGTAGTCGACGTGGTTGTTGAAATTCAGCCGGTCGTCGATCATAACTCCCAAGTATTTCAACCTACGCTTAGAAGTTATCACGTGTTCCCCGACTGTGATTTCCGCTCGCTGCACGGCTTTGCAGTTACTCACCAACAATACTTCCGTTTTATTATGAGCAATCTGCAGTTTCGCTGCTTGCATCCAGTTCTCTACTGAGACGATGGACTCGATTGCAAGCATCTTCACCTCTTCGAGTGTCTCGCCTGCCACTGTGAGAGCGATATCATCCGCGAAGCCCACGATCTCCACGCCTTTGGGAAGCTTCAGATTCAGTACTCCGTTATACATTACGTTCCAGAGCGTTGGGCCCAGGATAGAGCCTTGTGGTACTCCGGCCGTTATATTCAACGTTGTCTGCCCCGTGCTCGTCTCGTAGACTAGGACGCGGTTCTGGAAGTAGCTTCCTAGAATTCTGCACAGGTACCCAGGAACCTTCATACGGTGTAGGGACTCGGCAATGGCTTCCCAGCTAGCGCTGTTGAAAGCATTCCTAACGTCGATCGTTACTATAGCACAATGTCGGTCGCCCCTCCGCTTTTGCTGTGACGCCTTCTCTGCCTTTTCAACCACTGTCTGGATAGCATCAACGGTGGACCTACCTTTCCGGAATCCAAACTGCATCTTTGACAGACCATGGTCACTCTCCGTACATTTCGTCAGTCTGTTGAGGATAATCCTTTCCAAGAGTTTCCCAAGAGTATCCAGCAGGCATATAGGCCTATAGGATGTTGGTACCCCCGGGGGCTTTCCTGGTTTTGGCAGCAGCACTAACTTTTGGATCTTCCATTTCTTAGGAAAGTGACCATCATCCAAGCATTTCTGTAGCACTATCCTGAAAATGTCCGGGAACGCCTGAATCGCCGTTTTCAAGGCCGCGTTGGGGATTCCGTCGGGGCCGGGCGCTTTGTTTACCTGCAGTCTCTTCGCCACTGCTACCAGTTCTTCACTGGAAACTTGAGAACGTTCGGTAGCTATTTCGGCGTACGGTGTCGGTGGCCATATCGTAGGATCATGCATCGGAAATAAACCCTCCACAATGACCTTCAGCTTCTCGGGACACGATTCGACGGGCGTCACAGGTCCTCTGATCTTCGCCATCACGACTCGATACGCGTTGCCCCATGGGTTGGCATCTGCATCTCGGCACAGCTCCTTGAAACAGTTCGCTTTGCTCAGTGTAATTCCCCGTTTCAAGGCGGCTCTAGCTGCTCGGTACACCGTATTTCGTTCCTCTCTATCAGCGCTATTTCGTGCTCTCTGAACGCGTCTTCTGGCTTGAAGACAGCTAGCGCGAAGGTTGCGAAGAGAGTCGTTCCACCAGTAAGCTGGGCGTCTTCCATTTTTTGGTACAACTTTCCTCGGCATGGTAGTGTCGCATGCTCTCACCAGTAGATCTGTCAACTTTTCTGCGTTCCAATCTGAAGCTCCGCCAGCTAGACGAAGTGCTTCGACGAAAAGGTCATTGTCGAAAGCATTCGTCTTCCACTTCCGCTCACCGCTTGTTGTCCTCCGAACTAGCACGTGGTTTCGTTGACCGATTCTGTACCGGATCGCCTGGTGATCACTGTGCGTATACGACTCGCACACTTTCCACTCCGTACTCGCCAACAGCGACGGACTGCAAAAAGTAACGTCGATGATGGATTCGCGCCCATCTTTCCGGAAAGTGCTAGTGGTACCTTCGTTTAGTAACGTTACTTCCAGCTTTGCTAGAGCTTCCAGTAGACTGTACCCTCTGATGTTGGTGCATCTTCTTCCCCACTCCACCGCCCACGCGTTGAAGTCGCCTCCAATGACGATCGGTGTTCTACCGATTAGTTCCTCGGTCATTGCGTCTAGCATCTGGTGGAATTGCTCAGTTGTCCATCTCGGGGGTGCGTAGCAACTACACATGAAGATTCCATTAATTTTGGCGATTACGAAACCTTCATGTGAACCTCCAACCACTTCCTGGATAGGATATCTGCCCATCACCTGTATTGCAGCAATCCCTAAGCTATCCGTCGCCCAGCTGCCATTATCACGGGGTACTCGGTACGGCTCCGCTATGATTGCAACGTCGCATTTTGTCTCTGTTGTCGACTGCCACAACAGTTGCTGAGCTGTGTTGCAATGGTTCAGATTGATCTGAATTATCTCCGTTACTGCGATTCTGCTAACGCCTTCTTATACGAGGGACACTTGAAGCTTCCTGTCGCATGGTCGCTGCCGTTCTCTGGTTTGCAGAGCAAGCATTTCGGTTGCTTCGTGCAGTCTCTCGCAACATGCCCTTTCTCACCGCATCTCCTGCACAGTTCAGACCTGTCGGGGCCTGTGCAGCTTCTTGCCTGATGTCCAAAGCCCATGCACTGGAAGCATCTCTCCATCCGCTTGGCCACCCGGGGCACCATCTTCAGCGAGCAAACCGACCAGCCAACTTTTATTTTGGTCGTTTCTACCATCTTATTGGCTGCGACTGTTGAGAGCCGTATCGACGCCGTCTGCGTGCCACCATACGCCTTCCTCATACGGATCGTCATTGGTGTATTGTCCAGCTTACACTGTTCTATTAACTCGCGCCTTAACTCCTCGTCTGTCGTGATTTCGTCGAGATTTCTGCATTCGACCACTGATTCCTGGGATAGAGCCCTCACCTTCGCCTCCTCACCGAGCGACTTCGCAACCAGTTCCTTGAAGGCTGAACTTTTGACCGCCGGATCCCTCTTGAGCTCGAAGAGCATCTCTCCTTTCTGGGTGCGCCTGGTTTTCACCACATTCTCTCCCAGTTCTTTCAACTCCGGATCGTCTCTCACTTTCCGCAGGAGTGATGCGTAAGTCACTCCTTCCTTCACCTCGACGATCAGAGCATCTCCCTTACTTCGCTCGCGTCTGGGCCTGGTTTTTTTTGTCTCCTGCACACCTTTCTTCTTTTCTTCTTTCTTCTTCCGTTTCTCCGTCTGTTTTTCGACAGTTCGCCATCCACTGCCTTCACCTTCCTTTTTGTTTTCCAGGTTGTCATTTTTAACCTTCTTCAGGTCTTCTTCATCCCCTGGGGTATCCCTCTTCCTTTTGTCCGATCGTGGGTTTCGTGGCGTCTTAGGCGTCTCCTGTATCTCGACGGACATCTTCTCCCTTGCTTCAGCGAGTGCTTTTTCAACAACCTCTGCTCGCGTGATCATCTCCTTCTGTTCGCGGTCAGCAGCCGTAACGGCGGATTTGATGCTTGTGACTAAATGTTTGATCTTAGTATGGACATTGTTTTTGTCCTTAATGAACTCGTAGAGCTCGTTCACTTTTTTCTTGACCTCCATCAAGCTTGACCTCCCGACCTGCAGCCCTTCTAAAGAAGTGGTGGTGTTGGCTTTATGCACTTGTATCAGGCTAGTCTCTCCTTGTTGTGGATGCTGTTGGTGTCCTATAGGATTCGCTATGGTTGTCTGGTTGCGAATTGGTGATCTCTGGAGCTTACCGCTCCTTGCGAACACGCTCGCCTCTCCCGTTGGTGTGTCTTCATTACCGTCGTTTCGTCTGTTGAATTGTTCGATGATATTCATGTCTGTTGGGTCCCAACTTCGGGCCGCTATCTCCGCTCGTTGTACATAGTCGCTATCAGTGATCCCATGGTTGTCTATGCAAGCAGTGAGGCCATGCAGGGGTTGACACGGTCCTTCATAGGGACCGTGTTCAGAGCCAGATCAGCGCAAGTCAGGAATGTGACATCTGACGCCTAGTACCTAGTGCCTGAGCCTAGACGAGCATTGAACGTACCCGAAGACTTGCCAAGTTATTACCGGGACGGGGGCAATCGCACTATTAGCCTACACGCCGTTTCAGGAAGGTGTCACCCTTCCTTACTCAGGGAACAGGATAGCACGACTGTCAGCTTTTAGCGTCGTGTTGAAATCGTTTCCGTATCGTGTCCGTTTTCTATGTCGTAACCAGTATGTCGTAATCAGGATCTTACTGGCGTCAATCCTGATGTGCTTGGCACTCCTTTCGTGGCTCCTGTACACGGTATTTCCCCCGTGCAATCTCCAATAGGCTTTACCGCGCCCTTACTCGCGTTGTCACCCGATTAGTCGCCTCATACGACAGGGACAGGGACCAAGACCCGAAGTGCTATTCTAGGCCGGCAACTCCACGGCTTTGTATGTTTGTATGTTTGTATGTTTGTATGTTTGTATGTTTGTATGTTTGTATGTTTGTATGTTTGTATGTTTGTATGTTTGTATGTTTGTATGTTTGTATGTTTGTATGTTTGTATGTTTGTATGTTTGTATGTTTGTATGTTTGTATGTTTGTATGTTTGCATGTTTGTATGTTTGTATGTTTGTAACATGTTGGTCTGTAGCGCTGACCCACATTAATAGAAATTTGACCTCCTTTCTGTTGCCCGATTGATCTGAAAATTTAAGCACACCTTTATCTCTGTAGTCATTTTAAAACTGCGTATTTCATGACCTTGGAAATCCAAACAAAAAGGTGGATCACCGCTACAAAATGGCGGATAACATATTTTCTCAAACCACATCGATATGGGTTTTCCAAAACCCCATCAATATGGGTATCAAATGAAAGGGCTTCACTAGTAGAACACAGGAACTACATATCATGTCAAAACTCAGTTAATATGGGTATCAAATGGAAAGGCTTGACTAGTAGAATACCGTATAGTCCGGACCTGGCTCCAAGTGATTATCATCTCTTCCGGTCCATGCAAAACGCTCTTAATGATACTAAGATGGCATCAAAAATGGCTTGCGAAAACTGGCTGTCTGAGTTTTTTTGCAAATAAGGAGGTGGGGTTTTATAAAGGGGGGATAATGACGTTGCCTTCTAAATGTCAACAAGTTTGCGAATAAAACGGCGCATATTTGACTTATATTGGATAATTTCAAGTATGTTAAATGAAGCGTCAAATTTCGATCAGAAATACGACATTTCTTTTCCCCCAACCCTATAAGTTCATATTGTGGATCATTCCAAAATCATTCCAAAAGAAATGTTTCCATACATTTACGCGTATAAAAAACAAATACTATCAATAGTTACGGAAACTAGATCCAATTTTCTACAAGTGTAATATTTTTTTAAAAGAAGACTAGCTAATTGGCTTTAGTTTGATATGTCGATTATTGGGATCGGTTTAGTAGTTCAAAATTTATGAATTAAAAAAAAACATTTTTGGAAAAAGCGCAAAATTTTATTTTTCGGATCATTGGTTAACTTGGAAAAATCATAACTCGAGAACGATAAAAATTACATCTCTGATTTTTGAGTATATTATGTAAAAAAATCTCAGCCTTCAAAACATTGTTTTTCACGATTTAATTTTAGTCTCACTAATGGCATATTTTAATGAAGGAAGAGGTGTGATTACTGCTAACTGCTTCTACCCTAATTATTTTCCAGTTTTGAGTACATTATCTGTATTATTATTACGTTCAATCACTATGAAACCGTTTAGCTTCAAAAGATTGTTTTACTCATTTTATTTTAAAGTTAAAGAGAATGGATTGAATAATATTTACGTTGGACATCTTCTATATTTAACGATTTCAATCAAGAAAACATGTAAAGCTTTTTTTCCATTAAATAGCAATAATATTCTTTACACTCTACACCAACACTCTTTTTGTTGCATACGGATGATGACGATGATGATTTGCATGCAAATCTTACCGGAATTGCTTTATGATGTATTTGTGTGTTATAAATTACGATTTCATAGTCAGTGACTAGTTTGAATTGATGAAAATTGGAAACATATTAGTTTTTTCTATACGTTTGTTCTGTACTTTTCTGAGTAGTCGCACATATATCATGCTTTCGCTAGGGTATAAGTTTTCTGCGAAGTAAATCGTTGTTTTTTTTTGTTCAGATCGTGCTTTCTGTACCTTCGTCGACTCGCGGTATGGTATGTGTGTACATCACTGCGTATAGATCCTCATGTTATCATGCTTAAGCTTGTGTGTTTCAGTCGCTTCGTTTGCGTAATTGTCTTGTTATTTCTGTAGGAAAGAACGCAGAGAATGCCGAGACTCTCGCGTTCATGATAATACATTTACGTGTGACCTTGGCTTTTAATGCGTCACAAAACCTCACAAACCGTCAAACCTTTTCAAAATTAAGGAGTTTAAGGATTAGAACCTTAGAAATGATTTAAAAATTCCGTTTCATTCTATAATTATATTCGAAGTGAAAGAAAAAAACGGATTGAATAAAATAATGTCGTAGTCCTACGTCAACAACAAGATCATATGTTTAACAGAACTATCTATCTAGACGTCTAGAGACTTCGTACAAAGAGAAAAATATGATTTTTCTTTCCCTATACAGAGCGGACAGTTTCTGATTTTTTTTCACTGCATATAATCAAATCCTGTATATAATCGAGTCATAGAGGCGAATGAACTGAAAAGTTTAAAGTCTCTTAAAAACAAAGAAGAAAGATCGAGTCAAAAAACTTTTTTTATCCGTTTTTTACGCATATATGTTTCGTTTGATGAATATAAAAGAGGAATTTGATTGTTTATTCATCTCATTAAAGTCATAAAACACCTCTCTAACATGAAAAAAAAATAAATTTATCCAGATTCTCTCAGGAGGTTATAGATGATCATATTTGATTAAAAAAATCCTGCTTCTTCAACTTCTGTACGAATTTCAACAATAACAGAGTTATAGAACTTTTGTTTGTTTCGGATTCTGTTGCCTCAAACTAGCTCTACATTAAAAAGTACACTACAGAAGACGATTCTGGTGCTTTCAGTTGAAGGACAACAAAATTTAATGGATGTGCTCCCGTGGCCGAGTGGTTAGCGTCATAACTAACATGCCGGGTGTTCGGGTTCGATTCCCGTTCTGGTCGGGGGTATTTTTCGTCAAAGAAATTCCCTCCGACTTGCACTGTGATCACGCGTATTCTAGAGCTTGCCACTCAGAATGCATTCAAGGCGTGTTATTTGGCATAGAAATCTCAACTAAGTACTAATGAAAATGACGCAAGTAATACTACGTTGAGACGGCGAAGTTCCTCTAGGAACGTTAGTGCCATTGAAGAAGAAGAAGAAGATATGGTAGTGGAACAGCTAAATAAGTGGATTTTAATAACATTTTGTAAGTGAAAAACTAAAAGTTAATAATTGTTAATGTGTTATTAATAATGTTATCCTAAAAATTCATATTAAACTACATTGTTTCTATCAATTAAACTGATGCTCTCTAACCGTTTTACAATTTGTTTACCCAACTTCTATCTTTCTTACTTTGGCTGAAATATCGATATAAACAATTCGTAGCGAAAATTCGAGCAAAATCTTCACAAACCACGATTTTTACCCACTGTACGTTTAATAGCCACTTAAATTCCACCTTAACACATATAACATTAAGGTTACATTTCTTCCGGGAACAAGTCATTTTTGAAATATAAAAAAAAAGTCCAGAGTCCAAAAATATATATAATCGAATCACATATAATCGAGTCTGTATATAATCAGATAATCAGACCTGTATTTTTGGGGCACCCTTCTTCGCGTAATAATACAATAAGTTAAAATCATAAAAACGTAGCTTAACATGTAGAAATTATGTTCCCGAAATCAAACTTCAGTGTTGGAAATAAAAAAAAACTAAACGACTGCCACCTTTCGTTCCGATCGTTAATCGAATATAAACAACAAAGAATATAATTCGATCACCCCTACATTACATATGTGAACTACACTGACGGAACAATTACAACTGCACTTCTCGTTCAAGCATACTCAAACGATAGAAGAGTTTGTCCGAAATGTTGTTAGTTTATCATCAGAAAATAAAACAAAACTAGCCAAGACGCTGGCGGAAGAATTCGTCCTCGTCCGAGTATTTACCAGTCTGGTCTCTTGTTGTTTTTTTTTATAGATAACTAGCTGACCCGGCAAACTTCGTCCCGCCCAAAATTTGTTTTTGTTCTCAATACCTTCGAACATTCAAGTTTTCTTACTAGGCGCAAGTTCATGAGTCCAATCGCAGAACTGTTCATTGATTCATTTTGCAATCAATAATTATAGAATAATTACTAAAAAATTCCTAGTACTTCTACCAAACCCCATCATTATAATATCAGATTATTTTCAGACACAGTTCTCGTTCAATATTTTTTAACCACTTGTTTCTCCGTTACATGGAATAAATGTTTGATACAGAAAATATGATAGGATTAAGACAGACCCCTCTACTCTTCTCCCCTTAGAGAGAGGGGAGGAGGAGTATCTATCTACCATAGAAACATTTATTGCACCCTAAAACCTCCACATGCCAAATTTGGTTCGTTTGCTTGATTGATTCTCGAGTTGTGCAGAAATTTGTGTTTCATTTGTATGGCTGAACACAATCCCCATGGACACATGGAGGAAAGCATGAAACCGTCCTAGGAAACTCAGGAAAATGAATCTGAGTTGGTATATTTTCCAACATGGCAATGATCTCAAGTACACTTAGAAGACTGCGATGCGTTATTTCAGTCCAAGAAGTCCCCAGCCTACTGACCTCGATTCAATTTGGTATCTGTGCACTATATTAGATGGTGAAAGTCCTTTGGACTCGCGGAAAAATCACAACGAGTTTTGGCAGGGTATCCAGCCAGCGTGGAACACAACACCTCAACAAGTGTTACAAAACTAAGTGGTAGAACTCATGGCAGTAATTGAGAATCATGGGGGACATACCGAATGTTATTACTTTTTTACTTTTTTGTTTCCTAAGTTGAATCGATATGTTTTGAAACGAAACTCGGAGGAAAAAACGTTGCATGCACTCTTTCCATTGAATGACCAAACGGTTGTTGTAGAATATCTAATCAATGTTTTGAGACATTTGATGAGCAGTGCCCGACGAGTTTAATCCGAATATCGCAATCCAGAAACTGAACTTATCTACAAAAATCACACATCATTGATAATGCCTCAAAACCCCGGCTGCATTCATCCATAATCCGCCGTATTCATCTGATTCGACACTCTGTGACTTTTATCTTTTCCCAAAATAAAGGACATTTTTGTTGTCATTAGAGTCATTCTAACGGTTTCAACCGAAACGCAGAGCGCCATTTCTCAAAATAAGTAAGAACGCGCATTTGAATTATGTTAATTCAATGTAAAATACATAGTTGAGAGAAACCACTTTGAATGATGAGATCAACAGATGCTGAATTCAAAAAAATGTTGCCACGACTTCGATTTTTGCCTATTCTAAACATGCATTCTCGCAATACAAACGGTCATCAAACTGCAAGTACCCCAAAGCTATATAGACGCTGTTTTAACGCAAACTTAGCAAATGTATAATAATTACCCAGTCAAATAGAACCAAAGCTAAAACACATTGTTCCTTGTCCATCCTCGATAATTACAAGATGTGACGTTCAAAGAAGAAGAATGACTACCGAACGGTTGCTCTTCGCTAAATAAAGTTGGCAAATTTGAAGATGCATCAATGCAAATGCTGCCAATCGAATCTCTGCTTATTAGTTTCAATGGTTCCCGATGGTAATGGTACGCGACATTCACCAAGGTACGCTCTAACCAGCAACGCTCCGCTTTCACTGACATTCCGAGAATAGTGCGCAGAGGCTTCCAAAAAATGGGAAAATTATCATTGCAGATTTTTGTATGTTTTTTTCCGTCGGCCCTTTCGTTCCCTCCATCCATGGGACCCACTTTCATTCGTTATTGCTATGTACAAAAGTGCGGGAGTGCCACAAAACTCACTTCACTTCGAACAGTGTGTGATGGAATCTGTTTCTACATGGCCGGCATTCCGGCACGATTCACAGTCCCCGAAATGTGTTTATATGGGCCGTCTATATGTGTCTGGCGTTGGTGCCATCGGGCACAAACTATGCTTCACACAGCTGAACCTGGGGCTCTCGAGTGCCGAGTGCCGTGGAAAGAACGATGTGTCAGATCGAACAAACTGTTTCAATTTTGTTGCAGGCATTCTTGTTATTTTTTTTTTGTGATTAAAAATGTTCCACGCCGACGTCGGGTGGAACTAATGTTTGATTGGGAAAATAATTACACCGATAGATGGGAGGCATTTCTAATTTTCGTAGTGGTGCTCCCGATATTGATTATCAGTCGATTATTGTTCCGAGACAAAGATTGAATAGATTCAATCATGGAAAAAATTACCTCGATTAACCTAGAATCGGTTTCCCGCGACCGAGTGAGCCTTCCAATTTCGTTCCATCGACTGTGATCAGCTGTGTGAATGTGACT
Source organism: Toxorhynchites rutilus septentrionalis (assembly GCF_029784135.1). NCBI lineage: Eukaryota > Metazoa > Arthropoda > Insecta > Diptera > Culicidae > Toxorhynchites > Toxorhynchites rutilus. The sequence continues at coordinate 23,256,262 of NC_073745.1, forward strand.
GTGAATGGCGTTGGCGTTGGATTGTTTCTCTTACTGTGTAATCTAGCGTGTTTTTTTTCTGCCGCAGCCGTAAAAGGAATTTGGTTCAGACTTTTCTGTTTTTGGTTTTTCGGTCTCGACACGGATCGATGCGGAGTGGGCTCGCAAAAAGACAACATTCCTGCCTGAAGTCTAACAGGCAGAGTGGTATGGTATGTGCTTTTCGGGGAAATTGGGGATGGGGAATGAGGCGAAATCAAAAAGATTTAGCATGATTAGAGAGGAAACAACAGATGGGCTAGCGAGATGGGTGTTGTTGGCTGCTAGCGTTTTGGAGATTTACTGACGAGACAGCGGGAAATTAAAAATGGATGGCATCGTGAGAACTGTTCATTTCAAACCAACAACCGCTCGTCTGGTTGTTGAACTGATTTCGAATGCGAGTCTGCTTTCGAATTTCGCTCTGCTATCGCTCGGTGGCATCGATTCCATTCACACTGCGAAATGAGAATTTTTAATGCTGATAGGTTCAGAGAACAGAGATTATCATTTCATGTATACCGGGAATTTGATGTGTGGAAACACATTCAGCTTCGGATAATACGCGTATATCAAAGATAATATATTCAACAATTTTTAGCAATTCAAATCGCAAACTACTATTTCAACCGAGTGCCAAGTATGGAAGCTCATTAACATTTGAATATGTGGAACTATCGGTTAATTGTTATCAATGTGGAATCGCTGCTGCCACAACATATTCTATCATCGATTCCGGCACAATGTTGGCGAGTTTTCCGATATAGACGAATTTCATGCTAACTCGTCTTAGAAATTGGCAGCACCATCTTTTTTTTTTTTTGTTAGAAAGTGCTTCAGCTGACCCGGCAAACTTCGTCCCTCCCAAAATTAATTTTTCGTTATCACATCCACGTTTTCTTACTAAGCGCACGTTCATGAGTCCAATAAAAGAACTGTTCTTCTACCATACCCTTTAAAATTATTTTCTACTATAAAATTTCAGTACTTCTACCAAAACTTGACATTATAATATCAGATTATTTTCAGACACAATTCTCGTTTAAGATTGTTCAACCACTTGCAAATAACTTGTTTCTCCGTTACATGGAATAAATGTTTGATACAGAAAATATGATACAATGAAAACAGCCCTAAATCGAACCATTCCATTCTCGAGTTTTGCTCTAATCAACACATTCGGCGATCCATTTTTATTTATATAGATAGAAGACGATATAGGAGTGCGTTTTATCACATTAAAATCCATTTCCACTTTCGAACGAAGATCAATTTCGTTGCTGCAAACATCAAATGGACTAACAACACTTGTCAATATTTGTAGAAATTGTAGAACGAATTGAAATTTTTCGAATTTTCCCATTTTCCTTCAGAGTTTTCCGAAAAATTTCAATTGTCATGTTTGGTTGGAATATGTTTGGTTGAAATATGTGCATTATTTTTATGGGACCCCTTCTCCTTTCCAGACGAGGAAGGGGTGTCATACCATCATAGAAATATTTTTCGTACACAAAAACCCTCACATCCCAAATTTGGCTCCATTTGCTTGATTAGTTTTCGAGTTATGCAGAAATTTTTGTTTCATTTGTATGGCAGCCTCCCCTTACAGAGGGGTCTCGAACTATCATAAGAACCTTCCCCGACCCCAAAAACCCCTACACATCAATTTTAATGTCGATCGGTTCAGTAGTTTTCGAGTCCATAAGAATCAGACAGACAGACAGACAGACAGAAATCCATGAATCAGAACTTCTATTTACGTCAGAGCCTTCTAAAATGCACATAATGTATGTCATAAAAATTGTCAGAATTTTATATTTTATGTTTCTTTCACAGTTTATGTTAGGGAAATGTAGATTCTCAAAAAAAAATTTTTTTGCTGCTGACTTATTGCGTGAATATTTCTTATAATTACTTGACACAAAATGTTCACATTTTGGCACCCAGAAAATTCATGTTCTATCGTTTCGCATTGTCCGTACTCCTGGCAATTCGGGTCATCCCTTCTCTCCTGTCTGTAAAATAACTCATTATGTTGTAGTTTGCCATGAACAAGCAGATAATATATTAATTTTTCGTCATAAGATAACTGTTTGTTGTTTATTCCCTTCCATATCAGCTTCGAATTTCTAGTGCACCGTGTGGTGACTCCAACCGCTGGCAGCTGATTAAGGAAATGATGATAAATAATTGGTAGCCATCTCAGGTAGCAGTGAAACGTTGTGAGTGTAAAGACATGGCATGTAACATGTGAAACAACTTTGTATACGTGAATATTTAAAAAAATAATTAGACAACTTTTTGTAAAGGGCCAGAAAATGTTTCTTGATTTTTTATAAAAAAATATGACTTAAAAACTATGATACCTACAAAGTTCTGGTCAAATGACAAAGTTCTGGTCAAAGGATGAAACATAGGAAATTATACAAATATTCATAAAAAATGCTAAAATTGAAGAAAAAACGCTAAAAACAAAAATTAAAAAAAAAATTAAAATTCACACTTTCGAAAAATCTTAATTTTAAAACTAAAAGATCTACAAAATGTTAGTCAAAGAATGAAATGTAGGAATGTAGTTTACATAAAAAAATATAAAGCAAATTAAAAAAAAATTATTAAAAAAAATATGTTTAAAATTCAAATTCATTTTTCTCGTTAACATGATTTTTTTAAATTATGAAGAAAAAAAAAGGTATTAATGGCCCATACAATTTCCAACAAGTCATACATAGGAAGATGAGCACATTTACAAGGAAAAAGTTTTTTGAACATCAACTTCTTCATGTTTTTCTTTGAAAAATTACTGTGAGATTGAAATATACTGTCGGCAAAATCGGATTTATTTGAAATATATCTGTTCACGTCAATTTTTGTATTTGAATTTAAATATCTGTTTTGTCTGTGAAGTATCCGAAAAATCAGAACAGTTGCGCGCAAACATTTTGAAACTGTGACTGGGAAAAAATACTGGGTAAGTTTTTAGAGTGCCAATGAAAGTATTAGCTTATCTGAAGCGCGGGGGTCTTTCGACCCCGCCGGTGGAGGAATCCATGTCCTCCCCTTATAAGTTACAACAAATTGAACAACACCCATTGATTACCGATAATAGCTCCTCGTCGATTCCCTATCCGCTTCGTCTACTCAGTTCGGTTCTTCTGAATTGCTGGATGTTTAAACCGGCCACCGACGCAAATATAACCGATTCCTTCTTCCATCGCTGTGAATCTGTTTTGAACTGCTGCTTCAGTGAATTGCTGGGTACTTCAGTTGTGATGAATCCGTGTATCTATCTCCGATTTGTCAGCTGCTGTAGACATCCGTAGTCCAGAAGCCCAATTCGCGAAAGTGGATAGAGTTGCATCTCGTGATGGCGCCCGAGTTGATTAACAATGGCATCAGGAGTCCAGAAAATTTCTGCACAATTTTCTGTAGCTGTTTCCATAATTGAGTTTCGGCAAATTCAGCACCTTTACAACAATTATACTGTCCGAAACACACTATCTCGTATTATTTTATTCATAACTAGCTAACCCGGCAAACTTCGTCCCGCCCATTTACTTGATTAATTCTCGAGTAATGCAGAAATTTGTGTTTTATTTGTATGGCAGCCACCCCTAAGAGAGGGGGGAGGGGTATCTAACCACCATAGAAACATTCATTGCACCCTAAAGTTTCCATATGCCTAATTTGGTTTAATTTGCTTGATTAATTCTCGGGTAATGCAAAAATGTGTGTTTCATTTGTACGGCAGCCCCCTCTAAGAGAGGGGGAAGGAGTATCTTAACACCATAGAAACATTTATTGCATCCTAAAACCTCCACATGCCAAATTTGGTTTCATTTGCTTGATTAATTCTCGAGTAATGCAGAAATTTGTGTTTCATTTGTATGGCAGCTCCCCCTTTGAGTGGGGGAAGGACTGTCTAACTATCATAGAAACATTTATTGCACCCTAAAACTTTCACATGCCAACTTTGGTTTCGTTTGCTTGGTTAATTTCCGAGTAATGCAGAAATTTGTGTTTCATTTGTATGGCAGCCCCCCCTTAGAGAAAGGGGGAGGGGTCTCAAAATATCACGAAAACCTTTCCCGGCCCAAAAAACCCCTACATACCAATTTTCATGTCGATCGGTTCAGTAGTTTCCGAGTCTATAAGAATCAGACAGACAGACAGACATCACTCCATTTATATATATATAGATTCGCGAACTCTTTTCGCGAATTTGAATTTAATTTGAACTCCAATGCGAGCGGAATTGTTCTCTATTCACGCATTGTCGCAAATGAAAAATTGTTCTCATCACATAATTCACGCACATGAATTTGAACAAAGTATCCGAAATAATTCACTAAACTGATTCGGCTCGAAGGACTAAAATATTCGCGCGGAACTGTTCTTAGTGTTCGTCTACTTCACAGACAAAACAAATATTTAAATTCAAACACAACCTTCCCCTTCACTTGCTTCTATGTAGTGATACTAATGGTATAGCCACTTAGAATGCGAAACCATAAAATCAGGTCCATCTCGAAAGGACTTCAATGGAATAAAAAAATTTGATGAGACAAAATGAAGCTTATTTATTACACCATCGAAGAAACCAATGAATAAAAAAAATATTCTGATGTACTTTTGTCAAAAAAACAAACTTTAGAAAGAAGATCCTGGAATCATCTGTTGGCGTACGATTTCAATACTTATGTTTGGAGAGGAGAATGAGATGAGAATATTCAACTTGCATTTTCTGGCATAAAATACGAATACAGTATAATCCGTTTATTATGACTCCGCCTATTATAACTTAATTACACAACGAAGTTTGGTTTTCATATAAAATTCTTTGTAAAAAGATCGGATACAATGACTTCTTTACAGTGACATGTCGCTTATTATGACCCATTTTTATTAAATTATGTCCAGTTATAGTGACCGGCATGATTCTTTACACCTTCGATAATGTTCGTTGATTCCCGCCGATGTTCGGCACGTGGCTCGTTTTTGTTTTGAATGTCAATTAGCAATTGACACTTAAACGTCAATGATAGCGTGTCATGGTAGCAGCAAATATGAGTGGCACAGAGAAAAAAAAAATTACTCGTTAATGAAACGTTACAAAAACCAAGAAATTTTTGCAGGGTCAAATCGTTACCTGTCAACAATTGTAGAGCTTGGATGAGGTCAGAAATTTTTGAAAAATGGCTTCGAGATTGAGATCGTGATTTGATTAAGAGGAAAAAAAGGTTTTATTGCTGGTTGATAATTGCCCGCTACATCCTAAAGTTACTGATTTAAAGTCTATAACACTTGCTTTCCTTCCGCCAAATACAACATCAGTAGTACAGCCAATGAATCAGGAAAAGATATGATCAGTCAAAACTTATTTTCGAAAGAACCTTGCAACGAACAAAAATAACGGTGCTAGATGTAATTCTGATGGTTTGTGATGCCTGGCATAAAATGTCATAAAGTACCATTCACAGCTGTTTCAAACATGGATTCATTGAAAACCACGACGATTTACCTGTTCAAATATAAAAAAAATGAATTTGATGAAGAAGATGAAGTTCCTTTATCTTTGTGGTCACGAAATATGAATTTAGATTCTTTAGCAGTACCGGAAATGTGGAAACATTATGTTGACATGGACATGTCAACAATTCTTAATCAAATTAAGAAAAATATAGGTATTACATACATACATGTATCGTACTTATTACGTGCAATTGTTATTTTTATTTATTATGCTCTTTTTCTTTATTAAAATATGTATGTACATGAGCACATATTTACATAAGAAAGTTTTCTTTTATCACAAAACGCTTTGTATGACGTCCGCTCATTATGACGAGTTTGTCAATTCCCTTCGATGTCATTATAAAAGGATTCCACTGTAGTAGTCATTGTTGAACCAATTAAAAATTTAACATCGACCATTGATTCATCATTTGATTGGCCTTTCTAAGGCTGCGGAAATTACATTAAGTTTCAACTCTCTATAATAGAAAGAATCATTACGCGCATATTGGCAAGTAAACCGGACCGATCGACAGAGATACCAGGTCTACAGTAATTATACAGAAATGTAGACAAAATTGACGGCGTTTTGGACCACTTCTGTGGATTCAAACGGATTTTTGTCTTCAGGGTTTGTCCGTTTACAACACCGGTACTCAACTTTTTTTTTTCATGTGGCCACAAACACGTGTTAGTGATGGTGCCGCGGGCCGCAGATAAAAATAAAGATAAATGAAGAAGGATGATGTTCAAGACACGCACTGTTAACATAGAACTACGAAATTACTGCCGGCGAGCACAAACTTTGTAGAAAATTAATAATAAAACTCTTTGATACAAATATTCGATAGCAATGACAAGCGCCGACAAATGAATGATTTCACTGGGTGAGGAGCGCGAACGCTTCGCGAAGCAAATTGAGTAGATTGCCAAATTGATTCAGAGCATCAACATGTAGGGTAGCACGGGGTGAGTTGGACATACGGCGTGATTTGGACCACCCCTTCATCTCAAAAAGTACGGCTCTACTTGGATTGTTTTTATTAATATTTATGTCATCTCCTTTTATTGTTGAACCGTATGTACCTAACGTAAAAAACTTTGGTAAAATTCGAAAGGTGGAAGGAAGCAAGGTAGCATGAACACAGCAAGCACTTTGATTGCCAAAAAATGTGAGTTATCCGATCGTGGTTTGAAGGTTTCTCCCACTGATTAAACAAACTTTTCGTGTATTGTGCAGTAAAGTTCTGTTCGAGGAACAATTTGATGCAGTCAAACTGTAAGTTTGATAACAATGAATGAAATTAACTGCTTTTTAATTTTTGCATGTTGTGTGGGGTGAATTGGTAATACAGCTTAGAAACTTTTCTTTGGTCTAATTCATCCCAGATGCCGCTGAATTACAACATGAGGATGGGCAGACAATGTTGGAAGAAGGATGATCTTGAAAGAGCAAACCAGGCCATCGGTAACGGATTTTCTTTGACCATGCATCGAAAGGGTTTGTAAATGCTCGAAAAACAGTGAAAAGAACCATACAAAACTCGAGATGGTCTCAATGCAATTTTTCTGGTCTGGAATCTGGCCAACACACCTGGTATCGATCCCAGAACAGTGTTACTGATTGTAACATTATACCAAAATACTTTACCTAAACATAAGTATGTTTTTTTCGAACAAATGGAACACTGGAACAAATCACCCCGCATCACATTTTAATGTCCAAAAATCATCTTTTTTATTTTATGATATTTTATGATATAGTTTTTCAGTATCTCCTAGCAAAATTACATCTCCAATGCAGAACGAAACTTCTCAGCAGACGTAGAACGGTAACAGAAAATCCGAACCGAACCTATTATGTTTAAGCTGCGGAGAATCATCACAAATCAGTCATTCACGATTTATCAGTCATCCAAGCAACAAGGGTTTCCAAATAGTATTTCTCAAGGCCGGGTTGTTTACTTTGGTATTTCTAATTGGTCTTTTTCAATGCTAGAGGCGAATAAACTGAGAAAGCTAAAACCCTCTACAATTCAAAACAACAGAATACCGATAAATCCAAACACACTCCTGAATTCACCGAAGCTCTCTTCAGACAAACATAAACATTTAATAGATTTTTAGAATGTATCGAAAATTCTTAAATAACTCTGAGATGGCCCAGGGTGAGCACAATATTTAGAGAACTTTCGATGACAGTTAACGACATGCATCGACAAATCTTGACTAAGATGGACTTTCAAGCAGGGAATCATATTTTTTGTGATTTGTGATTCGATAGTTTGCTTTCGAAGCAGTTTTGAAATATTGAAAAAAGTTATAGGGTCAATTAATAAACAGCATTATTCATATACCTTTTATCTTTCCAAAGAAGTTATTGATACACCACTTCGTACAGCTGACAAAGAGGTGTTAACACTCGAAACATTGCACCCCAAAGAAAGTTTCAGAAAGTTTAAACCAGTAGAGATTCAAATATGGTGTAATGTAAAATACAGTGCCTCTGTATTTTACATTACACCATATTTGAATCTGTACTTCACCTGATGGCACGCAACTTGACATGGTGCCTCCACCGAACCAAATTGCACCATATAGTGCGATTCAAGATCGCAATATAATGTCTATCCACATTGTCCGTAGAACGAATGCTGCAATTGCATTTCGAGCGTTCAATTAACGCCTGTCTTATTGACAGTGATATTTGAATATAGTACCTCTGTCATACATACTTGACCATAAGAACACGATAGAAAAATGTGTATTCTTCCAATTTTCCTCAATTTAATAATGGGTTAGTAACGTATAAATTACTCAAAAAAAATTAAAGAATTCCGATTGGATTGGAATACAAACCACCAACATTCATTCATAGCTGATATAAATATTAACGGTAAAACTATTTCATGGGAAACCGTCACCAGTTTTGACGTAGGAATACGTCTTTCATTTCTATACTGGGGTGTAAATTCAAAGTTTCCAAAACGAAAGCGTTACGCTTGAGAGCGAGATTTTGAGCGTGAATAACTCCTAAACAACTGAACGAAATGGTATGATAAACACTTCATTCGAAAGATAAAATGTCTACGCGTTATATACTTGTTACTTTTTGATCCAAAAACTTGTTTCAATAGCCTTAAAATTGTTTTCAAAACAGGGTATTGAAATCACCAATCGGTATATAAGCGAGCGCCGTTCGGAAATCCACTCAGTTATAATTGAACACCGATTGGCGCATGTTGTCGCTGTTGTGGCGAAGCTAACTTCGTTCATCATGGAAGCGCTGATGAACGGTGTCACCAAGAGACTGTTTGTGCATCTGTGTCCAAAAGGGAATCCATCGGGAGGAGAGTGATGCCACTGAAAAGGCGACCAAGAAAGTATCAGCATCGAGAAACGGTTTCGCTTGAGGCATTGGAGCAACCACCACACACACATTCACACGGGCAACTTTTTTCGTTTGGTGATTATCGAGTTAGCATTAACCACTGGCGGGTATCGAGCATCGGGAAGAATCCGGAAATGTTTTCTATCCATATAATACTGCTACCAAATACATTTTGTTTTGTGATTTTTCAATCAAGTGCAATTAACAGATTTATTCATTTGTTTATTAATTCAACAAATACATGTCTATGAGCCATTGGCTCTAAAAACTGACTGACACCGAGTTTTCGTTCAGGCTGCGTAAGTCACCGTTGACTGACAGTATAATGTATGATAACAAACGTAACTAATATAAATATATAAGCTTTCAAGCATTCCCTTTCGAATAAAAATACCTTACAATACGGTAAGAAACGATGACCCTAATACGTTTAAAAATTTCCATAGAGTCGCCATAAAACCATAGCATTCAACATGTGAACTAACAATATTTTGGCATTTCTAAATTCAAAACATTAATCAGTAAATAAGGTTCATATACATTTTAACAAAACCATACAATTCTGATCGAAACTGACAAAAAAAAAATCAAACATTCGGAAACAGCTCTGACAATAGACTTGTTTTTAACTGTTTTTTGAAGGAACATACGTTACGAGATTTAAAATTGTCCCTAAGGTTGCAATTAACAGGTGGTAATCGATTGAGCATTAACCACTGGCGGGCATCGAGCATCGAAAAGAATCCGGAAAGATGTCATCGTTGCTGAAAAATAATCTACCAGTTCCTCTTGGAATTGCAAATTACATTCAAGCGAAAGAATTTATTTTAATGTTTTCTATTCATATAATACTGCGATCAAATGCATTTCGTTTTGTGATTTTTCAATCAAGTGCAATTAACAGGAAAGCTTCTGAAGATTATTCTTCCCCATCAGTAGAATATTTTCGTTTCCAATATTGGTTGCATAAAATATTCTGTAACGTAACGCTCTCGTTGTCGAGTACCCCCAAAACGATTTATTCATTCATTCAGAATGGATCAGATTCAACTTCAAACAAATGTTCACTGAAACAACGATAGTCCTACGTCACCCTTGCGGTCATACCACAGATATAACCCACTTCCTGTTTCATTTTCTGATTTGGTACCGTTACTGAAAGACGCAGTCCTATGTCACAAAAAAGATAATGATTTCATACATCGATATCTTCAATTTTATTCGCTAATGTCGACGAAATTACCCTATTGATTGGATAAAATGTATATAATAGAAATTTAATTCACTAATACCACTAGAAAACTAACTAATATGTAGATGTGTAATGTGTAATGGGTTAAACTCCATTATTTTCATCTCATGATTCCTAAATGAGGGGCTCAGTATGCAAGGGGTGTAAGTGACTTGATCGATTTCTCTTCGTCAACTTTTTGACGTAGATCTACGTCTTTCAGGAAGGGTGCCAAATCAGAAAACAGGTCTCGTTTTTATGAAATAAAGTTAATAACTCTTTTAACTGTGAACGAATTCTCATGATTTGCATACAAATCGAATCGGAAATTCTCTAAGATTTGCTTGATACGCTATGCATTACAATTCGCTAATCTGTAAACGGTTTAAATTCATGAAAACTGGAAAAAATTTCCTTTTCCCATACATTTGTTCTGCCGATTTGTATGCTAACCCTACCCGTGTTTCGAATGCTTATAACTCGAACATTTCTTAATAGATCGAGTAGTTTGCATCAATTGATAGGAAATATTTCTACGCATCAATCACAATAAATAAAATGTTATTTTTCATTAGATGAACAAACACTTGAATAACTATAAAATATCAAGTGTTATCTAAACGCCCTAACTGCCAAGTAGTGATTGGTCCGATTTACGATTTCCCCAACACAGACTTCAAAATCGATGTACCGGTGGAAATCCGCTTTGGGGGGGTATTTTTGTTCCCATAGAGCTGTGTTTCCCTAACACGGACTTCAAAATCAATCTGCCTGGGGAATTACACTTTGTCAAAACAAACAAGTTAGGGGTATTTTTGCTCTAACACGGACTTCAAAATTAATGTACCTGGGGAAATCCGCTTTGCAAATACATGCAAGTCGGGGGTATTTTTTGAAGTTTGTACTCGCTTGTCGTTGTGCAAATTTACTTGTAACGAAGAACATAATCTATTACAAAAAAAATTCGATGCATTCTAAAATAATATTCGAAGTGGTAAACAAGTGGATTGCAGTAGTTCTACGTCGAAATTGCGGTCGTGTCCTAGATACAACCCCTTACAAATTTTCTTTGATTAATAACTCAACTGCAAAAACGTTCCAATTTGAGTTTGCTTCAAAATCTGATAGATGAGGTTCTGACCTACCTTCCACATTGTCAAATACAGCTGGGAATGAGTTTGCAGCTAAGTTATGACCAAAAGCGAGAGTCGATGTAGAGAAATCGATCAATTCACTTACATCCCTTTCATTCTAAGCCCCTCAAATGATTTCTCAAGTTTTCGTGATTGTTTTACATACAAAATGATAACGGACCAGTCGGTCAAATCTAGAGAGCTTGGTGGGCCATAGGTTGAGTTTACACTCTTAAAAATATAATATGATTTTGAAACAAGCGAAGGTTAACAGAACAAGGGAGATTTCCTTTCACATTGTACATTATTCGTTTCTAACGAGATTGGATTAGCTGGTGTTGATTCAAAAGATCATTTGATCCGAGCTTTAGAGGGATTTGGAACATTCTATATACATGACAAATAATCGTACGTTGTGTCACTGTATTTTGTGAACCCATTGGCTTATGTTCTCATTTTTGACCAAGTTTTGTCCTTTACATTTATTCATGAAGTTTTCATAAGGCTAGATTGTATTTGTTTCCGGGAAAATCAATTTGTTTGGTTACTAGTCGTCCGCACAGCTCAAATTGGGAATATTTAGGAAAAAATCTTGAAAACAACTACAATGTTCAAAATAATACTAACCAGACCATACGGAAACTAGATTTTTAGCGGGAAATGTTACTTCTCCAATAAGCTAAAAAAATTGTTAGATCGAGAAGTAGTAGTAGAATTTCGACAGCTAATAGCGGCCATATTGGATTCGGTCATTTGTATCTGTCATTGGTTTTCAGCCACGCGTGTCATTTATTTTTTGATGTAGAACTACGTCTTTCATTAAGGGTGCATAATCAGAAAACAGGTCACGTTTTTATGAAATAAAGTTAATAACTAACGTTAAAACTAACGTTAATAACTATTTTTGCCGCGAACGGATTTTGGGTATTTACATACCAAACGAATCGGAAGTTCCCTAAGATTTGTTGGATATGCTATACATTACAATCACATAGTCTGTATAAGGTTCAAATTGATGAAAATTGGAAGCATTCCCTTTTCCTCATACATTTGTTCTGTCCATTTGTGTGCTTTCCCGAACAGAGCTGTCAATAACAAGCAACGAAGGGGAAATCGTAAGATGTAAAGTCTCAACAGATGTAAAGAGATGTAAAGATCAACAGACAGAGTTTATTTCGTTTATTTACTCACCAAGAAAGTAAATGTCATTCTGGAATTTTGTATCTGATTTGGTTTCGCTAAGGATGACAGCCGCGATTATTTCGAGCATGTATTATTCTGCGAGCACAAGAATGAATCATCAAACAATTATTGTCAAATGATTCTACAATAAAAAAAAACATTTCAGGGCGACAAAACTGGTAGAATGTTTTTTTTTCAAAATTTTCGTAGCATTATAAAATAATATCCGCAGTTATAAACAAGCGACTTCAAATAAACTAGCCTAGTGTCTTGAACACAACCTCCTAAAATTTTTTTTTAATAATTTCTTTTTTTTACAGGCTCTTCAGAATATTTTAATCTATCACACATACACATTGTTTTTATGCTGGCACATTCACACGCGTGTCACTTAATCGGGAATAATTTCACGCCATCGAAATGGAAAGTGATCCCGATCCCAATCCCGGAAGCAGAACAACAACTGACGGTTTTCCGCAGCAAACGCACTATTTACTGCGCGCGTTTCTTTCTGCATGAGTTTGCTGATGCACGATGTTTAGCTACGATTGGTTTCACAATGGTATTGGTACATGAAAATTGACCTCACCGCTATGTTATGTTCCCGCCATGAAGCAATATCAAGGGGGGATATTTGATTAGAAAGTACTTGACATTTTTTAAATACTAAAAAGTTTTTTCGAGAAAATTATCATCGTCCTTATTGTAATATATGCGAAGAAATATTTCTTGTCGATTGATGTTAGCATCATTGCGGTCTACCTAAACAACTGCCGAGTTATAAGTGTTCGAAAATATTCATTTTATGTTACATCTTGAATTTTTAGATTTTAATTTCACGCCCTACGTTTTTCTGTTGAGCCTATTTGTTACCATTGTTATCATTACAGTGGAAATGGTGCATCAAATCATTGACAATAGGATCACGCAAATACACCAAAGTAAACAAGCTGCGGTGGAAATTTGAACGATGTTTTGTTCAAATCATAAATGACATCACATTCTCCACTGAATACAATTATTCGGCATCATCATTTGCCGAAGTTTCTGGGTTTTCTGTGAATTTCAAATCCTATCCCTTTCGGTGCTGATAGTGAAAATGAAACTCTGAATTAGTTATTTTTTTTAAATTTGTTGATTTTATTATTCAAAAGAGTCTCAACGCACTTTCTATTCGAATTAAATAACGATTCGAATTCGTGTTATGACTCATTTTGCGGAATGGCGTCCAACGCTTCGTTCGAAGTTGTTCGAACAGCCCTAATATCATCAAAAACGTATTTTTAATATCGTCTTCATTTTTGGGAAAAGTGAAAATTCACAGGGAGCCAAGTCAGGTGAATACGGTGGATGATTTACGACACAGACACGCAAAAAAAATACGCACGGAAGGAGCTTGAGACTACGCACATTATAGTGTAGAAAAGACCAATTTTATGGATTGTGCTGTTCGGGTTGATCTCGGCGGATCTCAACCATCGAATGATTCAAAACAGTTAAGTCAGGTGAAACAAACTCCATCTTATTGACACAGGGTGTCACACACCATATCAGATACGAACAATTCAAGTGATCCATATTTGTTTCTACCATCCTGAGAAAAAAAAAACTCTCAATAGTTTTCCAAATAAAATATGGAATGAATATCTGGCTGATTATAATTCCGTCACACAGAATAATAACACTTTTCAGAAGTATCCTGCTCGAATTTTGTCCTGCGAAATGTTATCATATAAGTATCAATCCACCTCGAATGCTCGCTCTTCATTTTCCTTTTCCGCCAACGCGAATGCAAGTAAATAAAGAACATTTTTGCTGTTTTTGATTATATGCACACATCATTATTCTCTACTCGTATTTTTTTTTATTATTATCTACCACACGGTACTCCTGCAACTGCACTCACACTTCATTGCGGGCTCCACTGCTGCTCTCGCGTCGCGCGGCTCCTGGAATACACGAATATCGGGAACCGTTCTGTATGCACACCAAACTTTCCGTCCCAATGCACGGATTTAATCCTTTAATCCTTTTTTAATTTAAATTTTCTCTCACAAACAGCACCCACACATAGCCGCACGCACACACGAATCATAAAGCGTGCTATCGGACTTTTCAATTACAGCGAACACAAAAAAGGATTCTAACAAACACTGTCCATTCAGGGCCAAAAATCACTACGCGTTAATCTCCCTGCTGGGAACCCTAGCATTCCATGTTGCGCCCAACTATTTTCCTCTTTTTGATCCCTCTTTCGGTGTCATTCACTCTGTCACTCTGGCATCACAACAAACAGCAGCAACAACAAATAAAGATCAGGTTGAATCAAGTCTTGCGTCCTGAAATTTTCCAACTGCCAACACTCTTTACAGCATGTATCTTCTCCTTCGAGCCACAACGGCATCCACCCAGACAAAGGCTAATCCACAAATTGTCAGTTGATCCGGGGGTATTAAAACTTGAAGCAATCCACAGCAGACTCCTGCAAACACCTAGAAGCGCTCGGCTCAAAATGTCCTTATGTAGTTAATCACACACCAAGTAGCTCTAGCACAGGAGTTTCACCGCCACCGAGGAGATCCCGAGAGCTCTAATCCGAGAAAAGTCCAAACTGCTACTGAGCGCAAAAACGTCGAGTGTCAAAAGTAAAAAGGATCCTCGACGCAACACATTTTCGGCAAGCGGCGGTCCCCCGCGTTCGGAAAAACTCGGAGAAAAAGTATGTTGCATCATCGTCATCATCGCCTGGATCACGTCATGTTCCGACGCTCTGCTCCGCTGGAAAAACATTTACTCTGTTGCTCCGGTAAGGTCGCAGCGCGAAAAACTCTCTGTTTTTATGTTGCACGAAGCGGAAAGAAGGGTTGTTTTTTTTTTGCTGCTCACGAGAGGAAGAGAGAGAGAGTAAAAATGGAACTCTCTTGCTCTTCGATTTACAGCCATGGTTTATGTTTTGCGCTCGAAAGTGCGGGGGTGTGGGGCGCAATAAAAACAGAGAGCCAATGCCACGTGCTTTTTCCCGGCATGGATGAGGGTATCGAAAATGTGCCATGTGCGTTTCAAGTGGAGTCCTTCCTCTGCGCGAAGTGTTGGTTTTTGTCGTTCTCTGGAAACAGTGAAATAGGATGTATGTTATGATACGAGCACAGTGACATGCAACAATGTGTTGGCCGGCGATTGCTTCTCGAACATTATTTTGCTGTCGTTGATGATGAAAAGTTATTTGTCTTTCAGTTTAGTATATCGTGTTTCGAAGGATATTACGGATGGGTTTTCCAATGTGAAATACTAATTGCGACTCTCAGTTTTTGATATTACGTAATTCAATTCTATGCAATATAAATTTAATTCTAATTAATTTGGAAATATGGTTGTAGTTTTGTTGGATTATACAGTTGTACAAGTGTCATGATATACTACATTAGAAGGTGTGATACGACCAAGATTACCAAGATTTCTTAGAGCATGAAGCAACGAAGAAAAATAAACTTATACCTCAAAAAGCATGCCGGGAATGATAGTTAGAATAAAGAGGGTCTAACTTCAAACATACTACATGGGCTGAAAAGTCCCGGGATTTTTCAACAGATGGCACCACTAAAAAATAAGCAAGATTCATTTCGAGAGGTTCATCTGTCATTAGCTTATGACCCATTCCATGAGGTTATGCACCAGAGAACCAAATTTAAAATCTAGTTTTAGGAGAAAATTGAAAACGTTATTTGAATAAGCACTAGTAATATCATAATTTTTTTGTAACAAGTTTAATTTTTATGCACCAACCTTTGATAGAGACAAGTTTAAAAACTACATAATTATATTTAAAATATTTTAGGTTTTCACTATTTTTGTGTTTCTTGAGATATCTCTGCACATGCTTAACTAAACTTCAATGTCTACATAACATCGAATGGGTGATTAAATGCTTGTTTGAAGATCCGTGGGTAGACCTACGTTTCATTATGTAATTTATGAGAAACAAACATTTTAAAAACAGGTATTTCGAAGCGTTGTCACGTCACAAAAATATACGATTTTTTCAGTTTATTAAGTGAATATAGGTTCAAACATTTTTATGCTTGGTTTTCTCTGAGCTAACAATGAAGGTCAACAACCCACAAAATTTGGTTTAGATCGGTCCATAAATAGAGGAGTATCAACTGTCTCCAGAAGTTTTTGTCACGTCACGAAAAGTATACGATCCCTTACAGTGTGACGTAACAACATTTTGACTTACTACAAACACTTTTTTTTACGTTTTCATGAATAAAGCACACAAAATTAAACGATGTTATAGTAATATTAAGAAAATTTCCAACAAGAATCATCTGTTGGAGAATATTTTATAGTTAGATTGGTTTTTTTTATTTAAATCGTTTATTTTTACAGGCTCAGTTACATAGGTTTAAAGGAGCCGAACTCCTTACTGTATTGTTACTAGTATATAAACATTTTTCCTTAATTCTAATGTTAATAATATAGGAAACCGATTACTCGCGGTCGACTCGAGTTTAGAAGGGTGACATATTTTCTTCAGGAATAGATTGGCTTGTTGTCAGTCAAATACTTTTGTGACGTGGCAACACCTGATTTTTTGCTGTTTCGGACTGTTGAACATTGATGACTAATTTTTGACAAATGATCTTTCTCCTATGTTTTATCAACAATATATGAACGTAGATTCCATAATATAAGATACAATCTTATTTTGTTTGCGGTTTGATGATGATAGTATTGAATGCTAAAGAAGTATGGAAAACCCATACAATATGGGCTTACTAGCGGTAGTCGTAAATCGTATTCCGATGCCATTTTGGAATCGAGGATGGTGACTTCTGATTCGTTAAAAACGTATATAAAAGACCGGGAATGACATGAAATCCCACAATACGATCGTGAATGGTAATGTTGGCATATATCCATGGGTGCGCGAAGAGAAATAAAAAACATTTTTTTTTTATAGTGAGAGATTGGATTCAAGTGAAAGAGAGATAATGTTTGAGTGGAAAGAACTAAGCCTTAGAGTGACGTGTGTGGAGTTATACAAAGAAAGTGCACATACAAATGCACACGCAAACATCAACGAACAACGATCAACTATCAAAATCAACGTCAAAGTCAAAGTCATCTTCAACACGCAAACATAAACGCCCTTGCACAGGTATGTGCGCGGATGCATACAAAAAGTTTATCATCAGTTTCTGATTGCTAAATCAAATGCGTTCCCCCTGTAGTGAGCGCCACTCGATGAACTAAGATTGTGCTAGCCATTGATGGCTAGCACCAGAGTGAACATGTTAAACAGTCACGATATAAAAACTGGAGGTCGGTTTATAACTACTTCCACTTTTCCCAAATAAAGACATACCGTGTATTACAGGTAACAGGTAGATTCAATTTATATAGCTTATTTTGATGAACATACCATAAACAATGTTTCACAATCTAAAAGAACATAGAACTCATTTTGCACACAGGTCGAATATGTTTCTTCTCTGTTTTTGAAGGAGTGAAAACGTAAAATGGCGTTTTAGCTAGAATGAAGAGCGCCAGGAAAAAGTCACCATATTATCAAATTGTCAGCGTTATGACACCTTTCTTTCAACACTATTGAAAATTCAGTAGGAAGCACCGTTCCTGAGATACAAAGGAGGATATATTCAGGACCACCGGTTGCGTTAGGATCATCTTCCCCTATAGGTTGGAGACCTATTGGAAGGGGAGGGGGAGATATCAGAGGAAAGTAAGAAGTATTCGGATAATAAAAAACATAAAAATAGTATATCGCTTGCTACAATAGGGTGAAATTCTTATTTAATACAACTTATTGATTGTGTGCCGTGACAACGCTTCGTGGAGACTGTTTACTCGCACAGAGCGCGTTGTCACGTCACAAAATGCACACGGTAAAAATGCATGTTCTCGCGAGTTTTTTGAAAAACTGATTATACATTTATTTGTATGTTTTGAAACAGAACTGAGAATACAACATTAATGTTCAAAAGTCGGAACCCGCAAAAAGACAGGTGTTGTCACGTCACAAAAGTATTGGACTGGCAACAAGCGAATTCAACTGCAAAATATTCTCCAGCTTAAGATTATTGTAGGAAAATTTTCTCAATTTCACTTAAAAATCGTTTACCATTTGGAAATCGTATGATTTATACATGAAAACGAGAAAAACCCTGTTTCTAGTGAGTCAAACCGTTGTCACGTCACGCTGGAATGGGTCTTATGTGTGAGATTTCATTACATTTCGTTCAATTGTTCACAAACTTCAATTGTTTAAGTGTCACTACCTGAGCATTCGTATAGAAAATGGAAAAAAGGAATTACGTATTTTGATCAAACACTGTTTTTTTGATGGGAAAGACTCCTGCACAATCAATGTCGTGTTTGACAAAATGTTATTCCTCTTCTGCTCCTTCGAGAACAACAATTTATCATATTACAAATTTCTTCCGACGGGAACTCAGGAAAACTGAGAAAACGCGGAAACCACCTGTTCAACTAAAATACTGAGGAAGCGCATTTAAACGCCGTGCATTGTAACGTGCTATTCATACAGTACGGTTCGGCGGTACCTCCGAAAGCCATCAAAACCTTTTGAACCAGAACCCAGCAATCTGTTTCTTCGGAAGTGGATGCCAAAATCGAAGAAGGGATTTTTTACATGTCCAGAGCTGAGGTTCCAATTAGTAAATCGAATCATACATGCAATTATTTTGACATTACCCTCTCGATCGCTAATCAGTAGGGGAAGGGTGGTAAAGACGGACACCTTAACTGCCCATGTTTGCATAGGAGACGTTTTCCACAAAATGGACAAAATCGACTTTTTGACCGTTATGCATTCTACTCAATGTAGTACGTTTGCTCAACATGCAAACAAAAACTTTTTGTTCGAAAACATTTGAGCAATTTTTTCGAAAAATCACTTTTTGTACGCATAACGAACATAGTTCCATACAGCTTTCATACATCGTTCGAATATCAACAATTATAAGTATTATGTGCTACAAGCTAAATCTACATTTGCACCACATTCTTTGTAGAGTCCAAACATGCCTTTCATGATGGTGTCTTATTACTTAGTGTTTCCTAATAGATGAATATAAGAAACATTCGAAACGCTGTTCATATAATTACTATTTTCTGTAAACTGCACTGCAAAATGAAGAGAAGCGATTGTGTCTTTTAATGTTTAAATTACCTAAATTTCTGCATTTGAATCTTCAAGTAGATAATGAAACAATCAGAAAACTATTAAAATTAAAATAATATTGATTCTTAGCATTATAACTCCTCGGATTCAACATCGAATTATTCCACATACTCAGCATTTACTCATACCGTTGGTGTAAGTCACTCCACCATCTTAATGCGATTGATCGTGATATCGGTAGATGATATTGCTAACATTACCAACATAGCAGATTGCATTAGCATTAGCATTGAGCAAGTTGCACAATATCGTAGGTGGTACGAATTCAGAACTGTTACTTCAATAGCTCACCTCCATCCGTTACTGACGATTGGAAGTATCTCTTAGATGAAGGCTTGCTTTCTCCAACAGTTAAGAATTGTCCTGGCCACGTCCTTGCAACTGCTGAGGAAAGGGAAGGAATGTTAGTTCGATATTTACTTAAGAGAGATGCAGAGAACTCTACGACCTCTCATAAATATCTCGGGAATTTAGGAAATATGTTAGTAGGGAAGGTTAGCCATAGAATACACTCAGTCAGTGTTAGTGACACAGCTTGTGATTACTATTTCTATTACTATTACTATTACTATTACTATTACTATTACTATTACTATTACTATTACTATTACTATTACTATTACTATTACTATTACTATTACTATTACTATTACTATTACTATTACTATTACTATTACTATTACTATTACTATTACTATTACTATTACTATTACTATTACTATTACTATTACTATTACTATTACTATTACTATTACTATTACTATTACTATTACTATTACTATTACTATTACTATTACTATTACTATTACTATTACTATTACTATTACTATTACTATTACTATTACTATTACTATTACTATTACTATTACTATTACTATTACTATTACTATTACTATTACTATTACTATTACTATTACTATTACTATTATGAAAATTGCTCCAACCTTCCGTTGTTGTCACCTTATTAGCTGAGTTAAAAGACGAGATTTGTTAAATTTTTTTTTTTTCCAAAATATATATTTTTATAAAGGCTCATATGGCGTTAGCCTCACGGGGCCGGGAGTTCAATACAATTTTTCTTATTATCTATGTTAGTAATATGTAACCGTTTACTCGCGGTTGGCTCGAGGTTAGTATTACAAGTGTTTTCGTAATTGGGATGTTGCTGTCTCCAATGCTCTGTACGTGTGCCCGACACGGGATACTTCCTATTGGGATGCAGCTGACCATTAATCAGCAACGCCCCCCTAGTCTGTACCCCATATCTAGCGTGGTGCGTCTTTCTCGACTCGAGGAATCCAGGATAGAATGGTCACTAGCCGGCGCAATCATCAGTTCGTGTAGAGTTGTCATGAGCGGTACAACCTTTGGCTCTTGTTGAATGATCAGTGGACTGCACAACCTTTGGCCCGTGTATCTGTAAAGAGTGTGTGTATGTATTGCCGCGACTAAGTAAAAGTTTATAGATCGGATAGGAGGGATATGAAACGGGGACACAAAGAAGGAAACATCATTAAACGTTGACATCGGCGCTTCTGAGGAACAGGTATAGATAAAGCAGAAGATCACGATCACGGCTACCTAAGATATCCCGGACGGGGATCTCCGATTGTCTGCCTTGTGCTCTCAGTGCTCTAGAGAGCTGAGAGCGAGCAGTATGGAACCGGACACACGACCAGACAACATGCTCGATGTCGTGGTAGCCATCGCCACAATCACAAAGATTGTTTGCTGCGAGCCCAATGCGATAGAGATGCGCGTTTAGGTTGTAGTGATGGACATAAGCCGAGATATCACGCGAATGAAATCACGACCTACATTCAATCCCTTGAACCATGCCCTCGTCGAGACCTTAGGGATAATCGTGTGTAACCAACGACCGAACTCATCTCCACTCCACATGCGCTGCCAACTTACGAGCGTATACTGACGAGGAATGTGGAAAAATTCATTATAAGCAATTTGCCTTTCAAAAAGAGTGCCTTCTAAAGCGCCCACCTTAGCTAGCGAGTCCACTTTCTCATTCCCCGGAATCGAACAATGAGAGGGAACCCATGCTAAGGTAATCTTGAATAATTTTTCGACCAAAACACTCAAGAGATGTTTTATTCTTGTCAGGAAATAAGATCAGCGTTTATCAACTTTCATTGAGCGGATTGCCTCTATTGAGCTAAGACTGTCTGAAAAAATAAAATAGTGGTCGATGGGCAATGTTTCAATGATCCCCAATGCGTAGTATATCGCACCCAGTTCAGCGACATACATGGAACAAGGATCTTTGAGTTTGAAAGAGGCACCGGAATTTTCATTGAAGATGCCAAAGCCAGTGGACCCGTTTATGAATGAACCGTCAGTAAAGAACATTTTATCAGATCTAACTATGCCCCCATATTCTGCCGAAAATATCGGCGGAATAGAATCTGAGCGTAGATGATCTGGGATTCCATGGATTTTTTGTCGCATGGACAGATCAAAAATGACAGAGGAATTGCAAAAGTATGGGAAGCAAACTTGGTTGGAGATGCCTGGTGAAGGGTGCACGTCGTGGGTAAGGTACTCATGGTATAAAGACATAAAACTTGACTGAGGAATCAGTTGGAGTAGATTTTCGAAGTTATCAATCACCAATGGATTCATGATCTTGCAACGGATGAGAAATCTGTAGGATAATTCTGTGAACCGAAGAGTAAGCGGGGGTACTCCTGCCAAAACTTCGAGACTCATCGTATGTGTCGAATGCAAACACCCCATGGCTATACGCAAGCAACGATATTGTATTCTCTCCAGCTTGAGAATATGAATCCTGGCAGCTGATCGGAAGCAAAAACTGCCATATTCTAATACTGATAATATCGTTGTTTTGTATAACTGAATGAGGTCTCCTGGATGGGCACACCACCATGTTCCGGTTATTGTTTGGAGAAAATTGATTCTTTGCTGGCATTTCTGTTTCAAATACGCAATGTGTATTCCCCAGGTACATTTAGAGTCAAAATATACTCCAAGGTATTTGAAAAACATCGAGTGCTTGATCGTTTTGCCGGATAGGTGAAGCTGGAATTGGGCGGGTTCGTGCTTCCTAGAAAAAACGACCATTTCGGTTTTCTCCGTAGAGAATTCGATACCCAGCTTGAGAGCCCACGTGAACAGATTGTTCAGGGTATCTTGCAACGACTTTTGCAGAACGGCGGGATTAGTACCCGTGATGGAAATAACTCCATCGTCTGCAAGTTGTCTCAACGTGCAATCTCTAGTTAGACAATCATCCATATCATTGACGTAAAAACTGTACAAGAGGGGGCTTAGGCAGGAGCCTTGTGGTAGGCCCATAAAACTGTATCGAGAAGATTTCAAGCTGCCATGATTTGATTGAAAAACATGTGCTTTTCTGAGAGTAAATTGTACAGGAAATTATTCAGAATTGGTGAAAGTCCACGATTATGAAGTTTCTCTGAGAGAATTTCCATGGAAACTGAATCAAATGCCCCTTTGATATCGAGAAAAACGGAAGCCATTTGTTCTTTGCGAGCAAATGCGATTTGGATTTCAGAAGATAGCAGCGCGAGACAATCATTTGTCCCTTTACCTCGGCGGAAGCCAAACTGCGTATTTGACAGCAAATTGTTCGCTTCAACCCACTTGTCCAAACGAAGTAGAATCATTTTCTCTAACAATTTACGAATACAGGATAACATTGCAATCGGCCTATACGAGTTGTGATCGCAAGCCGGCTTGTTGGGTTTCCGTATGGCTATCACTCTCACTTGTCTCCAGTCATGCGGGACAATATTCAGCTCCAGAAACTTGTTGAACAAGTTCAGCAAACGCTGTTTTGCCAAGTCGGGAAGATTCTTCAACAAGTTGAATTTAATCTTGTCCGACCCCGGAGCTGAATTGTTACATGAGAGGAGGGCAATTGAGAATTCCACCATCGAAAAATTCTCATAGTCGCATTGGAGCGGAATGTCGCGTACGACGCTTTGTGCAGGAACGGAATCGGGACAAACCTTTCTTGCAAATTTGAAAATTCAACGGTCAGAGTATTCCTCACTTTCATTTGTATGGTTCCAGCCACGCATTCTCCTAGCCGTATTCCAAAGAGTGCTCATAGCGGTCTCCCTTGACAAACCATTGACGAACTTTCGCCAATATCCACGCTTTTTTGCTTTAATCAGACCTTTTAGTTTGGCTTCTAGAGCTTGGTGCTTTCGAAACGATTCCACTAGTCCAGTTTTCCGGAATTTTTTGAAAGCGGATGATTTTTCAAGGTAGACCTTTGAACACTCCTTGTCCCACCAAAGTGATGGAGGACGACGTCGTAAAGTGGTAGCAGGAACACGTTTCTTTTGAGCTTGAAGTGCGCTTTCGTAAATCAAACTCGATATAAAATTATACTCTTCGAGTGGAGGAAGTTCATGCATTGAAACAAGTGCTTCAGATATTATTTCTGCAAATTTTCTCCAGTCAATATTTTTCGTGAGGTCATACGCAATATCGACTGACTCACGATAACCTGATTCATTGGCGATCGATAAAATTATTGGCAGGTGGTCACTACCGTGGGGATCTTGGATTACCTTCCACGTGCAATCCAGGGATAACGAAGAAGAGCAAAGTGATATGTCTAGCATGCTTGCCCGTGCAGGACATTAAATGAGACATAAAATAAATGTATTTGTATAATATACATGGTACAGCAAAATAAGATTAATACGAGCGAGCGAAACAAAAGACAAAAAAGCTTTCCGCATACCGTATCGTATTCCAAACACTTAAGCTTTGATTGCCATAAAACACTGTATCATCATTCAGAGTGTCGCAGGTCGCAGGATCGCCATGTGGACACCCAGTAGTTTCTTTCGGTTATATGAAAAGACTTTCACGTACGCGTTCATACTGAGTCCGCCCAACTGGGTCAGACTCCCTTTTATTCAATTCGTTTATTTCTTACAACTAGCTACAACCTAAATTCTATTATTATGCGTGGTCAGGCGAATTGTAGTAAAACACATAACACATGTGTCCGAAAAGATGTCAACCGGAATCGAAAGCATAAATAGGAAACGTTTGCGCATTTGCGCAAGCATGTGTTTGTCATTAAATTCACGCTAGCGAAGCTAGCGAAGAAGTGCAAAAGTAAACAAAGGAAGTTAATGGTCAGCGCGTCATATTATGCAATAAATAACCATCGGAACCTTGGCCTGAATTTACGACATGGTTCGCATGTTTATTTTGGTTGCACAGCGTGACGCACTTGCTAGAATTTTGTTGCCATAAGGGCATGTGTATCGGGTTGTAGGTGGTCCAGTGATCCTGTTACACCTTCCCTCTTTTTGAGAATGATGTAATCTAATGGAATCATTCGTGTTCAGTAAATTTCGCCTAGAATTCGTCTGACCTTACAATTATTCTGGTTTTTGTATGTATAAACATGTTTGTTTAATATTTGGAATATGTACATTTTTTTTTTTGTATTCGAGTTAATTAACTAACTAATTACTAACTTGGTAAACTGTTGTAGTATACAATACAACATAGGTATTTGAATAGGTAATATTATAAACTCGTGATCGTCTGGGAATTTAATCTAGTTATGCATTCCCTTCCCCCTAATGGAGATGGGTTGCTCATTAGTTGCATTTTATTATGCGATTTTTATGTATAGTCTGTTTGTTTTTAGTTTTAATGTCTACAATTGTGACATTGGGATGCTCAATTGATATTATTTGGAATGGTCCAAGGTATATTTTATCTAGTTTTCTTCTGTTCTCATTCGTTAACAGGACTGAATCTCCTATTTTTATTTGTATTGGTTTGGCAAGTTCACTTTGTTTATCTGTACGCTTCTTTTTTATTTTATCAATTAACTCTTTAGTAGTCTTTGCTGTAACTTTTAGTTTGAACTGTAGCTCTTTGTGGTAGTCTTCGAGATTGTATATTGGTTCTATATGTGTAGGATTTTGGATATTGAAGGGTAGTATGGCGTTTCTGCCAAAAACGAGTTCGAAAGGTGTGTAGGAAAAGTCTGTGTGAGGAGTCGTGTTGTAACAGAATGTGTAGTAAGGCAGCCAGTCATCCCAATCACTTTGTGTAGGGTTGACAAATTGTCTTACGTATTCATTCAGACAACGGTGATTCCTTTCTAGTCCTCCTATGGATTGGGGGTGATAGGGTGTCGAAAAATTTTGTTTTATCTGTAATAGTCTAGATATGTTCTCGAATAATTCATTCTTGTATTCGGTTCCTTGATCTGTTTGGATAACAGAAGGAGTGCCGTAAACAAGGATGCAGTTTTCGACGAAAGCTCTTGCTATTGTAGATGCTTGTTTGTCGGAGGTTGGTTTTATTATTACATATTTGGAAAGGTTACATTGGATAGTTAGGGCGTATCTGTTTCCGGAATTTGATTTATTGAAGGGGCCAATCGTGTCCATGGATATATGGTCGAAGGGTTTTTGAGGGGTTTTGGTTTGTATATAATTTTCGTTAGATGTCGTTAAGTATTTGTTCTGTTTGCACTGTATGCAATTTCTGACGTAATCATAAATTTCTTGTTTCATTTTTGTCCACGAATAGAGTCTACTGAGTTTTTTGTATAGTCGGCTGGCACCAACGTGTCCGCCTATTGGTGTGTTGTGAAAATTTTTTAGGATACTTAGTTTTTCTTCACTGCTTTCTATCACACGCTTGGGTGTGTAGAGCACTATTTGCAAGTCTTTTAGTGAGTCGTTACAAGTCTTCTTGAAGAGTTGAACGCTGCATAATTGGAATATTGCGCTCGATAACGCTAGAGCTATCACGCTTATTCTCAGTTTCTTGGTCATATTTTCAATTTTTTGTAATAAGTTTCCTAGGGATTTTTCGTCATTGCTTGCAATTTCAGTGTAAGTCGACATTTTTTCTCTATATCCTGTTTTGTTTGTTATTGCGCATTTTATTATTTCAGTTTCATTTTCACAAGTGATTTCATTACTTTCAAATGCGCGTCCGCATTGAAGTTTGGGTAGACTCTCCCATTCTCTAGGTTCGACTGCCTCGTACACTTTAAGTTGATCAGACTCGGTGTTGTCGAGTGCAGTGAAATTCGCTTTTTCGGGGTTATTTTCAATTCTTTGTGTTTTCCTAGTCATGGCTCTAGTTTGCATGGCCATCACTGTTTTCAGTGTTTCAGAGTCAATTTTTATTCTTGATAGGGCATCAGCCGTTACATTTAGTTTTCCTTGTAAGTATTCTACGTCGAAATTAAATTCCTCTAGATCCAGCCTCATTCTAGTGAGTTTTGATGAGGGGTCTTTCATAGAAAATAGGTAAACTAAAGGTCTATGATCTGTCTTCACAGTGAATTTTCTACCATAAAGATAGGGTCTAAAATACGTTATTGCCCAGTGAATTGCAGTCAATTCCTGTTCAATCGTTGATTTATTTGCCTCACCTTTCGTGAAGGCTTTGCTCGCATAGGCTATTGGAAGTTCTATTCCGTCTTGTTCTTGGGTTAATACTGCGCCACATGCCACTTGCGAGGCGTCAGTTATTAGTTTGAATTCTCGTGTAAAATCAGGAAATTGAAGTAACGTTGGTGAAATGAGTTCATTCTTTAATTTATTAAATGCTATTTGACATTCGGGGGTCCAGTCAAATTTTACGTTTTTTCTTAGCAGTTTGTTCAATGG
Organism: Toxorhynchites rutilus septentrionalis; assembly: GCF_029784135.1. Taxonomy (NCBI): domain Eukaryota; kingdom Metazoa; phylum Arthropoda; class Insecta; order Diptera; family Culicidae; genus Toxorhynchites; species Toxorhynchites rutilus. Next base: position 23,283,626 of record NC_073745.1, read on the forward strand.
GTGTGCTATTTCTGCGAAATTCGGTATAAACCTTCGATAATAATTGCAGAAGGCTACAAAACGCCTGACTTCATCGGGAGTCGAAGGTGTGGGGTAATTTAATATTGCTGAAAATTTTGTTTGGTCGGGCTGTATGCCGACAGCTGAAATATTGTGTCCTAGGTATGTCACGTCGGGTCTAAAAAATAAGCACTTTTGGGGATTTAATTTTAGGTTATACTTTTGTAGTTGTTGAAATACATTTTCTAAATTGTTGAGGTGATGAGTTACAGAACATCCAACAACGATTATGTCGTCAATATAAAGAAATGCACATTGGGGAGGTAGTCCGCTGAGAGCTATGGACATCATTCTCTGGAAACTGTTTGGGGATATATTAAGGCCGAAAGGTAACCTAGTGAATTCGTAGTGGCCGTTAGACGTTGAAAATGCTGTGTATTTTTTTGATTTGTCGTCAAGTTCTATTTGGTGAAAACCTGACATTAAATCTAATGTGGAAAAGTATTTTGCTCTACCTAAATTATCAAGGATTTCGTCTATTCTTGGAAGTGGAAATTTATCTGGTGTAATTTTTTTGTTTAGTTGGCGGAAATCAACCACCAATCGCCATTTCTTATCTTGGTTGTTAGATTTTTTGGGAACCAGTAATATTGGTGAGTTATATGGTGAGATGGAATGTTGAATTATTTTATTATCGAGCATGTGATTAATTTGTTTATTTATTTCTGTTGTTTGGGCTTCAGGTGTTCTGTAATTTTTTATATATACTGGAGTTTTGTCTTCTAAACATATTTTTTGCTTGTAGAAATTGTTTGTTGTTAATGTATCTTTTTCCAAAGCGAAAATGTTGTTATAAGTTGTACAAAGTTTGATAAGTTTAGTTTTCGCATTGTCTGGTGTGTTTTCCAGTTTTAATTCTTTGAGTAGTTGGGTAATTCTATTCGGAGAATCCTGATTTATTGTTGTGTTAAGTTGATTAATGGAGTATTCGCTTAAAGGTATTGCTAGTGGTTTGAAATCTGTTGGTATTGTTGTTTCACTTGTATTAGTGTTTATGAGATTAATATATGATGAATTTTTAGAGATTATTGAGTTTGCGCAGAATAGGCCTGGTTTAATTTCTTGTGCTATTATGACGGTATCCTCTTCTATGTTCGGTAAGAAAAATTGTTTTATTAACTGACATCTTGGTGGGATAACGTAATTATTATCCCAGTTATCTTGAATTGGTATCTCTATCTGCGTATTATCATAAAAGAATGTCATTAGCCATGTTTTCAGACATAGGTTACATTCAAATTTGGTTAGAAAGTCTCTACCTAAGATGCCATCAGCTTTTATTGGAAATTTATTGCTGACGATTTGGAATTGATGTGGAATTTCTATGTCATTGAATATAATGTTTGTGCATGTGCTTGCAATTGTTTCTATTTTTCCTTCTGTAACTCCGTTAATAATGCATTTATTGTTGGTGTCTATTATTTGCTTTCCGTTAATTGGGTCTTCTTTGATTATAGAGATGTCCGCACCTGTGTCGATTATTAATGTGCATGGTCTTTTAGTCATTTGCATTTTTAGGGTGACGAACATTGAACAAGTTACGTCACATTTGTAAATGTTTAACATCGGTTTCCTAACTGTTGGTTTCCCTCCAATGACATAACCGGCTCGGACTGGAGGTCGTCCGTCGGAATTTCTTCGTTTCCCGTCAATCGGATGTATTGTACCGGACGGTTAAAATTAGCATTGTGTTGGTTGTTGTGATATCGCTGCGTGTTATTATTTGTAAATTGACCTCGAACTTGGTTCTGTCGGCCCTGGTTGTTATTATTTCTTTGAGGAAAAGTTGAGTTGTTGAAAAATTGTGCGTTTCTGCGTTGTTGATTATTAAAGCTGTGTTGGTTTCTACCTCTGTTGGTAGAATTAAATGGATAACGCTGATAATTGCCCCTGTTAGCAGGGTGGTTGAAATTGTTATTGTATCGATTTGTGTTTCTGTTAATTTGCGAATAGGAGAGAATGTTAACGTTCGAACTTGTGGAATTTTCTTCCAGTGCTTTTGTTGTTGCATCTGAAAATGAGTTGAAAGTACCCGCTCTGATGATTAGAGAGGTTTTTTCGTTTTTCAGTCCGTTAGCTAGGCTTTTTATTCCTTCCTTTGTTGCCAATGATTTAGCAACCTGTGTTGGAACTTCAATTCCGATGTACGCATTTTCTAATTTGTTGACCAGTATTTCGAGATCTTGGCAAAAATTTTCTATATTACCATTTTGTCTCAGACCGGTCATTTTTGCTATTATTTGAGCGGGGGGTGTGGATTTAATTGTCGATTTAAGGGTTTGAATGATTTCTTCCAAAGAAGATGGTGTGTCGGGGAAGGCATTTCTAGCTCTTCCTTCGAGTTTTGTTAAAATAACTGTTATGATAGTCGTTTTATTGTCATTTGTTTCTAGTGTTTTTACTAGGTTCAGTGCGTCCAAAAATGATTTTAGTTTGTCGATTGTTCCGTCAAATTGAGGGACTATGGAGGAAGTGAGTTTAATAGTTTCTGGAAGGTTTGCCATTTTTGATTTTATTTTGTTCAATCCTACTGTAAATAAAACCGCTAGTCCAATCTCTTTTAGGCTACGTCTTTTATACTGTTTATTACTAGTTATAGTTTCTCTAATATTTTGGATAGCTTCTTTAGCTGTTGATATGTAGTGGGTGCAGTCCGATCCCTTAATAGTATTTATATTTAGTTTTAAAATTCGTTTTACTTCGGCATATAATTGCTCTGCTTCTTGTAGTTTAGCCCTCAATGTAGTTTTTCTAAGATTTTTTTACTATTTCTTGTTGGATCGTCTTGTTGATTGTTTGTAGTTTTTGGACGTTTTTATGTAACTTAGCTGTAGTTTGATCCATCTGGTTTTATACTAGGTCGGACGCCGCTTGCATTTTACGTGCCGCCTCCACAGCTTGAGCTGTTACCCATGTTTTGTAGGCTTTAAAAAGTTTCATGAGCGTTGTTATGATAATTACGCCTAGAAGAATACAAAGGATTGTTCCTTGGTATTCGTGCATTTGACCATGATTTTCTAAGTGGTTCAATATTTGGACCTGAGGGTCTCCTGTATTTGCTACAGTTTTAGAGCTAAAAAGACCCATGCTGGTCTCAAAACACATTGGGCAACAACTATCTATGTATTTATTTCGTTTTTTTTTTTTGGCAGACTTATCTCACTTCTTAACTAGGCGAACCTAGCCAGAATTTTCACCTGCCCCCGGGCTTCTGAATGCCAAAGGGGGACTAGGCTCTGCGGAATGCACGTATCTGCATGCTCGTGCTGTTTTAGTCCTGACCGAGGAATTGTCGGACAATCGCGCAGGTGCTAAGGATGACCGACTTTTGGATGCCGGCCAATTCCTTCTCGATGTTCAACACCTTTAGCGCTTCCAGAAGTGTCTTCGGGATAATTCCAGTTCCAGAGAGAACGACTGGAACAATTCTTGGGACCTCCCTTAGCCCCCACAGTTCCTTGAGCTCCACGGCCAATGGTCGGTACTTGCAGATTTTGCGACCGTGGATCTCCTCCAGATTCTGGTTCAGTGGAATAGCGACATCGATGATGGTGACTTTGCGGTCGCTCTTGTCGTAAACCATTATATCTGGGCGGTTGTGGTGGATCGAGAGGTCGGTCAGAACAGTGCGATCCCAGTACAGCTTGAAACGGTCATTTTCCAGGACAGGTGCAGGCAGGTACCGGTAGTTTGGTACGTTGTCTTCCAGTAGAGCACATTGGAGCGCCAGTTGTCGATGAACAATACGGGCCACGTTGTTGTGGCGCTCGGTGTAGGCTGCGTTGGCCAAAACGGGACAGCCTCCCATAATGTGCTCTATGTTTTCACCTGGTTGATGGCACATCCGGCAAATGTCATCTTGATGCCAGACGTACCGCCTGCAGTTTCTCGTCGGCATTATCCTGTCCTGGATGGCTATCATGTCGGCTTCTACTACTGAAGAGAGTTCACCACGCGTTAGCCACAGATTAGATGCGGCCTTGTCGACGTGTGGCCGGTCCAGTTGATGGGGGTGGGCACCATGCACTGCCTTCTGCTTCCAAGCTGCAATCTTCTCCTCCACTGTCTGCAGATTGCAGTTGAGTTGGTACTCCGCTTGCGCCAAGTGCAGAGCGCTGTATCCTCTGTCGGCGGCGCAGACAGCCCGGTATAGCGCGTTTTGGTTGGCGCGTTCTGCGAAGTACTCGCGCAGTTGTCGTACCTGGGCAACACACAGTGCAGAAATGTCGACGATTCCAAGTCCCCCTTCTTTGCGTGGTAGTGAAACTCTCTCCAGTGCCGATTGAGGATGGTGCATTCCGGCCTCTTTGAATGCTTTCCTCATCCTCCTCTCAAGGTCCTCTAGGTTAGTTTTGCTCCATTTGACTACACCAAAACTGAAGGTCAGCAGGGGGACCGCGAATGTGTTGATCGCGCGTACCTTGTTCCCCGCGTTGAGGAAAGTCCTCAGGACACAGTTCACTCGACTCAAGAACTTGTCTCGCAGCTCCGTCTTGATGTCGGAGTGGCGAATCCCGGTGAGCTGTCGGAATCCAAGATATTTATAGGATTCGCCACGAACCATGTCTCTTATAAACTCGCCGTCATAGACCTCGTAGCCTCCGGATTCGGTAAGTTGTCCTTTCAGCAGGTGGACACAGCGACACTTGTCGAGGCCGAACTCCATACAGATGTCCCTGCTTATGTCTTCGACAACCCGGATAGCTACACCTAGACGCTGACGTGAATCAGCGTAGACCTTGAGATCGTCCATGTAAAAGGTATGGGTCACTTCTTCGTGGGTGCCGTCGCCATACCTTATTTTATAGCCATGACCGTTTCTATTGAGCGTCCTACTGAGGGGGTTCAGTGCCAGACAAAACCAAAGCGGGCTGAAAGAGTCGCCTTGGAATATCCCCCTCTTTATCTGCAGCGTTCTAGACTGCAACACATTTTCCCCATCACTAAGGTGCAGAGACGTGCTCCACTGCCTCATCGCATGCTGCAGGAACCTAACGACGACGGGATCAATTTTGTAGAGCTCCAATACCCGGACGAGAAACGAGTGAGGTATGGAGTCATAAGCCTTCCTGTAATCGATATAGGCCATGCTTAGGTTCCGCTGATTATAAACCGCCTGGCCGACTATGGTTGCGTCGATGATGGCCTGGTCTTTGCAGCCATGCGTATTTTTTCTGCATCCCTTCTGCTCTTCTGCGATGATATGGTGTTGTTCGCAGTGGGCAGAAACTTTGGCGGTTATGATGCTGCTTAATATCTTGTACAGACTCGATAGGCACGTTATCGGCCTGTACTTTGATGGGTTCAATGTGTTGCTGTCTTTCGGGAGGAGGAATGTGACGCCACGAGTGGCGAATTCAGGGAGGTTGTGTGGGTCACGTAGCACCTTGTTGAAGCACTCAGCTATCTTTTGATGTGCGACGGTCAGCTTCTTGTGCCAGAAGTTCTGAACACCATCGGGGCCCGGTGCTGCCCAGTTCCTCAGGTACCGCGAGGCTTCGCGGACATCGTTCTCTTCGACGATGATAGCTGGCATCTCTCCAATTTCACCACAACTCTCCTCCTCCCGTCTTAACCACATTTGCCCGTCGCGATGTTGTACTGGGGTCTCCCAAATACCAGCCCAGAAGTTCGTCACATCGCTAATATCTGGCAAACCTTCGCGGTAGTCGGGCTTCTCGTCGCTAATGTGGTCGTAGAACGCTTTTTCGTTATCTCTGAACATCCGATTTTGTTCCTGGCGCTTTGCAGAGTCAGAGTAACGTTTCAGCCGTTTAGTTAGGACGCTCAATTGCTGTACCAGTATGTCGAGTTTTTCCGTCAGCTGGTGAGCTCCCAGCTGGCGAAGTTCAGTAGGCCGCACGATCACAGCAACTTGGCGACATAATTTCGCCGATCTGCTGCCTCTTTTGTACGCCATCAGTCTTCCAATTGCGGCGCGCTTGTTTAGGATCCGTTGCTCCAATCTCCTTCGCCATGGAGGCTCACGCCTTTCACGGAGATGTTGGAGCAGTCCGCCTCTTGGCCTAATACGGTATCCTAAACTTTTGGCGGTCGCCACAGCAGCACAGTAAACTTTCAGTTGCAGCTCCTCCATGTTCTCAGCATCAACCAAGTGCAGCGGAAGAACGTGCTCGTTCATGAGCTTTACTGCACTTGTCAGCCTGCGGGAATGCTGCAACTTCGGGATCCTGGGGCGCGACAAAGGGTCCGTGTCGCGGAACTGCGAGATCGCCTCGTCGTAATGGAAGACCAGATCGCGTAGTAGTTGTTGATCTGGCTGTGGGTCTTCCGGCTCAGGGGGTTGTTGTACTGTGGCCTCCACTGGTGCTGATTCGCGTGCCCCACTCGCGAATGAATTGCTCAGCCGTACTGAACTTCGTCTCGACACATCGCTTGCTCTGCTTGTTCTGGAGCTTAGTTCTCTCTGCACCTGCTGCTTGATCTCGTCGACTTGCGTTTGGGAGAGCATATTGTTGCGTACAATCGCTCTACGCCTCGCGTTCATCGCGTTTTGGTCAAGCCTCCCGACGAACTCTGGATACGCTTCCTCGAACATTGCGAGTATTCGAGGGCGACCGCTCATGTCCGTCTCCAAAGCAGTGCAGATGTAATAGGCGCGGATCACGAATTCGTTCATTTCGTGTGTCCACATGATCCGTCGCCTAGTAGTACCCACAAGTGTGGACGACTGTCGTCTGACAGTCGCAACACGCCTCGTAGGCGCAGCGTTTCGTTGGTGATGTCGATGGCTGCTGTTTCCGTGTGGCGGTAGCTCTTCGGGTTGAACCCGGCTGGTGGCCCGCTCTTGCACATCGCCCTCCAGCCGCTGGCCGCTCGCTCTTACGCCCGTTCCAGGACCAGCTCCAGTTCGGGGACCCTCCTCGGGTGATCGCATTCTAATTATTCTTCGTGATCGTAGCTCCATTTTATTGGGTGTATCTCCTTTGCCCGGGAGACAGCGGGTTGGCAAGGCCTCCATGACCCGGGAGGCCTTCCCCGGGAGAGATATAGCGCTCTGACTCGCTCGCACCCCCTCACTTAGCCACTTTCGACACCCGTTCTCGGAGCCAAGACCAGGTGTGTGTTTCCAGTTCACGCCCGATCTAAAAATGTCGTCATATGATCTTCGTGGAGGCGTGAGATAGGAACATTTGAGACCAACAGGCAGGCTCCTACCCTATGTTGATCCCCATTTGAGAACCAAATCGAAACCAAAAAAATTTTTTGGCAGACTTATCTCACTTCTTAACTAGGCGAACCTAGCCAGAATTTTCACCTGCCCCCGGGCTTCTGAATGCCAAAGGGGGACTAGGCTCTGCGGAATGCACGTATCTGCATGCTCGTGCTGTTTTAGTCCTGACCGAGGAATTGTCGGACAATCGCGCAGGTGCTAAGGATGACCGACTTTTGGATGCCGGCCAATTCCTTCTCGATGTTCAACACCTTTAGCGCTTCCAGAAGTGTCTTCGGGATAATTCCAGTTCCAGAGAGAACGACTGGAACAATTCTTGGGACCTCCCTTAGCCCCCACAGTTCCTTGAGCTCCACGGCCAATGGTCGGTACTTGCAGATTTTGCGACCGTGGGTCTCCTCCAGATTCTGGTTTAGTGGAATAGCGACATCGATGATGGTGACTTTGCGGTCGCTCTTGTCGTAAACCATTATATCTGGGCGGTTGTGGTGGATCGAGAGGTCGGTCAGAACAGTGCGATCCCAGTACAGCTTGAAACGGTCATTTTCCAGGACAGGTGCAGGCAGGTACCGGTAGTTTGGTACGTTGTCTTCCAGTAGAGCACATTGGAGCGCCAGTTGTCGATGAACAATACGGGCCACGTTGTTGTGGCGCTCGGTGTAGGCTGCGTTGGCCAAAACGGGACAGCCTCCCATAATGTGCTCTATGTTTTCACCTGGTTGATGGCACATCCGGCAAATGTCATCAACGTCTTGATGCCAGACGTACCGCCTGCAGTTTCTCGTCGGCATTATCCTGTCCTGGATGGCTATCATGTCGGCTTCTACTACTGAAGAGAGTTCACCACGCGTTAGCCACAGATTAGATGCGGCCTTGTCGACGTGTGGCCGGTCCAGTTGATGGGGGTGGGCACCATGCACTGCCTTCTGCTTCCAAGCTGCAATCTTCTCCTCCACTGTCTGCAGATTGCAGTTGAGTTGGTACTCCGCTTGCGCCAAGTGCAGAGCGCTGTATCCTCTGTCGGCGGCGCAGACAGCCCGGTATAGCGCGTTTTGGTTGGCGCGTTCTGCGAAGTACTCGCGCAGTTGTCGTACCTGGGCAACACACAGTGCAGAAATGTCGACGATTCCAAGTCCCCCTTCTTTGCGTGGTAGTGAAACTCTCTCCAGTGCCGATTGAGGATGGTGCATTCCGGCCTCTTTGAATGCTTTCCTCATCCTCCTCTCAAGGTCCTCTAGGTTAGTTTTGCTCCATTTGACTACACCAAAACTGAAGGTCAGCAGGGGAACCGCGAATGTGTTGATCGCGCGTACCTTGTTCCCCGCGTTGAGGAAAGTCCTCAGGACACAGTTCACTCGACTCAAGAACTTGTCTCGCAGCTCCGTCTTGATGTCGGAGTGGCGAATCCCGGTGAGCTGTCGGAATCCAAGATATTTATAGGATTCGCCACGAACCATGTCTCTTATAAACTCGCCGTCATAGACCTCGTAGCCTCCGGATTCGGTAAGTTGTCCTTTCAGCAGGTGGACACAGCGACACTTGTCGAGGCCGAACTCCATACAGATGTCCCTGCTTATGTCTTCGACAACCCGGATAGCTACACCTAGACGCTGACGTGAATCAGCGTAGACCTTGAGATCGTCCATGTAAAAGGTATGGGTCACTTCTTCGTGGGCGCCGTCGCCATACCTTATTTTATAGCCATGACCGTTTCTATTGAGCGTCCTACTGAGGGGGTTCAGTGCCAGACAAAACCAAAGCGGGCTGAAAGAGTCGCCTTGGAATATCCCCCTCTTTATCTGCAGCGTTCTAGACTGCAACACATTTTCCCCATCACTGAGGTGCAGAGACGTACTCCACTGCCTCATCGCATGCTGCAGGAACCTAACGACGACGGGATCAATTTTGTAGAGCTCCAATACCCGGACGAGAAACGAGTGAGGTATGGAGTCATAAGCCTTCCTGTAATCGATGTAGGCCATACTTAGGTTCCGCTGGTTATATACCGCCTGGCCGACTATGGCTGCGTCGATGATGGCCTGGTCTTTGCAGCCATGCGTATTTTTCCTGCATCCTTTCTGCTCTTCTGCGATGATGTGATGCTGTTCGCAGTGAGCAGAAACTTTGGCGGTAATTATGCTGCTCAGTATTTTGTACAGACTCGATAGGCACGTTATCGGTCTGTACTTTGATGGGTTCAATGTGTTGCTGTCTTTCGGGAGGAGGAAGGTGACGCCACGGGTGGCGAATTCAGGAAGGTTGTGTGGGTCACGTAGCACCTTGTTGAAGCACTCAGCTATCTTTGGATGTGCGACGGTCAGCTTCTTGTGCCAAAAGTTCTGGACACCATCGGGGCCCGGTGCTGCCCAGTTCCTCAGGTACCGCGAGGCTTCGCGGACATCGTTCTCTCCGACGATGATAGCTGGCATCTCTCCAATTTCACCACAACTCTCCTCCTCCCGTCTTAACCACATTTGCCCGTCGCGATGTTCTACTGGGGTCTCCCAAATACCAGCCCAGAAGTTCGTCACATCGCTAATATCTGGCAAACCTTCGCGGTAGTCGGGCTTCTCGTCGCTAATGTGGTCGTAGAACGCTTTCTCGTTATCTCTGAACATCCGATTTTGTTCCTGGCGCTTTGCAGAGTCAGAGTAACGTTTCAGCCGTTTTGTAAGGACGCTCAATTGCTGTACCAGTGTGTCGAGTTTTTCCGTCAGCTGGTGAGCTCCCAGCTGGCGAAGTTCAGTAGGCCGCACGATCACAGCAACTTGGCGACATAATTTCGCCGATCTGCTGCCTCTTTTGTACGCCATCAGTCTTCCAATTGCGGCGCGCTTGTTTAGGATCCGTTGCTCCAATCTCCTTCGCCATGGAGGCTCACGCCTTTCACGGAGATGTTGGAGCAGTCCGCCTCTTGGCCTAATACGGTATCCTAAACTTTTGGCGGTCGCCACAGCAGCACAGTAAACTTTCAGTTGCAGCTCCTCCATGTTCTCAGCATCAACCAAGTGCAGCGGAAGAACGTGCTCGTTCATGAGCTTTACTGCACTTGTCAGCCTGCGGGAATGCTGCAACTTCGGGATCCTGGGGCGCGACAAAGGGTCCGTGTCGCGGAACTGTGAGATCGCCTCGTCGTAATGGAAGACCAGATCGCGTAGTAGTTGTTGATCTGGCTGTGGATCTTCCGGCTCAGGGGGTTGTTGTACTGTGGCCTCCACTGGTGCTGATTCGCGTGCCCCACTCGCGAATGAATTGCTCAGCCGTACTGAACTTCGTCTCGACACATCGCTTGCTCTGCTTGTTCTGGAGCTTAGTTCTCTCTGCACCTGCTGCTTGATCTCGTCGACTTGCGTTTGGGAGAGCATATTGTTGCGTACAATCGCTCTACGCCTCGCGTTCATCGCGTTTTGGTCAAGCCTCCCGACGAACTCTGGATACGCTTCCTCGAACATTGCGAGTATTCGAGGGCGACCGCTCATGTCCGTCTCCAAAGCAGTGCAGATGTAATAGGCGCGGATCACGAATTCATTCATTTCATGTGTCCACATGATCCGTCGCCTAGTAGTACCCACAAGTGTGGACGACTGTCGTCTGACAGTCGCAACACGCCTCGTAGGCGCAGCGTTTCGTTGGTGATGTCGATGGCTGCTGTTTCCGTGTGGCGGTAGCTCTTCGGGTTGAACCCGGCTGGTGGCCCGCTCTTGCACATCGCCCTCCAGCCGCTGGCCGCTCGCTCTTACGCCCGTTCCAGGACCAGCTCCAGTTCGGGGACCCTCCTCGGGCGATCGCATTCTGAGTATTCTTCGTGAACGTAGCTCCATTTTCTGGGTGTATCTCCTTTGCCCGGGAGACAGCGGGTTGGCAAGGCCTCCATGACCCGGGAGGCCTTCCCCGGGAGAGATATATATATATTTTTTTTTGGCAGACTTATCTCACTTCTTAACTAGGCGAACCTAGCCAGAATTTTCACCTGCCCCCGGGCTTCTGAATGCCAAAGGGGGACTAGGCTCTGCGGAATGCACGTATCTGCATGCTCGTGCTGTTTCAGTCCTGACCGAGAAATTGTCGGGCAATCGCGCAGGTGCTAAGGATGACCGACTTTTGGATGCCGGCCAATTCCTTCTCCATATTCAACACCTTTAGCGCTTCCAGAAGTGTCTTCGGGACAATTCCAGTTCCAGAGAGAACGACTGGAACAATTCTTGGGACCTCCCTTAGCCCCCACAGTTCCTTGAGCTCCACGGCCAATGGTCGGTACTTGCAGATTTTGCGACCGTGGGTCTCCTCCAGATTCTGGTTCAGTGGAATAGCGACATCGATGATGGTGACTTTGCGGTCGCTCTTGTCGTAAACCATTATATCTGGGCGGTTGTGGTGGATCGAGAGGTCGGTCAGAACAGTGCGATCCCAGTACAGCTTGAAACGGTCATTTTCCAGGACAGGTGCAGGCAGGTACCGGTAGCTTGGTACGTTGTCTTCCAGTAGAGCATATTGGAGCGCCAGTTGTCGATGAACAATACGGGCCACGTTGTTGTGGCGCTCGGTGTAGGCTGCGTTGGCCAAAACGGGACAGCCTCCCATAATGTGTTCTATGTTTTCACCTGGTTGATGGCACATCCGGCAAATGTCATCAACGTCTTGATGCCAGACGTACCGCCTGCAGTTTCTCGTCGGCATTATCCTGTCCTGGATGGCTATCATGTCGGCTTCTACTACTGAAGAGAGTTCACCACGCGTTAGCCACAGATTAGATGCGGCCTTGTCGACGTGTGGCCGATCCAGTTGATGGGGGTGGGCACCATGCACTGCCTTCTGCTTCCAAGCTGCAATCTTCTCCTCCACTGTCTGCAGATTGCAGTTGAGTTGGTACTCCGCTTGCGCCAAGTGCAGAGCGCTGTATCCTCTGTCGGCGGCGCAGACAGCCCGGTATAGCGCGTTTTGGTTGGCGCGTTCTGCGAAGTACTCGCGCAGTTGTCGTACCTGGGCAACACACAGTGCAGAAATGTCGACGATTCCAAGTCCCCCTTCTTTGCGTGGTAGTGAAACTCTCTCCAGTGCCGATTGAGGATGGTGCATTCCGGCCTCTTTGAATGCTTTCCTCATCCTCCTCTCAAGGTCCTCTAGGTCAGTTTTGCTCCATTTGACTACACCAAAACTGAAGGTCAGCAGGGGAACCGCGAATGTGTTGATCGCGCGTACCTTGTTCCCCGCGTTGAGGAAAGTCCTCAGGACACAGTTCACTCGACTCAAGAACTTGTCTCGCAGCTCCGTCTTGATGTCGGAGTGGCGAATCCCGGTGAGCTGTCGGAATCCAAGATATTTATAGGATTCGCCACGAACCATGTCTCTTATAAACTCGCCGTCATAGACCTCGTAGCCTCCGGATTCGGTAAGTTGTCCTTTCAGCAGGTGGACACAGCGACACTTGTCGAGGCCGAACTCCATACAGATGTCCCTGCTTATGTCTTCGACAACCCGGATAGCTACACCTAGACGCTGACGTGAATCAGCGTAGACCTTGAGATCGTCCATGTAAAAGGTATGGGTCACTTCTTCGTGGGCGCCGTCGCCATACCTTATTTTATAGCCATGACCGTTTCTATTGAGCGTCCTACTGAGGGGGTTCAGTGCCAGACAAAACCAAAGCGGGCTGAAAGAGTCGCCTTGGAATATCCCCCTCTTTATCTGCAGCGTTCTAGACTGCAACACATTTTCCCCATCACTAAGGTGCAGAGACGTGCTCCACTGCCTCATCGCATGCTGCAGGAACCTAACGACGACGGGATCAATTTTGTAGAGCTCCAATACCCGGACGAGAAACGAGTGAGGTATGGAGTCATAAGCCTTCCTGTAATCGATATAGGCCATGCTTAGGTTCCGCTGATTATAAACCGCCTGGCCGACTATGGTTGCGTCGATGATGGCCTGGTCTTTGCAGCCATGCGTATTTTTTCTGCATCCTTTCTGCTCTTCTGCGATGATATGGTGTTGTTCGCAGTGGGCAGAAACTTTGGCGGTTATGATGCTGCTTAATATCTTGTACAGACTCGATAGGCACGTTATCGGCCTGTACTTTGATGGGTTCAATGTGTTGCTGTCTTTCGGGAGGAGGAATGTGACGCCACGGGTGGCGAATTCAGGGAGGTTGTGTGGGTCACGTAGCACCTTGTTGAAGCACTCAGCTATCTTTTGATGTGCGACGGTCAGCTTCTTGTGCCAGAAGTTCTGAACACCATCGGGGCCCGGTGCTGCCCAGTTCCTCAGGTACCGCGAGGCTTCGCGGACATCGTTCTCTTCGACGATGATAGCTGGCATCTCTCCAATTTCACCACAACTCTCCTCCTCCCGTCTTAACCACATTTGCCCGTCGCGATGTTGTACTGGGGTCTCCCAAATACCAGCCCAGAAGTTCGTCACATCGCTAATATCTGGCAAACCTTCGCGGTAGTCGGGCTTCTCGTCGCTAATATGGTCGTAGAACGCTTTTTCGTTATCTCTGAACATCCGATTTTGTTCCTGGCGCTTTGCAGAGTCAGAGTAACGTTTCAGCCGTTTAGTTAGGACGCTCAATTGCTGTACCAGTGTGTCGAGTTTTTCCGTCAGCTGGTGAGCTCCCAGCTGGCGAAGTTCAGTAGGCCGCACGATCACAGCAACTTGGCGACATAATTTCGCCGATCTGCTGCCTCTTTTGTACGCCATCAGTCTTCCAATTGCGGCGCGCTTGTTTAGGATCCGTTGCTCCAATCTCCTTCGCCATGGAGGCTCACGCCTTTCACGGAGATGTTGGAGCAGTCCGCCTCTTGGCCTAATACGGTATCCTAAACTTTTGGCGGTCGCCACAGCAGCACAGTAAACTTTCAGTTGCAGCTCCTCCATGTTCTCAGCATCAACCAAGTGCAGCGGAAGAACGTGCTCGTTCATGAGCTTTACTGCACTTGTCAGCCTGCGGGAATGCTGCAACTTCGGGATCCTGGGGCGCGACAATGGGTCTGTGTCGCGGAACTGTGAGATCGCCTCGTCGTAGTGGAAGACCAGATCGCGTAGTAGTTGTTGATCTGGCTGTGGGTCTTCCGGCTCAGGGGGTTGTAGTACTGTGGCCTCCACTGGTGCTGATTCGCGTGCCCCACTCGCGAATGAATTGCTCAGCCGTACTGAACTTCGTCTCGACACATCGCTTGCTCTGTTGTTCCTGGAGCTTATTTCTCTCTGCACCTGCTGCTTGATCTCGTCGATTTGCGTTTGGGAGAGCATGTTGTTGCGTACTATCGCTCTACGCCTCGCGTTCATCGCGTTCTGATCAAGCCTCCCGACGAACTCTGGATACGCTTCCTCGAACATTGTTAGTATTCGAGGGCGACCGCTCATGTCCGTCTCCAAAGCAGTGCAGATGTAATAGGCGCGGATCACGAATTCATTCATTTCGTGTGTCCACATGATCCGGCGCCTAGTGGTACCCACAAGTGTGGACGACTGTCGTCTGGCAGTCGCAACACGTCTCGTAGGCGCAGCGTTTCTTGGGTGATGTCGATGGCTGCTGTTTCCGTGTGGCGGTAGCTCTTCGGGTTGAACCCGGCTGGTGGCCCGCTCTTGCACATCGCCCTCCAGCCGCTGGCCGCTCGCTCTTACGCCCGTTCCAGGACCAGCTCCAGTTCGGGGACCCTCCTCGGGTGATCGCATTCTAATTATTCTTCGTGATCGTAGCTCCATTTTATTGGGTGTATCTCCTTTGCCCGGGAGACAGCGGGTTGGCAAGGCCTCCATGACCCGGGAGGCCTTCCCCGGGAGAGATATAGCGCTCTGACTCGCTCGCACCCCCTCACTTAGCCACTTTCGACACCCGTTCTCGGAGCCAAGACCAGGTGTGTGTTTCCAGTTCACGCCCGATCTAAAAATGTCGTCATATGATCTTCGTGGAGGCGTGAGATAGGAACATTTGAGACCAACAGGTAGGCTCCTACCCTATGTTGATCCCCATTTGAGAACCATGAACCATTTTTTTTTTTTTTTTTTTTTTTTTTTTTTTTTTTTTTTTTTATTAAGAACTGCTTATATATATAATGATTTCAGGAGCTCACCCGCCTTGCTTTTCCATCCGGCACCTCTGCATGTGATGGCTGCTTCCTGTCTGACTTAGTTGATTTCCTTCTATGTTGACGAGGGGGTAACACTTAGCGATGCTGTGGTGAAGTAACGCTACTGCTGCAGGTGGTACCAGTACGATTGCAAGTACCAACGGAATCACTGTATTGCGGGAACGCCTCTTTAAATGGGAATGCCTTGCTGACCGTTGAGGCTACCCAGTGGTGTGTTTTAGCGTCATGCCCTCGCGCACCTGTTTTGCTGCTTTCAATATCGATTCGCTGATTCTGTCATGCGTCTCATTTATCAGCACTCACAAATCACAAATCACTCTCTTTGTTTTTTCACCAGCACCAGCTAAAATAATTTTTTTGTCTTTTTGTCTCGCGCTGGGCCCCGACGGCTCGGTGGTTCTGATGTAAGGATAGGTTTGTTCAGTTAATGACTCTTTAAGGATTAGAGCACTTGCAGTTCACGTAAACATCGATCGTGAATCAAACTTCTCAGCAGACAACGATGGCACAAACAAATGAGCTTCTCCAACCGACTCCGTGCAGGAATCATTTTCCTTCAACATGCTTTCCACTTTGCTGTATATGCTCGACAGCATGTCTTTATTGTTCAATCAATCCGGAACAAGCGATTCATTGTCGGAATTTTCTTCTTCTTTCACTACAATCTTTGACCAACGTCTATCACTCACTTTATTCTTTCGAGAGAAATAAATTTGTAGATCACTGTTTGCACCTTAATTTGCTTAATTGGTTTCTGTTCAGTCGCACAACAACACTTTCCGGCTCACCCTTAGTACCGCACAGATCACACTAGTCCCGGTCTCGGTCGCCATGTCGCAGGTCGCAGGATCGCCATGTGGACACCCAGTAGTTTCTTTCGGTTATATGAAAAGACTTTCACGTACGCGTTCATACTGAGTCCGCCCAACTGGGTCAGACTCCCTTTTATTCAATTCGTTTATTTCTTACAACTAGCTACAACCTAAATTCTATTATTATGCGTGGTCAGGCGAATTGTAGTAAAACACATAACACATGTGTCCGAAAAGATGTCAACCGGAATCGAAAGCATAAATAGGAAACGTTTGCGCATTTGCGCAAGCATGTGTTTGTCATTAAATTCACGCTAGCGAAGCTAGCGAAGAAGTGCAAAAGTAAACAAAGGAAGTTAATGGTCAGCGCGTCATATTATGCAATAAATAACCATCGGAACCTTGGCCTGAATTTACGACATGGTTCGCATGTTTATTTTGGTTGCACAGCGTGACGCACTTGCTAGAATTTTGTTGCCATAAGGGCATGTGTATCGGGTTGTAGGTGGTCCAGTGATCCTGTTACATATCCATACTCTTTCTCGAAATTAATTTGATTTTTGGGTACAATAGAGCCTTCTTTCCTTTTTAACTACAATAAAATTTATTTACAAATACATATTCATGATGAAAAATAAAAATATGTTTAATCACTTTTGTCTCAAATTCCGAACAACAAAAAAGGCAATTTTTTTTTTCTTTTAAGCTACTGGACCGATTCAGACGATCGATATGTCAAATTAAAGACAGACAGAAATCCATTTTTAGATTGTGTTTATCTGCGTTAATGAGGTATGAAATGAATTTTCGTGATTTTGTTTTCGGTTGTTAGTAATAAAATTAAGTGTTCGGATATTTTGGTTATTGTTTGAGGTGTATTTGAAAATGTATTTTCCATTTTTTGTGTACACTAATATTGATTATTACGCTGTTGACAGCTAGATGCGTAGAAGCTGTCTGAAAATCAGTACCTTGCTGCTGGTATCGGTTTTGAAGCAACGGGGTGTCACAGAACGAATTCCAATGAACATTTGGAACTTTAGGGCAATACCTAAAGCGTTACATAAGTGTTTTTGGAAATTCAAAAAAAAATGACAAAATGGCGGTGTTCAAGGGTTCAAAATGAGTTTTTTTTTTTTGAAAAATCGCTGTTTAGAAGCTCATATAGAATTCGAATTAATGAGATATTGAAAAACGGCTAAGTAACGCTTTAGATAATTTAAAAATGAATGATTTTTTTTTTTATCCAAAATATATATTTTATTAAGGCTCATATGGCGTCAGCCTAACGGGGCCGGGAGTTCAATATGTTGACAATGTTTGCTTAGACTATGTTAGTAATATGTAACCGATTACTCGCGGTTGACTCGAGGTTAGTATTACAAGTGTTCTCATAATTGGTATGTCGCAGTCTTCGATGCTCTGTACGTGTGCCCGACACGGGATACTTCCTATTGGGATGCAGCTGACCATTAATCAGCAACGCCCCCCTAGTTTGTACCCCATATCTAGCGTGGTGCGTCTTTCTCGACTCGAGGAATCCAGGATAGAATGGCGGCGCAATCATCAGCTCGTGTAGAGTTGTTGCAAAATGAATGATGTTTATAAAAAGTTTCAGTCAATTCTGTCGAGTGGATCCTGAGATTTCGATACCACCATCTGAAAAACATGGTTTCGAGAAAAACGCGTTTGAAAATTCGTACAGCAATACTATATCCCTTGAGGTGACCTCATACTTTTTGCTGTACTTTTCCAACGAAATCAAATATCGAAAAACCTCTTAGGACAACATTCAAGAGGGCATAAGCTTCCCAAAAGTACAAAAATAAAAAAAAAATCGATTTTTTTTTCGTGAATTTCACAAAAAAAATATACAGCTATCTCACGACAAATTTATAGTCTGGGTAAAAAAAATAGTTTTATTGAGTTTATATAGTCATAATAAAATTAGTTTATTGAGGCAGAAATTTTGCAAAATGAATGTGTCCGGCATCTTTGAAAAAATAAGATTCAGTCGAGAAAGACGGACACTTGGCGGGAAAGATTGACACTAACTGAAAATTCCAGTTTATGTACTCAATAAGTTTTGGAGGTCTTCAAATAGGCCTTACAAATGATCGAACAACAAGGCAAGCCTAAAATCATCTAGAAGGGCTTGTAATTTTTCTCATTTTTTTCGGAATGACAAATTCGGATTACGTATTAAAAACTGTTCTGCTGATTCGCCCATGATATCTGGCTGCACTTGCAAACGTAGTTAGTGTGCATATGTTGCAAAAAGAAGAAGGAGATAATCTAATTGTTTCAAAACAAAATTCCTTTCCCTTCGGTGGAATGTCCGTCTTACCCGATTTGATTAGTTTTTTTTTATAAATATTTCTGGAGTAAAAATGAGAAATCTTCACCGCTGATTCGATAAACTGGTAGAGTGATGTGATGGTAAAATACTCATGTAACGAAAAATATCCCAAAAAATTACTCGATAACAATGAGAACGTTATTTTCTGCAGACGAAAATATATATCAAGCTACTCTTTGTAGATTACTTTTTTGTTCTTTATTTACAATTTTAACAGAAGGGGCACACGAGGGTGACAATGCATGTATGGAAAAAAATCATCATCGAATTTCAAATACCGACCATGTACATTTCGTTTATTGGCCCAAAAAAATAACTTGTGCAAAGTTTCAGCTTAATCGGACATGATTTAGGGGTGCCTCAAAGCGCTAAAAGTTTTGATTTTTTGATTCTCGAAAATCTTCCAATGGTGGAGTAAAGAAAATTTGGAATATCGAAAACAAAATTTCGATGCCAAATGACTTAAAAATGCACGAAACGTCGAGATCTGGTGTTATCTCGAAAAAAAATTTTGGCCGAAAATCGACCTTTTGGGTCTTAGCCTGAGAGGCAATGAAGGTATGGAAAAAAATAATTATCGAATTTAAAGAACCGACCATGTACATTTTGTTTATAGGCCCAAAAAAAAATTACCCATGTGGAATTTGTCCATGAAATGTAGAAAAGGTTTGCTTCTAACACCTTACCATCAAATGTACCAATGACAGGAATCGGAATAACCAATGCAAGATCAATCAATCGATCGTGAACACTACCCATGTGGCACAAGAAAAACCTCTGTACTAACAGTTACAATCGAATAGAGAGGTTATTTTTATTTTGATAGCTTGTAACCTGATTTCCAGGCTCCTTGGCGACAGATTGAGGAAGTCCGTCGATTGACATATAAATACATCACACTTACACAACAGAACAACAGAACAGAACATACCTTGGCTGGGGCAAGCTGGGAAGAGAATCAGTAGTGGTCAGTGGGTATAATTTCATCTTCTCTACTCTCTCTAGAGAACTGGAACCCAAGAAGGAAGCTGGTCACTCAATTTCGAGGATATAAAAGGAGCCAGTGTAGAAAGACGAGGCCTCTTATTTGCTGGATCAAAATTTGAAAACCGGCATTCTACGCGCGCACCCAATGGCTGAGTAGACCAGCTAACATCAGCCTTCTTCCATCCTGGCCACGTTCCGTTCCGTTCATCGAAAAGAGGACCACATACCCAGCCCAGCCCGATTGGAGACACACTACACAGACATACATACACTGATACACTTTACATGAATTTCAAATAAATATTGTAAGTACATTTAAAACCCTTGTCATCATTTGTATGGTATCGCACAGCTTTCCCTTTTGTGTGGAGTGACGTAGGAAATCATCAACGGTTCCCTAGACTTCGGACCTGGACGTCGTCTCGTAGAGGGCACCTGGGTCGAGAGACCAGGTTCTTCGCGACGCCCGAACAATTTATAAATTGTTTTTGTCTCCATCTCATGCGCTTCCGGGCAAGGAGGTGACAAGCTACATAATGGTTTTTTATCGCCCTGTAGAAGAGCTGGCGCATCTAATGTTTTGAAAAAATATCAAAGAAAAGTCCAAACATCTAATGCTGTTGTCTCAACCAGTGCAGCAATATTTCCATGAACTTAACGTTAGACGGAAGCGGCATTCGTATTTCTACTGAAATAGTAAATGAACAATTTTTGGTTAATTTAATGAGTTGGTTCTTCTAGGTAATGAATGGAAATACTGAATCAGCAAACGAAGAAGTGTATCTAGCATGCAAATGCCAAACTGGTTAGTGGTTAACGTATACCTCTTACGTCAAAAGACACGAGTTCAATCATAACTCCCGACATTCTACCTTCGGAATGGAAGTGAAGCCGTGGTCCGAGTGACGAACCAGCCAAGCAGTTGAAAATTTCTATAATACAGCAAAAAAACAGTAATCCTTTTTCCGATGTGCTTCTTCAATGTGGAGAACAAGAAGTTGATAACAAGCGAAAAAATCAAGAACATGTTTCTGCTGCAGCTACGTGTCCCAAAAAATTAAAATGATAAAGAATTGATAAAAATGAATGGTAAAGAAATAACCACGTGGTATGTCACGGCACCTTCAAGGTATCAAGCAATAGAGGTCCAATTCGATCTGGCAGAGTCTCTCGAATATGGCAATATTCCCAAAATTGACCTCGTCTGGATACTGAATCGAATTATTTTACTCTCCTGTAGCTTCAAGTACAGTGATTTCAGCTGGTGAAAAATATTCGCAAAGTTTGCATGAAACGTTTATATCAAAATCATCATTACGCTTATTTTTCAGTAAATTTTCGAAAGAAAAATCGTTTTCTAGAACATCCCGTCCTCGTCCTTCGATTTAGAAACTAGGTATGGGCAAAATCGCATCGAAATTCATTCAACAACAACTCATCCACAGATTAAACTCACCCTTCTATTCTCCGTTTATGCCTCACTTTTTAAGACAGAAAACATTCCCCTATCATCTTTGCAAAGAGTTAAACGAAAAAATACTGTATCGATTCCGCTCATAATTTTTTTATTAAATTCGTTTATTTTTACAGGCTCAGTTACATAAGTTTAAAGGAGCCGAATTTTTAATTATATTTTTATTACCATACATAAACATTTTATTAAATCTAAGGTAAGTAATGTAGAAAACCGATTACTCGCGGTCTACTCGAGTTAAGAAGGTTGACATATTTTTCAGGAATAGGATGTGATATAAGGAAATTGTTACAATAATGATAATCTCACACACTCAATTCTTAAATCTATTCGTATATCTATTGTGTATTTACATTTCAACTTATTCTACTGTTTGTAGCAAGGGGACCAATTGCATTCCGCTCATCTATTCTCAGAGAATTTTGCATTCTCTCATTTGCCTCTCGGAATGACGTTTATATCTCATTTATTTATTTATTAGGCTCATTAGCATTTTAGCTGTAACAGAGCCGGGTTTTAATCGTGTACATGTACATATGTTTATGTTTCTATAAATTGTAAATTATACAGTAGTTAGTAGTAGCCATTTAGGCGTTAAGTATTCTGTTCCTTTACATTATGGTAAATCACACAGTAGTAGCCATTTAGGCGTAAGGGTATTCTATCTGTTCTTCCATTGTTCAGCAGACCGGACAGCGAAGACAGTTGATATTGATCATTGTTGAGTTATTTATAGAACAGCAGTCCGATGTGTCTTGCAGAGCAGAGCATTGTATGGATGAATCGATCTTATTTCGACCGTGGATCGATTTCCATCGCTGATGATGGTTGCGTGGACGTAGTTATTCTATAACAACACAAAGATGGTCAATTGAGGGCCCTGAGTTTGAACTCACGATCGATCGCTTGGTAAGCGAACGCGTAACCAAGTGGCTACGAAGACCCCCCCTCGGAATGACGTTAGATGCTGATAGAATCAAAATGAAAACTTTTGCTTGAGCTAGCGAGTGTCTCTGTAAATTCATTCGTTTTTCACTCAATGGGCAATCATTGAGCCTCGATCGCGGCAGTAAAATATAGGTAGATACACCCATACCTCGCTATACGGGCTCTCTTTATACGGCTTTTCGTTGAACAAGCTTGGAACCGATCCGATAGAGTTTCTATGAATTTGTATTGGAATAATTGATTCACTATACGGCTTTTTTTTATTAACGGCCCAGGAACGTATCTAGGCCGTAAAGCGAGGTATGGGTGTAGTTGGAATCGAGTTGTTTCCTGTGCACTATTGCAATGACATTTTTTTGTTTCTAGTATGAAACGATTTAAGCCAACGCAAAAGACCATATTAACGCAAGTTATTGATGAGCGGGAAGGTGGATTCATGTGCACTTGAATGCTGACAAGGAAGAGTACAAGGGAAAATAAAATCATACATACACGCAGATTCAGTATATTTTGACTCACTCGTTATTTTGTTTCGTGTGATCCTTCCTAAGGAGTATTCATTCATTGAATGTTGTTTTCCACTCTTTGTTTTGTTATGTTCACTCTCAGTTCCGAATGAAGATGGTCGGAGAATGAAAAATGATTCATCGTGCTTTTAATAAAACCGATTTAGCGCTTTTCTCTAAGTTGCATTAGGGTGACCATGAAAAAACGGGTATTTTTTGCATTTACCTTTTTATTTCAAATTCTACATCTAAACTGCTCTTGGGCGACTTTTAGAGCTTATCAAGACCAACATTTTGCGATGCAGAACGAGTCAGTATCTTAATCATACTCATGATTTCAATTTTTATTTACTGAAACACAAAAAATAACATAGTTTCTAAAATCACACATCATGTAGAGTGGAATATGCTCTTACAAATGCCGCCAATAAACTTTGTTTATGTTTTCCCCAGAAAGAATGAGAAACAATTGAAGAGAGCGTATTTTTTGGGAAGAAATATCAATTACTTCGAATGAAGTTGAGATATTGACAAGTTCTGCATCGCAAAATGATTGTATTATTAAACTCTAATAGTCTTTTGAAGGCAGTTTGCATGTATAATTTGAAATATAAAAGTTAGAGCAAAAAAAAAAACAGTTTTTTCATGGTGTCCCTAACGCAAAAGCGCTGTATCGGTTATTTCAAGAGATAGAGAAAAACTTTGTTCCACAAAGATGTCTTAAATAACTGGAGTTACAACATTGTCGAACTATGTTCACATCTATCTACAAAGATAAGAAAGTTAGATTTTTTAATTCATCGACAATGGTGGTCACCCTTTTATTTTTGATAAGATAAAAATTAGCGATTTTGATAACAAAATTATATGTCACTTTGTCGAGGACAGTTTTGGTCTAGAGAATAACTGTCGAGCTCCAAATGCAAATTTCCACTTAAATGCACCTCCTGGACCATTGTGTAATGGTTTTAAAAGGAAGTGTTTTCATGAGTTTTTCTATCTTGTATTAGAAGTAATTTTGGTTATTCGTCATAATTCATAGAAAAATACCAAATTTGAAAACCTTTCAATATTTTTTCTTCAATAAACATTTTTTTAGGTTCTGTGCTCTACAGAACACTTTGAGTCATTATTCGATTGGTTTAATTATTTCAGAAATATTGTACATTGTACCTTGAAAAAACTTGAAATTTGAATATAAGATGTATTTTTTTTTTATTTTAAAAAGCGTATTTTTTTCTTCAACGAGCATTTTTTTGTGAAACCTAGTCATTTATTTACTAATTTTCTCAGACTTCATTGTACTAGCAAGAACGGTTTTCAAATTACAATTTTTTAAAAACATTCATAAGTTAAAACAGAATGGAAGAATTAGGCATAAATCAAAATGGTCAATAGACATGCATAATGTGTAATAATCTCTACCGTTTTCAAAATTTCCATTCGCTTGAAAAGCGTCAGTTTGAGTTGTTTGCTCGGATAATTGCTTTATTGCTTGAGTTATTGACGAATAATTGACAAATAATAAGAAATAAATATATTCAGAGAAAAAAGAAAACAAATAATGCGAAAGTATATCGTTCTGCAAATAACGTAATAATAATCATGTCTTTTTTCGTAAAAGCATTTAAATTCATCCTGAAACATTGTATGTATTGCAGCCAAACATTCTTATCAACATGTTCACTGCCATCGAAACTAGCATGACATTTTCTTCCGTTCAATTGAGTGTCCATAATGACACACTTTACGAAACATTAGCTATTCCCGGTCCATCTTGAAATGAAACCGCAAAATAGTGAAACGGAAACCGCAAATCTGCAACAATCAGAAGCACTCACTCTTTGATGTCTCACAGCCTTTCAAACTCCCCCACACATCCAGCCATGTTCATTAATGTCGCTGTGCCACTCATTGGTCCAGGCTGTCATATCTATAAATCAAATCGTGGGGGAATCCTCGTTCGCCGAACGACGGCTCGGGGATCGTACGATTTATGTCGGCGTCAGTCTGCCAAGGACTGAATGGAAGCCGCAGTTTATAAAACTACCTTTCATAATAATAATAATCATGGAACGCACGCTATATTCACGGAAGAGGATCGATGGAGAAAAGTGGAAGTAGGGAATCCTTATTTCATACTTTTTCTGAATAGCCACGACAAGGGGAGATTTTTGCGGTTTGATAAACGATAATCGTCTTGCAAATTGTTACGTAAATTTTTGAGTGATTTTTTTTGCTTGAGTGTCTGTGCGTCGACAGATGAGCAGAACTCACGGTCCATGGTAGATGGAGATGAGATTGCGGCATCGCGATTATTCTTATTGTCCTCCGATCAGCCGCATAAATCTAAGGGAGGGAACGGTAGATTAACTACGAATGATTAGCTTCGCTGCACCAAATTCCAAAACGGTAACCAGGGAGTGGCTTCACCCCTCGCTCGCTATGTTTGCAACATGTTACAACAACATAATGGAACCAACATCTGTCAACCCAATTTCAGGCTGTCCCCTTTCGCGAACGATGTTTTTATCCTCACGGGGATAGAATTTTTCGGAGCGAAACTCTACCTCGGGGAATCACTGTAATGAAATTTTGACACGCTAAATTGGCCAGGAAGAAGTCAAACTGAACATTTATTTCCAGCGTCACAGGGTGGTTAATTTGAAAAAATACGACTGCAAGTGATCAGGGTTCCTAACTTACGATACCTATTTGGAGCCGCCGTTGAACTTCGGAGAATTTAGTAAATCATTGCTTGAAACCCCTGCTAAATCCAGCAGGTGTGCGTTGATAGTCCATAAATCAAGCCAACTGGAAGAAGCAAAAAGAAACGCTTTTACCGCATTGTTTACGTTATGCCACTCGCCTATTGCTAAAATTACCTTATTTCATCCCCCAACGGATTCGTAAAAACATTCAAAGTAGCAATAAAGCAACATCACTTATTGCAAATGATGTGTTTTGTTGGTCGATTTGATTACGGGGTTTCTACGGCTTTCGTACGTCAGCTGCAAGGTGGGGGAGGAGAAAGCAGAAATTGAAACAAAAATCATAGTGCTGTTATAACCCTCGGTTGTAGCGCCATTATGTTCGCACAACGTGGAAAAGTGGAAGATTTCCGAAGGGGGAAGCAAGTTAATTGGTGTAATTGAGTTAAAAATCAATCATCACTTCTGACGGGGAGGGGACGGTTCTTGAATAATGCTTTGTTATGACGTCGCTGAAGTGTGGGTATATTCTCATATCGTTCACAACTTTTAATTAAATATTAATCCATGGCTGTGATTGTTAGTCGGCGAAGAGCTACGAAAGACAGGCTGGAAAGCATACATTTTTTTCAAAATTGTACTTTTAAAAGATTGTTCCATCAGAAATTTGAACATTTTGAGTTTATTACCTGTGTAAAAAGTTTCACCATGAATGCGAAATATTGCCCGCGCATATTTGACTACAGGTGAAGTCCAAGGAACTGTACCGAACCACCACCAGCTTTATCAAATCATGATTTTATGAATATTACGCGGATCTACCCCGCCAATATTACCATCACTCGTTGTGGGGCCCGCTGTAACTGTTGCAATGAAAATGCATAGCAAATTCATGCCCTAAGTGGAAAAGCATACAATGGTTCCTAACGTGCTAACATGTCGCTCAAATATTTCTACCGGGTAACACCTATGCACCAGCGTTGGATCGCAACACCAACGTGGAACGGGATAGACTCCGCAACTGTAATAAATGTACGAATGTCTTGGTACAATCCAATCGCCCTAAAAGGGATTTGTTGGACTCTAGAATTGAAAACAATGAATTGTTAACTTGAGGATCAACATAGCGTACCAGTGAATCAATTATTACACTTGAAAATGAAATACTGTTGACATTTGATTGATTAATATTTGATGAATTGATTAATACATTTCTGTTTGCAGATCTGAAGAGAACGCTGGCAAGAAATTCAAGACCGATGATGAAGTGATTACCGAAACTGAGGCCTATTTTGAGGAAAAATCGAAAGAGTACTATAAAAATTGTATCGAAAAGTTGCAAAATCGCTATAGTCGCTGTATTGCCCTCGAAGGCAATCATGTTGAATAATAAAATAGAATTTTGAAATTTGATATTTCAAAACAAAACAAGTTTTACTGTGTATCCTAGTTTTGGAGAGTTATGATTTCTCAATTCCTTATCTCTTTCTTTTGGCATCTTCTTCTCCTTCTTGGTGTTTAATTCAAACTTTGTACTCAAACGTTCCATCGACGGGAATGGTTGATGATGATGATGATGGTGATGTCTCGAAATGAACTTTGAACTTCTTCAGTTATTCTCATGTAGCCTTGAAACAGAACAATTTGGGAAACTAAACCTGAAATCTCATCTCCCGGCCAGGGTTGCCATAATTAAATCAGTATTTTGACATAGGACTATGTCTTTGATTTCTATATAGGGGGTCACTCTACGAAAAATGTAACAATTTATTAAGAGTTTTTCAACGCATATTACTCAAAATGGTTATTGCGACATATGTTGTGTTATATATCATTAGACAGGAAATTTATCCAATTTGTTGCTTGAAACATGAACGGTGAATATAGTAAAAAAAAAGTTCACAATTTGACGGTTTGATTGGGTATGTTTTCTTCCGATTGCACTATCCACTTGCTTCCTCCCCGACGCAACGAGCATTCTTTTGGCTAAACTCGGGCATTAGTTCATAATGTGAGTTGATGCGTAAAATGAATTATTCTCCATTTACCGATAATAGGCATTAATTTTATATTATATTGTATGTCGTCCAATCAATTTGTGCTCAATTCATGTTTTTATCGTGTAGGTCTCACTACTAACAATTTGTGTGATTGTGGTCCAGGATGTCATAATATCGAGTATGTTGTTTGGTTATGTAAAAATGCAATGAATGAATTTAAATGGCTGCTGATTTAGAAGATCGAAAGGGTATACCCACGTAAATCAGATTATGATAGCTTGAGTAGTCGCGATCTTACCGGGCTATGAAGTTATTACAATCAATGTTCCGGACAACGTGGTAACGAAGGAGATAATGCTATTTTTATCTATAATATATATTTTTGTATTCATAGAATGATTTGACTCAGGCTTGTATTTATGTAGGTCTTAACTATTTAGTCTTGTGTTTAAAAATGATACATGATACCTCTTTTATCTTCTTCTGCATTGCTTTATTGTATAAACAGAAGAATAGGGTGGTAATGGCTTTAATGGTATTTTTGTGTACTTTTATGAACAGAATGCGGTAACGAATTCTACCACGTTATGTCATTTAACCCATTTAAAAGATACAAGGACATATAGGAAACGGTTTTTCCAGGGCATCCATTTGATGTACCAAAAGAGAAAAAAAATACAGATTTTAAACAATGAAAAACTCAATTTAAATGTAATTACTACACACAATCACAGTCCTATGTCAAGATCCCGTCCGTGCCCCTAGGCTCAAACCCATCAACTTTTTCGTCTGAAAATCATTCATCTTAGTTATTTTCCAGTGAATCTGTATTGAAATCAGAATTAAATTTATAGGTCCAATTTTAAGGCACAATCTTAGCATAATTGATTGGCGTAGTTATTATTGATTTGACGTTTTTTATGGTATTTATGTATCGTCAGCAAGCATGTGCACTGTAACAAAAATACAATGCTTCATTGAAGTGTAATAGAAGTTTACACTTCTGCCAAAATATGATTGTTACATTGCGCAACGTGTAAAGCAGGGTAGCAGCGAAAATGTTCGTATCAAATTTTAAAAACCGATCATGTCTCATGTTTGTTTATTAGCCCAAAAAATTACCTGTGCAAAGTTTCAGCTCAATCGGACATGATTTAGGGGTGCCTTAAAGCGCTTTAAATTTTTATTTTTTCAATCTAGAAAATCTTCCAAGGGGAGAGTAAATGGATTTTTTTCGATGCCAAATGACTTAAAAATGCATAAAACGTCGAGATCTGGTGTCATCTTGGCCGAAAATCGACCTTCTGGGAGCCGGAGTGCCACTGAAGGTATGGAAAAAAAATAATCATCGAGTTTAAAGAACCGACCATGTACATTTTGTTTATTGGCACAAAAAAAAGGCCCAGAAGGTCGATTTTCAAGATGATACCAGATCTCGACGTTTTATGCATTTTTAAGTCATTCGGCATTGAATTTTTTTTTCGACTTTCCATATTTTCTTTTACTTTCATTTTGGAAGATTTTCGAGGATAAAAATCAAAACTTTGAGCGCTTTGATCATGTTCGATTGTTCGATTGAGCTGAAACTTTGCACAAGTCATTTTTTGTGCCATTAAACAAAATGTACATGGTCGGTTCTTTAAACTCGATGATTATTTTTTTTCCATACCTTCAGTGGCACTCCGGCTCCCAGAAGGTCGATTTTCGGCCAAGATGACACCAGATCTCGACGTTTTATGCATTTTTAAGTTATTTGGCATCGAAAAAAATCCATTTACTCTCCCCTTGGAAGATTTTCTAGATTGAAAAAATAAAAATTTAAAGCGCTTTAAGGCACCCCTAAATCGATAATTTTTTTTCCATGCAATGGCAATGACCCTAGTGTATACCCTATAATATATATCTCTATTTAATTTCTATATTTTTGACATACACAAAAATGTTGTGCTTGTAATGAATTGAAAAGTAGTTAAATAAAGTAATAATTCAAATCTGATTAACTGTCAACGCATGGAAAAAGAACATCATGGACAGACTGGTTCTAATAGTTTTTGTTCATTCTGAATGACATTCATCCGTTTGACGATTTATTGCGGCAGTTGGTCCTTGAGTTATTCGTCTGCTCTCGTCCAGTTCACAGTTTCAGTTCGTTGATCCCCGCATCGCCAACGTTTTCATGGTTCCCAAGTCGGTAGTCTTTTTAATAATGATTGAAAAGCCCTAGTTTTTATTTTGTCTTTTAGCTTCTCGCGATGATTTGATGCATTTGCCCCATTCGAGAAAGAAGCAGCCTCCGTTCGGTCTCATCTTATAATTGGCAAAACTTTGGAATCAAGATTGAGTGTTTTAAGAACATTAATCAGCTTATCGACATGCCCGAATGGGATGTCGTGTTTCTCCGCTCAACAAGAAATATTCAATTCCATTTCATATAGTTTGTTCCTAAGATTCTACAAGTGTAAGAAATCGAAAGAATTAGGCAATTCAAATATAATTTCGTAAACGATCGAGAGAAGGACCGAAGGAAAACATTAGGGAAAAGTAGGTAAAGACGGACACTGCGGGTAAGATGGACACTTGTAATATTTCATTAACTAATTTTTTTTGAAATATTTTAGTTATGCAAATACTTTCAATAAAGCGTATCAATACTTTCGAGACACACTGTTGATTTCCAGCTAGCGAACTGTCAAGCTTGTAAACAAAACAAAAATTATCTTCGCGGGTGCACCATTCGATGTAATTTTTACTCCGTAGAAAATAGCGAAAAGTTCGTGATTTTTGTTTTTTACGTGTTCCTCCAACGGGTAAGTGTTTATTTAGTCCATCATTAACTATCCAGTGATAAATCAGAGGTTTTTCAACGCTTATAGGAAGAGCTACGGTCATTCGAAAAAAAAGCTGCCAGTTCGGGCAAGACGGACACTAGTATTTTCCTAGGGTATTTAACAAAACTTTTTGGTTTTACTATAAAGATGCCTACAAATTACAAGCGCAAGAGTAACCGGCAGTCAAGGACCGCTCAGCAGTTGGAACAAGCCATTAAGGCTGTAAGAAGTGGATCGCCGGTGAAGACAGCAGCAAGAAGTTACGCAATTCCAAGATCCACACTGATTCACCACCTCACAAGTCCAACTGTATCAACTCGGCTAGGACCTCTTGATTCCGTATTCAATTCTCAACAAGAAGAGGAACTGGTACAACATATGTTGCCAAATCCCACATTGTCGTTCCGTAAACCTGAAGCTACCTCTGCCGCCCGAGCCAGAGGCTTCAATAAGCCAGCAGTATCTGCGTTTTACGATTTGCTGGAAGAAGCGCTGAAAGATCCCAAATTGACGCCAGATCGTGTTTTGAACGCCGATGAGACTAGTGTTTGTACCATTAGTATTTGTTTTGGCATTGTAGTTGGTTTAAAAATCAGTTTAATTTTTTATTCATACTTTCTTACAGGTTCCTCCGAAGAAGTCTAAGGTAGCGGCATTGAAAGGCAAAAAACAGGTTGGTGGTATTACATCTGCGGAACGCGGAGAAACAGCTACGGCAGTAATGTGCATGTCCGCAACCGGACAGCACTATCCGCCGTTCTTCATTTTTCTTCGCATGCGAATGCACGAAGTTTTGAAGAAAGGGGCATCACGTGGAAGCAAATTTGCCTGTAATGCATCGGGTTACATGACGGTCGAAATATTCAATGAGTGGTTCGATCACTTTTTGGAGCATGTAAAACCTTCTGAGAACAGTCCTGCCTTGCTCATAATTGATGGCCTGCCTTGCTCATAATTGATGGCCACTCGTCGCACACGAAGAACCTAGCTTTTACCGAGAAAGCTAGAGCTAACTTTGTTAAGGTTCTAGTTTTACCACCTCACACTAGCAACAAACTTCAACCGCTTGATGTATCCTTTATGGCACCTTTCAAGACGTACTACGCACAGGAAGTAGAGCGTTTCCTACAACAGAATCCAGGTAAAGTCATCAGCCAATATGACGTTGCCGAGCTCATGAAACCTACATTCTTCAAGGCGGCCACTACGGAAATTGCTGAGAGTGGGTTCGAAAAAACAGGAATTTGGCCATTTGAACGCAATATTTTTTCCGATGATGACTTTGCCCCGGCCACGGTGACTGATCAATCCGATCCTGAGATTCTTCGTGAAGAAGACATCCCGAAGACATCATGGCTGATTTCGCAGAACCGGACAGCATCTCAACGGCCAATAACCCGGTGTTCATACTTCCGTTACCGAAAATGGTCACCCCGAGAGTCACGAAGAGAAAACGCCAAGCAGAAAAGGCAGATGACATAACGTCTGCTCAATACGCTGACACTTTGAAGAAGGCGAAAGCATCGAAAGACATTAAATCCATCAAAAAAGAACAAAAACAACGCTCTTCGAAGAAGCCTAAGCAAAATCAGGGCAAAGGGGACACCTCATCTGATAATCTATGCGAGAAATGCGGAAGCCAGTTTTCTGATTCAGATTTCGGGACAGGTTGGACAATATGCTTACAATGCCTTTCATGGTTCCACGCTGAATGCTTTACTTCTGCTGCAACTATTTGTCAGAACTGCTCTTGATTCTTCTTTTTTTCTTATTTTTTTATTCCCACTGAAAATTGAACTAATTTAAATACTCAAATGAACTTAAACCAGCGATGAATTGTTTTTAATGCTTTATAAATAAACTTTCGTTTTGAAATATTTTTAAGTGTATCATTAAACTTTACAAATGAATTATCGTCTTCTTAGGAGGTCATTTAAAATATGCGTGGACAGGTTGATGGCTATTTCAGATCCTTTTCCTTCCTTTGCGAGGACAATGGCCCGCAAAAATCCAGAAATTTTTGCATGTAGTGTATGTATTTGACCTCTTCTGTCGTTCCCTTCCAAGGATGAAACTGTCCACGAACAACATGAGTAGCCTTTCGAATCGTAGCGTAATTTAAGAACACTCTCCAATGCTGAAAACACTAAAATACGTACAAAAACTACAACTTTTCCGTAAGTGTCCATCTTTCCCACCTCAGTGTCCGTCTTACCCATTCCAGATGTCCGTCATTCCCGACCATGTGAAGAAATAGTATTTCGATGCATTTTTTTCAATGACCCAGAATACATCAATGTTGGAATAAATTTACTAGTATCAACGGTAATTATGATAGAAAAGGACCTGAAGTTTCAATTTGTACAACAACTGCGATCATGAAAGATATATATGTGTAAAAATTGAGATTACACCTTAGGGTGTCCGTCTTTACCTACTTTCCCCTACACGATAAAACGCGAGTCGAGTGTACGATCCTAAAATAACAACCTATAGGGATCGGGTGCAATGAAACCCAGTGCAATAAAATAACGAAAAGGAAAGCGACCAAAAAGATCGCACACATCTCCTATCGCGCTTAGCCCTTAGAATTTATGAGTGAAAGATAAGCTTTAGCCAGGAGTTGCATGTCAAATACAGATAAGCGATAAGTGAAGGACTTTCATGCAAAGGAGCAAGAACGTTTATAGTTTTCTCTTTCCTTTACACATTAGATTTGAATTTATAGGATAAGATAAAATTTATAGGATAGGATAAAAATTGTATAAAAACCCAAGGTTCTCTGAATAAAGTAAGTAGTCATTGGAATCGTGTCGTACGATTAAATCCGAAACTTCCTATTGAATCGACTGACGAGAGTTCTTCAGATTCAAGTTTTCCAACGTCCGCAGCAACTGTTGTATAATTTGCGCTCGGAGTTCGTGAAGATCTTGTACTCGTTGATCCTTGGTAGATTGATTCTGCTCCCGTTCGTTGCTCGTTCCGTAGGGAATTAGTGCGAAGGCAGTCAATTCAGTTTGTTCCAGGATCAAGGGCATTCACTAGACACTTTTTCTTACTTCAACCCAGTAAAGTGCCAATCCTGATTCGCAAGGTTGATTCCTTCGCATCAACCGAGTTTGCGTATTGGACATCTTTTACAACTACTTGTTATAATCACCAATCCGATCGGCTGCTTGATTTGTGTCAATGCTCTTTCCAAACATGGAGTAGACCGATATTTTTCAGAAAGTAGAACATCACATATCACATCACATAGTACATATCAATGTAACAAATAGATGGTTTCCATTCAGACCGATTCAAATGTTATATAAATGGAATAGCTGAGGTAGGGAAATATTTCTAACATACAATCATAACTAATATTAGACCGTTTAAAAAAAATTATAGGAGGTTGTGTCCAAGATACGACTGCAATGTTGACGTAGAACTACGCTGTTATATTATAAAAGTCGCTTGTTTAAACCTTCGAATATTATTCTATAATGCTGTGAAATTTTAGAAACAACTGCTTAGTAGAATAATCTCTGAAATGATTTTTTATTGTAGAATCAGTTGACGATAATTGACTGATGATTCATTCTTGCCTTCGCAGAACAATACACTAGCTGATCGTATGTCGCAATTTATTTCATGACAATGCATTGAAAATTTACCTCGAACGCTATTCCGGTGGCCTTTTTCGAAATTGACATAGACTCGGTTACAGTCGATTATATCAATATATCTTTGGCACTGCGACGAAACAACAACAATGACAACACTTGCAAGTATCAAATATCATGCTACATGTTTTTAGTATTGCCTCAGTGGAATTGCACCTTCAGGCATCGTTCGTACAACGTAAACCAAGCGCCAAACAAGCGTTCGCCATAGCATGCATACAGAGTCATACATTGGTGGCTTGAAACTACTAGGAATATAAACACTTCTCATCATTTTGCGCTCAAAAGAAACACTCCTGTTTATATTACTTGCCTCGAAAAAAAAGTTGCATTGCTTTCTCATGCTCGAGATAAGCGCAGCTGTCACCCTTAATGGAGGAAGTTTTGCTACTGGCAAGCGAAACCTAATCACATACAAAATTCCAGAACGAAATTCACTTTCTTGGTGATTAAACAAGCCAAATAAACTTTTTTTAATATCAATAACCTCGAAAACAGTAGCATTGCTTCATTATGATCAAGACTAGTGCAAATTCAATCCTAGTTGAAGGCAGATTTGCGACTGACACGCGAACCCAAATAACTTATAACATTCCAGTACGACATTCATGATGCTTGGTATTCCCCAAATGATTTTTGGTGCACAACCTTAACGCCTGCTTCGCCATAACGTCAGTTTAATGCATTCATGCAATGTCAAAAACACCAACGAAGCCCTTATGATGGCGGAAACAAACAATGTTAACTACTTGGAAAAAGACTGAATTATGCCACACAGCTTGTACTCTGCTGTAACACCCATCGATACGAATTCGCTGATGAGTTTGTCAAGAGCAACCGCCTTCACCACCAGCGGGGAGAGCTGGTTGCTGCCTGGGTAACGGCGTTTACATTTTCGACCGACGCGCCGAAGTCGCCTACTTCGCTGTTGTTCGATGCGAAGGCTCGGTTCAGTGCGAGCGCTTTTCACTGCACCAACATCGCGTGCATCATTAGATGACGCTTGCCTCGAAATTTTCCTTGACCTCTTGACGTTCGTTTTTAGCAGGGCTCGAGCTTGCCTTCCTCTTCTTCTTGCTCATCACACACTGCGCGAAGCGTCCCATATATGACGCGGAAAGAAAAACACACGATACGAATAACGCGAAAAACGAACTGAAAAACCCACACGACGATATCCAAGTTGGATTACCACTGGTGGGGTCCAATCTTAGATCGAATCGCAGCGAAAGCAAAGTGAACTGGATTGCTCAACAGTCCGATGCCGAATGAAAGTTTGCCTCAGCGAGATCCACTGTTTATACTCTAGGCAAGTATTCCCCTTCATTCTTCTTCTTTTCCATTGTTCACGGAGACTTTAAATCCCAAGATTTCCCCTCCGTTGGTCGACGATAAGTTGCTCGTTATTGACAGCTCTGGTCGGGAAAGCGCACCATTTACAAACCAAGGGATTCTAATGTATAGCATATTAAACAAATCTTAGGGAATTTCCGATTCGTTTAGTATGTAAATCATCAAAATCCGTTCGCGACAAAAATAGTTATTCCCGTTAACTTTATTTCAAAAAAACATGACCTGTTTTCTGATTCGGCACCCTTCATGAAAGACGTAGTTCTACGTCAAAAATCTGTAAATTCTGTATGAAACCCCAAAAACCGGTGATCTGTATGACAGATTCTTGGTTTAAAAATTTTCACCTTCTATTTCAACCGAAGAAAACAGCTTTCGCCGCCGGAAAATATATTCTTCTCATCCAGCTTGACTTGTAACCCGAAAAGAATGCATGAATACGGAAAAGTTGAATAATCGGAACTAAATTTATGTCACGTTTTCTGCCACACGCTAAAGCCAAACAGTTGTGTGTGGTTTTTTCTCCACTTTATGAGCGTGCTAAATATATTTTCGTTTGTTTACGATGAAGCACGTCTTTCGGATGCTTGAACATCATTAGAAATCGGAGGTGGCGTTTCTTAATTTAATCACAAGGATTATGACACAAGTCTCATGGAGGAGTCCTTCCAAGTTCAATGAGGTATGCTGACCCCAGGTTGAAGAATATTGGTATTGGTCTAAAAATATCTTCATACCGATCCCGACATATATCTAAAGATCACCCACATTTGGTTAGACAGATTACAACCACTTTCCCGACCTACTGTTAACGAAAAAATATCCTTCATTTGCGAAAAATGATTCAAATCCGTGCCTTCTTGCTCGTCATCAGCAGCAATGAGTTTACATGATTTCACGCTTCCCAGGAGGGATTTGCAGGCTTTGTTGGAGTGCTGGCGCACGGCAAGGTTCTGCTCCCGCTATTACTGCCGGATCCAACGTACGGAACTACAACGGCTACAGGGTTCGGCACCGGTGTGTTCGAAGCAGCGTGTAAGCCCCATTACGACACTCTCTACTAATGCCCTTTCGGATGAAGGAAACACGATTTTGGGTACACGTTTGAATATGAGAAAAATAAAAGTTCCCTGGAAGAGAGAGCCTGGAGCTAGTCGCAGACAAGCAGCAGAAATAAAGCTTCGGCTTGGCGGGCAAAAAAAAGTTCCGCCAGCCTGCATGCCCTAGGCACCCGTTCCGACCACGGTGAGTAAGACGTGCGCTTCGAATCCTTCTCTGGTTTGTATCATTTTTTAATGTCTGTGTCTGTGTGTTCGCTACAGGCGTTGGATCCAGAAAGGAAAGCTCATATTTTAACACATTTCACAGGCAGCTGATTTCTTGCACGATGTTAAGGATTAATGGGAGGAGCGGGAGGTAAATTTTATGGAGTGTGTCCTTCTTGTGAGGATTTCGAGTTCGTTGTAATTGTCCTGTAAAGGAATACAAAAAAACTACAGAAGGATTGTTAGGAAGACATTAATCACCATGAATATGATTAATAACATAGAAGAAGAACCCTGAAAAGTTGTTTGAAGTTTGTTCATTTAATTGCTCGTTACCTCATGATTCAATAATCTTTTTTTTTTCTTCTAATCACGAAGCATATTGCAGAAAGAATAACCGGATAACCTTTTTCGTCCCTACCGAACAAACACACCGTGCGGCAATCGTTCCCTGTCAAATCAATTTCCTCTATCCCATAAATTTTGCTCGTCAACTTGACCCACCTTATTCGTGTTTCAACCCCCTCTATAGCGGCAGCCAACCGTCGATAAACGGTATTCCATCCAACCAGTAGTCTAGCCATCCTCATTTAATCCCACCGTTCGTGGTTCGAACGCAACCGGCAGCCTGGAAACGGCGCGCACCAGATGAGAACTCGCAAATAGAATATAAAAGATCCTTTCGGTGTAGGTCCCACTGTTGGGTGGCCGGGAAAAATGCTTAATGCCCACTGATTTATTGGTCAAATATGTCGCTGTTTAGCTGAGGGATTTCCCAGCGGAACACCAACTATCATCTCGGGATTCCGTCTCCGCTCACCGGATGTGGACAGCAAATTGCTCACAACTGTTCGGGAAAGTAGTTATAATAAATATCGGTCTTGAGCTCTCTGGATACACGACCGAAACACGCTGCACGGTTAGGGGTTATCGCTCTCCCGGTGGCAACTAGTTCGAAATTTGCGAAACAAAACGGTGGATAGAAAAAAAAACCGAAAGACACAAATCGAAACTACGAGGGTGAATGGTCGGATGGTAACAAGAGGAATGATAATCCGCACGGTTGTTGTGTCCTTGCATTGTTGCTGCTGAGCTCTAGCTCAGGATATCGGATAGCTTCGTACAGGCTAAGGCGAGAGGGTGGTCCCGAAATGAGTGCAGTTAATTGGATTTGGGTAATTGGTTTGATCCGGTAAACCGTTATGAGGTCAGAATGTTCAGAATGTTAAATTATCTCGTGTACCTGAAATCAGAAAATTTAGTAGAGATTTTTCTTGATTTAATTTCATTTATTTTATAATTAACTAAGTTTTATAATTTTCATTTCACACACTTAAAAATATACATAAATCAAGAGCCTAGTAAAATTCTGTTGAACTTTTGATATACCCCCTAAAATCCAGAGGATCTCCAATGTCTTCTGGTCATCCCAGGCTAATGAAACCAGATAAGTTTCCCCATCAAATGCAGACTTGTTATTTTATTACAGGACCTTGTGTTACTTAGTAAAATATTTCTACGCCATAATTTTTTTTTCTTTTGTTGTTTTTCAACATCTCTCGAGCTCAGTCATTAAAACACAAAATTATATTGGACGAACCCCGAGTTGATTTAAGTGCTTATTGTTTGGAAAACGACTAATTATTTCATTTTGTGTTTGACACCTGTTGATGCCACTACGAAAAAACTTTCTTCACAATTTTTTTTTATATTATTCATTTAAATATTCATCATAACCGGGAATGCCATATTTACAGACATGTCTGTGACACTTAATTTTTGACACAGACACTTGGCACATTTAATATTTATATTGCCAATATTTACAATAAATTTTGGGAAATATACATAAAAGTTTCTGGTTACACTGACTTCAAACTTAAGGTCTAGCAAATATTAGGTTAGGTAAAAATGACACCATTATTTCAAATTAAAAATAAATTTGGGACTATATGAAGCATAAGAAATATGTTATAAAAATTAAAAATTCTTGCGAGATAATTCGAAAACGGTCAACCGGTAAAACGTTGAAGATAAAAACATTCATAAAGTTATGTACCTTATGCTTTGAATGACCCTGTAAAAATAAACGAATTATAAACAGAGCGAAGTATATTTTTTGTATTACAATTATTCAAATTCAATTCTTGTTTCTATGGTAAAATAAAACTTTTTTTAGGAAAATAATTTCTGCATAACTTTGCAATTTGTATTATATGGGTACAATATAATTTTTGGTACTTTTTGCCGAAGCGCTACTTCTTTCTTCAAGTAAAGCAGAAATCAGATCACGTTTTAGTGAAATAATTAAACATTAATAACAATTTTTGTTGCGAAAGGATTTTGTTAATATTACTCGAACATTCTCTTAAATTTTTTCGATATGATATAAATCACTATTTCCTTATCCGAAAAAAAAGGTTTAGACTATGTTGAGAAATAAATCGCCACTTTTCCCAAATTTTCATTTTTTTTTTTTTGTAGGCTAAGTACTTATCGGACTGCCCTCGTATATAGCAATGTGAATTAGAAACGCGTGAGTCACTTGCTCGAAATTATTAATTCTCGGGTCATACGGACCTCTCGCAATACGTCGGTTCTTGGTCATCAGGAAACTTTGAGGTTGGGTTCTCAAGGGCTTTTTTAATAAAGCTTGAGACCAATCGCTCTCAGGGTCGGCTCTTCGGTGGAAAGCTGATCAAGGCTAGGATTGTAGAGTGTAAACAAAAGTGCACAAATGTTTTTTTCGTTATTATTACCTACTCTGTGTGGTGTGTGTCGGTTCGTGGAGTGATGTCCTTTACTGGTATACTGAGTCGGTGGTTAGATGCGATCTTCGCACCCTGTTGAACCCAACTCAACGGGTCCTAGTCGGACGGAGAGGAAGAGAATTTCCACTATGAGCCGCTTTTTCATTTAAATCCAGTCTAATTGTATTTTTTTATATTTATTTATATTCGATCAGTTCCTGTTATTTGAACAATTTTGTCTATAACTTGTAAAGACTTAATAACTCATTAAATTTTTGTAAATATTTTCTAAGTGTAATCTTTGAGTCGCACTCAGTTGCCGTTCTGGTCAGGAAATGATTCACTATTTCAGCGATCATTTCATCTGACCGCTGTTGTTCTCATTCTCTTTTTCTATCCTTTCTTCTATATATTCATCATTGTTCATTTTTAATAGGTTGATAGGGATCCCTACTTTCGTTGCATCCTCTTCGTTCTCTCATTTCAACTTTTATGTGAATGTGTAAATGTTACTTAACCTAATCCCTTACAGTTGTGAAAAGTATTTTCATAACACACATAACTCAAAACACAAACAAAAATCGAATGCGGCGTTCGTTATACAGACAAATTAGAGAGAGGAAATATTTCAATGTAAGCTCTGCCTATAAAAAAGTCATTCACGTTTGCCTATCATATCCTCGCTCCAGTTTTTCCTGATCGTGATATATCAACAACGATGTTGCTCGATACAAAGAAAAAATGGAAGATGTCGCACAAAGTGGTCCAATGTTGTGGTTTTGGAATAATGATGTTGATGGATCTTCCAATTAACGTAGTTTTTACGCGGATTTTCGAATAACCCGGTTTTTTACGGCGGATTTTCTAATTAACGCGGTATTTTTACGAGGTACCTATCTCCTGCGTAAAAAAAATTGGTGTGAACATCTACATATATAAAAATGAAGTGATGTCTGTCTGTCTTTCTGTCTTTCTGTCTTTCTGTCTGTCTGTTCTTATGGACTCGGAAACTACTGAACCGATTGACATGAAAATTGATATGTAGAGGTTTTTTGGGGTCGGGGAAGGTTCTTATGATAGTTCGAAACCCCTTTCCCCTCTCTAAGGGGTGGCTGCCATACAAATGAAACTCGAATTTCTGCATTACTCGAGAACTAATCAAGCATATAAAAGCAAATTAGGCAAATTAGGCATATTGAGGCCATAATTCGAAAACTAAATCCTTTTAAAGTAAAAGATAATGTTAAAAGGTAGATTATAAAATCAATCAATGAACAATTCTGCGATTGGACTTACGAACGTGCGCTTAGTAAAAAAAACCTGAGTGTGATAACGAAAAATAAATTATTGGCGGGACGAAGTTTCCCGGGTCAGCTAGTTGTATATATAAAACAAAGTTGCGTATGTATAACTCACCATCACTCGAGAACGAATTTCCCTATTTGAGTTGTCTGCATTTTGTGGCGTTCGTCTCGCTCATGGAGAATTGAAACGATGAGAAAAATTGGGAAATGTTGAAGGAAAATTGAAAAAAATAGAAGGGCAGCGTCCAGGATGGTCGTATTGTTAACGTTGGACTCAAAACTATTGCCGGAACAAATATTACGGGTCTGCTAAGTTGGGCAGATTGTCAAATTAACTAGCAACAATTAACTAGAGCAAAAATTATTGAGTATCCGAAAAGTTTTTTAGTTTCTTTTAGCAAAATTACATCTCAATAATGATGCCAAACCAGAAAATAGGGCATGAATTAGAAATAGAAATGCAGCGCTCATTCTACGAACAATGGGTATAGAAAAAATACTGCAATTTAAGCTTCGCCCGTTTTCAATTTATCGAGTATAAACAAGCTATTTGTGAATTCAAGATTCATCAGCCATCCTGCAAGTGACCAGCCGGCAGCGAGGTTTTCCAAATAACTGAGAGTTTTATTTAGTTTTCAAGATTGACCTTTGAACTGAACTGATAAGTTTTAATATCCCTATAATTCAAACCAGCACACAAATTATCGACCGGTGGCTCGGGTCCAATTTCCGCTCTGATCGGGAGACTTTTCGTCAAAGAATTTTTTTTCTGATCTACACTGAATCACTCGCATTATGGAGCTTTCCACTTAAAATACATTCAAGGCGTGTTATATGAGAGAGTTTCTATGAATTTCGGAACGTGTTCGAATTTATTGGTTTGACTATGATTATGTTTTGAATTATAGAGGCTTTCTCAGACTCTCAGACTGTCTCAGTTCATTCGCTTTGCAAAGTCTCGCTGCCACTGCCATCTGGTTGGAGATGACTGATATACGCGAATGACTTATAGGCGACTTTTTTCCGATCCGATCAACTAACTTTCGTGAATTCGAGCATTATTTCCGAGTTATAAAAGGCGTCAAAGTGCAGCGCATTTCAAGCTGGATGTGAAGAAAGTATTTTTCAGCGGTGAGCAGTTTCTTAGAATATCAACAAATATTCACTAGTAACGAATATGATTTTATTTCTTTGTAGATGACTTTTTTTCAGCTTGAAACACACTGCCCTCATTATATTGATGACAATAACAAACGAGTTCATTTTGTTCATATCGCTAATGCATGAACAAATTTGCTATAATGAATGAATGCGGCATTGAGTGGGGTTCATACCTTCGCTGCTTTCATACTTTTAATATCAAAAACAACAAATTGATATTCATCACATTCGAAACGATATTCGTTCTGGCATTGATTTTTGAGTCAAAATTCAAAAATAAAAAAAATAGTCAGGCTGGACCATTTAGAGAACAAAAACGCCAGAGTTCGATGAAACGAAATCGTACAGGGTTTTGTTTGGCGAGACTGTAACAAGGGCATAAATAAAAACCAACCGCGCACAGCTGCCTCAAGTTAAAAGTAAACAACAGCTGATATTCATATGGCTAAAATGAAATTCAATTCTGGCATCTTGAATAATCAAGATGAGAATGACACTGTGTGGAAAAATAAACTTCAAAACATATTGAAGAACAAAAGTTCATTTGCTCATAATCTCTGGTTGCCTGGGTCTGTCATTTTGATTTTCGTTTGGAATATACAGGGAAACTTCGATATAACGTACCCTCGTTATAACGTACATTTTACTTCGATATAACGTACACATTTCCAAAGTGTTAAGGAAAAAAAAAATCAATATTTTTTTCTGTTAGAACAATAAATTATCTGTATTGTGATGCTAAAACAAGTTTTGTACCTTCAATCAATACCGAAATACAGATGATTTTGTGATTCCGGATTCTAAATGAATCAAGCTTTAATCAACAACACTAAGGGAAACATCATGAGAAAGGCTGGCTTCGTCTTCTGATTGAAGTTATTCATTAGCTTTACTAAAACAGCAACACAATAATGTATTATAGACTACGTGTGTGGGCACTTTATTTTGCTTCGATATAACGTACAATTCGATACAACGTACAATTTAGAAAGTGAAATGTACGTTATATCGACGTTTACCTGTATAGGATTTCGATGCAACCTAGTCCGAAAATCTATGCATTTGAGTTTAACGAAGATGATGTTTTTCAACACTGGCGGTGAGAGCTCCGTTCTTCGGTGGATAACTGAAAAATGTTTCGGTTCCGCAGCGGCTGCTGTCGACACCGCCACTCTACCACACATTCAATTCGGTTCGGATTTCGTAGTTCTATGTTAACAATGCGGTCGTATCTTAGACACCACCCTTCTTTATTATTATCTGCGGCTCGCAACTAGTGATCCCCGATTTTTGAAATTAAGCGTTCATC
Source organism: Toxorhynchites rutilus septentrionalis (assembly GCF_029784135.1). NCBI lineage: Eukaryota > Metazoa > Arthropoda > Insecta > Diptera > Culicidae > Toxorhynchites > Toxorhynchites rutilus. The sequence goes on from NC_073745.1 coordinate 23,326,406, forward strand.
AGCTAATCGAATACTTTTTAGCAGTTTGTTATTCGATACGATTAATCGCCCCAAATAATCGATAAATCGATTAATCGTCACACTGAGATAAATAATTCGTTAGACTAATATTTCTCATTTACTAGAAAGCCATCTGGAATCAAAAAGTGTTCATTTCGCCTGAAAATCAATTATTATCTCTTACCCTACCCTTAACTCGTAAACGAAGCTCAATTCGCGTTGAAGGCATTGAGCTTCTTTTACGAGTTTAGGGGGAGCGTCAAAGACAATGATTGAATTTCAGGATAAAACTGCAGCGGCCGTACGTTTTTTATTCTCTGGGTTAGGATCGATTAATCGACGTAAATTATTCGTTCGCTTCGATTATTGGTTGCGCAGTATTCGTTCGATTAATAATCGATTTCTGTAGGAAGTATTCGATTAATCGATTTATCGAACGATTATCGGGGATCACTAATCGCGACGCCAAGATTAACACGTTTTTGTGGCACCTCTGACAAAAAGGTTGAGTACCACTGATCTAGATAATATTACAAGTTCAATTTAGTTTCGCATTTTTTCCTCGTCTCATCGGTCATCATCGGAATAACAAAATTTTAAGTTGGTTTACAAGATATCTAAAAATTCACAACAATATTGTTTCTGAATATGATTTAAGGTGCATCGCATCAGTATATTGTATATATAGTATATATAAAATGTATATATAAAATGAATTGAAAACCTGAAACTCAATTTTCAATTTTAATGAAATATATTTCAAACATATTTCTCATAGTTTATTGTTCAGATAAGGACAATTTTGAATTCATATGAGAAACAATTTTTGGCTTCCGTCTCATCTTGGAATGTTGGATTGAGATGAAAAAATTATTCATCCTCATGATTTATTTTCCCACTAAAAAAAGACATATGACAAAATGCAAACAGCACTTAACTCAAAAACAAACTAAATGTTTTTTTTCCAAGCTCAACCTCTGCTAGCAAAAGTTTCGGAAGGTTGCCTGAGGTCCCATATGGTCCCGATATTAAGCGATTCACAAGTGTAATTTATAGTCCCTAATTCAATTTTCTTCGCAGTCACCCTAAGGCATCTCCACACCACCAACCACTCCATTCGGCTCGGCTCGCGCCAAATCCCGCAGGGAGGGAGAAACCCATCCAATGCCCGTTGTTTCGGAACCAGAAAGGGAAGGACAAAGCCGATACACACCGATCATGTGTATTAAACTGTTGACAAATGACAAGCAATAATGTTAGGTCGAGTGTGTGCTGTGGACGGAAGAGGGTGAAGAAAGCGAAAACAAGCGAGAGAGTGAGAAAGCATAAAAACGCGACTCGTGGAGGGGTGTTTCGAAGCAACCCGGCTGCAGCGAGGGATGGAATTGAAACTTTAATCCGAGGGGACATAATTATGAAGCCGTGGCACATGTCGAGACGGCCAAGGGATGCGAGTGTATCTCCCGGAGGAAAGTGATTTGACTGATTGCCAATAATTGCGGTCTGCTGGTCCCCTAGTGAAGCTTTTTTTTTGCTTCTTTCAAACTGTTTTGATGAATTTGACGAATTATTTTGCCAAGTGCAAATATTTGACTTCCATCAGTCGGCGAAAGCAAGGGGCGTTTCGGTCGTTCTGATTCGAAACCCCTCCTTTTTCAGGGCGCTCTCTAGACTCGCTGGTGATGAGGATGATGATACGATGTTTTAGGAACAGTTCATCAAAATAAACACATAATGGTTGGGATGTGTAAACAGAGGAAAAATGTGTAACCTGGTGGGATGCATGATTCCGGTGAAAGATGAAGTGGACGAGTCGTTTAGGTTGGACAAAAGTAGGACACGTAACTCGGACCGGGTTGGTGCTTCCACGCCAGGGTCAATTGACGGAGAGCAAAAAAAAATTAAGTCAATAGTCTGGAAGGAGTTTGTTGTCCCTGAATTTGATTACTCAGAGAAGTTGATGGAATTCATTCCGAATGTTTTTACTCGGTGTGTGTAACATTACGGACCTATGGGAATGTTCTTTGCAACATTTAAAGCTCTCTCTCCACATAATTAATCCAGAATTTCCCATGTTTTTTTTTTAATGACGATCGTCCTAAAAAAATCCCGCACCCACCTTTTTATGAAACTGCCGTTATTTTCGGTCTCGGGATTGAGTTCCCCCTCACCGAGCCATGCATCCACCGAATATGTGGCGCAATTTCTCCAACTGATTACACTACGTCTGGGTAAAAAGCCCCAATAACTCAGATGGATGAAAGCGAGTACTCCTGTGAGAGAAAATAGAAATAGCGCTCGGTGCAGCTGATGCTGCTTGTTTGGTACCCCGTGAAAATTATTCCGAAGCGTCCAGGCTGGTAGTGGGCCAAACACGCAAACAGGAAGGACACACAATATGCAGTCGGGGCACGGAGAAATGATAAAATTTTATGGGAATTACATCCCCCGGTCGACCTTCGTCCTCGTTCACCCGCCACACAACTCGAAAAGGATTCCCGTATGACTCTCGTGTGCTCGAGAAAGAATGCACATTGTTGCAGCGATTGTTGTGTGGCGATGGTCTTGTGTAAATTTCGCATTTTACTTGTTTTTTTTTCTCCACCGAAGTTGAGTCTCGAACAAAGAAAGTGATTTACGGCACAAGTAGGTGGTTAACACAAACCTGGTGGGCGGCCTCGCACCTCGCAAGTGCCCTTCAGCCCGAATCGACGAGTGAAGTCATGTCTGGTTGCGTCCGTGTGAGGAAAAAATAACGAGATTTACATACAACCAGTATATCAGAAAATGGCACGAACGGGATTCAATAGCTGTCATAAAGTTCTCCTCGCTCGACTTACTTTTTTTCTCTCAATGGAACCGCTCCGATGCTCTGATGCTGGCAGTGAGTGTTTTGAGAAGTCACATGGAATGAAAAACAACCGGGTGGCTTTCGTTTTTTCTTCTCGTTGAAAACGCCTTCAGGCATGGAATTATATAACAGTCTATAAAAGTGGCATGATGCGAGGAGTCAGGAAGTCGTTCTCATGGGAACGCCACGAGTCCTCTGCAGCACCTGCAGCGAGTATTGATTTGGAGAGATAGAATTTATGCTGCTTCGGTTGCTGCAAGGAACATATAATCTTGGAGGTTTTTATCTTGGGTGAGCACTTGTTCGGATCGGAGTGCCATTGTGTGCCTGTTTGTGTTCATAGCGGAACATCGTGACACGTTTGTTTTCCGGTGCAGTGAGCTTACCCTCGACACCCGAGCGTGATGGGCGGACATGTAGCAACAATGTTTCCCCCATTTACTTAGAATCCGTTGAAGATCCGTGCTATTATTTTGATGTATGTATTCCACATGTATTGTATAACCTTATTTACAATCCAAATTAAGGTTTGTTCGATAACGAGAATAATAATGAAAATAACAAGGTCACCTAACACACAACATTAAAAGTTTTAACAATCATTTAATTAAATCTAACTAACAACCGAGTGATCAATTCCTTGTAAGAGCTGAATCGTATGCTAATAAATCATCAATAAACTATCTTTCACCAATTCTTCTTTTGAAAAATTCTTTTCCCACTATACAGTTCCACTATGAAAAACTCTAAATTTCAATACCAAAATTTCATACCAAAACAACCTATTAGTTTATTTCACCATTAAAAAGGTTGTTCATTAAAACTAAAAAACTTGTCCACCCAGAAGCTTTGCGCAAAAAGCGTCGAGTTCGCCGCGAATATGGTTTGGTCACCTAAAAATCAACAAAATGTAATAACAATTATTTATTTATCCTTGGTTGGAACAGTGGAAATGCCATTTTCATCAACACTGTAAATGTCACACGCAGGAAAACAATACTGAGCTCGTATATCCCCCACAGTTCGAAAAAATAAGTCACAATTTTCTTTATTGAACGCCATTAATCGAGCCGCTTAGGTATTTTCTGGCTTTCTCAAAGATAGCTTTTGAGCCTTCATAAACATTTCAACCCGTCCAGCGCATGTTCCTACGAAAGGGTGCTCTATGCCATTTTTAACCGCAAACGAATAGGCAATTCTTCGAAGTTGGACCTGAATGTGGCTTTAAAGCGGCCTTTATTGGACGACGTATCCTGGAATTGATACAGATTTAATATTTCTTGCATAAAGAACATGGAAACGCAAATGCTGAATAGAAAATCTAACCTCCATGTCTGGATATTTTCGTCGATTCTGGCACACCGAACTGTTTTGAAGCACCCAGAACAGACAAACCTTCTTCTATAGCTTTCATAACATTCTCCATACTGGTGTCCGACCAATATTGTTCTCTTTTTCACGTATAAGTTCTAACCATCAGCAATAAAAAACCAAAAATTAACATAATGTTGCAGTTCGCCAACTTGCGACTTTTTCAATAAAAAAAATTTAGCTGAAAAAAAATTCATGATTGAAACTCGCCGGAAACAAACAGATTATGTACAATAGAGTACCTTTATCATGTATAAAATTATTTTGAAATTTTAACTTTCCTCATAAAGTGGATAATGAAATTTGAAAAAAAACGGAAAAAATAACAAAATCACGATTATGTTCACATTTTTATTTTTCACTTTTTTTTATGATAACGGGTTTCGGCAGAGTTACCGATTACAAAGTTTGGCCTTGTTATGATGCATCTTCAGTAAAAAGTAGGTGGCGCTACCTTCATTACAACGGGTTAAATTATCGATTCGCCTCCCTCTCCCCTATACAAACGTGTTCTTGAATATATCCCTGTTCCTGTTTGTGTTCTTTGTGTAAATGAAAACATTATGAAATGTAATCTAGAACGTTGAACATAGAATAACAAAGGTAATAACGAGGGCACACCGTTTATTTTCAAAGGGAATTCCCGGCGCAAAAATGTGTCCACTCCCAAAGTTCAACGACAAGTTCCATCGGTGGTACCCCATGTTAGCTTGCCTAAAATATCGAGTGCAGCGGACAAGAAAAATCAGGTTCCTCCTGGCTTCCGTGGGAATAGTTCACCTTCGAACGACCCAGCACTCGAGGGGACATCAAAAACCCCAAATGTCCATTTTTTTGCGTCCAGCTCAACTTCCCAATCGGGATTTATAAAGTTGACTGACCTTGTGGATCAAATCTTCACGTGTTTTAATGTTTCCGATTCCATCAGAACCATTGTCATCTCAATGCTTCCAGTACTAAAGACAATTTTGCAGCAATTGATGCAAACATGGCCCCTCCTTGCAATGATCATCTCTCTTGATGTCTAATTCAAATAGAGAGGTCGGAGATATCACTGTTTTACAGTGGAATTGTCGTAGTCTTATCCCTAAATTGGATACATTCAAATTTCTAATTCATAAACTCAATTGTGATGTTTTTGCTCTATCCGAAACTTGGCTTTCTTCGCGAGATGATCTCTCTTTCCACGATTTTAATATTATACGCTTGGACCGTGATGACAGATACGGAGGGGTGCTATTGGGGATCAATAAGTGCCACTCATTTTTTCGAATTGACCTTCCACCTATTGGAGGGATCGAAGCTGTTGCTTGTCATGCAAACATCAGAGGCAAAGACCTCTGTATTGTCAGCTTGTATTGACCTCCGAGAGCTACAGTTAGCCGCAAGCAACTTGTTGACATGTGCTCACTCCTTCCTGAGCCACGATTGATCTTGGGAGACTTCAACTCTCATGGAACTGCCTGGGGGGAACCGTACGATGACAATCGTTCATTGTTGATATATGACCTTTGTAACAGCTTCAATATGACCGTTTTGAACACTGGGGAAACAACACGTGTACCTAAACCTCCTGCTAACCCAAGTGCTCTTGACCTATCGCTTTGCTCGAATTCACTATCGTTAGATTGCAAGTGGAATGTAATCCAGGATCCCAACGGTAGTGACCACTTGCCAATCAAAATTTCCATCACCATTGGGTCGAATTCTTCTGAATCTATAAACATGGCATATGACCTCACAAGACATATTGACTGGAAAAAATATGCGGACGCGATTACTCTAGCCATCAATTCCAGAGATGGTTTACCTCCATTGGAGGAGTATAACTTCCTTTCTCGTTTGATCCATGACAGCGCGGTTCGCGCTCAAACGAAACCCATCCCAGGTTCCACCATTCACCGAAGGCCTCCCAATCCATGGTGGGATAGCCAATGTTCAAAGCTTTATGTAGAAAAATCGAATGCATTTAAAGCTTTTCGGAAACGAGGAACCATTGACAATTTTCAAACGTATTTAGACCTTGAAAATCAATTTAAAAACTTGATCAAAGGTAAAAAACGTGCTTATTGGCGAAATTTCGTGGGAGGTTTGTCACTAGAAACGTCAATGAAAAAATTATGGAAAGTGGCTCGAAACATGAGAAATCGCTCTTCATCGAATGAAAGCGAAGAATATTCACATCGATGGATTTTTAATTTTGCACGGAAGGTTTGTCCCGATTCCGCTCCTGTGCAAAAAATTGTTCGAGATATACCACAAGATAGGTGCGATCCTGATTCCGAGTTTTCGATGGTAGAATTCTCTCTTGCTCTCCTTTCTTGTAACAATTCGGCTCCAGGAACGGATAGAATTAAGTTCAACTTGTTGAAAAACCTCCCCGATGTGGCCAAACATCGCTTGTTGAATTTATTCAATAAGTTTCTGGAGTATAATGTTGTTCCGGATGATTGGAGACAAGTACGAGTTATAGCTATTCAGAAACCCGGAAAACCCGCGTCCGACTTCAATTCGTACCGCCCAATAGCAATGCTGTCTTGTATACGGAAATTGTTGGAGAAAATGATCTTGTTTCGCCTTGATCGATGGGTTGAAACGAATGGCCTACTCTCAGATACACAATATGGGTTCCGCAGGGGCAAGGGGACGAATGATTGTCTTGCGTTGCTTTCTTCAGAAATTCAAATGGCTTACGCCGAAAAAAAACAAATGGCTTCAGTATTCTTGGACATAAAGGGGGCCTTTGATTCAGTTTCAATAGAGGTCCTGTCAGACAAATTACACTCTCGGGGTCTGCCTCCTCTATTGAATAATATGTTATATAACTTGCTTTGTGAGAAACATTTGAACTTTTCTCACGGGGATTCGACAGTAAGTCGGGTCTCCTACATGGGACTCCCCCAGGGCTCATGTTTAAGCCCTTTTGTACAACTTCTATGTAAGCGACATCGACAATTGCCTTACACAAAATTGCAGCCTAAGACAACTTGCAGATGATGGAGTGGTGTCTGTCGTAGGATCAAACGAATCCGACCTGCAAGGACCCTTACAAGATACTTTGAACAATTTTTCAACCTGGGCCATTGGGCTAGGGATCGAATTCTCCACGGAGAAAACAGAGATGGTGGTTTTTTCTAGGAAGCATAAGGAAGCATAACCAAAGCTTCAACTTTTGGGTAAACCGATCACTCATGCTATGTCATTCAAGTATCTTGGGGTCTGGTTCGACTCCAAATGTACTTGGGGGGCCCATATTAGGTATCTCAGTAAAAAATGTCAACAAAGAATAAACTTTCTCCGTACAATTACCGGCACCTGGTGGGGAGCCCATCCCGAAGATCTTATAATGTTGTATCGAACAACTATTCTCTCAGTGATGGAGTATGGCAGTTTCTGTTTTCAATCAGCTGCCAAAACACACCTCATTAAACTCGAACGAATTCAGTATCTTTGTCTCCGTATTGCGTTGGGATGTATGCCCTCAACGCATACCATGAGTCTCGAGGTTTTGGCAGGCTTACTCCCACTAAAAGATCGCTTCAAATTATTATCTCTTCGGTTCTTCATCCGGTGTAAGGTTATGAACCCATTGGTGATCGGAAATTTTGAGCAGCTGATCGAGCTAAATTTTCACTCCGGATTCATGAGTTCATATCATGAATTCATCTCCATGCAGGTTGATCCTTCATCGTATATTCCCAACCGTGTTTGTTTCCCTGACTACATCAATTCCTCTGTGCATTTTGATCTGTCCATGAAGCAAGATATCCATGGATATTCAGATTATCAACGATCGAGGATCGCACCAACGATCTTCGATTCAAAGTATGGGGGTATCAATTGTGATAATATGTACTTTACTGATGGGTCCTCTATGAATGAGTCCACAGGATTTGGAGTGTTCAACGAAATTTTTAGCACCTCCCACAGTCTTCAGAATCCTTGCTCAGTGTATATTGCTGAATTGGCAGCGATATACTGGGCGCTGGACAGCGTCGCCTCACGACCTGTTGAACACTATTACATTGTAATGGATAGTCTTAGCTCTGTCGAAGCTATCCGTTCAGTGAGGCCACCTTACGGTTTTCCACCTTACTAACCATAGTGTTAGGAAAATTATTTATGTATAGTTTTAAAACATATATTTAAGAATTCGGCTCCTTTAAACTAATGTAACTGAGCCTGTAAAAATAAACGATTTATATATATAAAAAAAAGGTAAGGTACACTGGGGCAAGTGGAACCCCAAAAACCATTATTTCAAAAATAAAGTGTCCTATTTTTCCTGTTTTTGATTATTTTTCAAAACGAATTATACACATCACTACTGTAGCCGATTAGCTATTAATATATGGAACCGAAAAATGAATTCCTCAACTAGATTTTAAGTTTGGCCAAAAATAATCTCCAAGTCCCCAAAGTCCACTTACCCCTTGATACGGGGGTTAGTGGAAACCTGGAATTTTATGTTTACAACAAGTTAAACTCTGTTAAAAAGGTGTTTGGGAATGAATAAAACAAACTGTATTCACTTTCTTTTATTCTTTGATAATACAAAATTAATTAATCAATGCATTTAAGGAAATAAAAAAAAAATGCAATAAATATCGTTATTGCTTCGCAAGTCTTCAAAATCAGGTCAATAGATAAAAATAGCAGGTACATCGCTAACCACAGTTATGATTTCTTCGAAGCTCTCTTACGCTTTGCTTTCTGTGTCGCCTCTTTAACCGATTTGATCGTTTCCAGCTTCACAACGGCATCAGTCGATGTTATAACTTCTGCCCCAGGACAAACTTTTTTTCTCTGCGCTTTGGAAACAGGAATCTGTTTCACATGGTCAAGGAGAATCGCTTCAAAAGAATTATTTTGTGGATTATCATTTTCCATTTGGTCATTCCCTGTTGAGGAAGCAATGCAATTACAAGTTGCTGAAGCTGCATCTCTGGTGTTTGTTACTCTTGGAAGCGCCTTCTTCGATCCTTCGACGATCTCAACAGTGTTGTCATCTAACGTTTGAGCTGCTTGCTGTGATGCGATGAAACGTGCCCATGCTCTCGGTTCGTATTTGTCTTCCGGAATCACCTTATCGGAAAACGGGTATACGCCGGCCTTGCGGAACCCATTTTTAATTATTTGTGAATCAAATGATCTCCAAACTTTGGAGATAATGTTTGAAAAAGCTGATTTAGACAGCTTCGTCCCATAGTGATTCCGTTGCCACTGGATAACGCACTTGTCATAGTCTTGCTTCAATGGTTTAAACACCGCCAGGTCCATAGGCTGCAAGAGATGACTTGTGTGGGGCGGAAGTTTGAGTATCACAACATTATTCTCGATTGCTTTTTGGATGAGAGCAAGAGAAACATGTGATACATGGCCATCGTAAAGTAGGACCAATTGTCCCTCAGCGGTAGCGCTCAGAAAGGACCGTTCGAAGTAGTTGGCGAAAACATCCGTCTCCATCCAGCCGTTTTTGGTTGCAGCATAAACTATTCCAGGAAATTCATCACATTTACTAGCCATCCAGCTGTTCCATACGTTGGATCCTTTGAAAATAATAAGTGGTGGTAATTTGTCACCAGCCGCATTTCCTCCCATCAATACAGTAAAATTTTCTTTTCCTGAACCGCCCGTGACACGATGAGCAGCTCTTCCAGTTTCTCCCACAGTCTTAACCCGACTCGGATCGAGGCAGAAGCTAGTCTCATCGATGTTATATATCTGCTCTGGAGGAACGTTCGTGGTCACCTGTTTTAGGAGCTTGAAGTATTCGGTCATCACGAAAGGATCAGCTCCTCGTTTCCGTGCGACCTCAACGGCTTGGGGCTTTTTTTGCGATAGATGATGCCGGCGCTTAAAATTCCGGAAAAAATCGTCTCCCGGAACACCGCTTACAAACGGTGTTTGAAGCTTGTTAACTTTTACGTACTCTGCTATTGCCAAAATTGTCTCCTCTTTGGATAGTCCAAAGCCCCACTTATCCATTTTCTTGATACAGTCGGCGATCTGTGTTTCAACCTTCAACGGCAAAGCAGTGGGTCGGCCTCCCGTTATACTTTTAATGCCTCTCAGACCTTTCACTCGCTTGAAGAGTGTTGCATATGGGATTCGGAAGTGCTTTGCTGCCGCTTTTATCTTCATCTTGCCGTTTTTTACATCATCCATCGCATCTGTCAAGTCCTGTCCACTGTATTTAGCAGGAGAACGCTTGCGAATGTATTTGCGAACCATTCTTCCGGTGGCTGTAAAGATTAAAAACATTCAATAAGCAATGTTTACTTTCACGTATTCCACTTAACCCAATTACAAAAACATGTGGGGCAAGTGGAAACAGGCCGATTTTTATAGTAAAAAGACAATCTTTCACATTTTGTATCGGTAAACACAAAAATAAGCATTTTTCAATTACCTAGTAGTGAAATGTAACCAGTTTTCCGAACTGCCGATCGTCGAAAATGTAATTTTACTGACAGCGTAATCGACTCTGATCGCAGCTGCAGAAATGCGATTGTAAACAAAGCAATATTTGGTTGCGTCTGGTGGTTCACAACGACTAAAAAGTACGTTTAGTAGATGTTTATTGATTGTTTGGCAGATGTTGTGTGGAAACAAAGCAAAATATTTTTTGTTATTTGTTTACTTTATATTTGATCCACTTACCCCCAAATTCCACTTGCCCCAGTGTACCTTAATAACAACTCGCGCAACATCGAAAATCGTACTCATAAACTGTGCGTGTCTCTGTAATGTTGCGATTGTGTATTTCTAGGCGCTATTGATATATATTTGAAGGAAAAGGTATAAAAAACCCCAGAAAATATTTCTTCATTTTTTTCAACTTCATTCAGTTTTAATAGTAATTTAATTCAGCAACTTAATAGATTCTCGGTCTGTCAGACTATATGCGCGAGTAAAGAAAGGTTAAGGGTAAGAATCTGGACCATTGAACTGTTTTTGTGAAAAATCAACTATAAATCCATAATTATTTATTACTTACTGGCATACCCGGCAAACTTCGTCCCGCCCAAAATTTATTTTTCGTCATAAAATTCACGTTTTTTACTAAGCGAACGTTCATGGGTCCAATCGCAGAACTGTTCATTGATTGATCTTCTAATCTACCCTTTAAAATTACTTTTTACTATAAAATTCCTAGTACTTTTACCACAACTCGTCATTAGAATATCAGATTATTTTCAGTCATAATTTTCGTTCAAGATTTTTCAACCACTTGCGAATAACATGTTTCTCCGTTTCATGGAATAAATGTTTGATACAGAAAATATGATACAATAAAGACAGCCCTAAATCGGACAATTCTTTTCTCGAGTTGTGCTCTTATCAACACATTCGGCGATCCATTTTTATTTATATAATTCGAAGAAGCTATAAAAGTGAGTTTTATCACATTAAAATCCATTTCCGCTTTAAAAAAAAGATCAATTTCGTAATCGTAAACATCAAATGGACTAACAACGCTTGTCACTATGTAATTGTATTGAATTTCCCGAATTTTCCCATTTTCCTTCAAAGTTTTCCGAAAATTTTCAATTGTCATGTTTGGTTGGAATATGTTTAGTAGAAATATATGAATATTTTCGGAAACCCGCTCTATTCCAGAGGAGGGAGGGGTGTCATACCACCATAGATACATTTCATGTAACTGAAAACCCTCCCATTTGGCTCCATTCGCTTGATTAGCTCTCGAGTTATGCGGAAATTTGTGTTTCATTTGTATAGCAGCCCCCTCTTAGAGAGGGGGAAGGAGTGTCTATTCACCATAGAAACGTTTCGTGCTCTCTAAAACCTTCACATGCCAAATTTGGCACCATTTGATTGATTAGTTCTCGAGTTATGCAGAAATTTATGCTTCATTTGGATGGGAGTCCCCCTTTAGAGAGAGGGGAGGAATGTATAACCACCATAAAACATTTATTGCACCCTAAAACCTCCACATGCTAAATTTGGTTTCATTTGCTTGATTAGTTCTCGAGTAATGCAGAGATTTATGTTTTGTTTGTATGACAGACGTGTTTGACGTTTGCTTGGCGTGAGCACGTAGAATTTACCCCTTCATCAATATTTAAATTTCTCTCGTGTTTCATAAGGTTCTCATCATCGTTATCAGGTTACTGTGATTGCTTGGTAAGTGTTTCGCAGTTGACTATAAAATATAATTAAGTGTAATGTAATTTTCGTTCAAGTATTTTTTGATTTTTTTTGAAGGTTTGGTTATAGGTGGTTGATATTTCCAAATATCATACACTCTGTCCAACTTCAATGAGTCCAGTGATGATTTTGCAGCTTTGTGTCATTGTAAATAAACAACGCTTCAATTTATATTCTAGTGTGTAGGTATTGGTGACTACTAATGTAGTTTTGACATGTGCATCTCCAACTGGATACATGCCATGCTAACCAACCGACTAATAACAGCTAAATTAGGAGGATCTACTCTAACAACGAAACCAACTAGAGGTTGCCCTCAAGGAGGAGTTCTGTCTCCTCTGTTGTGGTCCCTAGTTGTCGACGATCTTCTTAATAACCTAGCTAATTTAGGATACGAAGTCATTGGTTTTGCTGATGACATAATCATCTTAGTGAGGGGTAAATGTGAGTATACTATTTCCAATAGAATGCAAACAGCCCTTAGCTACACACTCAAATGGTGCAACTTGGAAGGACTTAGTGTTAATCCTTCAAAAACAGTCATAATTCCATTTACCAGAAAAAGAAAGTATAGGATTCCACCTCTTAGATTAGGAGGTGTACAATTGTAGCTTTCAATACGAACCAAATATTTAGCTGTCATGCTTGACCAAAAACTAAATTGGAACGACCAACTGGAGTATGCAATATCTAAAGCCCAGACTGCTCTCTGGAGTTGTAGTAGTATATTCGGGAAAAAGTGGGGACTAAAACCGAGAATGATTCACTGGATTTACTCGGCAATTGTGAGACCCAGACTAACATATGCTTCACTAGTGTGGTGGCCTAAAACTACACAAATATCAGCTCAGAAAAAGCTCGATAAACTACAACGTCTGGCATGCTTATCAATAACTGGAGCAATGCCTAGCGCACCTTCCAAAGCCCTAGATGCTCTTTTATACCTTCTACTCTTGCACCAATAGGTGCAACTTGAAGCGAAAAAATGTGCTCTTTAGGTTGAAACGAATAAAACATTTTCTAGAAGGAGATCTCACAGGGCATTTACAAATCCTGAAAGATTTTTAACTGAACACTATAGTAAGCATTAATGAAGACTGGATGGAAACAAAGACTAACTTCAGTGTCCCCTTCAAAGTGATTGAATTCAAGCACAACGAATGGGAAGAAGGTGGTCCCAAAACTCGTCCAGGATCACTCTTGTTTTATACCGATGGATCTAAAATCGGTAAATCTACGGGAGCTGGTATTACTGGACCAGGAATCGACATGACAATTCCAATGGGACAGTGGCCTACAGTTTTTCAAGCAGAAATACAAGCTATTCTAACATGTACAAATATTTGTTTGACTAGAAAATACAGGTATGCCAATATCTGCATCTTCTCAGATAGCCAAGCAGCTCTTAATGCAGTAAAAGCATACACATGTCAGTCAAAGCTAGTTTGGGAATGTATTTTATCCTTAAAACAAGTAGCTGCTATTAACGAAGTTAACCTATACTGGGAAGTGCATCCATGGCCGAGTGGTTAGCGTCTCACATTATCATGCCGGGTGTTCGGGTTCGATTCCCGTTCTGGCCGGGGGATTTTTCGTCAGAAAAATTTCCTCCGACTTGCACTGTGGTCACGCGTATTCTAGAGCTTGCCCCTCGGAATACATTCAAGGCGTGTTATTTGGCTTAAGAAATCTCAACTAAGTATTAATAAATGACGCTAGTTAATACATACGTTGAGACGGCAAAAGTTCCACAGGGAACGTTAACGCCATTCAAGAAGAAGAAGAACCTATACTGGGTGCCTGGTCACTGCGGTATAGAAGGTAATGAAAAAGTCGATCTCTTAGCAAGATTAGGATCTTCAACTAAATTCGTCGGGCCTGAGCCATTTTGTGGATTATCTACATCATGCATGAAATCGGAGCTCAAAACCTGGGAAATATCAATGATTGAAGCCAACTGGAGGGCTCTATCAACGCCATGACAATCCAAATTATTCATTACACCTTGTAACAGAATAACACCTACTCAGCTTGAATAAGGCAGATTTGAGTACATTAACCGGTCTATTGACCGGACACTGTCCGAGCAGGTATCGCCTTAAAAAAAATCGGAAAACTGGCAGATGATAACTGTCGTTTCTGCAATTTCGAAGCTGAGACTTCGGAACATTTACTGTGTCAATGCAGTACACTAATTCAGCGAAGACTGCGAATTCTTGGAAGGGCATTCTTATGCCTAACGAGATTTGGTCTGCTGAACCAAAATAGGTAAGGAACTTCATAAAGGAAGTCATACCTTCGTGGGGGGATATGCAAAGTCCTGGTGCGACTATCACTTATTCCCTGCATGATGGAACGAACTGACACTGCATACATAGCAAACTGGAGTGCACTAAAGGGTGTGTCACATCAAATTGCATCACGGAAAAAACGCTGTATAAATTAAATTTTTAAGAATTATATCTTCAGCTTTCGCTTATAATCAGATAAGAGTGTATAGATCACGTTGGCCATGCTTCACTGTAATTTTTTTGTAAATTTGTAAAAATGTCGTCGAACGAAAAAGAGCGTCGTGAATTAATCCTGTGCACTCATTTCGAGAATCCGGAGTTGTCACATCGGGACATCGGTAAGATGCTGGGAATCGTCTAATCCACGGTCAGCAGAGTACAAAAACGATACTTCGAGAACCTAACCATCGACCGGAAGGTGAAGAACGGCAAAAATGGATTCTTCGTCAGTGAAAAAGATCACAAGCGCGTAGTTAAGCAGTTTAGACGTGATCCGAGAAGTTCGGTCCGGGATGTCGCCAATAAGCTGAATTTGTCAAGTTCATTCGTCCAGCGGACCAAGCAGCGGGAGGGCTTGCGTACATACAAGGTTCAGAAGGCTCCTAACCGCGACGAATGGCAAAACATGGTGGGGAAGACGCGAGCCCGGAAGCTGTACACCGAAATGCTGACGAAGCCGCATTGCCTGGTAATGGACGACGAAACCTACGTCAAAGCGGACTTTTGTCAGCTGCCGGGCCTGTTGTTCTTCTCCGCAGAGGACAAATTCAGCGTTCCGGAGGAGATTCGCAAGCAGAAACTATCCAAATTTGCCAAAAAGTACATGGTGTGGCAAGCGATCTGCTCTTGCGGAAAGCGGAGCGCCCCCTTCGTGATGACCGGCACGGTAAACGGGCAGTTTTACCTTAAGGAGTGCCTACAGAAGCGCTTACTACCACTACTGAAGCAGCACGAGGGCCCGACCATCTTCTGGCCGGATCTCGCTTCGTGCCACTATTCAAAGGACGTGTTGGAGTGGTACGAAGCCAACGGGGTCACCTTCGTGCCAAAGGAAATGAACCCGCTCAACGCGTCGGAGCTTCGCCCAATAGAGAAATATTGGGCGATTATGAAGCAGGCCCCCCGAAAGAACCCGAAAGTTGTCAAATCGGAGGCGGACTTCAAGAGAAAATCGATTTCTGTTAAAAAAAAAAAAACTACAACCTGACGTTGTACAGAACCTTATGGACGGGGTAAAGAGGAAGGTGCGAGCATACGGGTTTGGGCTCGAAGTATGAATAAAAAGAAAATGCCAAAAGTTGTTTAATAGTTTTTATTTTACTGTCTAAAATTTTCTAAAGGATCGGTCTACTGGGCGAATTTCTACAGCGTTTTTTCCGTGATGCAATTTGATGTGACACACCCTTTACAATAGATCAAACTAATGGTCGCAGTGGTACAATGCTCCTACAGGAGAAGATTGGTGACTACCATACACTGCATGATTTTGTGTATGTGCGAGCGCTGAGCGTAAACGAATGTTTTTGTATTTTTCAAGTGTCAAGTTTCTATAAGACCAGCTACATTTTTTGTTGTTTTAGCTGTTTTCATCAATAAATCTGGAAAATTCCGAAAGGGAAAGCGCTCACGGAGAGAGAAGAAAGACAAATCGATGCATTTTACCAGAAAATGTTGGTATCAGAGAATTTGTTCGTAGGATTGGAAGATCCGATCATGTTGTGCTCAATTATTTGGCGAATCCTCAAGGATACGGTAATAAGGAGAGAGCTCCACGTAAATCGAAGCTCTCTGACCGGGATAAGCGGGAAATTGCTAGAACAGCTTCGAATACTTCAATACCGCTTATGCAAATAAAGCAATATTTCAATTTAAGTGTTACTCGGGTGACAATTCGTCAAGTTTTGGTAAAAAATCCTCACATAAAGAGGGCTCGAAAGCTTAAAGCTCCTCATCTTACACCATCTCACATTGGAAGACGTCTGAGTTTTGCCAAAGCTCACATGAACCTACAGTGGGACATGGTATGTTGTGACAAAGAATATTTCCAAAAGATTACATTTTGCTATATACCATAACGAAATGTTCTTCAATATATAGGTTATCTTCACTGACAAAATTCTTCAATTTTGATGGTCCTGATGGTTTCAACGAGTACTGACATGATTTACGGACGGGGGAACAGTATTTTTCAACCAGAAATTTTGGTGAAGGCTTGTGCATGGTTTGGGCGAGATTCTGTGCAACCGGAAAGCTCAAGATAGCCACAAAAAAAAATCACATTCAAGTAAAAAAATGCTACTATTCATACCAGCAAGGAAGCTAAGCAATTAAAATTAGTTTTTTAGACTGGCCGGTTCGCTCTCCAGACTTGAATCCTATTGAGAATCTTAGGGGGACCCTTGTACCCAGAATCTACACTGAGGGAAAACGGTACGCCACGATTGAAGAGCTCAAGGTCGCAAATTCGGAAACATGGAAAAAATATCGAGAAATCCATTCAGCAAAATTTGGTAAATAGTATTCCAACACGAATTTTCCAGGTTATTAGTCGAAATGGCAAGGTTGCCAATTATTGACATGTAAATCAGCCGATTGTTTTGAATTTTTCATTGATAATACTTATGATTTTTGAAGTGGTCGCATAGAAACTGGACAGCTGAAATTATTATATTTGAGCACAATAAATGAACAAGCAACTCTTTTGAACGAAACTGACGTTAAATGTACTTTATTTTAAGCATTCAACAATGTATGAATGTATCTTGTTGAAATCCTATTGTTGTGTTGCAACGAAATCCTGTTTGTGTTGCAACGAAATATAATCAGGTGGTCTTATAGAAGTTGGACAGAGTGTATAAGGTATAATCGTAATTTGTGTTTTGCAGACTACGTGACTTTTGAGCTTTTTCCTGACGATGACAAAAAAACAGCTAGAACATGCTTTGCAAACTATTTAGGCTGGTTTATTAACTAAAAAGAATTTACCAAAGGACAACTTTTCAAAAAAAAATTATTTGAAGAAAATGTGTTAGGGGACAAATGAACTGAATTTTATATATATTGATCAATGTTTTGTTGGTTTTGTTTCAAGATAATTTAATTCAATAGTTTCGTGTGTATTGAGCGTTTCTCTCTTTTTAACGACATCCGAATTCTCTATAGCGACAGTTCTTTATAGTGACTATTCTTTATAACGATGCTCCCTTGCGATGTCGCTATAGAGAGCTTTCACTGTAGTTGTATAGGCTCAACTTTATGCTTGACCCATTCTCACCCCCACTCAGCGTGAACAAGAGATGATTTCGAAAATGTTGAAATTCCCATGTAAAAACGTTTTTGATATTCAAAAACAACAATGATTCATCTAGACATGACATAAAAGAATCATTCTATGAAATATTTTACCTTATAGTAGTTCTGTGTAATCCTAAGCATGAGATTTACTTGGGGAGTTATTTGATTGGACTAAAGGGTGTGTCACATCAAATTGCATCACGGAAAAAACGCTGTAGAAATTCGCCCAGTAGACCGATCCTTTAGAAAATTTTAGACAGTAAAATAAAAACTATTAAACAACTTTTGGCATTTTCTTTTTATTCATACTTTGAGCCCAAGCCCGTATGCTCGCACCTTCCTCTTTACCCCGTCCATAAGGTTCTGTACAACGTCAGGTTGTAGTTTTTTTTTAACAGAAATCCATTTTCTCTTGAAGTCCGCCTCCGATTTGACAACTTTTGGGTTCTTCCGGAGGGCCTGCTTCATAATCGCCCAATATTCCTCTATTGGGCGAAGCTCCGGCGCGTTGGGAGGATTCATTTCCATTGGCACGAAGGTGACCCCGTTGGCTTCGTACCACTCCAACACGTCCTTTGAATAGTGGCACGAAGCGAGATCCGGCCAGAAGATGGTCGGGCCCTCGTGCTGCTTCAATAGTGGTAATAAGCGCTTCTGTAGGCACTCCTTGAGGTAAACCTGCCCGTTTACCGTGCCGGTCATCACGAAGGGGGCGCTCCGCTTTCCGCAAGAGCAGATCGCTTGCCACACCATGTACTTTTTGGCAAACTTGGATAGTTTCTGCTTGCGAATCTCCTCCGGAACGCTGAATTTGTCCTCTGCGGAGAAGAACAACAGGCCCGGCAGCTGACAAAAGTCCGCTTTGACGTAGGTTTCGTCGTCCATTACCAGGCAATGCGGCTTCGTCAGCATTTCGGTGTATAGCTTCCGGGCTCGCGTCTTCCCCACCATGTTTTGCCTTTCGTCGCGGTTAGGAGCCTTCTGAACCTTGTATGTACGCAAGCCCTCCCGCTGCTTGGTCCGCTGGACGAATGAACTTGACAAATTCAGCTTATAGGCGACATCCCGGACCGAACTTCTCGGATCACGTCTAAACTGCTTAACTACGCGCTTGTGATCTTTTTCACTGACGGAGAATCCATTTTTGCCGTTCTTCACCTTCCGGTCGATGGTTAGGTTCTCGAAGTATCGTTTTAGTACTCTGCTGACCGTGGATTGGACGATTCCCAGCATCTTACCGATGTCCCGATGTGACAACTCCGGATTCTCGAAATGAGTGCACAGGATTAATTCACGACGCTCTTTTTCGTTCGACGACATTTTTCCAAATTTACGAAAAATTGACAGTGAAGCATGGCCAACGTGATCTATACACACTTATCTGATTATAAGCGAAAGCTGAAGATATAATTCCTAAAAATTTTATACAGCGTTTTTTCCGTGATGCAATTTGATGTGACACACCCTTTATTTGTACTACATTTAAGTATTATACATTGGAAGTAGAGGAAATATGTCTCCTATTGAACAGTTCACAACTTTCATAAATATTCGCAATATTTGTCAAGATATCACTAATGGTAACTTTCTTCGGTTTTGACCCAATCTCACCCCCTTCGACGTATGCAAAATTGCTTTAATGTGTCATGTCTTTACAACCACAACGTTTCACTGCTTTCTGAAATGGTGCTGCCAACTCTCAAGACGAGTTGGCATGAAATTCGTCAGCAACAAGTATGTTGAACGATTACCATGAACTTGGCATTCAAAACAAAAAAATATACGAAAAATCACAAGAAAACAAATTGAGGAACTGCCAATTATAAACATGCCGCTCATACAAGAAGTTTCACGAATGCCTTACACTCTTGAAATTTGTTTTCCATCTCCGAAAATATTTACTGTGATTTGCAACTGGTACGGATTGGTATGGTATGTATGGTATGGATTCTTCAGTAAAAGTGCATCACATCTTTCAACCAATAAAAGAAGAACAATAAAAAGTTTGGAAGTTCACCAACCGATTTCTGATAAAAAGTTTGATTTAGTTGGCGGGATGGATTTTCAAACCAATCACATGATACAGCTAGACTGTTTTTGTGATGGGAATTAGGAGCGCAATCTGTCAAAAGTTCTAAGAATCCTCTCGATCGAAAGTCTAACAGAAATCAACCGTGTTCATCGACAAAATTACAAAATCCCTTCAACTATTCTACATGAACTTTTATACCGTTCTGAATCATTTTTCGGACACTTTGTTCTAATATCTTGAAATGCCTAATGCACTGATGATATAAATATAAAATTAGTATCACAATTGCTTCTTTAGGGTAATCCCTTGGTTTCACAATCACTTCATTTGAGAATTACATTTGAATTATTACATAGAAGGAAAAAATCCTACAGCACTACTCATTATCGTTTGTGTTTGACATTTTCTTAGCGTGAGCACGTAGAATTTACCCCTTCATCAATATTTAAATTTCTCTCGTGTTTCATCAGTTCTCATCATCGTTATCAGGTTACTATTATTGCTTAGTAAGTTGACAGTTGACTAAAAAATGTAATCAAGTGTAATGTAATTTTCGTTCAAAAAATTACAAAATAAAGTGTCCGAAATTTGAATACAGTCTGTCCGAAATTTGATTTTTTTTTTATAATTAGTGTTCAAAGTTTGATTCTTATTCGCTCCATTTGAAAAGCATTTTGTTCGATGATTTTTGAAAGTTTTCAATCAAATAGGTACCAAAGTAGGAAGCTTAAAACCATATTAATCTAATTTTTTTTAAATATCGACCAAATAATACCTGTGCATGAAGTTGAGATCTGTTTTCTGCATGATATGCTTTAAGCGACCCAAATATGATTCAGAACGGTACATATATGAAAAATGAATCATGATAATGATAACACAGAGAAGAAGAGAAAATTAAATAATGAACTATAATTTGTTTACTTGATAAAAAAAATTAATTGAAAATTGAATCATGTTACAATCACCGTATATTCTAGTTTTATTCTTGCACACACACTCTTTTCCGTAGGGGATAGTGATGTTGTGGTACGAGCGATCATTATCATCTCGACTTTGTATATCTAGGATTCAGCCTCATGGGAGGTAAATCCATAAACATGGCGAGACGTCCTTATGACTTGTTCGTTTCATGCCATCACTAAGCAACACAAATAAGCAGGTAGAATAGGTTCAAAATAAAATAAGTAGATGTTAAAAGAGTGAGATGTGCATCCGAGAGTCCCCTGACAATAGTTCATTGAGTTTCCAACAACTTTTTCGAACATCATATTTTAATCAGACATCTGGATTTTGAATTACGATTTTTTGAAAGAAAGACCAACGATTACGATTAGGCCCTTTTCAAAAATCAGTCGTGATTTAAATTGGTCATATGATAATGAAAATTGTGTTTTGGGAAGCTTCCATCATAAGTTTCAAGTTTAAAAAAAAAAGGTTGGGTCAAAAATTCCTGTTTTTTGGCTGATTTGGCGTAGAATTGCTCTACATACTGAAAATACGGTACAAATTGAAAAAAGTACGGTCGAAAAAACAGTACTGTCCCGTTCAAAACGATACGTTTGGTCCGCCTACTCTCACTGCCTCAATAATTTGTTGAGTCGAGTGTCTTTTTCACGATTATCAATTCGTACAATATTTACGCATTTTGTTGACATTTATTTGATGATTAGATCACAAAACTTTAAACGAGCGGATGTGGTGTAATGTAATTCTCTTCAAATTTAATTGCATTCAGTTGATTGCATAATCCTACACGGGGTTTTCAAATGTTCAGACGTGGGCAACCCTTGAAGCAAACGCAATGGAACAATTAACACGTTCAGTGCCTCATCGGGGGTACACGTTAGACTTGATCATCAAGCCACGTGTACCGTCGGTGCCGGATATATTTATTTAAGAAGCTGAAAAAATAAGTTTATGACATATTGAATTGTGTTAAAAATATTCCTACTCTAACTCTACTACTCTAAACAAAATGAATGTTTGTCGATTGATGATATATATTTGTAAAACGATACGACCTAACTCTTCAGGAAATGACGATGAGTAATCCCCGTTATTTATTACGTACTAGCTGAGTGATTCCAATGTGATGCGTACCGGTTTTGCGGTATGTCATGGAACAATGTTGTCACTTCTGATATATTGGTTGTTTTTCAAGCGTTGAAAGGTATATTATCAACCGTTCCACCTGCTCAGGATTTCTATAAACTTTTACTCTCTTCGTAATATGATCAGGCTTGATAGACTTTTTTTCTGAAAGACCGAAGCAATTTGATAATGTGCTCGATGCGTAATGTGTAATGTATATCTTTAATCGAAATGGTGTGAACGACAAATCAGGAAAAAATGCTTGGTGCCGAGGGTGTTGAACAAAATTCACACTACCCGTGATATTATCATAATACAAAACTTTGATAACGATATTGTGTTGAAATCCTGTTTAAAACCATTATATAAATCCGGCGCTTGGCTTCATTAAAGTGTAAAAGAGAATGCAGGAAACATTCTCGCATCGATTAGCTCTTTTGTATCCGGATGAAGCTCGAACAACATGTTGACTTAACATACCCAAGAAAACTTCCCTAGACTGATACAACTTCAAAGTTGCGTTATCAAACAGCCCGTTTATCTCGGCTCCCATTCTCTCACTGACCAGCCGGTTATCGTCTCGCCGATAGCGAAAAACAATAGCCGTAAAAAGGAAACGAAGAAGTAAACTTATCTTTCACTGCCCCCGCAAAATGATGGCTAATTAATGTCAAACTTCCTACCACCCCCAAAACAGTCAACGATTTCGACTGCCGACTGTCTAACATGTGTACTGGGTTAACCATAATCAGATCGAATCGATGGATTTCTCGCAGGCTTGGAAAACTTTATCTCCTCGATTAGGTCGAAAAGTTTGGACCCATAACACGAAAAGGATACAGCCAGCCACTTAAACAACACGGGAATGGAAAGCGAGCTGTGCGGGAGAGGCGATGGGAATATTCTCATGAAACAAACAAACACGATTTTCCCAAGAAGTTTTCCCTCTTTCACTCTCTCTCCCCAATCTTCGTGCCATGAAGGAAACACTCCTAAAAGTCGTGCATTAAACGGAAGAAGCGGGGAATAGTCCACTAGTTTTTCTGCGCCTTTGTGTGAGTCCGCAATGCTAGGAGAAGAAAGTTGTTTTTGCTTCTACTGCTGCTGCTGCTACAAAAAAAGTAAAAGTTTTCTCGTGGAAGCTGTAAGGGGCAAAGTTTTCTTTTGATGCTCCTTTCAGTGTGCGGAACCGTTTATACTACTGCCACTGATAAAATGTTTAAAGCCATGTCGAGCAAATGCATTCAAAACTTGAATCACGTTTTCGCAGTTCATTTGGGGATGTTAGTGGAAAGTTTGTTTTCTTCTGCGAAGACGTTTCGCAGTGGGAATTTACGAGTGCCACCATTTGTGATGATAAATTGGGTAAGTTGTAGAAGGTGGACTGCACAAATCAGTCGGAAGAGGAAATTATTGCATAATTTTTTCACGTTCCCCAGCAGCTAGGAAGCATTCTGCATCCTGCTTATCGCTTTTGGTAGTTTGAAGTAGCAGCATGAATGATTTTTTTATGGTTACTGCTAGTGACTCTGGAACGCGGTAATCGATCTGAAATGATGATTGCCCAATGAAGTGCAACTGCTGAAAATATCCTTCCGTGAAGCTGTCTGATAACAACATCTTGATCGTATAATTTTACGCAACGGCAGATCAAGGATGTAGAGTCAAACCTGGATGGAGCTGAAATTTCGGAAGCGTTCAATCGTAACGAAAATGCTGACGAAAATCTATCCTTCCTCTTTGGCGGCGTCGCTTCGGTTGATTAGATTCTCGGGTGGGATGGCGACGGGAAATGATAACTATCTGTTGCTGGTCGTTTCCTCTTCGGGAACGATGTGTCATTTGGGCTGATGCGATCGAAGTTTTAAAGTGTTCTTTAAGATTTTCATCGGTCGGTTTGTTCTGTAGCTTTAAGTCATTCTTTCAAATCGTTAGGCTGACACGTTCGCTGAAGCATACAGTCGACGAGATATAGGCGGCAGAAAAGTTCACGCAGCATCCTCACTCTCTTGTTATCACAGAAAACAACAAGCTTAACATCAATCGCAGAGCTCTTCATGATGATATGTACGCTTCTAGTATAAGGTAATGAACTCAGCCTATGCCCTTAGCTAATAAAATTTCACGTTATTCTCCCATCCGACAACACACTGGCTGACTTCATTACGCTCAATTGATTTATGCAAACGAAGCTTCCCTCACAAAGGAAAATCAAAATCGTTGCCGCATCTCCACCTTTTATTTCGCAGAATGTAGCGAATAAGCGGCGGTCTCCTTCGAGCCGGATCCGCACGAGCCGCGAAGTGAAAAAAAAAAATTCATGCGAAGAGGAGTTCAAAAGATTATCGAGACGTTGTTTTAATGTTTGATAAAAGCTAACAAAACCTGCCTGCGGCTGATTGCAAAATACATCTTCAATTTTGCGCCGCGGACGGAAGATCAAAAACGACGACTCGCTCGGAAGATTCGCCGAATGGTGTGATTCGATGTGCTCGCATCCGATGCGAAGTGAGTGGTGAAGAGCTGATTTCATCTTCATTTTTTTTTTTGCTTAAAGAGATGCAAGAAAAATAGGTGAGTGTTTTAAAATCTGTCATCTGTCATCCGTGAGTGCAATTACTTTCCGCTAATGTACACATTGATCCATTCGTTGATTGACACTTGTTCTGTTTGATTTTCATGGTGTTTTTTTTTCTTTCGTATCATGAAGTTCAGGCAATACTGTGAGTAGTTTATATTATATGTTCATTTAAAAATGAAGTGTTCGGAATTAGTTTCGATGTTTCGATGATCATTTCGATTTGATGCGATTGCCAAGATTGACAAAAATGATCACTCTCGCGCAGTTACTTGGAAGCACGCAAAATTCTTTGTGTGGAATATCCACATCTGTGAGGCTTCTTGCTCTATCCCGTAACCATGCTGAGAAAAAGATACCTGAATATTGCATTTCTCCTTATTGTTAATCTCGCTTTTAGAGGTTCTGACTAGAATTTCCTCAATCAACTCCTAATATATTTGAGAATTTGAACACAAACTTACAGAGTATAAACTCATATTTTCCCGAAGACACAAAGTCAAAAGCAGACAAACGACAGATAGCTACGGTGCGACCGTCTGGTACACTATTTTCGGGGTGCACAATGAACCGAATTTGTATAAATGATTTGAATAAATATGGTTGATTCCATTTCTGGCCGAGGGTTGGGGTGCAAATCAACTCTTCCGTCCAAGTGCGAAAGCTTCTCTCAATGCCACTCCTTAGGATGTAGGCAGTGCTTGGAAATCTATCAATAGCCAATGAATCACAATGTGTCATGCTACCATCCATTAATATAGGGTTGGGGAAAAACGAAATGTCGTATTTCTGATCGAAATTTGACGCTTTATTTAACATACCTCAAATTATCCAATTTAAGTCAAATATGCGCCGTTTTGTTCGCAAACTTGTGGCCATTTAGAAGGTAGCTTCATTATCCCCCCCTTATAAATCAACCCTCCTTATTTGCAAAAGAAAACTCAGACAGCCTGTTTTCGCAAGCCTCTTCTGAGGCCAACACCAAGAGCCTTTTGCATGGACCGGAAGAGATGATAATCACTTAGAGCCAGGTCCGGACTATACGGTGGGTGCAAAAGGACATCCCATCCGAACTCCCGTAGCTTCTGGCGGGTCATCAAGATGTGTGAGGTCCAGCGTTGTCCTGGTGGAAAACAACACAATTCGTATTGATCCTTTCTGGCCGCTTCTGGTCAATCGCCTGCTTCAAACGGTCAAGCTGCTCTCAGTAAAGAACCGAGTTGAGAGTCTGGCCATAGTTGAGCTGCTCATAGTGGATGATTTCCTTCCAATCCTACCAAACACACAGCAAAACCTTCCTGACCGTCAATCCAGGCTTAGCGATGGTTTGGGCCGGCTCACCGCGCTTCGACCACGACTTTTTTCGCTTTAGGTTGTCGTACGTGATCCACTTTTCATCACCAGTCACCATCTTCAAAAAAGGGTAGAGTTCGTTCCGTTTCAGCAGTGCATCGCAGGCGTTGATTCGGTTTAAAAGATTTTTTGCGTCAACTCGTGTGGCACCCATACATCCTTTTATTGGAATCCAATCTTCTGCAAATGGTTCAAAACGGATTTATGGTCTATACCCAGTTCCTGGCCAATCGAGCGAGTTCTCACATGCCGTTCTATTTGGATGATTTCAACGATTTTATCGGTTTCCACGACGATTGGCCTACCAGTACGGGATGTGTCTTCGACAGCCACTACACCAGAACGAAATCGATCAAACCGACGCTGTGCTGTGCGAATCGTTACAGTATCGGGTTCATAAACTACACGAATTTTTTCGGCCGCCTTCGTTGCAGTTATGCCTCGCAGGTAGAAAAAACGTAAAATATGGCGAATTTCTTGCTTGGTGGACTCCATCTTTGACGCGCTATAACTTGAGACTGAAAAGGACAATCACAACACTGTCAGAATGACACTTGTAGCACAGATTGTCGTCTTTAAATAGCCGTATAGTATGACCCGATGCGATAAGTACAACACAAGATATGTTTCAGTGTTGCCATATATTGACGATATACGACATTTCTTTTTCCCCAACCCAATATATAACCAAAAATGAGTGGATGATTCAGAAACTTTAATACTCTCATTCTGGATATTCACTTTTGTTGCACCAAGTGGAAAAACCAAGTCTGTTGATTGAATATCCGAACTGAACCTAGCAACGGGCATCACATTTTATAATTGTATACTGCTTTAAACTGCACACATCATCTCTTTCAACATATTGTAAATCAATTCTAAATAGCCGAGCGTAGTGCCATGAATGATACATGAAAAATTACAAACTTCATCATTCAGTGCTGGCTCTCAGAGCGAAAGAAGCGAGCGGCGAATGAGAAACGAGAAAAGTTTCGTTTCTCACTGGATCGATGTTGCTAGTAACACTTTTCGGCTTTCATGAGTGCAAATTGTGTGACAAGTGAGGAGCTTAGAATGAAAGGGATGTAAGTGATTTGATCGATTTCTCTACTCTCTCTTTTGGTCATAACTTAGCTGCAAACTCATTCCCAGCTGTATTTGACAATGTGAAAGGTAGGTCAGAACCTCATCTATCAGATTCTATAGCAAACTCAAATTGGAACGTTTTTGCAGTTGAGTTATTATTAATCAAAGAAAAAGTTGACGAAGAGAAATCGATCAAGTCACTTACACCCCTTGCATTCTGAGTCCCTCAAGTGGGATACTGTAGTCAGTGGTTCTATTGCCTGACACACGAACGCCAATTTTGCTTACGACACAGGGGAGGTGGGGGTAAAACGGACATGTTAAGGAGAACTTCAATTATATCTTTGGAAACTCATGTTTCCCAAAACTTTGATGCAGTTTCTTGCAATTCAATACACTGTTTTCCTACCTAATTGGCTAAATATTTTACAAAAAAGTTTCTTTCAATGTTTTTTACTAAAATTAAAACAGACCGACATTTTTTTCGATGCGGCTATAATGGATATATAGTGGGGGTAATATGGACAGGTTTGTTATATATGAAGCGTAGAGGTTTATCGATGGCGAAAGGAATAATTTTAGTCAACCAAGGTCTGAACTCATCACGAATGTCCGTAAAATGATGAAAAAAATTGAATTAATCCACCTAGAAGAGATATCGTACTTTTCAGCAGTATAAACAGACAGACTCTCAACTATTTTGCTTTTAGTTCCAGTCAGCTTCTAAACTGTCCACATTTGGCGATTTGATTTCCATTTATAGACGCAGGGCATCCCTTAGGAATAGATTAAACAGACTTTTCACAGTTCATCTCACTCCCACTGGCAACTGTCCATTTTACCCCACCTGTACAATTATTTCAATAATTAAAAATTTTTCCACTCAAAAATTAATTTACTTTTCCGTACATACCTAATATCGCTTCTCTGTTAACTCACAAACCGAAATATAACCATCAACGAATTGAATTTTGATATTGAGCCACTTAAAATGCTTAATATCGAAGCAGCTAAAATTACATCCTCACACGGAATCATGTATGATTTTCGGTTTTTGTTTCCCTTTTCCCGTTTTTGATCAGTATTCATTGCCATAGGGTGGCTTAAATATTATAGAATAACATGTAGAAGGTGTTCTCATTAACAGGAATCGGAAATTCCAAATGTAACTATACAAATCAACCACCTGTCCATATTACCCCCACTGTCCGTATTACCCGCGGTTCCCCTACAAACGCGAATGAAATTGATTTTTGCTAGAGATTTATAGCAAGTAATGCCGGCGCGAACGAATATTATTGAAATTAAGGAATTATGTACTCTTTAGTACCAGTTTTTGGAAGCCCTGACAAAGCCCAATGACATCGAAATTCCGACGATGACGATTTCTCCAGGCGTCTTTCTTTTGCATCCGCATTAGGGAAACACATTCTGATGTACAAACGCATGCGAGTTCATGCATCGTCAGTGAGTGAAAATAATTAAAATAATAAAGTTATAAGTCCCGGATCCAAGCTGAGTTCGTCTTCTGGGGTGTTATTACCATGATTGGGACGACGCAGCTTCGTCAGCTTCAGGACAGCAACTAAGCTATTTTTTTCCTCTTCCATCGTATTAATATTAATAGATATGTGGCTCCACGATAGCAGCTGCTTTAATAAATAGCAATATTTTCTTTTTTGGTTTTACAGTAGTCGTTCGCTAACTGGGCCTATCGCAACTGGACTACTTTTTAACAGAGCGTACGATAACTATGCTGTAATCCATTTATGTATTAATGATAGACGTAATATTCAATTTGAAGTTTTGCTATTTTGCATCGTGTGGAATTCGATAATTGGGTTGAACTGGAAAAAAGCCCCGTTAGTGAACGAGTACTATTTTATTTTGTCTAATATTCGTGTGTGTATATTTGTGTGTATAAATATTCTAGAAGTAGATTCAATTTCAGATACATTAAATATATGTAGAATCGGAATTCTGAATATTTCAAAATATTTTTTATGTTTCAAATTTTAGTTTTCTAAAAGTTTTCTAAACAACATTGGATTATCTAATTTGATAAATTCCCTTTTACACCAGATTCCGGAGGCATATCACATAACATATAATTCAGAGATTCCATATTTCAGATGTTGGATTTTGAATTTTATGTTCGAGTTTATGAATATTTCCGAGTTTCAGTGTTCAACTGCTGTACAGGTTTTTCATATCTAGATATGTTATTATGTATAATATAATTTTGATTTTTTTTTTGTGTAGAATCTTGTTTTTGACTAAAGTTAAACTTCTCCAGGAACACGCAAAATATCTCTGTCATTAAGATGAATGTTCATACCTATTTTAGAAGCGATAGTTGGAACACACACCCGAGAATTTTCCAATCTAGCAATGAACAAAATCCATATTGTTATTGTTCCATGTTAAGATTTGATAAAAAACTTGTTCCACAGTCGCGGCAGCAATTGGAAGTTCGGAGTGCACTACTACTAATATCACTAACCAATTATTATTTATATTTATATTTTGAATTTCATAATATCTTTTATACTTATTATAATAATACTTTTCATGCAGTTGCCAAAGTGACAACGGTCGGCAGGCAGAATATTTGTTACATTCTACGATTTAATTTTGTTTTATTTTACTAACCAATTCCCCCAGCAGACACCATTTTCACTAAGTAATAGTATTACTATAACTATAACCATAAGTAGTTATAGTTATAGTTATAGTTATAGTTATAGTTATAGTTATAGTTATAGTTATAGTTATAGTTATAGTTATAGTTATAGTTATAGTTATAGTTATAGTTATAGTTATAGTTATAGTTATAGTTATAGTTATAGTTATAGTTATAGTTATAGTTATAGTTATAGTTATAGTTATAGTGGAGCTGCCGGCCTAGAATAGCACTTCGGGTCTTGGTCCCTGTCCCTGTCGTAGAAGGCGACTAATCGGGTGACAACGCGAGTAAGGGCGCGGTAAAGCCTATGGAGATTGCACGGGGGAAATACCGTGTACAGGAGCAACGTAGGGAGTGCCGAGCACATCAGGGTTGACGCCAGTAAGATCCTGATTACGACATACTGGTACGACACGGAAAACGGACATGTTAAGGATGAGAACTACTTTCGACGCTAAAGGCTGACAATCGTGCTATCCTGTTCCCTGAGTAAGGAAGGGTGACACCTTCCTGAAACGGCGTGTGGGCTAATAGCGCGGTTGCCCCCGTCCCGGTAATAACTTGGCAAGTCTTCGGGTACGTTCGATGCTCGTCTAGGCTCAGGCACTAGGTACTAGGCGTCAGATGTCACATTCCTGACTTGCGCTGATCTGGCTCTGAACACGGTCCCCATGAAGGACCGTGTCAACCCCCTGCATGGCCTCACTGCTTGCATAGATAACCATGGGATCACTGATAGCGACTATGTGCAACGAGCGGAGATAGCGGCCCGGAGTTGGGACCCAACAACAAAAATGAGTTTCCAAACAAATTCAACAGAAATCGAGAGCGAAATCGAAGAGGTAGGCATCTTTGCCAGAAGGGGACAGGTGATGAGATCTCCGCCGCTGAGCCAACCACCAGCACCAAAATCCACAAGCGATAAATACATCGGAGAGCAGCCAAACCTGCAACACGAGAAAACTAAGCTGGGTGAGGCCAAAAGGGCATCTGATGAACTCTACGAGTACATTAAGCCTCGCAGTAACGTTCACGCCGTCATAAGGACCTTGACGATTAAAATCAAATCGGCGCTTGCAGCAGCCGAACGCGAGCAACAATTCTGGAGAGCAAAAGCTGAAAAGGCGGAGAACGCACTGAAAGAGAATGTGCAGAGTAAGCCGATAGAAGCGATCTCGACACCAATGAGTGACAGTACCCCGTTAACCGCGAAAAGGAAAAGACTAACTCCTGAAGAGAAAAGGGCAGCAAAGAAACAGAAAGATGGTAGCGAAGTGGCTAATGATGAAAGCAAACAGAACAACGAAGAGATAAATGAGTGGAAAAAGATCGAAAGAAAGAAAAAAGAAGAGAAGAAGAAAGAAAAATTAAAGCCTAGGCTGGAGAGGCCAAAGCCGGACGCTCTGATTGTGGCTACAGCGGGCGCTGCAACATATGCTGAGATCTTGCGGAAAGTAAAAGAGGATCCGTCCCTGAAAAATCTCGGAGAAAACGTGGCCAAAGTAAGGCGAACTCAAAATGGACAATTGCTGTTCGAATTAAAGAAGGACCCAACGATTAAAAGCTCAACTTATAAAGAGCTTGTCGAGAAATCGTTGGGCGAAACAGCGAAAGTGAAAGCTCTGTCCCAAGAAACAGTGGTAGAATGTAGAAACCTGGATGAGATCACTACAGATACCGAATTGAAAGAAGCCCTGAATGAACAGTTTAAGCTGGGAGAAGTCCCCATATCAATCAGGTTGAGGAAAGCATTTGGAAATACCCAAATAGCAACCTTAAGACTGCCAAGAACCGCAGCCAGCAAGCTGTTGGAGGCTGGTAAGATGAAAGTCGGATGGACGGTGTGCTCCCTGAGAGCTATCCAGCAAGTATCTAGGTGTTTCAAATGCATGGACTTTGGCCACCAAGCAAAGTACTGTAAAGGACCTGACAGATCGGAGCTCTGTATAAGATGCGGCGACAAGGGGCATTTGGCAAAGAATTGTACGAAGCCCCCAAGGTGCTTGCTCTGCACGACTGAGGAAGAGAAGGACCACGCTACAGGGGGACCGAGATGCCCGGTCTTTAAAAGGGCGATGGCAGCAATAACCAAATGGAGGTAACCCAGATAAATCTGAATCACTGCAACACGGCGCAACAATTGCTATGGCAAGCCGCATCAGAAACAAAATGCGATGTAGCGATCATAGCAGAGCCGTATCAAGTACCTCCAGATAACGGAAACTGGGTGACCGACAAAGCTAGAATAGCTGCAGTGAAGACAACGGGAAGATACCCCATCCAGGAAGTGGTATCCAACGCATATGAAGGGTTCGTGATAGCCAAAATAAATGGAATCTTCGTATGTAGCTGCTATGCCCCCCCGAGATGGACGATAGAGCAGTTTGATCAGATGCTCCACAATCTAACCGAAGATCTCGTAGGAAGGAGCCCTATAGTCATCGGCGGAGACTTCAATGCCTGGGCAGTGGAATGGGGTAGCAGATTTACCAACACGAGGGGCTTTAGTCTGCTGGAAGCTCTGGCAAAGCTGAATGTGAGACTGGCCAATGAAGGTTGCACCAGCACCTTCCATAGAGATGGTCGAGAATCAATTATTGATGTCACATTTTGCAGTCCGACACTGGCATCAAACATTAATTGGAGAGTGTGTGATGATTATACTCACAGCGACCACCAAGCAATTCGCTATACCGTCGGCAGCCAGAACTTAGTAAAAAGACGAATAATGAGAACAGAGGGTCGAAGATGGAAGTCGAAGGAATTCGACAAAAATCTCTTCCTGGAAGCACTCCGAGAGGAACGATCAGTCAATAACACGAGCGCCAGTGAATTGACAAGTATAATGGTGAGAGCATGTGACGTCGCCATGCCGAGAAAAAGAACACCGAAAAACGAACGCTGCCCAGTTTATTGGTGGAACGAGGTGATTAACTCCCTTCGCTCGGACTGTCTCCGAGCGAGAAGGAGAATGCAGAGGGCTAGAACTACTAGCGAAAGAATAGAGCGTAGAGAATTATTCAAAACGGCAAAAGCCGCCCTTAAGCACGAAATCAGATCCAGCAAGAGAAACTGCTTCAAAGAGTTATGTCGCGATGCCGATGCGAACCCTTGGGGCACAGCATATAGGGTAGTGATGGCCAAAATCAGAGGCCCATCGATGCCCCGTGAAAGCTGTCCGGATAAGCTGAAGAAAATCGTAGAAGGTCTCTTCCCGAAGCATGATCCGATTACCTGGCCAGCAACGCCATATGGCGATGATGAAGAACGCGTCGAGAGAGTGTCAACAGAGGAGCTGATTACGGCAGCAAGAAAATTAAAAGTCAACAAAACACCTGGCCCCGACGGAATCCCAAATGTGGCGGTTAAAGCCGCAATACAAGCGAACTCTGACATTTTCAGGGCAACGCTGCAAAAGTGCCTGGATGAGGGGTACTTTCCAGACATGTGGAAGAAGCAGAGACTGGTGCTACTGCCAAAATCAGGGAAGCCACCAGGAGATCCATCCTCGTATAGACCGATTTGCCTCCTTGATACCCTTGGGAAACTGTTAGAGAAGATCATCCTCAACAGGCTGTCGAGATGCACAGAAAGTGAACACGGACTCTCGAGGATGCAGTTCGGATTTCGGAAAAATAAATCTACGGTGGATGCCATCTTGTCAGTTGTCGAAGCAGCTGAAAAAGTGTTGAAGCAGAAAAAACGTGGAAATCGATTTTGCGCAGTAATTACAGTCGACGTAAAAAATGCGTTCAACAGTGCCAGCTGGGAAGCTATCGCCGAAGCGTTGCACAGACTGACGGTACCAAACTATGTTTGTAAGATCCTGAAAAGCTATTTCGAGAACCGAGTTTTGATTTATGACACAGACATGGGACAGGAGTCATTTAACATAACAGCGGGTGTCCCACAGGGTTCCATCTTGGGTCCAACACTATGGAATGGAATGTACGATGAAGTGCTGAGGTTGAAGCTTCCGCAGGGTGTAGTGATTACCGGCTTCGCCGACGATATATCCTTGACGGTAACAGGCAAGTCCCGAGAGGAGGTAGAAATGTTGGCTACTGAGGCAATACAAACTGTTGAAGATTGGATGAACGATGCTAAACTGAGGATCGCACACCACAAAACAGAAATGGTGATAATCAGCAACCACAGAGCAGTACAGCAGGCAGAAATAACAGTTGGGGCGCATACTATCGTC
This sequence comes from Toxorhynchites rutilus septentrionalis, assembly GCF_029784135.1. Lineage (NCBI taxonomy): Eukaryota > Metazoa > Arthropoda > Insecta > Diptera > Culicidae > Toxorhynchites > Toxorhynchites rutilus. Next base: position 23,360,418 of record NC_073745.1, read on the forward strand.
TCCAAACGCGAACTTAAATACCTGGGTGTTATAATAGACGACCGACTCAATTTTAAGAGCCACGTGAAATACGCGTGTGAAAAAGCGGCTAAAGTTTCCACGGCGTTTGCTAGGATAATGCCCAATAATGCAGGGCCAAGCAGTAGTAAGAGGCGCCTTCTGGCCAGTGTAGCCACTTCGATATTGCGATACGGTGGTCCGGCTTGGACAGCAGCGCTTAAATTACAACAAAACCGTAGACTGTTGAACAGAACTTACCGGATGACGGCGATGAGAGTAGCCAGTGCCTATAAAACGATATCTGCGGAGGCGGTATGTGTCATAGCCGGATTGGTTCCTATCGAAATCACTCTGAGCGAAGATAGTGTGTGCTACAATCTGAGAACGACAAGCACACAGAGCAATAGAGCAGCTCGAGTAACAGCAAGAGCCGACTCCATGAGGAAGTGGCAGCAGGAGTGGAACAGCACCCCTAACGGTAGATGGACCCACAGACTGATCCCAAATATAATCAATTGGGTACAAAGAAAGCACGGTGAAGTCAATTTCCACTTGACGCAATTCTTATCCGGACATGGTTGCTTTAGACGGTACTTGCACAGATTCGGCCATGCAAGTTCACCGTTTTGCCCTGAGTGTGATGGAATAGAGGAAACGCCGGAGCACGTGGTTTTCTACTGTCCTCGCTTTGTCCAAGAAAGAGAACAAATGTACCGGGAGATCAGCCCAGATGTGAACGCTGGAAACGTTGTTCAACGAATGTGCGAAAAAGAGAGCACGTGGAATGCGGTTAATTCTGCTATTACCAAAATACTCACGATGCTCCAACGAAGATGGAGAGAAGAACAAAGAAGTAGCAATTCATAGAGATGAGTGCATGAGCACAGCCTCCTCCCGAAGTAATACCAAACGGTGGTTCCGGGGGGGGAAAGGCAAGGCGCATAGGAGGTGGTTTTAGTGAGTAAGAATCTCACACTACCCAGTCAACATGGCGACTGGGTGTCTATGAAGATCTCCACCTTCTTCACCAAAAAAAAAAAAAAAAAAAAAAAAAAAAAAAAAAAAAAAAAAGGTTCTCAAATGGGGATCAACACTAGGGTAGGAGCCTACCTGTTGGTCTCAAATGTTCCTATCTCACGCCTCCACGAAGATCATATGACGACATTTTTAGATCGGGCGTGAACTGGAAACACACACCTGGTCTTGGCTCCGAGAACGGGTGTCGAAAGTGGCTAAGTGAGGGGGTGCGAGCGAGTCAGAGCGCTATATCTCTCCCGGGGAAGGCCTCCCGGGTCATGGAGGCCTTGCCAACCCGCTGTCTCCCGGGCAAAGGAGATACACCCAGAAAATGGAGCTACGTTCACGAAGAATACTCAGAATGCGATCGCCCGAGGAGGGTCCCCGAACTGGAGCTGGTCCTGGAACGGGCGTAAGAGCGAGCGGCCAGCGGCTGGAGGGCGATGTGCAAGAGCGGGCCACCAGCCGGGTTCAACCCGAAGAGCTACCGCCACACGGAAACAGCAGCCATCGACATCACCAACGAAACGCTGCGCCTACGAGGCGTGTTGCGACTGTCAGACGACAGTCGTCCACACTTGTGGGTACTACTAGGCGACGGATCATGTGGACACACGAAATGAATGAATTCGTGATCCGCGCCTATTACATCTGCACTGCTTTGGAGACGGACATGAGCGGTCGCCCTCGAATACTCGCAATGTTCGAGGAAGCGTATCCAGAGTTCGTCGGGAGGCTTGACCAAAACGCGATGAACGCGAGGCGTAGAGCGATTGTACGCAACAATATGCTCTCCCAAACGCAAGTCGACGAGATCAAGCAGCAGGTGCAGAGAGAACTAAGCTCCAGAACAAGCAGAGCAAGCGATGTGTCGAGACGAAGTTCAGTACGGCTGAGCAATTCATTCGCGAGTGGGGCACGCGAATCAGCACCAGTGGAGGCCACAGTACAACAACCCTCTGAGCCGGAAGATCCACAGCCAGATCAACAACTACTACGCGATCTGGTCTTCCATTACGACGAGGCGATCTCACAGTTCCGCGACACGGACCCTTTGTCGCGCTCCAGGATCCCGAAGTTGCAGCATTCCCGCAGGCTGACAAGTGCAGTAAAGCTCATGAACGAGCACGTTCTTCCGCTGCACTTGGTTGATGCTGAGAACATGGAGGAGCTGCAACTGAAAGTTTACTGTGCTGCTGTGGCGACCGCCAAAAGTTTAGGATACCGTATTAGGCCAAGAGGCGGACTGCTCCAACATCTCCGTGAAAGGCGTGAGCCTCCATGGCGAAGGAGATTGGAGCAACGGATCCTAAACAAGCGCGCCGCAATTGGAAGACTGATGGCGTACAAAAGAGGCAGCAGATCGGCGAAATTATGTCGCCAAGTTGCTGTGATCGTGCGGCCTACTGAACTTCGCCAGCTGGGAGCTCACCAGCTGACGGAAAAACTCGACACACTGGTACAGCAATTGAGCGTCCTAACTAAACGGCTGAAACGTTACTCTGACTCTGCAAAGCGCCAGGAACAAAATCGGATGTTCAGAGATAACGAAAAAGCGTTCTACGACCACATTAGCGACGAGAAGCCCGACTACCGCGAAGGTTTGCCAGATATTAGCGATGTGACGAACTTCTGGGCTGGTATTTGGGAGACCACAGTAGAACATCGCGACGGGCAAATGTGGTTAAGACGGGAGGAGGAGAGTTGTGGTGAAATTGGAGAGATGCCAGCTATCATCGTCGGAGAGAACGATGTCCGCGAAGCCTCGCGGTACCTGAGGAACTGGGCAGCACCGGGCCCCGATGGAGTCCAGAACTTTTGGCACAAGAAGCTGACCGTCGCACATCCAAAGACAGCTGAGTGCTTCAACAAGGTGCTACGTGACCCACACAACCTTCCTGAATTCGCCACCCGTGGCGTCACCTTCCTCCTCCCGAAAGACAGCAACACATTGAACCCATCAAAGTACAGACCGATAACGTGCCTATCGAGTCTGTACAAAATACTGAGCAGCATAATTACCGCCAAAGTTTCTGCTCACTGCGAACAGCATTACATCATCGCAGAAGAGCAGAAAGGATGCAGGAAAAATACGCATGGCTGCAAAGACCAGGCCATCATCGACGCAGCCATAGTCGGCCAGGCGGTATATAACCAGCGGAACCTAAGTATGGCCTACATCGATTACAGGAAGGCTTATGACTCCATACCTCACTCGTTTCTCGTCCGGGTATTGGGGCTATACAAGATTGATCCCGTCGTCGTTAGGTTCCTGCAGCATGCGATGAGGCAGTGGAGCACGTCTCTGCACCTCAGTGATGGGGAAAATGTGTTGCAGTCTAGAACGCTGCAGATAAAGAGGGGGATATTCCAAGGCGACTCTTTCAGCCCGCTTTGGTTTTGTCTGGCACTGAACCCCCTCAGTAGGACGCTCAATAGAAACGGTCATGGCTATAAAATAAGGTATGGCGACGGCGCCCACGAAGAAGTGACCCATACCTTTTACATGGACGATCTCAAGGTCTACGCTGATTCACGTCAGCGTCTAGGTGTAGCTATCCGGGTTGTCGAAGACATAAGCAGGGACATCTGTATGGAGTTCGGCCTCGACAAGTGTCGCTGTGTCCACCTGCTGAAAGGACAACTTACCGAATCCGGAGGCTACGAGGTCTATGACGGCGAGTTTATAAGAGACATGGTTCGTGGCGAATCCTATAAATATCTTGGATTCCGACAGCTCACCGGGATTCGCCACTCCGACATCAAGACGGAGCTGCGAGACAAGTTCTTGAGTCGAGTGAACTGTGTCCTGAGGACTTTCCTCAACGCGGGGAACAAGGTACGCGCGATCAACACATTCGCGGTTCCCCTGCTGACCTTCAGTTTTGGTGTAGTCAAATGGAGCAAAACTAACCTAGAGGACCTTGAGAGGAGGATGAGGAAAGCATTCAAAGAGGCCGGAATGCACCATCCTCAATCGGCACTGGAGAGAGTTTCACTACCACGCAAAGAAGGGGGACTTGGAATCGTCGACATTTCTGCACTGTGTGTTGCCCAGGTACGACAACTGCGCGAGTACTTCGCAGAACGCGCCAACCAAAACGCGCTATACCGGGCTGTCTGCGCCGCCGACAGAGGATACAGCGCTCTGCACTTGGCGCAAGCGGAGTACCAACTCAACTGCAATCTGCAGACAGTGGAGGAGAAGATTGCAGCTTGGAAGCAGAAGGCAGTGCATGGTGCCCACCCCCATCAACTGGACCGGCCACACGTCGACAAGGCCGCATCTAATCTGTGGCTAACGCGTGGTGAACTCTCTTCAGTAGTAGAAGCCGACATGATAGCCATCCAGGACAGGATAATGCCGACGAGAAACTGCAGGCGGTACGTCTGGCATCAAGACGTTGATGACATTTGCCGGATGTGCCATCAACCAGGTGAAAACATAGAGCACATTATGGGAGGCTGTCCCGTTTTGGCCAACGCAGCCTACACCGAGCGCCACAACAACGTGGCCCGTATTGTTCATCGACAACTGGCGCTCCAATGTGCTCTACTGGAAGACAACGTACCAAACTACCGGTACCTGCCTGCACCTGTCCTGGAAAATGACCGTTTCAAGCTGTACTGGGATCGCACTGTTCTGACCGACCTCTCGATCCACCACAACCGCCCAGATATAATGGTTTACGACAAGAGCGACCGCAAAGTCACCATCATCGATGTCGCTATTCCACTGAACCAGAATCTGGAGGAGACCCACGGTCGCAAAATCTGCAAGTACCGACCATTGGCCGTGGAGCTCAAGGAACTGTGGGGGCTAAGGGAGGTCCAAAGAATTGTTCCAGTCGTTCTCTCTGGAACTGGAATTATCCCGAAGACACTTCTGGAAGCGCTAAAGGTGTTGAACATCGAGAAGGAATTGGCCGGCATCCAAAAGTCGGTCATCCTTAGCACCTGCGCGATTGTCCGACAATTCCTCGGTCAGGACTAAAACAGCACGAGCATGCAGATACGTGCATTCCGCAGAGCCTAGTCCCCCTTTGGCATTCAGAAGCCCGGGGGCAGGTGAAAATTCTGGCTAGGTTCGCCTAGTTAAGAAGTGAGATAAGTCTGCCAAAAAAAAAATCAAAACCATCAAAGTACAGGCCGATAACGTGCCTATCGAGTCTGTACAAGATATTAAGCAGCATCATAACCGCCAAAGTTTCTGCCCACTGCGAACAACACCATATCATCGCAGAAGAGCAGAAAGGATGCAGAAAAAATACGCATGGCTGCAAAGACCAGGCCATCATCGACGCAACCATAGTCGGCCAGGCGGTTTATAATCAGCGGAACCTAAGCATGGCCTATATCGATTACAGGAAGGCTTATGACTCCATACCTCACTCGTTTCTCGTCCGGGTATTGGAGCTCTACAAAATTGATCCCGTCGTCGTTAGGTTCCTGCAGCATGCGATGAGGCAGTGGAGCACGTCTCTGCACCTTAGTGATGGGGAAAATGTGTTGCAGTCTAGAACGCTGCAGATAAAGAGGGGGATATTCCAAGGCGACTCTTTCAGCCCGCTTTGGTTTTGTCTGGCACTGAACCCCCTCAGTAGGACGCTCAATAGAAACGGTCATGGCTATAAAATAAGGTATGGCGACGGCGCCCACGAAGAAGTGACCCATACCTTTTACATGGACGATCTCAAGGTCTACGCTGATTCACGTCAGCGTCTAGGTGTAGCTATCCGGGTTGTCGAAGACATAAGCAGGGACATCTGTATGGAGTTCGGCCTCGACAAGTGTCGCTGTGTCCACCTGCTGAAAGGACAACTTACCGAATCCGGAGGCTACGAGGTCTATGACGGCGAGTTTATAAGAGACATGGTTCGTGGCGAATCCTATAAATATCTTGGATTCCGACAGCTCACCGGGATTCGCCACTCCGACATCAAGACGGAGCTGCGAGACAAGTTCTTGAGTCGAGTGAACTGTGTCCTGAGGACTTTCCTCAACGCGGGGAACAAGGTACGCGCGATCAACACATTCGCGGTTCCCCTGCTGACCTTCAGTTTTGGTGTAGTCAAATGGAGCAAAACTGACCTAGAGGACCTTGAGAGGAGGATGAGGAAAGCATTCAAAGAGGCCGGAATGCACCATCCTCAATCGGCACTGGAGAGAGTTTCACTACCACGCAAAGAAGGGGGACTTGGAATCGTCGACATTTCTGCACTGTGTGTTGCCCAGGTACGACAACTGCGCGAGTACTTCGCAGAACGCGCCAACCAAAACGCGCTATACCGGGCTGTCTGCGCCGCCGACAGAGGATACAGCGCTCTGCACTTGGCGCAAGCGGAGTACCAACTCAACTGCAATCTGCAGACAGTGGAGGAGAAGATTGCAGCTTGGAAGCAGAAGGCAGTGCATGGTGCCCACCCCCATCAACTGGATCGGCCACACGTCGACAAGGCCGCATCTAATCTGTGGCTAACGCGTGGTGAACTCTCTTCAGTAGTAGAAGCCGACATGATAGCCATCCAGGACAGGATAATGCCGACGAGAAACTGCAGGCGGTACGTCTGGCATCAAGACGTTGATGACATTTGCCGGATGTGCCATCAACCAGGTGAAAACATAGAGCACATTATGGGAGGCTGTCCCGTTTTGGCCAACGCAGCCTACACCGAGCGCCACAACAACGTGGCCCGTATTGTTCATCGACAACTGGCGCTCCAATGTGCTCTACTGGAAGACAACGTACCAAACTACCGGTACCTGCCTGCACCTGTCCTGGAAAATGACCGTTTCAAGCTGTACTGGGATCGCACTGTTCTGACCGACCTCTCGATCCACCACAACCGGCCAGATATAATGGTTTACGACAAGAGCGACCGCAAAGTCACCATCATCGATGTCGCTATTCCACTGAACCAGAATCTGGAGGAGACCCACGGTCGCAAAATCTGCAAGTACCGACCATTGGCCGTGGAGCTCAAGGAACTGTGGGGGCTAAGGGAGGTCCCAAGAATTGTTCCAGTCGTTCTCTCTGGAACTGGAATTGTCCCGAAGACACTTCTGGAAGCGCTAAAGGTGTTGAATATGGAGAAGGAATTGGCCGGCATCCAAAAGTCGGTCATCCTTAGCACCTGCGCGATTGTCCGACAATTTCTCGGTCAGGACTGAAACAGCACGAGCATGCAGATACGTGCATTCCGCAGAGCCTAGTCCCCCTTTGGCATTCAGAAGCCCGGGGGCAGGTGAAAATTCTGGCTAGGTTCGCCTAGTTAAGAAGTGAGATAAGTCTGCCAAAAAAAAAAAAGAAAGGTTTTTTTTGGTTCTCAAATGGGGATCAACATAGGGTAGGAGCCTGCCTGTTGGTCTCAAATGTTCCTATCTCACGCCTCCACGAAGATCATATGACGACATTTTTAGATCGGGCGTGAACTGGAAACACACACCTGGTCTTGGCTCCGAGAACGGGTGTCGAAAGTGGCTAAGTGAGGGGGTGCGAGCGAGTCAGAGCGCTATATCTCTCCCGGGGAAGGCCTCCCGGGTCATGGAGGCCTTGCCAACCCGCTGTCTCCCGGGCAAAGGAGATACACCCAATAAAATGGAGCTACGATCACGAAGAATAATTAGAATGCGATCACCCGAGGAGGGTCCCCGAACTGGAGCTGGTCCTGGAACGGGCGTAAGAGCGAGCGGCCAGCGGCTGGAGGGCGATGTGCAAGAGCGGGCCACCAGCCGGGTTCAACCCGAAGAGCTACCGCCACACGGAAACAGCAGCCATCGACATCACCCAAGAAACGCTGCGCCTACGAGACGTGTTGCGACTGCCAGACGACAGTCGTCCACACTTGTGGGTACCACTAGGCGCCGGATCATGTGGACACACGAAATGAATGAATTCGTGATCCGCGCCTATTACATCTGCACTGCTTTGGAGACGGACATGAGCGGTCGCCCTCGAATACTAACAATGTTCGAGGAAGCGTATCCAGAGTTCGTCGGGAGGCTTGATCAGAACGCGATGAACGCGAGGCGTAGAGCGATAGTACGCAACAACATGCTCTCCCAAACGCAAATCGACGAGATCAAGCAGCAGGTGCAGAGAGAAATAAGCTCCAGGAACAACAGAGCAAGCGATGTGTCGAGACGAAGTTCAGTACGGCTGAGCAATTCATTCGCGAGTGGGGCACGCGAATCAGCACCAGTGGAGGCCACAGTACAACAACCCCCTGAGCCGGAAGACCCACAGCCAGATCAACAACTACTACGCGATCTGGTCTTCCACTACGACGAGGCGATCTCACAGTTCCGCGACACAGACCCATTGTCGCGCCCCAGGATCCCGAAGTTGCAGCATTCCCGCAGGCTGACAAGTGCAGTAAAGCTCATGAACGAGCACGTTCTTCCGCTGCACTTGGTTGATGCTGAGAACATGGAGGAGCTGCAACTGAAAGTGTACTGTGCTGCTGTGGCGACCGCCAAAAGTTTAGGATACCGTATTAGGCCAAGAGGCGGACTGCTCCAACATCTCCGTGAAAGGCGTGAGCCTCCATGGCGAAGGAGATTGGAGCAACGGATCCTAAACAAGCGCGCCGCAATTGGAAGACTGATGGCGTACAAAAGAGGCAGCAGATCGGCGAAATTATGTCGCCAAGTTGCTGTGATCGTGCGGCCTACTGAACTTCGCCAGCTGGGAGCTCACCAGCTGACGGAAAAACTCGACACACTGGTACAGCAATTGAGCGTCCTAACTAAACGGCTGAAACGTTACTCTGACTCTGCAAAGCGCCAGGAACAAAATCGGATGTTCAGAGATAACGAAAAAGCGTTCTACGACCACATTAGCGACGAGAAGCCCGACTACCGCGAAGGTTTGCCAGATATTAGCGATGTGACGAACTTCTGGGCTGGTATTTGGGAGACCCCAGTAGAACATCGCGACGGGCAAATGTGGTTAAGACGGGAGGAGGAGAGTTGTGGTGAAATTGGAGAGATGCCAGCTATCATCGTCGGAGAGAACGATGTCCGCGAAGCCTCGCGGTACCTGAGGAACTGGGCAGCACCGGGCCCCGATGGTGTCCAGAACTTTTGGCACAAGAAGCTGACCGTCGCACATCCAAAGATAGCTGAGTGCTTCAACAAGGTGCTACGTGACCCACACAACCTTCCTGAATTCGCCACCCGTGGCGTCACCTTCCTCCTCCCGAAAGACAGCAACACATTGAACCCATCAAAGTACAGACCGATAACGTGCCTATCGAGTCTGTACAAAATACTGAGCAGCATAATTACCGCCAAAGTTTCTGCTCACTGCGAACAGCATCACATCATCGCAGAAGAGCAGAAAGGATGCAGGAAAAATACGCATGGCTGCAAAGACCAGGCCATCATCGACGCAGCCATAGTCGGCCAGGCGGTATATAACCAGCGGAACCTAAGTATGGCCTACATCGATTACAGGAAGGCTTATGACTCCATACCTCACTCGTTTCTCGTCCGGGTATTGGGGCTATACAAGATTGATCCCGTCGTCGTTAGGTTCCTGCAGCATGCGATGAGGCAGTGGAGCACGTCTCTGCACCTCAGTGATGGGGAAAATGTGTTGCAGTCTAGAACGCTGCAGATAAAGAGGGGGATATTCCAAGGCGACTCTTTCAGCCCGCTTTGGTTTTGTCTGGCACTGAACCCCCTCAGTAGGACGCTCAATAGAAACGGTCATGGCTATAAAATAAGGTATGGCGACGGCGCCCACGAAGAAGTGACCCATACCTTCTACATGGATGATCTCAAGGTCTACGCTGATTCACGTCAGCGTCTAGGTGTAGCTATCCGGGTTGTCGAAGACATAAGCAGGGACATCTGCATGGAGTTCGGCCTCGACAAGTGCCGCTGTGTCCATCTGCTGAAAGGGCAGCTTACCGAATCCGGAGGTTACGAGGTCTATGACGGCGAGTTCATAAGAGACATGGTTCGTGGCGAATCCTATAAATATCTTGGATTCCGACAGCTCACCGGGATTCGCCACTCCGACATCAAGACGGAGCTGCGAGACAAGTTCTTGAGTCGAGTGAACTGTGTCCTGAGGACTTTCCTCAACGCGGGGAACAAGGTACGCGCGATCAACACATTCGCGGTTCCCCTGCTGACCTTCAGTTTTGGTGTAGTCAAATGGAGCAAAACTGACCTAGAGGACCTTGAGAGGAGGATGAGGAAAGCATTCAAAGAGGCCGGAATGCACCATCCTCAATCGGCACTGGAGAGAGTTTCACTGCCACGCAAAGAAGGGGGACTTGGAATAGTCGACATATCTGCACTGTGTGTTGCCCAGGTACGACAACTGCGCGAGTACTTCGCAGAACGCGCCAACCAAAACGCGCTATACCGGGCTGTCTGCGCCGCCGACAGAGGATACAGCGCTCTGCACTTGGCGCAAGCGGAGTACCAACTCAACTGCAATCTGCAGACAGTGGAGGAGAAGATTGCAGCTTGGAAGCAGAAGGCAGTGCATGGTGCCCACCCCCATCAACTGGACCGGCCACACGTCGACAAGGCCGCATCTAATCTGTGGCTAACGCGTGGTGAACTCTCTTCAGTAGTAGAAGCCGACATGATAGCCATCCAGGACAGGATAATGCCGACGAGAAACTGCAGGCGGTACGTCTGGCATCAAGACGTTGATGACATTTGCCGGATGTGCCATCAACCAGGTGAAAACATAGAGCACATTATGGGAGGCTGTCCCGTTTTGGCCAACGCAGCCTACACCGAGCGCCACAACAACGTGGCCCGTATTGTTCATCGACAACTGGCGCTCCAATGTGCTCTACTGGAAGACAACGTACCAAACTACCGGTACCTGCCTGCACCTGTCCTGGAAAATGACCGTTTCAAGCTGTACTGGGATCGCACTGTTCTGACCGACCTCTCGATCCACCACAACCGGCCAGATATAATGGTTTACGACAAGAGCGACCGCAAAGTCACCATCATCGATGTCGCTATTCCACTGAACCAGAATCTGGAGGAGACCCACGGTCGCAAAATCTGCAAGTACCGACCATTGGCCGTGGAGCTCAAGGAACTGTGGGGGCTAAGGGAGGTCCCAAGAATTGTTCCAGTCGTTCTCTCTGGAACTGGAATTATCCCGAAGACACTTCTGGAAGCGCTAAAGGTGTTGAACATGGAGAAGGAATTGGCCGGCATCCAAAAGTCGGTCATCCTTAGCACCTGCGCGATTGTCCGACAATTCCTCGGTCAGGACTAAAACAGCACGAGCATGCAGATACGTGCATTCCGCAGAGCCTAGTCCCCCTTTGGCATTCAGTAGCCCGGGGGCAGGTGAAAATTCTGGCTAGGTTCGCCTAGTTAAGAAGTGAGATAAGTCTGCCAAAAAAGTTATAGTTATAGTTATAGTTATAGTTATAGTTATAGTTATAGTTATAGTTATAGTTATAGTTATAGTTATAGTTATAGTTATAGTTATAGTTATAGTTATAGTTATAGTTATAGTTATAGTTATAGTTATAGTTATAGTTATAGTTATAGTTATAGTTATAGTTATAGTTATAGTTATAGTTATAGTTATAGTTATAGTTATAGTTATAGTTATAGTTATAGTTATAGTTATAGTTATAGTTATAGTTATAGTTATAGTTATAGTTATAGTTATAGTTATAGTTATAGTTATAGTTATAGTTATAGTTATAGTTATAGTTATAGTTATAGTTATAGTTATAGTTATAGTTATAGTTATAGTTATAGTTATAGTTATAGTTAAAGTTATGGTTAAAAGTATTAAGTACCGCTAAATAATTAGTAATAACAAGCTACGCCAGTAACACCGGCTGAGTGTATCCTATGGCTTACCTTCCATACTAACACATAACAGTTCTCTGCATCTCTCTTAAGTAAATGTTGAACTAACATTCCTCCCCTTTCCTTAGCAGTTGTAAGGACGTGGCCAGTACAATTCTTAACTGTTGGAGAAAGCATGCCTTCATCTAAGAGATATTACTAATCATCAGCAACGGATGGATGCTAGCCTTTAACTTGATAGTTCTGAATTCGTACCACCTACGATATTGTACAACTTGCTCAATGCTAATGCTAAAGGTGAACCAGGCGGATGAATTTGTAATTGTTGTTTACAATCCTGATACTGTGTCATCCAATCACGTACACTTTGGTTTAGTATTTTCGCAGATGAGCATGACTTCGCACAGATAGGATCGTTGACGAAAATGGAAATTATTGAAGTTGACCGGAATGTTGTCGTTCGAAGCATCGCCGAGAACTAAACACGGACCATGAAACAGCTTTAAACTATTTGCACAAAGATGGGTTCAAACAGACAGAATCGACCAACTGAAGAGGTACTGTGCTCCACTGGGGCAGATTCACAAAAAACTCGGGGACTTTGGTTAGGATGTTCTTTTGCATCCACCTTATAGTTCGGTGATATTTTGCTGGTGATAAATTAGCCTCATGCTTGTGAAAATCAACTAATAAGAAATAGGATTTCTATGAGAGGGGTTTGAGAGGTTTAAAATGGGTGCCCAAACAATGATACTTCGTCTATAAGTCGAGTATATGAATCTGCTACGATCGCTAATGATCGCTAGTTGTCTTAGATGGGTACATGAGCGGAGGAAAGGAATTGGATGGACAGCCAATACCCTAGGGAATCTAGAAAATCGAAATCAACAGAGATGTGTTTAGACATTCGTTGCTTGTAACTTCATTACCGATATATCATGCAGACATCCTGATAATCTCCTACAAATATGCATATTGTTGGCCATTGTTGGAGGAAGATGTATGTAGAAGCGTTGTATGAACGGTTCAGGCTCAGGATAGCTCGGTAAATACGCAATTCAGTGTATCACTATTTTTTTTCTTCCAATCCGTTGACAATGATTCTGTACTAACTACATGTGAAATAGTTTTGTATAAAATTTCGCATTTCCAGCTCTATAACCTCCTGAAGGTCGAAATAAAACTTTGGATCTTATTGTCCTTGAGATCCTTTGGCCAGGCTTGATCTCACTTTTATGTTTCACCTTCTTTTGTGTCTCATCTTCTTCTTCTTCAATGGCACTAACGTTCCTAGAGGAACTTCGCCGTCTCAACGTAGTATTACATGCGTCATTTTTATTAGTACTTGTTGAGATTTCAATGACAAATAACACGCCTTGAATGCATTCTGAGTGGCAAGTCTTAGAATACGCGTGATCACAGTGCAAGTCGGAGGAAATTTCTTTGACGAAAAATTCCCCCGACCAGAACGGGAATCGAACCCGAACACCCGGCATGTTAGTTCTGACGCTAACCACTCGGCCAAGGGAGCACATAAATATTGCTATTAATATTCAGAGTTCCCCTCTTCTTAAGTGTCTCCAACGCATCATTCATAAGCATTTGTGATATTTTTTTTCAGGTTTCTATCAATCAAAACTATATTAGTACATATTTCCTCATGTGTAAAAGTAAAACTTTTTGATTTTTGATAGTGAACAGAATATCACATGATGTTTGATACAGGGTGGCGCTTAAGTCACGTAACCGATTTGCACAAAAAAATCGTTTAAAAAAATGTTCCACGATACAAAATCATTATTCTCGAATAAAAAACGATCCAAAGTCGACAACTGAACCGCTTAGGAACCAACACGCTCGATAGTTGCTGCGCCATCGTAATTTTTTCCTTCAGAGACTTATGCGCCACTCTGTAGATTCTATGTTTCGGCTAAGCTGAAATTTAGGCTATTTGTCAGAGAATGCAGGGTACATACATAACAATTGTGTTCTACCGATCGTTCGGAGTTTTCCTCACGAGTTAACGTCTACTGATCATCCGAAATAAGCTTCGTTTCACTATTGAATGACGGTTTTCAAATCTTCAGTCTATACATGAACCGACACCGTACTGTCTGCCAATAAAAATTAGTCTGCCATGTAACAATTTATCACTATTCGTTCACTTCGAATTTGAAGTTTGCTTCGTTAGTACTAACTAGAATAAATATTGAGCGTAAAATGTTCTCGCCAAACAAATATTAATACTTTTTAACAATTTTCTAGAAACTCGTAAGTTTTAAGAGAACATATCTACATAATCAGAGGTGCGTTCCACTCCAATTTACGATAGTTATTCAATAAAAATCGAATACTTCCTTTTATGACACATTCTCACCCCAACGACGGTACTTGAAATCTTCAAAAAAGAATTAGACAGATCAGAAAGAATTTAAAAAAGTAACACTAAAAAAATATAAAAAATATTTTAAAAATTGAAATTCATTTTTCTTAAAAACGCATTTTTAAAACTCTCCGAAAAGATATATGAATAACCCTTTCAGTTTCCAACAAGTCACATCAAAAGATGGGCACTTTCATGAGGAAAAAGTTTCGCTAACAACAACTATTTCATGTTTCTATTGAAAAAAATTACAACTAATCCTAATTGTAATAGCCAGTCGAGTTGGTTTGAAATTCTTCTGCCATGATTGTCGAGATATCCAGGTCGAAACAATAAGACTATTTTTTTAGTGTAAGGAAAATGAGAGCGCTACCTAGCTGATGGCTGAATGAATGAATATTTAAACAATTTCAAAAAAATATTTTTGACTCGAAACGAAATCCGAGACAGTATATAATCGTTATAATCAATAACTACGACAACAAAGACAATTTTTGTTGCGAGTGTAATAATTATAATAAAATAAGTAAAAAAAAACTTTTTAAGTTAAACGGTTTAATTATGATTAAACATAATAATGTACTAAAAGCTAGAAATAATTAGGCAAGTAGCAGTTAGCAGTTATCACACCTCTCCTTCATTAGTCTAGGGCATTGACAAGACTAAAATACAATCGTGGGACATATGAAGAATTCGCTAATTTTTTTTTTTTTTTATCCAAAATATATATTTTATTAAGGCTCATATGGCGTCAGCCTAACGGGGCCGGGAGTTCAATATTTTGACAATGTTTGCTTAGACTATGTTAGTAATATGTAACCGATTACTCGCGGTTGACTCGAGGTTAGTATTACAAGTGTTCTCATAATTGGTATGTCGCAGTCTTCGATGCTCTGTACGTGTGCCCGACACGGGATACTTCCTATTGGGATGCAGCTGACCATTCTACGTGTTCTACTAGTCAAGCCCTTTCAAATTCGCTAATTGTGGATAATGGAAATCCAACGTGCCCCACGATTTTATGTTAGTCTTATCAATGCCCTAGACTAATGAAAGAGAGGTGTGATAACTGCTAACTGCAACTTGCCTAATTATTTTCTAGCTTTTAGTACATTATTATGTTTAATGATTCATCTTCATCAACCTGATGGTTCGTTTGCGCTCTGTCTTTTTGTCGTAGATTTCGGTGCATTATTTGGTGTTTCAGTTGAAAATGCGTCTATCAAACGGATAAGTGAATTTCCTGCCTCGATACAAAGAAATACCGTGGAGTTTGTTCAATTTCTGTGGATAGTTTTCATAAATTTATAATCGAAAATAATTTTTTCGAAGGAAATAATCTGCTTCCATGCTTAGTGCCGTTTAGTGTGTGTGTTCAGCTCATTCGTTTTCATGTTATGATTTGTTTCTCGTTCCGTCGCGTATTGCGTGTGTGAGTTCGTGTATAAAATGGCTCTATGCAAATATACGAAATCTTATTATTTGTGCATCGGAGCCTTGTGCTGGCGGAGTGTTTGAGTGTTTCAGCGCCCCGTGCGTGTGTGTTTGTTGTGTTATTCAAAGTAAACGCACACACATCTGATATACAGCAGTGATTCTGTCACAGAGGAAGGCGGCTCGCGTTCCTGGTGCGGCATTTGTGCTGGGAATCATTGCAGCTAAGTTTAGCTATTACCATTTATATCTTTTAACTAAGCCTCATACTCAGATATTTGATGTAAATAATAAATAATGATGTCAGGTTGGCGTTCCTGAATTATATTCGCTTTTCGCTAGCTCCATCGAGTCATACGATGCACAGAGAGGAAGCAATCAAGTACAGTAGAACCCCGATTTTCCGCGTAATAGTCTGGCAAGATCATCCTGGATAAAATAAATCGCAGATAACGCAATGATGCACTAAAAATAAGTTGCAAACGCGAGAAAAAGATGTTTTAGCATTAAATCTTTGTTTTATCAATATAGAAATCATTAGTCTACGCAGCTCGAAGGTCGTGTATATTAGCCATGACCAGAACAAAAGCCTACTCCTCACTCGAAAATTTCGTGAAGCTCTATTGAATTGCTATGGAACTCGCTTCCGCGGATAATCGGACTTCCACTGTAGCTTGCTCTATACGGCACAAACAAGACAGAACCGTACACGAATACTACCACACGAATATATGCGCATCGCTAGTTACTCGTGCTGGCGTTTCACAATGGGCGAGTGCAAATGATTCGTCGTTATAATATTAACATGAGAGTTGAGGTTCAGTCTTGCTTGTTAATTTTTTTTTTCAATTTCCTTTACACCATATTCCGGAAGCAAATTGCAGTTATGTACAACATATAATTTACAGATCACATATTTTAGTTGCTTAATTTTTTAATTTTAAATACTATATTCAGATTCCTGAACATGAAAATTGAGGGTCTTTTCCTTTGTAGGTCCCGGTGGTTCCACTACATATATATAATGCTCTGTGTTCGTCTGTAGTTAGTATTTATAATATAATTGTGTGCATTTGTGTAGAATTTTGGTTATGTTTGAAATAGAACTCCTCCAGTACTACGCAGATCATCACGGTTAGAGAATTTCCTACATTATTCGTTATTTATATTAATATATTCCATTTTATATTATATTTACTATTTACTTTCAAATTTTCTATATTATCAAACTAAATGTCAGTTATATGATTAGGTATTGAGGTTTGTGCTTATGAGAGAAGAGAAAACTGCAATGTCACTCCCACAGCTTAACCTATTCATCAATAAAGATGGTATCAAAATTTTTAAATCTTTTCTTTTTACACAGCAATTAACGAGACGATAGTCGGAAGTTTGGAGTACATTTGTAGTTATAGTTATAGTTATAGTTATAGTTATAGTTATAGTTATAGTTATAGTTATAGTTATAGTTATAGTTATAGTTATAGTTATAGTTATAGTTATAGTTATAGTTATAGTTATAGTTATAGTTATAGTTATAGTTATAGTTATAGTTATTAGTTAGTTGTAGTTGTAGTTGTAGTTGTAGTTGTAGTTGTAGTTGTAGTTATAGTTATATTTATAGTTATAGTTATAATTATAGTTATAGTTGTAGTTGTAGTTGTAGTTGTAGTTGTAGTTGTAGTTGTAGTTGTAGTTGTAGTTGTAGTTGTAGTTGTAGTTGTAGTTGTAGTTATAGTTATAGTTATATTTATAGTTATAGTTATAGTTATAGTTATAGTTATTAATAAAAACTTGCTACGCCAGTAACACCGGCTGAGTGTATCCTATGGTTTACCTTCCCTACTAACACGTTCCTAAATTCCCGAGGCATTTATGAGAGGTCGTAGAGTTCTATGCATCTCTCTTAAGTAAATGTCAAACTAACATTCCTTCCCTTTCCCTTGCAGTTGCAAGGACGTGGCCAGGACAATTCTTAACTGTTGGAAAAAACATGCCTTCATCTAAGAGATATTACCAATCATCAGCAACGGATGGAGGCTAGTTTTTAACATAACAGTTCTGAATTCGTACCACTTACGATATTGTGCAACTTGCTCAATGCTAATGCTAATGCTAATGCTAATGCTTTAGTACATTATTATGTTTAATCACAATTAAACCGTTAAACTTAAAAAGTTTTTTTTACTTTTTTTATTTTCTAGTTTTTAGTACATTGTCTGTTTCATTAGAATATTTCTCAACAATAAAACCATTGTACTATATTCTATCAGTCAAATAATTTCATTTGATACCGATATTGAGTGGATTGCAGAAAATACATAGTGTGTTCTCCAAGTCAAGTTTGTTCGTTTGATACACATATCTCAATCAACCTTTTTTTGAGATGATATAGAATCAGCTATTTTTTAGCTACGGCCAAATTGGATTTTTCAAGATAAGCAGTTTGAATATGACAGCAGAGATAAAGGTGTTTTATAAATTCGGTCAGTTCGTATTGGTCAAATTTCTATTAATGTGGAACAACCCTACAGACATACAAACAGTTCAAGGTAAATAAAACCGTTTAATAAAGTAATTTGCTATTTTGTGATTGCGGCCATCTTGGATTTGGACTTTTCATGATCTACTGTGATCTACTATTCAAGCCCTTTCATTTGATATCCATATTAATCGGGTTTTGAGAAAATATGTAGCCCGCCATTTGGTAGTGGCAGTCATTTTGGATTTGCATTTTCCTTAAATAACTGTGTTCTACTAGTGAATCCGTTTCATTTGATACCCATATTAACGGGGTTTTTACATAATATGTAGTCCGCAATTTGGTATTGGCAGCCATCTTGGATTTGGATTTTTCATAAATAACCGTGTTCTACTAGTCAAGCCCTATCATTTGATACTCATATTACTGAAGTTTTGAGAAAATATGTAGTCCACCATTGTTCGCGCACGACGATCCGAGTGCCGAACAAAATTTTAGCAAACGTACCACGCCCACCGAAAATGCGCAACAATGCAATCCGCTATAAAAGTGGCGAGCACGATGCGCTCCACATCTAGTATTCCGCCGACCACCGAACAGTGTTTTGATAACCATCGTCCAGTATTCCGACTGTTACCGAGCAGTTAAGTGCAGTATTCGGCAATCATCGTGCAGTTTTCTTTCCACCAGTAAGCAGTAACCAGGTTTACATCAACCACTGCGCAATAAGCAGCAGCAGGAAAAACAACATCAGCAGCAGCAGCAGAAGAATACAGAAGCAGAAAGTCCAGTTGCGTTTTCTGACGGTGCAGCTATTCCATGTGTTAACGCAATGGTGTGATTCCTTCCAACACAGAGAATAAAAAATACAATTTGTTAACCAAGACAACACCATTCGTTCTTCCTTCCAATGCAAAAATACAGAGTTTCACCGCAATTATCACGAGCAGTTCATCTTTGAACTACTTCTAAGAGTTTAAGTTTTCTAGCGAGTGATAATTTGCAATTTATTTTGACGGTTTGCGCCTGCGCCCGAACAACCATTTTGTAGTGGCAGCCATCTTGGATTTGCAATTTTCATAAACAATAGTGTTCTACTAGTCAAGCCCTTTCATTTGATACCCATAATGATAGAGTTTTGAAAAAAAATATATACATGCCGCCATTTTGTGGTGGCGACCATTCTGGATTTGCATTTTTCATAAATAACTGTGTTCTACTAATTAAGCCCTTTCATTTGATACCCATATTGATGGGGTTTTGGAAAAACCCATATTGATAAGGTTTTGAGAAAATATGTAATCCGCCATTTTGTAGCGGCCGCCATCTTGGATTTTCAAAATCATGAAATACGCAGCTTTATAATGACTACAGAGATAAAGGTGTGTTTCAAATTTCAGATCAATCGGTCAACAGGAAGGGTTTCAAATTTCTATTAATGTAGTAAAGCGTTACAGACAAACATGTTACAAACATACAAACATACAAACATACAAACAGATTACAGGGCAAGCTAAATAAAACCGTTTGAATAGTTAGGTGTTCTTGCATCATTCGCGTTTCTTGTATTATATGCATGAAAATCACTTCCTCGTTCAATTCGATCACACATGTATCGAGGCAGCATTCCATTTAAAATTTTATAGAAGAACACCGCTGTCAAATAATGAATTCTTTGCTTAACAGATAACCATTGTAGCGCGTCCAACATTATGTGAGAGGAAGTGTATCTATGACATTTTAAAACTAATCGCATGATTTTATTCTGTAAGCGCTGCAATTTCAATAATTGTGTGCTATCATCAAGAAACAAGATGGATGAACAGAAATCTATGCGAGGTGAGACGAGTGATTTATACAATCTGATATTACTTTGTACGGTTAACTCGCCGTATTTCTTGGCACGCTTTTTGATGACATTATCAATGGGAGATTTAAAAGTTAGTCTGTCATCAATAACTGCTCCCAGACATTTTATTTCAATCACACGTTCAATAGTCTCACCATCAATTTCAAAATTACCGTTAAATCTGGAATTTTAGTCTTACTAACATTCAACTTCAATTGTTTAAATTTTAACCACCGAGCGAGAAAATGAAGATCTTCGTTTAGGCGCTACGCGGTTTCATTCAATTCTTTAGTTGCGATGAACAGAACTGTATCGTCCGCGAACAAATTAATATCGCAAAAATGTAAAACCCGCCGCATATCATCAATATATTGAATGAATAAAATGGGCCCTAACACACTCCCCTGTGTGTGTTACCTAAGGGTGCCGAAAAAAATCGTTGAAACGAGTCTTCTGGGATCAATCACACAAGTAGTTTTCAAATCATTTGTATGATGTCCCTACAATTCCAATCCACTTCAATGTTTGTAACAACAAGGCCCTAGAGATTGTTTCAAAAGCGCGTTTCAAATCCAAAAACACCGCAAAAATAGATTCTTTAGCCTCGATATTCTCTTTCCACTTTGCTAACACCAGATTCAGAGCGGTCTCACAAGAGTGCCCCTCTCGGTATCCCGACTGTTCCGGTATCAGCAAATTATTGGTATTAATAAACTTCATCAGCTGGCCTTCCACTACAAGTTCTAACATTTTTTCCACGATGTGCAACATGTTTCAACACAAAACACGTAATAGAATATCCATAACCAAAGGTCGAAAGAACTCTGAAAGGGTGCTGCCAACTTCGAGAGGAGATAAATACCCATACATATTGATAAAAAATCTTCTCGATTCTTAAAATGAGATTTTTGTGTTTTAAAATAGCTTTGATACCGAATCCTGTCTAACATTTTTTTTTCATTATGGTCATCCGAAAAACATCTGATCGACGAGGACATAGATTTTCTATCTCGACAACGATTATTACCTCCATGTCGAGTGAATTATACAATACGAGAAAGCCAATCAAAAAGTTACCATATAAAAGGACAAAATGTAACAGAAAGTTCGGCGGACTTTTGGCACGGTAGTAACTGTTTTTTTTAGTTATTGCAAGGATGCACAAGATAAAACTGAGGCATGAATTTAAATCTAAATCTGAAATAAATAAATCTAAATTCAAGTAATCCAAGAGAAGAAAGAATGAATCTGCATTTATTCAAAATAACATAATGACATCATCTGTAAAAACATTGTAGGGCACACCGTTGACAAAATTGGCTGAGATTACATAACATTCATACAATTTCGTAAACTAGCATTATCATTGCCAGCTGATTACATGATCCATTCACGAAAAAAAAACAAGCTGAGATTTACACATGATGCGATTAGCGCCATACATATGTGCCCTTCCCAGCGTCGCTCGCTAATCAAAGCCCTGACAGCCGGATGATTTAATAGCAATCTAAGCGAGATAACGGGGCGCCCGCGATCTCATGAAAACGAGCCAGACAATTCTGTCAACCTCTTGAGACATCGGCTGTGGGGGGGACGGGGAGGGGGTACGAACGACGGTTGTGAGGCATCTGTAAAGATGATGGTTTTGTCATCATTTACCGGGGAGAGCTTTGCCGGATTTTCGCCCCCTAAGCCAGCCTGACAAAATAAGCTTACACAGTTCAACCTGCTGAAAATGTGTGGTGAAAAAAACAGAATCTCAGCATTATTGCGAAGGAGGGATTTATTATATGCGGCGAGGATTCCACCAGCCGAACAAATACATACACACCCACACAATAACGATGGCTGTGGCTGTCAGTCAGTCTGCGATGAATCGCCGCTTATGATGTATTGTATCTTTTTTTCCGATTTCGGGAAAGTCCCATTCAAGTGGGAATGGTAAAAAAATACATCACATAATTTTCATAAGCAGCACAAAAATGCCACGAGATGACTGACGAGAGCCGAACACTTCGGACTTGGCACGCTTGGCGATGATTGATGGTGATAAGGATGTGAAGTCGTTTACAGCTAAATTTCCCGGCGCATGAACTGTCGTATTCAACAAAATGTGTTCCGTGCTCTGGTGCTGTCCCAAGTAGGGAGTGTAGGAGTGTAAATCGTGGAAATCGTTCGAGGCAATTTTAGCGGAAAAATATGATTCCGTCGAAAGCCTAACGATGGTTTGATAAATATTTGGCGTTGAATGAATTTTTTTGAATAAGTGGCAGCTAGATCACTGATTATCTACGTTGATGGACGGAAACGACGGGGAGAATTGTTTCGTTTCACTGGAGGCAGGACATAACAGGACATTATTATTGGAAAAATACAATCAAAATTTGAATTCGCTTTACAAGCTCCTTGTTGTAAAGTATTTCCAACCATTCCAACCAGCAACGAGTTTATTCACGTCAGATAAGAGAAACTACACCCTGTTGAATTCGAAACATATCAACATACATCAACGGCTTAATGGGAAATCGAACTTACGGAACAAGCCCACAGCATTAATAGCAAGCGGAGATAACAAAGGGAATACCCCGTTTGTACATCCGAAACAAAGACAGCCGTAAAGATATTATTTTCATTGAAAACATCACAAAATTAAAGCGCCCATAATCCTTCTCGTAAATTCGAAACCAACAAGCGCCAACGTCCGATACAAAGCCACCAAAAACTCGGGCGCCCTCTGCTCGGCATAATGACGAGGACTCGATGTTTAACAGTGGCCGCGTTGTGCTGTGCTGCCACGGAACGGTTGGGGTTGGGGGAGGCGATCCCATGGTTCATTATTTTATCCGACGTTTGTTTTCGGGTGGAATTTCCCTTTTGTGTGTCCGGCTCATTGCCACCAGGCAATCGTGCACTGCCATGGAACTTAATGAGACATTTCGCGTTATGAATGCCTTTAATCTTTCCTTTTTTTATGAAAATTTGCCGAATTTTCTCCAGCCATACTTGAATGAAGAACGGGACGAGGAAATGGGGGCAGCACAACAACCCAATCTCGAAATGAAGTGTCGTGAGAATAGCATGTTAATACAAATATAATTCGCCTCTTTCTTCCACGGATTGATCGTCGCCACACTGCTAGGCAGTGGGTGTGATAATTTCTAATCAGAGTGGATAATTTATGCGGCACGTGTCCTTTGAACAACGGTTTCTCATCTGGCGACAGCTGATAAGCGATGCCGTGTCGCATGGATACTCAATTAGTTGGGTTTTGGAAACGGGAATCAAAACAAACAGCGCCAAACGGCATAAGTGCGATGCCGGAAGGTCAAATTGTATCGTCATCGGCGAGAAGTAATCACGCGAAGGGTGGAATGTCGCATCGCACACGCGATGGGTGACGACGCAACACGTGCTGCCCGTGATACACTAGTTGAGAAAAACAAAAAAAAAAGAGAAAGAGCAACATTTCTGTGAGAGGAATTGGTTGGTGGCAATCATAGAAGAATGCACAAGTTAATGTTGTTTTTACTACGATTTTATCGTAACTGATATGACGATTTGAAGGTGGACTCGAATTCACCTCAAATGAATTTCTGATTGATACTGGAACATGATTTTTGACAATACATCGAGTTCGAACATAAAACATAATAATTCAGAAGCAGCGAATATGAAAGATAAACTCTAGCAAACCCTGACAAATTAGGGTACTGCTTGGAGTTTAATGACCAACGTGATTGCGATCGGTTCGAGATGCTTTCGCTTAACAGTTGTTTTATTTCGTTAGCAAAGGACTACACTGACTATCATTTATATTGGTCACTTCGTTGAAACTGTCCCAAAAGTTGTCGTGAGCATGTAAGGTTTAATTTAGTTTCGCCTCTTTTGCTTCGTTTAATTTGATTCGTAGTGAAGTAAATGTTCCCTATCTCTGATTATCATCCCTGAAGACAATTCCAAGTTTTTTTATGAAAATAATTAAAATAATTGATTGATGTTCTTTGATTATTTAAATTCGTAGTACTTACTTTTACTCGACTGGTATTTATTTAATATGTCCACAAAAATTTCGTCATTGTAAAAATTCTTAACAGAAAATGTTCAGTTCAATATGCCATGCAGAAAACATGATACTCGATTAACACTTTAAGGACCGGGATGAAATATGTAAGACATACGCCTGGGACCGCACGTTTTGACCTAAGACAAGACGTGACAACTGGCTTCTTATTCTTCTTTCTGCGTTTTCGTCGACCAAGTGCTAGATAACAGGGAAACGAGATGTGAAGGTTGCCAAATGTTATAATATTTCGAAAGTTTATTTTCCCATGAAAAACATGTGTTTTTCGTTTCATGTATTTTCTGAGCTGCACCATTTTTTTGTATTAATTTTTCAACCGAATGTCACATATTTTAAACAATAAGTATTTTCCTGTTATTTTGGTATGGAAAAAAATTAAATGTGAAGAGATAAAGAAAACTAGAAAACGTAGATTTGATAGTAGGAGTATGATATGTTGAAATACATGAATGCAATTCAAAGTTCATTTCATTTATCAAGAGATTATGGGCCTTACCGTTTACACTTCACGATGAAAACGAAATGAACAACACGCCTTTAAATTTCGTTTTACGAGTTAATGAAAATGATGGGTTTTCAGGTAGAATGAACGTTTTTCAAATAGAAATTATGAATGAAAAGTAACTTTTCCGTTTCAAATTTGTGTTCAATGGGAATGGAGAACTTTGCTCTCTTCATTTGGTAAAATAATCTCGTACAAAAATTGTATCTGAAGATAATTTTATATTATAATGATAAGTTTTAGTGAGAATATCGGAGTGTATAGAAAATAGATCATGTTAGGGTAAGAAAGACGAGCTTCAAGTGAATAAATAACGCCAAGTAAAAATTTTCATTCAGATTTTAGCAATTTGAAAGTGCTTTCGGGCCGGGAGTAGTAAGACTTGTTAAAAATTAATTTCGTATGCAGATATCGACACCGTATCGTTGTCATCGCGGATACACTTCAATTCGTTTTCACCTAATAATTCAACTTTTATATCGTTTATATACTAACAGTACTGAAATATTGATAAAATAATACATTCCCACATTATAACATAGCGTTTATTCAGGTTTTTTTTGTAGGTATGTAGGTATGTATGTTTATTCAGGTTCCATGATTTTAAATACTTTTTCTGCTGTTATATCTGTTATTTGAACCTAATTTTATAGCTAACTGCTCTACAGTTGGAAAATAATTTAATGTTCTTCTTTGCTAGGCCGCTGCTATTATGCTATGCTAGATGGCAAGAGAATTACAAAAAGATGTAGGGTGGAAATTCCGATGCAATGTTCCCCTCTCTTCGGAAACTGAAAACCGGACGTAATAGAAACGAAAAAAATACAAAGAATCCATTATAGGAATTATCGCTAAATTGAAATGTGAACGCAACTATTATTCCACTTTGAATATATTTGGAATTAGGAAATTGTTCCTATATAGTTATAAAAATATAGTTAAGAATTGGGCTCCTTGAAACTTATGTAACTGAGCCTGTAAAAATAAACGAATTTATAAAAAATAAATTGAATGGGAGAAATTAATTATTTTAAATAAAATTGAAAAAAGTTATTTGAAATGACCGAAAACACATTCTCGAGATAGCACACATTCGATAAAGAATATTTTTATTTATCTTTAGCCAAATTTTCATTGGTCGGAAAAGGGTCTAAGAAAAGTTATAGGCCCAAACCTGTACAACTTGTATGGGTGAAATAAATTAATTTAAAGAAAATTTAAAAAGGTTATTTGAAAGGACCCAAAACACATTTTCGAGATAGTACTCATTCGATAAAGAATATTTTTATTTATCTTTAGCCATAAATTTGGTCTGAAAAGGGTATGAGAAAAGTTATTGGCCAAAACGTTCACGAGTTGTACGGGTAAAAAGTAAAAAGGAAGTAAAAATTTCCATTGTATAGAAATTTTTACTATTTCACTATGACTATCCTATGACATACTATGACACATCCATAGGAATTTTTACTTACTTTTACTATGACTATCCATAGGATCTATGGTGAAAAACGTACCTTTAAATTTTTAGCACGCCATTCTCAATAGCTTCGAGATAAAAAATTGAAAAAAATAAATTCCTAAAAAATTGAAGTACTGTATTTCAGTACTGAATGGTCCACAACAACGTTATAGAATCAAATATAAGATAGTTGATAACGTTAATTGGATTTGCTATCTTTGAAAAAATAGAAAGAAATCGATTTCTCATTTCTTCCCGATATTTTTAACCACTACATCTACATACATCGAAATAGAAATTTCTCTGTAAAATATTCCATGTAAATCCTTGTAAATTATGCTTTAAAAAGATTTATATCGCATCTTCATGCGTTGATATTTCACGATTTTAAAACATTTCAAAAATCGACTAAAAATTTCGACTTCGCACTCTGTTCCTTCAAATTTTTTTTTTTCGAGGGTGAAAATATTTAATTTCCATGTTCGATAAATTCATTAATTTCCCTCCTACAACTTGTATACATTTTGACCCACATCTTTTCTCAAACTCTTTTTCGGCCAACGAAAATTTGGCTGAAGATGGAAAAAAAAATTCTCTATCCAATGAGTATTATCTCAAAAATGTGTTTTGAGTCCTTTGAAATAACTTTTTTAAATTTTCTTTTAATTAATTAATTTCCCCCATACAAGTTGTATAGGTTTTGGGCTATAACTTTTTTTTTTCACTTTTCAACTATTGTATAAAGGACAGTGGGGGAAAGATGGACAGGTGATTGATTTGTATAGTTACATTATGAATTTCGAATTTCTGTTAATGAGAACCCCTTCTACGTGTTATTCTATAATATTCAAATCACCCTAAAGGCGAAATTCCATCTATTCAACATGCTAAATGCTACAAGTCAATGGTTCTTGCTTCTTAGAGTTGCTTCTTCTTGCTTCTTTAAAAGGACAAAATTGATCTTGTTGAGCAATGTAGGCCATATCCAATGGCCTGCGGATCGGTGCGGCGTGTGTAGCACAACATGTACGACAATATTGAAGCAACTACGTCATTTATTGACGATTATTATAGTTCACCACAAAAATTTACAACAAAGTATTTTATCATAAAAACAACAACATCAGAACAGATATGTTGGAGCAGTGAGAGTTCGCATACTACTGTGTAGTGGCTGTGGTAGAAACAAAATAGAAAATTGCGCAAATATTATATTCAATGTTGTTTACCATTGACTTGTAGCATGTAGCATGTTGAATAGATGGAATGCCGCCTTAAGCCTTAAACAAAAACCGAAAATCATACTTGATTCCGCGTATGGATGTAATTTTAGCTGCTTCGATATTAAGCATTTTGAGTGGTTCAATATCAAAATTCAATGGTTATACTTTGGTTTGTGAGTTAACAGAGAAGCGATATTAGGTATATACGGAAAAGTGATTTAATTTTTGAGTGGAAAATTTAAATTATTGAAATAATTATACTTTTGGGGTAAAACGGACAGTTGAGAGTGGGAGTGAGATAGACTGTGAAAAGTCTGTTTAATATATTCCCTGCGTCTATAAACGGAAATCAAATCGCCAAATGTGGACTGTTTAGAAGCTGACTGGAACCAAAAGTAAAATAGTTGAGGGTCTGCCCGTTTATACTGCTGAAAAGCACGATATCACTTCTAGGTGATTTAATTCGGTTTTTTTTATTTAACGAACATTCGTAATGAGTTCAGACCTTGGTTGAATAAAATTATTCCTTTTTTTTATTTTGAAACCAGTATATTGAACTGTAAGAAACTGCTTTTAAGTTTTGGAAAATGAGTTTCCAAAGATACAATTGAAGTCCCTCCTAATATGTCCGTCTTACCCCCATTTCCCCTATACGTTTGACAGATTAGTGCACTAGTGCAGCTCGCACGGGTAAACAAGATACATTTCATAACAGTAGCATAACTTTCCATGAGGTAAGAAGTGTTTTGCGTTATTTGATCTAATATTTTCAATTTTGGGAATAACTATTGAGATATTTGAAATGTTTGGAAAGTCCGAAAGCAAAGTTCAAAGGGGAGCTTCATTCTATAGTAGTTCATAGTGCGTTTTCTTTTATGTGAAAACTTTCAAGAGCTTTTCATAGAACTCCAAAAAAGCTCAAAATGGCTGGGAGGGAGTAAGAAGATGCTCATATGAGTAAATGATTTTATGATACGTAAACCATGATTTATCATTTTACGTTTTACGAGTGAGGAGTCTGAGTAACTGGCCAACCATTGCACTGCCGTTCTACGCATAGTTGTCCCATGTTACATTTTAACAATGTTCACTTTTTTTCATAAAATGATGTGCCAAATCTTCCGGAAAAACACAAAAAAAACTTATTGTTTGTTTCCAGTTGCAAACAACATCAGGATCAATTATTCCATTTTTAAGCCGTAACCAAGATTTATTGACTCGGATGAGGGGATCTTTTCAAATTTGATTAAACAATAGTTTTCTACTTGTGAAAAAACAGTGTATTGCTAAACCGAAATGCTTCAAGCTTCTGGTAGACAAATATGCTAGAAAACTCTGATTGCGTGTTTCTCAGTTGCTGATTTTGAAACATAGAACAACTATGCGTAGAACGGCAGTGCAGAACATTGAACAAAACGTCAAAGATTTGCGGCGCTTGGCTATTGATTTTGTAGAAGCCAACGGCATGCAGATTCAACCGAGCTACAAAACTGGCAGGAAGAGATTGATCATCTAGATCATCATGATATATTATATTTAGTTATCAATTTTATATCTACATTTTCTTATTACGAATACTACATTTACCGCAAATGTACATTAACATTTGCAATCTTCGAATCACTCGTGTGTTTGATGATACTTATACATAGTCTTTCGAAATTTAGATTGAATACTATCATTCAAAAAAAAATTCGACCTGCCGCCACGATGCTTAATCGAATCTTTCGATTTTTGTAGTGACCCTTTTTACGTGTCCCACAAGAAATATTTTAATAAGAATTCTAATGGTGAAGATTCCTACTAGAGATAGGAAATAAACTAACCAAGGATCTTCCAATAGTAATGTAATTCCATAGTAATGAAAAATTCCATATATGCAGAAGGTAGCAAATAACATAATTTTAGTTTTGAGAGATGTACATTAGAATGCCAATGGATGTATGGGAAAAAAGTGACCCTCGAATTTTCAAAGCGAACTTGATTAAAAATGTTGATTCCCACGAAAAATTACCCTGTGCGAAATATCAGCTCAATCGGACTTCATTTACGAGTGTCGCACAGCGGTCAAAGTTTCAGTTTTTTGAAAACCGAAAAATCACCTAAGAAGAAAGTAAAATAAAAAGGAAATCGGGGTTTTCGAAAAAAAAATTGATGCCAAATGTCTTCAGATTGTCTGAAACGTCGAGATCTACTGTCATCTCGAAAAAAATTTTTTGTCAAAAATACACAAAGATACTTTGGGTCGTTTTTCCGGAATACGAAGCAAAACGTATGGTTTAGGGTGCCAATGAAAATCGTCATATCTATTTTTCATACGGGATCCCCTGCGAAATGTTGACTTGCACGATACAATACCCTCTGCAAAATATTAGCTAATACGGACTTCATTAACTATTGTCGCAGATCTCAAAATTTTAGTTTTTTGAAAATCAAAAAACCACCCAAAATCAAAAAAGGAAATCGGGGTTTAAAAAAAAAATTGTTGATGCCAAATGTCTTAGAATTGTATGAAACGTCGAGATTTGCTGTTAACTCGAAAAAAAATTGTTGTCAAAAATTGACTTTTCGGCACTTGGTCGTTTTTGTCTGAGAAGTCGATTTTTGACGACATTTTTTTTTCGAGATGGCAGTAAATCTCCACGTTTCATGCGAAAAAAAATGGTCAACTATATAAATATAATCGAGTCCGACCTGTATTCCGAAAACCAACCAAGTCCCAAAGTGTCGATTTTTGACAATTTTTTTTTCGAGATGACAGTAGATCTCGATTTCGATCTCGATCTCGTTTCATGCAATTTGAAGACATTTGGCATCAAAATAAATTTTTCGAAAACCCCGATTTCCTTTACTCCCCCCTTGGGTGATTTTTCGATTTTCAAAAAACTCAAACTTTGTCCGCTGTGCGACACTAGTAAATGAAGTCCGGTTGAGCTGATATTTTGCACAGGGTAGTTATTCGTGGGAATCAACATTTTTAATCAAGTTCGCTTTGAAAAATTCGAGGGTCACTTTTTTCCCATACATCCATTGGCACTCTAATGTACATCCTCAGCGAAGGATTAGGATAAGGGAGAAAAATAAAAGGAGTCGATCGTCTGTCACGGAGGAAGTATTTTATTTTGAATACCGTTCTGTCTCATATTCCTAACACTTAAGCTTTGATGGCCATTAAACAGTGTCTCATTACTCAAAATGATACTCTTTCGCGAAATTAATTTTGGATACAATAGAGCATTCTTTTTGATTTGACTACTATAAAATTGATTTACAAATACATATTCATGGTGATAAACTGAAAATATGTTTAATCGTTTTTTTCTCAAATTCCGAACAGCAAAAATACAATTTAAAAAAAATACTAACTTTTAAACTGCTGGACCGATTCATATGATCGATATATCAAATTAAAGTCAATTAGCTAGTCTTTTTTGGAAAAATATTATGCTCGCGAAAAATTGATTTTTGCTTTTGTAATTATTGATTGTGTTTGTTTCTCATAGTTCACATGGTTTCGAGACGAAGGGTGCTATATCGGTATCGATACCTGTAAATGATGCTAAAATGAAGTCTATAACCCAAAAAATATCAGGGGTTTGAATATTAAATTATTTATAACATTATAGTCCAGTAAATTCACATTGAAAAATGAAGTGTTCGCAATTTGAATCATGCGTAGAAACTTGATTCATGTTCCGAACACCAATTTTAATGAACATTTCGTTTCTAGCACATAACATGAAAACAACAAACAAAATTTTTGAAAAAACTACAAAAACTGGCTTGTTTTTTACGAAATTTGCTAATGCGAACATTTTATCGTTGGTTTGATTGCCACTTTTTTGAAAATGCTTGAAATTATAAATTATAGGCTTTTTCGATACCTGTAAATGATGTTGAAATGAAGCCTATAACCCAAAGAATGTTGAGGCTTTCATTATTCAATTATTTATATCATTAAAGTTCAGTAAATTTACATTTAAAATTAAGAGTTCGGAATTTGAATCATGCGTCGAAGCTTGATTCAAATTCCGAACACAACAGCAATGCGAATTTTAATGAGTATTTCTGCATAAAATTGCATTTTATTCATCCATTTATTGTAGATTCAAACCTTTTCTAGCACTTAACACGAAAAAAGACAAACAAAATAGTTGAAACAAGTACGCAAATTGAAAAATTGACGATGCTTGTTTTTTACGGAATTTGCTAACGATAAATTTTTTTTTTTTGGTTTTGACTGTCACTTTTTTGCAAATGTTTAATATTATAAATTATAGGCTGTATCGATACCTGTGAATGATGTTAAAATGTAGCCTATACCCCAAAGAATGTCTGGGCCTTTATTATTCAATTATTGATGACATTGAAGTATAGTAAATTTACATTCAAAAATGAAGTGTTCGGAATTTGAGACAGTTCGGAATATGAGACAAAACGGTAATTAAAAGAAATGCCGTAGACCGCTCGGTCCGTTTCATCTTAAAATTACGTTCGAACAACGTTAAATTGTTGTTCAGCTGATTTCGGAGCTTTTTTGTTGTTTCTACTGTATCTTTACTTTATGGTCAAAATCTGTAATCTGTACCGTACAGAATCTGTACCAAAAATAACTAAAAAATTTGTAGCTTTCCAGATAAATCTGTACGTGTGGCAACACTGATGGTAACTTTGTTCTTTATCGCAAAACATCAAACCCGTATTTTTTATCTTTTCATACACTTGCAAAAAAAAAGTATTTTGCTTTCATAATTACTGTATTGTATTTTTTTTTGTATTTGTATTTTTTTATATAGTTTTTGACGTGGGAATACGTCTAACCGGAGTATATGGGGGGTAAAATGAAAACCTAAACACAGAACAAGCAGGAAAAAATGAAAGATTCCGAATGCTTATAGCTCGAACGTTTCTTACTGGATCGGACAGATTTTTTTTTTCCAATATATATATTTTATTAAGGCACATGTGGCGTTAGCCTGACGGGGCCGGGAGTCCAATATTTTGACAATTTTTGTCTTACAACTATGTTAGTAATATGTAACCGATTACTCGCGGTTGGCTCGAGGTTAGTATTACAAGTGTTCTCATAATTGGTATGTTGCAGTCTTCGATGCTCTGTACGTGTGCCCGACACGGGATACTTCCTATTGGGATGCAGCCGACCATTAATCAGCAACGCCCCCCTAGTCTGTACCCCATATCTAGCGTGGTGCGTCTTTCTCGCCTCGAGGAATCCAGGATAGAATGGTCACTAGCCGGCGCAATCATCAGCTCGTGTAGAATTGTCATGAGCGGTACAACCTTTGGCTCTTGTTGAATGATCAGTGGACTGCACAACCTTCGGCCCGTGCATCTGTAAAGAGTGTGTGTATGTATTGCCGCGACTAAGTAAAAGTTTATCGATCGGATAGGAGGGATATGAAACGGGGGCACAACGAAGGAAACATCATTAAACGTTGACATCGGCGTTTCTGAGGAACAGGTATAGATGAAGCAGAAGATTAGGATCACGGCTACCTAAGATATCCCGGACGGGGATATCCGATTGTCTGCCTTGTGCTCTTAGTGCTCTAGAGAGCTGAGAGCGAGCAGCATGGAACCGGATACACGACCAGACAACATGCTCGATGTCGTGGTAGCCATCGCCACAATCACAAAGATTGTTTGCTGCGAGCCCGTTTAGGTTGTAGTGATTGGACATAAGCCGAGATATCACGCGAATGAAATCACGACCTACATTCAATCCCTTGAACCATGCACTCGTCGAGACCTTAGGGATAATCGTGTGTAACCAACGACCGAACTCATCTCCACTCCACATGCGCTGCCAACTTACGAGCGTATACTGACGAGGAATGTGGAAAAATTCATTATAGGCAATTTGCCTTTCAAAAAGTGTGCCTTCTAAAGCGAGTCCGCTTTCTCATTCCCCGGAATCGAGCAATGAGAGGGAACCCATGCTAAGGTAATCTTGAATAACTTTTCGACCAAAACACTCAATAGTTGTCTTATTCTTGTTAGGAAATAAGATGAGCGTTCATCAACTTTCATTGAGCGGATTGCCTCTATTGAGCTGAGACTGTCTGAAAAAATAAAATAGTGGTCGATGGGCAATGTTTCAATGATCCCTAATGCGTAATATATCGCACCCAGTTCAGCGACATACACGGAACAAGGATCTTTGAGTTTGAAAGAGGCACTGGAATTTTCATTGAAGATGCCGAAGCCAGTGGATCCGTTTATGAATGAACCGTCAGTAAAGAACATTTTATCAGATCCAACTTCCCCATATTCTGCCGAAAATATCGGCGGAATAGAATCGGAGCGTAGGCGGATCGGAAAGATGTTAGCATCAATTTATAGGGAATATTTCTACGCTTCTATCGCAATTAATGAAATGTTATTTTTCATTAGATAAACAATAGAATAACTGTAAAATGTTAAGCATTATCTAAACGCTCTAACTGCCTGGTTTTGATTGGCCCGATTCACGGTTTCCCTAACACAGCCATCAAAACCAATCAGCCTTGGGGATATCGGCATTACAAACACATGAAAGTTGAGGATATTTTTGTTCCGACTAAAATGTGTTTCCCTAACACAGACTTCAAATCCATGGAGCGTAGGGAAATCGGCATTGCAAATACATGCAGGTCAGGAGTTATTTTGTTCCGACTGAAATATGTTTCCCCAACACAGACTTCAGAACCAAGATGTTTGGGGAAATCGGCTTTGCAAACAAATGCAAATTGCGAGTACTTTTGTACTCGCTTGCCTTTGTGCAAACTAGAAAATGTTTCCTTAACACGGTCTCCTGAACTTAGGAATCTGAGAACTAGAGGCGAATTAACTTTCAAGTTTAAATCCTCTATAAAAAAATAAGTTGAAGTTGTTGATTCATGCAAGCCGGGGGTACTTTTTTTTGCACTCCGAAAAGTGTTTTCCTAACACGAAATACATAAGCGGGTACGAACACAACGCTTTGGCTCGGTTATTCAAGATTGCATTGAAGGATATACCTTCATATCTTCTGCTTACTGAATTTCTGTGCATACCATTTGTTGATTAAGCAAAATGTAGATAGCCATTTGTTGCGAAAACGCCTTTGAATTGAACAATATGCGTTCGACGCACATGTAAAAATCGAAAGTGAGTGCCTGAAGTATATCAAATCAAGCAAATTCGCTGTTCGAGAAGTAAGTATCAAGTGTACGCAAACTTCAGAAGGAAACGTAATATAAAATAATCGTTTGATAATTCTTCCGTTCACATATTTTGTCCTAGGCATCATACTAAACGTAGAAGGACCGTCATTAAATTTATTTGTAACGAAGAACATAATATATCACAATGCATGAATTGACCTTACATGGCATTATACAATCCTTTTACTCACAAAGCAAATATATTGAAGTCAATTGAGTTCAGAAATTGTTTCATTCAATCAAAAATTCAATCGATACGAACAAATGATTGTTGGGCTAGGGTAATCCCACGTCAATCTTGCGGTTATATAATATATATAACCCACCTATTTTTTGAGTTATGATTTCTCAAAGTAAACCGATGGTCCAAAAAGTCCATTTTCACCCTTTTCCAAAAATGAAAAATTGATAATTTTTGAACCATTGGACCGATTAAGATGATCGACATATCAAATTAGAGCCAATGAGTTAGTCTTTTTTGAAAAAAAAAACTATACTTGTAAAAATGGATTTCCCATGTTCTTATTTTCTGTACATGAACTACCGCAACCAAAACGGTTCTCAGAATGAATGGCTGCAAAAAACTACTGCAACAGAAACAGACACTCAGCAAAGGTGTTGTAGGCTAGATTTTTTTTTTATCTGTATTTTAGTGACTTTCAACTCATTTGGCTGGTTTGTCACTTTTACTTCCATTTTTGGAAGAATGTCGGGAGTGAGAATTGAACTCGTGACCTTTAGCGTGAGAGGCATGGATGTTACCACTACGCCAGATCGCCTCCACATTAGGCTAGAAATATTCTGGCGTGGTATTGTATTCCAAAACAAAAAATTACCGGGCAAACGTATGCCGTCCGATGCTCGTTAAAGGACGACATTGTCAAAGGATCGTACACCTCTCTGATTTTCGGATATGTTAGGTAAAAAACCTCAGCTTTCAGGAAAAAATATAAAAAAATATGGCCCCTTGGTTCCGAGACTATGGTCTACGAGTCTACGGTCTACGCTCTCTGCGTGAGAGGTATGGATGTTACAACTACCCCAGATCGCCTCCTGCATTGCCTTCAATACGATATGTCTATGATTTAAACCGGTCTAGTAGTTCGAAAATTATGAGTTTTTGAAAAAAAAAACATTTTTGGAAAAAAGGAGAAAAGAAATTATTTTTCGGACCACCCTAACATGGAAACGGTGAAAAAAAATACGGGTCTAATGTTTTACGATAAAGAACAAAATTATCACTTTCCACGAAAATCTGAGAACCACTATATCGGTTTGGCATGGAATGGCTATGTATACAATTACTAATCGGTAAGCGAACTGAACCTAATTTGCTTTTCTTTCAAAAATTATTGGATGAACAGTTAGGTGCTCACCGCACTACTCTTATACATATAATGCAAGTGATTCAAATATCTACTATTTTAAATAATTCAAAAAACCTCATATCAGATATTAAAAACATAAAAAAACGTATTCTCAAGTCACTGATTACATCATTGCATCTGGTTGAACCAGCAATGACTCTTTCCATAAATTAAAGTTTCATTTGAAGCTCACAACCGGCATCGGCACCCAAAGGACAAAACCCCCAAAATAAAGCAAAGTATCGTCCAAACAACATCACCGGAGGAGACACCGGAGGGACGAACCAAAACAGAGGCCACTAGCCGCCATTATTACAGCGCGGGTATACTCTGCTCACTGCTGCACCCATATAGTAGTACCAGACGGAGGTGTGTCCGTCCCTTAGTTGTGACAGTTTTCATTAATTTTAATAGCATAAATAATGAATCAATTTATATGTATGAGTGCCATGCTGGGTAATTGATTCATTATTGCATTCATGGCAATACACGCACGCAGTTGTGTTCCAGTTTTGGATACTCGTTGTTGAACCACAGTAAAGCTGCTGAAAGTATATAGAAAAAACTTCTCACACTTGTGGTATATCTGTGAAGTTTCGATAAAAATAATCGAAATGGATACGATCCATTCAGCGCTTCTCACATCAAAGCCCTCTGTTTTCATACAAATTCATTCACCAAACAGACCCATTTGAAGCTGTCTTCTAAAAAAGACACCTTTTCGTCGATAATCATTCAATATCACGCTCACCGGAGCGACTCGAATGCCGGAGAGGCCCCACTGAAAACGTCAAATGAAGCGAGTTCGTCAACACGATTTATCGTAGGAGTGCATGGCGCTAAGCCCCCAGCATCCCGAGTGCAGCACATGCATCACATTGAGCTCTTCAAACGACACCTTTACGACAGTGCATCCTGCTTCCATGCATCGTGCCATCGTAGCTCGGTGAATGTTTGCGGCCGATGGCAGCCAACGATGGCGATTATGAGGGTTGTGATGGTTTCTGAGTTGCAATGACAATGTGTGGACGGCTTGAATGGGTATGATAAATGTATTCGGGAGGAGTAGTGAAAAGTAGCCGTCGTTGAAGGTAATCTCAAGGGATTTCGAAACAGTTTAAAATAGAACACATACATAGCGTGCATTGTGTGGTATTGAACGACAACGTTTTCAATTCAACATCAAATTATGTTTCTGCTGACCGCTCTCTCGTATGTTGCATGTCAAGAAACAATTGTGCTTTCCGTCTGAGTGGCACGATGAAAGCGCACTCAGATAGAATTGGTTGACCGGTCCTATAATCATCCTTTCTGTGGCCAATCGATGCGTGGCTTACTGCTGCCCTTCGTGACGCTGTCCAGACATCTTCCACGTGTTCTCGTACTCCCAAATGAGATTCGATCAACGATCGAATAATTTCCTAATAAAATTACTGACTTGTGGCTACTGTTAATGTACTTTCTCCGTCTGGAAGCGAGGCGCAATTCTTCGGAAAGTGGATTTAATGTGTTCCGCTCCGTATCCACCGCCCCCTTTGCACGACCAATGCTGCCTAAGCTTTGCGATTCCAAATGCGATTGCTAATGTGGGGCAGGTCGAAGGATGGAAACGGTAAATTTTTTTTTCGCCCACCGCATCGACGACGGCGTCGACGAGTTTCGGAAACAGGATTCTTTACGTATGGAATTTTATGTGACCATTTTCCGAATGGGATTAGTGTTATCATATAAATCTCCTTAACTGCTTACCGGAAAGTGAGAGTCGCGAGCTAAGCGTTGGTCAAAAGGTGATGTTATTTATGTTCTCCACATCCATATTTTGGCTCTCTCTTCGAAAGACTCATTGAAGGTGTGAACATGAGTTCGCTTCAAGATGTGTGCCGAAATAATCTTCGTAAGCTAATGCGAATATGAGCGCGGAACCACTTGTGGGGCTGGTTTCCGTTCGAAGGATGAAATTTATGCTGTGTCAAAATACACGTTCGACAAACAGTCTGCTCCCTGCACGTGCCGGTGGTAATCGATTCAGAGAATATCATGAGCCGGAGAATATGTTACGGATGTAATCATATGTCTGATGATATGCGATCGTTTCTAAACTTCCCGATGCTTGGTGTTTGCAGAATTGAATTTCCATTATCTGCATCGAAAAGTGCTTTGCTGTGCAGGTGAATTTATGAATATTCATTAGATGTATGTGATGTGAAAGGTGAGGCTTCGAAGAGAACTAGGTTTTGGTATACAATACATGGTATGTCCACAAGAATGCTAATTGTAATGCGTGATACTGAACAACAAGAAGTATCGTCAGATGCTATCGGACTATCACCCCAGCAAACAATTTCTACAGAAAAACGAGAATAAAATTAACACAAAACATGTATGTTGCATTTTTGCTAATTGATTCACTTTTTATCGATATCCAGATCCTAGAACCGTTATAAAATGACGGATGCATAAAATGTACATTCTAAATGCATTTTCAACAAACAAAAGGGGTTTGTGCTTCATTATTGATGATTAAAGATAAAGTTTGTATTTCTTTGTATTTGCCAACAGATGATTTCCATCCCAATGACATTAGTACTTAAACTAACTTAAACTAACAACACAAATTTTAAAACTGACAACACCGTAAGCTAACAAAAAAAATCGTCTAAATTCGCGCTTATTCGATTCTTGTGACACATTGAAATCAAACACAAAGTAACACTTATTGAAAACACGACACATACTCCGCACTGGTTCATGTAGGCCATAGTTCGTTCTAGCATGAGGTATGATGAGAAATGAGTGTGATCGTAGATGACGACGACGGGTATTAATGTGCAGCATACTGAGCAGTATAGGACAATCGATATTGCCCTGCAAGAGATTTGCAACGAAGCATGCTTTCGTTACCTTGCGTCTCGCGTAGTTCCAGGTTGATGAGCTTACATCGGCTTGTGTAGCTTGGCAAATTCAAAGGATCCCTCCAGCTGAGGTGACGAAGTGCAAACCTGATGAATTTCCTTTGAACAGATTCAATGCGTTGTGTTCCATTTTGGTAGTGCGGTAACCAAGCAATGGATGAGTATTCCAGGATAGGACGCACAATTGAACAATATAAGGCTTTTAGGCAGTAAACGTCCTTAAATTTTTTGGCAAAGCGAAAAAGAAACCCCAATTGCGAAGTGGCTTTAGATACAGCATATGTGACGTGATCTTTAAAACTCATTTTAGCGTCGATCAGAATCCCCAAGTCCTTGACTGTTGATTCGCGTTTGAGTTGTACGCCTGCCAATGTGTAGTCAAAGCAGAAGAGTGTGTGTTTACGCCCAAATGAAATAACGGAGCACTTCGACACGTTAAGCGACATACGGTTCGTTAGACACCATTCGGCAAAAGCTTCCAATTGTTGTTGCAGGAATAATGCGTCTCGCGGTTGCTGTATCACATAGTAGAGCTTCAGGTCATCGGCATACGAGAGTTTCAGACATTTCATAGTGAAGTTGACATCGTTCATGTACAGCAGGAATGAAAATGGTCCTAGGTGACTGCCCTGCGGAACACCAGACCAAACCGGAAACGGTAATGAAACATGATCTCCAATTTTGACTGCCATGCTACGACCAGTGAGATACGATCGGATCCAGATGACCAGCATCTCGGGAATACACCGGAAGATAAGGACAGATTGAGCAGTGTCGCTAGAGGTGACGCAAGTGTGTCTACACAACCTTTCAAGACGAGTGATGGAATGCCGCCCGGACCACATCCTGTGGAGGTTTTCATGTTCTTAGTTGCTGCAATTACCATATCGTCAGTGATAACAAAATCCAGCTCAGAAGCAAGAAGTCGAGGTACGTTTCTGGTAGAAGCAGCAACATCCTGCGGATCGATGTGTTCATTGACAAACACATTACTGAACTGAGAGCGAAACAGGTCAGCGATGTCGGTAGTCGTATCAGCTTCCAATAAACCGTTGGTCAACGTAGATGGTAGACCGGATTCCTTACGTTGGTCTTTGACGTAACGCCAAAATCCTTTAGGATTTACCTTAAGGCGTCTCTGCAGACGGTCTTGATAAGCACTGAAGAGACGATTATTGAGCTGTTTATACTCAGCATTCGTCTTTAGATATTTCGCTCTTGTTGAGTCCGTACGGTGCTTGCTGAACTGTCTTAAAGCAGACTGCTTCACTCTTTTAAGATACTTCAGGGTACCATTTGACCAGGCAGGCTTGGTATCCTCACGTTTCGTCTTCAATGGAACAAACTGATCGATTGCATACAGCAGAATACTCGACATGATCGATGCAGCGAGGTTAGCGTCACAGCCTTGAAAAACATCTATCCACTCGATTTGTGCGAGGAAATTGTTCATCGCGGTAAAATCAGTTTTACTGAAATCGTACGAAACACTTTCAGAAGCATCGTGAAATTGTCGGAAAGGTTTCAAATTGAGATTCACCAGTATAGGAGGATGATGTCGCACTATTTTAACAAGTGGTGATGGTCCTTGCATGACTGTGCAGTGCTCACATAGTTCTTCGTTGACGAAGCACAGATCAAGTATGCGATCGTTTTCATTTTTGATTCCTATCATTTGCCTCAGTCCAGCGGTGCAATAGGAATCAAGCAGTTCTTGTGACGTCAAGCAGATCGAGGATTGAGAAGAAACCGGGTAGAGAAAACCATGCGAGTTATGCTGCCAAGAGATTGAGCTCAAGTTGAAGTCGCCCAGGATCATAATGTTGTCTCTCGGTTCTAGTTGTGAAACAACCCAATAGAGAGAGTCAAGGTGTTGGTTGATCAAAGGTCCATCGTTTACCCTATCAGGAGGCATGTAAACTACGCACAGGTAAAGTGTAGCGTCCAAAGTGGTAATAGCGATCCACAGATTCTCTACCGTCGAGCAACTCGGAGGATTGAGCGTACGGGATTTGATCCTTGAGTGAACAGCCAACAATACACCACCTCCCGTGCGTTTGTTACTATTCAGCGACGAACGATCCTGCCTGTAGACGGAGTAAGAGTTGTCGAACAGCTGACTTGATGCAGTGTTTCCATTGAGCCAGGTTTCGGAAAAGACGTAAATGTCGTAGGAGCCATCACTCAGAGCCAATTGGTACTCTACGAGAGAGCTGTTGATACAACCAACGTTTTGGTAGTAAATTAAGATATCCAAGGAATCAGGACTGCCATTTCTCTGTTGTTGCTCATTCCTGTGGGGTGAGTAGACATCAGAACAAAGTTTGCCGTTTCTTATGGAGTACTTTCCATGGGAGGCAGATCGGAAGACCCCTTCGTCAACACTATACTCAGGGCCGGGACGACTTGAAGGACAAGAGTGAAGGTACTGTGGCTGTTCGAAGATAGTTGGCACGACTGAGCAAGGTGATTCAGGGACTTCCTTACTGCTTTGTGTCCAGCGTCCCGGGTCGGATGATGGTGTTCTTCCAAGATGAAGAGACGAATCTGAGGTGACATCTGTTTTCTGTTTCGCAGTCCTGCTGGGTGAATGTACATCAGGACAAGAATTACCATTACCAAGTAAATACTTGCCATGAAAGACAGTTCGGAAGACCTCTTCGTCAACGCTATACTCAGGGCCGGGACGACTTGAAGGACAAAAGCGAAGGTACGGTGGCTGTTCGAAGGTAGTTGGCACGACTGAGCAAGGTGATTCAGAGGCTTCCTTACTGCTTTGTATTCTACGTCCCGGGTCGGATAACGGTGTTCCTTCGAGATGATGAGGCGACGATACGTAGAAAGTTAGTTGCTATGTAGAGTAATCAACCATCTTGTTACGTCTGTCTCGCTGGCTGATGTAAACCGGGCATTCGCTACTCCAGGCAGAGTGCTCGACGTCAATATTTAGCTTTCGTTCTACTCGTATTTTTTCGCAGTTAGCGCATTTTTCTGTACGAGATTTACACTCTTTCACTTGATGGTTTCCACTGCATATAGGGCAAGTCACAATTTCTGCCTTGCAGTCGGCCATCTTGTGATTAAACCCACAACACTTGTAACACCTAGTGACCTGAAGCCCATCTAAAACACGACAACGATTCCAACCGCAGTTCAATTTCCCAACATTCATAACTTTAAAAAATGTGTCTGCGTCGAGCTCGACAATCGCACTATAGTTATCATATCGCCACTTCTCATTGCAATATGTTTTACGAAGTTTGAAGTGTTTCAGACTAGTGAGAGCATCGTTCTGACTAACAAATTTTTGCTTCAGTTCATCTTCATCAAGTTTGTCACTCATTCCAATTATTTTGATTGTGGGTTTCATACACTCCCTAACTTTCACCTCAAATTGACCCCCCAGTTGCTTGTCGATGTTTTCTTCAAGCAGTTTGATTGATGATTCATCCTTCATAGACATTATAACAGATCCGTCTTTGCCACTTTTCACTCGACCAACGTTTAGGTTTTTGATATCCATTTTCTTCCTCAATTCAGCTCTAGCATCTTCAATTATTACACCTTCTTTCGGTTTAATAACGATAACGGTGTCTGGTTTATTCTTCGGTTTCTTTACACGTTCTGTTTCAGTTACTTTTAGATTTTTTTTTAGCACATTCGCTAAGCTCGTTTTTGGGGTCTCGATCATATTTTCTTTATCCACTACGGATTCAATTCGTCTTTTCTCTGCGGCAACTCCACGAGTTACATCATCGTTAATGTCAACAGCAATATTAGACATTGTATTCACTCGCACTAATTCGTTTCTTACAATTTGCTTCACCTTGTCTTCAAAGTTTTTGGCAAGTTCAATCACGCACAAAAATTCATCCAATTTTTTGACAATATCACCCAACAGTTTCTCACTGTGCCTATCGTCATAATCATTCAGCGCTAAACACGCGTTGTTTGGCGCTGAATGTACCAAAGAAAGCAACAATAAACGTAAGAAAGAAGAGAATGATACAAAAACAAATGTAGATTCTTCCAGCCTTTTTCCAGTTTTTAAAATTTTTTTGTAGCTTTTTCCTGTTTTATTTTTAATTATTCCAGATTTTTTCAAAATTTTGGTTGACATCTCTAATTCTTAGATAATCAGAAAAACTTTTGATTTCGAATTGATCAATTGTTCGATCTAGTGTAGTGAAACAAGGACTGATTGTATGTGTTGGCGAATTGGCGCCAACGCGCCGCTACTGTAGTACACTTTCAGCGAGCACACAGCAACCCAGTTCCGACGAGTATGGTTCGTATAGTTTCGACATGGTTTCCATGGTTTCCATAAAAACCACGAAAAGTTATCCTTGAGAAAAAAGAGAAGTTATAGAAATCAAAAAAGCAAAAATAGGAGCAAGTGAACCTCGTGAGTTGAAATTAAAACAAAATCAGATCGTTTACTACGCTATTGTGTTATATCAAGAACACCAACAGTGAATTCACACACGCCATTAAAATTATTAATATTTTGAACGTAACCTTAAATGGACTTAAAACTAGTTGCAAGTTTAGACAAATACTCATGCCTAAATATGTAATGCGAACAGGAAGTACGGTCAGATCAAGATAGATTGCCAGTGCAACTTACTAAAATTATATATATATCCTGAATTGACAGACAATTTATAAGACACAAGAAGGGACTAAACGTGTGTCAGAGAAACCGGAATAGGTTTCATGCAAGCTTTGTATATTTAATCAACTAATGTAGTGAAAATTCACAGGAAAATAATAATTCATCGCCAGAGCATAAATTCTCAGTCTTCGGTTGTTTTATTGTGGAATTATTATTTCGGAACACCCCGATCCGTGAATCTGTTGGCAATCACCAACAGTATGTATAGTGGGTTATATTAATAGGAGTACCGGTAAGTTTCTTGTTTTTTTTTAAAAAAATTAATGCTTTATTCTACAAAAATGGTTACAAATTTAATATTCAAAGTATTGCCCATCGCTAATCATAACTTTCTTCCATCTTTCTGGTAATTCACGGATCCCTTTGCGGAAATAATCAGCCGGTTTGTCGGCTAACCACGAATCGATCCAATTTTTGACTTCATCAAAATTGGAGAAGTGCTGGTCAACCAGGCCAAGTGGCATCGATCGAAAAACGAAGTAATCGGACGGAGCAATGTCTGGAGAATACGGCGTGTGGGATAGGACCTCCTATTTCAGAATATTTTTGACGTGGGACTACGTCTAACCGGAGAATATGGAGGATAAAATGAAAACCTAAACACAGAACATGCAGGAAAA
Organism: Toxorhynchites rutilus septentrionalis; assembly: GCF_029784135.1. NCBI lineage: Eukaryota > Metazoa > Arthropoda > Insecta > Diptera > Culicidae > Toxorhynchites > Toxorhynchites rutilus. The sequence continues at coordinate 23,404,439 of NC_073745.1, forward strand.
AATTAAAGATTCCGAATGCTTATAACTCGAACATTTGTTACTGGATTGGAAAGATGTTTGCATCAATTGATAGGGAATATTTCTACGCATCTATCGCAATTAATAAAATAATATTTTGAATTAGATAAACAATTGAATAACTGTAAAATGTTAAGCGTTATCTAAACGCCCTAACTGCCTCGTTTTGATTGGCCCGATTTACGGTTTCCTCAACACAGCCATCATAATCAAGCAGCCTTGGGGAAATCGACATTGCAAATACATGGAAGTATGGGAACTTTTGTTCTCACCGAAATGTGTTCCCTAACACAGACTTTAAAACCATACATGATATACATGAAAGTCGGGGGTATGTTTGAACCGACTGAAATGTGTTTCACTAGCACAGATTTCAAATCCATGGAGCGTGGGAAAATTGGCATTGCAAATACATGCAAGTCGGGGGCAATTTTGTTCCGACTGAAATGTGTTCCCCCAACACAGACTTCAGAACCAAGGTGTCTGGGGAAATCAACTTTGCAAATAAATGCAAACTGCGAGTACCTTTATACTCGGTTGTCTCTTTGCAGACTAGAATGTTGTTGATTCATGCAAGGCGGGGGTACTTCTGCACCCGTTTTTTTTTGTACTTCGAAAAGTGTTTTCCTAACACAAATTACAAAAGCGGGTACGAACACAACGCTTTGGCTCGGTTATTCAAGATTATATTGAAGGATATGCCTTCATATATTCTGCTCACTGAATTTCTACGCATACCATTTGATGATTAGACAAAATGTTGATAACCATTTGCTGCGATAACGCCTATTGATTAAATAATATGCGTTCGACGTACATGTCAAAATCGAAACTGAGTGCCTGAAGTTCATCAAATCAAGCAAATTCGCGGTTCGAGAAGTACGTACACTTGAGATATGCAAACTTCAGAGGGAAATGTAAAATAAAATAATCGTTTGTTAATTCTTTCGTTCACATATTTTGTCCAAATATACACCAAACGTAGGAAGACTGTCATTAAATTCACTTGTAATGAAGAACATAATCTATCACAATGCTTGAAACATGGCATTTATTCAATCTCTTTACTCACAAAGCAAATACAGGTAAACTTCGATATAACGTACATTTCACTTTCAAAATTGTACGTTATATCGAAGCATAATAAAGTACTCACAAACGTAGTCTATATTACATTATTGTGTTGCTGTTTTAGTAAAGTTAATAAATAACTTCAATTAGAAGACGAAGCCAGCATTTCTCATGATGTTTCCCTTCGTACTGTTGATTAAAGCTTGATTCATTTAGAATCCGGAATCACAAAACCAGCTGTATATCGGAATTGATTGAAGGTACAAAACTTGTTTTAGCATCACAATAAAGATAATTTATTGTTCTATCAGAAAAAAAATATTGAAAAAAATTTCCTTTACAATTTGGAAATGTGTACGTTATATCGAGGTAAAATGTACGTTATATCGAGTGACGTTATATCGAAGTTTCCCTGTATATTGAATTCAATTGAATTCGAAAATTGTTTCAATTAATCAACAATTTAATCAATACAAACAAATGATTGCTAAGCTAAGGAAGTTCCACGTAAACCTTACGGTTATATCATAGATATACCCAACCCATTTTTTGAATTAGTATTATCGTGAGCCTCAACTTTACATATTTTAATTTTTTACTATGTGATTAAATTGCTTTCTAAGTGTTGTGTGTACTAGTGTTGCGTCAAAATGATATGAGAAACGTTCGTAAACCTTGTGTTTAAAATGTCGCTTTCCACAAAAAAACTACCCTGTGCAAAGGATCAGCTCAATCGGAGTTCATTTACTAAAGCTGCACAGCCGTCAAAGTTTGAGTTTTTTTAAAACCGAAAAATCGCTTAAGGGAAAAATGAGTGGGTTATATCTATGATATAACCGCAAGGTTGACGTGGGACTACCTTAGCTTAGCAATTATTCGTTTGTATCGATTAAATTCTTAATTGAATGCAACAATTTCCGAATTCAATTGAATTCAATATATTTGCTTTGTGAGTAAAAAGATTGAACAAATGCCATGTAAGGGCAATTCATGCATTGTAATAGATTATGCTCTTCGTTACAAGTAAGTTTAATGACAGTCCTTTTACGTTTGGTATGATGCCTAGAACAAAATATGTGAACGGAAGAATTATCAAAGATTATTTTGACGTAGGACTACGTCTAACCTTTCAATATAGGGGCCCATTTCAATATTTCGGTGTGAAAAAGTGTTCAGTTTTTGAACGCTAATACCATCTCAATTGATGAATAGATTTTGGTTCCAAATACACACATTGAAAGGAAATATCCTCAGCAATTGTTTATATGCTGCACATTACGGTTTTTCGGCTCATATTAAGTTCAAATTTATGAAAAATTGGAAGAAAGAATTCCCTACTCTCCCATACATTTTGTCTGCGCTCCCGCAACAAACAGCTATTCATTACAAGATACCACGGGTACGGGTGAAACGTATGGACAAAGTGAAGAAGGGAGACAAAAAAGAGATTATAAATAAATATAGGCGGTCGTTACAACGTTAACTATATAGCTATATAAAGTGAGCGATGGTGGGGCTTGGCCACATTCTATCATCGGACGCCACGCAGGAAAGACGCTATCTTGAAATTGATTTTCAGCATAAGAGATATCGCTGCATTTGCCGAGGATGTATGCGGTGCGATACCGCATGAGTTAGATACAGGAGTTTCAATGGGATGTGGAGCAGGAGAGCCTATCGAAGTGTGTTAAAAGCGGTGAAAGCGTCGCGCCGGGTGAATGAGTGGCTAATAGCGCTCGATTTGATAGAATGCTGGAGTTTTTAAACGGTTTTATTTAGCTGTGACATATTTGTATGTTTGTATGTAACATGTTTGTCTATGGCGCTGTACCACATTAATTGGAATTCGACCCATTTCCTGTTGACCGGTTGACCTGAAATTTGGAACACACCTTTATCTCTGCAGTCATTATAAAACTGCGTATTTCATGATCTTGAAAATCCAAGATGGCGACGGCTACAGATGGCGGATTACATATTTTCTCAAAGCCCCATCAATATGGGTATCAAATGAAGGGCTTGACTAGTAGAACACAGTTATTCATGAGGAGTGCAAAGTCCAATTATGTCACAATACCAGACGGTAAATTCCTATTATTTATTCGTATTCGTTGTCGGCTGAACAATAACCCCTACAACATTTGCACCATACGACATTTGCACGACAAATTTTGATTTTTCCGTATTTGAAAAGTTTGAGTGTTTGCTGAGTGCTGAGATTTTATTTTATCCTTTGATTTTTTTTTCTGTAATTTTGTACATGAAAAGTTGGTCATTCTGGGATCTGTGCTCCATGATATTCGAATAATGGACACCCCTTGGTGTAGTCCTACGTCTTTCCGGTTATATCCCCGACATTACTCATCCGTCTTTTATTTCACACTAGCTGACCCGGCAAAATTCGTCCCGCCCAAAATTTATTTTTTGTTATCACATTCACGTTTTCTTACCAAGCGCAAGTTCATGAGTCCAATCGCAGAACTGTTCATTGATTGATCTTCTAATCGACCCCGTTGAATTTACCTTTTACTATAAAATTCCTAGTACTTCTACCAAAACTCATCATTATAATATGTTAATATGATTATATATGATATGATTAAATATGATATGATAATATGATTATGTTAAGACACAATTTTCGTTCAAGATTTTTCAACCACTTGCAGTTAACATGTTTCTTCGTTACATGTGTAGCGCCCGAGCGGTCTGGGGCACTTTTCTTTTTTGTTCTATCGAGAGAAACAACTGTTCTTCTCGATGTTCAACTATCAACCCCTTTATTTTTTCTCTCTAATCCTCGATCCCTCTGTGAGGATGTACAGAACTCTAAAAACGTTAGAACTAACTTACTGGCTACCTGCTATGTGTAGGGAATTTTCAACTTGCACAGTATGGAAAATTACATGTTGGAAAATCCTTGGTTGGATTCTCCCCTATCTTCAGTAGGAATCTTTCTTATTGTAAATACTTATTCATATTGAAATTATCTGAGATGTTCTATTCGTGGGAGAGGGTCACTGCACATGGAATAAATGTTTGATACAGAAAATATGATAGAATAAAGACAGCCCCCCCCCTTCTATTCCACCTTAGAGAGGTGGGAGGAGTGTCTATTCACCATAGAAACGTTCGGTGCCTCCTAAAATGTTCACAGGCCAAATTTGGCTCCATTTGCTTGGTTAATTCTCGAGAAATGCAGAAATTTGTGTTTCATTTGTATGGGAGTCCCCCCTTAGAGAGGGGGGAGGAGTGTCGAGCCACCTTAGAAATGTTTCTTCCCCATTAAACCTCCACATGCCAAATTTAGTTCTGTTTCCTTGATTAGTTCTTGAATTATGCCGAAATGTATGCTTCATTTGTATGGCAGCCCCCCTTCCTCCTCAGAGAGACGGGAGGAGTGTCTATTCACCATGTTGTGTCCCCTAAAACCTTCGCATGCCAAATTTGTCATTTTGTTAATTAGTTCTCGAGCCATGCAGAAATTTGTCTTTCATTTGTATGGCAGAGGGGGGGGGGGTTGGAGTATCTAATCACCGTAAAAACATTTATTGCGCCCTAAAACTTCCATATATCTAATTTCGTTTCGTTTACTTGATCAATTCTCAAATAATGTAGTGAACTTGCAAAAACAATTGATTTTAAATTCGTTATTATTGATTATAGTCGTTTTTTATTGTTTTCATGGCTTTGAACTAGAGTGCGCTATATTTTTTTATATTTTTTTCGGAAAGCTGAGGAATTTTACATAACATATCTTGATATCAGAAATGCTATTTTTTTTTGTTTTTGTTTCTGTTTTTACTGTACAATTGTTTCACGCACAGAGGTTAATTTGATCAAAAATGTGTAATATTTCAGAGTCTTGGATACATAGAGAAGTATGCCAAATGAAAAATAAAATACATTTTAGAATGTATATAATTTCGATTTCATTATTGTGTTCACAGTTCATGTGTTACTGTATGTTTGACACATTTGACAGTAGCAAAAATAGTTCATTTCAGTACTGTTTGAATTGTCTGATTGAGTTTGTTAATTGTTGCGTAAATGATCAAAAATTTTAAAATTGGTTTATCTTGTTACAAAATCTGTATAAAATCTGCATGAATATCTAATAATCTGTAATCTGTATATACAGATTCTTGGTCAAAAATCATTCTGAAAATCTGTCTAATTACAGAAAAATCTGTACATGTGGCAACACTGGTGTTTGCGATGCCGATTTCTCCAGCGCTGCTTGGTTTCGAAGTCTGTGTTAGGGAACGTTTTTCGGTGAGAACTAAAATCCTCCTACTTTCATGTATTTGCAATGCTGATTTTCGCAAGGCTGCTTGGTTTTGATAGCTGTGATGGGGAACCGGTAAATCGGGCCAATCAAAACGAGGCAGTTAGGGCGTATATATAACGCTTTACATTTTACAGTTATTCAATTGTTTATCTAATGAAGAATAATATTTTATTAATTGCGATAGATGCGTAGAAATATTCCCTATCAATTGATGCAAACATCTTTCCCGATCCAGTAAGAAATGTTCGAGTTGAAAGCATTCCAAATCTTTCATTTTTTCCTGCATGTTCTGTGTTTAAGTTTTCATTTTACCCCCCATATATTCCGGTTAGACGTAGTCCCACGTCAAAAAGCTTCACGTTATTGCCATATAAGAAAAAGACGAACAAAATCATGTAAATTGGTAGTGCAAAAACTAAATTTAGATCATTGTCATTTAAATCACCAGTTCTAATTAGGATAGGTCTGCAATTATTCAACATTTTATTCATACCAACTATCATCAACTGTTTCGGTCTGCGTCAATGTTCAACATTACGTTTTTATGTATTGTAAAAGCACTCATACACTCTCCTTCATTCGTATTTTTCTCCGACACTTCCGAATGTAGGCTAATTAAAAACGCAAATTATCTCCACAGGGGGCGCAAGGGGGTGACAATAATGAATAAATATTTGCCTGCCCCAGATGATATTTTAAAGCTGTACTGCGCGAGGATAAAATAAATACCGTGTGTTTTTATTGCCAAGAAGGAGCACTCGTCGAAGCTCTCTGTTTCGCTGCGTAAAATTTTCCCAGTTTAAAGTTAAAAAGCGAGCTGCAGTATTCATTGAAGATAGATGAGGAATATATAATTCCGCTCAAATTTCATTACGTGGATATTGACTCTCTAAACCTCCCGTGGCAGTTTTTACTAGGAAAGTTGATAAGTTAAAGTTCTGTTCCTAAACTTTGGAGGTGAAATAATAATTGAAAATTTAGTTTACGAGAATGTTCAGAAGCGTTGGTGTATGAGTGAAGATATACGAAATTTTCCCGGTAATTGTTATGTATACCGTCTATTTTAAAATACAAATTGAAGATTGGGTTATTTTAGAATAAAACACTCATTACTTGAATGGCTTTTTCACTCCTCTCTATCGCAATAACTTAAAACATACGCTAAAGAAAAAAAACATTCACCAAAAGCCTACGTAAATGGTAACAAAGAAGAGAAATACCTACTGTTCATACCATTAAAATTTCGATAAATTTCCCGAAACCGAATCACTGGTTACGCACACGAAATCCCCACAATATTCTACTGATCCGCAAGCACGTGCCGGCGGACATAAAATAACCATTCAAGAGAAAGAAAAAATGCTTAAATTGCAATAGAAACTGTTCCAATCACTGATTCCTAAAAGATAACGATATAATCCAGGAATATTGATTACTTCGCAGAAAGATGGCAAGCATTATGCAAACTCAACCCCTCGTTCCACCCTACCACTTAGAAGTCCCACTGAAGAAATAGTACACTTGCGAAAGCGAGAGCATCCCATTGATTATCGACAGCATCGGATCGAACAGGAAAATCCTGCGGAAATTCATTACGTCTGTTTCCTCGCTCTTCTTTTACTTCTTCATGAAATCAATCAGTGCATGACAGCCCATTGCAAGAGAATGAATGGAAAGGATAGGGATTTTCCAATCTTCAGCAGAGAAAAAAAACATTTACATTTACTATTTCCCCATCGGCAGATGAAAGCATCGGCTCAGGTTGGAAAGGGAGTGTCCAGCCGCAAACTTCCGGCACAGGTGTTTTATTTCCGTCGGAATGTATCCCCGGTTTTAAATCAACGTTTGGTTGCGATAATAAATAACAAGCTTAATTAAAGTGATTTTTCTTCGTGAAACATTTTTCGATTATATGGCAAAAGAAAACGTTTCCGGTAATTGTGTATCAGGTTGTGTTACCAATTTTCCTCTTCGCAAAATACCAAGGTCCAAAGTACTCACCTATTCCATTTATTCCAACATATCGCAAAACATTCATCCCATCAAAAGACACTTTTCGTGTCATAACAATGTCGTTTCTTCCTTTATCGCCATCTTCAGCTGATGCTGCTGCTGACTCTCAGTAGAGTGATTTCGCGCCGTTCCATTTTATTGTCCCCATCAAGCCAGCAAATGGAAGCAGCTGCACTTTTCGTCAACTATTCATACGGAAAAGTGCCACTAGTGCATCGTTGTCTGAGTCTCAGTTTGCCCTTTATCGAAGCGAGATTTTTGCTCTTCCACTGTTTCCAACTTTCCGATTTTTCTCGGTTTATTTTTTTTATTTATTTTTTGCTCAGCCCGTCAACTCGTCGTGAAGCACCATTTCCTTTCTGCAGCATTTGTATTAAACTCTCGCTCTTCCCCCCCCCCCCCCACTTCACTGCCCGCTACTGGGTGCTTCCCGTCGGAATGTCTTCCGGAAGAGCACAAAAACTGAAAATTGGAGGAACACTGGTGGAGCCGGGTTATGCCCCCGCTTTTTTGTCCGCAGATTAAAATCGATTGTAGTTGAACTGACACTATCCCATCATGGCAGCACATTGGTGTGACCTTTCCGTGCGGCAAAACAATTTCGCAGAACAAGGAAGGAAGGTTAGTAGTGCAGTCGGGTGTAAGCAATGGAAAATTCGTAATAGAAACGAAACGGGGACAATGCGAGAAAGGTTCAATCGTGTATTAGTTCTCATTGAATGAGATTGGCTCCTGTTCGCGTAATGTGCAAGTGAAGGATGCTATTATCCCTGGGTAAGCAGATTTTATGACGACGGAAGCTGCCAGATTATGTGCTGTTTACTAAAAAGTAGTATTCGATGGGTTGGAATGATTTTTATTGTTGAGCTCACGAGAACGAAGTGTGTCTCCCCTATTCATGGATGGTCTTTTCTATACTTCGCGAATATCCAAAATTGGTTCAACAATTGTTTCCGCCAAGAACAATTATTTCGCATGAACCAATTCATATTCCTCTCTTTCTAATTTGTTTTTCTTTTTCAAATTCTAGAAGAAGCAAGAAGCAGCTATTTTGAAACGGATAATAGCTGGTAGATGATATGATAATATACATAAAACTGGAACAGCTCGTTAGAAAGGTCTGATTCTATAAAATATTCGATTTTACCAAAAGGAGAATAGATCATTATCTATTATTATTGTTGAACATACGTACTGAATAGTGGACTACGTAAAGGTTATATGAAAACATGTAGAAGAGGTACGGTAAAGACGAACAGAATTTTTTAATTCCTATTATTCTATAATATTTGAACCATCATATGACAATGGAAATTGATCAATCTTTGAAAAGGGAAACAAAAACCGAAAATCATAGGAGATTCATCGTGCGGATTTATTTTTTGTGATTTTGATATTAAGCATTAAGCATGATAAATCTTTCATGAAAAACCTCAAAGCTAAAAGTTCATTTTGGCTAGTCGCAGAAACTTTCCAGCGCTATATGAATAACTATACAAATACCGACATTAGGGTGACAATGAATGTATGGAAAAAATTTCATCATCGAATTTCATAAACCGACCATGTACATTTTGTTTATTGGCCCAAAAAATGATCTGTGCAAAGTTTCAGATCAATCGGACATGATTTAGGGATGCCTCAAAGCGCTCATAGTTTTGATTTTTTGATCCTCGAAAATCTTCCAAGGGGGGAGTAAAGGAAATTTGGAAAATCCAATTTTTTTTCGATGCGAAATGACTTAAAAATGCTTAAAACTTCGAGATCTGGTGTCATCTCGAAAAAAAAATTTCGCCTAAAATAGTCCTTTTGGGACTTAGCCTGAGAACCAATAAAGGTATGGAAAAAAAATTATTATCGAATTTAAAGAACCGATCATGTACATTTTGTTTGGTGGCCCAAAAAATTATCTGTAAAAAATTTTAGCACAATTGGACATGATTTAGAGGTGGCTCAAAGCACTCAAAGTTTTGATTTTGTAGCCACTAAGGCTAAGTCCCAAAAAGTCGATCTACGTCCAAAAATTTTTTTCCGAAGTAACACTCGACGTTTTATGCATTTTTAAGTCATTTGACATAAAAAAATCGATTTTCTAAATTTCCCCTTTGAAGATTTTTGAGAATCAAAAAATCTAAACTTTGAGTGCTTTGAGGCACCCACAAATCATGTCCGATTGAGCTGAAATTTTGCACAGGTAATTTTTTTGGTCCAAAAAACAAATTGTACTTTAATAAAAAAAAAATTCCATACCTTCATTGCCTCTCAGGCAATGTCTCAAAAGGTCGATTTTCGGCCAAAATTTTTTTTTCTAGATGACAGCAGATCTGGACGTTTCATGCATTTTTAAGTCATTTGACATCGAAAAAAAAATCGATTTTCCAAATTTCCTTTACTCCTCCCTAAGAAGATTTTCGAGGATCAACTTTGAGCGCTTTGAGGCACCCCTAAATCATGTCCGATCGAGCTGAAACTTTGCACAGATCTTTTTTTTTTTTGGTCCAATAAACAAAATGTACATGGTCGGTTTTTTAAATTTGACATGACTATTTTTGCTCACACCCTAACCGACATATATTGTTTCAAAATCGTTTTAAAGAAAAGAAAGATGGGAAAAAGGTTGACAAACAGGTTTTCGGAAAGTAGTTCGACAAGACTCTCTACATTTGAAAAGAAGTTTGAGATAGTTAAATTTGTACTTAACTTTAACGTCATGATACAATGTAGTATAATTCAATGAATGCATATCCAAGTTAAGTTTGTAAACCGATAATGTGAATAAAGAACTTACTTAGAACCAGAGACGCCAAACTTCCTGATTTTTCAGGATATCCCAGACTTTTCATCACGTTCCCTGACACCCTGATAAACATTCGATTTTACTGAAATGATCCTGATTTATCCTGATTTTTGCAGATTTTGTACTTTTTACTTCATCGAAATAAAAATTATCCGTCATAAATATGCTGTCACTGTTTTTTGGAAATGAGAATTGTTGTTTCAACCCTTATCGAATTCTTCAATTCACCGGATTCAATAGTGCTGACAATTCCTGGACGTCCCCGTGATTTGAATCTGTTCTCATTCCAACTGTCCCTTCCAATACGTTACGTGATACGGGAAACGATACGAGACTTAGGATAAACGAATAACACCAAATACGTAGCAGATGAAGAACACTTTATTCGCGGAGTACAACCATTTAATTTATACCAAACTACATTTATTTCTACAATTGAGCCTTTGAGAATGATGATACCGAGTTAACTATGGCGAACTAAGAGAGACATTCTTTTTTCTACTACATTTTCTACTACTAAGATGGAAAGCGTTACTCTTTCTGGCTGCGTTCTTGTTTCTAAGCTCCGTATCTACTATCAACTGTAACAATTGTCATAACAGTCGACATAAAAATGCTCTCCGATCCGCTTACTCTTTACTTTAATTTGTTTATTATCTATGAATTTTGAAGCAATTCGCTTTATCGGAAGTACATTGCCTAAATATATTGAAGTATGATGTAGGCGTGAAAGAAAGATATGTTATCTGTGCGATATATAATTATATCAGATTAAAACTCCATATGAGCATATGTAATATGTGTTCCATCAGGGCATTGCCAAAGCACATATTCGACAACACTACATATTATTTTGGAGTTTGACTCGAAGGTCTATATCACCAGCTAAACTGCACCTAGGTTCAGGTCGCTGTAAAATTCTCTCAAGAAAAAAATCTTGGACTCTATGGGTACCATAAAAAATACCTTGAACGGTTTTCGACGAAAAAGCAAACATGTTCTGAAAGGATATTATCTTTAATTTTGCATATAAAAATGTCTGCCTATTTGAATGATGCATTTGTTCCACAAAAATCGGCACAAACTTTCCGGACAACACAATCCTGATTTTTATTTTCAATTTTCCTGATATTTGAAAATTATAGTTGGCAACCCTGCTTAGAACATAAAAATATCCCTTGTTTTGTTATTTACGATCAGCACCTGCATTATAAGAAAAATATTATGTACAATTAGTTGTAATATTTCCATGAAATACAATAAAAACAGAAGTAACGTTTGCAGGATGCGTCTGTGAGATGTTTGTCGTTCCCTTCCAGACGGAAAAGAACCAAACCGTACGCTGAAGCAGACCAGCTCAGTCTGTTTCCGGTTAAAAGTTTTACAAGGGGCTGGAGACTAATGGTTAAGAAAGGTTGTTGTCGATAAATTATCAGTTGCGGACAAAAAAAAAATTTAACAGTTGCCACAACTGTTTTCATCATGTGATATTTTTGGATTATTTATTTACTTATTTATTATTGGTGTGCATATTTATTGAGTGTTGTTTATTTATTTCTAAATTTGTTCATTTACAATATTTTTGTGTATTTATAATTATTTATTTATTTATATATATATAGTTATTTATTTATTTATTTATTTATTGGTTAGGATAGTTAGTAATTATTCAAATATAAAAATTTAAATTCAAAAACTCACACTGAAACATTTACAGTGTACCTGTACTAAGTCACAACCGAAAGTAAACTAAAAGATACTCCAGAAAGTATACTTAAGAGCTTAGATTTCCCATCCCACCTCCCTGGAGCTGGACGAAAGCTCAATCGCCAAAGTTGTTCGGCCAATGAGTGTCTGTTCGCGCAGCGCTTACTTTCGTGGCCTTGAGTTTGGGGAGGGGAATGAGAAGGTCGTATTCAAGGACGGTTAGTTGAAGCAAGATGCACACAAGGGGATGCTTTGGGGAAATTATCTTCGGCTGAGCTTGAGCTCTGAATCGCGAGATACCCTGCGGTTTATCTGAGGACTTCAATGTTCTTCGACCATTTTACTTAGAACTGTCCGACATCGCGGAACCATTGTGCGTTTTGTTCGCGATCGGTTAATTGTAAGTTTTCTTTATAACGTGGAGTCTTTGTGATAATAAATTCGAATTGTTTCAGTGTGATCATTGTTCTTGATTAAACAAATAAACGCTCAATTAATTTAAAAGAGCTAATAAAACAACAGGTAAATTTGTGCAATTAACGGACTATAATATGCTAACGATATTCCGTTGGCTTACACTGTTAGGGAAATTCCTTTCTTGGCGAAACCCGGCGAACCCAACACGTCGGAGAAAAGGCTGCGCCGTACCCTCGCGCCTTCAACGGACCCGCTGGAAGCTACCAACCGGCGGAGAATCCGCCGCAAAGAAGCAGAAGGAGTCGGTGAGGAAATTTGTGTCCTCATCGCACTCCCCAGGTACCCTGTATTGTATAGTTTTGTCCATGTGCACATGTGATGTCCCCATAGTTTAAGCAAAAGTAAATGTACAAATAAATTGTAGAAATGTAAAATCATAGTCTACCCAAATGCAGAAAGTTTTGTAGTGTTGTCTAGGAGTAACAGTCGCTATAATACATGTGATCCTGTGAACATTCAATTTATTTTTATTAAGGTTTCACGTTATCCGTGTTTCGTAGTTGATGTCTGGAGTTGTTTGTGGTCCGCCTTTGTTTCCCAGATGGCCGTGCCAGTCTGGTAATTTGTTAAAGTAACGTTGCCTGTGATGAGAAAACCCTGTAGTGGTTTTCCGTCGTATTCTGAGTAATTCTGGGTTGTTGGTGGTTTTCTTGGAGCTTCCTGCGGGTGTCTTCTGTCAGCCTTCGCTGACTGTAATTCGTACGGCTCAATCGTCCCCCAATCCTTATAAAAGGACACAAATTAGGCCTGCGTGTCAGGCCTCTAGCTGGGCAACGAACGCGGCGATTGGTCTTCGAAAGAGGTGGCGCTTAAACCAATCGCTTAAGAGAGGTCGGGTGGGAAAGCTAACTTCTTAGCCTTCTTCGAGCTGGCCGTAGGTTCCGGGTTGTCTTTTGAAACCCGGTCCGCTACAACAAGGTTTACGTTACAAACCATACCATGAGCCGGGAAATTCAAAAGGAAAACTCGTGCTATCATATATAAAATCATACATGAATCACGTTAAATTTTGTCCTGATTTGGCTAGCTACCACAGCTAGTGATTCCAGTGATATTCTACAATTATGTGTAATAAAATATTAAAACATTATTTTTCAGATTGTTTTCAGGTGTAAAACCAAAAGTAATCATAGGTATTTATAAATAACCAGCTTACCCGGCAAACCTCGTCCCGCCCAAATTTTATTTTTCGTTATCACATTCAACTTTCCTTACTAAGCGCACGTTCATGGGTCCAATCGCAGAACTGCTCATTGATTGATTTTCTAATGTATCCTTCAAAATTACCTTTTACTATAAAATTCCTAGTACTTCTACCAAAACTCGTCATTATAATATCTGATTATTTTCAGACACAATTCTCGTTCAAGATTTTTCAACCACTTGCAAATAACATGTTTCTCCGTTACATGGAATAAATGTTTGATACAAAAAATATGATAGAATGAAGACAGCCCTAAATCGGACAATCCCTTTTTCGAGTTATGCTCTTATCAACACATTCGGCGATCCATTTTTATTTATATAGATAGAAGATGATATAGGAGTGCGTTTTATCGCATTAAAATCCATTCCCACTTTCGAACGAAGATCAATTTCGCTACCGCAAACATCAAATGGGCTAACAATGCTTGTCAATATGTAATTGTAAAACACATTCAAATTGATTTTTTTGGATTTTCCCATTTTCCTTCAAAATTTTCTGAAAGCTTTGTCATGTTTGGTTGGAATATGTGCATTATGCGGCCCTCTCTCCTTTCCAGAGGAGGAAAGGGAGTCATACCATCAAAGAAACATTTCTCGTACCAAAAAACTCTCACATCCCAAATTTGGCTCCATTTGCTTGTTTAGTTCTCGAGTTATGCAGAAGTTTGTGTTTCATTTGTATGGCAGCCCCCATGCCCTCAGAGAGAGGGGAGGAGTGTCTATTCACCATAGAAACGTTTCGTGTCCCCTAAAACTTCTTCTTGGAAGGCACCACCATAGAAACATTTATTGCACCCTAAAACCTCCACATGCCAAATATGGCTCAATTTGCTTGAGCCCCTCTTGAGAGAGGGAGGAAGAGTGTCGAACTACCATAGAAACGTTTATCGATCCCTAAAACCTCTATATGCTAAGCTTGATTCCATTTGTTTGATTAGTTCTCGAGTTGTTCAGCACCCTCCCCCCACCTCTTTAGAGAGAAGAAAGGAGTGTCAAACCACAATAAAAACATTTTTGACGTAGGACTACGTCTAACCGGAAGATATAGGGGGTGAAATGAAAATCTAGGCACGGAACAAGTAGGAAAAAATGCAAGATTTGGAACGCTTATAACTCGGGCATTTCTCAATAGATCGCAAAGGTGTTTGCATCAATTGATAGGAAATATATCTACGCATCTATCATAACGAATAACATTTCATTTTTCTTGAGATAAATAATTGAATAATTGTGAAATATCAAGCATTGTCCAAATGCAATATGTGCCCATTTTTGATTGGTCCATTTTGTGCTCCTCAAATCGTACCGACCAAGACGGGCAACCAGAGAAGCAGCGAAATACAATGAAGCACGATTGGAAAGGAAAAAGAAAAAAATGAACGAAACATTGGTCGCAGTCTCACACATGCGTAATTCTCGAGCCAGCCAGTCAGCTTAAAAATCCCCGCTCCGCTGCCATAACGATCATTCTCATCCAAACCGTACATCACATCGTTTCGCAACACAACACATCAACAAACCAACATAAGCAGCCATGTCTGGACATGACAAAGGAGGAAAAGTGAAGAGAAAGGCAAAATCCCGCTCGAACCGTGTTGGTTTGCAATTCCCCATAGGTGTATTCGCCAATTGCTCCGCAAGGGTAGCTCGGCCGAGCGCGTTAGTCCCAGTGCACCAGTCCACCTAGTCGGCGTTATATAGTTTCGGCCGCCGAAGTGATCGAGTTAGCTGGCAAAGCTGCTCGCAACGATAAGAAAAACCACATTCAGAACAGACCATATTAGGTTCGGTGGACATCAAGACAACAACAGGCAGTTGCAGCGAGTGGCGAGTGGCAAACGCAATCGCAAAACGGCAGCAGGTAAAAGAAGGAAAAAGTTTGTTTATACAGACTGCTTTGGTAGCAAAACCAGCCACCGTGAAACACGGCGTTTTTCAGGGCAATTAAACCTTTCAAAGAAGAGTTATTAAAAGTTTTTCACAATACCAATGCATTCTAAAGTGACATAATATGACATATAATATAAACTGATTTATTTTGTTTATGCTTGTTTTTGAACTAATTGGTGGTTGGGGTCTTTCAAATTGATCATTCAGTTTTCACATACCCATGCATGGTTTCCGAATTAAAAGTGGCTTCAAATTACAACACATTGTATACAGGATGGCATTAATTAATTTTCTCGGTAGCAAGAACTGCCTTCTTTGGTTGATAACTGATGTTGAAAATTGACTGACGTTACATCTGCATTGTATAGAAAAATAACTAAGGAGCAACATGATGAACTATGTATTTCCTGCTGCTCTGTTCTTTTTTTAAAGGACTTTAATCCGAAGGTCATCCGTCCCTGTATTTACTGTTGGTTTGTCAGAACGCTTATAGCTCGTTTGTTTTTCGACAGATCGTAGACTTCGTCTCCAAAAGCTCAGTTCTTTTTCATTTTTATTTACTTTGTTTGCGGAGACTACAAATCTTACAATTCATTCGTCTCCGAAACCACAGTTTAAGGTACGGTAATGTGCTCACTAGTGAAATATATGATAGTGTATGAGCTGATGACCACCTATGCATTCCCTATCACAGCCATCATTTTGATTGTACGATATGTGCAAACGCCGAAAGATGCCCGGCGTTGAACATTTAATAAGTACAAAGCATTCAGAAAAAAAATCAAGAATCAAGTTTGTAAAAAAATCGCAAAAACACAACAAAGGTTCTTTTCAGAACCCCCAACATGTTCATGAAGAGTAAACAGTAAACTAATCCATTTTTCAGGTAGATAGGTAGGTATTCACGTAGGAGAAGAAAATAAAACAATATATTTAAAATCTATATTTAGCAAAAGCTGTCCCCTTTGTATAGTCCTACGTCACTCCGGTTATGTCCCCGACATTACCAACCCGTCTTTTTTTTTTCCTGAAACCTCCATATGCCAAATTTGGTTCTATTTGATTGATTAGTTCTCGAATTTGTGTTTCATTTCTATGACAGCACCCCCTTAGAAAGTTGAGAGGAGTGTTAACCACCTTAGGTATGTTTCTTGCCCCCTAAAACCTTCACGTGAAAAATTTGGTTTCGTTTGCTGAATTAGTTCTTGAATTATGCAGAAATGTAAGCTTCATTCGCATGGCGCTTTTAAAATTATTTTTATTGAATTTCCATAAATATTGTTATTCATATATAGAGGGGCTAGTTGGTCACACAACAGCGAGGCTAGTTGGGCATGCGAAAAGCACCGTTGTAGAAATTGTTCGTTTGAGAGCAACGCATATCAAATATTCAGGTATCCCGCGTTTCATTACGCAAGCTATAAACACATATATAAAGCATATGTTTTTCTGCTCTGTTTTTCTGCTAATTTAAAAAAAAACACAAATATAAAAAAAAACATGGAACAAATTGAAATAAAAGTTAGAGTTTGTGTTTTTAAAATTTTGGTATTCCATACAAATTTATTTGTACCGGTATTTAAAACAAGACAACCAGATACTAACTACAGCACAAACCATTTGCAATATAATTTTCATATTTGTATTTTTTGCTATGAAATTTTCATTAAATAGAATAAACACTTACATTGAATATCAACAACTCACAATAATGCATCGAGTAATGCAGCAGAGGTTATTTCAATATACTCTGGGGCGAACTAAACAAATGTCAAAACAAATGCAAGCAAGAAACCGGCTGTGCGTAGAGACGTCGGTTAATCATTCGATCAGTTCAAATAATCGAATATCTGCAATTTTAATCGAGTAACTTTGTATCGAATAATGAAAAATCAAAATATGAATACATCGAATAATTAACACAGTAATCGCGATTAATGAAAAAGGGAATAATTTTTTCAAAAAATGCAGTGCAAATTTGTACAACCGTCAATACATTTTTGTGCATACGATACTAGAAAATCCTGAAAAATATAGATTGATCAGTTTCATCCCGCAGCTACTGATTTCAATTTTTTCTGAAATTAGTGATCAATTTGTCCCCGGTTTACGGTACTACCCAATGAGGTACATATGAGGTGGAGCAGTAGGCAGAGTATATTTGTATTGTTAAACAAAATATGGTGTTGTCATTATTTGCATTCAATATGGAATGTGTATGAAAGAGACGAAACAATATTTAAATAACTCAGAATTTTATGATATCATGAGAAAAAAGGCTCATGAAATCTTGTAACTGATTGTTTTTCAGTAGATGATAATTGTATTGTGACTTACTTCCATCATTTAAGGAGCAAAAAGCCCAGAGAACAGTATTATTCTCAGTCCTCGGAAATAGCAGAATTTTCTATGAAAAGTTGCTTAATTGTAAACTATTTTCCGCAAATCCCATACACCTGTACTGGGAGCCTTCAAAATATCATCACATCACCGCGAAAATAACGAAAATTTGTTTCTTTCTATGAAGGTGAGAGAGTGAAAATGACGAACAAAAATATCACTTTTATTCGTCTTTTCCAACATCATTTCACGAATATCCACTGCACACTGTCACATTATATGCATATTCAGCGGGACCCACCTAGAAATATTGAAATAACTGCATGCTTATATTTTTTTTTTCGAAGCAGTTGGCAACATCCTTAGCACATGTCAGAAATATATTCGATTGCGTTGGCAAGATTTATCATCATAAAACATAGAGGGTATCAAAATTAAAAATAATCTAAATTCCCAAACAATAAAAATTTAAAAAAATCGTGGCAATAAAAAAAAATAAAAAAATTGCGCATATCAAAAACACGTTCTAATACATTGAAATAAAAATTAAACCAAAAGTGGGTCCAAAAATAAATAATAATTCATTCACATTCACATGGACTATCTCAAATGCAGTCGCGTTCAGCATTTGCATTAAAATTTTCTCAAAAAAGTGAATGACAGAAACAAACTTATCAATTCAACTTAAAAAAAATACTGTTTGAAATTTTATGTGTGTTTCATATCAAAATGAAAAACAAACCTCTTTAAAAATTATGATCCACGTGTTGTAAAGGGCTTGGCCGGATAATGGAATCAAAAGTGTCCCCAAACCAAATCACCAGCTGTATGGCGAATATTGTATAGAATATTGAATAAGAAATTTTGGCGGATTTTTGAACCCCTATGCTGTTTAACATAGGATCAATAGTAAAAAACGTACTTTTTCGTTTATTTCATGCCATCCTCAAAAGCTTCGAGATAAGAATTTGAAAAAAATACTGAATGTGCATCTCACTAAGATGTATCAAAAAAAATATGAAAAAAAAAATTCATGAAAAATTGAAGAACAAAAAAAATAGTGAAATTTTGATTTTTTTTTTGGGTTTTGAGATTCATAACTGCTCTAATTCATATTTGAATGTGTTCCCACGGCTTTTTACGCGGTATAATTTTTTTTTTTTAATTTCCAAAGGGTCTGGCTAGGTAAGGGAGTAAAAAGTACCCCCAAAGCAAATCATCAGCTGTATGGAAAATATTGTATAGAATACTGAATAAAATATTTTGGCAGTAGTACCATATATTTGAGTCCTTATATGGTATACCATAGGGTCTATGGTGAAAAATGCACCTCTTCTTTTTTTTCACGTCATTCTCGATAGCTTTCAGACAAAAACACGAGAAAAGTACTGAAAGTTCATCTTGCTAAGGTGTATCGATCAATATTTTCAAACAATTTGTTCATCAAAAAATCAAATACTGAAAAAATAAATAAATTGAGTTTTATTTTAATTTTAAATTATTTTTTTTATTTTGAAATTCAGTACTGCTCTAGTTTGTATTCAAATTTCTTCCTAAGTCTTTTTTTAGGTATTTGTGATTTTTTTTTCAGAATTTTTAGAGTGTTTTTGTTATATATTTTTTTCAGGCATTTTGAAATTTTGAAAAAAAAGATAATAAAAAAAATATTATATTAAGACCCTCTTTTACTCTAATTTTTATTCAAATGCGTTCGTATGTGTTGTTTTTTCCACATGTAACGTAATTTTTTCTTGAAGTTTCAAAAGGATTGCGCGAGAAAAAAAATTGTTTGGCCTTTGAGCATTTTTAGTTTATTTTGGATTCAGAGATACAGTACTGCTCTAATATTTATTTAAATTTTGTTTTTATATGTCTAAATTTTGTCGGTATATTTGGAGCATTGCGCTGTACAAAGATTTTTTTTTCATTTTTTTTCTCGTATCTTAAAATATATGAGATTATCTTTACATTGGACTTAAATGGTTTACCAAATTCATAGAAGTCAGCAGTACGATAGAGCTCTGTGAGAAATAAAGTCCTTGATTCGGATTAATGAGAAGAACACTTAAAAAATCCAAATTATTATTACTTTT
Organism: Toxorhynchites rutilus septentrionalis; assembly: GCF_029784135.1. NCBI lineage: Eukaryota > Metazoa > Arthropoda > Insecta > Diptera > Culicidae > Toxorhynchites > Toxorhynchites rutilus. Next base: position 23,424,342 of record NC_073745.1, read on the forward strand.
TATTTTAATCTTACAATTGAAAACCGCGAATACAATAAAATAATCGATTTCAAGAAAATAAAATAATAATGCAGAAGGTGAAGAAAATTATTTTTGTGTCTCGCAATGCTCTTAAAAATTCAGGATAAAATAACGCCACATGTAGAAAAAATACACATACGAACGCATTTAAATAAAACTTAGAGCAGAAGCGGGTCTCAAAGTTATATTTTTTGTTCAAATTTTCGAAATGTCAGAAAATATATAAAATCTGTTTGTACCGCATATTTATTTTTGACGTAGGACTACGTCTAACCGGAAGATATAGGGGGTGAAATGAAAATCTAGGCACTGAACAAGTAGGAAAAAATGCAAGATTTGGAACGCTTATAACTCGGGCATTTCTCAATAGATCGCAAAGGTGTTTGCATCAATTGATAGGAAATATATCTACGCATCTATCATAACGAATAATATTTCATTTTCCTTGAGATAAACAATTGAATAACTGTGAAATATCAAGCATTGTCCAAATACACTATGTGCCCATTTTTGATTGGTCCATTTTGTGCTCCTCAAATCGTACCGACCAAAACGGGCAACCAGAGCAGCAGCGAAATACAATGAAGCACGATTGGAAAGGAAAAAGAAAAAAATGAACGAAACATTGGTCGCAGTCTCACACATGCGTTATTCTTGAGTCAGCCAGTCAGCTTAAAAATCCCCGCTCCGCTGCCGTAACGATCATTCTCTTTCAAACCGTACACCACATTAGTTCGCATCACAACACATCAACAAACCAACCCAAGCAGCCATGTCTGGACATGGCAAAGGAGCAGAGGAGGATCGCGACGATAAGAAAACCCACATTCAGAACAGACCACAATCGGTTCCGTGGACACCAAGACAACAGGCAGTTGCAGCGAGTGGCGAGTGGCAAACGCAATCGCAAAACGGCAGGTAGCAGAAGAAAAAAGTTTGTTCTTTGTACAAACTGCTTTGGTGGCAAATCCAGAACAAGGCGGCATGAAGTGCGTTCGAAATAGTTTTTTTTCAAAACCACGAGTACTAAGTTTTCTAAATTGGTACCATTCCCATAAAACACGGCGCTTATCAGGGCCATTAAACCTTTCAAAAAAGAGTTTACGAAATACAGTTCAATGCATTCTAAAATAATATCCAAAATAATAATAAAACACAAATTGATTTTTTCATAATTTGTTTGCCAGGATATGATGAGTATGTGAATTTGTCAGTTGTTCTGAGCTTATTGATGGTTGTGGACTTTCGCAATTATTCAATTTTCACCAATTCTTAAATTGCTTCCAGATTCAAAGTGCAGTAATTTACATTTATTTCGACATTTAGCTAATTGGATGGACATGTAATGCAACATATTTATTTGGACATTTTTGTAAACATAGAAATCGGGGTCCAAATTATGACCCCACATTGAAAGTCGACACTGTACCACTGTCATCGCAAATCATCAATTACAGGTTAAAATCGCCTCCAATGCGACATTGAGTGGCACTTCGGCACGTCGCATTGAATGTAATTTACTGTACAACATGTCACAAAGCTGGATGGGAAGAAATTTTCCAACTGTGAAAGCTGTGGCGAATGGCAACAAATCGCTAAACAGGAAGGTTTAGCCGAACAAGATGGGGATATCGAGTGATAACAAAACAATAAACTCTTTAGATTAAAGATGATTTTGTGGTCCTGAAAAGGACCCTTTTTAGGGTTTGCTTCCGGATCAGCAGTCGGAAAACGCTCTTTACTTGGAGCTGGTATACTTCGTCACCGCTTTGGTACCTTCGGAAACCGCATGCAAGTTCACCGGGCAGCAACAGACTGATCGCAATCTGAATTTCCCACGCCGTAATGGTTAACCGCTTATTGTAGTGGATCAGACGCGAGGCTTCCGCTACGATACGCTCAAAGATGTATTGACGAAGCTCATGACGCTCATTGCCTTCTATGAGAAACCGGTGTCGGAATGAACCTGCTTCAGCACCTTATGATGTAGATAGCATATGATTCCTTCTCTTTTTTCCTGTCGGTTTCCGAGATATTCTTCTGCGCCGTGCCGAACTTTTTGGCGGCTTTTCCACTATTCCACTAGTCTTCGGTGCCTTCATGTTTGTTAGAAACAACTGCATGTGAATCCAACGAGCGAACAAATCGTAATGAATATATTTTTTTGCCATCGCTGCCTTTTAACGCTCATTCGTTCGTCTCGTTGGACTCGCCCCTTTGGCTGAGTCTGCCGATTTGTCTCTATCCTGTGAGTGTGTACCGCTAGAGTACAAAACGCGCGGACCCCAAAAAAATATCTCATTTTCTTTCAAGTCGTAAATTAGTGTGGTTGCATGGCATCGTTTCACATCACATCGCATCAACGGATTGGTGCCGGAGCACCAGTATACCTAATAGCGGTTATAAAATTTCGGCCGCCGGAGTGCTCGAGTAGGCTTGCGAAGCTGCTCACGACAATAAGAAAACCCGCCTACAGAACAGAGCACATTCGGTTCGGTGGCAACAACTAGTTTCAGCGAGTGACAAACGCAATCGCAAAACGGCAGCAGGTAGAAGAAGGAAAAAGTTTGTTTATACAGACTGCTTTGGTGGCAAAACCAGCCACCGTAAAACACGGCGCTTTTCAGGGCCATTAAACCTTTCACAGAAGAGTTATTAAAAGTTTTTCACAATACCAATGCATTGTAAAGTGACATAATATTACATATAATATAAACTGATTTATTTTGTTTATGCTTGTTCTTGAACTTATTGGTGGTTGGGGTCTTTTATTTTATATTGATCATTCAGTTTTCATAAACCCTTGCATTGTTTCCGAATTAAAAGTGGCTTCAAATTACAACACATTGTATGAAGGATGGCATTAACGAATTTTCTCGGTAGCAAGAACTGATTTCTTTGGTTGATAACTTTAGTTGAAAACTGACTGACGTTACATCTGCATTGTATAGAAAAATAACTAAGGAGCAACATGATGAGCTATGTATTTCCTGCTGCTCTGTTCTTATTTTAAAGGACTTTAATCCGAAGGTCATCCGTCCCTTTATTTACTGTTGGTTGTTCAGAACGCTTATAGCTCGTTTGTTTCTCAACAGATCGTCTCCAAAACCTCAGTTCTTTTTCATTTTTATTTACTTTGTTTGCGGAGACTACAAATCATACAATTCATTCGTCTCCGAAACCACAGTTTAAGGTACGGTAATGTGCTCAATAGTGAAATATATGATAGTGAATGAGCTGATGACCACCTATGCATTCCCTATCACAGCCATCATTTTGATTGTACGATATGTACATACGCCGAAAGATGCCCGGCGTTGAACATTTAATAAGTACAAAGCCTTTAGAAAAAAAATCAAGAATCAAGTTTATAAAAAAACGCAAAAACACAACACCAAAGGTTCTTTTCAGAACCCCCAACATGTTCATAAAGAGTAAACAGTAAAGTAATCCATTTTTCAGGTAGATAGGTAGGTATTCACGTAGGAGAAGAAAATAAAACAATATATTTAAAATATATATTTAGCAAAAGCTGTCCCCTTTGTATAGTCCTACATCACTCCGGTTATGTCCCCGGCATTACCTACCCGTCTTTTTTATTTTATTATTAGATTTTTTGATTAAACAATTGTTTGAAGATATTTGTCGATACACCTTAGTAAGATGTACTTTAAGTATTTTTTCTTATTTTTGTCTCAAAGCTATTAAGAATGGCGTGGAATAGATCCTATGGTGTACCATAAAAGGACTCAAATATATGGTACTACTGCCAAAATGTTTTATTCAGTACCCTATACAATATTTTCCATACAGCTGATGGTTTGATTTGGAAGCACTTTCAGTCCCTCACCCAACCAGACCCTTTGGAAATATAAAAAAAATATTTTTTTGTACTGCGCAACACTGAAAAAAAATCTGGAAAAAAAAACCATACATATCTGGAAAACTGTAGGAACACATTTAAATATGAATTAGAGTAGTACTGAATCTCTAAATCCCAAAAAAAAAATTTCAAAATTTAAATATTTTTTAATACTTTAATTTTTCATAATTTTTTTTTTTGATAATTTTTCTTGGTACACTGTAGTGAGATGCACATTCATTTTTTTTTTAAATTTTTATCTCGAAGCTTTTGAGGATGGCGTGATATAAACGAAAAAGTACGTTTTTCACTATAGATCCTATGTTAAACCAAATAGGGGTTCAAAAAAAACCGTCAAAATTTCTTATTTAATATCCTATACAGTATTTGCCATGCAGCTGGTGATTTGGTTTGGGGCACTTTTTACTCCCTTACCCGGCCAGGCCCTTAGTGAATTTTTCACCGCTCAATTAAGACGCTGCAAAAAATCTCGTTTTATAAAAATGTTGGAAGTATGATATAAATTCAAAAAGTATTATTAGTAAGAAAACGTTGGAGAACCAGTGAATAAAAATGAACAAAACAATTCCCTGGGATTCCACAAAGTGTTTTGCTTATATATCTCATTACATTCGTAAGAAATTGTTGACGCACATAATCTCTCAATAAGAAGTCTTATATCGATTCCTTCCCAACAACATCTGGAGTTTGACGAAGCTTAAACACTGAGAGATGTTTTTCTTTCACATAATAATCCTTTCTTCGTACTTTGTGCAACGTTTGATGCATTTCATTACACCTCATAAAATGATTGAAACAGCTTCCCTCAGTTGTATTATTTTTCTATCGCTCTCCTTATGCTGAAATTTATTGTCACATCACACCGAAAGTGCATATGTTGACTCGCTCGAAAAGCTCCAGCGCGATCAAGAGTCCTCCTCAAGAAAATGTGCAGCAAAACATGCTCCACTATATCATCCCGAACCGTCGCTGGCATCGTTTCGCCGGCATAAACTTGCAATAAAATATAAGCGTAACATGGTCGCACTTGACTTGCCATTAATTTTCCTCCATTAGATCGGGCCATATAAAGAGAAGCCAATATAATCCTATTTCTTCTGTCGCTATCCGAGCTCCGGTATGCAGAGCGACGATACGCGTTTTTATCGCCGGAAGACAGCGTCGACCAGATTCACAGGGATGGCCACAATTCTCCCGCTGCATACCCGCTTTCGAAGGTTCCCACCCTGTCTGGGATCTCTCGTTCCGGAGCTTTGTCGAAAGCATCATGTTCGGTGCAAGAGGAACGCCTTGCCGCTTACAACGGAAATTAATTGAGCGGGATTTGCCACACATAAAACGAGAAAATTGAAACTATTCTCCTTTCTTTGTGCCGCTAGCTGCACTTAAGGAAAGGCGAACGATTACTACGAAAGTCAATTTTTAATCAACACTTAGAGCACCAAGTGTTTTACGTTTAATATGAGCAGGACTAGAAGCTCACGCCGTGCCTACCGGCACTGATTAGGTCTGTGCCTAAAATTAATGTTGTTTGCGTTTCGGTTCAGAAATCCAATTAGTTACTTTGCATCGAAAAACAAACTACAAAATAACACACGCTCAGAATCTGTTATCCCAGACAGTTTCAGACGAGTATGTGTATGTGGAAAATTATGATAATGATGTTTCGTCTGGTAATCTATTCTAAGAAATTAGACACAAAGAGCTGATTTTTTTCAGAATCATAAATCGCGAAGAAAAGTATCTTAAGAGATACGCGACACAGTGATTACTGGAAGCACATTTCGAAATCGAATTACGTCCTCAAACGATGCAATAAATTTCACGAGATTGGAACGATTGTGATGATCATTAGAGCCCCAATAAAATGGAAGATGTTGGTTACTCATGCACTGAATATCTTACGATCCGAAAATAGTTTGATTATATTGTTCGTTTTGTTTACAAAGCTTTGAACTGAAGCTGGTACCATTTGTCAACACACAGCTTCGGAGATAACCTCCCCAACGGATGCTCATTCATTTGATTTTGTGTGTGTGAACTTTGTCACAACCGCCGTAAACAATTGAAAAAGATAGGCATCCTGGTCGGGATAACCACCTCTTCGGAACGTATGCACGGACAATCCACTGGCTGAGCAGCAACAAAACAGGACTATATTTATTATAGCATCTCGGCATCGTCCCGTCTGCGGTCTGGTCGACAATTGCGGAACAGAAATACGAAAGCATACTCCGAGATGCAAATTGGCTGTTTTATCTCTGTCAGAAGGAATTTGCATACAACTCTCTGCACACACAGACACCCCCTCTCCATCTTGTTTTCACCCACCGTGATGTCAACCGAATTCAGTTTTTCTTTTGCTTCTCAGAGACACATACATACACACACACCTCTCGAGATCTCAAAGAATGTTGTTTCTGTTTTTTTCAATGAATGTCGGATTTAACGAGATCTTTTTAGCTCTCGAATTTTCTCCGTAACGCAAGGCTCTGTCGATTTCCGAGTTGAGCTCTGGTATTTTCATCACGAAAAAACCCGGGCGAAACGAAATTCATCCAAGGTGGATGCTATCTGATCAGCCGTCATATGAATCCGTGCTTGATGTTTGTTTTGTTATTACCATCTCTATTTACCCTGACGCCGCAAGGACGAACTGTCTGTGTAGAATCGCTTCCCGAGTGACACATTAAACTGGCCCCTCTGACTCTCTCACTCTTACTCGTTCTTCATCCTCATATGTCGTCTGGCTTTGGGTTCACATTCCCGTCGTTGAGGATAAATGAGGGGATAGCTCGTGACAAGTCACTCATCACATTCCGGTTGACCTGGAAAGAAGGCAAAAAAAATGACACTGCCGAGTTCGGAAGCTCTCTGTGCTGGAGACAGTTTTGTTTTTGTTCCATCATTGGGTCGTTCCGCTGAAGTTGATGGATTCGAGATTTGTGGATAGTAACTGTTGTGCTTCCAGTTCACTGTGATTCACTTATGACTGGAATAGGCAAATTGGTTTTTTGAAATAGCAAAGTGTATAGCAGTTTGTCGGTTACCAATCTAGAACATAAGCATCACTTTTTTCGGTCACGGTGAAACCAAATCTACGCACTGCTGTTTGTGTCACTGTTTAATGTTAGATATTTTTTTAATTTTCAGAGTAATGGTTGATAAATGGTGAGGACAAGAATGGATCATAAATCAACCGTCTTCAGCTGCTTCTACAAAGCTACACAAAACATTCTCCCTCCTCAGGGCGACCAAAACTGATGATAACCGATATCCGAGAGGTCGTGTCCTACTAATCTACCATTTTATTTTTTTCTTGTAATCTATTCTATTAAATACCACTATATGAACTTGCCATGCAATTAGATCTACCAAACGAGACGCCAATTTTCAGTTAGCATCACCGCTTACCCTGAAAATTTCGAAGATATCTTCTCGGAAGTTTTTCATGGAATTGGAATACCGCACAACGATCCCAAAAGCTCCCTTTTCCCTGAAATTATCGCTCATTTTGTGATGCTGTTAATTTGTTTTCAATTACAGTTGTTGAGAGGAAACCATTTTCGCGGTCACGCCAAACTGTATCCTTACCGAATACTTAATTTCTCGTTCACCCAGAAGCATCATAAATCATGGAACGGATCTTTAATTACTTTTTTTTTCTCCACCAGACCAAGCCTTTTTTTAGTTTATTTGTATTCTTTCCTTCCGCTGCAGCAAGCCCTTCCACCAGGAAAAGTGATGACAACACACCCACACACAAACATAAAACTCCGCAACACGAAATGAAACTGAAAAAGAACCCACCACAAGGACGCTTGCTCGCTTGCTCGCTGCTGTCTTCCCAGACGGCATACGTACCCTAGCCTCCCACGAACGCCGCCGGAATTATTAATGACCGACTTAAAAATTCATCGTCAAGATTATCGCTCGCATTCCAAGCACTGAAAAAGTGCTGCGCATTAATAATTAATTCTCAAATTGACTCGCGGGAGATTTTTCCCGTTTTGTGCATTGGAATCGTGGGCCGCGGTCCCGCGGCAGCCTACTCCCGACGGGATGAAGGAGGTAAAATTTCGGCAAAATTTTATTTTCATGCACCGAAACATAAAAATTATACGATCATTGACCAAAATTAAATTTCGCAATCCCCTTCCTGATAATCATCTATGAACGGGTGGGTGGAATGCAGTGGGATGCCGCCTCCGTAAGGTGGAGGTGACTTCGGGGTCTAGTCGGAAAAACGTATATTTTCTTCGCAGAGAAACGTTGAATTCACTAAATTTGATAGTTTTGTGGTCAATGTTTGCAGAGTTGTACTTTAGATCACTCTGAGTATCTTTAAGTTATATAGATTACTAGCTGACCAAGCGAACGATGTTCTGCCATATAAATTATTGCTGGTGGATAATTTTTTTTTCATCCCATTTGTTTATTTATTTAGGCTCATTAGCATTTTAGCTGTAACAGAGCCAGGTTTTAATCGTGTACATGTTCCTAGCGTATCTATAAATAGCACATTACACAGTAGCCATTTGGGCGTAAGAGTATTCCTTCTGTTCTTTCATTGTCCAGTTAAACTGGATAAAAATAAAAAAAGGATAATATATGTGTGTGTTAACTATCAATAAAATCGATCGAATGTGATCGTTAGAATAGAACGAATTAAACGATTTGGACGGACGTGAGTTTGGTTGTTCATGCTGCCGAAAGTGACGATGACATCGTCATTCGATAAACAACATACCGAGGAATGGAGCGCCAAGACGATGAAGGCCGACGAAAATTGGAAATAGAAAAACAAACCATTACTTTTCTTAATTCAATGTATTGAATGACAGCATGTTTGATTTCTTAAAAGTTAAATGTAAAATTAAAAAATAATATATTTTTTCCGTGAAATAAAGAAGATCAATATTATGATCTTTTAAGTGCTGTCTCGTTGGTGAAAAATCATCTTTATCAGATCATCAGACCCGAGAGCAATTTTAGATTGTTAAAATTTGAATGAAAATTATTACTAGAAGTTGTTTAAATACTCAAAAGACATAGTCCTGACCTAAACTAACTATCTTTCTATAAATCTCGTTGCATTTCCGCCAAAATGTTATCAATTACATAAAATTACTAGCTGACCCGGCAAACTTCGTCCCGCCCAAAATTTATTTTTCGTTGTCACATCCACGTTATCTTACTAAGCGCATTTCATGGGTCCAATCGTAGAACTGTTCATTGATTGAAAAAAAAAATACCTTTAAAATTAAATTTTACTATAAAATCCCTAGTACTTCTACCAAAACTCGTCATTATAATATCAGATTATTTTCAGACACAATTCTCGTTCAAGATTTTTCAACCACTGACAAATAACATGTTTCTCCGTCACATGGAATAAATGTTTGATACAAAAAATATGATAGAATAAAGACAGCCACAAATCGGACAATTCCTCTCTCGAGTTTTGCTATCATCAACGGATTCGACGATCCATTTTCATTTATAGGGGTAGTGGGGGCAAATTGGTCACATGCTTGTTTGGTAGTATAACTATTGACTATAGATGCCGTATTGATAGTCATCTTATGTTTGAAGAATTTAATGACTTTTGAGTCACCCTGTGCTTCAGTAGAGCTATCGCTTGTCAAAATACAAATAAAAACAGAAATTGCTCTCTCGATAGCCATTCGGCCATCTGTGCGCATGGTATCTAAGCAATGTCTCGTGAAATTCAGTTTATTCAATATGATATAATGGACAAATCATCCGTTTGGACAACTGTTCACATATTTTAGAAAAGGTGGACATATATTTTGTTTAATCCCAGCGATTAAATAGCATAGAAATTAGTTTGATGTTTGGGGGCAAAGTGGTCATAGGTGAATAACGACATACAATGTTCTGTTTACTAAAGCTGATATACCGCATCACATTCTGCTCTTGTAGAGGGTCCTTCTGTGGATTTGACCCTGGATAAATATGCCACTCCAAATAAACCAAGCCTCATCATGCGAAACGTTATGTGTTTCTTATTACGTTTTTGTATGCATGAGAAAATTTAAATTGAGACTCTAGGTGAATAGGCCAAGTCTATTTCATACATGTACCTACTATATCGAATATGATTTGAACAAATTTGGACGAAAAAAACGCATAAATCTATGCCATTCAGCTTGATATGTGTGAGTGACCACTTAGCCCCCATTAGGTGACCACTTTACCTCCGAGCAAAGAAAAAAGTTCGAATTTTCACTTTTTTTTTAATAATGAAAAGTGTACTATTTTGAATTTTCATAATAAAAGCCGTTTGCTATCTTGAACATCAATAAGTTGAACTATAATATTCTTCGAGAAACGGGAATTGAAGAGTATGGACGGTGGAACCAAAACTACCTTATTCCTTAGGGTGACCACTATGCCCCCACTTCCCCTATAGATAGAAGACGATATAGTAGTGCGTTCTATCGCATTCCATTTCCATTTTCGAACGAAGATCAATTTCGTTAGCTCAAACATCAAATGGACTGAAAACGCTTGTCAAATGGACTAAAAACGCTTGTTGACTTTTTTACACCCATCTATTGTTTTTATAATTGTTTATATTTATGACCGTTGACAACCCCATGTTCGACAAATGGGCGGGATCGTGTTCACGCATTTCTGTCAATCATAGTAGAGACGTTGGGGCTCGTTGGGTCACGTGGCGGGCTCAACACTGGGGATTAGGGTAATGACCAACCCATAGCATAAATCATTCGCACAAAGGTTTTATTTCACGAATTAAATACACTTTGACCACTTTTTATAGCCCTTCTCATATTTTAGACGTAATTTCGGAGGAGGTTCTTTAATTGAGCCTCTTGTTACAAGACATTTTTATATGGTAGGTTGCCCGAAAAGTAATTTCCAATTCTTTCCATTACAAATAAAATACTTTTTCTTGTACATAGAATGAACGCACAAAAATGGGATGTACATCATTTTAAAACCTAAACTCTCAAGTTTAGGAACATTTTACGAACAAATTTTTATCTTGGTTTGTGTAGATGTAGTGGACAAAAATATCGGGAGGTAATAAAAAAAAAGATTTCTTTCTGTTTTTTCGAAGATTTTGTGAATTAACACAATGTTTTGCCAACAAATTAGATAGCAAATTCAATTAGCATGATCAACTAGCTTTCATGTAATTCCTATAATGTTCCAGTAGGACCTTTCAATATACATATATTTTTGTTTGAATGAAAAATTTCCCCTTCGTCTTTGATAATGAATCATTCAATAAACGGATATGCGTCAATTTAAGGCGATCGTAATGAAGACAATGTTTTGAGTAAACATGTAAACGCCAATAATGTATGATTAACGTATAGGAATGTACCGACACTTCGATCCGCTATCTCCGTTATCCGATATCTTTATCGCAAATGAAACAAGCGATAAACAACAATAGAAAGAATGAAACGCAGAATATAAATTGATGTCAGAGTGCGAGGCGGTTTGGAAAGTTTCAGTAGCTAAGTTCAATTTTTTGAATCAGTAATATTATTTTGTTCCTAAATTTTACATATTTTCATCTTTCACTTATAGTATATAATTAAATTGCTTTCTATGAGTTTTAACGTAGGGCTACGTCTTTCATTTCTATACTGGGGTGTAGGTTCAAAGTTTCGAAAACGAAAGCGTTACGCCGGAGAACGAGATTTGAGCGTTAATAGTTTCTAAACAACTGAACGGAATTGTATGATAAACACTTAACTCGAAAGATAAAAGGTCTACACGTTCTATGCTTGTTATATTTTGATTCAAAAACTTGTTTCAATAGCCTTAAAATTGCTTTCAAAACAGTCCATTAAAATCACCCCAACCTTGTATAAAAGCCAGTGTCGCTCGGAAATCTACTCAGTTATTATTGCGCAACGATTGAAGTACCATCGCTGGAATGAATGGATGTTTCTCTAACACAGACTTCCAAACCATGGAGCCAGGGGAAATCGGCATTGCAAAAAAAGACAAGCAGAGGGTACTTTCGTACTCGCTTGCATTTCCGCAAATCGGAATGTTTCCATAACACAGACTACAAAACCATGAAACCTTAGGAAACTTGTATTGCAAATTAGATGCTAGCAGCGGGTATTTTTATACTCTTTTGCGCTTTTGCGTTCTACGTCATTGTTGACGTAGAACTACGCTGTTATTTTATATAAGTCGCTTGTTTAAACCTTCGGATATTATTCTATAATGCTGTGAAATTTTAGAAACAACTGCTTAGTAGAATAATCTCTGAAATGATTTTTTCATTGTAGAATCAGTTGACAATAATTGATTGATGATTCATTCTCGCCCTCGCAAAACAATCGTATGTCGCAATTTATTTCATGTCAATGCATTGAAAATTTACCTCGAAGCTATTCCAGTGGCCTTTTTCGAAATTGACATAGACTCGGCTACAGTCGATTATATACATGTTGCACCAGCACAATTATTCCATATCTCATAACTACATCAATATATCTTTGGCACCGCATGTAAACAACAACAATGACAACACTTGCAAGTATCAAATATCATGCTACATGTTATTTAGTATTGCCTCAAAGGAATCGCACCTCTAGATATCGTTCGTACAAACTAAGCGTAAACCAAGCGCCAAAGAAGCGTTCACCATAGCATGCATACAGAGCCATACATTGGTGGCTTAAAACTACTAGCAATATAAACATTTCTCATCATTTTGCGCTATTCTCAAAAGAAACGCTTCTGTTAATATTACTGGCCTCGAAAAGAGTTGCATTACTTTCTCATGCTCGAGAGAAGCGCAGCTGTCACCCTTAGTGGAGGAAGTTTTGCTACTGGCAAGCAAAACCTAATCACATACAAAATTCCAGAACATTTACTTTCTTGTTGACTAAACAAGAGAAATAAACTCTTTTTGTTAATAACAACCTCGAAAACAGTTGAAGGCAGTTTTGCGACTGGCACGCGAACCCAAATAACTTATAACAATCCAGTAAGATATTAAAGATGCTTAGTATTCCCAAATGATTTTTTGGTGCACAACCTTAACGTCTGCTTCGCCATAACGTCAGTTTAATGCATTGATGCATTCTCAAAGGCACAAACGAAGCCCTTATGAAGACGGAAAATGAACAATGTTAACTGCTTGGAAAAAGACCGAATTATGTCACACAGCTTGTACTCTGCTGTAACACCCATCGATGCGAATTCGCTGATGAGTTTGTCAAGAGCAACCGCCTTCACCATCAGCGGGGGGAGATTGATTTTGGTTGCTGCCTGGGCGTTTACATTTTCGACCGACGTGTCGAAATCGCCTACTTCGCTGTTGTTCGGTGCGGTGTCACATTCGAGAAGGCTCGGTTCAGTGCGAGCGCTTTTCACTGCAGCAACACCGCGTGCATCATTAGATGACGCTTACCTCGAGATTTTATTGCCCCTGGCAATGCGTTCGTTTTTTGCAAGGCTCGAGCCAGCCTTCCTCTTCTTCTTGCTCATCACACACTATGCGAAGCGTCCAATTTATGACGCGGAAAGAAGAACACACGATACGAATAACGCGGAAAACGAACAGAAAAACCAAACGACGATATCCAAGTTGGATTACCACTGGTGGGGTCCAATCTTAGATCGAAGCGCAGCGAAAGCAAAGTGAACTGGATTGCTCAACAGTCCGATGCCGAATGAAAGTTTGCCTCAGCGAGATCCACTGTTTATACTCTAGGCAAGTATTCCCCTTCATTCTTCTTCTTTTCCTTTGTTCACGGAGACTTTAAATCCTACGATTTCCCCTCCGTTGGTCGTCGATAAGTTGCTCGTTATTGATAGCTCTGTTCGAGAAAGCACTCAAATGGACAGAACAAATGTATGGGAAAATAGAAACACTTAGTTTTCATGAATTTTAACCGTTTACTAACCTGGGGATTCTAATGTATGGCATATTAAACAAATCTTACGGAATTTCCGATTCGTTTAGTATGTAAATCGCCAAAATCCGTTCGCGGCAAAAATAGCTATTAACGTTAACTTTATTTCATAAAAACGTGACCTGTTTTCTGATTTGACACCCTTAATGAAAGACGTAGTTCTACGTCGAAACACAAATGATTGCTAAGCCAACGGCAGTCCTACGTCAACCTTGTGGTTATATCATAGGTATAACCCATCCATCGGTTTACTGGGTGTGTTGCGTTAAAATGACGCGTGTTCGAGAGATAGGTATATAAGAAATGTCCGTTGACCTAGTGTTAAAAACAAGTCTTTATCAATTTTTTATGACGATTTCCATTTTTTAAAATAGTAAAATTAAAAAAGTGTAATTTTTTATTGATTCATGCGATAGAGAGAGTTCTTTATACGAACAGGGCTCTTTATAGTCATAGTCAACTGAGGATAGTCAGCTGACTATCTGACTGACTATATCCGTATTCAGTTAGTAATAATTTTTGGCTTCTTCACACAGTTTATCCGCCAAAATGAGTAAACAGTCAGTCGGGAGCATAGTCGCTATCTCCCTCTACCGACTCGACTATATCATTTCATTCTTCCCAGTCAAATTGTCCTCATTGCATTTTGAAGTGACTTCCCCTAAAACCAGTCTTCAGAATGCAACCCGGTGCTGATGTGTAACAAGACACGTATAAAACAGCCTACAGTGTGTGTGCGCCATTTTGCACGCTGTTTACTAATACTAACGCGAGGACCTTTAAATCATACTTGGTAAATGTCTAAGTTCGTTGGTTTGAGTTCACGATGCGTAGACAATAAACCGTCCATTGATGGTATAACTTCTTTTTTGCATCAGTAATCATGTTTTCGTTCGATTCAGTAGAACTAAAGGTATCATGTACGCCAGTTTGGTAATAGTAGTTTCGAGAAAAATGCGTTAAAAGTTTTGAATTAGGAACGTACTATATTAGATACTGCGTCACTAATTGGCTATAATTCGGTAAATATTTTTTTTTGTCTCTATTAGAGTGACTTTCAACACCTTTCGGCTGGTTCGTCACTTTTACTTCCATTTTTGGAAGAATGTCGGGAGTGAGAATTGAACTCGTGATCTCTGCGTGAGAGGTATGGATGTTACCACTACGCCAGATCGCCTCCACCCGGTAAATAATAATAAAAAAATCATAAAATTTGTAAAGTGAAACTTTCTCCAGGTATTTGTTACTGAATATCTAAACTTTACAAATGCGGAGAAATAAAATTGATTTTTTTTTCGAATTTCTAAACAAGAATATCTCCTTGAAATAATCTTTTTTGTCAAAGCTAGTCATTCATGAACGATTGATGTCTTCAGTCCAATTGTGTACTATACAGGTTCAAATAAGCAATTTCGACGATTTCCAGCATTTTCTTGACAATTTCTACACATGGCCAGTGTGGTAAAACTCTGGCATGAACATTACTGAAACGGGCGAAATTAAAAATGACACTTTACTAACTGTTACAGTATCGATACCTTAAATACCATTCATAGATTCAATCGCCTCGTTTTTAACTCGATTTTGAACATTGTTCACATCATTTTTAATCAACATAATTGTTCTAGAGCGAAATATCACCTTTTCAAAGACAAGACCTAAAACATTTACTTTTATCTAGTGAATACCAAACGGTTGTTTAAAACTGTTTCCCTATAAGGTTTTCCATGAGAAAACTAGAATGGATTTACCTCGAAAAAAACGATGCATATTTGACCTAAATCGAAACATTTCTATGACAACTATGCCGAATAAAGCCTTAAAATAAATTTATGGACTTCATTTTCCCCGTACAAATATTACACTAACCTAGCTTGAGATCGATTACGGAGTGTAAATACCAGCGGCTAGTCATTCTCATATTCCTGCTCTTGAAAGGCAATAACCTAATGGAAAGTTGGTAAGCTGACGTTGCACAGATTATTGTCACTAAGTAATTACAAACCGCGCTGCATGCAATGCAACATTCACTATCTAGTTGATATAAACGTTGCTCAGTTACCGCCTGATTCTAATCCAGACCGAAGCAATGCAACCGCTGGAAGAGTCGTTCAACTGGATCCATCTGCGTTGACAACCACTTTTGAAGCATTCGAAATTTCACTTCTAACGCTATTCAAACTTTCGCAACCGCCATTCAAGTGCAATCGTGCCGGAATTCCGTATTGTAGAATTCCGCACATATTAAATTTATTACGCTTGAAATAATCCAATTTATTTCGTGGGGGACGTATTGCGAATTCCTTCAGTTCGGCCTGCACTTCTGGAGAGTGTTGCCTTGGCGAACTGCATCCTCGCTGCTCTCCCAACCAACCAAGCGCTGCTAATGAAGTTACGTGGCACTCAATTTGAGAGTAATTTTACGAATTGAATTTGATGCACAGTATGTCAGGCGAGCGATTCGAAGTCGGTGCCCATCCTAATGATTGAATCAAAACAATTTCCCATGCTACACGAATGCGTATTTAAATTATTATGAATGGCTTTCAATTTTTAATCAATGGTTCTATTTTTAGTCAATTTTGCGACGAATCAACACAGCCGTATGTGAGCATTATTTGAACTTGAACTTCACTCAGACAGTACATGGTCACACTTCACACTTTCGATTGGAAGGCCCATCACTGATTGTCTGGCGTCTGGAGAAGTTCATTTGAGATCGGATCACTATCGTGATCGTCAGTTGTGTTTGATCAGTTCCAAAGGCAACAGCAATGAATATGTTGATAGTGATTTTTTGTGTCGTTGTTTTATTCTTCGGAGCTAGCTTACAACTGGAGCCATGTGTGGTGAAGCTCGATTCCACAAGCTACGGAGTGGGAATTCTCAACTCCACCTTTTCGGGTGTGTCACATTGTGTTTATCTGGGTGTTCGTTACGCGGAAGCTCCCATCGGACGGCTGAGATTCAAAGTGAGTGCAGTTTCATTTAAGTCAAAAAATTTCTACATTGTATGATTATGATAGAATCCAGTCCTTCATGTTCCAAGTGGAGCCCAAAATTACACAGTGGTAGGTAATATATGCACGCAGGAAAATCATTTCCACTCACCGACGGACATAATTGGAGATGAAGACTGTCTGTTCCTTAACATCTACTCTCCGCTGGTCGCGATAGACGCTGGTCAGAATGTGAAGTATCAAGTGCTTGTATTCGTCCATGGCGGAACATTCGCAGTAGGACACAGCCTCGTAGACACTGGCAGCGGAGTGGATTTACTGGTCGAAAGCGTTAGTTCTTGAACTCAAACGTATAACGTATTTACTTACTTCCGACTCTTCAGGGCATTCTGGTGGTAACCATAAATTACAGATTAGGGCCCCATGGATTTCTACGGTATCCGGAGTTGAACATCACTGGAAATTACGGTATCAAAGATCAGCGAGAAGCATTGCGATGGGTTCAGAGATATGTGAAGTTCTTCGGAGGAGATCCCCAACGAGTGACTCTAATGGGACAGAGTGCTGGAGCGGGAGCAGTTACCGCGCTCCTATATGCTGAGAGTGCGCGAGGATTGTTCCAACAGCTGATTGCCATTGGAGGCAGTACTCTCGCTCCTTGGGCCCGGAACTACAACTTCGGAAGCTTCGCCGAGAAACTCGCCTCGAATCTAAACGTTACTTCCCTCGAGCAGTTCCAGGAAGTAGATTCCAAGCTTTTATTCAATATCACTTACAATTTTATAGGATATTTCACAATGTTCTATGGGGTGTTCCTCCCAACGGTGGAAGAAGACGACGAACCAGATGCATTATTAACAGGTTTACCCCACAAGAATGTTCTTAATAAGCCAGTAAATCAGGTTCCAATTCTTATGGGTCAAACGGCGACCGAATTCGAGCTGCTCCTTTTCTATGCCGATTTCCTGTATATGGGAGATAACTATCCCAATAATGAAAACGAAACAATAAAGACCAATATAGCCAAGTTTATAGCGTACGCGGAGCAGTATTTAGAAGATCCGGAGTTCTACAAAAAATTTGCCAATATGGCCAACATGTGTTATCCCATAAAAAAGTTTTTGAAGCAGCTTTCCAAACAACTGGATACAAATCCGATCTACTACTACCGTTTCGAGTTCGATGGTCGGTTTGGATACTACAAAAATGGATACTACAAGTCAAGAACAAACGGGAGTCGGTATGGTGCAGTGCATGGAGATGATCTGGGTTATATTTTCACGCCATATGTTGTGAAGGCGGCTTTGCAGAACCGAAGCGAATACCGCAGGGAGTGGAAGGTCCACGAGCGCACGGTGGAATTGCTGTCTAACTTTGTCAAATACGGGTGAGTTGGTTATTTTGACGGTTACGGTCCTGTTCAAAGTATTTGAACATTTTTTCCAGGAACCCTACACCGAAGGAGAGCAAATTGTCAAACATCGTGTGGCCAGCTTACAACGAAAACGCTACGAGGCCGGTATATCTGAACATCGATGAAACGTTCGAGATTAGGCAGGATGACGATGTGGACAATAGGTTCTACAACATGTGGGATAAAATCTACCACTGTTTGTACTACTATGAATGTGATTCTTTCAACTATGAGTGGGGAGATTCGGAAAATGATGAAATCGATAACACTATAAACAATGAGTAGTAACCATTGTTAAATTATGTAGAATTGTTAGGCATCATATTTTTAAATTATGTTAAATTATGTAGAATTGTTAGGCATCATATTTTCCGATATGTCTAGCAAAGTTGAGTATTTTTTCTGACCCATCCCCTTAAAATGTGCTCATATGGAATCTGAGATATATGTTTTATTTCTATTGAGGAATTCAATTTATGACTTCTCGCACACCGAGTGGACAAATGTGGGCTCCCATTCCAATCGTAAAATCTACCAAACTGAAATGAGAACAATGAAGTTTGACTTCTCGCAGAATTCAATTTATAGTAAGACTCTTTCTATGTGTTTACCAATCAGTGTGATTCATGATCCAAAATGCTTGTTTCCACATTTTCAGGGTTATCCTAAAAAAAATTCACTTCTGAAAATACTTGTTTTGTATTTATAAAAAAAAAAGAAAGTTCGTGTCCAGGACACAATCGCAGTGTTGATTTAGGACAACGAAATTATCGCCGAAGAGAATAAACATTATAAAAATGCAAGAATGAACTCTTTTATATTTGATATCAATGACAAAGTCCAACGAATGGATGCTTGCGCTTAGGGACGCGAACGATACACAGAGCAAGGAGAAGGTCTGATTTTGTGAGAATTTTTTTGAAATTTTGAGTTTTTTTTTTTTGAAAAAAAAAACAATAAGATCTACAAAATTTTGGTTTCTTTTCTGTAAATCTCGACGTGTCATTCATCCATTTTTTTAACGCTGTTTTTCGGTTTTTTTATGGTTTTCAAAAAAACTCAAATTTCAACGTCTGCGACACCAGTAAATGAATTCCGAATGAGCTAATATTTTGCATAGGATATATTTTTGTGCAAATTAACATTTCGTAGCAAGTTCTGAATGAAAAATTGAGACAACTATTTTTATTTGCACCCTAAACTATACTTTTCGTTTCGTATTCCGAAAAAAAAATTAAGTCCCAGAGTGCCGATAAGACTTTGATGAATTTATTATAAATATACAAGAATCTAACTTTCTCACCATTTACTGACGACATTTAATGGGTAAATCGAATTGAAATATAAATTAATTCGAATAATCGCGACCGAATCAAGCTTTTAAGCGCTGTTTGTCTGACTATAAACAACATCATTTTTGTGGTTCTGAGCTCTAATGAAGGTGTAGCATGAGCTGAAGCAGCTTTGCGTAGATTCGTCAATACATTTTTGGTCAGAAGTGATAGAATTTTTATAGTGTGATTCATTAAGACATTTTCGAACACTCATTTACAACAACAAATACTTTCTCATTGCTCATAATTTGAATACTTCCTGGAGGCTAAATTATAATAAATAAGGTGGTTAGATGAATAATTCGAACATAAGTTTGTTGATTGTCAATCATCTGATGTTGATCATTCTGATCGATCTAGTAGTTAAAAAGTTAAAAAGATTTTTGAAAACAATCATTTTTGAAAAAGAATTGAAAAAATGATTTTTCAGGCCACCCTAAAATTGAAATGGTCACCCTAACGAAAAAATAAAAAAAACGGGTCAAATATTTTGCGACAAGAAACAAAACTACCAATTCCACCAAAATCTGAGAACTACTTCAATGAATGGCTGAATACATATCTAAAATCAGGGGTAGCATTCTGCATTTCGAAACGAGTGTTTTTTGTTCGTTTTGACCACTTTTGCCATTATGGATCTCGACGCGAGCTCGAAACGAATAAGGCAGTAGTAGAGTTTCCAGGAAAGTTTGGCATTACGTAACATTGTGTTTGAGCGTTTTTTAGCTCGAAACGAGAACAACTGTTCCGACAAGAAATGGTCGCAACGTTGATTTTGATACTGATCCTTACATTAAACAAAATTTCAATTGCATTCCCGTATGTGACTATAAATACAATACATTTGGTATGTTGCATAATCAATCACTTGTGATTTTAGCACAATGGAATCAAAAAGAAATGCAATAAGCATCCCAAGTGGAACATTTTACGGAATTTATGGAGGAACATTCGGATCTCACCAGAAGCTTGCTGGATGCCCCTGAAGCTGATGCGAAGAGGACTTCCTACAAATTATGGGACAGCTTAAAAAATGAGCGAGGGATTCCGGTACGGATAGTTTCGGAGTGGAAAAAAGTACATGTGTTCATTTCCTAAAACTTTAGAATGGGTATATGAGTACCATCACTACACCGGGGTTGAATTTATCAAAAAAAAAAAATATCATGTATGCACTTGTCTACCTTCCAAGCTGGGTACAAAATAACGAAATGAGCTGAAAACAAAATAACGAAATCGCTAATCGCGTACTTCTATTGCTCGATAGTTACTAATTATTTATAATGCATAATCGTTAATAAAAGTTGAATTTATATATTATCCAAACCGCGTTATAACTACGATTCGGGAAACCACCCACATATGCAATGGATATATTGCTTTGTTCCATTAAACGATATTGTATCCAACTAGATCCATTTTTCATATAAGCTAGTTTTCAGAAGTGACATCATTTCATGGCACACTGACGAAACTGTCGTTTGAGCCATACCAAGTAAAAAGTGTCCTCTTTTATTGCATCAATTTGGTACGACCAGAAACCAGAAGGTGCAAAACGCCCGCTAATTTTGAAGCTGAAGGAATTGCGGTGCTTCTGAAAGTTGGTTGGAACACGGTTGTATCCGTAATATTTTTAAATGCTCCTCGTATGCACGTTTTTTTCATTTCATATCAGTTACTAACTGAGGTGGTGTACTTAAATTTCTAAATCGTTCACAAAGGAATTAAGGAAATACTTACAAACGTTTCGAAACGTGTATGAAAAAGGGCACTGTGGTGTTCTCGTAAATAATAAACGACCAGGAGATGTCAAACCATATGACAGCTGTTGGTGGAAGGGCTGTTAACTTAATTATATTTTTAATTTGGTTGAAAATTGTACCACTTAATTTTAACCCTTTCACGACCACGGGGACGCCGATGTCCCAAGCAAAAATCATGGATTAATTAAATATTCACGTAACCATTGTAAATTATTTTTTTATTTTAATATTTCGGAATGTACCTTTTTATTATTTTTACTGGCAATACATAATAGCGACCATAGGGACATATTTGTGCCATAAATTTAACAAAAAAAAAGGTAAAAGTTTTTTGAATTTTTAGTATAAATTATGTTTTTAGGGTGCCTATTGATTCATAACATATAGCTAAATTGATTTAATAAGGTACCGTAACCTTATGGTCCTGAAAGGGTTAACAGGTTTTACAGCACAAAAAAAAATTGCGAAACCAAGTGAAAACTTCAACTCGAATTGATATTACGTGAATCAATAATCAATGTACATATTTTCGATCACGATTGTCATAAACATTCAAAACTTGTAATGATAGGACTCAGTGGCGTAGTGTAGGGGGGGGGGCGGAGGGGGTGGACCGCCCCGTGTGTCACCCTTAGAGGGGTGACACCCATGACCATGACAAGCATATTATATTGAAAAAAATCTTGATTTTGAATGAAGGTAACCGGTTATGGTATTATCTAACAAAACGAATCACTACGGAAAAGTTCATATTAAAGAATCTTTCTTGGTTTTTTATGTTCATTATTTCGTCATACTACATCCTTCATTTTTGTACTGGGGTGTAAATTCAAAGTCTTGAAAACGAGAGGGTGACGTTCGAATTACAAGGTTTTCAACATTAATATCTCTCTACCGCATGAACGAAGTAATATGAAAATAACATTATTCAAGAAATAAGAGATCTACGAGGGATGTAGCGATAGCTTCTTGAAGGGATAAGAGGTAAAATATGATTTCGCACACATTCGGGCCGTCAACTAGGCGTTCTCGTGATAATTTTCCATGCGAAAGAATATTATTTCGCGTATATTTGAACAGATCACAAGACAACTCCAAGGGAAAAAAATCCATTCATCCATTTATTGAGAATTGATTTAGATCCAACTTCAAACAAATGATTACCAAGCCAATGGCAGCCTTGCGTTAACCTTGAGGTCATATCACAGATATAACCCACTCCGCTTTTTGACGTAGAACTACGTCTTCCATTGAGGGTGTCAAATCAGAAAACAGGTCACGTTTTTATGAAATAAAGTTAACGTTAACGTTAACGTTAATTTTTGCCGCGAACGGATTTTGGCGATTTACATACTAAACGAATCGGAAATTCCGTAAGATTTGTTTAATATGCCATACTGTTCAGTCCACCGCTCAGCGCAGCGCACTGAAAGTACGACCAACAGGATGGTGGAGGAAGGAACGCAACGAAAGGGCGATCGCGAGGGCACAAACACCAACATACGCCCCACCCGTGGGAAGAGTGCATTGCGAGCGCAAGAAAACAGGGACAGACTCCAATTTCAACCGCCGCTTTGGAAAGAAGGAATTTTAATCTGCTAAACGTTTAGAATCTAAAAAGAAAGTGATAATATTTTATCTTGTAAATTTGGTGTAAATAAAATGTGTACAAAGGATTAAGTGACTTATTTGCTATCAACCGATTAATCCCTCATTCGGTCTGTGGTGTGGTTTGGTTTTGGATTGGCCCTTAACAGGACCAAAGAAGCGAATGGAATTTTCCATTTGCTTCGCATCGCACGCGGCACTGGGCCGCTCGGAATCATTCCGTGGAAACGCATTCTCTCCTAAGTAGCATAACTGCTACTTTGGTTGAGATTGCCATATTCGTTGAACTTGCGTGTCAGCCGCATGGGCGGCTGTGGAAAAGTTTGATTCGAACACGCACAAACATGATCGCAGTAAAATACAGTCCACTGCTTGGTGAAACAACACATACATTAGAATCCCCTTGTTAGTAAATGGTTAAAATTCATGAAAACTTTAAGTGTTTCTATTTTCCCATACATTTGTTCTGTCCATTTGAGTACTTTCCCGAACAGAGCTATCAATAACGAGCAACTTATCGACGACCAACGGAGGGGAAATCGTAGGATTTAAAGTCTCCGTGAACAAAGGAAAAGAAGAAGAATGAAGGGGAATACTTGCCTAGAGTATAAACAGTGGATCTCGCTGAGGCAAACTTTCATTCGGCATCGGACTGTTGAGTAATCCAGTTCACTTTGCTTTCGCTGCGCTTCGATCTTAGATGGGACCCCACCAGTGGTAATCCAACTTGGAAATCGTCGTTTGATTTTTCTGTTCGTTTTTCGCGATATTCGTATCGTGTGTTCTTCTTTCCGCGTCATAAATTGGACGCTTCGCGTAGTGTGCAAGAAGTAGAGGAAGGCAGGATCGAGCCCTGCAAAAAACGAACGCATTGCCAGGGGCAATAAAATTTCGAGGTAAGCGTCATCTAATGATGCACGCGGTGTTGGTGCATTGAAAAGCGCTCGCACTGAACCAAGCCTTCGCGAATGTGACACCGCACCGAACAACAGCGTAGGCGATTTCGGCGCGTCGGTCGAAAATGTAAACGCCCAGGCAGCAACCAAAATCAAGCTCCCCCCGCTGATGGTGAAGGCGGTTGCTCTTGACAAACTCATCAGCGAATTCGCATCGATGGGTGTTACAGCAGAGTACAAGCTGTGTGGCATAATTCTGTCTTTTTCCAAGCAGTTAACATTGTTTATTTTCCGTCTTCATAAGGGCTTCGTTTGTGCCTTTGAGAATGCATCAATGCATTAAACTGACGTTATGGCGAAGCAGACGTTAAGGTTGTGCACCAAAAAATTATTTGGAAATACCAAGCATCTTGAATGTCTTACTGGAATGTTATAAGTTATTTGGGTTCGCGTGCCAGTCGCAAAACTGCCTTCAACTAGGATTGCATTTGCGCTAATATTGATCATAATGAAGCATTGCTACTGTTTTCGAGGTTGTTATTAACAGAAAGAGTTTATTTCTCTTGTTTAATCATCAAGAAAGTAAATGTTCTGGAATTTTGTACGTGATTAGGTTTCGCTTGCCAGTAGCAAAACTTCCTCCACTAAGGGTGACAGCTGCGCTTATCTCGAGCATGAGAAAGTAATGCAACTCTTTTCGAGGCCAGTAATATTAACAGAAGCGTTTCTTTTGAGAATAGCGCAATGTTTATATTGCTAGTAGTTTCAAGCCACCAATGTATGGCTCTGTATGCATGCTATGGTGAACGCTTGTTTGGCGCTTGATTTACGCTTAGTTTGTACGAACGATATTTAGAGGTGCGATTCCTTTGAGGCAATACTAAATAACATGTAGCATGATATTTTTTTTTTTTATCCAAAATATATATTTTTATTAAGGCTCATATGGCGTCAACCTGACGGGGCCGGGAGTTCAATATTTCGACAATGTTTGCCTTATAACCCACATTCTTCATGTGTCAGAAGTCAAACTTCTAAAGTCTCATTTCATATTCAGTAGCATGATATTTGATACTTGCAAGTGTTGTCATTGTTGTTGTTTACATGCGGTGCCAAATATATATTGATGTAGTTATGAGATATGGAATAATGGTGCTGGTTCTTCTTCTTGGATGGCGTTAACGTTCCCTGTGGAACTTTTGCCGTCTCAACGTATGCATTAACTAGCGTCATTTGTTAATACTTAGTTGAGATTTCTTAAGCCAAATAACACGCCTTAAATGTATTCCGAGGGGCAAATTCGTGAATACGCGTGACCACAGTGCAAGTCGAAGGAAATTTCTTTGACGAAAAATCCCCCGGCCAGAACGGGAATCGAACCCGAACACCCGGCATGATAATGTGAGACGCTAACCACTCGGCCACGGGTGCACTATATTATATACATGGTGCTGGTGCAACATGTATATAATCGACTGTAGCCGAGTCTATGTCAATTTCGAAAAAGGCCACTGGAATAGCCTTCGAGGTAAATTTTCAATGCATTGACATGAAATAAATTGCGACATACGATTGTTTTGCGAGGGCAAGAATAAATCATCAATCAATTATCGTCAACTGATTCTACAATGAAAAAATAATTTCAGAGATTATTCTACTAAGCAGTTGTTTCTACAATTTCACAGCATTATAGAATAATATCCGAAGGTATAAACAAGCGACTTATATAAAATAACAGCGTAGTTCTACGTCAACAATGCGGTCGTATCTTGGACACAACCTCCTATAATTTTTTTTGTTTTGGATGGGAAAAGCCACAGATTTTAATAACTGGAGGACAACATGATTTTGCCAAGAATCTACGGTGTTTTAGAGAAATGTTTCTGAGCCACACAGGTTTTGTTAATAGATTGTCGCATACTCGATGAGGTGTTCATTATAATACTGTGAAGCCAATTTATGGGCTGATCACAGTCACTGAAGTATTGTGCGACTCAAATACTGGATCAAGCTCACGGTCCAGGCACCAGAATTATCTGATTTAATACTTTTATGTTATCTGTACTTCTGATGCGTTGTACTACATGGAGTAGATCTAGCACAGAATATTTGAAAAGCAAAGGATCATATCTGAGTAACATTGTGATCAGACTCAATACACTGTTTTTTTTTTTTGACGTAGGATTACGTCTTTCGGGAACATATTGGGGTACAAATTGAAACTCGAAAATCGAGTACATCGTGAAAATTGGCTTATTTTAAACGCTTTTTGCTCAGGCATTTCATGTTGGACGGATGAAATTTTTACTTCGATCGATTTCGGCACTCCATAACAATTTTTTATGATGAATAAAATAATATATTTCATGATACTAACTATCGAACAATTGAAAAATCTCAAACCCGAACTACTAACGGAAATACCCACTTCTGATTGGTCGAAATTGACGACACATGCGGCGATTCCCTAACAGAGACATCAAAACCAAGCTGCCTGGAGGCAATCGGCATTGCAAATACATGAAGGTAGGAGTAACTTTTGTTCCTGCCGAAATGTGTTCCCTAACAGAGACATCAAAACTAAGCTGCCTGGAGGCAATCGGCATTGCAAATCATTCTTTGTGTGGACACCGACTGGACAACATCGTTGCTAGACGGGCTGGCGGCGAGGGATCGAGTGCCTTTCTCAAGGCAAGAGGGCGGATGTAGTAGCGCTGGAGTAAAATAGAGTAGAGTTTTCAAAGGGCCTTTCTCAAGGCTAGAGACGAATGAACTGCAAAAGTTTAAAGTCTCTATAATACAAGACCTTCCTTCCTTCCATTGCAAATACATGAAGGTAGGAGTAACTTTTGTTCCCACCGAAATGTGTTTCCTAATAGAGACATCAAAACCAAGGTGCCCGGGGGAAATCGGTATTGCAAATATATGTAAGTCAGGGGCATTTTTATATTGCAAGTTAAGTGAGTTATACGATTAATTCTTGCAAATAAAATTTAAATTTGCAACTTTAATGTTGCTCGCTTCGTGAAATTTCACATCAATGACCTATCAGGTATTATGAAAAATTTAGCACAAGTGTGAGTGTAAAACATGGTTACTTCTTCGCTTCGTTGTTTTTAAGAGGTTTTAAACTTTTCAGTTCATTCGCCTCTAACATGGTAGCAGTTGTGTTAAAAATGACTTGATATATGAAAGGATTTATTTAAATTTTCATAAATAAAAACTTCGAGAACGGGTCGTTCGGTTTACGCTGTCTGTTTTGTTGTGTTCATTTTCACCCAAGGAAATTTCATGCGACGAGAATATTGGAAATGTGAAGAAATATTCGAAAAAGTGATTTCCCATATGATCTAGATATAACATTAGGTGTTATTAGTCCAATAAAAATTCGTATTGGGTTGTAAGTAAAAATTATAAAAGAAAATTACCTCATTCATTTCAAATATGTTTTCTTTATTCTAAAGTAACATATTTTTACTGATAAGATAATTGTTCGATATGTGTTCGGTATTGGTAATTATCTTGTATTAAATTGGTGAGTTTTTTTTCTTTATTTCATTCGTTCATAACGCAGGGTCACATATTGCAGTTTTCATCATATCTCATTCCACTTCGACATCTTTTATCTGATACGCACCATCCAATGAATGTTTACCATCCTTCTGTCACCATTACTGCCATCATCACTCGGTAGACACTGGTGGAATGAATAAACAATACCCAACAACCAAACAAAACAGCCCTTTTCAGGGCCACCAAATCATTATCAAAGAGTTTAACGATGTTATTCTTCAAACATATCCAAAATCAGCATATAGCGTAACGGAGTCCTACGTCAACTATGCGGTCGTGTCTCGGACAGAGCCCTCCTGTGACTTTTTTCGCTTTTGAAAGGAACAGTCTAGTCGAAATGGTAATTATGAAGGTTTTATTAAAATCCGGAAAATTAAAGGAAAATTCCTCATAAGATAAGTAAACCAGGCGAAAGACTTTCCGGGCTCGGTCAAAAAATGGAAGAGGGAATGTTGGAGGGTATTAGTCATTTACATCGGGATTACAAAAACGGTCAAAATCGCCTAAAGAAGAAGCCGAATTTTTGGAAGCAGTTCAAGTTCGACACATGTTATGAGTACCTGACAGCGAAATGAAAAAGTCGATTTGACAAATTGGCAATTATGAAACTTCGGAAAGGAAGCTTTTGCTAGAGATACCAAGACTACGTAGACATCTGAAGGCCGCTGAAATTAATTGTAGTGATGTCATTAATGAGATTGCATTGAATGTGTTACAGTTCATCATAAAGAAGGGGTCCGGTTCCCAAGAATCGGTTCCAAATCTTACAGTGAAGCTGTTTCTTACCGTGCACGTTTCTGTGGCATCTTGTGGAGAGGCTTATTGCTGTGCCCGCAACAAGAGAGCGAAAGCTCACTTAACGTGAAGCACTTATACAATATCAGTTTCGGTCTCAACTTCCAAAGACATTTGTTTGATAAGATATTAGTCACATTTTGACATCCATAATCAAACCATATCTTATTTATTTTCTTATTTTGTAACTGTTTGTTTTTGCATTCGAAAACAAAAACTAAGTATTATAGAGGGGTGACACTCTCATAATCCGCCCCGGGTGTCACCCGGTCACGCTTCACCACTGATAGGACTTCTCAAGATACCTTATCAGAGGTCCGTTTTCAGTAAATCTAGAAAAAAACACAAACTACAACGTACGTGATCTTTTCTGCTGGTGATTTCCACTACTCTCAGCATATATTTGAAAACGTACGACAATTCCCAGGGTAATTTGAATTTTTCACGTTTGCTTGAAATATAACCCAGCCTCCGTGGAGACACGATTATTTTTCGTTTCCGCCTTCAAGTCGAACCTACGGTACACAAACCAGAGCCGAGATGTTTTCCTCAGCATAGCCCTGCTTTTTTGCGAAGCAATTTGTAAAATGGTTATCGTTCTCTTTCTTTAATGGATCGGTCTAACCCTATCTAATAACAACCAAGTCGGGCCCTGACTTGGCCACACGTGAGACAATTTCCCACCGATCGTAGGCATCTTGCAGACGGAAAACTTTTCTAGTTTCGAGTTAAATTTAGGATTTTGATTGGGTCGCCTTTACGATGCTTGTTTCTAATTGTAAAATTTCGCCGGCCCGTGATTACAAATTCGGTTTGATGAATCGACATGTGGTCGTAACCAATTCACCGAAATAGCAGAATGTTATTGGATTGTGGTGTGGCGTGAAGCACCGGACTTCCCCATCGAAAACATTAATTTCAAGTGGATTCCTTGTGTGGGATAGTGTATGTGTGGAAAATGTTACACTCTGACCATTCTCGAGGCCACTCCGGAATAACAGACAGCGATAGAAAGGAGCAATAAAATTTGCAATTGAAAAATGTACGCCATCGGCGAAGGAAAATGCAGATCACAGCCTCCCGAGGGGGAGGGGGAAGAAAAAAAGGGATGCGGGCACTTGCAATCGCAATTGCAAATTTACAAGACTACAGCGAGCGAGTGAGAGAGCAAGAGGAAGCAGTTATTTATTTCGAACGAACGCCTGGCTATCGTTCCCTTGTTGCACGTGTGGATCCTGACTGTTATCCGTTACGCTCTTGTGTGGCGTGGATTTGAGTTGCAAATTAGAGCTTGCCACTGATATTGCAAGATAAATGATTTTCTTTCGGAAGATTAACACAAAATGGATGTTTTTCTTGTTCCTTCGACTGCGGTTCATTGTGCTATTGTGCAGAAGGTTGAACACGTTTTCTCAAATAAACGGTATCATTTGTTGCCTCGGTCGAAAACAGAACCAAATCGGTGAATACGAAACCAATATCCGCTTCCCGTTTGTCACCGCTAATAAAGTAGATTTAACGGTTATGAACTTCCATTTTTCGAGCACATAACGAGTGTGTACCTTGGTTCGTTCGCTCTTTATCGCTCGGCTCTCCAACTAGCTTTATTTGCTTGACCCGAATTGGGTGAATCATATCTCGCACACAAGCCTCGTCTCCGGTGCACCGGTGGGAACATTTCCTGCACTCCAGCTTCAGCTCCTGGAGTGCCAGGAGAGGTGGATAATAGATAGTTGGAGTTGAAGCTAGTGGGAAGTCGTTCCGCAATCGAACTGCACTTTGCTCTATTACGCCGGGTTGTGAATCCGCACATGTGCTCGGGAATGGGAGTTGAATCCGTTCGGCAGGAAGGTATTATTTTTGGATTGGGTTCTATCTTTTTTGGTTCTCTTGAAAATGTGAGTTTTATCCGTATGCAGGATGCAGGATTCAAGGCGAAAGTATAGGAAGAGTTATGATTCGAATGGTTGTTTCGAAATCAAGTCAATTATACTAATCATCTTGGAAGAGTAGTACTTAATTTGAGAGCAAGACAAATAAAAATGAGGTATTCATCATTTGCTCCGTTTTTTCGAAAAGATTGCGACTTAAGAATTATCCCCTTGATAATGTATTTTGCATACATATTCAGCACAAATTTTAATTAGTCTTCTATGCATTACTGAATCAAATGTACTAACAGCTTGGTATAACTTGGTTTATCCCATCCGCTGCCAACCCCAACTACACTCGTTGTATTCCAAAAGTGTTCTTGCAAAAATTTCAATACATAACGCATATCCATCAAAAAAGATTGAACAATAATACCTAGTAGAAATATTATCATGAAAGAGAAGATTGACTCTGAACACTGTTTCCAATAGAGTAGAATCCTGATTATCCGCAGAATAGTCTGGGAAGGTCACAAGGTCACATAAAAATATACATGTTTTGTTTTCGGATGTTTTACTAAATGTGAGCACTTTCAAGGAGAATTTCTGAATTCTGAAAATTATTTTCTATTTATACAATAAGTATATTTCGGAGCTGGGACTGACACTGATATTGTGTAAACGATCTTGATGCGGGCTCAAGGATGTTGAAGGATTGATGAGGTGCAAACACAAAAAAAGAGATTTCAGCATGAAATCAATACCGAAATCATTAAACTATCCATCTATAAGTAGAACCCCATTGGTCAAATAATTTCGCAGCCATGACTAGAATAAAAGAGCATGAGCCTACCACTAGGGTGACAGCGAAAATGGTTATGCCAAATTTCAAAAACCGATCATGTACATTTTGTTTATTGGCCCCAAAAAAATAACCTGTGCAAAGTTTCAGCTCAATCGGAGATGATTTTGGGGTGCCTCAAAGCACTCAAAGTTTTGATTTTTCGATCTTTGAAAATCTTCCAAGGGGGAGGTGCATTTTTAAGTCATTTGTATCGTATATACCGTTCTGAATCATATTTCGGACACTTTGTTCTGATATCTTGAAATGCTTAATGCACTGATGATATAAACAATAAAATTAATATCACAATTACTTCTTTAGAGTAATCCCTTGGTTTCACTATCATTTCATATGAGAACTACATTTGAATTATAACATAATCGGCAAAAATCTATCAACACTACTCATTATCGTTTATGTTTGACGTTTGCTTAGCGTGAGCACGTAAAAATTACCCGTTCATCAATATTTAAATTTCTCCCGTGTTTCATCAGTTCTCATCATCGTTAACTGTTTACTTTGATTGCTTGGTAAGTGTTTCGCAGTTTCGCAGGCTGTCAAAAAAGTCCTGCGGTATTTCCGCGAGGTGTCGTTGTAAGCGCGTAGTTCTAGTTGTATTCATTGTATCGAGTCATACTATAGCTTGTAGGATTTTTGGTATTTTTGCGCGCTATAATATAGTCCTTGACAGTGTTTTGTTTGGTTAAGTCGTTCGTGAGTTATAGTGTCGCAAATATGGAGCAAAATAAAGAGAAAATCCGACATATTTTACAGTACTACTATGACAAAGGCAAAAATGCATCTCAAGCTGCCAATAAAATTTGTATAGTTTATGTACCCGATACAGTTTCCATTTCCACCGCACAACGATGGTTTCAACGTTTTCGTTCTGGTGTAGAGGTCGTCGAAGATGCGCCACATCTTTGACCGTATCGACACATGTGAATCGCTGCTGAATCGCAACCAAATCGACCCGTTTCTGAAGCGGATGGTGACTGGCGATGAAAAATGGGTCACTTACGACAACGTGAAGCGCAAACGGTCGTGGTCGAAGCCCGCTGAAGCAGCTCAGACGGTGGCCAAGCCCTCATTAACGGCCAGTAAGGTTCTGTGTGTTCGGTGGTATTGTCAAGGAATAATCTATTATGAACTGCTTCCTTATGGCCAAACGCTCAATTCGGACCTGTACTGCCAACAACTGGACCGCTTGAAGGTAGCACTCATGAAGAAGAGGCCATCTTTGATAAACAGAGGCCGCATTGTCTTCCATCAGGACAACGCCAGGCCACACACTTCTTTGGTGACGCGCCAGAAGCTCCGGGAGCTAGGATGGGAGGTTCTTTTGCATCCGCCGTATAGTCCGGACCTTGCACCAAGGGTAGTCACCTGTTTTTGTCCATGGCGAACGAGCTAGGTAGTCAGAAGTTAGCCACAAAAGAGGCCTGTGAAAATTGGCTATACGAGTTTTTTTTGCCAATTAGGAAGCGAGCTTCTATAACAGGGGTATTATGAAGTTGGCATCTCGTTGGGAACAAGTCATCGAACAAAACGGCGCATATTTGACTTAAAACAGATGATTGTAACTAATTTTATGAACAAATGAAAATTCAAAAAAAATACCGCAGGACTTTTTTGACAGCCTAATATAATGTAATTTTCGTGTGCGAAATTTGAGTTCAATCTGTCCGATTTTTTTTTTATAGTGTCCGAAGTTTGATTTTTGACGTAGGACTACGTCTAACCGGAAGATATAGGGGGTGAAATGGAAATCTAGGCACTGAACAAGTAGGAAAAAATGCAAGATTTGGAACGCTTATAACTCGAGCATTTCTCAATAGATCGCAAAGGTTTTTGCATCAATTGATAGGAAATATATCTACGCATCTATCATAACGAATAACATTTCATTTTTCTTGAGATAAATAATTGAATAATTGTGAAATATCAAGCATTGTCAAAATGCACTATGTGCACATTTTTGATTGGTCCATTTTGTGCTCCTCAAATCGTACCGACCAAAACGGGCAACCAGAGCAGCAGCGAAATAGAATGAAGCACAATTGGAAAGGAAAAAGAAAAAAATTAGGGAAACATTGGTCGCAGTCTCACACATGCGTAATTCTCGAGCCAGCCAGTCAGCTTAAAAATCCCCTCTCCGCTGCCGTAACGATCATTCTCATCCAAACCGTACACCACATCGTTTCGCATCACATCACATCAACAAACCAACATAAGCAGCCATGTCTGGACATGACAAAGGAGAAAAGGTAAAGGGAAAGGCAAAATCCCGCTCGAACCGTGTTGGTCTGCAATTTCCCGTAGGTGTATTCGACAATTGCTCCGCAAGGGTAGCTAGGCCGAGCGCGTTAGTACCAGTGTACCAGTCCACCTAGCCGGCGTTATATAGCTTCGGCCGCCGAAGTGATCGAGTTAGCTGGCAAAGCTGCTCGCGACGATAAGAAAATCTGCATTCGGAACAGAACACATTCGGTTCGGTGGACATCAAGACAACAGGCAGTTGCAGCGAGTGGCGAGTGGCAAACGCAATCGCAAAACGGCATCAGGTAGCAGAAGAAAAAAGTTTGTTCTTTATACAAACTGCTTTGGTGGCAAATCCAGAACAAGGCGGCTTCGAGGGCGTTCGAAATGGTTTTTTCAAAACCACGAGTACTAAGTTTTCTAAATTGGAACCATTCCATAAAACAAGGCGCTTTTCAGGGCCATTAAACCTTCCAAAAAAGAGTTTAGGAAATAAAGTTCAATGCTTTCTAAAACATTATCCAAAATAATAATAAAACACAAATTGATGTTTTCATAATTTGTTTGCCAGGATCTGATGAGTATGTGAATTTGGCAGTTGTTCTGAGCTTATTGATAGTTGGGAACTTTCCAGATTATTCAATTTTCACCAATTCTTAAATTGTTTCCAGATTTAAAGTACAGTAATCTACAATTAGTTCGACATTTAGCTAATTGGACGGACATGTAATGCGACTTATTTAGTTGGACATTTTTGTAAACATAGAGATCCAAATTATGACCCCACATTGAAAGTCGACACTGTACCACTGTCATCGCAAATGTTCAATTACAGGTTAAAATTACCTCCAATCCGGCACTGAGTGGTGGTAATGCGACGTGCCATTGAATGTAATTTACTGTGCAATATGTCACAAGCTGGATGGGAAGAAATTTTCCAACTGTGAAAGCTGTGGCGAGTGACAACAAATCGCTAAACAGGAAGGTTTAGCCGAACAAGATGGGAATATCGAGTGATAACAAAAACACAACACCAAAGGTTCTTTTCAGAACCATCAACATATTCATAAAGAGTAAACAGTAAACTAATCCATTTTTCAGGTAGATAGGTAGGTATTCACGTAGGTGAAGAAAATAAAACAATATATTTAAAATATATATTTAACAAAAGCTGTCCCCTTTGTATAGTCCTACGTCACTCCGGTTATGTCCCCGACATTACCCACCCGTCTTTTTTATTCGCTTCATTTGGAAAGCATTTTATTGGATGATTTTTTTATGTTTTCAATCAAATAGGTACCAAAGTAGAAAACTTAATAGCATATTGAATTAATTTATTGAAAATATCAACGCCTTAAGCGTCCGAAATATGATTAAGAACGGTAGTTCACATCCTATTCTCATGACTACAAAGTTTTGTGTGCATAATTTCATCAAAACGGTCGAACCGTTTTGGAGGAGTTCGGTAACAAACATCGTGACACGAGATTTATATATATATAGAATATCGAAAGCCATTATTCCGATTTGGTTTCGATGAAGTCGCGGTCTTTTCTTTGGATACATTGTAATAGTTTTTGGACACTCCATTTGTCAATTTGACCGATCATATTATTTTACCATCCCTTCATTTTTGCAGCATCTCTTGTCATCTTGCCACTTTTTTTAGCTCCCGTTTGACATTTGCCCAATGTTTCTCGATTGAACATAATTGGGGCCAATTGGGTGAGTTGATGTTTTTTTTAGTGAAATCGATCCCGTTGTTACGGTTCTAACGTTTACATAAAAAATGGACAAAAATTGCCAATTTTTCATGGGTTGCGATTAGCTGCCGAAAGACCGCTCGTTAAGGCCCAGATTTGTTTTGCAAGTAAGCTAATATAATAACCTTCTATGAGAAATTTATCAAACTTATCTGTTTTAGTATTTTTTATCACCATCCGAAAAAAATCCATTTTTTTAAAGGAAACGTTACTGAATTGCGGTGACTGGGAAAACCCGTCAAAGCACAGGGTTATTGTGTGATACGTTAGATACGTAACGAAAAATCAGATCAGGAATATTTTTTTCAGCAAACTTATCAGCAAAAACTAGCAGGTTGGGCATGCATATCTTTTCGTCCCGCAGTCTTCTTTTTTTCCAGAAAGCTGTTCAAAATATATCTTCAAAAAGGTTTCCTCATTCACAAGTAAGCATCCTTGGTACCTTGAAGTACAATTTCCGAGCACTTGTACGAATTGTATTCCATAGAACCAGCTGGGGCACCATCTCCAAAATATTGACTAGATTGTGGCCTCCAGATTGGATATGTGAGATCCTAACTGTTACTTCAGAACTAATTAATGGTGTAACTAATTTTTTGCATCAGAAATCAAGTGTTCGGTTACTTTAGAGGCTGTCCACATACCACGTGGACAATATTAGAGGAGTAGGGGTTACGAAAATGTCCACGCTTGTCCACGATGAGGGGGGAGGGGGTTTATATAATGTCCACGTTGACACGCTGAGTATTTTTTAAAGTAAAAAAATATGCTTATAGTCAAAATTTAATCTACTTTGTATTTACAAGATTTTTTAAACTTTACACCCACCCTGAGTAATTTTTTATTCATCAATAATAAGACTGAGCTGCCTGAGAGTGCTGCCCGATCAAACATCCATATTTTATGTCAAATCCGACCGGATTCCGAAATAAGGGTTTACTTCACCGAAAAACATTTGAAGAAACGTATCTCAATCTGCGATTCGTTCACAATCGCAACGAAAAAAATCGTATCTCAATCTGCGATTCGTTTCACAATCGCAACGACAATACATACAGGGTCTTTCAGATTAAACGCTCACGCAAAAAAAAAGAATAGCTCCTTATAAAAAATTGTTTTCTCTCCGTCGATGGTAACACTGCATTCCCCACTTCGGGACGATAATATTCAGATGGTTTTTAGTGTTCAGATGTACAATTTACAAGAACGTGTATTTTTTAGTGGAATCGTTTTACTCAAGCAACCGAAGCCTTAATGAAACTTTGTCCTCTTGTGGTAAGAATTTCAACATTTCTCGTCACCGATTACTTCCTCTGGGGGTACGTGAAGGACCGTTGCTATGTTAATAAGCCACAAAATTTGGAGGAACTTATAGAAGAAATAACTTGGATTTTCAACAGCATCGATGTCGTAATGTTAGAGTTGTGCATGAAGATTTTCGTTCACCGTTCAAAACGCGTTATCGAAAAAGTGGTGGTCACATCGAAAATGTCCTAAAATAAGCTTTGGTTTCGTTTTTAAAAAATAAAAATCGGTTCACTTTTGTAGAGGTTATTACAATTTGTTGCGTGAGCGTTTAATCTGAAAGACCCTGTGTTTGTAGCGAATTGTGAAGGGTAAATCATTCACAATAATGTTGAGTTAAAACCATCTTGGCAAGTGAATAGAACCCCGAAGCAGGTTTTTGCCTGAAGAAAGTCGTGGTGCAGGTCTGGAGGATCTGGAAGAAAATCTGTATCATGAGCTTCTATCAGTATCTAGACTAGTATCGATTAATTCCAACAAGTACTGCTCGCCGCTGACAGGCCAGGACACTTCTAGAGTGCTTCTAAAACTCCACCCACCTAGTGATCCCCGATTTTTGACATTAATCGTTCATCAAATAATTGAATACTTTTCAGCAGTTTGTTATTCGATACGATTAATAGCCCCAAATAATCTATTAATCGATTAATCGTCACACTGAGAGAAACAATTAGTTGACTAACATTTCTCATTTGCTAGAAAGCCATCTGAAATCAAAAAAGTGTTCATTCCTCCCCGAAAATCAATTATTATCGCTATTACGCTCCCTTTAGCTCGTAAACGAAGCTCAATTCACGTTGACGGCATTAAGCTTCGTTCACGAGTTTAGGGTAGCGTTAAAGATAATGATTGATTTTCAGGATAAAACTGCAGCGGTCGTAGGTTGTTTTTCTCTGGGTTTGGATCGATTAATCGACGTAAATTATTCGTTCGCTTCGATTATTGGTTGCGCAGTATTCGTTCGATTAATTATCAATTTCTATAGGAAGTATCCGATAAATCGATTTACCGAAAGATTATCGGAGATCACTACACTTACTTATCAGATATTGCATCTCCAAATTATAAACTGTTAAGATTCCTGTAAGAACTTCAACTCATTGTATATCATAAAAAGCGCCTTGTTCAGGTTTTCGAGTAGAAAACGAAGAAGTTTTGAGAGGATTAGATTCTCAAGTGGAACAAAACGGTGCATAAATAATCGAATAGATGTATATCTAGATCAACATGTCAAAATGGTCTATCTTCTTTGATCGATTCTCTTCATCTACATTCTCTTTCATTAATAATTCAGCAGTAACAGGATTTCCTTATGTGTTCGACGACAACGAGTGTGAAAGGGGACCTACATGGCAAAACTGGAGCAAAACCTGTCTGAAAGGCCGTAGTTATCGAAAGAGAAAGACGGTGAAGAAGATAGACCCTTTTAACATGTTGATCTAGATATCTACTTTCGATTTTTTCCTCAGAGTCAGCACGATTTTTTCCGGACAATATTTAGTATGATTTAACAATTAAGTGTCATAGGTCAACGAAATCATCGATTGCGATGATACTGCAGATGTGTTGTTTTGCCCAGGTTCATTATAGCCACCAGACAGTAGGGGAGCCGCGGGTAAGACGGACAGTGGGGGTATGATGGACAGGTGGTTGAGTTGTATAGTTGCATTATGAATTTCAAATTTCTGTTGATGGGAAACCCTTCTACATGCTATTCTATAATATTGAAACCATCCTTTGACAATGAATACTGATCAAAAGTGGAATAGAGAAACAAAAACCGAAAATCGAATATGATTCCGCGTGTGGATGTAACTTTTGCGGCTTCGATATTAAGAATTTTGAGTGGTTCAATTGAAAAATTGAATTCGCTGATGGTTATATTTCGGTTTGTGAGTTGACAGAGAAGCGATATTAGGTATGTACGGAAAAGTAAATTAATTCGTAAGTGGTAAATTTAAATTATTAACATAATTGCACTGGGGGGGGAGTAAATGGACAGTCACTTCCATGATCACATCCAATGCATGATGGAAGGTGAAGGGAAGGGAAGGAAGGTATTGAATTAGGGAGACTTTAAACTCTGAGAGTTCATTCGTCTCTAGTGAAGGGAAGACTATTGAACTCTTTTTTTTTATTGTTTTCTCTTTTTGTTCTATTTCAGTTACTGGACGCACAAACACTGAGAGAGAGTGAAATTATTCCTCTCGCGAGCGATAAACCTCTACGCTTCGTATATTATGAACCTGTCCATATCCCCCCCACTACATGTCCATTATACCCGCACCGATAAAAATGTTGTACTTTTCGGCTTGTTTTAATTTCAGTAAAAAAACATGGAAAAACATATTTTGAACTGTAAGAAACTGCTTTTAAATT
Organism: Toxorhynchites rutilus septentrionalis; assembly: GCF_029784135.1. NCBI lineage: Eukaryota > Metazoa > Arthropoda > Insecta > Diptera > Culicidae > Toxorhynchites > Toxorhynchites rutilus. Next base: position 23,462,948 of record NC_073745.1, read on the forward strand.
TTTGAAAACATGAGTTTCCAAAGATACTATTGAAGTTTTCCTTAACATGTCCGTCTTACCCCCATCTCCCCTACCGTTGTTTTAAAAGCGAAAGTCAGACGAGAAAATATTTCGCAATACGCGATCACGAATGTACAATGACGACATCTGGTTGCGAGATCAGAGTTTTGAGACAAAATACTTTATATTAGATTAGCAGGCTCGAAGGCAATTTAAAATCTGGAATATTTGAACGAAAATTTTGATTTGTGTAGTCATGACCCCGACTTGACTAATATGGTATTGCCGCTAAAATCACTATTAGACATACTTTTCCTTCAAGATTTTTCACCAGTCGAAAACTAATATAATTCCCAATTACATGGAACACATATTTGATACGGAAAAGTAAATTTGGATTAACAATTTCGTTTTAAAGGGTATTCAATTCATCAAGCCATTGCCATTATCCCTTTTCAAAAACGGATCACAAAGCTTAAGGCAATCAACGCGAATAGTAAACTAATGTTATTATGAATCTGCGGATCAGTTGAATGAACAGCATCAGAAATAGGTCTCTGTATATGTTTATGTTTTTGTGCGACAATTTGGGTGTGTTGAACGATCCAAAACTAGCAATACATTACAACATATCCACAATTTGAACATCGCGATGATATCACTTTTTTCAGTTTTTTTATTATTACCACTTCTGTATTGTTTCGAGATTCACTTCTCTTCGATAAATGCCAATAACTGTGATTTCATTGTATGATTTTTAAGCATTAATGAAAAAAAACTCGAGAGTAGATTCATAAGTTATATTTCGATACGAATATGGGAATAACGTAAATGGAATCCGTAAGGAAACAATGAGCTCACGAATATTGTTGAAAAAAATTGAAGAGTTTAAAACAAATCGCTACTATTAATAAGGCTATCATTTTTATCAATTAAAACATGGAATTGAAGATAAAAACAAACTTGAAATGAAATTTTAGCGGAAAAATCATGCTTTTTTTGCACACGTGGTATGTGGACAGCACCTTATTAGACGTTAAAATAAGATTGTGCACTCGTGCAACGAGGTACATGTCGGGGAGAAGTAGTAGGGGTGAAGTGATGCCAGGTTGAATGAAGAGGCAGATTTGTATTAATTCGCCACGGCAATTAGAATAAACATTTGCTTAAACTTGAAAAGAATTGACGAGCTTTAAGAGCGAGGATAACTGATGAATAAGTCATTTGGCGGAGAATGCGTTCGCTGGGACTCAGTAGCAAGAGAGATGAGGACTTTTAGTCCTGCTCGAAGCGAAGCAACTGAGAAGAGAGTTGATTTTCATGTTTCGTTTTCGAAAGTCTTGGAATCTGACTCAGATACTGTGATGGAATACATATACGACCTACGAGTCTGAAACTTTGACTAGAACTGAAACTGCTTGTTTTCGAATATGTTACAATCTCAATAATTAAAAATAACTTCCAATAGCTCATCTTGCGTTCAAAAGCAATTACTGAAAATCCGTTTACCTTTCAATATCGCTGGGAAATCTCTGCCTCTGACATAACCGAACAAAAACCTCCAAGAATCACAAAAAACGGCAATTTCAATCAATGGCTTCTGTTTGCTGCAATCTCCGATATGGGCAAAAGTTTCTTATAATAATTCTTCCCGAAGGCCGGGAAGCCGACAGCAAACAAGAAAAATCATCCATTTTTTCCCTCCAATTTAGCCTTTTGCCCGAACACGCGAAAGCAATCCCAACTAAAACTCCTCTGAAAGCTTTCGGGCACATGAGGCTAAGAACTGTTCGAAAAACACACTCACCTGAGCTCAGCCGACCTCAGGTTCAGCGACTCCACGCGTCCTTCCCGTCGTCGGGGATCCGATCCCGGCCCCGTTGAAAAGGTTTTTAATTTTCTTAATTTCAACTTTCCGCCAGCACCGAGCGGGAGATGAATTGTTCGGATGCAGCGTTCGAACAATAGATTTTTCTTCTTATCTTGGCAGCTTTGGCAGCGCCTTTCAGAAACATATCTTTTCTTCGACTTTTCCGCCCGAGTGCAAGATCACCGCTCAGAAACATATGCTTCCCTCAGTTGGGAAGAGCCTGCAAAAGGCAACAAGCGGCAGCAGCGAGTTTTCAACTTCAATTTAGCTGTCGAACTTTGAGGCAGAAAAATGGGAAAAAATATTTTTCCCCAATGGCCAAAGAACTGAGAGCTGTGCGGAGGTGCTGCTATGTAAATGCCAACAGGGCAGAGTATTACCGTTAAGCTACGCATCCTGGGAACAAAACATCGGGGATATGCAGTTCGTGTTATCTGTTCCGACTGTAAAGGCTAATAACCTTTCGTACAACTCAGTAGGTGATTGAGATTATAATTGATTGCACTCGATGTTTATCCTAGTTGGAAAAACTTTCGAGTTGAATGGATTCAAGCAGTGAATCACAGTTGTAATTTTCACAACTCTTTTTTTCATAAATTTGTGAATATATTTTGTTGCACGTTTCGGTATCAAAAACCTTCAAAGGCATAATTTACACGGATTTTCACTGAAAAAAGAAACGATATGAGTAATTAAAAATACCCAGCAGAAAAAAAAACACCCAGGAATCATCGTGACGCTACACCGCATCTTGGCTGCACTTGCACACCTTCTCTCGATGGATCGAAGCTCATGCGAAGCGTAATTATGTTTTATTTTCGGACAGATAAAGTTGCACAACATCTCTGTGTCATTGGAGTCCATAGTAATCCCCAAACTTCGTCATCGCACCGAATATAAACGCACATTTCTGGCCGACATACGAACCACTTTCGGTCCACCGAATGCTGGATGCGGTTTCGTTCGGTTGGCCAGTTCTTGATATCCTGCCGAACGAATGAAACACAGCCAATGCACTGATTTTTGCGGTCCAATCAGCACTCTTATTGCACGGTTGGCTCGGCCCGAATCGATAAGCGAAATGTTCTGAGCTGCCCAGCTGTCCATTTGCACACTACCGGTTATCATTAAATTTTCACTAATTTCAATGGCCATAATTAAACGGCTGATTGGATCGGAGGCTGATGTTCTGATGTTCAAACAAGCACAAAATAGTGCTTCCCTGTGCTGCCATTTGGAGTCGACATTTCAACTCAGAAGTGGGACATGCGTTTGTCAAATTTAGGGAAAAAATATCTTTTATTTAAAATCGGAGGTGGTACTAGGTGACACACTTCCGACAACCAGGAAGTTCGACAAATACGGTGCTTTTGTCCATTTGTCTCATTCTTTAGCGACCCCGTCAAACTGTTCTCCTCGAAAGTGACCCAAGCGCTATCGACCAACGCCGTCACCAAGGACAGTCATGCGAAATTTTCACCAAATCGGCAACGCTTTCCACATTCCACGTGAAAGAAGCCGAATAAAACTGACAAAGTTTCCATTCAACTTTTGCTCCGCTGCCATTTTTTGCCACGTGTTTTTCACACTAGTGTTGCACGCTCCATGTTTGTTTGCAAACGTGCCGGTAGCCGGAGGACAACGTGAGGTTCCTTCAGCCACCACCACCACCACTTCCCTGCCCAAGAGCGAACTCATCCGCATTCCACGGCGGTACGATTCGTATGATCACGTGCGGTTGCCGCCAAACGGGACACAACCCGGTCGGAAGCAGAGCTGCAGCCTGGTTTTATTCCAAGCTGGCCTGGCCTTGCGCGACCAGGAACGAAAGATGGTTCCGCACAAGGATCGCCGAACAAATAAACAATCTGTCGTACGTGCGCGAATCGTAACTGTTAATTTGCATGAAATTCCCACCATCCATCATCTCTCTGCAGCTGAAAAAGGTGAACTTTTCTATTTTGTTTGTTCTCGAAAAGCGGGGTGGCTTCACAGGGTTATGTGTCTTTGTTTGCGCAAAATCGCGGTATCACATTAGTCTCGGCATGTTTTGGAAAGTTGTGCTTCGAACGTTTACAGAATACAAAATTGTTCGCGCCACGTGGAATCTGCGTTGCGGAGGCTGGGATTCATTGATTTAGAAAATTCTACACTTGACTTCGAGTCATCTGGGCGGGAATGACTGTTACGTGATAAAATTGGATGTTTCGCGAATTTTCAGGAAAGTTGCAATCGAGAAAAAGTTACATCATTTCGATTATTTCATCTACAATTCACCATTCGATTGTAATTTGAATGGCGGATACCAAAACAAAAGGATACCAGTAATACGGATAAAACGAATTCAACTCAAAATTGGTGCCTTCTAATCAACCGTAGAAACCACGAAAGCTTCTAATGTTTTTTTTTTTTTTTTTTTGACAATGAAATAAGAACAGCGTATCGATATTTTGAACAAAATTCGAAAAAAGTTCACAAAATTAAGGAATGTGATAAATTTTACTATAGCAAAATAATTTGAAATTGTTTATGGAACGTAACAACGGCAAGCAAGTCAGGAACAATGGGAAACTAAAGCCAAAACACAATATAGAACGCATCTGAATTTCAATTATGAAATAATGAAATATCAAAAGTACATACCCATCCTTATACAGTCCCAGGTCAAGATTTCTGCTTGGCTATCGGAATCAAAAAAGTAAAAAAATTTTCAATTTCAAAAAATTTTCAAGTTTCAAGTAATATAGTAGAAGTGTGTAATACGCACTCCCTAAGCGAGAATGGATTTATCTTGACCGTGCTCTTAAAATTTAAGACAACAACTACGCCAGTATGTTGATAAGTTAACCCTCAATCATCTGTAATTGTTCTGTATTTCAGATACTGAATAACAAAATAATATAATATAAAACTTTTATTTTGTAAGGTGCCCAAATTCTAAATTTCCAATCATACGGTGTTGAATGGCCCAGTAGAAGTATAATATGCCCATGAGTTGTTTCTCTCAGAGACTATAAAGCTCAGAGAAACAGCTTGTATGAATGAGAGATTTCATCAATCTAATCTAGCGAAGAGAAGAAACCGTTTCTCCGGTTAGAAATATCGTGATGGTTTAATCATTACACGAATAAATGTCTTCAAATGTAATCATAATGAACAAACATTATGATTACATTTGAAGACATTTATTCGTGCCATGCAAAGATATTTGAAAAAATCATCTGTCATCCCTCACATCCAGGCTATTTCTCTCTTGAGAATGTTATCCGGCCGAAAGCGAGCATATTGCCCCGATCGAGGGTATGCCATACTGCCCGATGGTAAGCTGATGCGGAAAATATCAAATTGAGAAGGAAATGAATCCGTTCTTACCATTTTCTTCATCTGAGATATTCACTGGGAACTCGACTCAATAAATATGACCCACAGTTATCGCCTCTGAATCGGTTTCAAGCAACAAAAACCTTATAGAAATGATGTAGAAAATTACATCGAAAATCGCTTCCAAAGAAAATTATTTTTCTTATTTTTTTAAAGCATGTTACAAATGTAAAACTTGCATGGCGGGATTCTATCATTGACAAGCACGATTGCCTGTATCCATTGCATTTCTATTCTTGCTGGTTTACGAGAAAATCAGGCGGGTCAAATTGCCCGGTAGGCGCGTTTTAGACACATTTAGACACATCAACATGATGATAAAATGAATGAAGAAAGCTAAAAGTTAAAACATTATCAATGAATACATTATCTGTATTGTTAGTATATTTCTCTACAATTAAACCATTCAACTATTTTTATTAAATTTTTTATTTCCTGCTTCAGTTTTTTCAGAATGAGTTTATGATGTACTGCATTTTATTAGACAAATAATGTTATTTGATACCGATATTGAAGGGTTATAAAAAATACAGCAGACCATTTTGTAGCGGCGGCCAAATTGGGTTTTTGATATCAACGAATACGCATAATCACAATGGCAACACAAATAATGGTGTGTACAAAAATCATAACTCGTACGGTGTCACAGACCGAAAGTTGAACTTCACTGTAATTATGCTATTGAGCAATTCCAAATGAAATCGACAAATGACAAAACATGAGTATTTTTGATTCGAATAAAAGTTTGTATTCCGTTTGGGTTGGAGGAAATATGAGTTTTCCACAGCAATTGGGATTTTTTTTTTGACGAAGGGCAAGTTTTGAAAAGGGCATATCGATTTTTTTTATCCCTTTTGTTTATTTTATGCTTATTAGCATGTTAGCTGTAACAGAGAGCCGAATTTTAATCGTGTACATCTCACATTCTTATCATATCTATAATTAGCACATTACACAGTTGCCATTTTGGAGCCGATCTGGCGTGGAGGTAACATCCATACTTCTCACGCTCAAGATCACGAGTTCAATTCTCACTCCCGTCATTCTTCCAAAATGGAAGGTAAAAGTGACGAACCAGCCAGAAGCGTTAAAAGTCACAAAAATACAGAAAAAAAAAGTTGCCATTTTTCGGCGTTAAAGTATTCCCCTTCTATACCATTGTATATGGTTCACATTTACACAGTAGCCATTTAGGCGTAAAAGTTTTCCTTCTGTTCTTCCATTATCCAGTTAGACCGGACAGCGGAGACAGTTGATTGATCATTGTTGAGTTATTTATAGAACAGCAGCCCGATGTGTCTTGCAGAGCAGAGCAGTTGTATGGACGAATCGATCTTATTTTGACCGTGGAGCGATCTTCACATCGTTGATGATTGTTGCGTGGACGTAGTTATTCTGTAACAACATAAAGATGGTCATTGAGAGCCCTGAGTTTTGAACTCACGATCGATCGCTTACTAAGCGAACGCCCAATCAATATGGCTGCGGAGACCCCCATATCGATTTTAGTAAGAGAAATATTTGATAATTCATATTTAAAAATCTCTGAGTCGTACAGAAATGGTATCTTAGAAAAAGTTATAGAGTATCGTTGTTTAAATGTGAAAATGATATGCACTCAGAAAAAAAAAATGAATTTGCAATATCTAAAATGTGTATTTTTATTTTTTTTTTCATATCAAATAGAAGTCATGTAGAAAATTTAAAAAATGAGTCCAAGATGATAAAACTATTTTTGACGAACTTTGTGGAACATCAAATTTTTATGAATTTTCAAAATTTCGAATTTTTGTATGTTAACAATCATGTTTAGCCACAAATTATGAATTCTGATGTGGTTTATAATAAAAAAGCTCTTCATCAATCTCCTTCTAAATGCAGCTATTCTACAGATATTTAAAAGGAGTTACGTTGAAAAACATTTGATGACATGTGGATTAATAGAAAACGTAGCGATAATGTTTTTCTACGTAACTCCTAAACGTATAGTTTCACCATAATGATGTATTTGGAAAAGTTGTTGAAAATTATAAGCAAATTCATAAAACTTCACGAACATGGCGGTTCAACTGGACAGACATATTAAAAGAACCTAACTTTATATATAAAAGAAGGATTTACCCACGTACGTGTAAAATATCATCACGGGAGAACGGCTGATCAGATCAGCGTCATCCATATATTTTGTGAGTTTGTCTTCACCCAAATTAGAACAATAGACTACTTTGAAAACTATTTAAGATGATTTGAAAAAAATGACTATGCGTTTCTTTATACCGTTCTGAATCATATTTCGGACACTTTGTTCTAATATCTTGAAATGCCTCATGCACTGATGATATAACTATAAAATAAATATCACAATTGCTTCTTTAGAGTAATCCTTTGGTTTCACTATCATTTCACAAGAGAACTACATTTGAATTATAACATAATCGGCAGAAACCTCACAACACTACTCATTATCGTTTGTGTTTGACGTTTCCTCAGCGTGAGCACGTAAAAATTATCCGTTCATAAATATTTAAATTTCTCCCGTATTTCATCAGTTTTCATCATCGCTAACAGTTTACTGTGATTGCTTGGTAAGTGTTTCACAGTGTACCATAAAATATAATCAAGTGTAATGTAATTTTCGTTAAAAAAATTACAAAATAAAGTGTCCGAAATTTGAATTCAATCTGTCCGAAATTTGGTTTAGTGTCCGAAGTTTGATTCTTATTCGCTTCATTTGAAAAGCATTTTATTCGATGTTTTTTTATGTTTTCAATCAAATAGGTACAAAAGTAGAAAGCTTAAAAGCATATTGAACTAATTTATTAAAAATTTCAACCAAATAATACCTGTGCAAAAAGTTTAGATCTGTTTTCTGCATCACATGCCTTAAGCGTCTGAAATATGATTCAGAACGGTATACAGGGTTTTCCATTTCGGGCTTCCGAAAGTATACAGCCCTGCGCTGACAACCGTTTAACATAGCTGTCAACCAAAGCGTCATATCGTTAGTTGAATGTCTGCCATTTTACAATATGGATCGTTTTAGCATCGCACAACGTGTTAATTTTGTTAAATTATACTATAAAAATGATGAAAAACCGGCAAATGATTTTCGAGCATTACGGACGGATTTTGGTCGTCATGGACGGCCTACAGAGCACACACTCGCTAATGTAGTGCGTAAATTCGAATAAACTGGATCCGTAGCGGATATTGTGAAACCTGTGCATCATCGTAATGTGCGTTCGGCCGAAAATATTGCTGCTGTTGCTGCCAGTGTGGAGGATGACCCGAATGTTTCGATTCCACGGCGTGCTCAGCAATTGGGCTTGTCAAACACATCATTGTGGCGAATTTTGCATTTGGACTTGCACCTACATCCATATAAAGTCCAACTGGTACAAAAACTAGAGCGTGGTGACCATGGAATGCGTCGGGCATACGTCGATTGGGTGAACGAACAACAGCACAGCAGCAAAATGCTGAATTTTCGCATCAAATTTTCTTCAGCGATGATGCACATTTCGAGCTCGGTGGCTATGTGAACACCCAAAATTTCCATATATGGGGCTCAGAATATCCACACGTGATTGTTGAGAGGCCATTGCATCCGCCAAAAGTCACTGTTTGGTGCGCATTATGGTCTGGTGGAGTCATCGGGCCGTATTTCTTTGAAAATGAGGACGGCGAGACGGTAACTGTGAATGGTGAGCGCTATGTCCGCATGTTAACCGATTTTTTGACGTAGGACTACGTCTTTCATTTCTATACCGGGGTGTAAAACCAATGTTTCGAGAACGAAAGCGTTACGCTGGAGACCGAGATTTTGAGCGTTAATAGCTCTTAAACAACTGAACGAAATGGTATGATAAACACTTCATTTGAAAGATAAAATGTCTACGCGTCATATACTTGTTACTTTTTCATCCAAAAACTTGTTTCAATAGTCTTAAAATTGCTTTCAAAACAGGCTATTGAAATCAAAAATCGGTATATAAGCGAGCGCCGCTCGTAAACCCACTCAGTTATGATTGAACAGCGATTGGAGCATGTTGTCGCTGTTGTTGTGAAGCTAATTTCGTTTATCATGAATGCGCTGATGAACGGTGTCACCAAGAGCCTGTTTGTGCACCTAAGGCCAAAAGGGAATCCATCAGGAGGAGAGTGATGCCACGGTTCCGCTTGAAACATCGGAGCAGCCGCCACACACACACACACATACACGCGCGGAATTCTCGTTGCTATCATCGTTGCTGAAAAATAATCTGCCAGTTCCCCTGGGAATTGAAAAATACATTCATGCGAAATAGTTTATTTTAATGTTTTCTATCCATATAACACTGCAACCAAATACATTTGGTTTTGTTATTTTTCAATCAATCGCAATTAACAGGAAAGCTTCTGAATATTTTTTTCCCCATCAGTGGAAATTTTCGTATCCAATATTGGATGCATAACATGAAAAACGGAAAATGTTTCACATCGCGAAAATCAAGTCATTTTCGAGCGATTATTTGCTTTCTAATCATATAATGCTTCGACCAAATACATTTCGTTTTGGATTTTTTCAATCAAGTGCGATCAACGTAAGACCACGTCTTTCGGCAATTTATTAGAGGTGCAATGAATCTTTAGGAATTCCCGCTCTACGCGCACTGGCAAACAATGTTTACTCAACAATTTCTCAAACTAGAAATGGGTGTTGTGAGAGAGGATTAGCGAACGCGAAAACGACAAACGGGAGAAAGATACGTTTGGAGGTTGAAGGAAATTGGCAGAAAACTTATTCATTCTATCATTCAAATAATGTGATTCATTCCACATCGTTTTGCCAGAAAGAGATTATTAATGCTCAAAGGAGGAATCGAGTCCTCCGAGGAAATTACCCAGCGCAAATTAGAGTCGACTATCGATTGCGGCATTCGTACACAAATAATTTTATAATGCAGTTTCACCAAAGTGATTTCTTCGGATATATTCACTACATCATGTCATGTATTTCATATTCTTCATTATGAAATCCATATCCATGGCACCTATCGGTATCGAATTATCATCGACACCACGATTTTCGCTAAATGCTCCTTTCAGTTCGGCCTGTAAAAAACTTTTCTGAACTCTAATCCATCAAATTGGGAGCCCTGAAAAGGGCCGTTGATTATATGCTAAGCTAATATAGCACGCTCTCCTTGGATACGATGGGCCAGCTGGATGTCCTTGGGCATGATGTGACGCGTTTTGCATGGATAACACACAAATTGGTATCTTCGAATAAGCCTCCTGCAGCGTCATAACTGCGGAACTTTGGAAGCGCAAGTCGGTTTTGAAGTCCTGAGCAATTCCACGATCCAAATGCTGCAAAGGTAGCTGCGGATCACCAATTCGGTCGACTTCTGATAGCGACGAATCACGCAAAGTTCCCGGTCGATAGCGATGTGGCTTCTTCACCTATCCTGCTGCTGGTGCGCTTATCCGAGCTGCTTTCATGTGCCTTACCACCGAAAGACTAACGAGCTGTCTGCGAAAGACTAACGAGCTCGAGTCCTCACGGTGCAAGAGTAGAGTAAGAAATGAACGAAAGCAAGGGAAGTGTCATTTTATAAAACATAAAAGTATCGAATGTAAACCCCACCCTCTTTATTATATAAGCTTACTAATTAATAATAAGGGTGGGGTTTAGATTCTATACTTTTATGGTTTATAAAATGACGCTTCCTTTGCTTTCGTTCATTTCTTACTCTACTCTCGCACCGTGAGGACTCGTTTGTGTGGGACCAAGCACACAGCTCGTTAGTCTTTCGGTGGTAAGGCACCACGAAAGCAGCTCGGATAAGTGCACCAGCAGCAGGATAGGTGAAGAAGCCACATCGCTATCGACCGGGAACTTTGCGTGAAATTCGTCGCTATCAGAAGTCGACCGAATTGCTGATCTGCCATCTACCTTTGCAGCATTTGATTCGTGGAATTGCTCAGGACTTCAAAACCGATTTGCGCTTCCAAAGTTCCGCGGTTATGATGCTGCAGGAGGCCTATTCGAAAATAACAATTTGTGTGTTGTCCATGCAAAACACGTCACATCATGCCCAAGGACATCCAGCTGGCCCATTGTATCCGAGGAGAGCGTGCTATTAGCTTAGCATAAAATCAACTGCCCTTTTCAGGGCTCCAAATTTGATGGATAAGAGTTCAGAAAAGGTTTTTACAGACCAAACTGAAAGGAATATTTTCGTTTGGATGCCATTCAGCATCGAGAAAATTCCGGAAAGATCTAATCGTTGCTGAAAAATAATCTGCCAGTTCCCTGGGAATTGAAAAATACATTCACACAGCGACCAAATATTTTTCAATCAAGTGCTATTAACAAGTGGTTATCGAGTTAGCAATAACCACTGGAGGGCTGGAAAGAACTAATCATTGCTGAAAAATAATCTGCCAATTCTCCTGGGAATTGAAAAATACATTCATGTGAAAGAGTTTATTTTAATGTTTTCTATCCGTGTAACACTGCGACCAAATATTTTTCAATCAAATGCTACTAACAGGTGGTTATCGAGTTAGTATTAACCACTGGTGGGTTTCGAGTATCGAGGAAAATCTGAAAAGAATTAATTGTTGCTGAAAAATACTCTGCCAGTTCCCCTGGGAATTGAAAAATACATTGAAGCGAAATAGTTTATTCTAATGTTTTCTATCCATATAACACTGCAATCAAATACATTTGGTTTTGTGATTTTTCAATCAATCGCAATTAACAGGAAAGCTTCTGAAAATTATTCTTCCCCATCAGTAGAAAATTTTCGTATCCAATATTGGATGCATAACATGAAAAACCTTGAGCCTCCAACGTAACGCTCTCGTTTTTGAAGTCACCCAAATATTTATTTATCCATTCATTCAGGATGGATTTAGATTCAACTTCAAACAAATGTTCTCTAAATCAACGCTAGTCCTACGTCACCCTTGCGGTTATACCATAGATATAACCCACTTCCTGTTTTTTAGCCACAAATTGAAGATATGGATACGGATGACATGTGGTTTCAGCAGGACGGCGCCACGTGCCACACAACACGACCGAACATGGCCATATTGCGAACGAAATTTGAGGGACGCATAATTTCGCGTTTTGGTGATGACAATTGGTCGTCTAGATCATGCGATTTGAACCTGCTAGACTTTTTTTTGTGGGGTTATGCGAAGGACCGTGTCTATGCCAACTCTCCGCAAACTATTGAATATTTGAAAGACAACATTCGTGAAATTATGACCGAGATACCGCCCCATATGTGCCGAAAAGTCATCGAAAATTACCTGTTCCGGATCAAGGTGTGCGAGGAAGCCCTAGGTGGACATTTGAATGATGTTGTATTTCACACATATTGGCATAAACCAAACTTTAATTTGAAATAAAAGTTTCATCGAAATTCGAATTCTAAGTGTGTTTTATTTCAATTTACTTTCGGAATTTAAAGTTGGAAAACCCTGTATAAAAGAAGGATATTTAAAATAAAAAGGGAACATTCGGATAAGAGGTACGCATATGTATGATTCGCAGTGAAAATCATAATTTGGATCAATTTTACAGATCTGAACGATTACATACAAACACTCTTGAAATCTATTTGTTATTTTTTGCTAACCAAAAATATTCTCCAGAAATAAATTATATGGCAGAACAACATTTGCCGGGTCAGCTAGTTTACTATAAAAACGACAATAAATTAGATTTTTTAAATATCTCGAGAATGGCTGCATTCAGAAGGAGACTGATAAGGAGCTTTTTTGTTCTAAATCACATCAGAATTTATAAGTGACTAAAAATGTTCGTTAACATAAAAAAATCGAAGTTTAGAAAATTCATAAGAAATCGATGTTACACAAAGTTCGTCAAGATGGTAACATCTTGTATCCATTTCTTAAATTTTCTACATGACTTCTTTTTTGTACGAAAAAATTAAAAAAAAATTTAAAAAAACCTGTTTTAGATATTGCAAATAAAAGTTATTTTTGTAAATAAAAAAAGAGAACTATTTTTTTCTAAGTGTATATTTTTTCACATTTGAATATTAATACTCCAGAATTATTTCTGAAACACTATTTCGGTACGACTCTTTCTTGAGATATAAATTATCAAAGATTTCTCTTACTAAAATCGATTCGCCCTTCTTAAAAGTCACACTTGAGTTAAAAAATTTCCAAATGCTGTGGAAAACTCATATTTCCTCCAACTCAAACGAAATACAAACTTTTATTCGAATCAAAAATACTCATGTTTTGTCATTTATCGATTTCATTTGGAATTGGTCTATACTAGACATGGAATTATAATTTATGCAATTGTAGAGGTTCGTTTTTCTTTCAAGAAGCATACCAATTTTCCTTCGTAGCAATGGACACGGGACAATTAAGTACTCTAGCATGGTTGAAGCACGTTGAAGACTTATTTTCCATTGTCAAATTTACTCTGTAGTCAATATTATGATTAGATAGCGTTAGACCATCCAGTCTTCTATCTCATTGACTGTGGAAAGACAATGAAAAGACGAATAATGCTCACCCCTGTATGTGCAGAATCTCCATTGTTTTGAATGGCTTGAAGTTATTGACTTACATTCGTACCGGTTTTTGGAAGAACTAAAGCATTATTTTTATAGGCAGACATACATTTATTCAATTATATGTGCACAGTTTTGTTTCACAATTTGTTGGCATCTTTCATACAGCTTAAAAATGATATCCTACCAGACCATGTTTGATTTTTTGCGAAAACTGTTCAAGGTATTTTTTATGCTGTCCGAAGAACCGATGTTCTTACCCTTAAATGAATTTTAAAGAGACCTGAACCTGTGATGATCTGAGAGTATTATAACCGGTTAATTTAGCTAGTGATATTAATTTAGTTAATTTAGCCTCCCAGCCAGACTCCAAAATAATTTATTTTGTAGTTTATCTAGACATGAAGTTTCGCGTTGGTGTGATGCAAAGACGACACCTATCACATAGACTTCAACGCGAAATTTGTCCTGGATCGCTGCTTTCAATTTGTAAAGTTACTAGGAGTACTTTTGGAAATATATCATCTGGTTAAATGATAGAAGCTTATTATACAAAATTCTTTTCCAATCGCGCCAGACACAGAGTATTACTTTCTTCGGACTGACTAGAGGGTTAGCTAAGGGTTGTTTAGGTTGTCAGGTTGTCTCGTAAATGATCCATTTCGCATTTTCGTTGCGTTCACGAAGCGAGTCGCGGATTGAAATGCAATCCATAGAAGGTATCAATCAAATTGTTGAAATTGCGTGGAACTCACACATCGTATCGATTTACGTAATCAAACTTCAATAGATGTTCATTAGAGTGCCAAAAAAAATTGCCATCTCGAATTTTCAAAGGGAATTTGATTAAAAATGTTGATTCCCACGAAAAATTACCCTGTGCAAAATATCAACTCAATCGGAATTTATTTACTAGTGCCGTTTGAAAACCGAAAAATTACCCGAGGGAGAAGTGAAGGAAATCGGGGTTTTTCGGTTTTCAAAAAACTCAAACTTTGACTGGTGTGCGAAAAAAAAATTCGAAGGTCCCTTTTTTCCCATACATCTATTGGCACTCCAATGCTCATCAACAGGGGTTTTAGATAATTGTAGTGAATTTGCTAATTTTTTTGTCGTTTACCGAGGATTATTCTTGATCAACATCTCAATCTAGTCATCATCAATGGTGGCACAAACCTTCCCAACAACCTAATATATTTTCTTCAAAAATCAAACAATTTTTAGTGTCAAATAAATTTTATTGAAAAAAATGCTTAGTGTTCTTACTTCTCTTCTTATACGTCGATTTCTGGAATTGTGATGTTATTTGCTGCGAAATCATAACGGAACATATCTTCTTTATTCAGTTCTACATGAGGGGCTTAGAATGCAAGGGGTGTAAGTGACTTGATCGATTTCTCTTCATCAACTATTTCTTTAGTTCATAACTCAATTGCAAAAAAGTTCCAATTTAAGTTTGCTATAGAATCTGATAGGTGTTGTTCTGACCTGTCTTCCACATTGTCAAATACAGCTGGGAATGTATTTGCAGCTAAGCAGCTCAAATCACTTACACCCCTTTCATTCTAAGCCCCTTACATGATTCTTGTTGGTTGATATTCCTTTCATTGTTTCCGTACCCAGTCTATCTCTAATCGTTTACTTTTATTACTTTGTTTTATACTTGAGCAAACTTCCGCTTGCAACTGGTGCTTGCCCTTTTTTAGGCATTCTCACAACTATACATTATTAGTATTGTGATTTGTGATACTATGACTACGACAATAAATTTCATATACCAATGAAAAGCACTTCAATGGCGACTGTATCGCTATTAATGAATTTTTTAACACACAGCCTCTACTTGAAGGTTCGAGATAAGTGAATCAATTCAGCTGAAAGATCAGTTGCGAAAGATTATGCAGAGTCGCCAGACTTTTTTTTTCAAATGTCTGCAAAAATATGTGTGTTTGAGTACGTATGAGGATATTACACATTTTTATACGGTTTTGGAATAAGTTATACTTATATACCTACTAGACAAATAAAATCTACTAAATATCAATAAGTTAAGAAAGAGCAATCATTCTACAAGTGAGGACCAAAGAGTTCAGTTTTATGTAGGACTAGCTGACCCGGCAAACTTCGCCCCACCCAAAATTGGTTTTTTGTTATCAATACCTTCAAGCATTCACGTTTTCTACTAAGCGCAAGTTTATGGGTCCAATCGCAGAACTGTTCATTGATTGATCGACCCCGTTGAATTTACCTTTTACTATAAGTTTCCTAGTACTTCTACCAAAACTCATCATTATAATAGCAGATTCTTCCAGACACAATTCTATTTCGAGATTTTTCTACCACCTGCAAATAACATGTTTCTCCGTTACATGGAATAAATGTTTGTTACAGAAAACATGATAGAATAAAGACAGCCCTAAATCGGACAATTCCTTCCTCGAGTTTTGCTCTTATCAACACATTCGGCAATCCATTTTTATTGGTATAGATAGAAGAAGATAAAGATATTTCGTTAGCACAAACATTAAATGGACTAACAACGCTTGTCACTATGTAATTGTAGAACATATGGGAATTTAGTTTTCCGAATTTTCCCTTTTTCCTTCAGAGTTTTCCGAAAATTTTCAATTGTCATGTTTGATTGGAATATTTTTGGTTGAAATATGTGTAATATTTTCATGGAACCCCTCTCCATTCCAGAAGAGGGAGGTGTGTCATGCCATCATAGAAACATTTCTCATATCCTTAAACCCTCACATCCCAAATTGTGCTTAATTTAAAGTGACCAGATGGTCACTTTAAATCTAACGCGGGAAACAAAAACAAAACGTTATGTATATACGTTATGTGAACATAAACCATATTTTAGCGAGTTTAAACTGATCAGTATTATTTCTTTCTGAGTATCGGCACTCAGTTGTGATTTTTCGGTGGTTTAGATTTTGTTTACGCCCGAAAATCACTCGCTCAATCAGAGCATTTACGCCTGGCAAGCACGATTCAAATTCTACAATTTTCTTCAAATTACCGAATGAAATGCTCGAAAATTCCAATTCATTTTTCATCGATTTTAGTGTTAACGTTGAATGCATACACACTAATTTCGGATGGCGATGAAAGATAATTTATAGGAACGAATTTTATTTAAATTTTACATTTATTAAGTCTAAAAAAAAAAATTATTCAAGGCTGTTGATTCGCAGCAGCAGCACTGTCAAGCAACTTGATGATTTTTCAGTACTCAAGCTCTAACCCACAGCGAAGGAGTTGGACATCCTGAGGCACTTTGTGTCCACCAGATATAGCCGATCTGGTATTTACAATATCATCTCTTTGCCGCCCCTTAAGCCGGGAGATCGTAGCAACCGCCCAAATGGCGGAGAAGAATCTGGCCAAAATGGACATTTTTATGCGAAAGTGTCAGACAAGACCGGCCGTATCTGAGCAGCAGGCAATCACCCAGAAGGAGTAGCTTGAGGTGCTGGTGAAAAATTTCTTTACGGCGAAAGAAGTGAAAAACTTATTTTCGTACTCAGAAAGACGAGACGTACTTGATGCTAGAATTTAACGAAGGGCAGGGGACCGGGTACTTAACGTTCCCCAGGTAATCGATGACGTCGAATATATCATTCATATCATGTTCTCGAAGAAGGTCCTTCTCTGACAGACGTGAGAGAAATGTCCAAGCCGTTCTTCTTTCGAGTCATATTGTGAACGGGGAGATATATAGAACGAAGTGCTTGCCGGAGTTGGGAAGGTGATGTGGACTTTATGCCGAACCCTGGGATCAGCCCATTATGCAAAAAGATCACTGGAGGATGGATCGGCTGAAGATAAACATTATCGCGATGATATATATAAAAGTAAATGTTTCAAAATCTGGGAAAATCAAGAGCATCTCAGAAAAATCAGGGAAAATTGAGTGTTCGTCAGGATATCAGGATACGAGCCAAGAGTCTGGGAAATCCTGAAATATCATAAAGGTTGTCATTTCTGGCTGTGGCACATTTAATATAGATTCTTTGATCCATTTTTGCAATAATTGCAGTTGGTATAAATTACCTGAACATTAAAAATAGCCGTACTTATCAGCATTAGTGACTGAAATGTGTACCAACATAATGCCACAAAAATCTTAAGTCGAATATACGTAACCCGCGTAAATTCGAAAGTCGCGATACTTTTTTGAACAGACCTTGTATGTATGTATAGGTTGTGGATTATTCAGGGTGAACGGAAAATTTAAAGATCCTTGAAAATGCAGAACAGTATTCATTTATTTTGGAAATGTATTTTTTAAGTATTTAAAAAAAAAATTAACTATTAACAGGTTTGCTGTGAAACAATATACAAACTCAAGCATCGTAATATATTTACTCCAATTTTGTCGCGTTCGTATCAAAAATTTATTGCATCCCGATATTGTTGAACGTTTTAGATATTCTCATCAGTGTAAAGATTTTATCTAGACAAAAAAGTTTCCATTTTCTCCCACAAACATCCGTTGAAAGTTTATCTCACAACTGTCGTGAAATAATTTCATATAACTCTGACTAGTTTTTCATAGAGGGCGCAGTATAACAATATATTTACCATATATCCCGCTAGCTAGCGCAACAGTCGCATATTCTACCGATCGCAATCAATGTCACAGCAAGTGCAGCGCAACATAAGCAAATCGGCATTCCAAACGATTTAATATTGGGCAGAAACTCATTTAGTTGAGCTGATACCTTCAGGTGAATTCTTCGTGCTTATTTTTCTTCTTGAAACGGTATATTTTTATTTACTGTATTTTTTCCACTAGAAAATTTCCTTCATAGGTGTAGCATAGACCCGACCCGCTTTTATGTTTATTATAGCGATTATATGCTGCTCGACATTTTTTATGATTTAGGTGGAAGCTCATTCGTTATAAAAGAAGCACAGTGTCATGCTTTATAGTGTAGTTCAGTATTGAAATGTATAGCGGCGTTATGGCAAAGATGCCAAATCAACAATATTTTTTTAGGGGAAATGTTTTTCAGTCGCGTCTTTTAAGGGGCTACTCTAGTCTAGAAATTTTAAATAATAAATTTTTTTTTTGGTTTCGCTATTTGAAAAAATGAGATAACGTCATATAAAACGTGCAATAAGCGATATCTTTTCTCTAAAGGCCGCCATTTTGTCACATGTCGGTACATGGTTAGGTTACCCTAAACGTTACATTGGATTTTTTTCTATGTTCGATGTTTGACATTGTTTGCCATAGTTGATAATTACAGAGTGGCAAACACAATAGTGTTTGTGCAAATTTCGAACCAAACTTTATCGATCAAAAAATGTCAAATATTTGACCTCCGGACGAACACTGTACGGCCACCTCAAGACAAAGTAAGATAAGAGTAAATGGATTCAATAAAAAAAAAACTGGATATAACTATTCCAATGAGCATACATTTTGATCGATGTTTTTCGAGATATCGACCGCAACGGTCATCTACCGAAAAAAATAATAGATATATTTTCCACAATCTAATACAAAAAAAAGAAAACACTTTAACAGTTTGATCGAAAAGTTCATAAGGTTGACGTCTATATGGCGCCTTTTGCAAAAAATCTACTTGACTATCACAAAGCACCATCTTTCAATGGATACGTGTCAAAATTAGACAGCAATCTGTCGATTGGTTCGTAAGTATTGAGAGTGAAGCAACTTTTGTCATTGTGAAAAAATGGAAAAATCCGAAATTCGTGTGTAATTGCATGAATTGGGCTTCTAATTGCTTCCGCATCCACCGTATTCTCCAGATCTGGCCCCCAGCGACTTTTTTTTTGTTCGCAGACCTGAAGAGAATACTCGCTGGCAAGAAATTGAAGACCGATGATGGAGTGATTACCGAAACTGAGGCCTATTTTGAGGAAAAACCGAAAGAGTACTATAAAAATGGTATCGAAAAGCTATAATCGCTATATCACACTCGAAGGCAATTATGTTGAATAATAAAATTGAATTTTGCAAAAAAAAATAATTTTACTATGTTACTGTTCAGTCCACCGCTTAGCGCAGCGCACTGAAAGTACGACCAACAGGATGGTGGAGGAAGGAACGCAACGAAAGGGCGATCGCGAGGGCACAAACACCAACATACGCCCCACCCGTGGGAAGAGTGCATTGCGAGCGCAAGCAACCTGCTCTGAGTGCAGGGAGGAGAGTTCTATTTCAACCGCCGAAGGAAGAGGTTTATTTTATGTGCTGAACGATAGAAGAAAGAGTTTAAAAGAAAGTTTGCAGTGTTTGCCAAATGATCCACTCATTGAAAAAATCGCTTTCGTTCGTTCAAATATGATCTTTCAGGAAACATTTCCCCCAGTGGTATTCTATTGTTGTTATGTGCTGCAAATCACGACACAAAAGAGAACGAGACAACTCTGCATCGGCTCGCACTTCATTGCACACCAGCATGCAAGCAAAGCTATCATATACGCTTTCGGTGCAGAAAGCTTATTTTCTTCTTTGCCTCTAACATATGCATACCGACCTCTCCATGCATCATGAAACAGCAGGATCGTACGGACAACGCAAAGCGAAAGATTCATATTCAGCTAATGTAGCAGATCCTGATTTTTAAGTCTCAGAGAGTGCAAACTATATGATTATTTAGCTCGATAGAGGCTAAGGGAAGGGTAGTCAGATTATATTTTCCATTTTTAACGCCTCTATCCCTTGAAATGTGTATATTCATATAGACCGCATAGTTTTACTAGCAACACCGCTCCAGTGAGAAGCAAAAACTCTCGCGTTTTATCTCTTTTCCCATTCGCTGCGCTCCGCAAATGGTGACTGAATGATGACGTAATTTTTCTTGTATCATTTATTGCTTTGCACTTTTCTGTGCAGAGGGTTTCGCTATAGTAAAGTGGGACGATATATGCGGTTCAAACTTGTATGCAGGCTTCGAAAATGGTATGCGATGTTTGATACAGATCGGATATGCAATCAACAGTCTTCGTTCCTCTCTTAGTTTAATCACTAAATGTTACACAAGTGATTACTGACATTCATACAAGTATCTGAATGATCCTCTCATATTTGGTTATATGTTCGTGAGAGTTTACTTGCATGACACATTGTGTATCATTCGATTTTAATCGAAATCCAAACACTGAAAGTTTGATATTTGATCTTGTAAATTTTGCTGTAAATATAAAATGTGTACAAAGTAATAAATACTTTAATTTGCTATCAACTAGTTAATCCCTTATTCGGTCCGTGGTACAGTTTTGTGTTTTGGATTGGTCCCTAACAGGACCAAAGTGGTATGGAATTTTCCATACCTCGCATTGCACGCGGCACTGGGCCGCTCGGAATCATTCCGTGGAAACGCACTCTCTCCTAAGTAGCACAACTGCTACTTTGTTTGAGATTTGCAGATTAGTTGATCTTGCGTGTCAGCCGCATGGGCGGCTGTGGAAAATTTGCAATCGAACACGCACAAACATGATCGCAGAATACAGTCCCCTGCTTGGTGAAACAACAGTTACCTTACAGACTTTTCAGCCGAACTGTTATGTGTGTCAACATTAAACGGAAAGGAAATGTGAACAATTAAAAAAGGTTATAAGGATAACCAATTGAATCTGGTGATACATCAAGATTACCCTATAACAGTGATGGCCAAACTTTTGGGCATTACGGGCGATTAATTGTCCAATTGTTAAGCCGCGGTCTACCAACGTTGACTGTACAAATCGTCCCAGGCGGCAGACGTTGCATAGTTTACTGACCAAATTTGAGTGCCAACGAGAAGCCGCCCGCACGAAGCAACGAAAATATCGCAGCCACAAGTATCCGATATGACTCAAATCAGTCAATTGCACGGCGTTCTCAAGAATTGGGCATCTCCCAAACCTCATTGTGGCGTGTTTTGCGAAAAGACCTTGCGCTACATCCTTACGCCATTGGATTTATTTTTATGGGGCTATGTAAAGTCACTAGTCTATGCCAACAAGCCACCAACTTTAGAATAGCTCAGAGACAACATCCAATGCAACATTCCCAACATTCCGGTCGAAATGTGTGGTCGAGCAGTGGACAATTGGGTTCAACGGATCGATCTCTGTAAATCGAATTCAATTCTTAAAATGTAAGAGTTGAACTTCAACCAGAATAAATTTGAACTCACTGTCTGAAAAAACTTATGTTTTGTTTTATATTTTGTTATATAAATATTTTGTTATATAAAAAAGTTGACAAGTCCTTAATGAAACTATCTATCGGAAATATAAATATCTATAAAAAAATATATATCTATAGAATCTTATCGAATCCAGTTATTTCCCGAACGTCGGCGTATTGCATATTTTGAAAAAATTCTAATTTTGCATTCACTAGTGGCTCCATTCATGACTATATTTCTTGAAAAAAAACTTATTATAAAGGACCTGGCCGGGTAAAAGAGTAAAAAGTGCTCCCAAACCAAATCACTATCTGTATGGCAAATATTGTATAGGATATTAAATAAGAAATTTTGACGGTTTATTTGAACCCCTATGTGGTTTAACATAGGATCTATAGTGAAAAACGTACTTTTTCATTTATTTCACGCCATCCTCAAAAACTTCGAGATAAAAATTTGAAAAAAATATACTGAATGTGCATCTTACTACGGTGTATCAAGAAAAATTATCAAAAAAAAAATTCATCAAAAATTTAAGTACTAAAAAAATATTGAAATTAAAATTTTTTTTTTGGGATTTAGAGATTCAGTACTACTCTAATTCATATGTAAATGTGTTTCTACGGCTTTTTTAAGATATGTGTGATTTTTTCAGATTTTTTTCAGTGTTGCGCGGTACAAAAAAAATTTTTTTTTATGTTTCCAAAGAGTCTGGCTGGGTAAGGGAGTGAAAAGTTCCCCAAACCAAATTACCAGCTGTACGGAAAATATTGTATAGGATACTAAATAAAACATTTTGGCAGTAGTACCACATATATGTGAATCGCTGCTGAATCGCAACAAAATCGACCCGTTTCTGAAGCGGATGGTGACTGGCGATGAAAAGTGGGTCACTTA
The DNA here is from genome assembly GCF_029784135.1 of Toxorhynchites rutilus septentrionalis. Classification (NCBI taxonomy): domain Eukaryota; kingdom Metazoa; phylum Arthropoda; class Insecta; order Diptera; family Culicidae; genus Toxorhynchites; species Toxorhynchites rutilus. The sequence continues at coordinate 23,485,807 of NC_073745.1, forward strand.
CGACAACGTGAAGCGCAAACGGTCGTGGTCGAAGCCCGCTGAAGCGGCTCAGACGGTGGCCAAGCCCTCATTAACGGCCAGGAAGGTTCTGCTGTGTGTTTGGTGGGATTGTCAAGGAATTATCTATTATGAGCTGCTTCCCTATGGCCAAACGCTCAATTCGGACCTGTACTGCCAACAACTGGACCGCTTGAAGGTAGCATTCATGAAGAAGAGGCCATCTTCGATAAACAGAAGCCGCATTGTCTTCCATCAGGACAACGCCAGGCCACACACTTCTTTGGTGACGCGCCAGAAGCTCCGGGAGCTCGGATGGGAGGTTCTTTTGCATCCGCCGTATAGTCCGGACTTTGCACCAAGTGACTACCACCTGTTTTTGTCCATGGCGAACGAGCTAGGTAGTCAGAAGTTAGCCACAAAAGAGGCCTGTGAAAATTGGCTATCCGAGTTTTTTGCCAATAAGGAAGCGAGCTTCTATAACAGGGGTGTTAAGAAGTTGGCATCTCGTTGGGAACAAGTCATCGAACAAAACGGCGCATATTTGACTTAAAACAGATGATTGTAACTAATTTTATGAACTAATATATATTTTCAGGCATTTCGAAATGTTGAAAAAAAATTACTCTGAGACCCAATTTTACTCTAATTTTTATTTAAATGCGTTCGCATGTGTTGTTTTTTCCACATGTAGCGTAACTTTTTCTTGAATTTTCAAGAGGATTGCGCAAAAAAAATGTTTTTTTTTGGCCTTTGGGAATTTTTAATTTATTTTGAATTGAGAGACCTTTACTGCTCTAATATTTTTTCAAATTTTGTTTTTCATATATCTAAATTTTGTCGGTATATTTAGAGCATTGCGCTGTACAATTGTTTTTCTCGTATCTTAAAATATATGAGAGTATCTTTACATTGGATTTAGATGGTTTACCAAATTCATAGGTGTCAGCAGTACGACAGAGCTCTGTGAGAAAAAAAGTTAGTGAGTTAAAAATTCCCAATTTAATATAATTTTTTTTTTATTTTAATCTTACAATAGATTACCACGAATACAATAAAATAATCGATTTCAAGAAAATAAAAATAATAATGCAGACGACGAAGAAATTTATTTTTGTGTATCGCAATGTTCTTAAAAATTCAGGAAAAATTACGCCACATGTAGAAAAAAAGACACATGCCAACGCATTTAAATAAAAATTAGAGCAGAAGTGGGTCTCAAAGTTATTATTTTTTGTTCAAAATTTCGAAATGCCAGAAAATATATAAAATTATTTTGTACTGCGTATTTTTTTCATTATTAGATTTTTTGATTAAAAAAATTGTTTGAAGATATTTATCGATACACCTTAGTAAGTATTTTTTCAGTATTTTTTCATATTTTTGTCTCAAAGCTATTGAGAATGGCGTGAAAAAAACGAAAAGGTGCATTTTTCACCATAGATCCTATGGTGTACCATATAAGGACTCAAATATATGGTACTACTGCCAAAATGTTTTATTTAGTACCCTATACAATATTTTCCATACAGCTGGTAATTTGTTTTGGGGGACTTTTCCTCCCTTACCCAATCAGACCCATGTTATAAAATTAAAGCAACAATACTTCATCACAACGCGGTCGAGGCAACAGCCACAATCTGGCTTGCTTGCGCTTTCTGACCTGGTGGACAACATTTTAAATGCTTTAAATATAAACGACCCTCTTAAAAGCATAGTATTATGTTTGCTTCCGATTGTGAGGACATTTTTGAAAGAAAAATGTGGTTTTTTGGCAGCGTTCATTTCCCTCGATGCCTGATTCAGTGCAAGAGGTCAAGGATTTGACCACTGTAATACAGTGGAATTGCAGAAGCATTATTCCTAAACTAGATCAGTTTAAATTTTTAGTTCACAGCTCTAACTGTGATGTATTTTCTCTCTGTGAAACATGGCTTTCTTCAGCCGATGAGCTGAATTTCCACGATTTCAACATTATTCGCCTCGATCGAAATGACTCGTTTGGTGGCGTACTATTGGGGATTAAAAAATGTCACTCCTTCTATAGAGTCACTCTCCCATCGATGACAGGCATTGAAGTTGTTGCTTGCCAGACACAAATCAATGGCAAAGACCTCTGCATTGCTTCGATATATATCCCTCCCAGAACTACGGTAGGCCGCCATCAGTTCTTTGATACTATCGAGGCAATGCCGGAGCCGCGGGTAATCTTAGGTGATTTTAACTCCCATGGAACAGCATGGGGATCACTCTACGATGACAACCGTGCCACTTTGATTTATGATCTGTGCGACAACTTCAAATTGACAGTTTTGAATACTGGGGAAGCAACCAGAATAGCCAACCCTCCTGCACGGGCAAGCATGCTAGACATATCTCTATGCTCTTCTTCGTTATCCCTGGATTGCATGTGGAAGGTAATCCAAGATCCCCACGGTAGTGATCACCTATCAATAATTTTATCGATCGCTAATGAATCAAGCTCTCGTGAGTCAGTCAATATTTCGTATGACCTCACGAAGAATATTGACTGGAGAACATTTGCGGAAATAATATCTGAAGCAATTGTTTCAATGCATGAACTTCCTCCACTCGAAGAGTATAACTTTATATCGAGTTTGATTTACGAAAGCGCACTTCAAGCTCAAAAGAAACGTGTACCGGCTACCACTTTCCGACGTCGTCCTCCATCACTTTGGTGGGACAAGGAGTGTTCAAAGGTCTACCTTGAAAAATCATCCGCTTTCAAAAAATTCAGGAAAACTGGATTAGTGGAATGGTTTCTAAAGTACCAAGCTCTAGAAGCCAAACTAAAAGGTTTGATTAAAGCAAAAAAGCGTGGATATTGGCGGAAGTTCGTCAATGGTTTGTCAAGGGAGACCGCTATGAGCACTCTTTGGAATACGGCTAGGAAAATGCGTGGCTGGAACCATACAAATGAAAGTGAGGAATACTCTGACCGTTGGATTTTTAATTTTGCAAGGGAGGTTTGCCCCGACACCGTTCCTGCACAAAACGTCGTACGCGACATTCCACTTCAAAGCGATTATGAGAATTTTTCGATGGTGGAATTCTCAATTGGCCTTCTCTCATGTAACAATTCAGCTCCGGGGTCGGACAAGATTAAATTCAACTTGTTGAAGAATCTTCCCGACTTGGCAAAACAGCGTTTGCTGAACTTGTTCAACAAGTTTCTGGAGCTGAATATTGTCCCGCATGACTGGAGGCAAGTGAGAGTGATAGCCATACGAAAACCCAACAAGCCGGCTTGCGATCACAACTCGTATAGGCCGATTGCAATGTTATCCTGTATTCGCAAATTGTTAGAGAAAATGATTCTACTTCGTTTAGACAAGTGGGTCGAAACGAACAATTTGCTGTCAAATACGCAGTTTGGCTTCCGCCGAGGTAGAGGGACAAATGATTGTCTTGCGCTGCTATCTTCTGAAATCCAAATCGCATTTGCTCGCAAAGAACAAATGGCTTCCGTTTTTCTCGATATCAAAGGGGCATTTGATTCAGTTTCCATGAAAATTCTCTCAGAGAAGCTTCATAATCGTGGACTTTCACCAATTCTTAACAATTTCCTGTACAATTTACTGTCAGAAAAGCACATGATTTTCTCTCATGGCAGCTCGAAATCTTCTCGTTACAGTTTTATGGGCCTACCACAAGGCTCCTGCCTAAGCCCCCTCTTGTACAGTTTTTACGTCAATGATATGGATGATTGTCTAACTAGAGACTGCACGCTGAGACAACTTGCAGACGATGGAGTTATTTCCATCACGGGTACTAATCCCGTCGTTCTGCAAAAGTCGTTGCAAGATACCATGAATCTGTTCACGTGGGCTCTCAAGCTTGGCATCGAATTCTCTACGGAGAAAACCGAAATGGTCGTTTTTTCTAGGAAGCACGAACCCGCCCAATTCCAGCTTCACCTATCCGGCAAAGCGATCAGGCACTCGATGTTTTTCAAATACCTTGGAGTATATTTTGACTCTAAATGTACCTGGGGAATATACATTGCGTATTTGAAACAGAAATGCCAGCAAAGAATCAATTTTCTCCAAACAATAACCGGAACATGGTGGGGTGCCCATCCAGGAGACCTCATTCAGTTGTACAAAACAACGATATTATCAGTGTTAGAATATGGCAGTTTTTGCTTCCGATCAGCTGCCAGGATTCATATTCTCAAGCTGGAGAGAATACAATATCGTTGCTTGCGTATAGCAATGGGGTGTTTGCATTCGACACATACGATGAGTCTCGAAGTTTTGGCAGGAGTACCCCCGCTTACTCTTCGGTTCACAGAATTATCCTACAGATTTCTCATCCGTTGCAAGATCATGAATCCATTGGTGATTGATAACTTCGAAAATCTACTCCAACTGCCTTCTCAGTCAAGTTTTATGTCTTTATACCATGAGTACCTTACCCACGACGTGCACCCTTCACCAGGCATCTCCAACCAAGTTTGCTTCCCATACTTTTGCAATTCCTCTGTCAATTTTGATCTGTCCATGCAACAAAAGATCCATGGAATCCCAGATCATCTACGCTCCGATTATATTCCGCCGATATTTTCGGCAAAATAAGGGAAAGTGCGATCTGAGAAAATGTTCTTTACTGACGGTTCATGCATAAACGGGTCCACTGGCTTCGGCATCTTAAATGAAAATTCCAGTGCCTCTGTCAAACTCAAAGATCCTTGTTCCGTGTATGTCGCTGAAATGGGTGCGATATACTATGCTCTAGGGATCATTGAAACACTGCCCATCGACCATTATTTTATTTTTTCAGACAGTCTTAGCTCAATAGAGGCAATCCGCTCAATGAAAGTTGATAAACGCTGATCTTATTTCCTAACAAGAATAAAACATCTCTTGAGTGTTTTGGTCGAAAAATTATTCAAGATTACCTTAGCATGGGTTCCCTCTCATTGCTCGATTCCGGGGAATGAGAAAGCGGACTCGCTAGCTAAGGTAATCTTGATTAATTTTTCGACCAAAACACTCAATGGATGTCTTATTCTTGTTAGGAAATAAGATGAGCTTTCAACTTTCAACTTTCATTGAGCGAATTGCCTCTATTGACCTAAGACTGTCTGAAAAAAAAATGGTCCATTGACCATTGTTTCAATGATCCCAAGAGCATAGTATATCGCACCCATTTCAGCGACATACACGGAACAAGGATCTTTGAGTTTGACAGAGGCACTGGAATTCTCATTGATGATGCCGATCGTTTAATAACGTTTTATGATGTTTCCTTCATTGTGTCCCCGTTTCATATCCCTCCTATCCGATCTATAAACTTTTACTTAGTCGCGGCAATACATACACACACTCTTTACAGATGCACGGGCCAAAGGTTGTGCAGTCCACTGATCATTCAACAAGAGCCAAAGGTTGTACCGCTCATGACAACTCTACACGAGCTGATGATTGCGCCGGCTAGTGACCATTCTATCCTGGATTCCTCGAGTCGAGAAAGAGGCACCACGCTAGATATGGGGTACAGACTAGGGGGGCGTTGCTGATTAATGGTCAGCTGCATCCCAATAGGAAGTATCCCGTGTCGGGCACACGTACAGAGCATCGAAGACTGCGACATACCAATTATGAGAACACTTCTAATACTAACCTCGAGTCAACTGCGAGTAATCGGTTACATATTACTAACATAGTCTAAGCAAACATTGTCAAAATATTGAACTCCCAGCCCCGCTAGGCTGACGCCATATGAGCCTTAATAAAATATATATTTTGGATAAAAAAAAATACTTCATCAAAACTCGCATTCGCAGTCTTCAAAGCGAAGTTTTCTCCAATCATTTAGTTTATATTAATTATAAGGTTTCGAAAATCAATATAAACAGAATTGTGTTTGTTTCTGAATGATGGAAATATAGAAATATATAAAAAAAAGAAGTAATATCTACTCTTTCAACTAATATGTTTTATTGAGGTTAGCATAAGTTGTTTTCCATATAAAATGATCACGGCAAAAGGTGGAAGGATATTTTATCCATTGTGTTTGGAGATGACATTATCCTAGATCAGTTGTCGGGTGCCTAGGAATACCTACGCGGGCGACCGGTAGACCGCGGAATACCGTTTGGCCATCCCTGCCCTATAAGATGATCTTTTACTTTGAATATCACCAACGTTTCCAATGGAACTTTTGCTTTCTTAACGTAGGTATGAACTTGTGTAATTTCTGTTAGTACTTCAGTCGAGATTTCTTATTCCAAATAACATCCTTTGTATGTACTCAGAGCGGCAAAGTCTAGAATGCGACCCGAGTGTAAGTCGGAAGAAATCCCATTCACGAAACGTCCCGCGAACAGAACAGGAATTGAAACTAATGTGGGACGCTAACCACTCGGCCACAGAAGCATATTTTCGGATAATCTACCAAAATAAATCTGCACACATCTGTACATGTTGTTTAAAAAACAAGTTTATTTACAAACGAATTGTAGCTGCTGTTGTCCCAAATTTACTTAACGCTACGAATATTTATTTCTCCACATAAATTTGGTTTACTCTGCTCTAATATCAGGTTGACCTAGCACATTTCGTCAGCTTCACCGAGTCCTACACCACTCATTAGGGGGAATAGGTGCTGCTCAAGTTTATCAGGCAAAGGCCGAATGATGGGAAATGAGTGTTTCAAGTAATTGAAGTGATTTTATTTTTCTCCATTTGTTTTTTTTATGTTACGTAAATGTGGTTCACTACGGGAAAGATCAAGTTAGAGAGGGATTCGAATCGGCATTAGTTCACAACTGCCTTTTTTTTATTTTACACCCTTATCGTCCTAATTAAGATTCACGACATAAGAATCACGTCAGCGATTTCAGTTTCAATTTCAGCCAGGCGTCGATTTTTGTTTTGTTTCTTGTATTAGTTTGTGATCTTACTCGCTATTATGTACACAATTTCCAATTTTTTCACTTACAACTATGAGTACAGAGGGGTGACGAGGAGAATTGGGAGTATCAATTGTTCTCTTGATTTGAAAGCCCATTTACAGAGATTGCTCTACACGTATAACTCGAGAAATTGCTCACTCGTGACTGAAAAAAGTGATTCTTTTCCCCATTTTGGTAGAACCAAGAGTCTGGCGACCTTTCGCAAATCTCAAATACTCCAAGTCAGTGGTAACAGCAAAAAACATGGTCACATTTAACGGGAATTGCTTCAGCCAAACAATCACACGCGTCCGTTCCATGGGTTTTATTTACTTTGGTTATAGGTTTTGTTTTGGTTTTTTTTCCTCGCATCTCGGGGCTGGTTACACATATATACTGGGAATGGGTATGAGCTGCAAAGGTTTCGATCGCTTTGGTACTTATTGTATAACATATGATTTTTTCCCGCTCTTCTTTTACTCGTCCTTCTTTTTCCACTTCGCTTCGAAGTTCAGTCTACAGTTTTCCTCAAAATTTTCCTATACTAAGTGTTTCATTTCTCACTGGTTTGGATAATGGTTTCTATGGGAAGATGTTGTTCCCAGCAGCTTGGGATTGAATTGAATATTGATCACGATTACTGAAGCTACATAAGTATTGTTATCACTGTTCACAAAAAAACTGTAAGTTGATGAACATATTATAAAACAATTCATTTGTCATATTTCAACAGAATTTATGTTTATTTCCAGTTGGAACGAGTTAAATTTAAAGTTGTTTACTTTTACGTCGTCAGCCAAATTGAAAAATTCTGTTGGTTAATTTTTTTCAAGGTTCAAACCTGGTTACTAAATATATCCCTCGTTATCGATGTTGTTACAATTGAAAACCGATTCAATGTCATTTTCAAATGACTCCTGTTGAATTTCATCACCATGTATTTCTAAAAAAAATGTTTTGTTCAATTGAATCATAAATATTCATGAATTAGACATGACGTTGGATTAGCGGATTGATACACAATCTACACAATATAGAAACCGAAGCGAGTAATCGTGATAAGCAGTTTGATAGCTTCACCACATATTTCCTGAAAACAACACCTTCCAAACAAAACCATCGCATCTCCAGCTGAAAAATCATTTCGAAGCCTATTTAACCTGGGTTTTCCGCCAATTTGCGTCTATCACCACCTATAACGTTGTATGAAACATATCCTTTTATTGTTTCATTTTGTATTTGTGTCTATGTCTCCTGGGTCGCCTCCAATTCATTCTTAACTACTGAGAATCACATTTTTATTTGACGATTCGATAAAACAAAAATGTATACGTTGTCAGCCAACGGCTCGACGCTGTGTTTTTTTTTCTTTGTTTTTCAATATACTTTTTGTCGGATTTTGTTTGCGGGTAGGATTACTCATTTTTCATTCGTTAATTAGGTATTACTGTTTAAACATTTGCCTACGCACAATTCGTGTGTTCACCTATATGTACACCTGCGTAAATATATTGTATTCGTTAGTGAGGTGGAAGAGTTTTGCTGTGGTTTTTTTTTCTTGCGAAAGGTGCAACGAGATTGATTGTGTTTATGTTTTTTCTGGAAGTATGTGTAATTTGTGTGTGTTTTTGTTTCGAATGAAAATTGAAGATGAATTTGTTCTTCTTACAGCCTAGTCATACACTTGCTTCATTGCATCGATTTATGGTACAGGTTAGTCGTTTCATCTTAAAATCTACGGCATTCTTAAGGACTAGTTCAATCAAAACGTACATCAGTGACAGCGTTATTGGGTATTTCTCCATCTCGCTCTTTTTACTTTCTCACTATTTACAGCATGTAAGTCTATGCTCTGATTTCATCTGCAGTAGCTCGTGTCCGCCCAATTCACAGGATGCTTCCGACTTCCCCCAAACCAATGGGGTCATCAGTACCTTTCACCCAATTACACGCGTTATGCCATGTTGATTTTCGTAGCATTCTTCACAACCTTATTTTTACTAGAGTTTCGAAATTTACACTTGATTTTGTTTTCCTATTTACCGCTCTCATATCAGCGTTTTTTTTCTTCTTCTTATTCTTCGCTGAATTATACATAAAAACAAATTCAATTAGTCTGTGGGAAATTCGCTCGGAGCACGCGAATGGCGTTGGCGAAAATGTCGGCGTCATTTGACCTGGACATAATCTACTCGCCTTGCAAAGTCGACCCGGGAATCAGAGGGGGAGAAAGGGGAGGAATCTTTTCATTCGATTTATCTCCTTCACGCTCCAGTAACAAATGACAGTCACTCCCATCCCCAGGCGTTGACTTTTGTCGGCCAATATTTGACGATGCTGCTCCCGAACCGAGAGCATCATTTAAAATAATATTCTATTCACGGTGAAGTATTCCATCATTTGCTGTCCTTCGCTCTTCGGGCCCAAGCGCTCTTCTGACACCTTCCCGAAATCAAGTTATCCTTCCTCCGCGTGATCACCACGATACTTTGCGATACTGTCGTCATCCTTTTTTTTGCTGGTTCATTCCTCCCCTCAACAACTGATTGTCTTAATCAAAATTAATTTCGTCGCATTACGATTGTTATTTTCATTATGTGCGCGGAGACGTTGTCGCGGTTTGTGGATGTTTGCAGCAAGAATCAAATAAAAAAGATGGAAAGCATAACGTGAATGAATAAATATGACAAAGGGAGATTTTTCTTGTTTGTTTTTTTATACTGTTGAGGAAATCACATTAGTTGGTTGTTTTGTTTTGAATCATTGTAACTTTAGTTTATTTTTTCCGATTACTATTGGTTTTTTATTAATTTGATAAGATGACATGAAATTTTCTTGTGGCTTTAGAATATTTCTGTGGTTGCTTTCTTGTACATTCTTCGTCTTTTTCTTAAATATTTAATAATGCATTGGGTTGTTGAACTGCGTCGATTTCTTCCTTTTGACGAATTTCATGGCAACTCGTGTTAGGAGTTGGCAGCACCATCTCAGATAGTAGTGAAACGTTGTGGGTGTAAAGACATGGGTCATTTAATCAACTTTGCATACTTGAAATATTCGAAAAACAATTAGACTACTTTTTGGAAAAAGCCAAAAAAAAATTTCTAAATTTTTTACAAAAATTTATGACTTAAAAACTACGATACCTACAAAATTCTTGTCAAAGGATGAAATGTAGGAAAATGTAGGAAATTGTTTGTTTTACTAAAAATAACCCAAAAAATTTTGGAAAAAAAATTCACTGACAAAAAAGGTTATTTGAAAAATAAAAATTCATTTTTCTCAAAAAAGTATTTTTTTTTAAATTCCCAAAAATATATCTATGAACAGCCCTTACAATTTCCAACAAGTCGTCCATACATGGGAATATGGGCACTTTTACAGGGAAAAAGTTTTTCGAGCAACAACTTTTTCATGTTGTCTTTGAAAAAAATACAACTTCTCCTAATTTTGTTTAAAGTCAAGATAGCGATATAGTGTATTCGACAAAGTTTTAGATCTTGTTAGAATATAAACTTTTGTCGAAGACGTCAACTTTCTATCTTTTATAGGTTTTGGAATATATGTCATTTTTGTATGAATACTCCTGAAAAAAAATAATGTTTTGCTCGTAACATTTTTGTGTGTAAATTTTCACATTTGACATGTTCTTGACATGTTTATAAATAGAGAAAAGTTAGCTGAGCATTTAAAATGCGATAATTTAAACAAAAAATGTGACGAATTGAATATTCATAGCATTTTTTCAAAGAAAAACATGAAAAAGTTGTTGTTCGAAAAACTTTTTCATGCAAATGTGCCCATCGTCCGATGTATGGAAAACTTGCTGGAAATTTTAAGGGATATTTTTATATATTTTTTTCAGAATTTTTATTTCGAACAGATTCTGGATCAGCAAAGATGCCGCTACGATATGAACTTTGGACAAGTCAAAAAACAAATTGCAGAAATTGAGTCTATTTTTGTGTTTTTGATAGGTTCGTTTTCCAGCACGGTATGGGGACATGACGAAGTAGATCCTGAAGATGACTTCGGAAGCGATGGTGAATACTACAATGATCAGGAAATTGAAGACAAAAAAAAAGATACCGCTAAATAGCTGAGATGTGCTCCCGTGGCCGAGTGGTTAGCGTCATAACTAATATGCCGGGTGTTCGGGTTCGATTCCCTTTCTGGTCGGGAATTTTTCGTCAAAGAAATTTCCTCCGACTTGCATTGTGATCACGCGTATTCTAGAGCTTGCCACTCAGAATGCATTCAAGGCGTGTTATTTGGCATAGAAATCTCAATTAAGTACTAATAAAAATGACGCAAGTAATACTACGTTGAGACGGCGAAGTTCCTCTAAGAACGTTAGTGCCATTGAAGAAGAAGAAATAGCTGAGATTGGAGAACAGTCAAATGGGTGAGGCATACTTGTAGTACTCGGAAAGTTCACTGGATCCGCTGACAAAACTGATTCGGAGTCTATTGAATTTAAAAACATAAAGCAAATCAAATTTTTTTTTGAAATCCTCATTTAAATGTTCATTTACCGAGCTTTCGGACTGAGGTTACGAAATTCTATCAAGCCCAGGAAACCATCCACTTTGAAGCGAGCGTATGTTCCACCCTCTGATGTCAGGCATGATAGAATGAATCATTTTCCAGATACTTCGGGGAGAGGACTTGCAAAAACCCGAAATTCACATCGGAAACGCATGTCATATTCTTTAAATGCGACATCAATTTACACCTGCAGCCAAACCAGAATTGTTTTTATGCTTTCGGTCATACGGAATAACTACTACGAGCAGTTCAAAAGAAAAATGATTTTGAGGCATGAAAAAAATTCCGTGACTTTGAATAATTACCGTTATGTTTTTCGGTTTTCTCATCAAAAATATGATCTACTATAGATTTTTTTACGCAAAAAAAAATTTGTGTTTATGAGTTTTAAAATATTGAAATCTTTTAGAAGCTTTGAGAGATAGTTTGATAAAAAATCCCATGTGTTCTACAACGACATTGTTGTTAGACCAGTTGGATTTCGCGTTTACGGCTTCGTGTGCCGTTAATGTGAAGTGAAAAAGGCATTAAATTTTCAGGTGGAATATTGAAAATAAAAAAAAATGAATAAATAAAATTTCCTAATAAAATAAAATATAAACAAAAGCCTTGAAAATAAAAATTATGAATGGAAATTTAACTTTTCTGTATCAAACATGTATTCCATGTAACGGGGAAACATCGACTCTCCGCCTCTTCCCGAGTGCGGAAGCTTCACTCCACGCCACTGGGTGGTAGTAATAAGAAAATTATAATAAAACAAAATTGTAAATGGTTAATTAGAAGATCTATCGATGACGAGTTCTACGATTGAACCCATTCGCTTAGCAAGAAAACGAAAATGTTCGAAAGAATTCATATCAAAAATAAATTTTGAGCGGGACGAAGTTCGGCGGGTCAGCAAGTTTAAAATTAATCTGTTCGATATAAATTTAGATATCGTGTATGGCAGTTTGAAATGTGTGAAGTTTTGTGTTAATGCCGTACTAGATTAGATATCGCATCACTAAAATTGCTATAACTCGGTAAATAATGGGATTTTCGATAAGCCTTTGCTTACTTAACTTACAGCATATAGTAAACAACACGCTCATGGTCTCACTGACAATCAAGAGTTCAAAGGTGTCGTAATCTACTCAAGCGGCAAACAGGTTGCGATATCTTCATTTAGGATGAGAAAATGTTTTTGCTACAATATCAAGAAAACCAACAGAATGATCGATTGTATGCAGCTCAACTTTCAGAGGTTCTCAGAGATAATCTGCATATCCAGTGATTTAAAAATGCCTCTTAAGTGATGGTTGATAGGGGTATTCTAGTCTCGGAAAAAATATTTTTTTTTCTTGATATCTCTGAAGTGCAGACATTTAAGAATATGTAATTGGAATGATTTTCCGAAACCGAGCCATTTGAGTGACGTGATATCTACTCTAGTGCGTCTTTGATTTTAAACATTTAACCTGAGACGAGGTCTTACAACTGGCTTCTTACTATTTTTGTCTTTTCTCCGACCATTTGCAAACAACAAGAATGTTGAACCACGCGAGATGTCGGGTTTCCAGGAGAGATATGATTGGCCGTTAAGTGCGATTCACACACAACATCCACGTCAGGTTCGCGTCACGTTACGTCAATTATGATCGGTTATTGTAATGGAATTTCGTGAAGTAACTACACTAGGGTGGCAGTGAAATTTCAAAAAGCGACCATGTACAACTTGTTTATTGGCCCAAAAAAAAAAATGACCTGTGCAAAGTTTCAGCTCAATCGGACATGATTTAGGGGTGCCTCAAAGCACTCAAAGTTTTTATTTTTTGGCCATTCGGGTCCCAAAGGTCGATTTTCGGTCATTTTTTTTCGAAATGACACCAGATCTTGGCGTTTTTTTTTAAACAGACAGAGTAATATTTGCGTACGCATAAAAACGGGCGCAAAAAAATCCATTTCCATTTGAAACCAATGTATTCAAATATTAAAAGTTTTTCAAACTTTTCGGTATTCCAGTCAATACAATGTAAAAGTAGGTTACTAGTAGACCATTTTGTCATTTTAGTATCGTTTGGGTACTTTTAGATATGACACAACTTTTAGATATCACACAAAAAAATATCCACTGTCATTTGGCCTCGACTGACAACGCTTTTAATTTAGCGTACTCTCCATGAAATTCCGGAGGTGTTGGGGGTTCAGTTCGTCCCAAGCCTTCTTCAACGCAACAAAATAGTTTTACTTGTTCGTAACGTCAGTTTTGTCTACCTTGTTGTCCAAAATCACCCATCAATTCTCAATAGGATTCAAGTCGAGGCTCTGGGCTGGCCACACCATTTGCGATTGGAATGTTCCAGATCCAACCTTTTTTTAATCGTCCGAATGGTCGTTCGTTTTTTTTTATTACATCCCGGATGATTAGCGTGTCCGTTCTTGCATCAGTCTTACGTTTCGGTCCTCTTGCCGGTGGATCGGCCCCGCTGCAGACCATCTAAAGCAGGGTTCCTCAAAGTGGTCGATATCGTTCCCCTGGGGTCGATCTCGGTTTCCAAGGGGTCGACACAAACGAAAATTGATTTTAGGGGTCGACGAGGTATTTATCTCATAAACTTGATTGTTTCCACAACACAATTGATTGCAACTTTTACAGCGAATCTTAATTCAATTTCAGCCGCTGCTAAGCAGAAACGAATCATCGGAAACATCGACGTTTACAAGGGACTTCAGATTCCCTCTCAAAAGTGCTGTTCATTCAATTTATTCATTACTGGTTTAAAAAGGTTCGTCAGTTCGAATAGATAAGATGCTATGGGCTGGTCACTCGGAAAGCTCGTCATAAATAGTTGAACTGCAGCAGCTGATGTTAATAAAAGCCCCCAACAATTTATCCTCAAAAGCCTTTGCAACTACTCTAAAGCTACTGGCTGTGAAAACATTTAAGGTACGGCAGCATGTCAATGGCTATTTATACCATCGGTTGATTTTCGATCCATTTTACTCCGCAAAACTTCAGCCGATCCAATAGTTCAAGAATACTCAGCACATCTTAACGGGACGTTCTCAAACAGGCTGTACAAGCACTGGAGGAATTCATCAATTTTCCATACAATCTTTTTCACTCCTTCTTTGAATGAATTGTCAAAACTTGCAAACTGCAGCTACCTATATTCGTGAGCTCGTAGTTTTGGCTGCTTCTGATTTCACGAATTTCTTCATTCAACTTCACTACTCTCCAATTAACATGGGGACCGTCAATGCTGAGTTGACCCACTTCAAACTAGGTTCAGCTTCAAAATCTCCAATCCGTCGTACAAGTCCAGTGCACGCGTTGAGCTTAGAAAAGCTGAGCAAATGTACTCGGATTCCACCGTTCCCTTCGTTACTTTCCAACAACGGACGCTAACATTCATCTGTTGCTTCCGTGAAATCTTATTTAAGGTTTCGCCGAGCCCGATAACGATATCCTTGCAATTTTCGAGTAAACGAAGGATGCCATTCTAAAATTATGGCTCAATACCATATGAGGGGCTTAGAATGCAAGGGGTGTAAGTGATTTGATCGATTTCTCTACATCGACTCTCTCTTCTGGTCATAACTTAGCTGCAAATACATTCCCAGTTGTATTTGACAATGTGGAAGATAGGTCAGACCCCCATCTATCGGATTCTATAGCGAACTTAAATTGGAATTTATTTGCAGTTGAGTTATTAACTAAAGAAAAAGTCGATGAAGAGAAATCGATCAAGTCACTTACACCCCTTGCATTCTAAGACACTCATATGTGATCCGGAAGCTCATTTAAGTTCTACTGAGCTTTTTGGTACCATTCCACTGTCCGGAAACATATGCGGAAAGAGCTTAGCACTAGAGCACTAGACTTTCATGGGATTATGTCTACCACTTGCTGAGGAATATTGCCTAAATGAGCTCACGACCTTACTCGTGCGTGTATTCTGCGTTTCAGTGGAATTGGACTAATTGCAGTTGTCTTGAATTGTACCCACGTTGAATCTTCACAGATTTCACAATTAACAATTTGCTGCGATAACGTCGATTGAACAATATGCGTTCAACTTACATGTCAAAATCAAAACTGAGTGCTTGAAGATCAACAAATCAAGCAAATTTGCGGTTCCAGAAGTACGTACACTTGGGAGATGCAATAAATTCAGAGGGAAATTTAAGATACATTGATCGTTCAGCCATTCTTTCGTTCACATATTTTGGAAGTCCACGAGAGATGAATGAAATGAACAAGGCATCATGCCATACGACTTGCAAAAAAGAAAGTAATCTTTTCAAAATACATGAATTGACCTAAATTGGGATTTGTTCGTACTGAATTCGGAAATTCTTTCATTTAATCACTGGTTTAATCAATAATTCAATCAATACACTCAAATGTCTACTAAGCCAACGGTAGTCCGGTTGTATTTTAGGTATAACCCACCCATAGTTTTTGACGTAGTTTTATCACGTTTTTCTGGAACATATTTCTATCTTTTTTTTATCGATTTTAAAGTTAGTTTCAAAAATTAATTACCTACTTAAGTATTTGTAAGTAATGTGTATTTAAAAATTATTAAAAATTACTTAATAATTACTACATTTCATATATATATTTATTTTGTTGAATTTTAATAAGAAAATAAGGCCAAGTTTTATCATTTCATCAACCGCAAAGTATTTAAATTGGTAAGTATTATGTATGAAGATTTTCAAAGAAATTTTGCTATGGGGGTCTTTGGTATCAGCTTCCGAATGACCAGCTGGACAGCAGCACGGCTTGCCCCACTTTGATGGACACTTTGATTTCAAATGGGGTGGATTTTGTTTTGCCCATCACTATATAAACTTAGATTTTTTGTTATGAAGAGAATAATTGCCAACATTTGGAGAGAAAATAATTTTAAACACAGTAATAATTTTTAGTAAAAACGGCACAACGTGAGGTTAAGTACTTTTAAACAGTTCACCTTATTTGCGATTGAGAATGAGCTATATTCTGTGCGAGAAAATAGATGTGTTCGAGTCAAAAATGGTTCATTTGCAGGAATTTTTGGTTTCTGTGTTGAATTCGAAGAAAATCTGCGGCTGAAGCGCAACAAATAATTTTTGATTCGATTGGTCAGATTGCTGTTAGTGTATAATGTGTTGCCAATAGTTTCAACGCTTCGTAGGTGGAGATTTTACTATCGAAAACAAGGAAAACCCCGTAAAAAAGTTTGAAGTTGCAGAATTGAAGGTAATTGTTAATGAGGTTCCAATCATTCTTCAGAAAACATACGCTGTGCTGCACTTGAGTTCAATTTTCATCAGCGCGCGTTCATAGCAAGCACGTAGTCTCTCTTGGTACGGAGTGTACCAAACTCATAAACAATTGAGCGCCGAATGAACACAGCGCAAAATTCAGATACTTAACATC
The DNA here is from genome assembly GCF_029784135.1 of Toxorhynchites rutilus septentrionalis. NCBI lineage: Eukaryota > Metazoa > Arthropoda > Insecta > Diptera > Culicidae > Toxorhynchites > Toxorhynchites rutilus. Next base: position 23,502,684 of record NC_073745.1, read on the forward strand.
GTTTCTCACTTGTGTTATATGCGCCTAATTTTTTTACACACACATCAAATTCTAACGCCCGCTTTGTCTTCGCTCGTTCTCAGCAAAGTATAAAAACAATAGCGCGCCTCCATAGCAACCGTATGCGCTTGTGTGAAGAAAAATAACTCAACAGAATAAGCAAACCAGACGCAAGCGCGGTCCAAAATAGATGTAGAAATACGGGTCAAAACTCGGTACAAAAACAGTGCTGACAACGAAACATTTGATCTGTGTTTCGGAGCGTGCTCGTTCGCCAGAGCGCATGTGTATATAAGGAGTGGAAGCTCAACTGAGTACAAAAAAAAAATTGTTACACATCAGCACCGCGTTGCAATCTGAAGACTGGTTCCAATTCAAACGCAAGCGAGCAAGCGGCAGCAGAATCACTAGGCGTAATTCGTTAGACCATTTCGAATCATTTGCGTAGCATCATTTAACATCGGATTATTACTTCAGATGAAAAGTGTATCAATCGACAACTCGAATTGTTGAAACAATCTCAGTAGCTCGGAACCGAAGACACAATGACATTGAGTCGAGCATTGAAGGAAACATTGCGCAATATGAGCGAACACGCGATAAGGTGATATTGATACACGACAACGCTTGGCCACATGTAGCTCATGCCGTTTGAACTTACCTGTAATCGTTTCAATGGGACGTTCTACTCCACTCGCCCTATTATCCAGTCTTAACCAATTCCGGCTCATATTTGTTCCGATTGCAATTATCAATTATTACTTCAAGATTACGAACTGAATAGATTCGTGGATCGCTTGGAAGGACCAACCAATAGGTTAGACGAGAAAACCGTATGCTTTCAGAATGATGGAAAAATTTGTGGCTAACGACGGGAATACAACCGTTTGTTTGCAATAAAATATTCAAATTTTGGAAGAAAAAAAAGAACGGATTCCAAATTGAAACCTAATTCAATCAATTCCAATTCAATTCCTGTGGTAGTATTTATTTTTAACAACCAGTTCCTATGCTCTTTTCCACAATGCTGTCTGTGAGAAGAAATATCAAATAATCGAAAAATCATAATTTTTATAAAACATCTGTTGTTCTTTTTTTACCAAAGAACCTTTTTAAATTTTGAAAATATTTGATCCTTTTAAACATCCCAATCTGTAAGCGTTCAATAGAAAAAAAAAAGGAATTTTGTAATTCTTTAGTGTTTCATTATCAATCACCATGTGAATTTTATATATTTAAGTTGTTATTACAGGTTGCAGCATTAACTCAGGTAAATTTTATCATTTCTCACTATTGAACCAATTACCACTGATTACGGTCACCTAAAATACCCTTTCAAATTCTTCTGCAAAACACCTACAAACCACCCACCGCGATTTTTGAATTCCGAGACACGACCTAGGAATCATCCATCAGCAGCTGACACCGCCCTCGCGCTGTGATTCCCCTTTTTTAATTGGGCCAATCGCTTGTTTTCCCGCGCACATACACACATACGCTCGATTGCTCGTTCACTTTCTTTTTTGTATTCCCGCATTTATTGACTCCTCCGGCCATTTCCCGTCGATAGGTCATTAATCTACTTCTAGTTTAGTTCTGTCAATTGGTTTCTCCCCTAATTATTGGATTTCTTGATCTACACACTGCCGATTTGTTTTCTGCCGTAATTACTTGCACTGTCTCTTTATTTAATTTCTTTTTGTTGTCCCTACTACATTTAATATCACCAGAATTCGTTCATTTCTGAGCTATTAGGATGCTGTTTTCTGTCCACCCACCGCGCCGGCCGCAAGGTTTCACACATTTCGTTCGTTCCCGGGTTCTCGGCTCGCTCGCCCTCGGTGGCGCCCCCTAGCGATTGAACGCAAAGTAATAGAAATCCTGGGACTTCGGCATGGGCTACACCGAAGTCTCCAGCTCTTGTCAACAGAAGCTATCCTTGGTTGGGTCCAGATAGATGGGTGTCAGAGTGTGACTGCTGGCCATGTGATGGTGGGGATTCGAGTGCGGATACGGCGGATGGTGCGAGTAGCGTCCGTTGGAATCCATATGATTCTGCAGCTGGTGCTTCTTTTCCACTCGCTTCCGCCGGGCACAGGCCGTCAGACCGGCCGCCAACGAGAGGAACAACGTTAGCGTGGCTGCAGCGATACCCACGTGCAGTGGTGAGAGCGGCAATCGGATGTCACACTCGGTGGGACTCTCGTCTTGGCCGGACGGACAGTGTACCTTGCCGTCGCACCACAGTTCCGAAGGGATGCACGCCTGCAGTTCTTGACATTTGTGGTGACAATCGTTGCCCGGATAGATTTCCATCCAGGAGAATTTGTATTCATTGCCTTCGATGTCCCGTGGTTTCCGGGAGCTCCGGAACTCGATGATCAGGTTCTTGGAAATTTCCAGTGCACTAAACTCGTAAGCGCTATCCCAACCATCGGAGAAGGCCACCACATCCGGACCAGATGGGCATAAGTCGCGTGAATTTTTCGGATTGTTCGTCGAGTACACGGTGATTCGAGCGTCTGTCGGGCATGGAGGTGCGGAATGTAGCAACGGTGGCATCCAGAAGCCTTTCATTTTTAGCACCAAATAGCTACCTTCGGTTTCCGGCTCCAGCAGCCACGGTTGAATCAGTGCCGGACATGGGGTTGGCTTGAGGAAAGCGTCTCCACTACGTCCTCGAAGCCTGCGATCGCTCCAATCGGTCTCACAGCCGTCCTTTTCAAACTCGTACCGTCCCTCGAAGTAGAAATCTCGAAAGTCCTGGTCCACCTCCATCTGCATGGCAGTGAACCGGACCTCGACGATACTCGCCGCCAGCGGAGCGAGGTTGATGGATGTGGAAACGTCCGAGCAGAGACAGTCCCGTGGCAGTGGTGGAATATCTGTCCAGGGAACCTCACTGATGCGGAGGTCGGCTATGGGGCCGCTATGATGGTTGCAATGCCAACGACCCGAGCGATTCTGCATGTTCTGGCACGAGCGGCCACCAAATCGGGCCCGGGTAATTGAGAGTCTGTTGGATTGATTCAATGTGATCTTTTGGCGGATTTGAAGATTATTAAGAAACATACCTTACGCTTTCTCCGATTCCCGCTTCGAATCGAATCGTGCAGGAAATGTTTGGTGAACCTCCTCTTCCGTATAGGAACACGTTGGATGGCGATCGGAAGATTCCTCTGGAGGCGGACGAAGATCGAAACACTCGGTCGCACGATTTCGGATGAAACTGGACCAGCGCAGCGGGTTCCGGCATAGCTGAAGGAGCCACAAGTGGCTCCAGCGGTGCACCCCCAAGCGAGTTGTCAACGAATTCATAGCGTAGCTTAAATGCTGAGGCCGGACCGTAGAGTCGAGCAGTACCGATTGGGCTGGGTCGATATTCGATGGTCAGATCCGAACCCGTTGAAAGGTAACTTTCTGTTATGGGAGAATCGATGGTGATGATGGCTTCAAAATTTTTCGGAATTTTGAGAACATACCTTGCGTTGAACAGGGTCGACTTCCCTTAGCTACCAGGGACCGGGAGCAAAGTCGTGGAACCTCCTCTCTGCAAATCTGCTCTATCAAGCTGGCATTCCGGGTGTACTCTGGATGGGAGGCTAAGAATACTACAACAATTGGTACCACAACTCAATAACCCACGCATCGAAACACAGAGGATTACTTACCGTAAGGTCTCGAAGTAACAGACCATCGGCCGTCCCAAATGCGCAGTTGTGTGACGCACTCTGACGGTGACTCAAATCCGGTAGGATCAATCGCGGAATGATACTTGATGAACGAAATCCAAACCGTTTCGTGGCGTCGACCCTGGAAATGATAGATGCACGAGCTCTCCGGCGGAAGCGTATGCTGGGGACTTTCCAGCTCTCCGGTTTGGCTTTCGAACGCACTAATGGAGAACTCGCAGCGCCCGGGCTGACGAATGTATGACTGTGAGTTGGAGTTGACGTAAAGGATCTGCAAAAAACAAATCACGCATTGATACTGAATATATACTACAAAACAGTCCACACTGCTCACATGCACTTCCAGTTCGAATCCGGGCAGAAACGTAACGGGGTTCGGATGGAAGGGCACATCGTACGGTGAGGTGGTAAAATGAACCACCATATCCGCTCCGCTGGACACAATATCCGGCAGCGCATCGCCGCCGCAAATCCTTCCAATCTTCGGTGCCTCCAGTGTTTTGCCGTCATGTATCGTGAGATAGTCCTGCTCGGCGTCGCATTGCTCCCAACTCCTGTGGCAGGCGAGAAAAAGTAAGTTCGAAACACACATTACAACAATGAACGATTGCAAACTCGGAAAACTTTCACCCTTCACACACAATTGATTCCGCAATCGAATTACAACCCCAACGCTGTCCAAATCTTTTCAACCGCCTTTGTTCTCAACCCGAGAAGTTGGTTTGATTCAAAAGTTCAAAATAAAAAAAAAGCAAGACCAAACCAAAAGTTCCCACCAAAAGCTGGCATTTCAACATGCACACAGTCCTTTATCAATTCGCTTCAAAGATTCTCGGCTTCTATCCCGGGAAACCTTCATTACTATTCCGGAGCGGCACTCGGTGCAATATTTAAACACTCGGAATCCGGTCCCGGGAGGGTGGGGATCAGTTCGGGAGCCACAGGATGCACGTATCGAAGCAGCTCTCTCCTGCTCCACTTATGGAGAAAAACGTATATGAAATAATAATTCCGAAATAATAATTTACAAGTTTTGCATGGGAAGTTGCTAGCGAACGGATCGCGCAGATAAATCTATACTCTGGAGGTAAATGCTTGGTGTCGGGAAATTGGAATTGAAATAGATAACGCTGCTGCCGCTGCTGCTCTCAGGTGTATGGAACTAAGGTAGTTTGTCGTTTTTTTTCTATTTCATTGCTTCGCTGGAAACATAGGGGGCGGATATGGGGCGAGTTGTAAATTTTGTTTCTACTTGGAATGGCTTAATGTGGTTCGGTTGCACGTCCCGTTCGATAGCTGAAGTTATGGCTCTGCACACGTGCTTCTCCTTCCGCAGTGTAAGAGTAGAGAGCAAAGCGATGTAAAGAGATTCCATTTCCGCTCGTGGTGCAGTACGATTAAATGAAATTGTGTGTCTGTGTTCACTTTCAATTGTGGCATTTGCGAAATTCGATTTATGACCATCCTCCGAGATACAATCGTCAATCATTGAATATCGTGATCAGTTGTATCAAATTGTAATGTTTTTTTTTACACTCACTTGAAAATTATTGACACCTAAATTTATTCGTGAAAATAACTATGTATGTTTTTTTCAAAATAAAAATCCGACCTCATAAAATTTGCTTGTTCACACACGGTTGTCTAACCGAATAACATAAATCATTTTCCGCATTGGTTTAATTGTGAATTCCAGCAATGAACCGCAAACTGTGTTTTATGATCGAGACCACCAGAATGCGGGTGCAATACCAACCTGTTAGTTATACTTTTTACTTTATGAGTCATTCACAGAACTGGTTGATTAATTTAAATTTGGAAATGTTTAAAACGTACAACGGGTGGTCGAGTTTTTATACCCAATGTAAAAGTATTCTAGATTTTCATTATTCTCAAAACGCTGTAATCTCGTGAAAAATCATCCCGTGAAGATGTGATGCACATCATTATGAAACTTAGCTTTTTCTAGTTTACCACAAGCACTTATTTTGATTCTGAAAACGATCAGAAAATCACCATTGCAGCTCATGATGTACATTGACTCAAACTCGAATTCGTACCTCATTATGCAGATCTTTTTCCACTATTCTTGAAAGTCGAAAACAAGCTTTCGAAATCTTACACTAAGATAATTATAAATAGATCATTTTAAAGCTTAAACCTTCAACTATTGGAATATTTTACGAACATATTTTTACCTTGGTGTCTGTAGATGTAGCGGATAAAAACATCGGAAAGAAACAATAATCGATGTTTGTTGTTATATTGTGGACTAACATAATTTTCTACCAACTAATTCAATAGAAAATCCATTTAACCTTATCAACCACACCCAAAGTTAATTTTTAGCATATGCTATTGTATCCCAATTTATTACATTAAATGAGCTGAAAAATCCCCATTACATGTATATAATTTGTATAAGGGGCTGTCCACATACCACGTGGACAGAAAAAGCACTATTTTAGACACCCTCTCTCCCACCGTGGACAAACGTGGACATTTCCTATCCCCCTCCCCCTGTTGTCCACGTGGACAATTCTTATCTCGGTCATTTTGAAGCATAAACTGATGTAAATTAGCTGAGCTGATTAAGTGTTGGAGAAAATCAAACAATGAAATCAAGGGCTTCGTTAGTGGGATTGAGTTAGTCGAAATCATCGAAGAAAAGCTGAAGCGAAACAATACCTCAGTGGTATAAAAAATCGATATGGATATCATCACGCTGTTCAAAATATTAAAATGGTGTGTGGTGTTATGTAGTTTTGATTTGATCAACACCTAAATTGCTCAAACTAATAGACGTTAGTCAGTGCCTAATACAGGTCGGACTCGATTATATACAGATTTAATTATATGTGATTCGTTTATATACAATTTTGGACTCGATAATATACAGTTTGAAATATTTTTTTTTTACATTTCCAATATGATTTATTTCAAGAAAAAATGATAAGTTCCATATTTTATGGACGGACTGCTTCTATAAATCTATCTCTAGCATCTAACTCTATCCATGTACTTACGCGCATCAGCCGATCTGTTACCACTTTTCCGGTTCATTGCCGCTTAAATCTTCATCACAGCAGCCTATAAAAAGCTTGAGCGGATAGCAGCAGGTCTCTCATTTACCAATAAAATTTCAAAAGTAACACCGGTCATTCATTCGCATTTTAAATAAATTTGTCGGCGTCAAGAACAATTTTCCGAATTATCGTGAACAGTAACCTTTCAACTAGTTTAGATGTTCCACAATTATATCCTGTACTAAATTTTCTCATCTTTCAAATGTAAGCAACAGAATCGTCTTCCTCCTGAGAGATTCCGGATAAGTTTATATGTTTCGTGTGAGAAAGATGTTTTCTGACTTTAAGGGGATGAATCAAAAATTAAATTATTCTTTTATATTCATATAACGAAGAATATATGCATGAAAATCTAATAAAAAAAAAAGTTTTTTGACTCGATCATATACAGGGAGACTTGCACTGTGATCACGCGTATTCTCTAGAGCTTGCCACTCAGAATGCATTCAAGGCGTGTTATTTGGCATAGAAATCTCAACTAAGTACTAATAAAAATGATGACGCAAGTAATACTACGTTGAGACGGCGAAGTACCTCTAGGAACGTTAGTGCCATTGAAGAAGAAGATATACAGGATTCGATTATACATATATATATATATATATATATATATATATATATATATATATATATATATATATATATATATATATATATATATATATATATATATATATATATATATATATATATATATATATATATATATATATATATATATATATATATATATATATATATATATATATATATATATATATATATATATATATATATATATATATATATATATACACATATATATATATATATATATATATATATATATAAATGGAGTGATGCAATAAATGTTCTTATGGTGGATAGACACTCCTCCCCTCTCTCTAAGGGGAGGCTGCCATACAAATGAAACACAAACTTCTGCATAACTCGAGAAATAATCAAGCTAATTGTGCCAAATTTGGGATGTGAGGGTTATTGGGTAAGAGAAATGTTTGATGTATGATGGTATGACACTCCTCCCTTCTCTGGAATGGAGAGGGGTCTCATAAAAATAACACACATATTTCAACCAAACATATTCCAACCAAGCATGACAATTCAAAATTCTCGAAAATCTCGTAAAAAAATGGAAAAGTTCGAAAAATTCAATTCGCATATATTCTACAGTTACATATTGACAAGCGTTATTAGTCCATTTGATGTTTGCGCTAACGAAATTGATCTTCGTTCGAATGTGGGAATGGATTTTAATGTGATAAAACGCACTCCTATATCATCTTCTATCTATATAAATAAATATGGATCGCCGAATGTGTTGATTAGAGCAAAACTCGAGAAAGGAATTGTCCGATTTAGAGCTCTTTTTTTATTCTATCATATTCTCTGTATCAAACATTTATTCCATGTTCCATGAAGAAACATATTATTCGCAAGTGGTTGAAAAATCTCGAACGAGAATTGTGTCTGAAAATAATTGTATGCTATAATGGCGAGTTTTGCTAGAAGTACTAGGAATTTTACAGTAAAAGGTAATTTATAAGGGTAGATTGGAATATCAATCAATGAACAGTTTTGCGATTGGACCCACAAACGTGGGCTTAATAAGAAAACGTGGATGTGGTAACGAACCAAGAGACCAAGTTTACCGGGTCAGCTAGTATACAGTAAAACAAATCCTGGACTGTATACAATCGAGTCCGCGCTATGTCTTATGAAATCTTTCGTCATCCTTCACGCAACTCAAAAATTCCATCATCGCAGAACTTCTATGTTTTTTTTTTGTCAAAAGACTGCGCAACGTGCTTTTTATGATATCCAATAAATCGAAATTTTTGTCCTTCAATTGTCTTTTCCACCGGCCCGAACAAATGATAATCTGTAGATGCAATATCTGAAACAAAGAAAGACTTTCTCCTGGTGGAGATAAGCCTCGTGGATAGCTAACGGAGGTCATTTGGTGAGCTCAAAGATTTTTATTTCACTCAATTATGATATGGATGCTTAGATTTTGCTTCACCTGTCACGATTTGCTTCAAAACTGTGAGTTCGGAAATACGAGATGACGAAAATGCGATCCATTGAATGTTTTCTGCTGAAATATCGTGTACTGAGGATTATTCTTGATCAGCGTCTCGATTTGATTATCGTTAGCAGGGCCTTACAATTCCACAATAGTGCTATTCTCTTTTCACGCACAATCAAAAGAACATCACTTCAGCTTCGTACAGTTTCGATTCATTTCACGTTCATTTCGTTCATCCATCATACTGAAGCGAAATTATCAAATCGTGAAATGAAAATGAAAGATTCTTATATCGAATGAAAATGTCTTATTTCGAATGAAAATTTCATTGGAGCTCGAATCGTATTCACTATAAGTAATGAAAATGACTGTATGATAGCATATGCAGTATGCCAGCAGGCGTAATCGTTTATCGGATCTGGTTGTAAGACTAATATACCCTCATATGCCCCTTTTAATTCCACTTTTTTTGAAAGACGATCTGGCAAAATCTAATTTTGAGATATGCAATCGAATGATACTTTCAATTGAAAGCAATGATCATCCTATTACATGTGAAACTGGAAGTGACACATAGCCCATACAAATGATAATAAATAGGGTAGTTTAAATCGTTGTGTAAAAGCGTCTGCTTGAAAGGAAACGACAGCAAAACTAAAGCAAAATAGAAGCATCGATGTTTCAGTATGCGAAGTGAATACACACATTTGAAATTGAAATTGGCTGAAGAGACAGGAAGAAGTAAAAAATCATTTCCATCTTTTAGTTTCGAAATTGTCAAGCCCTGGTCAGTGACGGCATGAACTTTCTGGGCATCACTGCTAACAACACTTCTCGAGAGATACATTGCGTGTATCTATAAAAGAATTTGTTGTTTGTATTCCATTTTCACGAAGCCTTGGCAATTTTCAAAAAATGAAAGCGAAACGGTTTTTCATCAAGAGCGGACGTTGAGCCGAAAACCCCATCTAGGAAAACAATGTCTTGTATTTTCAATATTACAACATCCTAGCATGCTTTTACGGTGTCTTCATCCTATCATTTCGTCGTTATCTTCTTAAACTAATGAAAATGAATCGATCGCTCTCGGTTGATGTACGTTACTATCACAATACACATTTTAACAAAGAAGTTCAACGATATGAAAAAAAATTGTAAGGGGTTGTATTTAGGACACGACCCCATATTTTCGACGTAGAACTACCCAATTTTATTATGCAATCCACTTGTTTACCACTTTGAATATTATTTTAGAATGCATCGAAATCTTTATAATAGATCATGTTCTTCGTTACAAATAAATTTGATGAAAGTCCTTTTACGTTTGATATGACACCTAGGACTACCAAAATATGTGAACGGAAGATTCTCAAACGATCATTTTTCATTTTCCTCTGAAAATATTGCACATCTCATGTTTACGTAGTTCTCGAACCACGAAAGTTCATTCACCTCTACACCCAAAGTTAATTTTTAGCACATGTTCTGGCATTACATTAAATGAGCTGAAAGATAACATAAAATGTTCTACCCCCTAATACATGTATATCATTTGTATATCATATATGCTAGAGCCAATATGAGGGAGCGAAACAGGAGACACATTTAAATGAAAGCACATGAAAGATTTTCGTATAGTTTGCCTAATACACGGCCCAGACAGAGAAAGATATATTCTCGTTCATGTTCTTCTTTATCGTCTTAGAAAACACCTTCCAACTTCATTTTATGATGAGGTGTAATATTATCACGTTCCTTTATAATAGCGCTGGCAGCTACATGGATAGCGTGGTCGTGTAAAGTAACTTTCGTTCCAGCCGGCCTTGGTTCGATCCCCATTGACGTCGTATGGACTTTTTTTTGCACAATATCAAATGAAAAGAGAAAAGAAAACAGAAAGAGATGTCTGCACGCATACATACAAACCATTTTTAAGCTTTCAACATAGCTTATTATTTGCGCATTTGACTATCATGCACAGGAAATGGCATCTTTTCTGCCAAAGATGACATGTTTTCTGCCAACGCTAGTTTTGGTGTAGTATCTGAAATGAGGATTTTCCCAGGCTTCTCAGTTTAAAAGTACGTTTTTGGGAAACAAATTCCGGTCTGCACGACGACAAGCGAGTACAAAAGTACTAAACACCAATTCCATTATTTGTTTTTGAGAGGCTTTAAACTTTGCATTTCATTCGACTCTACCGGCTCAACACCAAAAATACCCCCGACTTCGGATTCCTTCAAGCACATTAATTTTCAAGTCCGTGTTAGGGAAACATAGCTCGGTGGGAACAAAAATACCCCCGACTTGCATGTATATTTGCAGACCGGATTTCCACAGGTACATCGATTTAGAAGGCTGTGTTGGGGAAACCGTAAATCGGGCCAATCAAAACTTGGCAGTTAGGGCGTTTAGAAAACGCTTGACATTTTACAGTTATTCAATTGTTCATCTCATGAAAAATAATAGTTCATTAATTATGATAGACGCGTAGAAATATTTCCTAACAATTGATGAAAACATCTTTCCAGTCTATTAAGAAATGTTTGAGTTATAAGCATTCGAAATACGAGTAGGGTTAGCACACAAATCGACAGAACAAATGTATGGGAAAAAAGGAAGTCCTTTCAGTTTTCATGAATTTAAACCGTTTAGAGATTGGCGAATTGTAATGTATAGCATATAATCTTAGTGTATGTATAGCATATAACCTTAGAGAATTTCCGATTCAATTGGTATGCAAAACATGAGAATTCGTTCACAGTAAAAGAGTTATTAACGTTAACTTTATTTCATAAAAACGTAACATGTTTTCTGATTTGGCACCCTTCCTGAAAGACGTAGTTCTACGTCAAAAACAAGGATTTTCGAACGGGAAGCACTATCAGACAAGTGTGGAAATTTTCGTAACCCCTAACCCCATTTTTTCCACTACAAAAAATCATAACTTTTGATCTACTGGACTGATTCAGATGATCAACATATCAAATTAAAGCCAATGAAGCAATCTTGTTTCAAAAAATATTACACTCTGAATAGAAAAGAATTTTGTTTTCGTAATTATTTATTATACATGTTTTTTATAGCTTACATCGTTTCGGGACCACGGGCGCCATATTTTTTTATATTTTTTTCCTGAAAGCTGATTTTTTCATATAATATATCCAAATACCAGAGAGGTGTTATTTTTTGTTTTTAAGTTATGATTTTTCAAAGTTAACATGTTATCGGTTTTCGTTCAATACTTCTAGGAGACTAGACTGGATGTATGTGACTATAATCCAATTAATTGGCAAGTGTCTTATTTTTTAAAAAAAAGCTTTAATTTGATACGTCGATCATCTGAATCGGTCCAGTAGTTCAAAAGTAATAAATTTTTGAAAAAAGTCTTTTTTGGGAAAATGGGGAAAATGATTTTTGGTCCATCGGTTAACTTTGAAAAATCATAACTCAAAAACGAATAAAAACGCCTCCCTGGTTTCGAGATATGTTATGTGAAAAATTCTCAGCTTTCCAGAAAAAAATATAAAAAAATACAGCGCCTTTGGTCTCGAAAACATGAAAACTATAAAAAACAAATACAATCAATAATATCGAAAGCATAATTCAAATTTTCTACAACTGTAGTATTTTTCTAAAAAAGACTAGTTAATTGGCTTCAATTTAATATGTCGAACATCTGAATTGGTTCAGTGGTTCAAAAGTATGAATATTTGAAAAAAGTCATTATTGTCAAAAATGCGAAAAATTTAAAATAAAAATGCCATCGACAAAAAAAACAATTCTGGAATCTTATGCCGATTGAAAAACGATTTAACTATTTACAGCGATATATAGCAATAGAAATCAATCAACTCTTTCATTCAGTCTTTTGTTCTTCCATTCTATTCCTAGCCAATGATATACAAATATAGAGAATACAGCGTCTGCAGAACAAAATAATGTGGTTGATTTGTAAATGCAATAGGTTCACTTGACATGTGCTTTTCAAAATTCGTTGTATTTCAAAGAAATAAATGTTTTTAACTCGATGTCCTAACACAACGAGCAACAACAGTTAAATAATTCAAGAGGCACTGTATCGCACTCGTTGAAGATGTATTTTTTTAAAGCCGAATAAATTTTTATTTTTATTACGGAGATTGTAACTGACTTTGTTTTAACGGATTATACTGTGTAAACAACTTTCTATTTTGAATATTTTAATCATGAACATTGGGTTTTTGCGCCAATCATCATAACACTAATAGCTTTCGTCAAAAAATATTTTTAAAGCTTGGACGCTAATGAGTTAAGATAATGCCCATTGTTCGGTTAGGGTCACCAACTCTGAATGAGCACCACGTTTTCTGTGTGTGAGCTTTAAGCTGCAAATAATGCAATTTAGCATAGCCATCACATTATTTAGTTCCCCTAAACTTACAAATTTGGTGTAAGAAACTTCTGGAAGTGGTATGGCTTAAATAACCCTTTTAACTACGATTGTGACAAGCGTTTCTAGAATGCAGCTAAGTTAGTTACGCAATTCTCGTATTATATATACTCGTATATACTTACAATAACTAGTTTTATATTTAGATTTTACAATTTTATATATATATATATATATATATATATATATATATATATATATATATATATATATATATATATATATATATATATATATATATATATATATATATATATATATATATATATATATATATATATATATATATATATATATATATATAATTAGAATAAGAATAAATTTGTACAGCCAAACTCAATAAGCATTCTGATGGTTTTTTAATAATTCTTTTGTTCCATTTATTTATATTCCAGTAGCGTTACATGGCATTCTTCTGTCGCCATGTCACTCGTTGACAGCTGACGCCACGTCGTAGCATAGGGCGTTTCTGCGTTGAGGGGTCTCGTCGTAACACCCATTAAATTATCTGAGAGCTACCCTCTGGAATAGGCATATCAGGCAAAACGGCTTCCAAGGATTTATGACATAAGGCGGAGATATGGAATCGCCGTTTCCTCGATTGAATAGTGACGTGCAACGAAAAGCCGATTTTCTTCGACAGTCGACGACGTTCGGCTCAGTCGTTGAATCACGACTGTTTGCTGTTTAATTTATTTTCCCTCAATCTTCCTATTCCCATATACTCTGTAGACGAGGATCGGAAATTTCTGTTATACGTTTTGTCCAAACAATTATCCGTGTGAATGTGAAATTTCTGTTTGTTGTACCTGTGTCACAAATATGGTTTCAAAAATTTATGCTTACAAGATTTTTATGTTTCATGATGTTTTTATGATTTTAATGTGATGTACAGCAAAGTTGTTGGGAAATCAAAGAATTATTTAGGAAAAATAACATTTGAATACACCGTCTAAAAATCTCACTTAAAAATAGAATTTAACATTCAAAGAGTTTATAGCCCAAAACATGCCCCTTCGATATTTTAGAAAATATTTTAGTTAAAAACTTTTTTGGTTTAACGTTTTTTTACGAATAGTGGTGCCGTGTCGGATTCATATATATATATATATATATTTTAAAAGTTTATGAAATTTCAGTATTCTGCGAAATTGTAACCATTTGAGAGATATTACATGTTTTAGAAAGTGAAAATTATGTCGGATAAATTCAGTTTTTCAAAAAACATTTCGAAAAACAGTGTTGTATTTTGGGATGTGATAACATGCTTTGCGCGGAAAATGGGATTTGCGTTGTTACGTCACCAAATGAATAGTGTGTATGAAATGTGAATTTAGTTGTATTGTGTCGACTAACTACTACTTTTTCTGTTAGTTATCCTTTCGAATACAGCGCGGACTCGATTATATACAGTCTCCGATTTCTTTTCACTGTATTGAATCGAATTCTGTATGTAATCGAGTCAAAACCATTTTTTTTCTATTTGTTTTTATGCATATATTTTTGATTCATCCCCTTAAAGTTAGAAAACACCTTTCTCACATGAAATTTTTTTCCAGAATTTCTCAGGAGGTAATAGATGATCATATTTGAAGGATAAAATCCTTCTACGCATATGTTTGAATGACAACAATGGCATAGTTATAGAATTTTTTTTTCGTTCCAGACTCTGTTGCCTCAAACTGGCTCTACACTAAAAAGGACGTTGCGTAGGCCAATTCTGTTGCTTTCATTTGAAAGATGAGAAAATTTAGTACAGGATATAGTAGTGGAACATCTAAATTAGTATACTTAATCAACATTTTGTAAGTGAAAAATTTGTAATTTTTAATGCGTAATTATTAATGTTATCCCAAAAATTTTATATTAAACTTGATTATTCCATCAATCAAATTGAAGATCTCAAACCACTCTACAATTTGTTCTTTGACGCCCAACTTCTATCTTTCTAAATTACGAGAATAGTGGTGAGAAAGGGTAGGTGAGCTAATTTGTAGTCACGTGGTATAATTGACGAATTTCCTGTCAACTCATCTCAGATAGTAATGAAACATTGTGAGTGTAACAACGTTGGCAATTTAAGCAACTTTGTATGCTTGAAGTTTCAAAACAAATAGACTGAAGATAACGTATGTCTCAAAGGGAGAAATTTCATTGATTAGAATAGTTTAAATGAATTAATATTTTTTCAATGCAAGTTTTTTGATGAAGGAAACAATAATGAACATTAATTTTACTAGACTCTGATTCTTAATATAATTTTTATAATTTCTTCTGCCTATTATATAAAAAGCCGAATCGGCTGTAAGACGAAAACTAGCTCAAGAATTCCGAATTCCGACCAATTTCAACACTGCTAAAAATTTTATCAGAAAAGAAAAGGTATATATAGAGCAAAAACTAACATAATTTCCCGGAATACAAAACATTCACATCATCGAAGGCCACCCAAAGCGAATGACTTAAAAACTAATTTGAAGTGATGGTGAATGGTGATATAGCCGTGTTTCGTCTAAAATGATAAGCGTAATGAGAAAGAATTATAGGGTCTTCAATACACAAATTAATCACCATATCTTTCAAAATCATATTTTTTACCTTTTCCAACTGGTATTCGATCTTAATCACTAAGCCGTTATTTATATCCCGAGTAACGTGGGAAGATATGATCTCTATGAATGGAAACTACAGATTATGATATGAAATCTATATTTTTCCAGTCAAAAAACCAAACTATTTTTTGAAACGTTTTTTCTTAAATTTTAACAAAAAATGCTACCTACAAAATTTTAGTCAAAGAATGAATTGCAAGAAATTGTTTAAAATAGTATTGCAAAATATTAAAAAATTAAAAAGATTTTTATAATTTTTTTTATTTTTTTTTTGAAAACAAAATTGAAAAAATATAAAATTTACGATTATCCCATTCAATAACCAGAAAGTCATCCATACATTGGAAGTTGGACAGTTTTATAGGAAAAATGTTTTTCTAACATCGAGTTTTCCATGTTTTCATTGAAAAAATTCCAACTAATCCTGATTTTGTTTTTTTTTTTGTTTGAAGATATCGACAAAGTGTATTCGACAAAGCTATAAATATTATTCAGATGCGGGCATTTTTTTTTGGTGCACCCGTGGCCGAGTGGTTAGCGTCTCACATTATCATGCCGGGTGTTCGGGTTCGATTCCCGTTCTGGCCGAAGGATTTTTTGTCAAAGAAATTTCTCGACTTGCACTGTGGTCACGCGTATTCAAGAGCTTGCCCCTCGGAATACATTCAAGGCGTGTTATTTTGCTTAAGAAATCTCTACTAAGTATTAATAAATGACGCTAGTTAATGCATACGTTGAGACGGAAAAAGTTCCACAGAGAACGTTAACGCCATTCATGATGATGAAGCATTTTTTTTTGAATATATGGCATTTTTGTATGGAGACTCCTGATAAAAATAATGTTTTACTCGTAGCATTTTTGTGTGATGATTCTACCGTTTGACTTTTTTTTCAGAATTTAAAAAAGTACGTTTTTGAGAAAAATTAATTTTTTTTTTCAAATATTTTTCGCTGTTTTGTTTTGTTCGATGTTGTAAAAAAAATGTTGGTATTTTTCAAATGACCAATCAAATCATTTCCTATATATCATTCTTTAAAACAAAGTTTCGTGCGTCTTATAGTTTTTGAGTTGACATTTTCTGGAAAAAAAACTAACTTTGGCCCTTTTTTAGAAGAAGCCAAAGGACTGGAGGAGGAAAGGAGGACTGAACTTTGGGACAAGGGTTGAACAAGTTTTTTCATACAAAGCTTACCCCCTCCTACTTTTTCAATGAACTGTTGTCAAGTTGGTTTAATATCTAAAATAACATAAAAAGGGTGAAAATTAAACATATTTTTAATCTAACTAATAAAGTTGTTTAAATATGCCCATTCCAAAACTTGGTATTTTTGTGTATCAATGTATCAATGAATCAATTTGAACTTTTGTTTGGCGATGCAATAACTTCATGGAATTGTTCCAATGTATTTACCGTTGTCAAATTCACATCTCATCGCTTTTTTGTTTACTTGTTAGGACAAATTATCGAATTCCTTTTTGCCGACAAAAGTTCGTTTAACGATTCCTTCCCGATACATTTTTGACAAAATGTATCATAAAGAAATGTTGAAGAAACAGTGTCTTTTAGTTTCATTTCTTCTAGTTCTGTGTTTATATTTGGCTGTAATCAATATGATTTCAATTGCCGATTAACATGTCAATTTGCAGTGACCAATTCTATTACATAAAAATTGAAAAAAAAAAAACAATCGGTGCGGAAAGGAAAATCATCGCTGACCACGTGGGGATCATGTGATTACTGATACCCGCCGCCCTCTGCCATTGCCGTTCCACTGTCACTCTATTGTCGCACGAAGCCCATGCAATCCATCATCGAAGCCCGGTCCCCATTTGCATTGCTGACCGACTTCCTGGTCATCGCTCTGGCTTCCTCCGCAAACCACAAACACTACCATCATGATAAATAACAACAAAACTAACCGTTAGCACACGCACACACACCTACACACCCACATGCGGTGGTGACGATAGTGTGAGTGTTGAAATTGGATATCTGGTCCACGGATGCAGCACCAGCAGCAGCAGCATGGATGAATGAATGCCCCGGAAAAGATGCAACTTTTCGGGCCAGTGCGACACCATGGTTTCATGGTTCTCCCATTGACGACAACAATAATATGCAATAGCGCACAACTAGTTCAAATAACTCTAGCGCTGCTTTTTGCTGCTGCTGGTAGCTGTTTGTGTGATCATACTTTGTGGGAGTGCGTGGGAGATTACGGGTGAACAGAAAAAATATGATTAATAGCACACGTGCTGTGCTTCGCGTTCGCTCATTTGAGGTTTACCACCCGGTTATTTGATGCGAACTTCCGATTTATGTATGTTATTGCATTTTTGTTATTCGACGCGTGAAGATTGGCGACAGCTGGCCGGTTAGAAGCAAAATTGACCGCTTGGGAAGCTTCGAACTCATTGCAAATTAGTAATTTTACTGGCCGCCTGTAACGTGAACATTCATTGGGGCAATATTGGGGCCGAAATTGAAATTTAGTGGTAATATGTGTAATTTGTGTGTCACGATATTGATGTTGGAAATTTATTAGAAAAATATGCATTTCATTGTTACTTTTCACCAAATAAATCAACGACTTCTACCGCCAATCAGTCTTGGTCTTGGTTTTTTCTTGAAATTAAGTTTTTTTTCAAGCTGGCCTCAGCTGGCCGATACCTCAGGTTCTACTGAATCGATTTATTCCAAATCTTCTATATAGATATAAATCTCGTGTGACGGTGTTTGTTACCGAACTCCTCCGAAACGGCTCGACCGATTTTGATGAAATTATACTCAAAATACTTGGTAGGTATGAGAATATGTTGTAAACTATATATGATACCGGTAGGATACCGATAACCATACATTTAATACCGAATAGGGTGGCTCTATGCAGAAAAAAAGACCTTTTTTTATTTTCAAAAATTTGACTTCATACCATACATATAACCTTAAATTTTGACCCCAATTCCCTATTTTTAATTGCGATTTTATTATTTTTGTGTCAAAAATATTCTAATAATTTAACCGTTGTTCGGTTTTTCAACAGAACGAATTAATTTAAGTTGTTCAATGACTGATGGCGTAACGCCCGCTTCGTTGAACATCCATCTACAAATACACAAGTAACATCAATTCATCTAAAGCAGGGAGCATCTCCGACGAGCTGGAAGCCTTTTTGAATGAGCACAATGAGTTATCGAAATTCTTCAAATCACATTTGCTCGAATTACAAAATGACAATCACGCTATTGCCATCAACCCTGATAAAACATCAGCTGGAGAACAAGTGTGTAGATCCAAAGCACAAGCGCTGTTGGAATCATGATAGCACGGTGACACGAGAAATTTAATGCGAAGAAAAAACAATAATCTGGAATTCATCGTTGACACACACCGTTCATACGACCCTCGCTATGTGCTTCTTCAATGGCACTCCCGTTCCCAAGGTTTGCCTTCTCAACGTAGTACTACTTGCGTCATTTTTATTAGTAAATAGTTGAGATTTCTATGACGAACAATACGCCTTGAATGTATTCTGGAGTGGCAAGCTCAAGAATACGCGTGACTACAGTTCAAGTCAGGAGGGTTTCTTTAACGAAAAATCTCTTGCATAAACATTAGACCAACGAAACCCCGTCACAGATACTTAATTCATTATGAACATCATTTCTCATTTTGATTTAATATTTATGAACATGCGACGAAACAAACAGAGGGCGCGCTCGAAGGATTTTTATGTTTATCATATGGTGATTTGACATGGTCAAGAAACGTCATGACATTGCGCGTGTGTTCAAACACAAAATGAAGTTCGATCGTTTTCGTCCCCACATATTGTTGGTTGTATTCTGTTGAATGGAAAAAGCGCAATTTTGCATTCTGTTCAAGCTCAAGTCCAATCGAGTTGAGCAAATGTGACAACCTTGCCACGCAATTCGACGTAAACAACATTGGTCTCCATGTTCCATTTCTATGAAGCAAAAATAGTAATGGTTTTTCGGGTGGAATAAACACGCAAAATTTAGCATTCAAACACATTCAAAACAAATTTAGCATCCAAACGAAATTGAATAATAATTTTCATTCAAATTCCAACAATTTAAAATTATTTCCGAAATTATGCCGATCAGATAGAGAGTAAATTGAACCACAAATACGGATGACTTATTTTGACCATTGTTTCGCGACAAGGCGAACGAATTTAAGAGTGTAAAAGTCGATTTCGATCGAATTGTAAAATCCGATCACTCATATGCATATATGAATATTGAGTTCTACAAATCGGTGAAGAGTAATAAAAACATCCATGAATAAAGGAAGCAATATGGCTGTGTTCCAAACTTAGATTACCGATGTGAATACTCCTCGATTGAATGACAACGATAAAATAACGAGATTCCAAACAGGCCGATTAATCAGCTCCATTGAAGTTAGCTGACGTATCGCTGTTTTCCAATTTATGAACGAGACCAAGCTGTTATAAACTAAGCCATATTGAAAATCACATGCACGTTTTTTCTAACAAGGAGACAGCAATAAATATTGATTTTCTATATTTCATTTTTTCTACTTTACGACAAACTTATATTACTTTTTTCAGTTGACGTTTAACTTTTAAGAGATCAAACATGTCAGTTACGTTAATGAAATCACCAAGAAACATCATATAACCTTTCGTTCAAATCATTTAATTCGTTTTTTTTATCGATCACATTCAATTTATTTTAAAGATCGTTAAAATATTTAAACATACTTACAATACATTAGTGTGTTTTATTCAACACCCAAAATATTCACTAGAAATAATTTATTTGGCAGAACAACGCTTGCCTGGCCAGCTAGTAAAAATATAATTTTTATACATCTCACTCTATCCGTTGAACCAAAAAAAACTTTTTTTTAAATTTTACTGTATATGAAAAAATTGAAATCGTTATAAATAACATGCTAAAAAACTTTTTTCTTTTCAAATGGCCGCCACTTTTGTGAAATTGTTTTGACTTCTCCGTGGTTCATACCATAGCAGCATTTTTACTGGTTCTGAATATGTCCGATGTTTTTATTTAAATCAACAAAAGGGCTGGAATCTTTCACGCAGTGTGACTATTAAATGTTGTGTAAAGGGCGGTTTTTAAAGCATTTTGTTTTTAATTCACAAAAAAAAACTTTCCATTAATCCAAATTATTAAATCCAAACCATAGTATTGAGGGTTGAAAATCAATCCTTTCCATTTATTGTTTGAAGATCATTTCATGTAAATGTTGGCCAAAGCTAAGTTTTAAGTGATCCATATGTGAAGTCAAATTTTGAGTTACTTTTCGGTTGGTTTCTCCATGATAACACGTGTGATGTTATTTTCTAGTGCTTGAATCGTTGTTGGTTTAACATAAATAAGGAATTTGACCTAATCACTCATCAATTTTTTTTTTTAATTTTATACTTGAGCATGATTAGAAGAAAATAAAATTCGTATTATTTTATTTTTAAATAACTCGATCATAAATTTAAAAAAAAAATTTTTATCATATTATCAATTTTGTATCATTTTATTGCTTCGTAGAGAGCAAACAAAATAGTTAAACATAATAACTATTAAATGTATAAGAGTCATCCGGTTATCTAGTTTACTGAATTGCTGTAGGATTCCTCGGATGTTTTCATTGACTATCCAAAATGAAGACATCGAAATAAACGTTGTAAAAGTCACCAATTAAATTCTTTATTGCATTTTCACAAGTCCGTACAATGTGTGTTTGAGGTGTGAAACAAATATACAGACAGTGGCCCTTCTTCTTCAATCTTCCTCAAAATTCCCGGAACGTTCGCCATCATGATCTGGACCACCTTGAGGTCCACATTTTTTGGCACATCTGATGATTTCAAATCCCGACCAAGCTCGTGATATAATATTCATCATATCCATGAGTGAATAAATTGTATTGAGTTCTCAAATTTTATTTTATTTCAAAAAATAACCGAAGTGCTAAACATGCCAATTGGATGAAATGATTCCGTAGACCTACGTCATCAATATGGTTGTGTCTTGAATATCACTTGCTTGTTATTATATTCAAGAATAAAATACAATGGAATCATGCATGCTGATGACCTTCTCCTTGGTTCGTTGGGTCCACGTAAATAATCGAAAACTTCCCCCTTTTTAATTAACATATACTCTCCGTAACTTATTTGATTATCGTAATGACACAAGCTTACTGACCGGCAAATTTATTGAATCCAATGTGCTTTATGTTTCGTTTCAATCTGTCCCTGCATGACTATCTAACCACTTCGCTTTTATTCATGTTATCTGTGTTATCATTAGTATCAGTGTAGGTAGTAGTAGTGATTAGAGATGTCCAAATTGTTATAACGGTGTCTGTATAACAGTTTTAATTTTATCTAAATAATCCTAGAGTTATATTTTAATTCATTTCATGTATGCGTTGCGTGTTACACGCATGAAAGTGTTGTGTTGGACATATTTTTGTGTATAATGTATACTAAACGGCTACACATGCGTTTAGTCTTCGTGATGTCTGGTGGATAGTGCTTGTATATTTTTGTATTGTTTATACGTTGCCAGAAAATGTTTTATGCTTACCATAGAGACAGAAAGTTGAAAACCCGGCGATCATCGTGTCGTGTTGGCTAAAAATCGACGCTACCTTGGTCGAACTCTTGGCCAAAAATCGACGTGAGTTTTGCGTGTAAGGTCTGATACATTTTCGTCTCAAAACCTCGAGTCCAAAAAGATTTCAATTAGGTAATTTGGATCCTCTCTTAAGCAGTTGAAATGGGAAGTCATTCCAACAATTAAAGATGAGGGGCTCAAAATGAAACGGACGTAAGTTACATCATCGATTTTTCTACATCGACTCTCACTCTTTTGGTCATAACATAGCTGCAAACAAATTTCCAGCTGTATTTGACAATGTGGAAGATAGAAATGCGGATTCTATAGCAAATTTAAATTGAAACTTTTTTTTCAGTTGAGTTATTAACTAAATAAAAAGTTTATGAAAAGAAATCGATCAAGTCACTTAAACCCTTTTCGGTTTGAGCCCCTCTGATGTTCTCATGTGAGGTATGTTCGGGGTTCTAGGTATTTTTATGTAAAATATGTTTATTTATCTTTGAAATGTAACCCTTTCTTTACACCATGCATACATGCAGTTTCTCCCAGTTTCGTATTCTCAAACAGAGATACGAAAATTCGACTGCCGGATATCCGACCATCCGGCCTCGAAACTGGCCTACTATCCGTTTGATCACTAGTTTTTATCCATCTTGCCCATTCATTTTCATAATTGTTTGGCATCTGACCCTGATGCAGACCAAAACGCAAAAACAATGATTCAGTTCATTGATCCGTTCAAGTGTTAATTCGTGACATACCGACGCCAAATCATTTTTATTTGTATAGATTAGATAACAAAACAAATTATAATGAAATACGAAAATTGATGATGTATTTGGAAAAGTTGTTGGAAATTATAAGCAAATTCATAAAATTTGAACATGACGGTATAACACGACAAACATATTAAAAGGGATTATTTACTACAAAAAAACAATAAACTAGAAATATTTTTTTAAATATCTCGAGAATGGTTGCATTTAGAAGGAGATTGATAATAACCTTTTTTGTTTTAAATAATATCAGGATTCATAATTTGTGATTAAAAATGACTGCTAACATACAAAAACCCGAAGTTTCGAGAATTCCTAAAAATTCGATGTCCCACAAAGTTCGTCAAAAATAGTTTTACCATCTTGGGCCCATTTTTTGAATTTTCTACATGACTTTTATTTTGTATGAAAAACTTTAAAAAAAATTAAAAATATGCATTTTGGATATTGCAAATTTTTTTCTCAGTGTACATTTTTTTCATATTCAACCATCAATATGCTATAACTCTTTCTAAGACACTATTTCGGTACGACTCATAGTTTTTGAGATATAAATTAACAAAGATTTCTTTTACTCAAATCGATACGCCCTTTTCAAAAGTTACGCTTGAGTCAAAAAATTCCCAATTGTTGTGGAAAACTCATATTTCCTCCAACCCAAACGGAATACACACTTTCATTGGAATCAAAAATACAAGTTTTTGAAATATGCATTTTTAGGACGATTTCATTTGTAATTGGGAATTGCGAACGAAGCACAAGATGACGCTAAAACTTTAGAAAAATGGGATCAGAAAAAGTGCTTCCATACCTCCAAATTGCCAGCATTATGGCATCTTCCAAACAGTGTTGCCACATTTTCATCTGTATCAGCAACTTTCGCTTCTGTTCTTTTTTTCAAAAATCTGTACCGAATCTGTACCAATAAAATGTTTGTTGCAAAGAAAAAAGTAGAAGGGTCTGAGCCTAGGGGCACGGACGGAAGTTTGACGTAGGACTGTGATTGTTAAGAACACTTTAAATGATTTTTTTTTAAATGTAATTCTTTTCATTGTTCAGAAATGTGTTAGTCGATTTTTTTTTGAAACTCTAAATAGTAGCCCTGAAAAGGGCCGCTTGTTGTATGTACTCATAAACCTCAAACGGTTTGTAACGAACAAAGAAAGACAATAAGCTTCTGACAGGAAGTTTAACTGTCTAACTGAAAATTATTGATGAATATCAGTGGGACACATAACAGAGTGGAATGGTAGATGAAGTATATGCGAGTCGTTAAACAAAAAAAAATTTCGTCATTGATTACATTGAATATGAAATTTATGGGGAAGAAACGAAAAAATATGTTGAAAATACTCACGATTTTGTGATATATTGATATAAAATACACATTAAATCATGAAGTTGCCTAATTTTTAATGGATAGCTATGGTCTTATTCTAAGACATCGGGAGCAGTAGCTTTTTCGGTGAAAAAATGTTCATTTGCAGACCTACACAACCAAGTCGTATTGGTTCTTCTGCTCAATCTATCATAGAAGGACTTGAGTCATTGAGAATTATGAATATGAGTCAGGAAGAATATTAATATTTCATTTCGTTTAACTATTGTGATGCGATGTAATGCAGATATCAATAAGTGTTCGCATGATAACCGGTGCCTCCTCCTAATTAATGAACGATCACTCCGTGGGTGACACTTTCCTCGTTGCTTTGATGAAATTTTGCATGAAGTTTAGGTGATGCATAAAGTCTTGAATATGATTACTTTAACATCTTGCTTATTTGTTAGATAGAACGAATTATTGCACGCAATTTTGTGTTACATACAACGTTCATGGGAACGAAGTTGGAAGAAAGAACGCATAATACATTAATATCTTCGCATCCGCTCGCAAAACATACCTCTTTTATTTGTTAAATTGCTCACTTGTTATATTATTCCCACTGTTAATGTCTTAGGCGAAAAAAATGCTGAATAAGTTTGCCGTCTAAGGGTATATATTATAACATATATCGCACGAACGATTCTGCGTAATATGCATTTGAAAACTTTTAATAAACGTTACATTTTTCGTAGACTGACCTCCCTATATAGAAATCAAAGACGTAAGGTCTGCTTCATTCAATATTGGAACAAATTCTTTTGCTCATTGTGGCGCTCCTAGTGGACGGATTTGGAAACTTTTTTCACCCACGTGTCGGGAAATTCATTACCTTTCACCATGTATTTATGTCATAACACCAAACGATAGCATTTTGTAAACCATGGAAGCCGAACGGAGAGATAAAATTGTGCACAGTTTTCTTGAAAATCCATTGTTGTCGGCATCTAAGCTAGCTAAACAGCTTAAAATGCCCAGAAATACCGTATGGCGTGTTATCAAGCAGTACAAGGAAACATTGACGACGGCTCGGAAGCCGCATTCGAAGCGTCGGAGTGGAACTGTCGACCGGAAACTGCGTGGGAAAGTCATCAAGGCCGTCAAGAGGAATCCCAATCTTTCAGACCGCGATTTGGCCAATAAGTTCCAGGCCGCTCACAGTACGGTGCGACGAATTCGTCTCCGGGAAGGAATTAGGTCATTCCGAGCCAGCAAACAGCCAAATCGGACGCTGAAGCAGAACAATGTGGCCAGAATCCGTGCTCGAAAGCTGTACGACCAAGTGCTGACCAAGTTCGACGGATGTATTCTGATGGACTATGAGACCTACGTGAAGGCGGACTTTGGGAATCCCAGGTCAAAAATTTTATTTGGCGACGGCTCGGGGGGATGTACCTGCAAAATTTAAGTTCGTGTTTCCGGATAAATTCGCCCGCAAGTACATGATTTGGCAGGGGATATGCAGTTGTGGACAGAAAACCAAAGTCTTTCTCACTGACAAGACAATGACATCAGAAGTCTACAAAAAAGAGTGCCTACAGAAACGGATTCTGCCGTTTATTCGTGCCCACGACCGTCCAGTAATGTTTTGGCCGGACCTCGCAAGCTGCCATTACAGCAAAACGGTTATGGAATGGTACGCATCGAACGGGGTCAGCGTAATACCGAAGGACCTCAACCCCCCAAACTGCCCCCAGTTCCGGCCGATAGAGAAATACTGGGCAATCACGAAGCGGAGGCTTAAGGCAAAGGCGTACTTTTCCCGTATTACGGGAAAAGTACGAGAATTTCTTCGAAACAGCAATGAATAATTTTTTAAATTTTTTTTTATGAAAGAGTAAAGAAAATGCTACATTTATATGAAAAACTAATTATGAATTCGTTAATAAATGACTGAACTACACGCAATTGTTTGTGTTCCAATATTAAATGAAGCAGACTTTAGTCATAGATCTGTTTTATGAGCCAAAAATATACTACTTAAGCCTCAATTTATTCATATGTTTGATGATACTCATACATACTCTTGCTAAACTTAGACTGCTCAATTTAGTTGTTTAAAGTTTCAAGCATCCCCGCGAATACTTAAATTGGGTTAATCACGTCGTTGCTGAGACGATTTAAAGGCTTAGGTTTGTTGCTGTTATAATTAGAAAAAAATCGCTCGACGGTTACCAAGGAGTGACACATAGTAAGAATCAAAAACAAAGCATCGAAGTATCAAAAATGCGAGCAGAATTCAAAATTTGTATCAAACATGTTTTCTGCAATAGTGTTTTTCCATTCTGGGGCCAGGTATTCGTTCTCCAGCTCTTGTAAATCTCCATCGTCAAGACCCAAAAACGATTCCATCATTACATTGATGCTTGTTAGATTGGAAAAGTTTCTAGGATTTGACATTACAGCAACCTTGAAGATCGAAGGATTGAAATCGAATCTCTTTCTCCTCTGCTCGATTATAAATTTAACAATAAAAAAATTCTGTACGTATGTGTACTTTAGGACGAAAGTTTGTAACCTATACCGTACAGAATCTGTACGAAAAATTGAAAAAATCTGTAAATTGAAAAAAGCAGTGTTACCACACGTACAGGTGTTGTAACACTGCTTCCAAGGGGGGTTGCTCTATGATTCCTGTTTTCGAACATGTCGAAAATGGTATTTCTCTTTTGTATACATTAGTTTACATCAATGTCAGTAAACCGAAGGATGTCGTGTTTTGTATTTTTATCAAATTTTGTTTCGTTCTAAACAAATATCCGAATTTATAAAATTATATCCGAAGTTAAAAAAAGAAGGAAATGCTCATGAGTAATGTTATTATTTGAGGTTATCACAAAAAAAAACCAAAAACATCGTCCATACAACTTATTTCAACGAAATATTCTATCGAAATGAGATTAGGACCCGTAGACAAAATAAATATTTTCAAATCGAATATCCTATTAACGGATGCTACTGAATACCTGAAGCACGAAGCCGGAATACGCCCAGCTAAAACCAGACAACCCAGCTTCCAGCTTTCTCATTAGTGCAAATCATGTTCTTCACTGATCACAAACAAGTTTACTTAACGGGCAAGCGTGCTGTTGCGAATATGGTTGCAACGGAGAGGGAGGGTTCGACGGGGCGGGCAAACATAGAGACGAGAAACAGTACATTCCGTGTTCGTCATCGGGACCTTGCGCGCTGGCATTCCCGGTGGCAGGCAGGCACCACACCGGTCGTCGGGTTTGGAGTCGTGATAATTCGTTGTCATTTAATTTACTAAATTGCAATTGCTTGCTGTTCTGTCGCAAGCAAACATCTGCAGTTAGTGCCATTGCTTTTGCTTTTCACAGTCAGAAATGTTTGAAACCCACTGCAGCAACGTTTGGATGTGTTCCGCACAGTTGGAAGGCTCCGGCATTACTTGCAAGCGTTGCTTCGAAGTGATTTTCATTTCGGCGAATGTCTGAACGTGCCATTCGTTTTTATTTTTCGCCTAGGTTACAGAGTTAATAATTACGTCGCTGCTATATTTAGCACGAGACGCTCACTTGAGATCCCTGAGCAGCCCAATTCAAGAGGTGCAAACATTAGGTTAAAATTAACGCAATTATAATTAATTTAGAACCACATCACCCTCTGCCACTCCTCTCTTCATCAGTATTTACGCGGCTTCGAATTGTTTCATCAGCAGATATTGGAATGTAATTATCGCCTTTATCGGCTCAACAAAAGCCGCCTGAGATTGCCGGGGCGCACTTGTCTTACATATCACTATGAAGGCCCTCGTTTCCCACCCCCGGAGTGGGATCAACCAATTTCAATAGGGCTCATTTATAATGTGGTAATAATGGTGTGCGGCTGCAAAACAGCTTCATCCCGCTTATTAATACAAATCACCACATTGTAACAGCCGAGGTTTCGGTTTAGGCAGCTTTTCCCCGTAATATCCCGATCATACCGTGCCGAACAAGGCAATCGAAGCGGTATCGTGATCTTCGCCCATTTTGCTGCATCAATATTCCACCCTCGCTGAAATGCGCGAAGCGCACCAGCCGGGGGGTTAATAGAAGTTGCAATTTATCGCCCCCCCAAAACTTCGCTTCAGCCGAGCGAACGCGAACGGGAAACGGAAGATAGCGCGGATCCTCACAATAAATATTTGTCTTCGCCTGTTCACAGCCGAACGTGGAAATGGGCTCGCCACTGTTAATGAGAAGAGGCTTAATTAGATTTATCGTCTTCCCGATAGTAAACATGTGATTTGATGCTACCAATTGGCGGCTAGCTGGCCCGAGTGGGTGGGTGAATGGTGAATGGGCGGAGACGAGCACTTCCGATGTCTGGAGGAGATGGAGATTTGTTTACGAATAGTCTGCGAAGATGTCTAAGCTCATCCGCCGTGATGCTTTCGACGAATACTCGCTCTATCTCTCTCTCTCTGTGCTATTAATGAAGATACGTGAGTGATGTTTGATGTAGCTTGAGATGCCGACAGGGATACTTCCGCCGAATCAATAAGCACTTGCTTTCGAGAGATGAATCCTTATGTTTGTAAACGTGGGGTTTTCGTGTATCGATAACAACAAACATATTCTGTTACGCAATGGGAAGTGATTCGGGAAACTGCTCCGAAGAATCAATAAAATATGAAGGTTGCATGATCGGTAGTGAGCCCGAGACCCGAGATGGCGCAGCCGGTATTTGAGTAGCCTCTCACATCACCCCCGTCAGTCTGTCAGACTGCCAGAAGTAGCGTATTTGAGTTTGTGAGTGACAGCGATATCATGCAACTTATTGTAGTGAGAAACAAAATAAATAATGAAAAATGATGCACAAAAATAGGTTTCGTTGTAATATTTGAACTGAAGACGTAAACAGTACCTAGTTGAGAATAAAAAAAAAACAAGTAGATCTAAAAATCCAGTTTGGTTTAATAGAAACATGAGAGTAATTCCACGCCAAATCAGCAACCCGCCCTTCTCCGATTTTTTTTAACATGGTACTTATGATGGAAGCTTCCCAAAAACACAATTGACATTATCATATGATCAATTTAAAAACGACTGATTTTTGAATAGGGCGTAATCGAATCATGAGCAAAATTCTTCTGAAGACATTTTATTCAATTCAATTTCACATTAGTTAGTTGACACCCACTGCTCAAAAGCCACCTCTATAACATTATTTATTCAATTGAATTATTTTTTTTTTCTTTCAAATGATGATACATTATTGCAATTCACACAATTGTCTATCTTATACAGAATTTATTGGAGTTTTCAAAACTGCATTTCGTTTTGCGGTGCGATGGGTCTTTATTGAATCAAAGACAAAGGGGTAATTTCTCATTAAAACTGAAATATCTTTGTATTGGAAGGTCCTACAGGAACGTTATAGGAACCAAATGAATACTGGTTGATAAGGTTGATCAGATTTGGTGTTAAGTTGGTTAGCAAAAAATTGTGTTAGTGCAGAATATTCTTGAAAAAACAAAGAAAAATCTATTCTTCATTTCTTCCCGATATTGTTGCCCACTACACCTACACACACTAAAATAAAAATATGTACGTAAAATATTCTAATATCTGACTGTTTTATTTTCAATCAATATGCGTTGATTTTTCACGAAGTTACAGCATGTCAAATATCACTTAAAATTTCCGACTTCGCACTTTGTTCCTCTATTTTTTTTTACCGAGCGTATATGGAAAATGTTCAGTCTTAGGACAATAAACTTTGTAAGGTACACCGGGGCAAGTTGGAACGATTTTTTCGAAGTTCAACTTGAAAGTTATCTTAAACAATCACTAGATCACTAAATTGAAATCTGTTTGCAGCATATACAAGGTACTGGATGCTTCGAAAATTATCAATTTTGAAAATGTTCAGTTTTCGTATGCATTTTTTTCCGTTGTCTCGTAGAGCGGGGTAAGTTGAAACGCGGAATAATCATGAGTTTAATATACGGTTTTGCTTCTCGAACTATCTGCAACTGATTTATGAACACTAAATTGAAAGAATTACATATAAACATTTGGAAAAAAGGGTTTTGGTACACGTGGAATGTGGGGGAGTAGTCTAATACACACAAAATGGACACAACATACTAGGAATTATTATACGAAACAATAATATCAATAATACTTTTTTATGCAAATGATGATTTGTTTCATGTTATGTAGGGTAGGAGTCTAAAATAGTAAAAAATTGCGTTATGTAATATTTGAACGATCCCTAGTTGCAAAACTAGCAAATTTTACTTGTATTATATCTGTGTATTCAGAAATTATGTGGAACATACTGAGGAACGAAATATAAATGATTCATATTTTTTGAATTTATTATCATTCATTCATACAGCAATCATCGACATATAACGTCCGGCATCTGCAGTAATGTTTTAAAAATAGTCGATTTTCACTGGTTTCAACTTACCCCAGGGTTGGAAAAAAACATGGGGCGAGTTTAAATGCTCAGAGCTATACGGAAAAAGATTTTTCAGTTTGGGTTTCAAAACCACTACACTTGGGTATTCCTATTTGATTATGTAACGTGCGATTCTGGCGGTATTTTTGAAAAAATCAGTGTTTTTGGACCGATTCAGTCACTGCGCAAAAATGTTTGTTTAGATTTCACGGATCAAGTAAGAGTAAAAAAAGGCGCGGTGGGCTGAAAGATAATGTTTACTTTATATATTTTTATCGCGTCAATCCATCATTCCTAGCGAAAGTTATGATGATGATGACCCACCTCATACCCCTACATTTGTTTGAACTGGCCGATTTATCTAATAGATAATATTTATATTTAACCAAATTAAGATATCAGTATTATAAAACAAAACAGCGAACTGACTCTGTTGCAGGCATGAATTTCTATTAATCGAACATCATAAATAGGCAAAAACTTTAAAAGAAAACCAATGGTCCTATCCTTATCGACATTATCATAATGATAATCCCAACTTCAGACCCAAAGTTTTTTTAAGGCATGTCAAGAAAATTTCCAACCCGGGAAGATCCTTGACAGATTGGGAATCGAACCCTATATCTAAAAGTGTCTACTTAGAACATGATAGAGATCTGCCACATTCACAAATACTCGATATAACCATCTTATGATAAGATAGTTTACGACAATTCTGAATGAGCTATCCCCATTCCAGTTTCCACTTCAGACCCACATAAAAATTTCATTATATATCAGTGTTCTGCCAGTGTTCCATTAACATACTCCAGGCCGACCAAACGCGCGCGAGGCTCAAACTCTCGTAGACAACGCTTATTACTTTTTTTTTTACAATATACATAAACAAAACAAAAAAAAATCATCATCATCAGTACGAACATGGTAGTTTAACCTGTAAATAAATTTTATTAATTTTTATCAATTGAAAACATAAATGAATAATTTAGGAAAAAAAAAATTATAAAACCTGTTTACAAAACAGATTTTACGTGTGAAATACACATTTTCTTGAACTCTGCCATTGTTGCCGCACGTTTAATTTCTCTGGGCATCGAATTGAAGAAATTTATACCTTTATATAACAACGAGTTCTGCGACCTACTAAACATAAAGTTGGGTGTTCTTGCATCATTCGCGTTTCTTGTATTGTATCTATGAACATCACTTCCTCTTTCAATTCGATCACACAAATATCGAGGCAGCATATCGTTCAAAATTTTGAAGATGAACACCATTGTCATGTAATAAATTCTCTGCTTCACAGATAGCCACTGTAGCGCGCCCAACATCAAACTGGAGGAAGTGTATCTACTACATCTTAAAATCAAACGCATTACTTTATTTTGTAAACGCTGCAATCTCGTTAAGTGTGTATTATTTGCAAGGAAGAAGATCGACGAGCAAAAATCTATGTGCGGTGAAATCAATGATTTATACAATTTAATTTTACTGTTTATTGTCAACTCTTTCTTCAAACGACACAAAACGCCGTACTTCTTGGCAATCTTTTTGATGACATTATTGATGTGAGACTTGAAAGTTAACGTGTCATCAATAACAACTCCTAAGTATTTGATTTCTTTCACGCGTTCTAATGTCTCACCATCTATTTCAAAATTTACGTCAATACTGGAGTTTGCTGCAGAAATGAGCATGTATTTTGTTTTGCCAACATTTAACTTTAATTGTTTAAATTTAAGCCACTGAGCCAGAGAATGCAAATCTTCGTCTATGTGTTCCGCGGTTTCTTTTATATCCTTAGCTGCGATGAACAGGACAGTATCATCCGCGAACAAATTAATGTCACAGTATCGTAAAACTCGTCGCAGATCATTTATGTATAAAATAAACAAAATGGGCCCTAAAACACTTCCCTGTGGCACCCCAAGTGAGTTGCCAATGGGATCGGAAACAGAATCGTTGAAACGAGTCTTTTGAGTTCTATCGCACAAATAGCTTTCAAACCATTAACCATATGATTTCCGTTTTAACTTACCCCGAATTTCAACTTGCCCCGGTGTGCCTTATAGTTTTTCATGCAAAATTGTGTGGAGAATCGGTTTATTGTGTTACTTTTCTTGTAAAGATAAAATTTCAAGTACCGTTAAGTCGCCATTCACCGTGCATTTTCGAAATATGTTCCAATATTTTTTCGAAATAGTGGGAAAATACCCCACTTTTGCATTTATGTTACCAAAAATAGTAGAAAAGCTTTGATATGGGGCATAGTTGCGATCAAAATCCTTTTAAAGCCTCGTTTTGACGTTTTTGTTTGTCTACATCCGAAGCAATTAACTCTCCATCAGCGTCCCTACGAAGAAAAGTGGCAAAAACGTTTTTGAGATTTTAGTGTTTAAAATACTTGTTGCATGGGTTTTTCTCCTGTTTTACCGTACAATCGCAGTTTCTTATATGTTTTTTGAGGTTGCGTATCAAATATAGAACAAAATTGTGTTTACATTGACTTTTCATCAAAACAAAAATGCACGGTGAATGGATCCTTCATAAAACAGAATTCTCCATTCACCGTGCATTGAAATTTCGCAATACATAAACGACAATTTGTCTAATTTATTATACAATGAGCCAATATAAACTCCAAAAGGAGTACTACTTCACAGATGATTTGGAGAAAGCAATCGATTCTGTTCAACGTGGAGCATCGATGAGATCCGCGAGCCGGGAATACCGGTACAGACGATTTGCAACAAGCTTCAATACAAATATCCTCCCGGGTCAGAACTTGTAAACGGAAGATTTTGGATTGGATTGAAAATTCTGCTCGTTATGGTCTTCCAATTACAATTAAAAGGCTCCGGATCTGTGTGGAATAATGTGGGCGCCTTCTGAAATTGAAATCTCTATTCAACTTCAACCCTGGATCCTTGGGGAAAAATCAAAAGTTCATCGAAAGACATCCTCAAGTCTCCGCCAGTAACAAAGCGTCAACTAAGGAATTGGTTCCAGGGAGTGCATAAGCAATTCCTGGCTCACCAAAGTTCGGATGGATTTCGTATTGAAACAATATTCCACGATTAGTTTTAACTGAATTGAGTTTGATACTCCTTTAAATAAAGGTCATACATTATTTTTTTCACAAATAAATTCTACGACTAAATATAAACCATAAACCATAAAATTCATTCGATGATTTTATCTTTCCTAATGGAACTAGCATAAATACTCTAAATGCACGGTGAATGGAGACATAAAACGGTGATAGACGATAATAAGATGTTCCGGAAAAATGTTCAAAGCAACTTATTTTTGATCAGAATCCTTAAATGTTTTATTTCTCTGTGATTTTTTATGCGAGGAGAAGGCATTCTATGGTATCTGTAAGTGCGATTAGCATTTTGTTATTACATCAAAGACTAGAATTACACAAGATTTGCTTAAATGCACGGTGAATGGCGACTTAACGGTACTGAGATTTAATAAATTTTCAAAAATTTCAAAAATCTCCATTTAAGAGCGTTTACCACGGCACCACTGTTGTCGAACATCATATTTTAATCAGACATCTAGATTTTGAGTTTGAGATTTTTCGAAAGAAAGATCGATGATTTCGATTACGCCCTTTTCAAAAATCAGTAGTGATTCAAATTAGTCATATGATAATGAAAATTATGTTTTCGGGAAGCTTCCATCATAAGTAACAGGTTTAAAAAAAAATCTGAGAAGGTCGAGTCAGCGGCCGGCTGATTTGGCATGGAACTGCTCATAATAGTCCTATAAAATAGAAAATGGGGAGCTCATAAATCTTACAAAAAGATACTCAGCTGAATATAAAGCGCACATGAAGAACATAAAATGACACAAATTAAAAACGTGTTGCCAATCTTTAGTCCAGGGCTAATTGGGGTCATTGTGAGTCGTGGAGAGAAAAAAGAGAAAAGAAAAATGAAACACAAACCGCCAAAAACACAGAGATTCTCTGAGATTAAGATTGAAAAAAAAGAATACTCTAAATAAAAAAAAAGTCATGTGTCCCTTCTAATAAAACGTCTACCATATGATTGACGACAAACGTATAAAATGAAAACAAAAACACCAACAATAGTCTCAATTCGTCACACCGTCTGCCGAATTCACTGCATTAAAATCCGCTTACGGGCATCAAGCATTATTCGCAAATTCAATTGGGAAACAATCGGTTGGGTGTGTGCGTGTGTATATGTGCTCAATCCCGGTTTATTTTGGTTTGCCCACCGACGAAAAGGACGCTGATTTCGGAGATTTTCGATCGGTGGGAAATTTTGAGCCAACGCTGGGGACACACACCTTTCGCTTCGATACGTGGAATCCAACCCCGGAGTTCGTTTGTGTGTGAGTGTGTGTGAAAACAGCCCGAAAGCATTACGCATCTAAATTATACATTACCTCAAAATCCTATTGTTCGCCTCGTGATGTGTCGCCTGTTCCTTTATGTTTAATTTGTGTCCATCGGGCTGGCGGAGGACGATCATGGCGTGGAGACCACTCGGTGGCGTCCGATGATTGATATAATATTTACATGTTAAATTGCGTGGATAAATGCCGGGATAGTTGGGCGATCGTATTCGGCAGATTCTGCGGGGATAGACAGAGGGAAAAGATTGGTTAGATGCTACTTCCGGAAGCTAGATCGGGTGTGGAACTGAATTCGGTCCAGAAATAGCACACAGTGTAAAAATAGATTCCTTTTGTTTGGATTATTGGAAACATTAGTTGTGACACAAACATTATACAATAACTATATATGTTTACCTAAAAAAGAATACGTAATGTTATCCACTGTGACGAAATCCAATATTTTGACATAGGACTTCGTCTTACATTAAGGGTGTCAAATCAGAAAACAGGTCACGTTTTTATGAAATACAGTTAACGTTAATAACTATTTTTGCTGCGAACGGATTTTTACGATTTGAATACCAATCGAATCGAAACTTTTTGTTAGATATTATGCTGTACACTACAATCCCATAGTCTGTATATGGTTTAAATTGATGAAAATTGGAAGCATTCCCATTTCCCCATACATTTGTTCTGTCCATTTGTGTGCTTTCCCGAACAGAGCTGTCAATAACTGGCAACTTATGCAGCCGCAAGAATAGAAACAACGAAGGGTGATAGCGAAAAGAGAATATTTGCGAAGTAAACTCCACCCTTGCACAGTAAGTAAGCTGACACTAGCGTATAAGTATTGCATCTCCTCTGAGAAAAATTCTCAGAATCTTTCTGTGCCCGAAACAACGAAGGTCGCTTATTTTGCTCATTTTGTGTTCTATGTATCCCCTCGAGCTGTGAACGCCAACGAATATTCTACTTGAAGTGCATCTGCCATTGCAATTAACACTACCATCCGAGCCATGGCGAGGCAGGCGAGAAAAGAGAAGAGGGCAAATGATTATAGGTCGCTTCTAGCCATCAGTGTTTGGCTTTGTGTGTGTTGCTTGTTTTCGTTGCGCGAAACTTACAACTTATTCATTTCCTGTACATGTGAACAGTACACCTTCGATACTTTTAGGTACCATTCGTATTTGCTCTCGAGCGCATCGGCTCTGTTCTGATGCAACAAGCTCCTAGCTTTGTTGACGGTTTTGACCGAGAGTCGAGAAACAAATTTTCATGAAAAAGACAAGAAAGAATCGTTGCTTCTCGAAATGATTCTACAAAACCATGTAAGCCATTAAACCTTTCAGGGTTCCCGGAACTTTGTGCTAAAGAGTTATTTATGAAATTTCGACGTATTCACAAATAGTACCCGAAATGATAAACCAACAAATTAAAAAAAAAGATTGCGTCCCACGCTGTCGTGTTGGATGTTATGAGATTGACGGTGTGCTGACGTATTTGAAATTTGAATAAAATAAAATAAGTGATAAATCGAACAATTTTAAATCGAATCGAAAATGTATTAATTCGAATGATTGCCATCCGATTATTTAAATTGGAATTGGTGAAAATTCAAAACTGTGAATTCGAAAAAGTTGGAAGTATATTGATTCCGTCTGACAAATTTGTGCAGTTCATTGGTACTTAAAACATGTCGATGAGACCACCCACAAAGAAATTCTTTCTATTTAAATGTGGAACGATAAAAATATGGTCTATTTAATTTTTTTTGAGCGTTCATGAACTGAACATGTTTAATTTTGTAGCTATGTACGTATAAATGACCTTTATTTTGGTTTGTACGATTGTCATTTAGTTTTCAAATTGGTGAACAAACTAGAGGAACTATGCTGGAACATTTTGCTCGCCCAACACGAAAATTTCAGCGTATCACACGCGTTATTAACGAAATCGAACTTCATGCAGCTTCTTCAAGACCAAGTACCCCAAAAAAAAAATAGTAACGGGTTGTATCTAGGACACGACCGCATATTTTCGACGTAGAACACAATTATAATATGCAATCCATTTGTTTACCACTTCGATTATTATTTTAGAATGCATCGAAATTTTTGTAATAGATTATGTTCTTTGTTACAAATAAATTTGATGAACGACCTTTTACGTTTTACGTTCCTAGGCATCATACTAGGACTACCAAAATATGTGAACGGAGGAATTGTCAAACGATCATTGTATTTCACTTTTTCCTCTGAAAATATTGCACATCTCATGTTTACGTGGTTTTCGAACCGCGAAATTTCAATCACCTCTAGTATCTGAAATGACGATTTTCCCCAGGCTTCTCAGTTTAAAATTACGTTTAAGGGAAACATATTCCGGTCTGCACAACGACAAGCGAGTACAAAAGAGCTCAACACCAAAAAATACCCCCGACTTACATGTATTTGCAAAGCGGATTCCTCCAGGCACATTGATTTTAAGTCCGTGTTAGGTAAACACAGCTCGGTGGGAACAAAAAAAAACCCCGACTTGCATGTATATTCGCGGCGCGGATTTCGACAGGCACATCGATTTTGAAGTCTGTGTTGGGGAAACCGTAAATCGGGCCAATCAGAACTTGGCAGGTAGGGCGCTTAACATTTTACTGTTATTCAATTGTTCATCTCATGAAAAATAATATTTTATTAATTGTGATATACGCGTAGAAATATTTCCTATCAATTGATACAATTGATATAGTAGGTAGGGTTAGCACACAAATCGGCAGATCAAATTTATGGGGAAAAAGGAAATTCTTCCAGTTTTCATGAATTTAAACCGTTTAGAGATTAGCGAATTGTAATGTATAGCATATCAAACGAATCTTAGAGAATTTCCGATTCGATTGGTATGCAAATCATGAAAATTCGTTCACAGTGAAAATAATTATTAGCGTTGACTTTATTTCATAAAAACGTGGCATGCGGCTTAGCCGGAATTCCGATTCAGGTTTCGAGAGGGGATTCCGAAACTCGCGAGAAAGCTGACTCAATCTGACTCATGAGAGCGGATAATCCTTTCTTTGCTCTTTTTCAATCCGTGGGCTGGGGGAAGTTCGTGGATTTGAAAAAAATATTATTTGCTTTAGCAAATATTGTTTTCCTGGGGGCAAAGATCTGGCGCTAATTGTGAATTGGAGAATTTTGCTCGTCCATTTCAACCTGAATCGTAGACAAGGTAGGAGTGCGAGTATTTTTTGCTTGTCGCGTCGCGGTGTGCTTTTGAAAGTAAGAGTTGTGCTGTGGAAGATTTTTCAAATATAATTAGTTCGTTCTGCCTTTTTGTTTTTTTTTCGTAGCATTGTTAGGATAGCGTTGGCAGAAAACATTTCATCTTCGGCAGAAAAGATGTCATCCCGTGTGCTAGAGAGTCATATGCGCAAAAAATGAGCTATTTTAAAAGCTTAAAAATGGTTTGTTTGTATGCGTGCAGACATCTCTTTCTGTTTTCTTTTCTCATTTCATTTGGGATTGTGCCAGTCCATACGAAGTCAATAGGAATCGAACCAAGGCCGGCTGGAATGCAAAGCTATTTCACACGACCACGCTATCCACATGGCCAATGATGCTTCAGAAGTTGTTCAACAAATACGTGATAATATTGCACCTGATTATATAATGAAGTTGGAAAGTGTTTTCTAAGAGCAAAAAAAGGAGCGCAAGAAGGAGAACAAGATCTATCTCGGTCTGGGCCGTGTGGCAAGGTATGCGGAAAGCTTATTTGTCTTTTGTTTCGCTCGCTCGTATTAATCTTATATTGCTGTACCATGTATATTATACAAATGCTTACCAGTTTTTGTGAGTCATGACATTTTCTGTTATGTTATGTCTCATTTAATGTCATAAATCGGGATGACAAAACATGAGCTAAAAATCAATTTTGGGTGTACTAACCAATTTTGGTTAGTTTCCATCATATGTACCAAGTTTCAATAAAATCAAAGAGGGTCGCGTCAAAATTTGCTATCTTCCGACTGATTTGGCATTAAACTGCTCAGAATGACTATTTTTTCGTTTCCGAACGACAAAAATAAACTCCGGTGACGACAATTCTCTTTACCGAATGAAGCCAATTATACATTGTAACACTATATTCTGGTGGTGTCTCAGAGTGGACAGCATGGAAAAAAATGCTTAATATATTCATGAAGGATACTATCATGAGGAACAACGAAGTCACTTTCGAAAAACTTTTGTTATTGTCGTACATTGCCATAAATAGTGAGCGTAATTATACGTATCTAATTAATTATTTCATAGTCTAAAAATATTATTAGAAACACCTCTTCTATTTTTACCGACATCTCTCCTACAAATGATTACAAACTCATGAAGTCTTTCACGTTGGACATCGGGCATCATGCTGAAGAAACGGAACGGTGCCTATCGCAGCATAATATATGTAGAAGGAAACACTTATTCCGTTAACCGCTTCCTTGCCCTATCATCTTCCGTAGATGCATACAAATGACCATGTAGCTCCATGTTTCCGTCACATCGCTCCATTCCAACACTGTGCCCAATTTCGAACGGTTCCCACGCAAAGCTTCGGTGCCTGCCGATGGCTGATGAATTTTGTTAATTTATGGGGGACAATCTGAACTCCGATACAGCCGCGCCCGGAGGCCACAGCCTATCAGTGCGAGTGGGATTAGACCTTTCCGCCCTTCACCCCTCCACAGAACCGACCCATCCGGGTTCGGTCAGCGCTGCAGCTGCCAGCGGCTACCAAAAGGCTACAATGACGCATCAAGCTCCTGTGGCCCCGTCGCTTAGTGGTGGCTGCTGACAAATCTAGTTCGACACATTATTGTGCAATGCCTCCAGGCTGGACCGTTTGATAGATTAACATTGGGCGGCAGATCCCGGGTTCCCGGGGCAATGACGGTCGAGAGCCGAACAGCAATCTAAGTGTTATACCGCTGGTTCACCACTGCTGATTTGGCATTTAAAACGATAAATTGCTTGTGCCCCGTGGAAGAAGAACCATGGTCGGAATACCATCGGCCATGTCGCAAGCTGACAGTTTAGTGTGATGTGCGATGAACTCGACCGATGGCACCAAAACAGAGTAATTATTTATGAAACAAAGGGTCATCTCGTTGGGATCAAACCTTGGAGGAGTTTGGCCCCTTGTCGAATCATTTTAGCTCGCTACTGTGCGCTGTTGTGGATCCGGATAGAGAGCCCAACTTACCGTTTGTCGCAGTCGTAAAAATTTCTGTTGCAGTACGTTCCCGGTACGAGGTCACCATTCCATATCCTGTTGTCGTTCCTGGAAAGAAGAGAACAGAAAAAAAAGAACTGAAGTGAGCAAGTGAGTAAATGGAGGGGAAAACGATTTGCGCGCTGCGAGGCGGATGGATGCGGTGGATGGTACGGGATGATTGATATGAAGGTAATTTATTTCCGGTGAATTTCATTATTACAAACACGTCGAGCGTCCCGCGCCGAGATGTACCGTCAACGAAAATGCGAATGCAGAACGACGGAGAAAAATGCCAGCTTCTGGCAAATATTGCAGTCGTTTTTTTTCCTGTTTTTAATATCGTGCTCGTGCTCATTAAAATTTCGAAATATTGCTGCGGTTCTTCATTACCTATTTTGTGTGCGACACTGGGATTTCCGGCAGCATTCTTCAAACCCATTCGGGTGGTAGGAGTGGCTGACGCTGAAATAATGGTTTTTTGTTCTTCGGTGGAAATTGTATAATTGGTGTTAAAATAATGCCACCGAACGGGATGAACGAATGATTGAAAAATTCCTTGATTCCACTTATATGGACGTTCATCATTTATTGTGTATAATTTAACTAATCCTAGATCAATCATTCAAATTTAAAATGATTCCCGACTGATTAGTTAACTCGCCTCTGGCGAGAGAACCATATTATTCGATTCCACCTACAATGATGCTGTCATGAAAACAACATTATAAAATTTCATAACAAGTAATAACTCGCTGCGTCCATAAAACAGTACTCACTTGGTCACCGGTGGGAGAGTGGATAAAAATGAATAAAATGTTTCAATCCGCAGCAACCAACCTCAATGTCTCGGTGAGGTTTTTGCCAGCCGCCGTCGATGGTGTTGTTCCATCGATTCGGATACTATTGAACATAAAAACAGCAAACAGTGTAGAATGTAATAACGTCAATTTAATACCATTCCCCATATTTGCCACGTCTGCGCCCATTCGGGTGGCCATTGGCTTCCACAATGCTGTTATTTTGCACCAGCGCACAGCTTGCCACCGGAGAGGGAGACGGAGACGGAGGAACAACAGAGCGAACGCATAGTCGTAAAGCTAGATTTTATAGTTTATTACTAAATGGAATTTTCAATTTTCATTTATTGCCCGTTTTGTGCACTGATTCGGATACGAGTGCTAGTACTTTCACCGGAATAATTGCTTCACCATGCAAACTCGATATGAAAGAATGTCAGCTTGGCTGTATTCGTTTATGTATTTCCCAAAGCTGGTAAAATCAAGAACGATTTGTTGGAAGTTCAATATACGATGACGAAAAAAATATATTTATATGGAAG
This sequence comes from Toxorhynchites rutilus septentrionalis, assembly GCF_029784135.1. NCBI lineage: Eukaryota > Metazoa > Arthropoda > Insecta > Diptera > Culicidae > Toxorhynchites > Toxorhynchites rutilus. The sequence continues at coordinate 23,544,715 of NC_073745.1, forward strand.
AAACCTTCTAGTCAGATGAAACCGATGTATAAAACATACTGGATCACATAAAAAGTGTTGGTTTCAATTTCGTCTCAAAACCCAATAATATTAGGCTGTCAAAAAAGTCCTGCGGTATTTCCGCGAGGTGTCGTTGTAAGCGCGTAGTTGTATTCATTGTATCGAGTCATACTATAGCATGTTGGATTTTTGGTATTTTTGCGCGCTATAATATAGTCCTTGACAGTGTTTTGTTTGGTTAAGTCGTTCGTGAGTTATAGTGTCGCAAATATGGAGCAAAATAAAGAGAAAATCCGACATATTTTACAGTACTACTATGACAAAGGCAAAAATGCATCCTAAGCTGCCAATAAAATTTGTGCAGTTTATGGACCCGATACAGTTTCCATTTCCACCGCACAACGATGGTTTCAACGTTTTCGTTCTGGTATAGAGGCCGTCGAAGATGCATCACGCTCCGGAAGGCCTGTCGTCGAAAATTGCGACAAAATCGCTGAATTAGCCGAGAAAGACCGGCATAGTAGCAGCCGTAGCATCGGCCAAGAGCTGGGGATAAGTCATCAAACCGTTATTAACCATTTGAAGAAGCTTGGATTCACAAAGCTCGATGTATGGGTGCCACACACGTTGACGCAAAAAAAACATCTTTGATCGTATCGACGCATGTGAATCGCTGCTGAATCGCAACAAAATCGACCCGTTTCTGAAGCGGATGGTGACTGGCGATGAAAAGTGGGTCACTTACGACAACGTGAAGCGCAAACGGTCGTGGTCGAAGCCCGCTGAAGCGGCTCATACGGTGGCCAAGCCCTCATTAACGGCCAGGAAGGTTCTGCTGTGTGTTTGGTGGGATTGTCAAGGAATAATCTATTATGAGCTGCTTCCCTATGGCCAAACGCTCAATTCGGACCTGTACTGCCAACAACTGGGCCGCTTGAAGGTAGCACTCATGAAGAAGAGGCCATCTTTGATAAACAGAGGCCGCAGTGTCTTCCATCAGGACAACGCCAGGCCACATACTTCTTTGGTGACGCGCCAGAAGCTCCGGGAGCTCGGATGGGAGGTTCTTTTGCATCCGCCGTATAGTCCGGACCTTGCACCAAGTGACTACCACCTGTTTTTGTCCATGGCGAACGAGCTAGGTAGTCAGAAGTTAGCCACAAAAGAGGCCTGTGAAAATTGGCTATCCGAGTTTTTTGCCAATAAGGAAGCGAGCTTCTATAACAGGGGTATTATGAAGTTGGCATCTCGTTGGGAACAAGTCATCGAACAAAACGGCGCATATTTGACTTAAAACAGATAATTGTAACTAATTTTATAAACAAATGAAAATTAAAAAAAAAGTACCGCAGGACTTTTTTGACAGTCTAATAATATCATAATTTATAGTAGACTAGTTGACCCGGCAAACTTCGTCCCGCCCAAAATTTATTTTTCGTTTTCACATTCACGTTTTCTTACTAAGCGCACGTTCATGGGTCCAATCGCAGAACTGTTCATTGATTAATCTTCTAATCTACCCTTTAAAATTATTTTTTACTATAAAATTTCAGTACGTCTACCAAAACTCGACATTATAATATCAGATTATTTTCAGACACAATTCTCGTGCAAGATTTTTCATGCACTTGCAAATAACATGTTTTTCCGTTACATGGAATAAATGTTTAATACAGAAAATGTGATAGAATGAAGACAGCCGGAAATCGGACAATTATTTTCTCGAGTTTTGCTCTTATCAACACAATCGGCGATCCATTTTTAATTTTATGGATAGAAGATGATATAGGAGTGCGTTTTATCACATTAAATCCATTTCCACTTTCGAACGAAGATCAATTTCGTTACCGCAAACATCAAATGGGATTAACAATGGTTGTCAATATGTCATTGTAGAACACATGCGAATTGAATTTTTCGAATTTTCCCATTTTCCTTCAGAGTTTTCCGAAAATTTTAAATTGTCATGTTTGGTTGGAATATTTTTGGTTGAAATATGTGTAATATTTTTATTGGACCCCCTCTTCTTTCCAGAGGAGGAAGGTTTGTCATACCATCATAGAAACATTTTTCGTACCCAAAAAACCCTCACATCTCAAATTTGGCTCCATTTGCTTGGTTAGTTCTTGTGTTATGCAGAAGTTTGTGTTTCATTTGTATGGCTGCTCCCGCTTAGAGAGGGGGTGGAGTGTCTAGCCATCGTAAAAACATTTATTGCACCCTAAAACCTCCACATGCCAAATTTGGTTTCGTGTGCTTGATTAATTCCCGAGTAATGTAGAAATTTGTGTTTAATTTGTATGGCAGCTCCCCCTTAGAGAGGGGGAACGGGTCTCAAACTATCACGAAAACCTTCCGCGGCCCCAAAAACCCCTACATACCAATTTTCATGTCGGTCGGTTCAATAGTTTCCGAGTCCATAAGAATCAGACAGACATACAGACAGACAGACAGATATATATATATATATATATATATATATATATATATTTATATATATATATATATATATATATATATATATATATATATATATATATATATATATATATATATATATATATATATATATATATATAGATGCCTTGAATGTGGATATCACTTTTTTCAGTTGGATTCGCACGTACTTCCATGATTTTCGGATGTCGTGGTACATCAAAATATATTCTGGATTGATTACTTCATAGTTGTACATATATTTGATCCAAAAATTTTGTTGAAGCTGAAGTCGGAAGCATCTTAGAATATCATATCTATACGAAGTATCAGTTTTGTCCATTTTTTGCTGAATGCCCAGCAATCGGTGTATCCGACTTCTATTTCAGAAAGCTCTTCGAGTATTGTCCCCTCTTGCAATACGGTTGAGTTTTGCCTTCCGATGCCGATCCCCCTTCCCCTCTGTGGACATGCATGGGCATTGAATATACCCCTTCTCCTGTTGTCCACGAGGACATTCTTCAAATTTTTTTCGTTGAAAAAACAGGGAAATAATTGAATTCCACCTTTATTCTTTTTTTGGTTTTGCTTTTTTTTTTTGTATAAAATCACGGCTTGAGACGTTGGGATTTGCTTTAATCATCCGCTGCACCTTTCCCGCCGTCTTTTTGTTCTCCGGTCCCGGTTTTCTTCCAGCTCCTTTGCCGTGGTCCAACGTCAACCGCTCCTGGAACCGCTTGAAGACTCTGGAGACGGTTGAATGGTGAATGTTCAACATTTTGCGACAGGTCAGGAAATTCCAGGTGTTTGGAAAGAATTTGTTCTCTCGACTCGCGTTGGTTCACCTCCATTTTCGTTTAATCGAAAAACACGACTTCGAGTTTGACAGCATGTAGACAATACACATCAATGAGAAAGTGTGCAAAATTTGGTTGATTTTTACCCAATGGTAAAAAAGTTATGCCCTGTTGAATGTGTCGCAATAATTTCGTGTTCGCCCTTTATATAAATTATCGGATATTACTTTTCGTCGGAATAATTAAAATTTAAAATATGGGGAAATGCATTTTAAATTGCGCGTTTATTAAAAGTGCGCTAAACTCGACAATAGTACGATACAGACAGAAGTACTGAACTGTTCGGGTTTGTGAACTTCTTCGGCTCTACACTCGTACTCCCATACTTGCTGAACTATTCCTCTCTCATCTAGATTTTTGTGAGTGCTTGGTTCTTTACGTTATTTATGTAGATATTCGTCATGCTGAGTTTCCTACGTTATAATTATCAACTTCTTCTCTTCTTGAATGGCGTTCTCGTTCCTGTGGAACTTTTGCCATCTCAACGTATGCATTGACTAGCCTCATTTAGTAATACTTAGTTGAGATTTCTTCAGCCAAATAACACGCCTTGAATGTATTCCGAAGGGGCAAGCTCCAGAATACGCGTGACCACAGTGCAAGTCGAAGGAAGCTTCGTTGACAATAATCCCTCCGACCAGAACGGGAATCGAACCCGAACAACCGGCATGATAATGTGAGACGCTAACCACTCGGCCACGGGTGCACCCTATAATTATCAACTACTATCTATTAATAATAAGGTATTAACTTATATATGCAGCCATTTCATGCCAAACCAATAAAGTGGATCTCAGATTTCCGTAAAAAGTGGTAATTTCATTCTTTTCCGCAGAACATTAGACCGGTATTTTTTTATTTTCTCTTTAGGGTAACCATTTCCATTTTGGGGTGATCCGAAAAATCAACTGTTTCTCCTTTTTTTTTCAAAAAATTCCTTTTTTCAACTTTTGAACTACTATACCGATTTCGACGACCGATATATCAAATCAAAGGCAAATAACTAGTCTTCTTTAAAAAAAATATAAAACTTGCAGATAATTGGATTTTGTTTTCATTTATTATTTTATAGTTTTCATGGTCCCGGGACCCAGAGCGCTATATTTTTTCATATTTTTTCTTCAAAGCTGAGGTTTTTTTTACATAACATATCCAAAAATCACAAAGGTGTTTTGATTCCAATAGCTTAATGATCAGAAAACAGGAACGTGGGAAATCCAATTTTTTGCAAATATAGATCATTGTCTTTAATTTGATATGTCGATCATCGAAATCGGTGTATTAGTTCAACAGTTATGAATTTTTGAAAAAAGGCATTTTTGGGAAAAAAATGGAAAATAGTTACTTTTCAGACTATCCTTAAATGGAAATGGTCACCCTAATGAAAAAATAATAAAATGTGCGGGTATCATATTTTCCAATAAAGAACAAAAATACCACTTTTCAAGGAAATCTAAGAACCTCTATATCGGTTTGCAATGGAATGGCTTTACAGGTCGAACTTGATCTTATACTGACTCGACTATATATGATTCGATTATATACCATTAAGGACTCGATTATATACAGTTTAAAATTTTCTCAATAGTTCAAATATGACTTATTTCAAGAAAAAATGCAACCTTTCAACGTTATGGTGAAATTTAAGTGGCTATTATAAGTAATGTGGGGTAAAAATCATGATTTTTGAAGATTTTCCTTGAATTTTCACCAGTAATTGTTTACATCGGTATTCCAGCGAAATCAAGAAAGATAGAAGTTGGGTGTCGAACAACAAATTGCAGAGTGGTTAGAGAGTTTTAATTTGATTGATAGAAACAATCATGTTTAATATGAATTTTTGGGATAATGTTAATAATAATACGTTAAAAGTTACTAACTCTTAAGTTTTTCACTTTCACAATGTTATTTAAATCCACTAATTTGGATGTTTCACTACTGTTTCATGTACTAGATTTTCAATATAATCGTCTTACGTTGCGTACTTTTTAATGTAGAGCCAGTTTGAGGCAACAGAGTCCGAAACAAATAAAAAATATAACTCTGTCATTGTTGATATTCGAACGTATGCGTAGAAGGATTTTTTTCATCAAATGTGATCGTCTATCTGGGAAATCTGGGAAAAAATATTTTTTTCATGTGAGTAAGGTATTTTCTGACTATGAGGGGATGAATCGACATTTTGAAAGTGCTGACTGACTGGGACTGACAGTTATAAAATAATAAAATGAAAATATATATAGTTTGTTTTCGAATGTTTTACAAAATGTGACTACTTTCTAGTCGAATTGCTGAATCTATACAGTAAGTATCTTTGGGAACTGAGACCGACACTGATATTGTGCAAACGTTGTGATGCGCGCTGAATGGAAAGCGCAGCAAGAAAAAAAATGGGACTTAACGTGTTAAACCCATGTCCGGAAGAAAAAGCACATTTAGAAGTAATTTTAAATCGGGACGGATTGAAGTAATCGATGAAATTGTCTATTCAAGAAGTTTCATAAGGGTGTTCTTAATTCGAATTATAAATAAAAAGTGTTCGGATTTCAAATCACGACACAATGAAGAAATTTACAAATTTTGAACGAATATAAAATGATTTTGTGGAATTCTGTGATACAGAACATACATGAAAACCTTCTTATTCTATAGGAACGGTCATGCTATGATATATCAATATTTTTAAAAAACTACTAAAGTAGTGGAAATTATCATCGTAAGCGCTTATGTGTCCGGATTTCGATGCATTACGAAACTATCATTTCACTACACAATACACACAGATTAAACTACGCAGGCGTAGGGTAAATTATCTTGGTTTGTCCGATTTGGGGTGTTTTCACGCAACTAGTCAATGCGAATCGATTTTTCATCATGAAACACATATAATCAAAACGAGTTTGGATTTTTTAAAAGCCCCAAGTCTCTAGTTGCTAATACTACCATAAGGCGTTGAAATTATTCAAATTTTTATGTTTTTTAACGATTTTCCTCAAAGAGAAATTATGATCATGGTTTGTCCGGTTTTAGAAATCACTATTTTTAAGTGAAAAATTTGAATTTTCAAGTAGATGTTGCATATATCATTATTTGAGTTTACTGGCTTCATATTGATCCATTCATAATTTAAGCTTTCTTCAGAATATTGCCTTCTCTTGGGCATTTTAAAAGTGTTCACCTCAACACAGGGAAACTATATTTCTGCTATGCGCGATGAACACAATAAACAAAATGCAGCGCGCCAAGCGGTTGCCATAGCAATCATGGGGACAAAACAACATTAATGAATCGGACAATTACAAGGTTTAGTTATGTAAATCTGATACAAATGGTGTGCAAGCATGATGTTTACAATATTTGTAAGTGATTTAATCCAGAAAAGGTCAGAATACGTGCCAAATAATCATCTGATGATTGATTGAAAGTTAGCTCAAATGAGGGGCGCATTGACACCAATAGAGGGTGGATTTTATAATCCTTTAAAACATGTGAATCCGTAAAAATATACTATAGAACTATTGTAATTCATGAAAAAAACATTTTTTTATATGTTTTGAAACATTCGAATATCTGATTTGACACAGGTTTTTTTTTTGGCAGACTTATCTCACTTCTTAACTAGGCGAACCTATCCAGAATTTTCACCTGCCCCCGGGCTTCTGAATGCCAAAGGGGGACTAGGCTCTGCGGAATGCACGTATCTGCATGCTCGTGCTGTTTTAGTCCTGACCGAGGAATTGTCGGACAATCGCGCAGGTGCTAAGGATGACCGACTTTTGGATGCCGGCTAATTCCTTCTCGATGTTCAACACCTTTAGCGCTTCCAGAAGTGTCTTCGGGATAATTCCAGTTCCAGAGAGAACGACTGGAACAATTCTTGGGACCTCCCTTAGCCCCCACAGTTCCTTGAGCTCCACGGCCAATGGTCGGTACTTGCAGATTTTGCGACCGTGGGTCTCCTCCAGATTCTGGTTCAGTGGAATAGCGACATCGATGATGGTGACTTTGCGGTCGCTCTTGTCGTAAACCATTATATCTGGGCGGTTGTGGTGGATCGAGAGGTCGGTCAGAACAGTGCGATCCCAGTACAGCTTGAAACGGTCATTTTCCAGGACAGGTGCAGGCAGGTTCCGGTAGTTTGGTACGTTGTCTTCCAGTAGAGCACATTGGAGCACTAGTTGTCGATGAACAATACGGGCCACGTTGTTGTGGCGCTCGGTGTAGGCTGCGTTGGCCAAAACGGGACAGCCTCCCATAATGTGCTCTATGTTTTCACCTGGTTGATGGCACATCCGGCAAATGTCATCAACGTCTTGATGCCAGACGTACCGCCTGCAGTTTCTCGTCGGCATTATCCTGTCCTGGATGGCTATCATGTCGGCTTCTACTACTGAAGAGAGTTCACCACGCGTTAGCCACAGATTAGATGCGGCCTTGTCGACGTGTGGCCGGTCCAGTTGATGGGGGTGGGCACCATGCACTGCCTTCTGCTTCCAAGCTGCAATCTTCTCCTCCACTGTCTGCAGATTGCAGTTGAGTTGGTACTCCGCTTGCGCCAAGTGCAGAGCGCTGTATCCTCTGTCGGCGGCGCAGACAGCCCGGTATAGCGCGTTTTGGTTGGCGCGTTCTGCGAAGTACTCGCGCAGTTGTCGTACCTGGGCAACACACAGTGCAGAAATGTCGACGATTCCAAGTCCCCCTTCTTTGCGTGGTAGTGAAACTCTCTCCAGTGCCGATTGAGGATGGTGCATTCCGGCCTCTTTGAATGCTTTCCTCATCCTCCTCTCAAGGTCCTCTAGGTCAGTTTTGCTCCATTTGACTACACCAAAACTGAAGGTCAGCAGGGGAACCGCGAATGTGTTGATCGCGCGTACCTTGTTCCCCGCGTTGAGGAAAGTCCTCAGGACACAGTTCACTCGACTCAAGAACTTGTCTCGCAGCTCCGTCTTGATGTCGGAGTGGCGAATCCCGGTGAGCTGTCGGAATCCAAGATATTTATAGGATTCGCCACGAACCATGTCTCTTATAAACTCGCCGTCATAGACCTCGTAGCCTCCGGATTCGGTAAGTTGTCCTTTCAGCAGGTGGACACAGCGACACTTGTCGAGGCCGAACTCCATACAGATGTCCCTGCTTATTTCTTCGACAACCCGGATAGCTACACCTAGACGCTGACGTGAATCAGCGTAGACCTTGAGATCGTCCATGTAAAAGGTATGGGTCACTTCTTCGTGGGCGCCGTCGCCATACCTTATTTTATAGCCATGACCGTTTCTATTGAGCGTCCTACTGAGGGGGTTCAGTGCCAGACAAAACCAAAGCGGGCTGAAAGAGTCGCCTTGGAATATCCCCCTCTTTATCTGCAGCGCTCTAGACTGCAACACATTTTCCCCATCACTAAGGTGCAGAGACGTGCTCCACTGCCTCATCGCATGCTGCAGGAACCTAACGACGACGGGATCAATTTTGTAGAGCTCCAATACCCGGACGAGAAACGAGTGAGGTATGGAGTCATAAGCCTTCCTGTAATCGATATAGGCCATGCTTAGGTTCCGCTGGTTATAAACCGCCTGGCCGACTATGGCTGCGTCGATGATGGCCTGGTCTTTGCAGCCATGCGTATTTTTTCTGCATCCTTTCTGCTCTTCTGCGATGATATGGTGTTGTTCGCAGTGGGCAGAAACTTTGGCGGTTATGATGCTGCTTAATATCTTGTACAGACTCGATAGGCACGTTATCGGCCTGTACTTTGATGGGTTCAATGTGTTGCTGTCTTTCGGGAGGAGGAATGTGACGCCACGGGTGGCGAATTCAGGGAGGTTGTGTGGGTCACGTAGCACCTTGTTGAAGCACTCAGCTATCTTTTGATGTGCGACGGTCAGCTTCTTGTGCCAGAAGTTCTGAACACCATCGGGGCCCGGTGCTGCCCAGTTCCTAAGGTACCGCGAGGCTTCGCGGACATCGTTCTCTTCGACGATGATAGCTGGCATCTCTCCAATTTCACCACAACTCTCCTCCTCCCGTCTTAACCACATTTGCCCGTCGCGATGTTGTACTGGGGTCTCCCAAATACCAGCCCAGAAGTTCGTCACATCGCTAATATCTGGCAAACCTTCGCGGTAGTCGGGCTTCTCGTCGCTAATGTGGTCGTAGAACGCTTTCTCGTTATCTCTGAACATCCGATTTTGTTCCTGGCGCTTTGCAGAGTCAGAGTAACGTTTCAGCCGTTTTGTAAGGACGCTCAATTGCTGTACCAGTGTGTCGAGTTTTTCCGTCAGCTGGTGAGCTCCCAGCTGGCGAAGTTCAGTAGGCCGCACGATCACAGCAACTTGGCGACATAATTTCGCCGATCTGCTGCCTCTTTTGTACGCCATCAGTCTTCCAATTGCGGCGCGCTTGTTTAGGATCCGTTGCTCCAATCTCCTTCGCCATGGAGGCTCACGCCTTTCACGGAGATGTTGGAGCAGTCCGCCTCTTGGCCTAATACAGTATCCTAAACTTTTGGCGGTCGCCACAGCAGCACAGTAAACTTTCAGTTGCAGCTCCTCCATGTTCTCAGCATCAACCAAGTGCAGCGGAAGAACGTGCTCGTTCATGAGCTTTACTGCACTTGTCAGCCTGCGGGAATGCTGCAACTTCGGGATTCTGAGGCGCGACAATGGGTCTGTGTCGCGGAACTGTGAGATCGCCTCGTCGTAGTGGAAGACCAGATCGCGTAGTAGTTGTTGATCTGGCTGTGGGTCTTCCGGCTCAGGGGGTTGTAGTACTGTGGCCTCCACTGGTGCTGATTCGCGTGCCCCACTCGCGAATGAATTGCTCAGCCGTACTGAACTTCGTCTCGACACATCGCTTGCTCTGTTGTTCCTGGAGCTTATTTCTCTCTGCACCTGCTGCTTGATCTCGTCGATTTGCGTTTGGGAGAGCATGTTGTTGCGTACAATCACTCTACGCCTCGCGTTCATCGCGTTCTGATCAAGCCTCCCGACGAACTCTGGATACGCTTCCTCGAACATTGTTAGTATTCGAGGGCGACCGCTCATGTCCGTCTCCAAAGCAGTGCAGATGTAATAGGCGCGGATCACGAATTCATTCATTTCGTGTGTCCACATGATCCGGCGCCTAGTGGTACCCACAAGTGTGGACGACTGTCGTCTGGCAGTCGCAACACGTCTCGTAGGCGCAGCGTTTCTTGGGTGATGTCGATGGCTGCTGTTTCCGTGTGGCGGTAGCTCTTCGGGTTGAACCCGGCTGGTGGCCCGCTCTTGCACATCGCCCTCCAGCCGCTGGCCGCTCGCTCTTACGCCCGTTCCAGGACTAGCTCCAGTTCGGGGACCCTCCTCGGGTGATCGCATTCTAATTACTCTTCGTGAACGTAGCTCCATTTTCTGGGTGTATCTCCTTTGCCCGGGAGACAGCGGGTTGGCAAGGCCTCCATGACCCGGGAGGCCTTCCCCGGGAGAGATATAGCGCTCTGACTCGCTCGCACCCCCTCACTTAGCCACTTTCGACACCCGTTATCGGAGCCAAGACCAGGTGTGTGTTTCCAGTTCACGCCCGATCTAAAAATGTCGTCATATGATCTTCGTGGAGGCGTGAGATAGGAACATTTGAGACCAACAGGCAGGCTCCTACCCTATGTTGATCCCCATTTGAGAAATTGAAAAGAATTTTTTTTTTCCGTTCCATATTTATTTATTTCGTTTTTATACAATTTGTGTAATATTAATTTTACATCACTCACATGTCTCTCATAGGAAACAGTCGTTACAATATAATGCAAATATTTTTAAACATATCTACAATTCTGCTCTGAATAAACTTCTATAATAGTAAGCTAGCGACTAATAATACTTAATCTACTAATCATTCTTATGTTACAATAATTTATCTTATGCAACATATATTTCCATCAACCTCTTCGAAAATACACAAAGAAGAAAAATCATCCGATTGAGAATTTTTGCACCTCAGTTTTTACATGTAATTTATCTACTTTGCCTTCTTTGTTTCTTGCAGTTACGTTTTTTCCCGACGGTGACCCATTTCCGTTGACCAGCGGTCGCCAATGTTTTGCTATCCTGCTTATTATCCGATGCGCTACGGTCGTCGTCGCTGCCTGATTCTGCTTTTGCACGCTTCAGGGACGTTTGCCGATCCGTCTCGACAATATTATCGTCTATGTGTTCATTCGGTTCATCTCGTTGGCATTCGGAAGTTGTGTTCATTACTTTAGCATTGTGATCGTTCTTAGCATCGGTTACGTCTATCTGCGTTGGTGCGACGGGGTGAATACGGGAGGTTGACGAGGTGGCCGCGATAGATAACATGGACGGTGAGCCTGATCTTGACGACACTGTGCTGCTTTCAGCCATTGTACTGCTTCGATTCTTTTGACCAAGTGGAATCATTGTTAGCGAAAGAGGTTCACTGCGATCAATAATCGGTTTATCCGATTTTCTCAGTAACACACCAGTAGGTTGATTTTCGTCAGGTTTTACACTGTCTTTCGAAATGGCCACCAGTTTTGGACATTTAGATTTGACATGACCTTCATCCTTGCAGAAAAAACATTTATTCTTTAGTCCGTCGTAGAAAATACGGGCTCGAAAGTGACCAATGTAAATGTGTGCTGGAATTTCCTTCGACACCTCCATATGGACTCCTCTGATCCCCGTGTAGATACTGACTTTCATTTCATTGGGAAACTTTTCTCGAACATGTTGTCGAATTGTTCCATATTGCCCCAGTACGTACTGTATCTCACGATCGTCAATCTCCGGTGGAAGATTGAATACTCGCACGTACCTGACAATCCGCGAAGCCTGATCAATTGTAACGTGTACCGTAGTTTTGTCCTCATACTGAAAAACGTAGTATTCTTCCTTTTCCGCCATGAACTTAGTGAACGTAGTTTCATCGGCGAACTTGATGTAAAACTGGCCCCCATTTTCATCTTTGTAGATGCTGTGAATACTCGCTGCCAAAATTTGCAGATTTTCCATGGAAAATTTTAGTACTTCCATGTACGAAGGTGTCCGGTTTCCTAGTCCAAAAATTAATTTCACCGTATTCTTTCGCACGCTATTTGTCATTTTTGCTTTTCCTTGATAAGAAGGTTCCGTTTGAAAACAAAAGAAAATCTATCACTATCGAAAACAATAGCCACATGGGGCTATTGTTTGAAGTCAATACCGATTGTTGGACACAATGTACAGATACGTCTATATCGCACGAGCTCAGGTCCGAGAATGCAGGTTCGCTGAATTAGAACATTCAAAAAAAGTGGACAAACCATGATCATTTTTTCGACTGGACAAACCAAAATCATTTACCTTAATAAGAGCAGTCATCCTGCCAAATAATTATTGGCACTTGTTTTGAAGCTCATCGTTCGCACTCTAATGCTGTAGGTAGGAACAATTCTTGAAATTTCGTAAATTTCACAGAACTGTTCACGATTATACAGTTCTCTCATGCGGCTTCTAAGCGCAGATGAACAAATCATGAAAATTAACGATCTACTGTGCTCAAATTCACCGGACCAAACATAAATGTATCGGAAAATACATCGTCTTTCACGCTGTTTACATTTCCATCGCTACTCACCTCAACTTCGCATCCGTGTGGCGCAGGAATTTATAAATCAATCGAAACTCCAGCCCACCTCCTGCTGCACCGAACCCGCCGACTCCTCCGACTCCTCCGCCTTCTCCTGCACCACCTGCAGACCCACTGACACCGCTGCCGCCACCTCCGATCACCGGCAGTCGATTCATTCGTATGCTCACATTAACAGATCTGGTCTCGCTGTAGTAGATCGTATATCCGGAAGCAGTTCCGCACCATTTCCCGTTCAGGTTGGGTAGTCCCTGTTCGCGAATCGTCATAAAACCCTCAAAACAAGCCTCGTGTTGGTGCTGCTGCTGCTGTTGCTGGTCGTAGCCTGGCTGGTGCTGACCCATGACCCCACCGCCAAGATCCATCCTGGGCACAAACTTCCCGATGCTAAATTTGGCGAAATTGAGCTGAAACGAGTGAACAACAGAGAGGGGGAAAAATAAGTCCAACAATATTGTCTAGACCGCTTTGGTAGTAATTGGGAAAATGATGCTCGGTGCTAAATTTCATCGAATCGGATTAAATATTGGTTCGGCGTGAAATAATGCGCGCTTTGATTTCTCGCATAATTATTTTCGGTGTTATTAATTTCAATGAATAGAGCATATTTTCAGCGCTTACCCCTCCGCCACAGTGTTTCCGCGCGCTGGCCGGGTTCAATAATCGATTCCCGCCTTGCACACACATATAATCATTGAGCACTATTTCAAAGTCCGCTCGGGAAGGAACTTATTTCAACACAGAACCCCCGTCATCTCTCCCTTGTATAGAATGGATATATACAAATTTCGTAGAATCGGAAAATGCATCCGCTGTTTTGTTTTTTTTTTGCTTCAATTGGGCTCGAACGAAATGGATCCGATTCAAAATTTTAAATTCAAATTCGCACAGCCGGTGCTTTCAAAGTTAATTTGCTCTACGCGCTTTTATTGTGAAAGGATGATAGCAGCGCTTTGGCGGCGCGGAGAGGGTTTGTTCATGTTGATCAATATAAATATTTATGTACGCACAATCGAAACATAAGCCCAAAATTGAGCATGAGATAAAATAATGGGTTGCTGGATTTTTCCACGAATATCTGGCTTTAGCGTTGACCATTTATTGAAATAGCTTGAAATACTGGGAAGGTTTGAGGTTGGTTTTGGCAAAATTTCTATATAATTTAATCTGTTGGTTACTATTGTCAGTCGATTTTCCCAGATAACGGATATTGCAATAGAACTTTTTAGTCGAATGGAATCATGAGACAATCACAACAGTAGTGAACACGAGTGCCGAACTTTATTGACATTACACTCAAGAAACATTCAAACGGGCAGAATATTTTTTTTTGTGGACAATCGACATGGTTTCCAACGATCTTCGGAAAATCACCCAAAATCAAATGAGAAAAAGTCTTACGCCTATCGCTATTATAAGCAACACAAGAAAAATGAATTCAATTTTCTAGGAAGGTATGATTACACATTCAGATGATTGATACCCAAGGAAAAAGGATTTCTGTAGAATTGCAAAATAAATAATAATCATTCAAAACATTTTCTGTGTATCAAAAATAAGACGATGTTGTTGGGGAAGAGTCACAAAAAAAAGAAAATTTCTATGCCAACAACCCAACAACAACCACACTTTATAATGCTGAATTGAGACAAGTATTCTTTACCAACCGAGATTAGCATCCGTTGTTGTAACTAAATTATGTCGTATTCCATTAAATTCTGAAATCTTATCCTGACTAGGCGACAAAAACCTTCTGTTAGTGGACGGAAGTGAACGGAAATCAATTTAGGCGACTTCAAATGAGCGGCTCATATGTGTAAATTAAAAAGTCATATTACGAGGTATGGCTATTAAATAACGAGACTGTTACGAAAAAGGGTTATACAGGGTTTTCCATTTCGAGCTTCCGAAAGTATACAGCCCTACGCTGACAACCGTTTGACATAGCTGTCAACCAAAGCGTCATATCGTTAGTTGAATGTCTGCCATTTTACAATATGGATCGTTTTAGCATCGCACAACGTGTTAATTTTGTTAAATTATACTATAAAAATGATGAAAACCCGGCAAATGTTTTTCGAGCATTACGGGCGGATTTTGGTCGACATGGACGGCCTACAGAGCACACAATCGCTAATGTAGTGCGTAAATTCGAACAAACTGGATCCGTAGCGGATATTGTGAAACCTGTGCATCATCGTAATGTGCGTTCGGCCGAAAATATTGCTGCTGTTGCTGCCAGTGTGAAGTGTTTCGATTCCACGGCGTGCTCAGCAATTGGGCTTGTCAAACACATCATTGTGGCGAATTTTGCATTTGGACTTGCACCTACATCCATATAAAGTCCGACTGGTACAAAAATTAGAGCGTGGTGACCATGGAATGCGTCGGGCATACGTCGATTGGGTGAACGAACAACAGCAGCAAAATGCTGAATTTTCGCATCAAATTTTCTTCAGCGATGAGGCACATTTCGAGCTCGGTGGCTATGTGAACACCCAAAATTTCCGTATATGGGGCTCAGAAAATCCACACGTGATTGTTGAGAGGCCACTGCATCCGCCAAAAGTCACTGTTTGGTGCGCATTATGGTCTGGTGGAGTCATCGGGCCGTATTTCTTTGAAAATGAGGACGGCGAGACGGTAACTGTGAATGGTGAGCGCTATGGCCGCATGTTAACCGTTTTTTTGCCACAAATTGAAGATATGGATACGGATGACATGTGGTTTCAGCAGGACGGCGCCACGTGCCACACAATATGACCGAACATGGCCATATTGCGAACGAAATTTGAGGGACGCATAATTTCGCGTTTTCGTGATGCCAATTGGCCATCCAGATCATGCGATTTGAACCCGCTAGACTTTTTTTTGTGGGGTTATGCGAAAGACCGTGTCTATGCCAACTCTCCGCAAACTCTTGAACATTTGAAAGACAACATTCGTGAAGTTATGACCGAGATACCGCCCCTTATGTGCTGAAAAGTCATCGAAAATTACCTGTTCCGGATCAAGGTGTGCGGGGAAGCCCTAGGTGGACATTTGAATGATGTTGTATTTCACACATAATGGCATAAACCAAACTTTAATTTGAAATAAAAGTTTCATCGAAATTCGAATTCTAAGTGTGTTTTATTTCAATTTACTTTCGGAATTTAAAGTTGGAAAACCCTGTATTTTAAAAATTACAGTACAACCTTAATGCTCCCCTCAATATACTCCCCTTGGCTCCTCACACACTTTTCCATACGTTTTTTCCATTGTTCGAAGCAGTGTTGAAACTCTTCTTTTGTGATGACGTTCAAAAGCCGCGTCGCTTCTTCCTTCGCCTTTTCTACGGACTGAAACCTTTCAACACGGATTTGATCTTGTGGAATAGAAAAAAGTGGCATGGGGCTAGATCTGGCGAGTACGGGGCATGTTCAAGCACTGGAATTCCCTTATCAACTAAAAATTGCTTCGCCGACAGCGCGTTATGGGCAGGCGCGTTGT
Source organism: Toxorhynchites rutilus septentrionalis (assembly GCF_029784135.1). Classification (NCBI taxonomy): domain Eukaryota; kingdom Metazoa; phylum Arthropoda; class Insecta; order Diptera; family Culicidae; genus Toxorhynchites; species Toxorhynchites rutilus. The sequence goes on from NC_073745.1 coordinate 23,561,118, forward strand.
TGTCCGTGTTTTTCGACACACATGACTTCCGACACGCACTACAAACCACATTCCATCCAAACCACTGCTGCTCGCAAACTAATATAGTGACAAAAACGTGTTTTCGCACGTTTATAGCAGACACTTCAAGCTACCGAACGCGCTATTCGTTTTTCCCCCCACCCCTCTAGGGCACCCTCCAGGCGCGCAGTCTCTTTTTTTAATAGCCATACCTCGTACAAGGTAACAAGGAAAATATGATGAAACGAGACTTGGGAATAAATATGTAAATTGGCTCTTGAAGTTTTCATTATTTTCACCAACTTGATGGAAGTTTGTCTTTTTGGGTTCTTAAAACAGAAGAAACAATTAAAAAGAAAAAAAAAACAAAAAAAAAAGTGAAAGACAGATGTCTTTCGCAGTTCGTGGAGCTCAATGATTCGACCCTCAAAGCTGGTGCAATGTTAATTCCTAGAAACTTTTCGAATCTACATAACAAACCTCAATGTAGTATTCGAAGCGTTTCTAGGTTTATAAGGTGGGGGGGATTTACAAGAATGTTTTCCCTTGAAGTGAAATTTTTCCGGAAGGAAACCACTGTTACATGAAACGATGTGGTGGACAAAATAGGATGCCTGAGAAGCATTGCGCTTATATTTCTCGTTTAAAAAATACGTGGAAACACTGCATTTCAAAATTAATTTACGGATTGCTTTCCTCAATTAATCCTACTGTTCTGAGACAATCCGTTTATCAAATCAAATGTCGATGCTAAGCCTTGAATAGCCTTTAATTCGGGAAGACTTGGTTAAATCTTCCGGAATATGAAGGATGGGGAAGAATTTTTCTAGTTTGTCTATTTAATTATGCTTTCACTGAAATGAAGTCAGATCGTTCTTCTATAGACACCATCAAAAACATTTCTTGCCGTCTTTAAATACCGTCAACGCTAGCCAATTATAGAGACTTCAAACTGTAGAACAATTATTCTTCTGTCTAGATCTAATCGTCATTTTTACCAGGTGTAAAGTTAGTTTTAGGTAATCGCTTCAGGTAGGCACACACCTCCTCTATCAGCCATTCCATGCCTATCGATTGGTTCTCAGAATTTCGTGAAAAGTGGTAGTTTTGTTACTTATGGCACAATCTTAGTCCCGTATTTTATTATTATTTTTTTTCATGGATGCATTGGGATTTTCATTTTGAGGTGGCGCGAAAAATTCCCCTTTTTCTTTTTTTTCTAAAAATTTCTTTTTTTTTTAAAATCATGATTTTTTAAATATTGGACCGATTCAGATAACCGACATATCAAATTAATGCCATTCAGCTAGTCTAAAAATATTACACTCGTAAAAAATGTATTTTGTTTTCGTAATGATTGATTTATTTGTTTTTCTATCGTTTACATGGTAGAGGGCGCTATATTTTTAACATTTTTTACATAACTTAATAGCTTAATAAGAGAAGTGTGTTTTTTTCGTTGTTGAGTTATGATTTTTCAAAGTTAACATGTTTTCAGTCGTCGTTCAATGTTTCTATGCGACTAGATTATCATGCGCGTAAATTGATTGATAGTGACCTTGGTTACAGTTAGCAACTCATTATAATTTCTAATCCTCGACAATCATGTTTTACGTAGAGACTTGAATCAATTTCGATGGTTGCTTCTGTATATCATGCATTAATACGGTTGATTTTAGATAGTGCGTCTTTCTCGGACTGTAAGAAACTCCATATCGATATTCATTTTTATTAGATTCAATAATTTGATAAGATCTTAAGGGCAATCTTAAGATTATCCTATCAAACCTAAACTACCTCAGCTACCTGCGTAACCAAAACATGTTGACTTTGAAGAACCATGACTCAAAAACGAAAAAATCCTCAAGCTTTAAAAAAAAATTAAAAACATATAGCACCTTTTATCTTTAACCATTCAAACTAGGAATTCTGAAACTATTTCGGGAAAGAGACCCTGTCTCCGCCCAGATAATATCTGAGCAGAGTTCCGAAGAGTTGAGTAGAGATTAGAGTATTCTGTCTACATGTATCTGAGCAGAGTTCCAAACTGATAAGGATAGATTGGCCACCCGATGAGTAGAGAAATGAAGATCGAATATAGTCAAAGCTGACCTATACTGATCGAAGGTTTAATTGCAACTGACCTGCTCTGAACGAACGAACGTGATGAATTATAGAGGTTTTAAGCTTTTCAGTTCATTCACCTTTATTACGTGCTCTGAACATTTCGTGCCCTATTTATACTATTGGCCCATAGTCTTTTGAATAGTCTTTAGCAATTGTTTCTTTGGTCGGGCTCCTTCTGGAAAGTTCGCTATAAACAATTACGCGTTGTATAGCGGGTTCGTTTCCATCTGTTCCCGTTCTATGACAATTGGGTTGTTATTGTTTATTCGCATAAAATTGAATTGTTGTGGTTTTGTCTGCCGTATTCAGAGCTGGTAAGTATTATGTTGTATATTGTGTTCAATTAATCATCGTTCCTTACTAGGTTTTGGTTAACAGGTTTCAGTGGGGGTCTTCGTAGCCACTTGGCTACGCGTTCGCTTACCGAGCGATCGATCGTGAGTTCAAACTCAGGGCCCTCAATTGACCATCTTTGTGTAGTTATAGAATAACTACGTCCACGCAACCATCATCAGCGATGGAAATAGATCCACGGTGGAACAAAGATTGATTGCAAGAAACATCGGGCTGCTGTTCTATAAATAACCCAACAATGATCAATACCAACTGTCTCCGCTGTCCGGTCTGCTGAACAATGGAAGAACAGAAAGAATACCCTTACGCCTAAAATGGCTACTACTGTGTAATTTACCATAATGTAATGGAACAGAAAACTTAACGCCTAAATAGCTACTACTAACTACTGTGTAATTTACAATTTATAGAAACATAAACATATGTACATGTACGCACTTTGAACCCGGCTCTGTTACAGCTAAAATGCTAATGAGCCTAATAAATAAATAAATGGGATAAAAAAACAGGTTTCAGTGGACGATGGAAAAGGTAAGTAACAATTGTTAGTCATTTATGTGAGATATTAATTGTCATTCTTTTCAGGTACCGTATTTTGTGTGGAGTTGCTGTAGTGTTTTCGTTTAGTTTTGTTTAAGTGTAGATAAAAATAAATAAAGTATGTCGTTAAATAAATTGATGTGTTTTTTTTTTGTTTTATAGTCGTCCGGGCCGTAACAGACCCCTTTTCCAGAATGAAGTGATACCTCAGACCCCTATACTGCCGCTCTACGCATAGTTGTCCCATGTTTCAAAATCAGCAACTGAGAAAAACGCAATCAAAGTTTTCAAGCATATTTGCCTACCACAACCTTTAAACATTTCAGTTTGGCAATACACCGGGTTTTTATATGCAGTAAACTATTTTTAATGAAATGTGAAGAGTTTCCCTCACTTCAATCAATCAAGCTTGATTGCGGTTCAAAAATACATGGTGGGACAGTTATGCCTAGAATAACAGCAAACAATAATTTTTTTTGTATTTTTCCGAAAGATTATGCATAAAAACATCGTTCCATGAATAAGGAAGTGATCTGTGATATTGTAGGAATTTTTTATTCATTGAGGAATTTATAAATTTAGGATATCCTCAATCTGCATAGTAAAATCCTGGTGTAAACAAAGAAAACTGAACATTCATTACTTTTCAGTAACGAGTTTCCTAGAGTAATAAAAAAAACATAGAAACATATTAAAACATGTTTTGGTATTCACTTTGTTACCATTTCATAAGCATTTTGTAAATTCTTCTTCCAATCACTTTATTTAGCTGTGTAATCACTTTATAATCTCTTGAATGAAATCAGTAGATGAGTGTATTATCATTCAAGCTCCAATGAAGCTTCACAAACTATTCTCGAAATATGCACAAAGAAAACTGTACAGTACTAAGCTTACATAGGCGTGCGGGAGCAAAGCAGAAGATAAATGTGAAGTTAACTGTGACCTTACACTTCGCTCCGCGTGGTCTTATATTTCTTAACCGGGGTGTAAGTTCAAAGTTTCAAAAACAAGAGGTTACGTCGAATATGTAAGGTTTGGAGCGTCTTTAACTCTTTTCCGGCTGAACGAAGTGGTATGGGAATCACTCCATTCGAAAGATAAAATGTCTACGAGTGGTGTTTTTTTCAGAACTTGCAACTTGCAAGTGCATGCTTGTTATACAGTAAAATGATAGGTGCATGTATGAGCTTAAATTTGATCACAACTCCCTTCGTTTAAATCACGTATATGTGTTAAATATAGTACACGTCAAAACGTGCTTGAAGGACTCGTACGCTCAAACACATTATGTTGCCCGAACTCGTTCACGTTTTTTTACTTGCTGATTATCTAATCTTGTACGAACTTATGAACTTATGCCGTTGAGCCTTGTTGAGTTTTTGAAACGGAAAACAATGATACTTTCTACTAAAATATCATTCATATAAGTCTTTCTTATAACAAGTTGGTTTACGTAACACAACTTAGACAGTATCTTCAAAGTTCGAATGAGAACTTGTGTTGATTAATAGAGGTCGATTATTTTTTGGTATACTATAAAAGACTAGCCTCATTGACTAGACTCATTGGCTTCAACTTAAATGTCATTTTTTTAAAAAGGGAAAACATAGATTTTTCGGACCACCCAAAAATGGAAATAATGAAAAAATAAAAATAAAAAATGCGTGTTGCTTATGCAACGAAGAGATAGTTGGTTCCAAAATTTTAACGAATTTATTGATGATACTGTTAAAGTTTCCTACAATGAATGTTACATTTTAGAGTCTTCATCTTCATATTCTTGAGTTCAACTTACGTTTTGTAACCTCTTCTTGCTTAGCCCGAAGTAAAATCTAATCCGAACAAAATCCTCGGTGAATTACTGAATTTTAACATTTGTTTTATGTTAGCAAAATTTTAACTATTTTGTCTTAATTTTAAGCTACAATTTACCGTGTCATACGAAGAAACGATAAAAGAGCGTAATCAGGAGCGTTGGTCCAAAGCACCTAACCTACAAGCTACAAAGCACCTAACCTGTTGCGAGGATTTATTCATTTAGACATAATTCTAATTTATAATTCCTATTTTACTCACTTCAACCAATCGGTAAACTAAATTTGAGCACTATAGTTTACTAATACAGTGTATTTTACTTTTATATATATATAATTAAATTTTAAATAACGATTTTCAAGAGCACATGAGTTCGCTTCCTTCGAAGTTTTAGAACAATGTGAATTCTCTTATTATAAGATCAGTTCAATTATCCGCGATCAATCACCTATCATCTGTCAGTTGTTATCCCAAGGTTGTTTTAGCGGTGTGTTGACTGACGAGGGGCGTTCGCAACAATGCGGGTTTAGTGTTTTTGCGATTGGGAACAAAATTATTCATTTTCATGGCAATCTGAAAGCCACTATTTAGGTTTGGCATGGAATGGCTGCATTATTATAGTGTATCGAAAAATATCTTTAAAACAAAATTTCATTGACATTTTTTTTGACGTAGAACTACGTATTTCATTAAGGGTGCTAAATCAGAAAACAGGTCACGTTTTTATGAAATAAAGTTAACGTTAATAACTATTTTTGCCGCGAACGGATTTCGACGATTTATATACCAAACGAATCGAAAATTCCCTAAGATTAATTTTTTATGCTACATATTACAATAACCTGGTGCGTAAATGGTTTAAATTGATGAAAACTAGAAGCATTTCCATTTTTCCAGACATTTGTCATTTGTGAACTCCCCTACCCATGCCGTAAATAACGAGCAACTTATCGACGATCAACGAAGGGGATTGATATAAAATCTCCGTGAACAAAGAAGAGAAGTTAAAGAAGAATAACGAAGGGAAATTTTTGCCAAGAGCATATAAATTGGATCTCGCTGAGACAAACTTTCAGTAGCGTTCTATATACGAAACAATGAACATTGAACTAATGCCTTTCCATTAACGCCATTCTGAATTACACCATTTTGTGGGGAATCATCAAACTAGACTATCATCTGCTTACCAAGAAAATAATTGTTCAGGAATTTTGTGTGTGATTTGGTTTCGCATTACAGTGACAGAACTAACTCCACCAAGGATGACAGCTAAGCTAATCGAGACCGGATATATTAAAATAAAGGGCTTCTGTTGAGAAGAACGCAAAGCGGAGGACTTGAGCAAAATAACAGCGTAGTTCTACGTCAACAATGTGGTAGTGTATTGGACACAACCTCCTGATTTTTTTTGTGTATTTTGTAAATGCGCCTTGTTTAGATATGTGTGTTCATTTTTCGGAATTGTGTGATCATTACGTGGTACAAACAATTTCTTATTTTTTTTATGTTTCGAATTTTAGATTTTTTTCAGAATTCAGAAACACATAAAAGTTTTTCATACTTGTCATAATACAAAAATATTTGCGCGCGGTACAAGAATATTTTCCCATTTTTTCACAGTCTGGATTTCGTTTTATTTTCCATAAATATTCGTGAATGTAAAGAGTCTGGCATGTAAGAGTAAGCATGTAAAAAGTGTCCTAAACCTTTTCACCAGCACTATAGAACATTTTGTATATATTATAGTTTTTGGATCCTCTCGTATCCTTTCTCTGCATCTTGTCTAATTCGTGACCGTTCCTTTCAACTTTACTCGAGAGAATCTTGTTCCATCGAACTAGCCACATGCATCAGCCAAAGAGAGCTTATTTTTCGCGTTCTCCTTATCTGATTCCCTTTCAGGCCAATGATGTCAACGTTCCGGATTTTCCTAACTGTTACTTCTCATACATTCTGATTATTATAAAATCCATTTGGCAACGCTGGTCCAAACAGAGACAAATTTGAGAGTTTCCTCTTCTCGCTCTTATATTATTTTCCTCACCTTGTTTGTGGAGGGTATGTGCTCACGCCTTGCTTGCGTTTAGTCGAACCAATACCATAGATCACAAACAGATGAAACACAAGCATTCATAGTCGAAATAGATATATATATATATTTAAACTATCTCAATTATTTAATCATTTATTTTCTTGTCTTCATCTCATCTCCTACAGATCCCTTAATGATTCATCATAGAACCTATGGTGAAAAACATACGTTTTCGTTTTTTTCACGCCATGCTCAATATTGTTCTCTTGGAAATAAAAGTATATAAAAGAAATCCTCAAAGCGTATCACACAACGACATATCGCCAAATAAAATATCTATCGATAATTCTTTTTTTTTTTTTGGTATTTTTGAAATTTTTGAAACTTGCAATAATCTACCGGCCAGAATGGCAGGGCTTCCTGCACCTACACTGTTACACGCGTATTCTAGAGCTCGTCACTCAGAATACAGTCAAGGCGTGTTATTTGACATAATAAATCGCAAATACTAATAAAAATTACGCTAGTTAATAAATTTAGTAAAAAAAAGTTAGTAAATTTCCAAAGTTTAGTAATAATATTCAAGAAAGACTAAACTCCTTACACTAAACTTTCCTACAATCTATTGCAAAACTGAATATATTGAATTCCATTTTTACAGTCAACTCTCCCTAACTCGATATTCAAGGGACCATCGAGTTAGGGAGGTATCGGGTTATGGAGAGAAGAATGCTTGAAAAATAAATCAAAGGTGCCATGAAATCCATCGTGTTAGGGAAAACATCGGGTAACAGAACATCGAGTTAGGAAGAGTTGACTGTAGTTAGTTAGTTTGTTTGTTTTGTTTTGTTTGAATTTTATTCCGAAAACAATAAAACTTATTTTTATCAGCGGAACATGAATTGAATTCAAAAAGAACATAATAAATGAGATTTTAGGAATACTAACAATGTGTTTACTTTTTATTTTAACCAAAAAGAATTAAAGAAAAATGAAAAGAAAATAGGGTGGCCACTCTATTTTGCCAATCACTGTAGGTTAGAGTGCCAATGAAAATGGCCATCTCGAATTTTCAAAGGGAACTTGATTAAAAATGTTGATTCCCAAGAAAAACTACCCTATGCAAAATATCAGCACATCATCTCGATTTTTTTTGTCAAAAATCGATACTCTATGACTTACGGAATACGAATACGAGGCAAAACGAATGGTTTAGAGTGCCAATGAAAATCGTCATATCGATTTTCCATGCGGGACTCCCTGCGAAATGTTGATTTGCACGATAAAATACCCTCTGCAAAATATTGGTTCATAAGGACTTCATTTAAACAAAATTGTCGCAGATCTCAAAATTTAAGTTATCTGAAAAACGAAAAAATCACCTAAGGAGGGTAGTAAAGGAAATCGGGGTTTTCAAAAAAAAAAAAAAAATTATGTCAAATGTCTTAGAATTTCATGAAACGTCGAGATTTACTTTTATCTCGAAAAAAAAAGTTTTTTTATAAAAGACATTTCAGACTAAAACGGCCAAGTTCAGACTAAAAGACAATTTTTGATAAAAAGTTCCAGAGTGTCGATTTTGACAAAAAAAAAACCGAGATGGCAGTAGATCTCGACGCTTCATGCAATTTGAAGACATTTGGCATCAAACAAAAATTTTCGAAAACCCCGATTTCCTTTACTCCCTCCTTGGGTGATTTTTCGGTTTTCAAAAAACTCAAATTTTGACCGCTGTGCGACACTAGTAAATGAAGTACGATTGAACTGGTATTTTGCATAGGGCAGTTTTTCGTGGAAATCAACATTTTTAATCAAGTTCGCTTTGAAAATCCGAGGGTCACTTTTTTTCCATACATCCATTGGTACTCTACTGTAGGTATTAGATAGAGAAAGACGATAAACGTCATAAAGGTTTTCAATGTGAGTGGATCGGAGTGTGATTCCTCAAATTAGGAGAAAAGAATATAATTTTGGGGAGTAAACAACTTAACAATGACGAAAAAATAAAATATCTTCAAATAACTTCAAAAAAATTAAAAAGTATATTTCTTGTCTTTGTCTGTTTCGCTGGCATACTGGCATGGCATGACAATATCCAGGAAAAATTGGAAACTCTTGTCACAACTTGACACAACTCTTCAACTTAAAAAAATTAACCAGGATTTGTTGGGAATATAACCAATTTTTCTAATATTTATTGTTTTTCATGAGATTTTTTTTTTATTTTCTTTTTTTTATTCAAATCGTTTATTTTTACAGGCTCAGTTTCATAGGTTTAAAGGAGCCAAACTCCTTACTGTATTGTTACTAGTATATATACATTTTTCCTTAATTCTAATGTTAATAATATAGGAAACCGATTACTCGTAGATTTTTTTTTGTATGTTATTTTTTATTTCATAAAAACATTCTGAAACTACAGCATATTTCAGATCAAACGCTCACGCAAAAAAAATCGAATTGCTCCTTATAACAGTTTCCATGGAAATTCTCTCAGAGAAACTTCATAATCGTGGACTTTCACCAATTCTGAATAATTTCCTGTACAATTTACTGTCAGAAAAGCACATGTTTTTCAATCATGGCAGCTTGAAATCTTCTCGATACAGTTTTATGGGCCTACCGCAAGGCTCCTGCCTAAGCCCTCTTCTGTACAATTTTTACGTCAATGACATAGTTGATTCTCTAACTAGAGATTGCACGTTGAGACAACTTGCAGACGATGGAGTTATTTCCATCACGGGTACTAATCCCACCGTTCTGCAAAAATCCTTGCAAGATACCCTGAACAACCTGTTCACGTGGGCTCTCAAGCTGGGTATCGAATTCTCTACGGAGAAAACCGAAATGGTCGTTTTTTCTAGGAAGCACGAACCCGCCCAATTCCAGCTTCACCTATCCAGCAAAACGATCAGGCACTCGATGTTTTTCAAATACCTTGGAGTATATTTTGACTCTAAATGTACCTGGGGAATACACATTGCGTATTTGAAACAGAAATGCCAGCAAAGAATCAATTTTCTCCAAACAATAACCGGAACATGGTGGGGTGCCCATCCAGGAGACCTCATTCAGTTATACAAAACAACGATATTATCAGTGTTAGAATATGGCAGTTTTTGCTTCCGATCAGCTGCCAGGATTCATATTCTCAAGCTGGAGAGAATACAATATCGTTGCTTGCGTATAGCAAGGGGGTGTTTGCATTCGACACATACGATGAGTCTCGAAGTTTTGGCAGGAGTACCCCCGCTTACTCTTCGGTTCACAGAATTATCTTACAGATTTCTCATCCGTTGCAAGATCATGAATCCATTGGTGATTGATAACTTCGAAAATCTACTCCAGCTGACTCCTCAGTCAAGTTTTATGTCTTTATACCATGATTTCTTTACCCACGACGTGCACCCTTCACCAGGCATCTCCAACCAAGTTTGCTTCCCATACTTCTGCAATTCTTCTGTCATTTTTGATCTGTCCATGCGACAAAAAATCCATGGAATCCCAGATCATCTACGCTCAGATTCTATTCCGCCGATATTTTCGGCAGAATATGGCGGTAAAGTTAGACCTGATAAAATGTTCTTTACTGACGGTTCATTCATAAACAGGTCCACTGGCTTCGGCATTTTCAATGAAAATTCCAGTGCCTCTTTCAAACTCAAAGATCCTTGTTACGTGTATGTCGCTGACCTGGGTGCGATATATTACGCATTAGGGATCATTGAAACATTGCTCATCGACCACTATTTTATTTTTTCAGACAGTCTCAGCTCAATAGAGGCAATCCGCTCAATGAAAGTTGATAAACGCTCATCTTATTTCCTAACAAGAATAAGACAACTATTGAGTGTTTTGGTCGAAAAATTATTCAAGATTACCTTAGCATGGGCTCCCTCTCATTGCTCGATTCCGGGGAATGAGAAAGCGGACTCGCTAGCTAAGGTGGGCGCTACAGAAGGCACACTTTTTGAAAGGCCTATAATGAATTTTTTCACATTCCTCGTCTGGACACACTCGTTAGTTGGCAGCGCATGTGGAGTGAAGATGAGTTCGGTCGCTGGTTACACACGATTATTCCTAAGGTTTCGACGAGTGCATGGTTCAAGGGATTGAATGTAGGTCGTGATTTCATTCGCGTGATATCTCGGCTTATGTCCAATCACTACAACCTAAACGCGCATATCTATCGCATTGGGCTCGCAGCAAACAATCTTTGTGATTGTGGCGATGGCTACCACGACATCGAGCATGTTGTCTGGTCGTGTATCCGGTTCCATGCTGCTCGCTTTCAGCTCTCTAGAGCACTGAGAGCACAAGGCAGACAATCGGATATCCCCGTCCGGGATATCTTAGGTAGCCGGGATCCTGATCTTCTGCTTCATCTATACCTGTTCCTCAGAAACGCCGATGTCAACGTTTAATGATGTTTCCTTCGTTGTGTCCCCGTTTCGTATCCCTCCTATCCGATCGATAAACTTTTACTTAGTCGCGGCAATACATACACACACTCTTTACAGATGCACGGGCCGAAAGGTTGTGCAGTCCACTGATTATTCAACAAGAGTCAAAGGTTGTACCGCTCGTGACAACTCTACACGAGCTGATGATTGCGCCGGCTAGTGACCATTCTATCCTGGATTCCTCGAGTCGAGAAAGACGCACCACGCTAGATATGGGGTACAGACTAGGGGGGCGTTGCTGATTAATGGTCAGCTGCATCCCAATAGGAAGTATCCCGTGTCGGGCACACGTACAGAGCATCGAAGACTGCAACATACCAATTATGAGAACACTTGTAATACTAACCTCGAGCCAACCGCGAGTAATCGGTTACATATTACTAACATAGATAATAAGAAAAATTGTATTGGACTCCCGGCCCCGTGAGGCTAACGCCATATGAGCCTTGATAAAAATATATATTTTGGAAAAAAACAGTTTTTTTCGCTTCGACGATGGTAAAACTGCATTCCCCACTTCGGGACGATAATATTCGACTACTTGCTTAGTCTGATCGGATGGTTTTGGTGTCAAGATGAGGAATTTACACGAACGTGTATTTTTTAGTGAAATCGTATAACTTGAGCAACCGAAGCCTTAATGAATCTTTGTCCTCTTATGGTGAGAATTTCAACATTTCTCGTCATCGATTACTTCCTCTGGGGAAAGGTGAAGAACCGTCGCTATGTTAATAAGCCACAAAATTTGAAGGAACTTAAAGAAGAAATAACACGGATTTTCAACAGCATCGAAGTCGTAATGTTAGAGTTGTTCATGAAGATTTTTGTTCACCGTTTAAAACGCGTTATCGAAAAAGGGGTGGTCACATCGAAAATGTCCTGAAATAAGCTTTATTTTCGTTTTTTAAAAATAAGAATCGGTTCACTTTTGTAGAAGTTTATAAAATTTGTTGTGTGAGCGTTTAATCTGGAAGACCCTGTATAACAATGTTTTTTCCTGCCATTTGGATACAGAATATGTTAGTAAAAAAAACATGTTCAAAATAACATTTAGCTTTGAGCCCGCTCATAATGCATCCCTCGTATTCTTATTTGATATAGATTTTAATTGTGATCATTTCAAAACATTTGGAATGAAACATTTAGCTCTTCAACATCATCCAAAATTCAACCCATTCAATAGGCTTATCGCTACGATTCCATGACAGTAAACTTTATAACTGCGCCGACTATTTTCTATTAGGAAACAGAAACACTGTCGTTTCTGTACCACGTTTAAAGTAGGACTCACAAGTCTTAACACTATTGTTCCCGATTGAAATGGTACCGGTCTTCCGCCCACTATATAAGCATCGACAAAAATCACCACAAAACTCCTTTTTGTTTGGGACTTTCGACGCGCGGTGAAAAATCGCCCTCATTCCAAGTTCCAGCTTCATTTATACCTTCCACTTCCAAGAGCACCTGCGGCAGCACTAAAAAGCGAACAAAATTGAAGCGATTGAAGCCAAGAGACCGAGACGAACCACCGTGAACACATCCATAGATGGCAAAATCTCCAGTAATGAAACAGTTTTAGAACTCGTTCCTTTTCCGCGTTCTCCGAAATCCCATCCATTCCGTCACCCCTCGGGGGTGTACTATTTTTATTACGATACCACATTTTCCATCCTTTCGCTTTTGCCTCATTCAGAATTTGTTCGAGCTTTTCTCCCTATTTTTTTCGGTGTGTTTTGTTCGGTTTTTATGGGGTACTGTTGTGCTAGGTGATTAAAATTTATACATCACCGGCGCCCACCAAAGCGAGCGCGCGAGTGGGTGGGTGGTGAAAGCACTCCACTCACGCTATTTGGTTTTGGCGAGGAAAGAGAGTCTGCTTTCTATTTCTCCCCCATTGCATTCACTCACAGAGCTTCAAGATTTGGTTTACGCTTCCCGTTTGTTTTTTGTCCTAGTTTGGTAAAAATAAAAGCTGTATGTAATTTTTGGCAGGTAGTAAGTAGTGCCTCACGATGGGTTTTGAAGTCCAGCTGATGGAAGCTTTTGAAAATGGTTTTCGCTTGGCGAAATGGATGTTTTCATGTTTGGTTGCGAGCAGAAGTCCGCACCATTCACTCATTCACTCGCTCGTTTCGGACCAAGAAAAGAACGTTGTAAAGACCCGGGAGTACTTAAAGGATTTGTTGAAAGTTTTTAATTATGCACGATAAGAATAATGGATGTGTCCAGGGGCGATATTTTTAGCGGCCGATTCGCAAAGGAAAAGGGTGATTTCCAGTTAATTCTGTGACAGATGTGTCGGTTCCCAGGATTCCTCCAAAAGGAAGAGCGTGTAATGTGAGTGATTAGACAGCGTGGGATCATTGTTGAGTTTCGGAAATAAGTTGAGAGTTTTAGGAAACGAAAACGCCGACGGCAATTCTACAGCGAATCACGCGCTTCAGAGGCAATCGACATTTCAATCAATATCTCCTCCCAAACCACTCATTGTTTATTCTGAAACCGCAGTAATATCAAAATAGGATAATTAATATTATTTAATTTTACACCAAATTGGAATTCAATTATTGCCGTTCATAAATGTATCGTTAGCGGTAGCATTGTGTTTGACAGCTCAAATTATCATCATTAGAATTAAATCCCTTGTAATGCCTCGGTCTGTTCTGCTGGGTGACGTGATTCAGTGGAACACGACGATGCTCGCACCATCCTGCGCAACTGGGGCTTCCGTCTGTGATTCACTTTTTGCTATCATCATTTTAGTTGCTGTATTTTCCCAGGCATTAGAAAAACAGGTTTAGTTCGGTGCTGCCCCGGACCGATGTTTTCAATTAGCTGCGCGGATTGTTTGCATTCAAATTTCCCTTTTGTTTCGCTAATTGATTTAGGTCCGATTTCGAATTATTGCCGGTAATTATGCTCAGCGGGTAGCAGAATATTGTTTGCTGCTTTTTTTTCAGCAATCGATCGACTGAAAATTTTCATTGAGAATCCTGTCATAAATCTTAGCCAATTTTCACGTGAATCCAGCCAGATAGTTATCGTTCGTGAATGTTTAATTCGTTTTGAATAATCGATAGGACGCACTTGGTTGCTTTTTCCATGTCGGGATTTTACGGGATATCCTTGCTTGTGGTTTGTTAATAATTGAAGATTAATTATTCGCTGGGTCAATGGGTTTGCGATTACGTAACCACTTGAGATTTATTTATAAATGAGTCGGAACAATTGTTTGGAGAATAAATCACACCAAAAAGCTCAATTGTTTTTCGGTATATCTTTTCATTTTCGGTATATCTTTCCAACATACCTGTTCTGAGGCATCGAAACACATTGCAGAGCTTAGTTCCAGTAGCAACGTAACCACTGTGGCAGAAACTCGCCGACCTCCAAACATAAACAATTCAATTCTGGCACGTAGGCAAACGTTAAACTCGTAGGTACTCGTACATATCTCCCCGAAACCCAAGCGAAGACGGAAAGCAACCGTATCACCGTACTTCAGCTGTACGCCACCCTCAAAAGTGAGGTTTTTTCATTGCCGTTGCCATTCGGCTTCACTCTTCGACACAGTCCTTGACGGCGACGGTTCGGCAGGCAGAGAGAGAGCATCGGCCACAGCGTCAAATTGTAAAATTCATGGTTTTATGACATTTTCATGCAATTTAGGCGAGGAGAGCGAAAACGAACATTCGCCACAAACTACCTGATGCAGATGCTGTGCGGTGGAGGATACGACTGGAACGGTATTCTCATTTCAACAATACGACCTGAGCGCAAGAACCTCAGATATGCTAACATATTTGATTCTGTGGGTGAATTCTTGTAGATTTTTCGCAGAGTATGTCGTAAGTTGCACTCAAACTTATGGCGATTAAGCTAAGGACTATTTTTAAAAGAGGAATATCTATGAATGATAATCCAAAGCTGACATATTAGATAGGGATTGTTAACCGGTTTTACCGTTATCGGTTTTACCTGTAATACCGGGCCATTTTCCATTACCGAATTACCAGTAATTTTACAATCAATAACCGGTAATTTCGGTAATTTTTATTTTTACACCATAAATAATATTTGCCTTTATGCCGCTTTGAAATATTGCTCGAAAATCAAATAAGATCGAAAAAACATAACTGGCAGTGTAGCGCCGATTCTACGACTTCAGAACTTCAGTTCAAAAATCGCTGCTAGATCTGAAAACGGAACACAAGATAAGCTTCAGCGATGAAGAACTGACAGCGATAAAGGAATTGGTTGATGCCCTCGAAGCAGTTCTGGTCGCTGTTGAACTGGCATTGCGGAAGAAATGAAGCTGACGTCAGATTGATATTTATGCTAGAACAGCTATCGGAGTAACCATCAAAAATTTCGAATCTGCTGCTTGAAGCCCTGATTAGAAGGATTGCAGAAGGACGTTTCGTACATGCAGATTTGTTCCCGTATATGAATAATCATTCGGCTCGTGGTCGTGACACAATGATGGAGACTTTGGCGTTTTCTATCAAACGTCGCGGACTGCATTGATCAAACAGGCATTTGAATTTGTTCCTGACTTAATCAACTTTGACGATAATGATATTGATTCAGTAGGAGGACAACAGGAGGAAAAAAATCCACTGGACGATGGGAAACCTGCAGAACAGTTGAGCATCAAGGAGCATCAAACTTGAACGACGATTGCAAAAGTCAAAGGTATCAACGTCCAGCCCAAGCTCAACGTCTATAAACGGATTGATGAAAACCATCGGACAAGAGTTTTCGTACAGAGGGCATCAGAGACAAATACATGACAATGGTATTCGATACTCTTCTACCCAACATTGAACTCTGAACGGGCGTTTTCCTCTTCTGGAAATTTTGTTAATGAGATCCGATCTACGACAAAATTAACATTCTCTGTGTCCTTAAGTATATTACTTTAACCAGCAAAAACTTGTAAAATGTTTTTATAAGCCAATCATTATAAATAAAATCCGTTTCTTCAAGAAAATGGTTTATTTTAAAGTATGCTTTTTACCGGTAATTTACCGGTTTTTTCGGTAATGAAATTTTCATAACCGAATAACCAGTTATTGAAATTTTGGCTCGGTAATGCCAACCCTAATATTGGGCTTGTGGAAAAGTTCGCGGAATGGAATGTACCCCCCATCAATGCACATTTGCAATCTACTGTACAATTGATGTATCCTATTTTCCCCGGAAGGCCTTGAAATACCCGTTAGCTGTTGCGAAAACTTTTCCATTTTATTGAAGACACTTTCCAAGTAGAAATTAAATATAAAATCAGAGAGCCAGATTTCGCGTGCAGTATCATTGTTTCAAACGTTCATTTCATTTCATTTCATTTCATTTATTTATCTGGCAGTGTAAGGGATAATCCCTTATAAAATACTGCCTCCGTGTTGTAAAACGCTAGTACAAAATATGCAAAAATAAACTAAACTAAACTAATGTAACATTAACAATTTTTCAACTTTATCCACGGTTCCATAAGTCGAGGCAGCTCCTCTTGAAACTTGCTTCCGAAGACGAGTGTTTAATCGCAGAAGGCATCAGATTCCAATTTACCACACCTTTGACGAACATTGTCCTTGCGTAGGCAGCTGTATTGTTCGAAGGAAGGATGAAGTTCTGCAAACGGAGGCTTTGGAACGGGGTCAGTCGTTGAAAGAGCGCTGGTGGGGAACGATTTCTAAGCAATTTCCATATAAAGACACACGAACGGTATGCATAGAAGTTTTCGAATGGACAACCGATCAAATTTAGCTGGAGATGGCTTACTCTTGCGTAGCGGTTTAGTCGATAGACGAAACGGACACAGCTGTTGGGTGCTACACGTAACCTGTTCATGGAGTATGCACTAGGTGAGACATGCAGAAGTTCACCAAACAGGAAATGTGGCAGAATCAGTGCCTTGAACATTTTAAGCCTAACATTCGTTGGAGCAGCGGAAGCTGTACTATAGAGCGTTCGCAGGCAACCGTAGATTTTTCCGCACTGTTGGTTGACGAGTCCATCCCACTCCAAGTCAGCTTGAAACACGAAACCGAGATTTACAGCTCTATCAACCCATTCAATAGTTTGTCCCTTCATGATGATGTCAGGCAGTGAATCAACTCGAACCATGTTACGTCGGTTTCTTTTGACAAATAGTGCTTTACTTTTCGATTGGTTTACATGAAGATCATTGCCATCGGACCATTCAGCAACTCGTACAAGATCATCGTTCGCCATTCTTACTAGCTCTCGTGCACATGGACCAACGCGTCTAATGTATAGTTGAACGTCGTCTGCATAGATTTGAATTGAGCACCATTTTAGCACTGTCGGGAGATCATTGATATAGCAGCAAAACAACAAGGGACCAATCACCGACCCTTGTGGTACGACAAATGTAACATAACCAACCTCAGAGCACTGTTCACCACAAAAAACTGTCTGTGTCCTTTCCAGTAGATAAGAGTTGACGAGGTTTACTGCTCCGGGTGAGAAATTGAATTGTGTACGGAGTTTTGTGCATAGCTTGCGATGTGAGATGGTATCGAACGCTTTAGAGAAGTCTAGCAATAGCAGTATGGCTGTATGATGATTGTCTACTGTGGCCGCTAAATCGTCGTATACACGTAACATCGCCGCCTTGATGCTGTGGCCTCTGCGAAAGCCAGCTTGACATTCGGATAGTAGATGGTTCTCAGAAATGAATGCTGACATTTGTTGTATCAGAAGCTTTTCAAAAACCTTCGATAGCGCACACAGGATACTGATAGGTCTAAGATTTGTGAGTGTATTCAAATGAGGTTTTTTACGAATGGGCACTATCTTCGCTCGTTTCCAGCATATAGGAAAGACAGTAGTTTCCACGATTTTTTTGAAAATATGGGTGATATGTTGCAGAACTAGAGGAAGAACGATTTTGATGAAGCATATCGGCAATCCATCGAGACCTGTTGCGTTTGACCTGATGTCCCACACTGCATTTACCACTTTCCAATCATGCACTGGATGGAACGAAAAACTATGGGGAGAAGCTCGAGCAATATTGCTGGGTCTGCTATGAGGTGCACTATTCGTGAAGCTAGCTAGAAACATCCGATTTATTTCGTTCGGGTCGAATTGACAGGTACTTTTTGACTGTTCCTTACCAGTACCAATATTATTGATGCGCGTCCACAGAGCTTTGGTTGGTAACCTTTCGTTCAAGTAGCGGCGCAAGTAACGTGCTTTGGTACTCCTGATTAAAGCGTTAGTACGATTTCTCAATGCTTTGTATCGCTGTCTCGCTTGATATTTCGAGCATTTAACCAATCTTTATAGGCAAGATCCCGTTCGAGTATTGACTTTCTGACATCAAAATCAAGCCATGAGTTATTCCGCTGAAGGCCGCTGTGTGTACGGAGTGGTATACACTGGTCATGAATACATTTGAGATGACCGTTGAAGAAGCTAAGTAACTCGTTGGGGTCATTGGTCGTGTACAAATCATCCCAGGGTACAGATCTGATAGCATAACTCAACGTCAGCGCGTCGAAATCCACATAATCCCGGTACTTTTGGATCCTCGATATTGGTGAATCGTCGAAATCCAAAGAACCAAAAATCAAGTCGTGTTGCGAAAGTGCAGGGAAACTAACTTGATTGAATCGCAGAACCTTACCATTGCAGCTGGTAATGAACAAATCCAGCTGAGAGCATCCCGTGTTGTGAAAGTAGGTTGGTTCCTCACCAACAGATGTCAACGCAAAACTCTCAAGTACTGCTTTGAAATCTATACTTCGGTTGTTTCGAGTACTCAAATCTGTATTGAAATCTCCAACAAGCAAGACGGTTTCATATTGCGTAGCGAAGTCGTTTAATTTATTGGCAAGAAACCGTGAACAATCGTTACTTGGAGGATTGTAAACGCCCACAATAAGCAGTTTCTCCAAGCCAAGCCACAGCTCAAGTGCCAAACACTCAGTTTTATCATCAGATTCGACTCCTAAAATTGTCTCAAAAATCTTTGTATACCGTAAATGATCCTTGAGATAGAATATAATACCACCTCCGCGAGAGTACAGTCTGTCGTTGCGAATGGTTTGGTATCCAGGAATGGTGACATAGCGGTTGCTAACTGTGGGTCACAACCATGGTTCTGTGAAACAAGCAACGCTGACTTTAGAATCTTGCAACAGGTTTTTTACTTCGTCCAGTTTGGCTGATTTCCTGGCACATATACTTTTGGCATTTCCGTGGCACACATTTAGTTTTCCGGGTAAAAGCACTGCGTTCATCACAGCGGCGGGAATGTACGTCAAGGTGTGGCTATTCATCGAGGGCATAGGGTGTGCAAAGGGAAGCAAATTTCAGAGGGCTGCAATAATACACGAATACAATTTATCTTATTCAAAATGATACAATTTCACAACAAATACAATAATGTGACAAACACTGAGAGTGGATACGTGATACATAATTACGCAAATTGATTCAGTTGTTCTTGAGATTGAATGGATATAGGCGATGCAGCAGTAGTATGCTTAACGAAAACAACTCCTAGCTTGGTATAAACTGTAGTGAGTTTGCCCGCTTTCTTCAGGCGTACAGCTTCCGACTTCAGCATGCGCGCTCCTACCGTTAGATTTTCGTTCACGTAGACACGTCGCGTCGACTCAAATCCAAGATGATTCAGCTGTAGATTATGCTTCCGGAGATAGGCACTATAGAAGTCATCTCGCTGATTCCGTAATGCAAACTGCACCATCACAAGAGTCTGCTCACCATCCTTCACAGTCCTTGTTTTGAGACGCCTAATGTCAACCGCTGACTTCATTCGCTCGTCCATTCCTAGTTGCTTGCACATCGCTTCAAAGTGCGCCAGAAGATCCTCACCGTTTAGATACGGAATCCCGCTGATGATTAATTCGTTCCTGTTCTCAAGACTGTCCATCGTCAATTTTTCCGTCCAACGCGGATAACGCAGCGTCATGGTTTTGAAACTTCGTAGCACACTCTGCTCTTAGTGAATGAATGTCGTTCGAAACAGTGGATTTTTCCTCCAGATCAGTTTTCACAGCATTGATCCTGTTGTTTATTTCGTTGCGCATTTCGTCGATCAACGTTTTCGTCTCAGTGAACTGATTCCTCATCATTCGCACTGCGACATCCAGAGTCAAAGATTCCTCACCAGCTTCAGTGTTTTCATCGGTTGTCCGTGGTCGTTTCGTTACTTTGCTTGTTTTGAGACTGGAAGGAGGAGTACGGGTAGTCGACATAGTTCTCTGGATGTGTGTGTCGCAATGCTTTGCAATGGCGAATATACAATGAGGCTGATGTCACGGATCACAACGTCGGGGGTAATCTGAACCAGCGAGAGCACACACGGACCGGATAACGCGTACAGTTAAACAGCGGGAACTCCGTAAGTCATCGGAACCAGTTTCGAGAATATCGCGGGCGTATTGAAACCACTATCAGGTTTGTTTTTTTTTACGGGTAGTTAATAACGCATTGTAGCTTGACAGTGCTGCCAATTTTCGTTCGTTTTTTAGTTCAACCAATTTCGCCTATTACAGTTCAGCTGAAAAGTTCATAAGGTTGACGTCTAGATGGCGCCTCTTGCAAAAATCTACTTGACTATCACAAAGCACCATCTTTCAATGGATACGTGTCAAAATTTGACAGCAATCGGTCGATTGGTTCGTGAGTTACAGAATTGAGAGTGAAGCAACTATTGTTATAGTGAAAAAAATGGAAAAATCCGAATATCGTGTATTGATGGCAAAATTGCACGAACTGGGCTTCAAATTGCTTCCGCATCCATCGTTTTCTCCAGATCTGCCCCCCAGCGACTATTTTCTGTTCTCAGACCTGAAGAGAATGCTCGCTGGCTAGAAATTTAAGATCGATGATGGAGTGATTACCGAAACTGAGGCCTATTTTGAGGAAAAACCGATAGAGTACTATAAAAATGGTATCGAGGAGTTGCAAGGTCACTATAACCGCTGTATCGCCCTCGAAGGCAATTATGTTGAATAATAAAATTGAATTTTGCAAAAAAAATTGTTTTACTGTGTTACCTTATAAACTTTCCAGCCGAACCGAATTCACGCGATGATATCAATCGATTAAAATCCGTTCTTAAACAATTTCTACCCCTCTGTTTGCTTCAGAACTGGGTTCAGTCCATCTCTCATTTTTCATACGAGACTTTTTGTGAAATGTTAACTTGCACGATGCAATAGCCTAGGCAAAATATTAGCTTCTAGTGTAAAACACGTCTAAATTTTAGTTTTTTGAAAACCGAAAAATCACATGAATTTGAGATTTATAAAAAAAAAATGATGTCAGATGTCCAAAAATTGCATGAAACGTCGAGGTTTACTAATATCTCAAAAAAAAAAAAAAAAAAACAAACGGAAAAAACAATTTTTGAATTTTTTTTCCGAGATAACAATAAATCTCGTTTCATTCAACTTTAAGATATATGACATTTTGCCTCGTATTCCGAAAAAACCGAAGTCCCAGAGAGTCGGTTTTGGACAAAAACATTGTTCTTCGAGATGACAATAGATCTCAGCGTTAGCAATTTAAAATTTGAAGACATTTGGCATTAAAATATATTTTTTTAACACTAGGTTTACGCCAGTTTTTATATACCTATCTCTACAAACACGTGTCAATTTGAAGGAAGAAGAAAGAAAATAGACATCAATATATATATTTACCTCGATCAATGCATAAAAGTGAAATATGTGGAGATGGAATATAAATGCAGCCTGTTTTTGTAATTATCCTTATAAAATTCGAAATGCGTCAAAATGACGCGTAAACGTAGTGTTAAACCCCGATTTCATTTTCAACTAAATATTCAAATATTTTGCATCGATGCCATAAAAGGTTTTCAATAATAACAACGTGGAATCTTCGTGCAACTAAGACCCGAAAAAATTAACATGACAACTCTTATGGCCGTAATAGATGTGTTGAACTAAACTATAAAATAACTGCACATTTCAAATTTAAAATATATACTATTTTCCATTACTTAAAATGCTATTATTAATTATTGCTTTCAAATAATTGAAAATTAGGTTACACTTTCATGGACCGTAACCCAGTGGCGTAGCGTGACCGTGACACCCAGTGCGGATTAGGTTGTTTTAGAATGAAAAATCAAACTTACCTAAACAAGATTAATTTAGCAAATATTATTGAAAATCTGTATGATTTTTTGTCCGTAATAACTTTAGGTGATAGCGGCCCGTAGAATTTCTTTTATGGAGGAACTGGAGGAAATTATCAGTACGTGTAACGAGGATTCTAATGAGATTGTTTGTGCGAATATTATTCCGAGTAAAATCCAGTAAAAGCCATTGTTTTTTCACAGTACTGTGGTACTTTGCAGGTTTTGGAAAATGTTCGATTTTTTCGGGAAATGGATAATTGTGGAGACTAATTTTTAAGCATTGACACTTCTATACAGTTAACAATAAAAATAAAAGCATATGCTTTCGTTTGAAAGAAAAAGCCTGCCCGTAATAAGTTAAAATTACATGAAATAAGAAATGACACATCTCACCTTATGTGGATTAATTTGGGCTTATACTTAGAGACCTCCATTCTCCCCTTCTTGTTCTTCCCGGAATCCAAAATTGATGCATTCATGAATACCGTATATTTGCTAATTGAAGTGATTTTTAGTTCGCAGTATGTTTGTACTTGCAAAAAAAAGTGCGGGTTTCGGCCAATGTTCGATTTTTCGAACAGTCATTTCCCGGAAAATGTAATATGGGAAAAAATAATTCTTGAACATTTGAGTTCCTTTAGCGTCAATAATCGAAATTACACCAATGGCTTTCGTCAAAAAATAATTTTTACAGCTTGGTCGTTAATGGGTTAACACCCAAAAATATCAGGTCAGTTAGTATCGCTATATATTATACAAATGCTGTACCAGTATTTGAGAGACATGACAATTTCTGTTATTTTTAGTCTTATCTAATGTAATAAATCGAGATGACAAAGCATGTACTAAAAATTTATTGTAAGTGTTTACATCTACTGAACTCTAAAAAGAATAAAGTTCAGTTTTTCAAATAGACAAATGTCAACAACGAACGTGGTATTTTTTAATCAAATCTCGTGTTGAGCAAATTAGAGCGGAGTTTTTGAGCATTATATTTCATGAACTCCAACTATATCATAACTTTAGTTTTACTCACTCAATTGATGGGAAATGAGCATTATTCGAAATGACGCGTTTTTGATATATTCAGCGTAAAAATTGGGCTGTAAAACAATCCCTGACAAGACATTATTCATTGAGAATTTATTCAGAAAACAGAGGCAAAAACACATAACGAACTACAACGGAATGCTCGGAACTTTCAAACATTATATATTGCAATGATAACGATGACTAATATATCGAGGAATCATGAAAATACGCACACACTTTTATATGAAGCACCATTCACTCATTTCGTATCTGCGATACCGATAGCTATTAGTTCCCAGCATCTATTTTTAATCATTGATCCCATTCGATGGGTACCAAAATCGCACGCCGTTCGGTGGAAAAATAAATTTATTGAGCTACATCGACATCCGGGTATGAAGTGCTAAAAATATTTACCCATTCATGAAGCCCGACAGGAGCGGATTAAATGTGTATTTTCGATGCAGTGAAAATTGGAAATTAATTCACGACTCGCTGATGAACATGATAAAATCGTTAAGTGCATCATCGAGGCTTCGAAATTGATTGGATGAGAAACTTGTTATCATAATGAATGAGTTTTTAGAGGCAGTTTTTTTTTCATTTCACGCATCGCCCCACCGTTGAATGTCAAACAAAAAGTTCTCCCATTTCCAGCGTCTCATTTTTTTTTTGCACGGCGTTTCATTTCAAATTATCCCCTAATTGAATATCATAATCCAATAAAGCCTAACAATACTATTTAAATTAGCATATTGAATTAAGTGTATACTGCGAGTCTCCCCACAACGCAGCTCGAGCCACCCTTTCATCTGTATCACCCCAACGAGCACTTCGGTCATAATTCAATTGCGAGTTCCAACGGCTGAGAGCAAATTTAACTTCTTCTCCCCCCGGTCCTCTCGGTCACCGAAACAGGCAACAGTCACACCTGTTCGAATTGTCATCGCTCCACAGACTCCGCAAATCTTGAGTCAACCAGCGGGGGGGACAACTTCTTTTCCAGCATAAATTAAAGGGGGCCCCAGTCGTTACTTTGCCATTCTTGAATCTGTGAGTCATGCGTTTTTCCAGAAGGGAGGCATCGATGAAGCATAGTTCTGCTCCGCTTATATCCTCATCATGCTTGTTTTTTTGTTATTATCGACGCCTTCTCGAAAAATTAGCTAAAGTTTCCTAATCAATTTAAATTTGAAGCCATCGAGGGGGGGGGGGGGGCTGCCAGATCTATAATAGAAACAGAAACAGCCTGTCGAATCGTGGGAAGACTTTGGGAGATTGGAATTAACATAGGAATCGAACATGGAAGTTTCTCACTTCTGACTGTCGATACTTTTGTGGATGAGGACGGAAATTCCGTAGAGAAGGAAATTGAATTAAATGTAAACAATTTTCTAAATGGAATCAAATGACACAACTTTACACAACGTTACCAGGAATGTCCGATTTTGTGTCGAAATCTGCCGGCATCCAAAAAGTTTGATCGAGGGAGAAACAAATTACCGAATAATTGAGGTGCAAAATTTGGAGAAATTAAAAAATTCTGCAGAAAGTGAAACGTCCACATTCGAATGCTTACATTGCAAACAGGATGATGCAAAAGAAAATAAGGACACAAAATCAAATTACGACAAAAGTTCAAGATATTTCATTAATTTCTCATCGCCCCTCCATCTTCATTCCCCGCGCCGCGGTAAGCAACTCAATTTCTAATCTACAACTGTCACAATCGGTAATTAATCACGATTTGCCAAACATTCCCTTAAGAACAACTGATGGCAGCGATTTCTTCCGACCGCAGCGCGCATTTGATTTCGAGAATCGAAGAAGGCAAAAGAGAAAAACAATTTCCCCTCTATCTGTCAATTAGATTGAGGCCGGGAGGAAACATGGGAATTCACTCACTGCGCACCGATACAACCCCCCTCCCCCCACGAGGGATGGTTCAGTTTTCTTCGCATAAACTTGCCGAAAACCCGACATGGAAAACACATTTTTCACTTTCCATTTGACCATTTGCTGCGTCAGAGTTTTGCTATTGATATGCGAGTGTTGGCCAAGCGCAATATTTTTCACTTTCACCGCCTGCGGATGACTTCCGGTGAAGATTCGGCGTGTAAAGTTTAGCTACCGCGAAATGGAAGCATTGCTCCATTAGTGTTCCGCTCTCGATGACAAGGGGAGTTTGATTAAGTGTTGTTCTTTTTTTTTGTGTGTTCCATCGAGTGGGAGGTTTAATGTCCTGCCCGAGTGAATGGCGTTGATTGCGACCAAATGTTTGGAGTCTGAACCCTGCCTGCAAACTCCTTAATGGAGTCAATAATCAACAAACGAGCTAATGTATTCCTGGAAATTGGGCCAAAATTGCCTTTTGATTGAGTTCGCCATATATTGTGTGTCCCCCCACGCCGAGAGCTTCTTTGTTGCTCGAGTATCTTCTATCTAGAGTCCTTACCTGCACGATATCACCGTATGCTCCGCCGGGAGCGGTGAAGTTGAGGTGGCACAGGAACGGTGTATTTGCGTTCTGTTGCTGTTGGTACTGCTGCAACTGGTGGGGCTGAAGTTGGAGCTCATAAGTTCGCCCGACTTCTCCGTACAGCGTTCGATTGCATGCTAGAAAGACATAAAAACAAACACACGCCAGTGTCAGTGTAAGTCAGTCTGGATGATAAATCAATGTCGGTAATGGAGGAAGGTATCGTTCGTCGCAGCGGAAGGAGAGAGATGATACCAGGAGTAGACGAAAACGTATTCTGATGGTGGGTGATACACTCCCTTCCGCCCTCATAATTGAGCACTTTGGTGGAAAAGATGAATGGGAGACTAATTAGTTTGGAGGAGACAGCAAATTATTGGCTTGCTGGGATGACTTTCGAATGAAGTCGTTTCGTGGTATCGACTTGCAGTGGAAGCACCTTGTTTACATTGATTGGTTTTTGATGCGTAATATTGAGAACGGTGTTAATTTTATTTATACTTCAAGCAGAGAAGAGAAGTGAAACATGGGAGAAAAAAGTGGCAACGATTTGTGGCAAGAAAATGTAATGTTATTAATGTTAACATCATCATGATAAACACGGCGAATGTATATATATATATATATATATATATATATATATATATATATATATATATATATATATATATATATATATATATATATATATATATATATATATATATAGACGCTGAAAGTGCTGTGGACAAATATTATAATGCATTTTTATCGGTTTATGTGTAATGTCGTTAATATTTACATTATCAAAATAAACCCATATGTATTGTAATCATAACATGCTGTACTATTCATAACAACAGTTATGGTCGTTTTCCACCAATGATAACAAATGTGTAATTTACGAATGAAGGTTCGCCATAGAAACTGGACATTGAATAAAAAAAATTAAAATGTGGTAAGAGCATCAGTTGAAATATTTTAAAGCATTCTCATCGAAATAAATTGAATGATACAATTGTTATACAACTAGGTAATGTATGTACGCTTAAAAAACAACATAAAAATATGATTTCTGAATAAATTTCATTTTTTAAAGTTTCGAACAAACCCCGTAAAAAGCCATTTTTATTTTTTTAAATACCCTCTGTTGGTATTGTATCTAGAATTCACAAGGTAATGAAACGTTAACATCAATTAGTTTCTAGTAGTCATCTTTTTAGTTGCCGGGGAAATTAACACCAAACTATATTTTTTTAGTGTTATATATATATGCTAAATCAATATAGTGGTTCTCAGATTTTCGTGTAAATTGGTAGTTTTGTTCCTTATCGCAAAATATCAGACCATTTCAGGGTGGTTCGAAAAATCTAGGTTTTTCCTTTAACTTTTACTCAAACTTTTTTCAAAAATTCATATCTTATGAACTACTAAACCGATTCAAATGATCGACATATCAAATTGGCCAGTTAGCTAGTCTTTATTTGAAAAAATCTACTCTTGCAAAAAAAATTGCATTGTCGAAGAGCGTTTTATTTTTTTAATATTTTTTCTCGAAAGCTGAGGATTTTTTAGATAACATATCCAAAAATGTCTTCTTCTTCGTTTATAAATTATGATTTTTCAAATTTAACCGCTGGTTCAAAAAATCATTTTCCTCCTTTTTTCCAAAAATTACGTTTTTCAAAAATTCATAACTTTTAACGGAACCGATTCAGATAATCGACATAGTTAATTGAAGTCAATAATTTCACATTTGCAAAAAAGGGGAATTCTATTCGCATAGAATGATCGAAGAAAGCTTAAAAACATGTTAACTTTGAAAAATCAGAGCTCAAGAACAAAAAAGAAGAACACATCGCTGATTTTTAATATGTTAAGTAAAAAATAAAAAAAAATAGCGCCCTAGGTCCCGAAACCATGTAAACTATAAAAAAACAGATACAATTATTAATCACGAAAATAAAATTCATTTTTTTCGCAAGTGCAATATTTTTCCAAAAAATTCCAGCTTGGCTTTAATTTGATATATCGATCATCTCGGTTAACATTATAACTCAAAAAAGAAGGAAGAATACATCTGATTTGAGTAAAAAATGTAAATGTATAAAAAGTCCTCATCCCGAAACCATGTAAACTATAAAAAATAGATACAATCAATAATTACTAAAACAAAATTCAAATTTCTTGCAAGTTTGATATTTTTCCAAAAAAGACTAGCTAATTAACTTCAATTTGGCGTGTCGATCATCTGAATCGGCTTAGTGGTTCAAAAGTTATGAGTTTTTGATAAAAGTCATTTTTGAGAAAAGTGAAAAAAATCGAATCACCAAAAAAAAAAATTAAACCAGGTTCAATGTTTTACCATAACGAAAACAAGCTACAAATTTTCACGAAAATCTGAAAACCACTATATCAGTTTGGCATGGAATGGCTGAAGTAATACTGCAATAGTTCATAAATTTCAAAGTTCGCGTTTTTCTTGTTGTTTTTCATGTCTTTTAGTGCGGCCATAATGATAATTAGGATTACTGCATTTGGATTCATGCTAGGAGGTATAAGTATCATTAACATCCTTGAATAGTGGATGATATAATATATACAATCAAAGACTCTTTTTGTCGTTTATGAGATAGGTTATTTAAGTTACTACTAGGCATGTAGCAGATTAATAGAAAGATATGATATGTTGATCCTTAAAATAAGTTTGAAAGTTAAGAATACCAAAAAATATAAGATTTATGTGAATGGAGACGACTTTTGTGTACAGCACATGCTCCTTTGGCCTTTTGCTGATTAAGTAAGTAAGATTTCGTCATAACTTTCCAACCATTGAGTCGATTTCAAAAATCGACATATCAAATGAAATCTTATTCAGTACTTACGTATTAGCGTCACCGGAGCCGAAATACAATAGATAGCATTTTTATTGTTCGCACTGGCATTCAAATATTATTTATATTGTTGTTGCCTTGTTTTTTGCAGTGTTTTGTCATTTTTAGTGCGTATGCTAAAGTGCGAAAGGTCGGCATACGTTCGCCCGGTTAAGTTTTGCTTTGAAATATATCATTTATATTTCAGTGCCAAAATTAACCGGGCAAATGTATGCCGTCCGACGCTCGCTAAAGCTCGGTCGGACCTAACTAAAGGATCGTCTCCTATGTTTTAAACTAACCGGGCAATCGATGGAACACAGGTTTGCTTGCGAAAGGCCGCCGCTCGCAACGGGGGGTCGGCGGCCGACTCGGATTGCGTCACCTCGGCGGCTTAGGGCCGCCTCTGTTCCTTTTCCTCGATTGATGGAGACTACGTCCCCATTACGTTGCTCTCAGAATAAATTTCATTACGAAAAAAACATAATGAAAATTGCGCTCTTGTGGCGTTCATACTTAAATTCCGCAAATCATAAAATCGCATTTGCATAACAATAAAAAACGACAAAACACTACAAACAACAAGGCGGCAACAATACTAAAGATATGGGAGTGCCAGTGTGTGCAAAAAAATTTCTATCTATTGTATTTCGGCTCCGGTGACGCTTATACGAAAATACCTCTTATTCCTCAATCGGTCATTCAAACAAACTCAGAAATTAAATACTACAGAAAATCTTTAATTATAAAGCTTAGAAAATATACCCCTTAATTTTTCACAATTCGCTCTTTCACACCAAATTTCTATCTTTTCGCAATTTTAAACCACCAAACCTCGAATTAAATACTACAGAAAATCTTTAATTATAAAGCTTAGAAAATATACCCCTTAATTTTTCACAATTCGCTCTTTCACACCAAATTTCTATCTTGTCGCAATTTTAAACCTCTAAACTTGAATTGTCAAAATGATAGGTCAAAGAACGAATGCAGGAGAAATCTTTCAAATTTTGATAAAATTGCACTGAATAGTTAAAGAAGGGCAATATTAATATTTGAATAAACTTATGTAATTATAAACATGTTTATATTAACCTTCCCATCTTATCATTCTTCATTAAAGACCTTGCGTAAAGACAGCTAGAAATCCATACACTCTCAAATCATGTGTGCCTGAAAAAAATATATTCTTCACGTAAACAAGCGATGAAAATTTGAACACTTTTTAGTCAGTGAATTGTATGGAGTTCCACTGCTGTGCTTCAAGTCTTATTTTATGTAAACAAGACATTTATGAACATTTTGTATATTTTACTCTTTTTCAGCGTTTCAATGAAACCAATAATCGATATCAACGCATGATCATCATGATATGTAACATACATAAACGAATCATATGTTGGATCAGCTTAATATTCGCAATTGCTTCGTATTCGTATTTTTTATTCATAACACAACATTCCGCAATTCTACGATCAACTGGTGAACCAACAGATTCTTTCAATATGCTGATTGAAGAAGCAAACAACACACGGCAAAAAGTTGCGCGGTTAATGGGGGATACAGAGAGAGGAGTCTACACGTTCCGAACTCAACAAGAGCATTATTGTATTGTCTACCGAAAATTCACAAAAAATAGCGACAATGCCCTCCGACGGGGAATGGTTAGTGGAAGAAATAAAGAAGTTCCTGGATCTGGTGGACAAACTGAAAAACAGAAGTGTGCAGATGTGTGCATGAACCAAAATTTATTCACATTCAGGGGAAAATTTGATCAACGAGCGTTTGAACTTAGCATGAGCAGCAAACTTCGTCCACCTCTATCTGAAGTTATCATGAGAAAATTTAAAGTAAACATCCAAAATAAACACTCTTCCCTTGTGTTTGATAGCGCTACATGGATGACATTGTTGCTGCCATAAAAGAGTGCTTTCTATCGCAGAATTCTCGACGCACCTCAACGAAATTCTCGGTAGAGTTCCCTTTCTTGGATCTAATGGTTACAACTAAAGAGAGACAATACTTTGAAATATGGGATCTACCGAAAGCCAATTTCCACAGACCGATATGTTACATTCCACCACAAATGTCCTCTTATTCAAAGGATCCTGTTCTGTCCGAAAGTTCCAAATGTGATTCAAGGGATCGAGAAACAGCACCGGTTTCCAAATAGCCTGCAACAACGTCCATACGCTGAAAAACCTTCTATGCTCCTTCAAGGACACGATCCCACCAGACGAAATGTCCAGTATCTACGAGATTTCGTGTAAATTCTGCCTGATGGTGTACATTGGTCAAAGCCGCCGAAAGCTCAAAGACAACAAGCGACCCAACTCAAGTGTGGCAGCCCACTCTACGGGACTAAACCATAGAAATCCATGTTCATTCACACTAGAGATGGGCAAATTAGCTCATTATGATGAGCGGCTAAGAGCTGCTATGCTCATACAAATGAGCTAATCATTTGGAAAAGGTCTTCAGCTCAGTTTAATTTTGCGGTTGTTCACACAATTGTATCTGAAACGTAACTACCATGGGACATTGTAAAGCGTATGTTTTCTTAATAGACAGAAAGGAAAAAAAATAAGCGAATTGAATATGTAATTATGTACAAACTAAGACTAATACGAATTCTAAAAATATAATATACAACAAATACTGAATGCTAAAATCCAACATTGGAAATGCTGAATTTAAACAATGGAAGAACCAGAAGTAGCCAAATGAAACCGTTTAAAAATATGAATATTCAAGATTTGTGGTTCTCCTCATACCATTTTGTCTCATATTCCGAACAGTCGCAAATTCTGAACACTTCATTTTAAACGTAAATTTACTAAACTTGTGTGTTATGAATAATGAAAACACAGACATTCTTTGGGGTAGAGGCTTCATTTTGACATAATTTACAGGTATCGATACAGCCTATAATTTATAATATTAGACATTTGCAAAAAAACCAATGATAAAATGTTTGCGTTAACAAATTCCGTAAAAAACAAGCATCGTTCGTTTTTCAGTTTTTGTAGTTGTTTCTATTATTTTGTTTGTTGTTTTTATGTTAAGTGGTAGAGAATGTATGAACCTACAATAAATGCGTGATAAAAATGATATTTAATGCAGGAATCTCCATTAAAATTAGTATTGAAGTAGGGTTCGGAATATGAGTCAAGTTTCTACGCATGATTCAAATTCAAAACACTTCATTTTCAAATGTAAATTCACTGAACTAAATTTAATGTTATAAATAATTGAATAATCAAAACCTTTAAATTGTTTGGGTTACAGCCTTCATTTCAACATCATTTACATGTATCGATACAGCCTATAATTTATAATATTAAGCTTTCTATTTTGGTACCTATTTAAGGTACCAAAATAGAAAGCTTAAAATCATATTGCACTAATTCAATAAAAATATCGATCGAATAATACCTGTGCAAAAAGTATAGATCTGTTTTCTGCATCGAATGCCTTAAGCATCCGAAATATGATTCAGAACGGTTGGTCTGAACCACATCTATCGGATTCTATAGCAAACTCAGAATGAAACGTTTTTGCAGTTGTGATAACTCTACTGAAGAAAGTTGATGAAGAGAAATCCATCAGAGCACTTCCACCCCTATCATTCTATGCTTCTCAATTTATGTACTTCAACAGTCATGATTAAATGAAATATAATATATTAATATCATTTGCAAACAGCATTTGCATTTGATATAATGTTGATTTTTATTTTGTAATGCGTTGTATGGAAAATATAATTAAAATACGAGCGATTTAATATCATTAAATAAAAAACGAAATTCAACATATTCGAAGTGGCAAAAAACTATGTTGTTTACGCTTCAAATTTTTTACATATACTGAAAAAAACGCACAATGACAGTAGCTTTCCAACGAATGTCTGGAGATTTGATTCACTGGAATAATAATTAAGTTACGCCATCTGTTGTAAAACCGAAGAAAGTTACCAGTATAGAACTCAAGTGTATCTTCGTGAACACAATGAATAAAGATAATCCATTATTAACACGATGTAGGGATAGACTTCATATGTTTTTTAAAAGTTTAAATGCTGAAACTGTTGATGAACTCTTAAACACGTATCATTTTTAATTTTTGAAATCCCCAGTCTTCCAGATCTTACAATATTGAAGATCATACCCATATATTTTGTTGTAGAAACGAAGAAAAAAATGTTGTAATAAAAGTATATTTATCGCTCTTCAAATATTTTTGTTTTGTTCTACTTGTCTTCGAAATAAGTCGTACAAACAGATTAATTAATTCTATTTTTGGAAACATCCTTGGATACAACAAAATCAATTATGAATCGCTTTCGGTATAGGTTTGAATTAGAGTCTTGATTTTATTCAAGTACTTATTAGTTGAAGCGAGAATATACATACGTAATGCTGTTTATACTGTTCCCCAACATGTAATATCATGTTGGTCATGTGTATACTCGATGGACTTGTCTAGTATTGTAGGCAATATTGGGTGATATCAAATCTCGAATCTCCATCTATAATCTGAATCCTGAAATATGGTATTGAGAGTTCAGTAAAAGAATATATGATTTGTAGTTTGGAATTTGGAGTATGTTCATGATATCTGGATTCGGGAAGCGTGTGACGAACCTGGCATCAGGGATCTGAAATCCGATGAATTGAATCAGCTGAATCTGCAAATCTGTCTCTAGATGTCAGTTAAGGTTAAGCATCTTGATAGTCTGGACCTGAAATCTAAACCAGATATCTAGGGTTTGAAGCATTATTTTGAAATTAGAAGTTCTGTTATGAAGCCTGCATCTGGGATCCGGAATCAAGTATCTAAAATTATTAAAAATATAACTAAACAACTATTATATATAACATCATTGTACGAGGTCTGTTCAAAATCCAGATGGCACAATCAACATTCGGAATGCGATCACGCACTTCATTTTGTTTTTCACACAAAATTTGATACAAATTCTTCGATCCATTTTGCAATAGGCAAAAATCGAAGATGAGCCGAAACACGTGTAAGAAAAGCATTTGTCAAAAATTAACTGAACATTCAAAATGACCGTACTTGTCAGCATAAGTGAGAGACATGAGTACCAACATAATGCCACAAAAAAAAAATCTAGAATCGAATATACGTAACCCGCGTGAATTCGAAAGTCGCGATTTTTCAACAGAACTCGTATACGCTAATTGCCAAATTTATAATCGCTCGAACCTATTCAACTAAGATTAAGTCTAAAGTACACAACAACAAATAAAAAAATAATCGACCGAATATAATTCCAATGTGGGATAAGACTCAGTATTCTATTTCTATTCTAGAATGAGCAGAAATAATATCCTGTAGACTAGCAGTTTGCACATTCACCATAGTGTCGAACAAAGTTTCATTGATCTTTGACTAGATCATAATAACCCTGTATGTCAGTTAGGGATTGATACAAACAATGGCTCACGCAAACTGGCCATTTTTGGAAAATCAATCTATAATAAGTGAAATATTAAAGATAAGTGAATATCATAACTAAAATTTGTTTTCCCCTATCATCTTTTTCATTTATTTCTTTTAAGGAAAGGGTATATCACATGTACGATTGTAGAATCAAGGCGAATTGATTACAATTTATGCAACGAATCACTTCGAAAAGTAATGTGATACTGCATTCTATATGTTTGGGGTACACATAATACACAGAACATTATTGAACTAGTGACTCATCTATAGAACCGATCTTTATTTCAACATAAAAATAAAATCTTCATCTCTTGTCAATGCTGGGAGTATCAATCGGCAACGTAGCCGATAGCTTTATGTCTGCTTCACCCTACGAATTTTGAAGATTTGGCTTGGAAAAATGATAACCAAATTGAATGAATAAAGTTCAATTTATATAAAATTATACCGGAAATTAATATACGTTAATATGTTCTCCATGATGAAAACGTTTTCCAACAAAATTTAGTAATCATTTGAGATGCGTTGTGGCATTGATGACATACACTGGTGAAGAAATTGGAATAGAATAATGAAATTATTTTACGCGTCTTAATAAGCAAACAAAAATGATTCCCTCTGATTTTGGTTTATTTAAAAAAAACACATTTTCAAAAGATAGGCAGTATTAATAGTCGGGATTTGCGGCTAATGACAAGGTTATTTAGAAGAAAAAAAACGGACAACTATTCTTGAATTTTTATACCTTCAGCACAATCGATTCCTGTCTTCAAATAATCCCACTGAAAGCTTCACAACTTCTTTCGCATAGCGTAAATTCCTTCGTATCCTTCTCTTACAGCAACGTCGGTAGTATATTTTAATTTGTTACCATTAATCCGCTTTCCGTAATTTAAAGGGATTAAATTTTATGTTGACTGCATAGTTTGATAATAAGTAAATTACAGTTCCAACCCCCGATCCTGCAGAGGAGCAGCTTCGGTTGTTGAGCTGGTCTTTTTGTCTGGTAGCGAAAGCAAAGAAAAATCACTCTTGCCTCTGCCAAGGTGTGCGCTGCCTGGACAATCAAGGTACCGCTCTCGGTGGGTGGTTCCCAGGGTTCCGTTTCGGCTGCCGTGCGGAGTAGCTAGAGCACATTGGGTTTGGGTGGGGACGATGAAAGCCATTTTATTTGCTTGATCCGGTTTTAGTTATGTGTTTCCGGCTCTACTGTTGTTCGTTGCCGTATATGTAGTATTGAGTGGAAAACATGGACCCGAGCATGAAACAGAAGTAATGAAAGAAATTTCATTTCTCTCAGAGATGAGCTGCACAAAAAAAGCTTTTAGTTGTGTATGGAACTGATTAAGTTCCGAGAAATGGCAAGGCAGCAATTTTCATTTTAATCCAATGAATGGCAGCTTGCATCACGATGTCTCTTGGAAGCTTTTATTGCTGTTAACATGGGGAAGCACTTCCGGGAATGGCGAAGAATGCATTATTCATCAATTGTATCCCGTTCCGAAATCCTCTCTGCCGTCAATCCGTCGGCATTTCCGAGTATTCAATTTTCACAATTTCATAATCGAATAGCAACTGGTCGCGCTTATCTTTCGCCGAAAAACCATTTTTAGCTGCCAATTTCGTAAGTGAACGTGACAATGAAAATGTTTTCGCATCCCGGCGGCGTCACGAGTCGTCAGCATCAACAGCCAATCGATGGCTCTGCGGTGGCGAGAGGGATCAGCGTTTCGCTTTATTTAGGTTACATTTTTCTCTTCACCAAATCCCCTCACACTCAAGACTGCCGGAAAAATCATGCTGCCGGTGCTGTCAAAAATTATTTTCTAATCAAATTTCCATGTGCGCGTGCGGATTCAATCTTCCGCAGCATCTGGCATTTGAGTTCGAATTTGAGCCGTTTCGTGTGGGAGCTGACATATGGAAAGTGACGGCAGGCGGGATGATAAACAATATTTTTCATTAGCACCGCCACTGGTGTCACGTGCTTTCGAGTGTCACCTAGGAGCTGTATGGCTGAAGTTGATGCGAAAGATATCCGCCAAATCCTGGCGGGACATCTCGAAACAATTTGTCCTTTTCGCACGACTTCGCACGCTCTCGTTCCCCTCCTTTTGCCATTCTCTCGCTCATTGCGCCAGTGGTGTCCCTTGTGGGTCCCCTCCGATTCCAGCGTGGGGATGCCTATGATGGATGAGAATTTTATTTGCCAACAAAATATTTACCAACCCTCCTAGTTTCCTGGGTGTCGAGAGCCCAAGAGCCCCAGGTCTACTCGACGGCGTCTCGGAAACAGCGACAGTGAGTGACATGTTTTGCCAGTGGATAGCGTCAAGGAAATTCCCAACACCGGTATTAGAGCAGTATAAAATTTTATGAATTTATGATGTTGCTGCCAAAATGGGGTGGAGAGGCGGGTGGGAGTTGTTCGATTGGAAGCTGCGTGGGATGAGGAGTGTTTTCGAATGCGTTGAAAGGTCGAAAAATGCCGAATACGTTTCGGATAGTGGTTTATGAGAGTTCTATTTGACTGATGATGGTTGGACGGAAGGGATCCACCCTTCTTAGCCCTCGTAAAGTTTATCAGTCACCGATAAAAATTGAATGGCTTTTATGAATGAATATGTGGACCTAGGTCTTGAGGCTGTCCCAACGTTGATGTATTTGCGAAATTGGACGAACTCCGGGAAACTATTGCAAGCATAATATAATATCAGTTGTTTTCGGGAAATTGAAGCTATCTTCACCCCGAAATTCATATCGAATTACAATCAAATAAATGAAACTTTAACTATGCTCTCGATGTAAAAAAAAAACATTTTCACCAAGGATATGTTTTCATAAATGGAGATCTTAGTATGTAGAATATGTGTATTGTAGTTGAATAAGTTGAAACTAAACAATCTTACTCATATATTTGCTTTAAGCTTTTCAGTGTATGTGCGATGAAATGAGGTAATACAGGGTTTACCAACTTTAAATTCCGAAAGTAAATTGAAATAAAACACACTTAGAATTCGAATTTCGATGAAACTTTTATTTCCAATTAATGTTTGGTTTATGCCATTATGTGTGAAATACAACATCATTCAAATGTCCACCTAGGGCTTCCTCGCACACCTTGATCTGGAACAGGTAATTTTCGATGACTTTTCGGCACATATGGGGCGGTATCTCGGTCATAACTTCACGAATGTTGTCTTTCAAATGTTCAAGAGTTTGCGGAGAGTTGGCATAGACACGGTCTTTCGCATAACCCCACAAAAAAAAGTCTAGCGGGTTCAAATCGCATGATCTGGACGGCCAATTGGCATCACCAAAACGCGAAATTATGCGTCCCTCAAATTTCGTTCGCAATATGGCCATGTTCGGTCGTGTTGTGTGGCACGTGGCGCCGTCCTGCTGAAACCACATGTCATCCGTATCCATATCTTCAATTTGTGGCAAAAAAAATCGGTTAACATGCGGCCATAGCGCTCACCATTCACAGTTACCGTCTCGCCGTCCTCATTTTCAAATAAATACGGCCCGATGACTCCACCAGACCATAATGCGAACCAAACAGCGACTTTTGGCGGAAGCAATGGCCTCTCAACAATCTCGTGTGGATTTTCTGAGCCCGGAAAATACGGAAATTTTGGGTGTTCACATAGCCACTGAGCTCGAAATGTGCCTCATCGCTGAAGAAAATTTGAATTTACGCACTACATTAGCGATTG
The DNA here is from genome assembly GCF_029784135.1 of Toxorhynchites rutilus septentrionalis. Taxonomy (NCBI): domain Eukaryota; kingdom Metazoa; phylum Arthropoda; class Insecta; order Diptera; family Culicidae; genus Toxorhynchites; species Toxorhynchites rutilus. The sequence goes on from NC_073745.1 coordinate 23,599,170, forward strand.
TGTGCTCTGTAGGCCGTCCATGACGACCAAAATCCGCCCGTAATGCTCGAAAAACATTTGCCGGTTTTTCATCATTTTTATAGTATAATTTAACAAAATTAACACGTTGTGCGATGCTAAAACGATCCATATTGTAAAATGGCAGACATTCAACTAACGATATGACGCTTTGGTTGACAGCTATGTCAAACGGTTGTCAGCGCAGGGCTGTATACTTTCGGAAGCCCGAAATAGAAAACCCTGTACAAGACTTTTGGAAAGCTTGAGTTTCATATCCGCACTGAGGGAAGATGTAGTAGCATACAATGTATCCCACATTGTTTGAATACATATTTATCGAAACAGGAGTTTGATTGAATAGTAATGCCAAGGCTGCCACTATCTTCAACAAATTTTCTTGTGAAGTTATTAAACTGTAACGTCGGTTTTAGCATGACCAACTGCTCTGCTCTGCAAGAAACATCGGACTGCTGTTCTATTAATAACGTAACAATGATCATATCCACTGTCACCGCTGTCCGGTGGTCTAACAAGACAATGGAAGAACAAAAGGAATACTCCAACGCCGAAAAATGGCAACTGTGTAATAAGCTATTTGTAGATATGATAAACATGTGAAATGTACACGATTGAAATTCGGCTCTGTTACAGCTAAAATGCTAATGAGCCTAAATAAACAAATGGGATAAAATGTACGGGGTTGTATCTAGAACTACGCAGTTATATTTATGCAATCCACTTGTTTACCACTTCAAATATTATTTTAGAATGCATCGAAATTTTTTTAATAGCTGTTTTATATGATGCCTAGGACTACCAAAATATGTGAACGGAAGAATTTTAAACGATCATTGTATTTTTCATTACCCTCTGAAATTAATGCACATCTCATGTTTACGTAGTTCTCGAACAGCGAAGGTTCATTCAGCTCTAATATCTGAAATGACGATTTTCCCAGGCTTCTCAGTTACGAAGTACGTTTTAGGAAAACATATTCCGGTCTGCACAACGACAAGCGAGTACAAAAGTACTCAACACCAAGAAATACCCCCGACTTGCATATATTTTCAAAGCGCATTCCCTAGGCACATTAATTTTGAAGTCCGTGTTAGGGAAACACACCTCGGTGGGAACAAAAACACCCCTGATTTGCATGTATATTTGCGAAGCGGATTTCTACAAGTACATCGATTTTGAAGTCTGTGTTGGGGAAACCGTAAATCGGGCCAATCTAAACTTGGCAGTTAGGACGTTTAGATAACGCTTGACATTTTACTGTTGTTTAAGGCGGCTCGCACACCGGAGCAATGAGCAACTAGCAACTGTCAACATGCAATAAGCAATATTATCACCAATGGATTTTTCCATTTAATCTTTGTTGATCTCGCACACCGACGCAATACGATATCGCTGTCGCCTTTACAGAGCAACACATGTCGCTAGCAACACGGCGTGTCGGTTGAATAGCAACTTATCGCTCATATTTTGACAAGTTTCGTACATTAAGGCGATTGTTTGCATAATGTCAGGGGTTTTTATTGCTCTGGTATGCGAAGAACAACAAAATATGTTTCCTGTTGCATATTGTGTACTGCAGTTTGCTAGTTGCTTATTGCTGCGGTGTGCGAGCCGCCTAATACTGTCGTCTCATGGAAAATAACATTTTATTAATTGTGATAGACGCGTAGAAATATTTCCTATTAATTGATGCAAACATCTTTCCGGTCTGTTAAGAAATGTTCGAGTTATAAGCATTCAAAATACGGGTAGGGTTAGCACACAAATCGGCGGAACAAATGTATGGCAAAAAAGGAAGTTCTTCCAGTTTCCATGAATTTAAACAGTTTAGAGATTAGCGAATTGTAAAGTCTAGCATATCAAACAAACAAATCTTCCGATTCGATTGGTATGCAAATCATGAGAATTCGTTCACAGTGAAAATGGTTATTAACGTTAACTTTATTTCATAAAAACGTGACCTGTTTTTTGATTTGGCACCCTTCCTGAAAGACGTAGTTCTACGTCAAAAATAGGATCATTTGATCGATAAAAACTTAACCAACTAAAGATCGAGATGCTTGATAAATACCAATTACATCCATTGAATAATAGTCTCGTTATTCAACTTGTCTTGGAGTTGGCAACATTTTAAAATCAAGTGATGCAAAAATTAAATCGTGGTTTGAGAAAACAGTCACGTCGATTTGATTAAAGCGAAGCAAAGGAGAATTACAGGCAGCATAAAATCCAACTGGGAGGCGCCATTTTTATGGAAAATGTTGGTTCGCAACATAGGCTCAATATCTTGTGGATAGACAGTATGGATTTGAATCTAGATGTCTTGGTTGAATTGTGGTCAAGAAGATTCGTGTTCAAATCACCTACTAAGAGTACGTTTTCGAATTTTGTTCCATAGTTAGACAATAACTTGTCAATTGTGTCAGCACAATCTACTTCTGGTGGATTATAGACTGCAGAGAGAAAAATTTTCGCTTTACCTAACGTTATCTTAACTGCTACATACTCAGAGCACGGAGTACCAGGATGATAAATAGAAACATTAATAACATTATACCTCAGTCCATTTTTCATATACATCATGATTCCGCTACCTAGACGTCCTTTTCTGTCTAGCCTGATCATATTATAACCCTCGATTCATAAAACAGAATCATCAATGCGTTCATTGAGCCAGGTCTCATTAACACTGACGATATCGACTGAAGCAAGGTGATGTGAGCACAAAGACTCTTAATATTGACATCACACACAGATAATTTTCCACTATGAAAAGCATACTTCATAACAGTCCCTGGCAAACACAGATTCGTTGAGGCATTGCACCTGTATGATAATTAGAGATTTCAACATGATCACTATCGACATTTCATTCATTACAACAACCTTCGCGACGCGAACTCGAATTCCTATAACAAATCACATCAGATATGAGCAGCAAATATTGCTGCGATTTCCAGCATCGATCTCCAACGTATTTTTTCTTTTAGGAAGGGAGTCATAGGAGCAGAGGATATGGATATCTGCAGCGTTTTCCATTTCGGGCTTCCGAAAGTATACAGCCCTGCGCTGACAACCGTTTGACATAGCTGTCAACCAAAGCGTCATATCGTTAGTTGAATGTCTGCCATTTTACAATATGGATCGTTTTAGCATCGCACAACGTGTTAATTTTGTTAAATCTATATATATAAAAATGGAGTGATGTCTGTCTGTCAGTCTGATTCTTATAGACTCGGAAACTACTGAACCGATCGACATGAAAATTGGTATGTAGGGGTTTTTGGGGCCGGGGAAGTTTTTCGTGATATTTTGAGACCCCTCCCCCCTCTCTAAGGGGGGGCTGCCATACAAATGAAACACAAATTTCTGCATTACTCGGAAATTAACCAAGCAAACGAAACCAAAGTTGGCATGTGAAAGTTTTAGGGTGGAATAAATGTTTCTATGATGGTTAGACAGTCCTTCCCCCACTCAAAGGGGGGGGGGGCTGCCATACAAATGAAACACAAATTTCTGCATTACTCGAGAATTAATCAAGCAAATGAAACCAAATTTGGCATGTGGAGGTTTCAGGATGCAATAAATGTTTCTATGGTGTTAAGATACTCCTTCCCCCTCTCTTAGAGGGGGCTGCCGTACAAATGAAACACAAATTTTTGCATTACCCGAGAATTAATCAAGCAAATTAAACCAAATTAGGCATATGGAAACTTTAGGGTGCAATGAATGTTTCTATGATGGTTAGATACCCCTCCCCCCTCTCTTAGGGGTGGCTGCCATACAAATAAAACACAAATTTCTGCATTACTCGAGAATTAATCAAGTAAATGGGCGGGACGAAGTTTGCCGGGTTAGCTAGTTATACTATAAAAATGATGAAAAACCGGCAAATGTTTTTCGAGCATTACTGACGGATTTGGGTCGTCATGGACGGCCTACAGAGCACACAATCGCTAATGTAGTGCGGAAATTCGAACAAACTGGATCCGTAGCGGATATTGTGAAACCTGTGCATCATCATAATGTGCGTTCGGCCGAAAATATTGCTGCTGTTGCTGCCAGTGTGGAGGATGACCCGAATGTTCCGATTCCACGGCGTGCTCAGCAATTGGGCTTGTCAAACATATTATTGTGGCGAATTTTGCATTTGGACTTGCACCTACATCCATATAAAGTCCAACTGGTACAAAAATTAGAGCGTGGTGACCATGGAATGCGTCGGGCATACGTCGATTGGGTGAACGAGCAACAGCAGCAAAATGCTGAATTTTCGCATCAAATTTTCTTCAGCGATGAGGCACATTTCGAGCTCGGTGGCTATGTGAACACCCAAATTTTCCGTATATGGGGCTCAGAAAATCCACACGTGATTGTTGAGAGGCCATTGCATCCGCCAAAATTCCAGCAAATAAAATTTAAATTTGGAACTTAAATGTTCGTGAAATTTCATATCAATGATCGTATTGTGAAAAAATTAGCCCAAGTGTAATTGTAAAATAGCAGATGTGTTAAAAATGACTTGATATATATGAAACGATTTATTTCAACTTTCATAATAAAAACCAAGGTGTGTTCCCGCTCGAAAACGGGTCGTTCGGTTTAAGCTATATGTTTTGTTGTGTTCATTTTCACCCAAGGAAAGTTCATGCGGCGAGAAAAAATTGGAAAAGTGAAGAAATATTCGAGAAAGTGATTTTCCATATGCTGTACATATAGTATTAGATGTTGTTATTCCAATTAAAATTCGCATTGGGTTGAATAAACACTCAGAAAGTAAAAATTATAAAACAAAATTACCTTTTCCATTTCAAATATGTTTTCTCAATATTAAAGTAACATGTTTTTACTGACGAGAAAAATTGATAATTGTGTTCGGTATTGGTAATTATCTTATATTACATTGTTGAGTTTTTTTTTCTTTATTTCATCCATACATAACACAGGAGGCATCTCGTCTAAGGTCACAGAGGGCGGTTTTCATCATATCTCATTCCATTTCGGCATCTTCTATCTGATATGCACTACCCAACGATTGTTTACCATACTTCTGTCACCATCACTCGGTAAACACTGGTGGAGTGAACAAACAATACCCAACTACCAAACAAAATTCTCAGGGCCACCAAATCATTATCAAAGAGTTTAACGATGTAATTCTTCAAACATATCCAAAATCAACAGAATACCTAACGGAATCCTACGTCAACAATGCGGTCGTGTCTCGGACACAACCCTCCTGTGACTTTTGACGTAGGACTACGTCTAACCGGAAGATATAGGGGGTGAAATGGAAATCCAGGCACTGAACAAGTAGGAAAAAATGCAAGATTTGGAACGCTTATAACTCGAGCATTTCTCAATAGATCGCAAAGGTTTTTGCATCAATTGATAGGAAATATATCTACGCATCTATCATAACGAATAACATTTCATTTTTCTTGAGATAAATAATTGAATAATTGTGAAATATCAAGCATTGTCAAAATGCACTATGTGCCCATTTTTGATTGGTCCATTTTGTGCTCCTCAAATCGTACCGACCAAAACGGGCAACCAGAACAGCAGCGAAATAGAATGAAGCACGATTGGAAAGGAAAAAGAAAAAATGAACGAAACATTGGTCGCAGTCTCACACATGCGTAATTCTCGAGCCAGCCAGTCAGCTTAAAAATCCCCACTCCGCTGCCGTAACGATCATTCTCATTCTAACCGTACACCACATCGGTTCGCATCACAACACATCAACAAACTAACCCAAGCAGCCATGTCTGGACATGGTAAAGGAGGAAAAGTGAAGGGAAAGGCAAAATCCCGCTCGAACCGTGTTGATCTGGAGTTCCCCGCAAGGGTAGCTAGGCCGAGCGCGTTAGTACCAGTGCACCAGTCCACCTAGCCGGCGTTATATAGTTTCGGCCGCCGAAGTGATCAAGTGATCGAGTTGGCTGGTAGAGCTGCTCGCGACGATAAGAAAAACCGCATTCAGAACAGAACACATCAAGACAACAACAGGCAGTTGCAGCGAGTGGCGAGTGGCAAACGCAATCGCAAAACGGCATCAGGTAGCAGAAGAAAAAAGTTTGTTCTTTATACAAACTGCTTTGGTGGCAAATCCAGAACAAGGCGGCATCGAGGGCGTTCGAAATGGTTTTTTTCAAAACCACGAGTACTAAGTTTTCTAAATTGGAACCATTCCATAAAACAAGGCGCTTTTCAGGGCCATTAAACCTTCCAAAAAAGAGTTTAGGAGATACAGTTCAATGCTTTCTAAAACATTATCCAAAACAATTATAAAACACAAATTGATTTTTTCATAATTTGTTTGCCAGGATCTGATGAGTATGTGAATTTGGCAGTTGTTCTGAGCTTATTGATAGTTGGGGACTTTCCTGATTATTCAATTTTCACCAATTCTTAAATTGTTTCCAGATTGAAAATACAGTAATTTACAATTAGTTCGACATTTAGCTAATTGGACGGACATGTAATGCGACTTATTTAGTTGGACATTTTTGTAAACATAGAGATCCAAATTATGACCCCAAATTGAAAGTCGACACTGTACCACTGTCATCGTAAATATTCAATTACAGGTTGAAATCGCCTCCAATGCGACACTGAGTGGCGCTTCGGCACGTCGCATTGAATGTAATTTACTGTAAAATATGTCACAAGCTGGATGGGAAGAAATTTTCCAACTGTGAAAGCTGTGGCGAGTGGCAAATGCAATCGCTAAACAGAAAGGTTTAGCCGAACAAGATGGGGATATCGAGTGATAACAAAACAATAAACTCTTTGGATTGAAGATAATTATGTGATCCTGAAAAGGACCCTTTTTAGCCTGCATGTGAATCCAACGAGCGAACAAATCGTAATGAATGTATTTTTTTGCCATCGCTCCCTTTTAACGCTCATTCGTTCGTCTCGTTGGACTCGCCCCTCTGGCTGAGTCTGCCGATTTGCCTCTATTCTGTGAGTGTGTACCGCTAGAGTATAAAACACGCGGCCCCAAAAAAATATCTTATTTTCTTTCAAACCGTAAACCCGTGTGGTTGTACGGCATCGGCATCGTGGACGTAACAAAGGAGGACAAGTTAAGGGAAAGGCAAAGTCTCACTCGAACCGTGCAGGTCTCCAGTTCCCTGTTGGTCGCATTCACTGATTGCTCCGCAAGGGTAACTAGGCCGAACGGATTGGTGCCGGAGCACCAGTATACCTAACAGCGATTATAGAGTTTCGGCCGTCGGAGTGCTCGAGTTGGCTTGCAAAGCTGCTCACGACAATCAGAAAACCCGCATCAAGAACAGAGCAGCTTCGGTTCGGCGCTCATCAAGACAACAATTAGTTTCAGTGAGTGGCAAAGTGTTTCTCCGGCACGTCGCATTAAATGTAATTTACTGAACAATATGTCACAAGCTGGATGGGAAGAAATTTTCCAACTGTGAAAGCTGTGGCGAGTGGCAAACGCAATAGCTAAACAGGAAGGTATAACCAAACAAAATGGGAAATCGAGTGATAACAAAAACACAACACCAAAGGTTCTTTTCAAAACCATCAACATATTCATAAAGAGTAAACAGTAAACTAATCCATTTTTCAGGTAGATAGGTAGGTATTCACGTATTCAAAATAAAACAATATATTTAAAATATATATTTAACAAAAGCTGTCCCCTTTGTATTGTCCTACGTCACTCCGGTTATGTCCCCGACATTACCCACCCGTCTTTTTTTTAAGCTACTGGAGAAGTTTAGTGCGCGATAATGAAAATTATACAGGCTTGCCTGCATAATTTTCATTATTGGGATAAATAGGGATATTTTCAATGGATTGATGAGAACATCTTTTGCGTACTGAAAAATAAGGAGTCAATATCAAGCAAACCATTTGTCATGACAATTGTCATGCGAAAATGCGAAAACAGAATAGAAACTGAGAGAGGTTGGCGTCGACATCATGCCTCATACCGTATGTTTCTATTCTGTTTTCGCATTTACGCATGACAATTGTCATGACAAATGGTTTGCTTGGTCAATATACAGTATTCTTTTATACAGTGCAAATGTAATGTGAGCAAACTTAATTTCCACACTGAGCAGTGCAAACTATTCCTAGACCAGTGAAATAATAATATTTTCGAGATAACTCTCGTTCTCAGCATTAAGAGGGTAGTACATTATGGACATCATAAAAAGTATGTGATTTTCGCGATTTTTTTCAACGAGAAAATAAATTGATATGATTAATCTGATATCACAGTTTTATTAGGTATATATTACTTAACAAAAAAAATACAGGTCGGACTCAATTATATATGTTTCGATTATATACAATTTTGGACTCGATTTTATACAGTTTAAAAAAATTGTTTTTATATTTCAAATATGACTTATTTTCGGAAGAAATGTAACCTTTCAACGATAAGGTGAAGTATAAGTGGCTATTACATGTAAAGCAGGGTAAAAATCAAGATTTTTTGAAGATTTTGCTTGAATTTTCACCATTGATTGCTTATATCGATATTGCAGCCAAATTAAGAAAAATAGAAGTTGGGTGTCAAAGAACAAATTGTACCGCGGTTAGAGAGCTTCAATTTAATTGATAGAAACAATCTAGTTTAATATGAATTTTTAGGATAAAATTAATAATAACACATTAAAAAATTATGAACTTTTGAGTTTTTCCCTTCAAAATGTAATTAAAATCCGCTAATTTTGTTGTTCCACTATTATATCCTGTACTAAATTCTCTCAACTTTCAGAATCGTCTCCCGTAGCATACTTTTTACTGTAGAGCTAGTTTGAGGAAACAGAGTCCGAAGCAAAAAAAATTCTATAACTCTGTCATTGTTGAAATTCGAACAATTGCGTAGGAGGATTTTTTTGACTAGTAAAATACAGTTACCTAAAATTCAAATCCAAGATGGCGGCCACTACAAAATGGCGGATTACATATTTTCTCAGAACTTCATCAATTTGGATATCAAATGGAAGGGATTGACTAGTAGAACACAGTTAGTTATGAAAATGCAAATCTAAAATGGCCGCCACCACAAGATGGCGCCATATATATTTTTTCCACAACCCCATCAATATGGGTATCAAATGAATGTGCTCGACTGGTAGGAGATAACAGATGATGAAAAATTAAAATCAAACATGGCCGCAGTCGCCTAATAACTGATTACTTTTAATTGGTTTCATTCAGTTTGACCTGTTTGTATGTATGTTTAAATGTTTGTAGGATTGTTCCACATTAATTGAAATTTGACCCCGTTACTGATCACTGATTGATCTAAAATTTAGAACATACTTTTAATTCTACTGTCATCATAAAACCGCATATTCCATGATCTTGAAAAATTCAATTTGGCCGCCCCTAAAAAATGGTTCAATGGCTTGACTTGGAGAATACACTACATTATGAACAACATAAATTCGAAAAGGTCGATTAATGTGGTACAGCGTTACTGACAAAGTTACAAAGTCACAAAGTCACAAACATACAAACGGGTAAACCTAGATAAAACCGTGTAATAAATAGGTGCAAATCAGAATTATATTACGTTTACCGAGAGAAAATTCCTTTCTTTATGACCCGATTATTCGGAGGATTCGATTATCCGGAGTGAAAAAAAAATCAATACACCGGATAATCGAGTCCGACCTGTATATACAATTTTGGACTTGATTATGTACAGTTTGAATTTTTTTTAAATTCCAAATATGACTTGCTTCAAGAAAACAATTAATCTTTGAACATTAACGAGGAATTTAACCCTTTGCGGTCGGAATTAATATCCCTTGAAACAAACTCTCTTATCTTTCCACGCTAATAATATTTTGTTTATACCGAGTACCGTTACCTATTATTCATAGAAACTCCGTATACATTCGTGACAAAGTTCACTAGACATTAAAATTCGTTTAGTAAAAATGTAAACTTTTACATAGTCGAATATTTAGTATTTAGTATGATTCCTTGCTTTGGTGGCTGAGAGCAGACAAACGACCGCAAAGGGTTAAGTGGCTATTATATGTACAGTGGGGTAAAAATCGTGATTTTTAAAGATTTTTCTTGAGTTTTCACCAGGAATTGTTTATTAATATCGATATAAACAATTCCTGGTGAAAACTCAAGCAACATCTTTAAAAATCTCGATTTTTACCCCACTGTACATATAATAGCGAATATATAACAGCGAAGCTAAAAAAGATAGAAGTTGGGTGTCAAAGAACAAACTTTAATTTGATTGATAGAAACAATAAAGTTCAGAATGAGTTTTTGGGATAAAACTAATAATCACACATTAAAAATCACTAACTTTGAAATTTTCACTTCCAAAACAGTTATTTAAACCCACTAATTTAGATGCTCCACTACTATATCCTGTACTAAATTTTCTCATCTTTCAAATGAAGGTAACAGAATTGGCTTACGCAGCGTACTTTTTGTGTATAATCGAGTCCGCCCTGTATATATGTCGGTGTCAATTGGACTGACCCCTGAATAGCCGCAACCGGTTTGTTAAATCCTTGCAGTCAAAACCTTGTAAACTGGTGGGAGATCTACAAGCTTTTCTAGTGGACCGATTTTAACCAATGATATTTTTACGTAACCTTGGATTTATTTCCTGTCATCGTACGTAGGATTTTTTTTTTTCAAAATATTGATTTTTCACGAAATGCCGACATTTTTTGTTAAAAAATTGCGCTTTTGCCTCAAAAATCGAGACAAAAACATCCATCAAAATGTTGTTTTTCAAAATATCAAAAAAATCCTGCGTACAATGACAGGAAATTTTGTGGAGAATCTGGGAAAAACTATTTCACCAAAATCCGATGGACCGTTCCGGAGGTAGAACTCACACCAGTTTGCAAAACATGGTTTAGAGGAAAACGCATTTTACATTTTGGATCCGCGTTCCTCACGCAAAGACTTAGGTCCACTAATTGGCTTGTAACTTTGGAACGGAACATCGGACAAACCTGGGACAAAAACTACAGTGAAGTAGACAAACCAGAGACATTTTAGGCCAGAAATATGTTTTTTTTTTATTTTTTCAAGTTTCCATAGTGTACTACCCCCTTAACAGTACATGATTGCTCGCGGACTAGAGCGATGTTCAAATTCTGAACTTCACATCTCTAACGCTTCTACTATGTGGCACCTTCCGCTAACCGGGAACAGAGAAGCCAAATCGAATCGACCGAGTAATGTGCGCTACACATACAACGTCCCGTCACCGTTCTGTCAACCATTCTCTTGGACTTATTTTGCTAATGGCGAACTTGCCGTTACTGAATTTTTTCATAAGAATTGCATCGGAGAATAATTGACGTAACGTGACGTAAATGTGGTAAGATGTTGTACGTTAATGTGGTGCTGCGATAGCAACTGCAACATTCTTCTCATTCGTGTTGAAAGTCATTTAACCCTGAAACAATGCACGAGTTTGTGAATGTTGAATGACCATTCGGAAAAAAAGTCACCAATAAACCCAAAACACCTCTAAATTCAAACAAGCTCTTCTCCGACAAAAAAAACCAATTTGCTTTCTATTTTTTTTGGGATATTACTTTAGAATGCATCGAACATTTTCAAATAACTCTTTGGGGAAAGTGTTGCCGGTCCTAAAAAAGGCCATTGTTCTATGGAGACAGCTCCAAATAGTTAATTCATGATTGATTCTGGTTAGAATAATTTTATTAAAAAAAAATACCGTTCTGAATCATACTCCGGACGCTTAATGCATATGATGCAGAAAACAGATCTAAACTTTTTGCACATGTATTATTTGGTTGATGTTTTTAATAAATTAGTTCAATATGCTTTTAAGCTTTCTACTGTGGTACCTATTTGTTTGAAATTTGTTTGAAAAAAATCATCGAATAAAATGCTTTTCAAATGAAGCGAATAAGAATCAAACTCCGGACACTATTTATAAAAAAATCAAATTTCGGACAGATTGAATTCAAATTTCGGACACTTTATTTTGTAATTTTTTGAACGAAAATTGCATTACACTCGATTATATTTTAATTTTTTTTTTGTGATTTTGCAATCACAGTTTAACGATGATGAAAACTGATGAAACACGGGAGAAATTTAAATATTGATAAACGGGTAAATTCTACGTGCTCACACTAAGCAAACGTCAAACACAAACGATAAAGAGTAGTGTTGTCATATTTTTGCCGATTATGTTATAATTCAAAAGTAGTTCTCATATGAAATGATAGTGAAACCAAGGGATTACTCTAAAGAAGCAATTGTGATATTAATATTATAGTTATATCATCAGTGCGTTAAGTATTTCAAGATATTAGAACAAAGTGTCCGAAATATGATTCAGAATGGTACATTATGTTTAGTAAACTCATATCTTCACACCCACAAAGTTCAAACAAATACTGAGAATATACAGGAGACCACTGATCGATTTGGGATGGGATCTATAAACATCAAAAAAATCCATAGATCTACGGATATTTTCCTAGGATTGACATCCCTGAAAGACCGTGCAGTTTTGTAGCCGAAGAGCGTATAATACCGATTTCCCAAACTCTCGTACTAATAATGTTATTAATAATATTCATGAGCCCATAACTGTATATTACCCTCCGATATAGTGCTACCTTGTATTCGGTAGAACCATCAAAATCGCACATGCCAATAAGGACGATGACGACCGGTCGCTCAATCGACTACAAATAACAAATTGGTGTCCCCACAGGCGAAACACTGCCATTCCAATCGAAAGTCCTAAGTATGACTTTCACGTCATGTCACTCACGATAGGCGAGAGTTTTGTGTGTGTTTTTTTTTTGTGTTCGCTTCCCAGAGCCCTGCGTTCATTTGCCATGCCAAGGGGCATTTCTTTGCCGCATGTCAGCGTCAAATTGTGTCAGCTCGCAACCCCGCTAAGGCACTGCCCAGGCGATAATATGGCGCTTGTTAACCACTCAGATGGAAGATGATGGAGACTTCGCCTGGCCGCACCGAATCGCCGGGGAGATTGAGTTTTACGATGCCAGGCCGCACTAGATGGCAGAAGATAATGGTCGTAAATTTCCTGGATTGATTTTCATTATCTCGTGCAGGACACGGATAAACCCAAGCCCAGCAGCGGAGCGCTCGCGGGGGCTTCTCTGCTCTCGACACTGCCACCATTACCGCTGCTGCTGCTGCTTCTGGTTCTGCTGGTGGCAGTTTATTAATTTATCGCTAATTTGATGATGAGGCAATTTCCTTTCGGCGTCGAACTACCGGCTGTAATGTTCCAACGTCTTCTTGGAGTATTGCGGTGACGCGCACCGATTCGAGAGAAGACGACAGCTTACAAAAGACATACACAACTCAACGGCGTGATAAGGTTTTATAGCATTTTGTACGGTCGCCCGTAAACATGCCAGCGAGGAGTGGTGAAACAAGAGAACATTATGTTTTCGGAATAGATTGAAATGCGAGATTAGTCGCCCAAAATTCTGTGGACCGCACGGTGTAAACATAAAGCGGAGACGAATGGCTCCACACAGTGCGATTTGAAGGATTGTGTTTTATGGTTTCGCAGCTAGTTTCGCATGGTTCCGTTAAGGAGCACATGTGGAAAAATAAGACAACTTTTCGCTATTGTCTACATTCCATCTTTTGAGACACATTAATAAACGATTTCTATGCTATGATTAACACGTTTTCGCCATTTGGTGTTTCAGTAGACAAATAGAAGGAGGGCACAGAAAAGGATTTCTATTCAAATAGGAAACAGCATACAAAACAACATCAGACACAAGCGCTCGTATTTGGGTCGAACTGTACGTGACGTTTCCTGACACTTCTTGGAATGATAAAGTCAGTCATCTTCATCCGACCGTATTAAAATTCATTAGTCTTAAAACTTCTGACAAGTGTTCATTATTATATCTAAAATCATGAATGTCCGCTCGGAAGCTAGCCCCAAAGTAGGAAGAGAGAAAAAAAGAAAACACCACCAACTCACTCATTTCCATTTGTGTGCCCCGAAAGCCGGGGTGCAAGAGGTCAGTGATTACCATACTACAATCTATTCAAAGCATATGCTGCCACCCACCGGGCACCACCCGCCATTTCGCGGAGGGAAAATGGGGGCAACAAAAACGAGACAACTCGCTCTCTGGCTCGTTGACTTCCTGTTTCAGTCCAAGGAAATTGTTGCCACTCAACTCGATACTTGGTTTGCTTGGATGGTCAATGGTACAGTGCCGGAAGGATGTTTTGCCACACGTGATTTCAAAATTTTCTAACTTTCACTTTCACAAAGGAAGAGTATACTCTTCCGGTGACATTGAAAAAAAAAATCCCTCAATGAACAATGTTCTTAACCTCAACATTTCACCCACGCAATGTAGTGCTCCATCAAATTGATACTTCGGAGAAAAGTGCTTCCTTGCAGAGTGCATATTGCTGTCACGCTGTGGAACTGGAAGTGTAGTACTAGAAGTAGCAGCTGGTCGGTTACGCTTGGAATATTTAAATTTTAATCAACCGAACGCATGGGCACCCAAAGCGAGTGAGCGAACGAGGACACGAGGAAACGGCAACGGGCCACAAAATATAAAATATTGCACCCATAAATGTGGTTTGAAAATTTAATTTCGCTCTTGTCCCAGGCTTCCTGGACATTATGTGGCACTGGTGGCCGTTTTTTCCTCCGCTCACCGGGCGGTATCAAACGAGTTCTGTTGCCTAATGAAGCTGGGCGGCAAAATTGGACGAAACAGAAACGGACGTTAACTTCCCGCCCCCCGTGGGTGGGTGGGGAACTAATTTCTGATTACATCGAACTTGTCATTGCGATTTTTATTCTAGTTTTTTTGTTGTTTTGTATTCGTTCGTTATTTTTCTTCGGGGACAAAACTCTGTACGTGACGTTTACGAGCTGAAATCACACCTCCTAGCGTTGGTTTTACGATCTAAGCAAGGTGTGTGCTTGGTGGGCAGCTTCATTAGCAATCCGGAAAATTTCTGCAATCAAACTTTTTGGAGTTTTTTTCGGATTTCATTTATAGATGAATCTTCAAAAAAGAAAAGAAAAGTATGGGTTCGTTTTCATATATTTGAAGAACGTACAATCATGTTTACATGTTTATTACATCTTCGTAATTTAAACTATCATGGGTTAACATAACGGTTCGGCTGAAAAGTTCATAAGGTTGACGTCTAGATGGCATCTTTTGCAAAAATCTACTTGACTATCACAAAGCACCATCTTTCAATGGATACGTGTCAAAATTTGACAGCAATCGGTTCATTGGTTCGTGAGTTACAGCATTGAGAGTGAAACAACTTTTGTTATTGTGAAAAAAATGGAAAAATCCGAATTTCGTGTATTGATAAAGCATTGCTTTTTGATGGCAAATATACAGTGCCAACCAAAGCATGGCTTGACAAACGTTATCCAGACTCCACTCCAGCAGATTTTTCCAGTTTTTTTCACAATAACAAAAGTTGCTTCACTTTCAATCAACTGTCAAACTTTGACACGTATCCATTGAAAGATGGTGCTTTGTGATAGTCAAATAGATTTTTGCAAGAGGCGCCATCTAGACGTGAACCCTATGAACTTTTTAGCCGAACTGTTATTAAACCGATTCCGATTGTTATGATAATTTTTTTGATAAAAGTGCAGTAAAAGTAACTAAAAAATTATAGGAGGTTGCGTTTAAGACACGACCGCATTGTTGACGTAGAACTACGCTGTATTTTAATTCAAGTCGCTTGTTTATAACTGCGAATATTATTTCATAATGCTACGAAAATTTTGAAATAACCATTCTACCAGTTTGGTCGCCTTGATTTTTTTTATTGTAGAATCATTTGATGATTCAATTTTGTGCTCACAGAACAATACATGCTCGAAATAAGCGCAGTTGTTATCCTTAGTGGAAAAAGTTTTGCTACTGGCATGCGAAACCTAATCTCATACAAAATTTCAGAACGACATTTACTTTCTTCACCAGCTATGGGTTCCCTTCCTACTAAAATTAGAATGAGTTAAATTGTAAATATATATTAGATGTAAGGATAGTTTTAAGAATTGAGTGTCAGTGTGAATGAGAATGTGAATGTGAATGTGAGTGTGAGTGTGAACACACATCTCCTTACATCCCATCCTTTTGCTAATGAAAATGTGTCACCCTTCTAAACTTGAGTCGACCGCGAGTAATCGGTTTCCTATTTTATTAACCATAGAATTAAGGAAACATGTCAATATATGCTAGTAGAAATATAGTTAAGAGTATGGCTCCCTTAAACTTATGTAACTGAGCATGTAAAAATAAACGGATTAATAAAAAAAATTACTTTCTTGGTGACTAAATAAACGAATAAACTCTATCTGTTAATCTCAGCAACCTCCAAAAGAGTAGCATTGCTTCATTATGATCAAGATAAGCGCAAATGCAATCACGCAAGCCCAAATAAATTAATAACTCAATATAACTTATTGCATAACTTAGTATTCCCCAAATAATGTTTTGGTGCACAACCTTAACCCCTGCTTCACCATAGCGTCAGTTCAATGCATTGATGACAGAAAACAAACAATGTTAACTGCTTTGAAAAAGGCTGAATATTTTCCTCAGCAGAGATTCATTACCAATACATTACAAGCGATATTCATTGCTTTGAATACAGAACGATACTGAAAGTTTGCCTTCCTTCCTTGCTTGAAACTTTAAACTTCTTCAGTTCACTCGTCTCTAACCTTCAAAAAGCCCCTTGGAAACTTCACTTTATTCATTATGTTACTTCTCCACCCCCATTGCCTTGAGAAAGGCATTCGATCCCTCGCCGTCCAGCTCGCCCAGCAACGATGTTGTTCAGTCGACTTCCTCACGAAGAATGAAAGTTTGCCTCAGCGAGATCCATTGTTTATATTCCCCTTCGTTCTTCTTCTTTTCCTTTGTTCACGGAGACTTTATATCTTACGATTTCCCCTTCGTTGCTCGTCGATAAGTTGTTCGTTATTGATAGCTCTGTTCAGGAAAGCACACAAATGGACAGAACAAATGTATGAGGAAATGGGAATGCTTCCAATTTTCATCAATTTAAACCATATACAGACTATGGGGTTGTAATTGTAGCATATCAAACAAATCAAAAAAAAATTCCGATTCGTTTGGTATGTAAATAGCCAAAATCCATTCGCGGCAAAAATAGTTGTGAACGTAAACTTTATTTCATAAAAACGTGACCTGTTTTCTGATTTGGCACCCTTAATGTAAGACGTAGTCCTACGTCAAAAAAAAAATCTATTGAAGACGTCTTCCTGTACTGCCCGCTAACTGCAATGACCACCGGCATACAGAGAATTTAAAAGTAATTTATTGGGACCTTAACTTAGCTTTCATCCGAATATGTTAGATGGTGATGTGAACCGCAACAAATCTGGTACTTTTTGACGTAAGACTACGTCTTTCGTTGAGGGCGCCAAATCAGGTGACGTTTTTATGAAATAAAGTTAACGCTAATAACTACTCATGCTGCAAAAGGATTTTACCAAACCAATAGTAAATTTCCTAAGATTTGTTTGATATACATACATTACAACTCCCTGGGCCCTGTTGCATAATCATCTTAGTAATATTAGTCACAAGCTGTAAGTAACAAGTCTAGAAACTACAATTGCTAATATTTTGCGTTGCATAATAATCTTACATCGGAATCAATGTCCTGGAAAAAAGGTAATGGAGATGGTAGAGTTTCGAGCGACATAGCATGCGCTGCCATAACTATTTCTCAAATAATGACGTCAGTCGTTGTGTTTATCTTTGATTGCCCACCGCATCCATGTGAAAACGCTATTTTCAGGAAGTAGTCAGGAAGCTAATGTGATAGTGTGCAGTGAATATTTGTGAAATTACGTTGAAAGAAAAATGGATAAAAGTGATATTTCCTTGTGCCATTTTCACTCCCCCACGTCCATAGCAACAAACGAACGTTATGTAGTGTATGTTTCGAAGGCTCTCAGTGTCGGTGTGTATGTGTAGAGAGAATAATCGCCAATTATCAAAATTCCACCGAAAATGTTACTGATTTCAAGAACTAAGCATACGATTGCTCTCTGGACCTTTTTTACCACATCAATAGTCGAAATAAGCCAAGATACAATTGCCATCTGTTGAAAAACAAACAGTTGAATGATTTCATGAGAATTTTGGCTCAAATTATCATGCAACCGTGAGTATTTTTAACATTGTTTTGTTTCTTCCATACACATTCCATATTGAATACAAATAATAACGACACGATATTTTGCTTGCCAATGCAGATATACTTCGTCTACTGCTCCACCTCCATATGTACCTCATTGCATCGGAATAATAATAATAGTACATGCTTAGTTAGTAACGCGTTATTTATCTGTCAAAGTCAAATCGTGCTATTGTTTTGTATGAGATTTTTTTTTGTTATTTTCTGTTAAAACTATAGTTGGGTTACATCTATGATATATCCACAAGGTTGACGTAGGACTGCCGATGGCTTAGCAATCATTTGTGGTTTTTCAATTAGCAATGATCGCACCTCGGGTGTTCCTCATTGGGTACGATATCGCCGCTGCGCAGAGCTATCTTTTGTGTGAATTAATTAAATTATTGATTAAACTAGTGAATGATTGAAACAATTTACGAATTCAATTGCAAACAAATCCCGATTTAGGTCAATTCATACATTATGGTAGTAGTTATCGCAGCAAATAGTTATCGACATTTTACCTAATTGTCAAATGGTATGCGTAGAAGTTCAGTGAGCTGGCGACATGATATATCTTTCAATGCAGTCTTGAATAACCGAGCCAAAGCGTTGCATTTGTACCCGCTTTTGTAGATCGTGTTAGCAAAACGATTTTCTCAACTTCTTGGTTTCGGAATCTGTATTGGGGAAACACATTCCGGTTTGCCAAAATGCAAGGGAGTACAAAAGTACATGCTGCTTGCATCTATTTTGCAATGTTGATTTCCCCCGGCTATATTGTTTTGAAATCTGTGTTAGGGGAACATTTCAATTTGCAGAAACGCAAGCGAGTACAGAAGTACATGCAGCTTGCATCTATTTTGCATTTTTGCATTTTTTGATTGTCAATATAGTCCAGCTTCACAAATATACGGTCGCTATGATTGTGCAGAAGTACAAAAAGCGTGGTTCAATCTCACTAGCTGCCTTCAAAGACAACTAGCCGAACTGACAGAGCTATCATGAAGAAGGCGGAGCTGGACCGAGGACTCTTCTTCTTGGATGGCACTAACGTTTCAGTGGAACTTTTGCCTTCTCAACGTAGCATTACTTGCGCCAACGGGAACAGGAATCGAACCCAAACCCCCTGCATGATAGTGTGGAACGCTAACACACTCGGCCACGGGAGCACCGGGACCGGGGACTATCAGCTCAGAAAATTGCGAAACAGATTGACAATGAGTTTTCCATTCAACTGGCATCAAAATCCGTACGAAATCGTCTCCATACGAAAGGTCTTAAGGGCAGAGTAGCGCCCCATGGTTGTCCGCAAAGAATATATCAAAAACGATTGAAGTGGGCCTAGACCACATTCCATGGTCCAGTGATGACTGGAGTAAGGTAATTTGGTCAGACGAGACGAAAGTGAAGCTATTTCGGTCTGATGGTATCACATTGATTATTGATTTTTCAACCAACTGAGCATGGCTTTGATTTTTTTTTTGCAGGTTAAGTCGTGGTGTGTGGATCTATGGCTACATCCGGTGTTAGGGAACTTAAGTTCTTAGATAGAATTATAACCAAGGAGGTTTATTTGGGCATTTTGAAGAAAAAGCTGAAGTTGGGGCGCAGATATATGTTACAACAAGGCGGAGATCCTATGCACACCTTAAAGCTGGTTTCGCTGTGGCTCAAGGAAAAGCGTATGAAGGAGTAGCCATCACCAGTCTTTGGAAAACAAACGCAGCGCTGCGCTTGAGTTGAATTTTCATCAACGCGCGCTCAAAGAAAACTCGTATTCGCTCTTGGTGCGAAGAGCACAAAATTCATAAGCTCGACAGCGCAAAATGTACCCGGCGCAGAACTCAGATACTAAACATTTCTCCTCATTTGTGTGATACTCGTCTCATTCTATACACACACACATACACATAAAATTCTAGCGCCCGCTTTGTCTTCGTTCGTTCTAAGCAAAACATAAAAACAACAGCGCGCCCCCATTTGAACCGTATACGCCTGTGTTAAGAAAAATATCTCAACAGAGAGAGCAATCCAGATTCAATCGCGCAGTATAGGAATACGGCGCAAGCACGGCGCAAATTTCAGCGTAAAACTCAGCTTAAAAATGGGCGTAAGAACAGCGCTGACAACCAAACATTTCATCTGTGTTTCGGAGCGTGCTCATTCGCCAGAGCGCATGTGTGCACAAGGAGTGAGAGCTCAACTGGGTACAAAAATCTTGTTGCGCATCAGCACCGAGTTGCATTCTGAAGACTGGCCAGCACAGTCTCCCGACCTTAATCCGATCGAGCATCTCTGGTAAATTTTGAAAATTAAGCTCCAGGAGCAAAAACAAACCAGCATCCAGACATAACGGACGGTAATCTCTACTGAATGGGACAAAATCATCTCGGAAACAACCGCTAAGCTTGTTGAGTCGATGCCGAGCAGTTATTGTTTTTTTTACCTTTTTTTTACATCATATCTCAAATGCAAGAAAATTTGTTTTTATTTTGAGCTCGCATGAATAGGCTTTGTGTTTACATGTATAATAATAGCAATCTGAATAACTATTAACCATGTTTTAATTTTCTGGTGGGTTTTTTGAAAGAAATCTTATTTTGCATTGGGGCAAAACTTTTTTCGCATACTGTACGAGGGTCGTTCAAAAAATAAATTTCAGTGTCTCAGAAATCGCGGAAAAATAAAGTTAGGACAAAAAACAAGGTGATTTTCGTATTCTACATTTTATTTTCTATTTTTCTACATAATCGCCGCAACGTTAGAGGCATTTTTCATAGCATGGCACGAGTTTTTCTATTCCGAGCGCGTAGCGTCCATCTTTTTGAAGTACGATGTAACGATGAATTTCTTCAGTGTTATCGAATCGTTGACCGCCAAAAGCCATCGTTCTTCGTGTGTAGTTTTTTCGATTGTCTCAATGTCCTTATATTCCTGAAGAGATATAACACCTTAAATGTACATTCAAAACGAATCGCAACAAAAAATTAAATGCTCTTTTCCCACCATCAATATCATTATTATGTGTAACTTCTCGTCATCCTGAGAGTATCCGAACTTTTTTCAATTATTCCACTCATGAAAAATTTATGCATATAGGCAGAAGGGCATGCAGCTCCTTCTCGCTCCCCGCACGTATACTTCAAACATCAAATTAAAACATTTCAATGTCAGCAGGAAGCTGAAAAGTGCACAGTGCAAAGCTTGGAAAGCAAAAGTTTTCTCTTAATTAGTTGGCACATTCCTACTGCGGCACAGGTAATGTGATCTCGGGAAAGTCACGTGGAGGGAAAGTGCTCCGAACTGAAGGAAAAAACGCAAAAAAAACCCGAACGAAAAGTCGAGACGTTGAGAAGAAAATCTCCATGTCAAGCGTATGTTGAGTGACGGTACGTTCTTTGTGTTTAATTAAAAAATAAAGTCCGCACCGCTGGGCTCGGAATTTCGTACGTGCACTAACTAGTTTTGGGCTGCGGGAAAGTAGGTCCTCCCTTCCACAGAAGTGGCTATATTTCACTGACTGGCAGGAAAATATTCAAGCCATTATAATCCCCTCAGTATCTCAGTTTGCCAAAGTACTTTAAAATGAGTTTGCCGACGGTGTGTATGTGTGTGTGTTCCACTGTGCCTTTATTATTGTACGCATTGTTCATGCAAGGGGTTCCGTATGTTCGTGGTGATGTTGTGTGTCTGTGGGTGGAAAGTTGCCTTTGTCCGGAAGTACACGCTAGATGGGTTCCTTCCGAGTGCAATGCGAAGCTATAATTGGCGGAAAATTGCACCGATGCCGGATATATCCATCATTTATCATCACAAGCGATCCATCAATTACTGCCCTGAATGATGCTGTTTTCAAGTACTACGGTAACATTATACTTGCCTTGATTGGAGATTAGATTGATAGCGGGTTATCATACTGCCCGAGAACTTTATTTCTGTCTTATAATGGCTGTCGATACAAATTGTCGACAGTGTTCAGCCGGCGTCAAGGTCGAATGGCGTGGTTATACATTAGTCGAGTACAACATTTTATTTATTTTCTATAATATAACATGAGCAAAATAATCCAAGTAAACTCTCTATTGCTAATTAGCTTATTAACAAAAATATGACACTAACTATTTTTTAAGAAAATTCTCCATTTATTCAAGTGTCACTGGTCATGAAAAAAAATCTTTTGAGGTACTTGTCTCATAACTACCTGTATACATGTTGTTCCAATAATTTTCAGGTCCTTTTTATCTAGTTTATCAAACAGTCTAACCTTTTGTCGTGGGACTACGTCTAACCGGAGTATATGGGGGTAAAATGAAAACCTAAACACAGAACATGCAGGAAAAAATGAAAGATTCCGTATGCTTATAACTAGAACATTTCTCACTGGATCGGAAAGATGTTTGCATCAATTGATAGGGAATATTTCTACGCTTCTATCGTAATTAATAAAATGTTGTTTTTCATTAGATAAACAATTGAATAACTGTAAAATGTTAAGCGTTATCTAAACTCCCTAACTGCCTCGTTTTGATTGGCCCGCTTTACGGTTTCCCCAACATAGCCATCAAAACCAAGCAGCCTTGGGGAATCTGCATTCCAAATACATGAAAGTGTGGGGACTTTTGTTCTCACTGGAAGGTGTTCCCTAACACAGATTTCAAAACCAAGCAGCGTTGGAGAAATCGCATTGCAAATACGTGAAAGTCGGGGATATTTTTGTTCCGACTGAAATGTGTTTCCCTAACACAGACTTTAAATCCAAGGAGCGTAGGGAAATTGGCATTGCAAATACATGTAAGTCGGGGGCATTTTTGTTCCGACTGAAATGTGTTTGTCTAACACAGACTTCAAAACCAAGATGTCTGGGGAAATCGGCTTTGCAAATAAATGCAAACTGCGAGTACTTTTGTACTCGCTTGCCTTTGTGCAGACTAGAATATGTTTCCTTAACACAGTCTCCTAAACTTAGGAAACTGGGAAAATCCGTGCAGACACTAGAAGCGAATGAACTTTCAAGTTTAAAA
The DNA here is from genome assembly GCF_029784135.1 of Toxorhynchites rutilus septentrionalis. Classification (NCBI taxonomy): domain Eukaryota; kingdom Metazoa; phylum Arthropoda; class Insecta; order Diptera; family Culicidae; genus Toxorhynchites; species Toxorhynchites rutilus. The sequence continues at coordinate 23,622,443 of NC_073745.1, forward strand.
CCTCTATAGTATAAAAAGTAAAACTTGAAGCTGTTGATTCAAACAAGCCGGGGGTACTTCTGCACCCGCATGTTTTTTTTTGCACTTCAAAAAATGTTTTCCTAACACGAATTACATAAGCGGGTACGAAAACAACGCTTTGGCTCGGTTATTCAAGATTGCATTGAAGGATATGCCTTAATATCTTCTGTTCACTGCATTTCTACGCATGACATTTGATGATTAGGCAATATGTTGATAACCATTTGCTGCGATAATGCCTATTGATTAAACAATATGCGTTCGACGTACATGACAAAATCGAAACTGAGTGCTTGAAGTTCATCAAATCAAGAAAATTTGAGGTTCGAGAAGTACGTACACTTAAAAGAAGCGAACTTCAGAGGGAAATGTAAAATAAAATAATCGTTTGATAATTTTTCCGTGAATTTACTTGTAACGAAGAACATAATCTATTACAATGCATGAATTGACCTTCCATGGCATTATAAAATCTTTTTACTCACAAACCAAATATATTGAATTCAATCGAAATTGTTTCGTTCAATCAAAAATTTTATCAATACAAACAAATAATTGCTAAGCTATGTGTTTAGGCATATCACCCCCGGATGTCGATATGAGATGCTGTGAGTTTATCCCATCACCATTTACGAATCTCGGTAATTCACAAAAAACAATAGGGAATTCATCGATGAAAGGCAATAATAAAAAATAATTGGTCGGAATCCATCAGCATGTCCACATAGTTTGTACGTTTGATTGTAGTCTTTTTCTGTAACTTCATGTAATTTATGTGACTAGAATAATATGTGATAGAATAAAATATGTGTTAATATTCACTTCGACAACCAATTGGTGGAATACATGTTCGCTGAGCCCTCCGAAAAACCAGTATACGGCAAACCCATCCAATCTCTAATCACTAAGATAGTCCCACGCCAACCTTGCGGTTATATCATAGTATAACCCAGCCATTTTTTTGCTCTCCAACTTTTACAGAAAATCGTTCACTTCAAATTTACCCAAAAAGTTTCAATTGTTCGAAATTGTAGGAAATTTAACCTCTTTAACCTAGGTTTCGGGATGAATTCCTTGTCACATTGGTGCAAATCCACTAGAGTTGCATTAACGTAGTTTTGGATGCTTTTCATCACTTTCTACCATATGAGTATTCAGAAGAAGTTGCGATATAATACAGGTATAAGGCCCGATTTGGTTGTGACGGACTGTTTTCCGGTGACAGAAAGTGTCACCTTTTCATTTTTTCGTTGTTTTCATATTTCGTGCAATATATTTGTTGTGTTTCGGATTTGGTCACCAACTCTTTTTAGCAACACGAAGTTTTTCTGTGTACGCTTAAAGCTAAAATAATGTTTTATTAAATATATTACTTCTGATTGAATTCAATTGCTTACAAATTTGGTGGGCTATGGTTGCAGAAGCGGTTTCTAGCAGGCGGTTTCTGGCAAGCGTGTTCCCTTTGGATGAGCGAAATAGGGCTGTCGCTGGTACCGATATCAACAGTGGTACTGTGTTGAGGGGTCCCGTCGTGACAATATTTTTCCTCTATTTTCAGGTCAGTACAATATTTATATTTTGGGCCGACCAGTGGTTTTCGTGTTCAATTTCGCCAGAACTTCGTTGTCTCTATTATTCCTATTTTACCGATAAGCTAAAATGCTTATTTTTGTAAACATAGAATTAAGATGAAATTTTGTGTAAGCAAATTTTGAACTAGCGGCTGCACGAAGCTTGTGATTGAGCTTTACAAATGCTTTTGGTTGTGTATTTGAACATCTCAGGGGTCAGATGAATCACCCTCAACACTCTGGTCTGAGCCTCGAGAAACCTAAGTATTGGACTCTCAATGTGTCTTTCGACGTAGAACTACGAGAGATGATTGTTACTCAATAACCCAATAGCTCAAGAAAATGCTAAAATGCTTCGACGCCCTTATCGGTTGATTTGCAGCAGTCATGACGAAAACAGTTGAGCGAAACTCTAAACACTCTAAAGCGAAAAAGTTGAACATCGTGAGGTACTTCGTGTCCGCCGCATATAACCGATCCGGCATTTAGTGGAAGTGGGGGCATTGTGATCACCCAAAGGAATATGCTCATTTCATGTGTCGACATACTGCTTCAATCGAAGAATATTGTAACTTATTGTTGTATTGTAAAAATTAAAAATAGTACATTTTTCATCATTAGAACAAAATTTTGAAAAATCGACCATTTTTTGGCGTGAAGGTAAGCCTAGTGAGGGCAAAGTGGTCACTCGCATATATCCTGCTAAATAGGACAGATTCATACGTTTTCAAATCATTATTGAAATAATAGGTACATATATTAAATAAGCTTGGCCTATTCACCTAGAGTCGTTATTAAAATATACTCTCATACATACAAAAACGTTGTAAGAAACAGACAACATTTCACATAATTGGGCTTGGTTGGGTTGGTGTGGGTTATTTTTCATATTTTTGACAAGAACAGAATGTCAGGATGCCGACGAAAAGTTGTAGAATGCCTAAAAATCGTAGGATTCATGGAGCATTTGCTTAATTGAAATATTTTTTGTAGATTTTTTTTTCATTAGTCCATTTTTTAATAAATACCTTAACTAAGGGGCGGAGGGCGTGTAGCAAAGATAGAATCACCTGCGGCTGCAGTGGGTCTCTAGATGAAGAGATGTATACTGGCAATAATGACACAAATCTGGTATATTTTTCTCGCGAGATCAAGAATAAATCATGTATTATGCATCTTTGGCTTCTTCTAAAAAAATCGCAAACTCATCGATCCTTTTCAGGGTCTTTATACTAAATTAAAATAATATCCTGACTAATGCAATGGGGAATTGATTCTTTTTTTCTGCTTTCTCAAAAGAAGAAGAAGAGAGGATGGGGAAAATTTAAGAGTTTGTTCGGACTTATTGGTGATGATGATGATGATGTTAATTATAGAGGCTCTCAGATTAGTAGTTTTTTTTGTTCATTTGCATCTAGCCTTGAAAAGGCCAATTTCAAAAATGACACTAAATTCACGAACTTTATAACAGCCATGTGGAAACCGTGCCGTTATGTTTTTCAATGTCGCTCTAGACAGCAAACAATCAACAGACGCATAAAATCAATAACATTGTGTGCGTGTGATGCAAAAAAAAATACACAGATACACTCTTCACCAGACGGCATGACAATCGATATGGAGCCTCCACCGTACCAAGTCTCATCAGTGTGTACGATATCCTGGTTGGATCGTGAATGCAATTTGAGTTTGCACAAATTATGTTACACTAGAAATAAAGATTTTGGACACCCTCCCCCCCTCACGTAACGCAAATCGTATAAGACGAATTTCATGCCAACTCGTCTTAGGAGAAATTGAAATGTTTGCGTCAATCGATTTCGGCACTCTATACAAATTTTTTATATTGAATAAAATAATATACGTCATGAAACTAGCTATCGAACAATTGAAAAATCTCAACCCTTACCCTAACGGAAATACCCACTTCTGATTGGTCGAAATTGACGACACATGCGGCGGTTCCCTAACAGGGACATCAAAACCAAGCTGCCTGGGGGAAATCGGCATTGCAAATATATGCAAGTCAGAGGCATTTTTATATTGCAAGTAAGGTGAATGATACGATTAATTCTAGCACATAAAATTTAAATTTGGAACATTAATGTTGGTTGCTTCGTGAAATTTTATATCAATGACCCACCGTGTATTGCGAAAAATTCAGCACTAGTGTAAGTGTTAAATTGTATATGGCAGCAGTTGTGTTAAAAATGACTTGATATATTAAACGATTTATTTCAATTCTCATAAATAATAACCAAGGTGTGCTCTCGCCCGAGAATGGGTAGCTCGGTTTAAGATGTTTTGTTGTGTGGTGAAAATGAACCAAAGAAAGGTTCATACGGCGAGAAAAGTTGGAATAGTGAAAAATATTCGAAAAAGTGGTTTCTCATATGCTCTACATATAGTGTTAGGTGTTGTTAGTCCAATTAAAATTCGCATTGGGTAGAAAAAAACAATCAGAAAGTAAATTAATTATAAAAGAAAATTACCTTTTCCATTTCAAATATATTTTCTCTATATTAAAGTAACATGTTTTTACTGATGAGAAAAATTGATAATTGTGTTCGGTATTGATGATTATCCTATATTACATTGATGAGTTTTTTTTTTCTTCATTTCATCCATACAAAACACAGGAGGCATCTCACCTAGAGTCACAGAAGGCGGTTTCATCATATCTCATTCCACTTCTTCTATCTGATACGCACCATCTAACGACTAATTACCATCCTTCTGTCATCATCACTAGGTTGTAAACATTGGTGGAGTGAACAAACAATACGCAACAACCAAACAAAACGGCCATTTTCAGGGCCACCAATTCATTATCAAAGGATTTAATTCGTCAAACATATCCAAAATCAACAGATAGCCTAACGGAATCCTACGTCAACTATGCGGTCGTGTCTGAGACACAAACCTCCTGTGGCTTTTTTTTATAAAATTCATTTATCTCAAAAACGTTTTTTTAATTCTCAGAAAAAAAACTATATTAATAGACCATACAATAACAAACAAACCATGCATATATCGGAAGATGAGTACACTACAGGAAAAAAGTTTTCAATGACAAAAACTTCTCATGTTTTCTTTGAAAAAATGTTAGTTGTAATTTTTGGGGTCAGTTTTTTTTTCGAAAAAGTTGGCAAACAAACTAAAAATTACTAAAATTTCTAACTCCGAAAACTATTAGAGCTAAAAAAAATCGGTTACAGAATGAAATGTGGTAAATTGTTTGAGTTTTCATCTAAACATATCAAGGAAATTAAAAAAAAATGCGCTGATTTTTAGTGATGAAACGCATAGTAATTTGGACGGATACCGGATATCCGGCAAGCCAGATAGCTGGATAGTCGGGTCTTTATTTGCGTAAACGAAACTGGAAGAAGCCACATGGGTTCATGAAGCGAATAAAGAATTACGTTTTAGGAAGCAATAAGAAAATTATTAACTACGATCAAATAGAGTATCAAGTTTTTTGCAAGGAATATTAAACAGATTTTTTTTCTGTTAATGATGTAATAACAGAAAAAGATACAATGATGAAATTTTCGTGGATATATTAAAATAATTTTTCTACTAGTCGAGGAAGAGTAAGTACTACTAATTCAAATAAGCGAATACATCGATTAATCATTTTCATTCAAGATTACCAAATTTGGCACTGCCTTCAGGGATGATAAACCCAGGGAGGGTACACTCGATTAATCACAAATCAAATTAGGCGAAGAAAAAGAGACGAAACTGAATCAAACCTTACACGCGAAGCTAACGACATCTTTGGGTCTGTTTCAACGAAGTGGCAAATGAAAATGATAATCAGTATCGCGTTAAGGAAAAAAAAAAATCCCATTGCTAATGAAATCAACTTTTATGCCAAAACATTTCGTTCTTTACGTTTGGTGATCATTAAACTCTAAGCAGTACCTCCCAATTGATAAGGTTTGCCAGAATTTATCATTCAATTTCTTGCAGTAGTGTCTACAAAAGAAGATTGTTCTCTGAAGTTGGGCTGGTGTACGGTGCAAAACGTAATCGATTGATTAAAAAATTCACAATAAAAGTCATATTGTTAATTAATTGATGTTAGTAGTTAATATTAATTTAATTTTGAAAAAAATATGATTCATCTTATGTCAACGAGAAATTATTGATTTTGTTCTAATATCCGGTACCCGACCGGAATACAAATATTGGCCAGAAAGGCCGGATGCCGGATAGTTACTGAATATCCGTTTCATCTGTACTGATTTTTTTTTGTGAATCTATATAAATAAAAATGATTTGGTGTCCATTCCTTACAATTTAACTCAAGAACGGAGCAACGGATTTGAACAGTCAGTATCAGGATTGATGTGCCTCAGTCTGCATCAGGTTTATATGCTAAAAAAGTTATGAAAACCATTCGGAAAGTTGGAAAATTGGAAAGTCATTTTTTTCGGCTAATTTTGCGTAGCTATATATATATATATATATATATATATATATATATATATATATATATATATATATATAAATGATTTGGTGTCCGTTCCTTACGATTTAACTCGAGTACGGGGCAACGGATTTGAACAGTCAGTATCAGGATTGAAGTGTCTCAGTCTGCGTCAGGTAAATATGTCAAGAAAGAAATTATATACTGCGAATATAGATCGCGCACAGCAAAATAATTTTCGAGGAACGTGAGTGTTCGAAATTATTTAAATCAGAGAAGAAATTGTGGGTGGGACGAAGTTTGCCGGGTCAGCTAGTTAAAAATATATTTTTTCAAAAAAATGCTATTTTTAAATTCTCATAAAAACTATATGAATATCTCATACAATAACCAACAATACATAAAAAGAAAGAAACTTCTACAGGAAAAAAAAATTTCCAACAATTTTCCATGTTTTCTTTGTAATTTCACTACTGAAATTTTTACTCATAGCATTTTTGTGCGTAAATTCTCGCGATTTACATGTTCTACAATCTTTTTTCTACTTAGAAATGTTTTCAGGAGTCTGCATGCAAAAATGCCATATATTTTTTTCAAAGAAAACATGAAAAAGTTGTTGTTGGAAAACATTTTTCCCTGTAAAAGTACCCATAATCCGATGTATGGATGGCGTTTAGGTTATTGTATGGATTATTGATATTTGTTTTGAATTTAAAAAAAAAACATTTTTGAGAAAAATGAATTTGAATTTAAAAAAAAATTTGAGGATAATTTTTTTTAACTTTTATTTTATTTAAAACGAATATTTAAAAATTGTTCATATTTCCTTCTATGACCAATGCTTTTTAGATCTTATAGATTTTGAGTTAGTTTTTTTTTTTAAAGTTTAAGAAAAAAAAACTTTCAGAAAGTAGTCCAATTTTTTTTGGAGATTTCGAGTACCCATAGTTGCTTAAATGACCAATATATTTACGCCCACTACGTTTCACTGTAACTTAAGATAGTGCTGCCAATGGCCAGTCGAGTCGGCATGAAATTCGTCATTCCTAATACCTAGCAAGTAACGCGAGTAAAGTTATTTTAACGAGTATTTTCACATAAATTCATCTTAATTTGGATGATTCGTTACCAGGTTCACTGGTCTAATTTCCTTTACAATCTCGCAGTTTAATGGTCTATTTGCCTTTAAAACTAAAATCTTTCAAGTCTGTAGATTATTTAGGCAAATTTAGGAAATATTATTCGAATAGGAAATATAGGAAATCATATGGTCAGCGTTGGGACACCATTTTTTCGAGAATACTTCATTATTTTTTTTCAATTAATTTATTTGTAAGGTTCAATCGCATGAGCTTTGCGGAGCCGCTAATTCAAGGTTTGTTTATACAACGTTTCAACTAATTGTTATGTTTAGTAGGATTCGACCGAATACTCGCGGTTTACTCGAGGTTAAAAGGGAAATAATTTTTGAGGGTCAGGTTAGGGATATGGATATGAGGTATCGTTGTCTCAACCGAGAGTAGCCGCACGCACTGTGGCATTGTGCATAATGACCAGGGATAGCATCTGGTGCTCGACTATCTGTCGAGGGTGGGCGACGGTGAGATGAGGGAATACTTCATTTTTATTTATTGATTAAATTGTTTTTGAATAAATTTGATAATCTATCTAATCTATAATTTCATGTATAACTTGCTTCAGTAAGAATTTTGTACGCAAGTAATCAGCTCAATCTTGGGATTGCTTTGAAAGGTTAAAATTTTGTTGGCTCAAAAAACAAGTTTTTTTTTTAAATTGAATTTTAAGAATGTTTCGATTTAATTCTGATGAAATCGTTTCTTCGAATGTCATTTCTAAATGTCCTTCATTATAATAGATGCATAGAAACATTTTTAATCGATTGATGGAAACATTCTTGCAATCCATAAATACCTAGTCGAGTTAAAAGCAATTTTTCGAGTTCGAAATGTTTAAATTTTTCTTTACATGTTGAATTTATAGATTTTCGTTTTACGCTTCATACCTTCCAGTTAAACGTGGTACTCCATTATGAGACGCTTACGTGGAAGTGCAACAGTACCAAAACGTAAATAAAACGTCTCGGAGACATTGTAGATCTGTGTGGGCTGTACTTGACATTTACTCAGTTTTACCTACCGCATTTGGGACTATAAACTTACTCTTCAAGGGAAATTTTCAACATTATCCTTCAACTTTTAGTTGATCATTGCATGTGTAATTTGATATTCAATCGCAAGATAAGGAAAAAGGAACAGGGAGCCTCTGTTTCTATACGATGAAAGATCTCTCCGAGGTTGGTGGATAATTTTCTCCAGATATTATCTGGCACCACATTGCGATAGAAATAGTTACTGCGAAGAAAGGTCGATAAAATAAATGTAAAGTCGAAAATATTTCACAACGTCTACAGTTTTTGCAGTCAAAGTCAAAAATTTTATCCTAAGCTAGTGGGAAAAATCGATTGCGCGCTTAATTGCCCTTTTCGGTTCCACTCACATCTAGCTGAAGTTTACGCAAACCCTGCACCTGACGTAGAGTTTCATCGTTTTATAACACTTTCACACACACACACACACACACACACATACTTCCGCCGCCAGCCACATATTCCCTCGATCAACAAAAAAGTGCCGTTCCGCGTTTTTTTTTTTCATACACCGGTCTTCCACCCCACAATCGCGAGTGGAAAAAGAGGAGTGGGGGAAGTGCACGAAAGTTACGACAAAATGATGATAAATTACCAGCGAGAGGTTTTTCGGAACTGCTCGAAAATACTGATACCGCAAAAGTGAAAACGAACACAAGAACCCTTCTGTTGCCGAGGGCGGAGAGGGGAAAAAAACAACTCGCGAAAAAGGGGGATGAGAAAAAGGAACCACACGCAACCCACTCGCCCCGAATCCCGTGCATTGTCTGAGGTGGGAGTACCTTCGTCTCGTCTCCCGGCAGCAGCATACATTTTCCATCACACCTCGATTCAACTGATAACCGGAGTGAATGGAAAAGCAGTGTATTCACGAATTTATTATATTTATCCATAAAATTTTGATGGTCGTGTCATGAATATAAATACGCTCGAATTGCCTCTCGCATTCGAAAGTTGGTCTCCGTTCGTTCGGTTCGAAATTGAGACTTCCCTGAGAAGCTGAGAAGGAGATGTCGCTAGTGTTGGTACTGTTCTCGGGCACTCACTATCCTCAGACCGATAGACAAAAAGTTAGTTTTCGAGAATGGAAACTTTCCGATCATCTGCGAGTGCACAGAGGGTGATGGATGTGGATAGCAGCGGGGGATGTAAACGCTGACTTCTTCTTATGCAGAGTGAACTCCCCAGCCTTCGGGCTCTACACAAGCAGGATGTCCAAGTCCGGTGGATTTCCTTCCGTTGCAGCAACCGGTCTGCCACGGATGACAGCGGGACAAAAAACGATGAGCACGAACATCCCAGAACCAAGTAACTGGAACTGTGTGCGATGGTAGTGTTCATCATATTCAATCACAACTTTTTCCTCAAGTTTTTAGCCCTGGGATTTTAAGTGTGCCTGTGTGTGTGCCGATCCACATAGTCGGTTCCAGCTAGCAGCGGCATGGCCAGCCGAAATGGGAAGTTTGTCTCCGGAACTGGAAACTTTATCGACACTTCCCAGCGACTGTGGATCTGCATGAAAAAGAAGACTGTTGTTTCGTTTTTGTTCGCAAGTGGTACTGAGCAGCAGTGAAGATTTTACCCTTCCTAGGCTGTGTTTGCTGCAAAAACAGGACATTCCCGCCGTCGTCGTTTTCGGTGTCGCCGCCGCCGTTGCTGCTGTCGGACAAGTTTTGCGGAACCACTCCGCCTCATTGCGCTTAGTCGTGGCGGGCAATTGTTGGAGACAAACTTAAACTTTGGAATGATAAGTGTTGCACAACTGTGAGAAAGGGTTTTAATGGAAAGTTAACAGAAATGATAGACTCTATTGCAGCGGCATAGAGTCGGCAAGAACAGTACTCGACGCAGCAGTTGCGAGAGATATAGCATACGATTTTAGGAAGGATGTGCGCATACCCATTTGTTTTAGATGTTCATGTTTTGAGATTTGCAATTTTATCTCAAGCTATACATTAAGTGATGCGTCCTATGGACGATGGAGACCATCTGCAGTAGTATGTAATCACTAACTGCTCCAACATATCTTTTTTGATATTATTGTCTTTATAATCAATAATTTGGTTGTTCCATAATGCGGGTGAATTATGATAATCGTCAATAAATGATGTTGTTCCTCCAGTATTCTATTCCATGTCGTACTACACACGCCATCGGTTGACTATTGGATAAGGCCAACGCTGCTCTCCAAGACCGATGATGTCGAAAAAAAATGCACTTCAAGAAGCAATAATAATTGCGGCTCTAGATTCCATTTTCATGTAAAGCTTTTAGTCTGAGATCTGCATCCTATCCATTAAAGTAACACGATGCGACATCTATTTGAGCAGTCGAAAAGTGTCATCTCCTATCCGATAGCCAACGAACTGTCGTGGATTGCCGCTTAGTGTTGCTTTCATCGAATCCCGGTTTACCATCAGGGTTGCCATAATAAAATCTCAAAAAATCTTTTTATCTGTGTTTTTTCTCAGAAAATCTGTATCGAAATCTGTATCAACCCTTTTGTTATTTGTCTACTTCCAGCCACCACAGCAAAGAGGTATACTAATATTATAATTTATGCAACAATGTGTCAGTTCACATTTTTTCTAAACGAATTTTTATGTTATGTTATGAACTTATTCACGAACCAAAAGGGTGAATAATAGATAACGGCACTTAGTATAAACAAAAGCTGTCATCCGTGCTCGGGGAAAGGGTTAATGAAAAACTCCATGTATTGCGGCACTGTATAGATATAAAGAGCATTGTTTTGTATGTTCAAACAGAAAGATAAAAGGCCAAAGACGACAAACTAATTATTTCGGTGATACATGCGACAGATATCACGCGAAAAAGAATTATAGCAAATACTTTTAATCATATACATAAAAACATTGTTTAGTAAATACTTATCGGAAGTTTACAAAAATAAAGTAATCTTGTGCTTCTTCAAGTAAAAATAATTACAACCAGTACTACATACATATCGAAATTTAAGACCACCGCAAAGGGTTAAATTTACAAGTTCATTTAGCTGACCCGGCTAACTGTTTCCTGCCCAAAATTGATTTTATGATATGAATACTTCTGAACATTCCCGTTCTTTCAGAAAGCGAACGCTCGTGGCTTGAATTTCAGAAAATTAATTGATGAATCTTTCAATTGGCATTTGTCACTGCTGGACACGAATGAATTTTAAAGTCTAAAATTCTATAATAGAAAATCAATATCAATCTATAATTTTCAATTACCTTTATCAAATTACCAAGCTCGAGAACAGTTTCAAATTGCTCAGTTTAAATTATAGGAGGTTGTGTCCAAGATACGACCACATTGTTAACGTAGAACTACGCTGTTATTTTATAAAAGTCGTTTGCTTATAACTTCGAATATTATTTTCAATGGTGTGAAATTTTTGAAATAACTGTTTAACAGAATAGTTTGGTCGCCTTGAGATGGTTTTTTCTTTGTTGTAGAATCAGTTGACGATAATTGATTGATGATTCACACATAGGAATACAAACGCTTCTCATCATTTAGCGCTATTCTGTTTTCTGTTACTATTGCTGGCCTCGAAAAAAGTTGCATTACTTTCTCATGCTCAAGATAAGCGCAGCTGTCATCCTTAGCGGAGAAAGCTTTGCTGCTGGTAAGCGAAACCAAATCACATACAAAATTCCAGAACGATATTTACTTTATTGGTGACTAAATAAACGAAATAAACTCTTTCTGTTAATCTCAACAACCTCGAAAAGAGTAGAGTATTGTAGTTGAAGGCAGTTTTGCAACTGGCACGCGAACTCAAATAACTTATTACATTTCAGCACGAACTTTGAGATGCTTGGTATTACCCAACTAATTTTTTGGCGCACAACCTTAACGCCTGCTTCGCCATAGCGTCTATTCAATGCATTGATGTAATGTCAAAGACACCAACAGAACCTTTATGATGGCGGGAAACAAACAATGTAAACTGCTTGGAGAAAAACTGAATATTCGTCTCAGCAGAGATTCATTACTAATATTCTAGCGTAAATATTTCCCTCCCGCTATCTCCGCTCCTTGTTTATATTTATCATTACGGCTGCATAATTTGCACCACCAAACAATCTTCAATCACAGCATCAAAAATTAGTCGACTGTTGCATCGTGACTGGGCCAATGCACACGGAAGCAGATACAAATGGGGTTTCAGCGTAGCGAAGATGCACTATTTTTATGTACGGGATATGAAGCACGCACGTGTGCACACAAATCTCCATATATCGATGGCTTGAAGCAACTAAATATACACAAACTTATCTCCATTTTGTGCTCTTCTCAACAGAAGCCCTTTCTGTTAATATTGCCGGTCTAGATTAGCTTAGTTGTAATCCTTGGTGGAGGGAGCCGACGATAGTCTAGGTTGATGATTGCCCACACAATTGTGTACCTCAGAACCTGAATACAATGGCGTCAGTTTGATGCAATGATTGCAATGCCCGAGACAGCAGCGAATGAATAACTAGGTCGCGTCCACAGCTCAATCCAAAACGAAGACATGTGATGACGCAAAAAAAGGAAAAATAAGCGATTTTCAGTGCTTTGAATACAGAACGAGACTGAAAGTTTGCCTTCTTCTGTTCACTTTAAACTTCTTCAGTAGAACAAATGTATGGGAAAATGGAAACGCTTCTAGTTTTCATGAATTTTAGCCGTTTACACACCAGGGTATTGTAATATGTAGCATAACAAACAAATCTTAGGGAATTTCCGATTCGTTTGGTATGTGAACCGCCAAAATCTGTTCACGGCAAAAATATTTATTAACGTTAACTTTTCTGTTTTCTGATTTGGCACCCTCTACGTAAAAAAACATTTTTCTCATCGTTACATTGATCTGCCGAGGGATCTCAGCTCAAATCGGACAATCTTTACTCGAATTTGATAACCACATTTTGGCGATTCATTTTCCACCTGAAAATCCATGAATATTTACAAAATTGTGAAACATAAATATCAATGTCGTCAAAATTCATACCCCCACTGTCAGACGGGGGGATTGAAATGGACAGTCATATCCATAATCACATCCAATGCATGATGGAAAGTGAAGGGAAGAAGGAAGGAAGGAAGAAAGGTATTGTATTATAGAGACTTTAAACTTTTGCAGTTCATTCGTCTCTAGCCTTGAGAAAGGCCCTTTGAAAACTCAACTCTATTCTACTCCAGCGCTACCACCTCCGCCCTCTTGCCTTGAGAAAGGCACTCGATCCCTCGCCGTCCAGCCCGTCCAGCAACGATGTTGTCCAGTCGGTGTCCACACAAAGAATGAAGGGAAGAAGGAAGGAAGGAAGGTATTGAATTAGAGAGACTTTAAACTCTGGGAGTTCATTCGTCTCTTGGGAAGAAGGGATTGAACTCTTTTTTTATATTGCTTTCTCTTTTTATTCTATTTCAGTTACTGGACGCACAAACACTGGGAGAGAGTGAAATTATTCCTCTCGCGAGCGATAAACCTCTACGCTTCATATATTATGAACCTGTCCAAATCACCACCCCCCCCCCCCCTTCATGCTCATTATACCTGCACCGATAAAAATGTTGTACTTTTCGGCTTGTTTTAATTTCAGTAACAAACATGGAAAAACACATTTTTATAAAACATTTGGCCAGTTATCTCAAAAACAAATGTAAGAAACTGTAAGAAACTGCTTTTAAATTTATGAAAACATGAATTTCCATAGATACAATTGCAGTTTTCCTTAACATGTCCGTCTTACCCCCATCTCCCCTACATATGCGTAGGCCATTTTTTTATTTTTGTTTTTTAAGATATTCTTCAAAGCATTCTATCATTCTAATTTGAGTGAAGACAGACATAACAATTTATGGACGACTCAAATCTGGTCAGCCGTTCTCTTGTGATGATGAGTTATACGTACGTGGGAAAAACCTTGATTATGCTTCAAAATCTTTATACATAAAATTTTGAAACATAATCTTAGCTTTAGTATCATTGGTTGGCATTATGAATTTGACGATGTTCATGGTATCCACGTAAAAATTCGCATTCACTGTGCTTTAGTAGGAAAAAGATAAATAGTGATATTCATTTATTGTAAAGCTAGCTGATGACACATACTTTGGCATCTTTTCGTCCTATATTGAACATGAGAAAGTAGTATTACACGCTACACATGAATGCCAAAAAGATTCTCATTCATACTGATTTGAATCCTATATGAATAAAATTGGTGAGTTGGGAAAAATATTATTATGATCAAGCCATAACTAATATTGGATCGTTATTTTGAGAAAACTGTAAATCTAAAACTGGAAACCTAAAAAATTTGTGATCTGTATCTACAGATTCTTGGTTTCAAAACGACTGAAAAATCTGTATAAATACAGATTGCGAAAATGTCCAAACTTGTCCACGTATAGGGAGAGGGGGTATAGACTATGTCCACATGGACGCAAAGAATAAATATTATTTGTTTTTAATACAATTACCTGTATATTCTTGATTAAATTAAATTTGTTCCATATTCGAATTTTTTGTAACTTTCCGGCCAACCTGCGTACTACGTATTTTTCAATAAACGGATTGAGCTGCCTGGATGTGCTCTGCCCATGTTTATACACCGTTCTGAATCATATTACGGACAACATAATATTTCGGACACTTTGTTCTAATATCTTGGAATGCTTAATGCACTGATGATATAACTATAAAAATGATATCTCAATTGCTTCTTTAGAGTAATCCCTTGGTTTCACTATCGTTTCATATGAGAACTACATTTTAATTATAACATAATCGGCAAAAATCTATCAACATTACTCATTATCGTTTGTGTTTGACGTTTGCTTAGAATTTAACCGTTCATAAATATTTAAATTTCTTCCGTATTTCATCAGTTTTCATCATCGTTAACAGTTTACTGTTGTTGTTGTTGTTGTTGTTTATTTGGGATACTTTACACCGAGGCAGCTGGTGCATTCGTATCATTGAATAAGTTATTTACTACATTTACAGTTTACTGTGATTGCTTGGTAATTGTTTCGCAGTTGACTATAACTTATAATCGAGTGTAATGTAATTTTTATCCAATTTTGTGTGTCCGAAATTTGATTTAGTGTCCGTATCTTGATTTTTATTCGCTTCATTTGAAAAGCATTTTATTCGATGATTTTTTTATGTTTTCAATCGAATAGGTACCAAAGTAGAAAGCTTAAAGGCATATTGAACTAATTTATTAAAAATATCTACCAAATAATACCTGTGCATAAAGTTTAGACCTGTTTTCTGCATCATATGCCTTAAGCGTCCGAAATATGATTCAGAACGGTAGTAGACGTAAGCGACAAAATGAACAAAATCGACTCTTTAGCCGTTTTACATTCTACGCAATGTAAATCGTTTGCTCAACATGCAAACATACATTTTTTGTTCGAAAACATTTGAGCAATTTAAAAAAAAAAAGTTTCCAAAAAATCACTGTTTGTCCTCATAACAGACGTAGTTCCATACAGCTTTCATACATCCTTCGAAAATCAACAATTATAAGTATTATGTGCTATAAGCTAAATCTACATTTGAATCACATTCTTTGTAGAGTCTAAACATGCCTGTCACGATCATGCATTGTGAAACTTTTAGCACAAGCGTAAGTGTAAAATTGTATATGGTAGCGGTTGTGTTAAAATGACTTAATATATGAAACGATTTTTTTCTCCCAAGGAAAGTTCATGCGATGAGAAAAATTGAAAAAAAAGCAGTTCCATCCTTCTATTATCATCACTCGGCTGTGAACAAACAATACCTAACAACCCTAACAACAACGGCCCTTTTCTGGGCCACCAAATCATTATCGAAGAGTTTAACAATGTAATTCTTCACACATATCAAAAACAACAGATAGCCTAACGGAATCGTGCTTTTTAGTCGGACAATCGCGCAGGCGCTATGTATAACCGACTTTTTAGTTTTTATTTTTTTTTAATATTTTTATTCTTTTATATTTCACAGTCGATGGATATGCATAATTCAAAATTTGGATGGAATACTTTCCAAATAAATTTTTGTTTTTTGTGGTTTTCTATTTGTACATGGTCTAGAAGAGATTCTATTTTTGTCGAAAAGCTCAGCTTGAAATATCTAAATTTCAGTGAAGAAAGACATTTGTTATATAATTTTTCCCTTTTTTTTCCATTTTTATTCTGATTCCAAATAATTTGACAGTTTTTTTTTCATATTTTCAAAATAAATGAATTTTTGATAAGTAAATGCCTTCTATTTTCTGGTAAAAGATCCAAATTCAATCCAGTTCAGAAAAAAACGACAAAAATGAATTTTCAGACCACCGAATTTTGAATTATGCAACTTAAACATGAAAAACCCAAAGTTTAAGCAAAATCAGAGTGTTTTTTTTTTTGGTAGATTTAATTCTCGTGGGAATGCTGAATAAACCGTGTTGTACAAATAGTTCTACCCTATATCCTGAGAATTGTTCGTCTAATTATCAATTTTTTTCGAGAAATCTATCGTAGATGAAACATGTGTTAGTAATGGTCATTGATTGATTGATTCTTAGTTTTTAGGAGGCTTTAAACTTTGCAGTTCATTCGCCTCTAAAATGATGGTCAGATTTGAGCTGTCTATATTTCGTTGGAAAATTTATGACAAAAATCGAAAAAAGCGATTACGCATACGTTCTGCAGTGAAAAATTTGTCCAATTGGAGTTAATTTTTTTAACAGGAATCACCGTTGACGACATTGAGCTTCGTGTTAGGTTATTACGAAAATAAAAATGGTTTTTAGGGTCGTCACATCTAAAAGCATTTTATTCATTCACTAATTGCAAGTTTTATACTCCTTTATTGTTGGTTTCATTATTTGAAACTAGCGGCCCAATTCTATGTTTTAATAAGTTTACCGCAAAGTCATTGGAATTGATTTGCTGTTACACTTAAACAAACTCTCGCAACTTTTTCTCTTTTCTTTTATTCAATGTTTCTTTTTAGTCCAAATGTCTCTATGTCTCAAACTTCTACTCTTTCTCTGCGATCAATTGTTGCTCTTTCAATTTTGACTTTGACTTTCAACTCTCTACACTTGATTTCCTACTATCTAATTTATACTTTGTTCTCTCTTCTCTCTACTCTCGGCTCTTTATTTTAAACTCTACTCTCCATTCTCTGCTTTCTACTCTCTACTCTCTGCTCTCCACTTTCTCTCCACTCTCTCTACTCTCTCTACTCCCTCTACTCTCTCTACTCTCACTACTCTCTCTACTCTCTACTTCCTCTACTATCTACTCTCTCTACTCTCTACTTTCTCTAGTCTCTCTACTCTCTACTCTCTCTACTCCCTACTCTCTACTCTCTACTCTCTATTCTCTACTCTGTACTCTCTCTACTCTCTCTACCTTTTCTACTCTCTACTCTCTCTGCTTTCTACTCTCTCTACTCTCTCTACTCTCTACTCTCTCCTCTCTACTGTCTCCTCTCTACTCTCTCTACTCTCACTCTCTACTCTCTCTACTCTTTACTCTCTCTACTCTCTACTCTCTACTATCTCTACTCTCCCTATTCTCCCTACTCTCTACTCTCTCTACTCTCTATTCTCTCTACTCTCTACTTTCTCTACTCTCTACTCTCTACTCTCTACTCTCTACTCTCTACTCTCTACTCTCTACTCTCTACTCTCTCTATTCTCCCTACTCTCTACTCTCTACTCTCTCTACTCTCCCTACTCTCCCTACTCTCCCTACTCTCTACTCTCTATTATCTCTACTCTCGGTACTCGCTACTCTCTCTACTCTCACTACTCTCTCTACTCTCTACTTCCTCTACTATCTACTCTCTCTACTCTCTACTTTCTCTAGTCTCTCTACTCTCTACTCTCTCTACTCCCTACTCTCTACTCTCTACTCTCTATTCTCTACTCTGTACTCTCTCTACTCTCTCTACATTTTCTACTCTCTACTCTCTCTGCTTTCTACTCTCTCTACTCTCTCTACTCTCTACTCTCTCCTCTCTACTGTCTCCTCTCTATTCTCTCTACTCTCTACTATCTCTACTCTCCCTATTCTCCCTACTCTCTACTCTCTCTACTCTCTGTTCTCTCTACTCTCTACTTTCTCTACTCTCTACTCTCTACTCTCTCTATTCTCCCTACTCTCTACTCTCTACTCTCTCTACTCTCCCTACTCTCCCTACTCTCCCTACTCTCCCTACTCTCTACTCTCTATTATCTCTACTCTCGGTACTCGCTACTCTCTCTACTCTCTACTCTTCACACTCTCTACTCTCTACTCTTTTTACTCTCTCTACTCTCCCTACTCTCCCTACTTTCTATTCTCTACTCTTTCTACTCTCTACTCTCAACTCTCTCTCTATTCTCTCTACTCTCTACTCTCTACTCTGTACTCTCTACTCTCTCCACACTCTCCCTACTCTCTACTCTCCCTACTCTCTACTCTCCCTAATCTTTACTCTCTCTACTCTATCTACTCTCTACTCTCTCTGCTTTCTACTCTCTCTACTCTCTACTCTCTCCTCTCTACTGTCTCCTCTCTACTCTCTCTACTCTCTACTCTCTACTCTCTCTACTCTCTACTCTCTACTCGTTACTGTAAAAAAAACGCACACACAAACACATACACGCACATGCACACGCAAACGAACACATGCAGACGCGCACACTCTCTCACACAAAAACACATCGCAGCTGCTCACTGCTCACTCTCTCACTCTGTTTGTGTTTACGTCAAGAATACGACCATTTACGACCGTTTACGACTGTTCACGACGACCGCGCTTTATTTTTTAGCTATTTTATTTATAGTAAGATAATCTCTATAATTATATTGCATCTTCGAAATTCCTAAATAGTCGAGACTTCAAAAATGCACCAAAACTTTTCCATTAAAAATTCCTCGTCCTGAGATTTCTCCATTCTGAAAATTTAAACTAAATATCGGCTATGACTTGGAATTTTCACACATGAAATGAATGGTTTTTTGAATCATTTCTCTTCTTTTTTTTAAATTTGTGCAATTTATTTAATTTTTTCATTTATATTCATCTACAACGCGTTCTGAGACACTTTTTCCGTCTATCAAGGATTTTCGAACCACTTTTAAACGAAATTTATTATGTTATTTTTTCAGTGTTAAATTGCATATGCATTACAAAAATTACTCTTGAGTTTAGGAAATCAGTATTAGAAAATGCTCACTTTTCAAAGGTATATTCTTGTGTAAAGTTTCATTCCTTTTCCCTTTTTCTCCAATTTCCCCATCGAATCCAATTCCTCCCATTTGCGGTTCGCAGGAAGCAGTAAAAAACAAACATGTGTGCTTTAATTTATTAACGCCAGATAAAATATTAACGCATCAGCGTGTTTCATCAATTACAACCGGTTCGGGGATGTTTCCGATCCCGAGAAACCGAGCACTCCCAAAACGGGATCCAAAATAAACAGCATTCAATTAATTTACCAATTGACTCCATTTATTAGAGCTAAAGCAGTTCCACTCACTCTTTGGCAGCTTTCCAGCCGAAAGTGCGAGTGGTGGTGGTGATCGGGAGCAAGAGGCAAAGAAATAAACTTTCTTTTGCTTGGCCTCGATTAGATGGCTGCTCGCTGCTCCAATGTTTCCGTAGAAGAGAAAAAAAAATGGAGCCTTCATCTTCAAAAGCATCCACGTATCATCCATTTCTGGTCCATTCCGTGGTAAAAAAAAACAAAATCAATAGCTGTAGTTCTCTTCTTAAAGTGATTTTTACGTTCTCCTCCCTTCATTCTTTTGCATTTATCCATTCAAGCGGCGATTCAGCGGTCGTGGAAAGGACGCCACGAGGGGATGCGCCGTAATTCGATTCAGACTGACGCTTCATCGGATAACGTCAGAGGAAAAATCCTCAGGCCAACACACAAATCCCTAAAATGAAAAAGGACTTACCAGTTCCCCTCTCGTTCTCTCTCCCGATCGGGGATGGGTCGAATGTGTGAGCCGTTTTAATCTAATTAGTTCCCCTCAATTTGCCGAGATTCAGGAGCGCAGTGATAAACGGAACAGAGAACCGATTAAATGGATGAGTGGAAATGATTGCTTTCCGCCGATGACTCATGGCTTTTCCGAGTCCGATCTGTGATTGATGGGAAACGAAGCAGCAGCAGCAGCTACTATGGGGCAAATGTCATGAGATGAACATTCGCTAATTTCTAGGAAATACTGGAATTCAATTTTCTCCATCCACCCGCGAATCGGGCATGAATCAATAAATGCGTCCAGAAAAAAAATCGGAATTCTTCGGAAGCGGGACAATTTCGATTTCTTATCAATTATCATGACGATGCAATAATTAGTTGACGCAAATAATTGATCAACCCATTCGAAAAATTACTGCAACGATAATCTCACGCTCGGTTGGTTAATGATTGATGCGCCATTATTGTTGGTCGACCGGAGGCGGTTAGCATTATTTTCGACCGCAAATGGCAACGCATTTTCCGCCCTTTTGGATGGTTGGGTTCGAGAAGTGATAATTAAAAAATGGCAAGCTGGACCCTCGATTTTTTTTTTCTGCGTCTGCCTTCTCTGTTTGCCATAGTAAATCCGTCCTTGTTTCATCATCATTCATCAGCGATTGCGATAAACTCTCAAAGTCATCGTTGGGAGTCGGGGGTCACGGGAGGGAAATACGGGAGTGCCCCTCAGTGCGAAGAGCGCAGATACATAGGAATAATTAAAACACTGGCTCGGCTAATTGCGATTTAATGAAATCCTTTGTTGTAATAAGAGCGCCCTGGGAAAAGCACGCTGCCAATCAAAATTCCATTCCGTTCGGGGGGAAAAGAGCAAAGAACAAGGATGCTCACCAACAATATGGAACAAAAAATATATATACCGGGATTGTGGCTTACTTATGCTGATCTTCTTTGAAGCCGTGTGGAAGCAATACCTTCGCAGCCGGTCGCTTATTATAACGAATTCCTTCGGTGTGCAAAGGTGGCGCCATCGGATGCGTAGAAATCATTATAAAGTTTGCTATGAATGTTGAAGCAGTTGGAGGTGTGAATTGGCCCGCCCGGGTGTGGGCGGAAGTAATTTCCCCCAAACCGGAGCGTGAACCTTGATTCCCAGACTTTGGAAGGAAAAAGTTTCGTCTAATTCAATTTTTCTATTCAAATGAAAAGCATGAGTTTTTTGAGGATTGCTCGGAAAAAATCCAGAAGATGTATATTTCCACACCTAAAAAACCGCAACGGAAAAGCGTAAAGTAATGGTGAAAACCCCATCTCTGGTTTATCATAAACTAGAGCAAAACTGTGGAATAATCTGATCCCTTCGTTCGCTAACGAAGCAGTCGGTAGGACTTCCCCAGGTATATGGGAGCGTGGAAAATTGAACGAGAAAACTTATCCTTCATCTGTTGGAGTCACCTTGCGCATTTTGTATTTTTTTTCCAGCTTTTCACAGGGCGAAAAGAAATGGTGGGCGATCAAAACTATGCACGGGGAGCAGTTTCCTCACTCATCTTTTTTTTTTATTTTTCGCAGATCATTCAGTCAACAGACAATTTCCGCGAACTTCCACGGGGGATATTGAATTGATTAAATTAACAGTATCAACTTTTATCTTTCTTAGGTCCAGTCTTTTTCCTTTACTTGAGTATCGTAAATGTTGAAGTCAATCACGCACACACCGGTAGTGTAAGGCAAACTGCGCAATCAACCGACATTTGTTCCTGTAACAAATTACTTCCAGTTGATTGAACTGTGATTGTGCTGTAGATAATTCTATAAGAAATAACCTCATGAAACTTTTGATGAACTTTTCGCTAGTTTCGAATGGTCACAAGAATATGAGTTATTTCTGAGGATTTGCGAATCAAATAGAAAGCTGTCACGGTGTATCGAAATGGATGCAAGAGATGCGTCAATAAAATCACGCATCTTCGAGCGGTATCCAACGCAAGTATGGAAAAATTCATTCACTCATTTCTCCACACCTGATTATAAATCACACTTGTATCTGCTTGGAATAATCATGGCGAAGAGAATGCAGCAAACAATCGTGATATTGCACGATGATTTTTTTTCACTATCCGACCATCTACAATCGGAACTGAGAGTGAACGTAACAAAACAAAGAATGGAAAACAACATTCGATGCATGAATGCTCCTTTGGAAGGATCGCTCGAAACAAAATAACGATTAATTCAAAATAGGCTCAATCTGCGTTCATTTTTTTTTCCAAAATATATATTTTATTAAGGCTCATATGGCGTCGGCCTAACGGGACCGGGAGTTCAATATTTTGACAATGTTTGGGACAAGGTTTGGGCGACACGGGATACTAATCTGCGTTCATGTATTATTTTATTTTCCCTTCTACCCTCTTCCTTGTTAGCATTCAAGCCTTGTATCTCCATCAGCATTATATATCAGCCATTCCATGCCAAAACGATATAGCGGTTTTCAGATTTTCGTGGAAGTTTGGTTCTTTATCACAAAATATCAGACCCGTATTTTTTTAATTTTTTCATAAGGGTGTCCATTTCAATTTAGGGTGGTCCGAAAAATCTAATTTTTCCCCTTTTTTAGAAAAATGACTTTTTTCAAAAATTCATATCTTTTGAACTACTAAATCGATTCGGATGATTGACATATCAAATTAAAGCCAGCTAGTCGGTCTTTTTTGAAAAATATGCTACAGCTGCAAAAATAATGAATTGTATCTTCGTATGATTATTGATTATATTTGGTTTTATAGTTTTCATGGTCTCGGGATCAAGGGCGCTGTATTTTTTTATATTTTTTCTTAAAAGCTGAGGAAATTTCACATAATATATTCAAAAATCAGAGATGTGTTCTTTTTCGTTTTTGAATTATGATTTCTCAAAGCTAATCGATAGTAAAATAAATCAGTTTCCTGCTTTTTTCCAAAAATGACGTTTTCAAAAAATCATAACTTTTGAACTACTGAACCGATTCAGATAATCGACATATTAAATTAAATTCAATGAGCTAGTTCTCTTTGAAAAAAATATCACGTTTGTAGAAAAATGAAATTCTATTCACACAGAGGAATATCGAACGAGGACTAAAAACATGTTAATTTAAAAAAATCATAACTCCAAAACGAAAAAGAATATATCTCTGATTTTTTGATGTTTTGTAAAAAATATTAAAAAATATAGCGCCCTTGGTCCCGAAACCATGTAAACTATAAAAAAAAACAGGTTCAATCAATAATCACGAACACAAATCCATTTTTTTTGCAAGTGTCATTGCAGCACCTCTTTACAAATAGATTTAATGAGATAATCTAACCAGAATATAGGGAAGAATCCAATAAGGATTCTCAAATAACAATGTCAGAATCTGAAACGTCTAAAACTGAAACGTGCATTTTATCAAATATTTTACATAAAATAATAACTAGGAATTTCCTATGGAATGCAGTATATAATATTCCTATATTACGTACTGTTTTCTTCAACGTATTTCAATAGACAACGGAAATTGTCTCAAAAGAAATAAAATAGAATGGAAATTGACTAATAACGGAACAAATAGATCATTGTATATGATTTCAATCGTTTATTTTATCTGAGCATCAATTCAGGTAATACATTATAAATATATAGTAATGTTTTAGGTAACTAAGCTAAAGATTTATATTAGCTTGCAATCCGATGTCATTGCTCAACATTTCAGCAACTTTAGGAAGTAGATCTGAGTTGAGTTTCAACACAAGCAAATTTTCCACTGAATTTTCACTTAATCGCGTTTGATGGTCTGTGAGGATTAGTTTTAGGCCACTAAAAGCCCTCTCAACAGATACCTGAGTAGAAGGGGCTGCTAAAACTACCATCGCTAAACGGTACAGTATCGGTGAAGTTATTTTCTGCGATTCCCAACACTTAAGTAAATCGAATTGAGCATTGGGATCAGCATGTATTGTGGACTGAATTATTGGTACTTTCTCCCGTATTTCCAGTTCTTTGATTTGAGAAAGTACTGATTCGTCGATAGAGTGCGATAGTCCCATCGGAATATTCTCTTCTTCAAAAAATGACGAGATATATATATCCAAATCGTCCTGCGGCTCACTAGCTGGAGTCTGCTCTGTTCTTATACCTTCGATGTCATTGAGTCGATGATGCAAGTTAAGGAGAAATGTCTGTGAAATTAGGAAGCTAATACATTTTAACTATTTTCTTATCAAATAATCGTTATTCATCAAATGACGAAAACAATTCTTACCTGAACTTTCGCTTTGTCCTCCGTAGCTTTACGCCTTGCACCCAAAAAATTATATCTAGGGTCTAAGTACATGCATGCTTTGAACTGCAATGTACTAACCAGTTTTTGAGCTCGTGTTTTGAAAGTCTCTAACAATTGTACGGCGAGCTCGTTGGCTTTTAATTTATCCAGGTTTGCTTGGCACTGTAGCCAATACGTGTAAAATTCAGACAATGCACAATGTACTTTTTGCAGTTTATGCGTAAGTATGAAAGCAGGTTCAAAGGCTTCACAAAACTTCTCGATGAATGGCCAGTGTTGAGTAAGATCTACAAAATGAAAATATTTGGAAATAATACGATTTCACCTGTTTCGGGAAAACTTGTCTTCAACAAATTCAAAAATTGCCGTTGTTTAAGTAGGGATGCCACCATTAGATACTTTCTATTCCATCTTGTATCATTGGCGATAGGAGGTAGATGAGCATCGTGAGTTTTGAAACATTTATGATATTTACGGTTTCGCAGCTTTACAACTATGCCTTGGATCTTCGCGATACGTTCTTTGTATGGACGTATGACATCCCACACAGCCAATTGAGCCGTGTGCGCCGCACATCGCGTACTATCAAGTATTCCCTCGAATTCATAGTCGTCGTTTTCTTCGCCTGGTGCAACAAATCGTGTCTCTTCTCGGTTTTTATCAAAAAAATCGTTTACAGGTAATGCACTATTGGATGGAGTACAAAACTGATACTTAGATACAGCTTCGTTGTCGTCGTCGTCATCCGTGTCATTACAAGTATCATCAGCATGCTCGAAAATGCCACAAGCTTCTTCATTAGCAAGGAGCAAATTAATTGGTGGGCAGTTATTTAAATTAGGTTTCTCTAACTTCTTCTTCTTCTTCAATGGCACTAACGTTCCTAGAGGAACTTCGCCG
This sequence comes from Toxorhynchites rutilus septentrionalis, assembly GCF_029784135.1. NCBI lineage: Eukaryota > Metazoa > Arthropoda > Insecta > Diptera > Culicidae > Toxorhynchites > Toxorhynchites rutilus. The sequence continues at coordinate 23,647,812 of NC_073745.1, forward strand.
TCTCAACGTAGTATTACTTGCGTCATTTTTATTAGTACTTAGTTGAGATTTCTATGCCAAATAACACGCCTTGAATGCATTTTGAGTGGCAAGCTCTAGAATACGCGTGATCACAGTGCAAGTCGGAGGAAATTTCTTTGACGAAAAATTCCCCCGACCAGAACGGGAATCGAACCCGAACAACCGGCATGTTAGTTATGACGCTAACCACTCGGCCAAGGGAGCACAGGTTTCTCTAACATTTTCTTCAACAATCCAACTGTCGCCACCATATTGCTACCATTATCGTGGGCGACAGAATAAATTTGGTTCAATTTAACACCATATTGGTTGAGCACATACTCTAATGTTTCTGTTAGATTTTCCTTCGTCTGTCGACAATGCATTTCCTTTAGGGCTGAAAAAAATTAATTGCAGAGAAAAATAAGTTGAAATAGTTGAGAAAAAATGCTTTCAAAATTTGATGAAGTGTCTACAGACGGTTTAAACTCACCAAGATTTCGAAATAACATATCGCCATTGTGATAGTATTGCGCATTAATACCAAATATTTGGCGATTTTTACGTGAAGCGCTGTCAATTTTGAGGCTTATTAATTTTGTTTCCATTTCTTTCTTAACAAAAATACGCATCAGAATAGCAGCTTTATCAACCAAGTCTGAGATTGTCTTCCTGTTAATGTGAAGACCTGCAGCTACGTACTGTGACTCAAGAAGAGTTTTGTATGAACCTTTTTCAAAAAAATTATATGACATATGACTTTCAGTTATCAGTTGCATGGCTCCCAATATCAGTTTGCCTTTGTCTGTTTCCACTAATAGTTTTTTAGGTTTTTTGTTGACTGTCAATGAATCAGAATCAACAGCTTCAAACGATAGCAACCCCAACCTATCATAAACACTTGGATGTTTGTTTTTAATATGCCGCTTGAAGTTCCCATAATTCAACACTTTTTGCTCATAAATGCATTTGTTATCGGCAATGCAAATGAATCTACCTTCCCGAACACCAATAACTTGGGTTAATACTGTCTTTTGCGTTGGCTTAGATCGTTTCATACTATAAACAAAAACATTTCATTACAATAGTGAACAGGAAACAACTCGATTTCAATTACCTGCCTGTATTTTACTGCCGCGATCGATGCTCCGATGATTGCTATTTGAGTGAAAAACAAACGATTTTGCATGTACGATAATTGAATGTAAACTGTATCACAGAGACACTGGCTGGCTCAAGCAAAAGTTTCCAATCTGATTCTCTCACCATCTAACGTCACTCCGAGAGGCAAATGAGAGAATGCAAAATTCCCTGAGAATAGATGAGCGGAATCGAGACAGTATTTTTCCGTTGAATTCGTGAATGAGCTTTGCGAAGATGATAGGTTATTATTTTCTGTCTCAAATAAAGTGAGGCATAAACGGAGAATAGAAGGGTGAGTTTTATCTGTGAGTGAGTGTTGTTGAACGAATTTCGATGCGATTTCGCCCATACCTGATCCAACGATGTGAGGATGATCGGGCGGTGCATGTTTCCACTTCTTATCGGATTGCGGTTTTCATTGGATCAATTCATTACTAATTGTTCTTTTGAGGCCAAGCACCTCTTGAACATGTAATGGTGGATTGACACATTCTACAGTCGAATAAATTTATGGTCAGCTTCTATGCGTTCTGAGGCAATTGTTCAACCTCCCAATTACAAGCGTCCAGCTAAGCTGTTAATCGTCAAGCTGTACGGCCTTGTCCATAGCAAATTGTAAACACTTACTCATGTCTATGTTTTTGTCGATGCGGGAAACTTAATTGTTTTGTGGTAAACGTCTTCAGAAAACATTTCACGTTTCTATGAAAAAGATTTAAAGTTAATAATTAATTTTTGCTGTGTATGCATTTCGCATTTTGGTTCTTACAAACCCGTACAGGTACAGGTACAATCTCGATATCCCCCTTGCGTAAATTGCTTGCTCGATCTAAAAAATGCAACGTTCGTTCTACGGGCACTGTGGAAAGAGTAAACAAAAAATTTAAGGATTGGGCTAAGACTCTTATAGCGGCATCAATTCCCTTTAAAGAGCTGTTTCTGGGGTTTTGTGGCCATTCTTGGTAACTGGCAATGCCCATTGCTCATCTCAACACACCCTAGATAGTTCCCCTGAAGCCAGTTCCAGTGCAAGCCAGAAAAAAACGATCTTTGACGATAAGACTTCTGACCCGAAAGGGAATCGAACCGCATCTTGGCAAGCGCCACGCTTACCACTAGCCCAAGGGGCGACCCCGTTTGCAAGTTATTGGGCATAAATAAGCCATTTGACGAATTTCATGTCAACTCGACTGGCCGTTGGCAGCACCATCTCAGATAGTAGTGAAACGTTGTGGATGTAAAGACATGGGTCATTTAAGTAACTTTACATACTTGAAATATTAATTAGACTACTTTTTGGAAAAAAGCCAAAAATTTTTTCTTAATTTTTTACAAAAATTTATTATTTATTATTTGATACCTACAAAATTCTTGTCAAAGGATAAAATGTAGAAAATTGTTCAAATTTTGACAAAAAAATGCCAGAATTTTTTTGGAAAAAAATTTCGCTGACGAAAAAGTTATTTTAAAAATTAAAATTAATTTTTCTCAAAAACGTATTTTTTTAAATTCCCAAAAATATATATATGAATAGCCATTACAATTTCCAACAAGTCGTTCATACATCAGAAGATGGGCATTTTTGCAGGGAAAAAGTTTTTCGAACAACAACTTTTTTATGCTTTCTTTGGAAAGAATACAACTTATCCTAATTTCGTTTAAAGTCAAGATAATGATATAGTGTATTCGACAAAGTTTTAGATCTTGTTAAAATATAAACTTCTGTCGAAGACGTTTGTTTTCTATCTGTCATAGTTGTTGGAATATAAGCCATTTTTGTATGAAGACTCCTGAAAAAAAAATAATGTTTTGCTCGTAACATTTTTGTGTGTAAATTCTCACGTTTGATATGTTCTTGACATGCTTGACAGATAGCGAAAAGTTAGCAGAGTCTGTAAATTGCGATAATTTATACATAAAAATGTCACGAATTAAACACTAATAGTATTTTTTCAAATAAAAAAATTAAAAAGTTGTTGCTCGAAAAATTTTCTCCATGTAAATGTGCTCATCTTCCGATGTATGGGTGACTTGTTGGAAATTTAAAGGACTATTTATATCAATTTTTTTCAGATTTTTTAAAACACATGTTTTCGAGAAAAATTAATTTTTCAAAAAAACATTTCTGAATATTTTTTTCAATGAAATTTTTTTTTCCAAAAATTTGTTTGATATGTTTTGATGAAAAGCTAAATAATTTCCTACATTTCATTCTCTGACCAACTTTTTGAAGATTATATTGTTTGTAAATTAATTTTTTTCGAAAAAAAGGTGTAAAAACTCAAAATTGAAAATCTAAAATCTCAAAAAAAAAACAATCTATCAGACCTACAAAACTTTAGTCAAAGAATGGAATGTAGTAAATTATTTTGGTTTTCATTAAAAATTAAAAGACTTTTTTTAATTTCATTGAAAAAAAAATATTTTGAAAATTAAAATTCATTTTTCTCGAAAACATTTGTTTTTACAATACTAAAAAAATAAATATAAATAGTCCTTAAAATTTCTAACGAGTTTTTCATACATCAGACGATGGGCACATTTACATGGAAAAAGTTTCTCGAACAACAACTTTTTTCATATTTTTCGTTACATTTTTTTGTATAAATTATCACATTTTAAATGCTCTGCTAACTTTTCTCCATTTAGAAACATGTCAAGAACATGTCAAACGTGAGAATTTACACACAAAAATGTTACGAGCAAAAATTTTTTTTCCAGGAGTCTTCATACACAAATGAGCTATATTCCAAAAACTATAAAAGATAGAAAGTTGACGTCTTCGACAAAAGCTCATATTTTAATAACGTCTAAAACTTTGTCGAATACACTATATCGCTATCTAGACTTTAAACAAAATTAGGATTAGTTGTTTTTTTTCAAAGAAAACATAGAAAAGTTTTTGTTAGAAAAACTATTTCCCTGTAAAAATGCCCATCTTCCGATGTATGGACGGCTTTTAAGAAAAATAAATTTTAATTTTAAAAATAATTTTTTTGTCCGTATTTGGTATTTTTTGTGAAAATTTAAATAATTTTACATTTCATCCTTTGACAAGAATTTTGTAGGTATCATAGTTTTTAAATTATAAATTTTTGTAGAAAAATATGAAAACTTTTTCCAAAAAGTAGTCAAATTCTTTTTCGAATATTTAAAGTATACAAAATTGCTTAAATGACCCATGCCATTACACCCACAACGTTTCACTACTATCTGAGATGGTGCTGCCAACTCCTGAGACGAGTTGGCATGAAATTCGTCACTAGCAAGATTGGGTAGAAAACCAATTGAAGTACAACTCTCAACCTTCAAAATCATCTATTTATTTTTCAACATAATCACCGTTAGGCATTACACATTTCTCTCAACATGTTACAAGTTTTTTTTTCAATGCTTTTCTCCAACCTCATTGTTCGAGCCTGGGTTGCCAACTATTATTTGAAAAAATCAGGAAGAATGAAAATAAAAATCAGGATAAACCAGGATAGCTCATTTTCGGTTGTCCGAAAAGTTATAATCGATTTTTGGGAAAACAAAAACATCATTTTCAATCAAAGCATTATAATTTTATTTTATATCCATAGTTCGGTTTCACAATCTTTCGCCATCTTTCACAGATCTTAAATATTCTATCCTCTCAGAACATGTTTGCTTTGTCGAATCCATTCCAAATCCCATTAGAAACGGAGTATATCTTCTTTCGGGCGAAGACCGGATATGTAAAATAATAAATGAGCATGGTATAAATTCTCGCATGAGCGGAAATACTAGTGTTTCGCCTGAGTTTTTGACGTAGGATTACGTCTTTCGGGAACATATTGGGGTACAAATTGAAAATCGAAAATCGAGCACATCGTGAAAATTGTCCAATTTCAAACGCTTATTGCTCAGTCATTTAATGATGGATTGATGAAATTATTGCGTCAATCGATTTCGGTACTCCATAACAATTTTTTTTATTGAAGGAAATAATATATGTCATGTAACTAACTATCGAACAATTGAAAAATCTCAACCCTTATCCTAACGGAAATACCCACTTCTGATTGGTCGAAATTGACTACACATGCGGCGGGTCCCTAACAGAGACATCAAAACCAACTGCCTGGGGGAATTGGCATGCAAATACATGAAAGTAGGAGGGGGTCTTTTGTTCCTTCCTAAATGTATTCCCTAACAGAGACATCAAAACCAAGGTGCCATTTTTATATTGCAAGTAAGGTGAGTGATACGATTAATTCTAGCAAATAAAATTTATATTTGGAACATTAATGTTGGTTGCTTCGTGGAAATTCATATGAATGACCGATCGTGTATTATGAAAAATTTAGCTAAAGTGTAAGTGTAAAATTGTATATGGAAGCAGTTGTGTTAAAAATGACTTGATATATGAAACAATTTAGTTCAGTTTTCATAAATAAAAATTAAGGTGTGTTCCCGCTCGAGAGCGGGTCGTTCGCTTTCAGCCGTTTGTTTTGGTGTGTTCATTTTCACCCAAGGAAAGTTTATATGGCGAAAAATTGGAAAGTGAAGAAATAATAGAAAAAGTGATTTTCCATATGCTCTACATATAGTATTAGGTGTTAGGTTAGTCCAATTAAAATTCGCATTGGGTTGAATAAACACTCAGAAAGTGAAAGTTATAAAAGAAAATTACCATTCCCATTTCAAATATGTTTTCTCTATATTGAAGTGACATGTTTTTACTGATGAGAAAAATTTATAATTGTGTTCGGTATTGGTAACTATTTGATATTCCAATAGTGACTTTTTTCATATTTCATCCATACATAACATAGGAGGCATCTCGTCTAGGATCACAGAGGGCGGTTTTCATCATATCTCGTTCCACTTCGGTATCTTTTATCTGATACGCACCATCCAACGACTGTTTACCATCTTTCTGTCATCACTACTCGGTAAACACTGGTGGAGTGAACTAACAATATCCAACAATCAAACAAAATTGCCATCAAATCATTATCAAAGAGTTTAACGATGTAATTCTTCAAACATCTCCAAAATCAACATATAGCCTAACAGAATCCTACGTCAACTATGCGGTCGTGTCTCGGACACAACCCTCCTGTGACTTTTGATCGTTTATATTTTTTCCGAAAAACTTACAGCATCGCTACAGTCAATTACAGAGAAATCAATGTTCAAATTTTCACTGGATTCATCATCCATGCTTTGGAATAAATCTTTACTCAACAAATGAGGAAAGCTTATCAGCAGTGGAAGACTTGTTGATTTTTTCCTAATTTTTATGATAATTAGTACGGTTATAGATATATTTACCATAGTCCCATCATTTAAGTTTATTCTACTTTGAATCAGACGAACAAATTACATACAAAAACTTTTTATATTGACTGTGGATTCAAAAATTTTCTCTTTAGTAATTTTACACTCTGAAACGTACAATCATAACTCTGGGGATACATCTGCATACACATTATCCTCTATAAAGCAATGTTGTTCCTCAAAATTAAACTCGTTGTAATTTCATAAATTCGTCAGACAATCTGGTTTCATGAATTTTCTAGCACTGTTTTGGGAAGCCACGAAGCAATTGAGGGTAGAGATAAAAAAAGTGAAGTACAAAGTTTAACTTCATGTAAGATATTTTAAACCCTAAAACCTCCATATGCTTTATTTAGTTCCATTTGCTTGATTAGTGCTCGAGTCATGCAGAAATTTGTGTTTCATTTGTATGGCAAACACAAGAGAGGGGGTGGAGTGTCTAACTACCATAGAAACATTAATTGCACCCTGAAACCTCAATATGCCTAATTTCGTTTCCTTTGCTTGATTAATTCTCGAGTAATGCAGCAATTTGTGTTTCAATTGTGTATGGCAGCACCAACACCCCCCCCCCCTTAGAGAGGGGGAGGGGTCTCAAACTATCACGAAAACCTTGATTTTATATATATATATATAAAATCAATACAAAATACAAAAAAAGTACAAAAATCAGGGATCATTTCAGAAAAATCAGGATGAATTGAGTGTTCGTCAGGATATCGTAAAACGTGCCAAAATGTCTGGAAAATCCTGAAAAATTAGGAAGGTTGGCATCTCTGGTTCGAGCTGTATTGATTACCCTGAAGGTCTCTCTTTAGTACAGGAAAAAAACTGAACTTTAATGTTACAAATCATTGAAGAATAAACACCCTGACATCCTTTGTGAATGTCATTTTGTGGCATCATTCTAACATCATTTACAGATTTCGATACTGCCTATAACTTATAATACATAGCATTTTCATCAAAGTGACTGTCAAACCAGCGATAAAATGTTTGCGTTAGAAAATTCGGAATTTGAATCAAGTTTCGAAGCACAAAATCCAAATTTATGGGAGTATACATTTTTTTTTCGAATAAGAATAGATGATTGGTTTAAAATTTGATACATCGGTCATCTGTAGCTCAAAAGTTATGCTTTTAAAAATTTGTATTTATATATCAAATTGTATTTTTGCTGTTCGGAATTTGAGACAAATGTTAAAATTGAAAGAAAAGGCTCTATTTTAACCAAAAACCACCATAATATCTCGAAAAAGTGCCATTTTGAGTAATGAGACACTGTTCAATGGCCAACAAAGCTTAAGTGTTAGGAATTTGAGACAAAACGGTATTCGGGGGATATGGAACAGGAGTTAAAAATTGGATAACAGCGCGTAGTTTAATTCACGTTGAGATAGTATCAGAAAGCGTTGACATACTTACACTACTCAAAACAAACTGAATGAAAGCAACGACTTCAAACTACGCAGGCGGGTAGAGAAGAAATTGTACTTCCACATCCCACCAGGTGCGCCAGGCACAGTAGATACAGAGTATTGATGTTCGATGAACACGCGTAATACCATACTACCGAATCTTGAGCTTGAGCTTGGGTATGTAATACCATACTATCGAATCTTTTGACGTAGGACTACGTCTTTCATTTCTATACCGGGGTGTAAAATCAAAGTTTCGAAAACGAAAGCGTTACGCCGGAGACCGAGATTTTGAGAGTTAATAGCTCCTAAACAACTGAACGAAATGGTATGTTAAACACTTCATTCGAAAGATAAAATGTCTACGCGTTCTATACTTGTTACTTTCTGATCCAAAAACTTGTTTCAATAGTCTTAAATTTGCCTTCAAAACAGGCTATTGAAATCACCAATCGGTATATAAGCGAGCGCCGCTCGGAAATCCACTCAGTTCTAATTGAACAGCGATTGGAGCATGTTGTCGCTGTTGTTGTGAAGCTAATTTCGTTTATCATGAAAGCGCTGATGAACGGTGTCACCAAGAGCCTGTTTGTGCACCTTAGGCTCTTAGGCTTAGGGAATCCATCAGGAGAAGAGTGATGCCACAAACGGTTTCCCGGGAAGATCTCGAAGCAGCCGCTACACACACACATACACGCGCGGTATTCTTTCCGTTTGGATGCCATTCAGCATCGAGAAAGATCCGGAAAATAATCTGCCAGTTCCTCTGGGAATTTAAAAATACATTCATGTGAAAGAGTTTATTTGAATGTTTTCTATCCATGTAACACTGTGACCAAATATGTTTCAATCAAGTGCTATTAACAGATGGTTATCGAGTTAGCATTAACCACTGGTGGGCTTCCAGTATCGAGGAAAATGTGGAAATATCCAATCGTTACTGAAAATAATCTGCCAGTTCCTCTGGGAATTTAAAATTACATTCATGTGAAAGAGTTTATTTTAATGTTTTCTATCCATGTAACACTGACCAAATACATTTGGTTTTGTGATTTTTCAATCAATCGCAATTAACAGGATAGCTTCTGAAGATTATTCTTCTCCGTCAGTAGGATATTTCCGTATCCAATATTGTATGCGCCCGCAATCGATTATAACTCAGTCGCCGAAAGTTCCGAGCTCAGAGAGTTCATTCCCCTCTAGTTTGCCTACCAAATTGCCATCGTAAACCACGCCTTCTCTCGATTTAATCACGCACAAAAAGCATACTTAAGCGATATTCTGGTGGTGAGACGCATTCATTTTTCGTGAGGACATCGACAAGACAACATCGTTGCTGAGGGTGCTGGACGGCTTGTTTGAAACTGTGAGGAGCACTGAGAAGCCGATCCTTCAGGAGAAGAGAAGGTGACTATCGAAGCAGCCGCTACACACACATACACGCACGGAATTCTTTCCGTTTGGATGCCGTTCAGCATCGAGAAAGATCCGGAAAATAATCTGCTAGTTCCTCTAGGAATTTAAAAATTCATTCATTTGAAAGAGTTTATTTTGATGTTTTCTATCCATGTAACACTGTGACCAAATATGTTTCAATCAAGTGCTATTAACAGATGGTTATCGAGTTAGCATTAACCACTGGTGGGCTTCCAGTATCGAGGAAAATGTGGAAATATCTAATCGTTACTGAAAATAATCTGCCAGTTCCTCTGGGAATTTGAAATTACATTCATGTGAAAGAGTTTATTTTAATGTTTTCTATCCATGTAACACCGTGACCAAATACATTTGGTTTTGTGATTTTTCAATCAATCGCAATTAACAAGATAGCTTCTGAAGATTATTCTTCCCCATCAGTAGGATATTTCCGTATCCATTATTGGATGCATAAAACCTTGTGCCTCCAACGTAACGCTCTCGTTTTCGAAGTTCTCCAAATATTCATTCATTCAGAATGAATTCAGATTCAACTTCAAACAAATGAACTCTGAATCAACGATAGTCCTACGTCACCCTTGCGGTTATACCATAAATATAACCCACCTCCTGTTTTTAAAAATAGCGAGGTGCATTCTTTAAATAATAAAAATAATCAGACCGAGATTCTGCTATAACGAGACACCCAATGTCACATGCACAACAATTGAGGAGCAACCTAACTGACAGTTAATATCTACCTAGTTGTTTTGTGCCATGTAATTTGGCATCGATATCGCAAATAAGCAATCAGGTTCATCAAAATCAATTTATTGTCTAAAAAGTGTTGACGGCCGACGAAAAGAGAACTAATAAATAAAACATAAACTGACAGCGTAACGTTTCTGACGTCACGATACCTCTTCTACACCACAGGCTAATTTCACAAATCTACGCTTCGTTGTCTGCAAACAATCAAACAAATGCAGGTAATCGTCAATGAACAACTATTATACAGTTCTGCTCGATTTTGTTTGCCCCACAGCACACCCTGTTGAGCGCAAAAACCATAAGATGCACCTCGGCGATACAGCTTCGTCCATTCTTCCTTGAACAAACCGACACAAAACGAGAAATGAGCAACAAGGAATATTCTAACTTTTCCGAACGATATAGAAATCAATCGTGATGCAAACATACCTTCGGGCAGCCAACGGTCTGCATCTCCTGCCAACAGCATGGGAAGCAACACAAGAGCCGTTCCGATAACGACGTCTTCGGGCAACCCTGTTGGATGACTGAGCTGCACAGTGCACTTCTGCTGCTCCTACACACAGAAATAGTGCTTTGCCAATCGACTTAACACGTGCAAAGGCAACATTTGAATGTATAAACATAATAGATGACAGAAACGAAAGGTTGATTTTTCTCGGTCCTTATCTCTTCTGTCTCTCGGCCTTATGCAATACACAAAGCGTTTCACAGCGTTCGGCCGTAAATGGCGTCCAACATATCTACCATGAAGCTGGTTATCACCTATTAAATATTTATTGAATTTGAAAGATTTTGCATTTTCCGTTCCGAGAAGCTACAAGAAAACCCCGTTCCGCTCGACCAGCTCGGGACGTTCATTGAATCGTGAAAAATCTCGTACTTCCGCTTTCCGGAGTGTGTGAATGTGTTTGCGAGGAGCGCGCTATCCGGAGTCCGTCCGGGCTTTCGAACGGTCGCAACAATGGCATCGGATACTTTATGGCTAAGATTTTCGACAACATCCATCGTTGGTTTTCTTCCCACGATTCCATCGTTCCGTCGGTTCCAATTGCGCGTCCGGAGTGCTGGCGTCCGGAAAACCGAAGGCATGTTATCGATGATTTCCTCCCTCGCAATCCGTTTCCTGCTGCACACAAAAACCTGACAAACATTCCAATGCTGCCGGCCGTTACGCTGGTCTGGGCTGGCTGGATTTTTTTTTCATCCTTCAATATTATATTTTCGAAAATAAAACTATTTTCCGGAAAGCTGAATCGGTAAGTGCGGTTCTCACTCGTTCTCACTTTGGTACAACGGGGGGCGGTGAGGTGCGCGCGGGGAAAATCGGAAAGAAACTATTCACCTCTTCGGTGGCAATACGCGCAGCGCGGTGAAGTATCGGGCGGAAAAGTAGTAATGGATATTTTATTTCCCGGAACGCAGACCGCCTGAATTTTAAACATTTCCCATAAGTTTTTTTTTCTTTTGAATGTTCCTTTTTGCATTTATTTTCCGGACCTCCCGGAAGTGGCGGAAGCTGCCAGCATGAGCGAAGATATCGAGATCTGGTGAAAAATTGATGGCTGCTTGGCGGGGTTTGGAAGAGAATGAAAACTCTAGCTCTCGGTAGCGACGTGTTCCATTTAAGGTGATAGAGTTTGGGGTTTGGAAATGGTTTTCAATAAGTTATGGGGAGAGAGAATTTAATGTGATTTAATGTTGGAAAACTCTGTGGAATAATAAAGATCGAACAAAACATCCTCGAATGCAAAGTACGCAAGAATGGTGGACCGAGGAAATACACAATACACACAATTTTACATTCAATGACAGTTTTATATCCAATGACAGTATGACAGTAAATCCTACGTTTATTGATGATGATGATGATGATGATGATGATGATGATGATGGCCTGCCTCATACCCCTACAAAGGTTTGAGCAGAACGATTTATCTTATAGATAATTTTTATTTTCAAATATATCAAGAAGCCAGTATTATAAAAACAAAAACAAAGCGAACTGGCTCTGTTGCAGGCATAAATATATATATATATATATATCAATAGAACATTAAAAATAGGCATAAACTGTGAAAAAACAAACAATGTTCCTATCCATATCGACATTGACATAGTCATAGTCTCAACTTCAGGCCCAAAGTTTTTTCCAAGGCATGTCAACAAAATTTCCAACCCGGGAAGATCCTTAATTGATTGGGAATTGAATCCAATATCCAAAAGTTTCAACTTAGAGCATAAAATATATCTTCTTCTTCTTCTTCAATGGCACTAACGTTCCTAGAGGAACTTCGCCGTCTCAACGTAGTATTACTTGCGTCATTTTTATTAGTACTTAGTTGAGATTTCTATGCCAAATAACACGCCTTGGATGCATTTTGAGTGGCAAGCTCTAGAATACGCGTGATCACAGTGCAAGTCGGAGGAAATTTCTTTGACGAAAAATTCCCCCGACCAAAACGGGAATCGAACCCGAACACCCGGCATGTTAGTTATGACGCTAACCACTCGGCCAAGGGAGCACAAGATAAAAGATATCTGCTACAATCAGAAATAATCGATACCACCATCTGGTGAAAGATAGCTTACGACAATTCTGAATGAGCTATCCCAATTCCAGTTTCCACATCAGACCCTACATAAAATTTCATTGTGTGTCAGTTTACTGCCAGTGTTTATTATTAACATTAGTCCAGGCCCACCAAACACGTGCGAGGCTCAAACTTTCGTAGACAACGCTCGTTTTTCTTTTTTTTTTAATAATCTACAATACAATAAAAAAAAACATCATCATCATCAGTACGAACATGGCAGTTTGAGATACCTTTTTAATTTCAATAATTAATAAACATAAAAAAATTAAACCCTGAAACCCTGTTTATAAAACAGATTTAACGTGGGAAATACACATTCGCTTAAACTCTGCCATTGTTGCTGCTCGTTTTATTTCCCTGGGCATCGAATTGAAAAAATGTATTCCTTTGTATAGCAACGAGTTGAGCCTCCTACAAGAATGCATCGACGCTCTTATCAGTTGATTTGCAGTAGCCTTGGCGAAAACTGTGAAACAACTACGTTCGATACTTTGTTCGTACTGCCAATTTCCTCAAGTGCCAAATCCCCAGAGCGAAGAAGTTGGACATACTGAGGCACTTAGTGTCCGCCAAAAAAAGCCAATCCGGCATTTAAAACATACCCTCTATTCAGGAGAATGGCGAGAGCGTCGGAAGGAAGCCTGGTTCGGATCAGCGTTGCCAATGTTCCAGTTTAAACTGGATTCTTCCAGGTTTTTTTTCTCGATCCAGTCATCCAGTCGAACCCTAAAATCTCCAGTTTTTTGGAATATCGTCCAGTTTTATACAGTGTGTTTTATATGTGTGGTCTAGTTTTACCCATTTTATGTAAAATAAATTTACGATGATAAATATTATCTCTCCCTCTACCTTCCTATTTTTGACATTTCTCGTTCGACGTTGGATCGATCTCTCTTTTTCTTGCGACAGGCGAGGTTGTAATTTGGTTTCTATCCATTTCGTTCAATTCGTCGGTGTTTTATTGAAAATGCCATGGAAACTCAAAAAACTACTTCAAAAACAGGGTATTACTCAATTTTTGTCTTATTACACAGCCTACTCAAGAATCAACAATTTCAATTTATAAAAATATCCGATTTCTTAGTCCTCCAAACCGTTCTGAAATTCAGACCATTTGATCTGACATTTCATCCACGACTGGTATAATGTTCATAGCAAGAAAACTTACACAAAATGATTCATAGATCCCGAGTGCTCTGCTGGTTTTGGGTTTATATAAACATCAAATGTTACAGATCCTTCAAATTATTCTAAAGTTCAGAAGGTCATAGAGTAAATGGTCTCCATTGACTTCAATTGATATGAGTTCAAACCCCAAAGTAACCATGCTTCCGTTTACATTAAATGGATATTAGTTTCTCATGGCTTCTCACTCAAAGAAGTTTTAGTTCTAAGAATTATTAATTTAAAGGGGAACCCCGGTCTGGAAAATCGAGAATTTTTTTTTGTTTTTTGCATTTTTGTTAAGCTTAGGCCCTACAAAAAGTAGTTGTACGCTTCGAATCTGGCGTTGTCCTCGTCCCACGATGGGTCCTAAATGGCGACGATGGTGGATGAAGGTGATACGGCTGGCGGAATATCACGATATATGGTGGAAGGTGGAAAAAACGTTTCGGGAGCGCAAATAAAAACGTCCGCACTCTTTCACTTATAACTCGCTTATAATTCTGGTAGGAAAAACTGACACAAAGGACAGTGAAAAAAACAACTTCCTTTCGAGAACATGTGTTGTGTGTTTTTAGTGTCAGTTTTATGTGTGTATGAGTGTGTACGTTTTCGTGTAGTTTTTGACGTCTATGTTCGTTGCAACATGACGTGTTGCCAGTGTTGTTTCTTGATTTCATTTCATTTTAATTCGTTTATGTGAAGTACTCGTAGTAATCGTTGCTGTCATCATCGGTTGTTCGTCACAAGGAGGCTTACTTAGTCATACGGTGGATGATTGCGATCGAACAGTAGTCCTAAAAGGATTTTTCGATATTTTATTTCGTTGGAAAGGTACAGCCAAAAGTATGAAGTCACCTCAAGGGATATAGTATTGCTGTACGAATTTTAAAACGCGTTTTTCTCGGAACCATGTTATTTCAACTGGTGGTATCGATATCTCAGGATCTACTCGACCGATTTGGCTGAAATATTTTTATCAGCATGGTAAAATGAATTATCTAAGGCGTTTCATAGCCGTTTTTTAATATCTCATTTTTTCGATTTTTAAAAATCGATATTTAGAGATATTATATTATACTAGCGGCCCAATTCTATGTTTTAATAAGTTTACCGCAAAGTCATTGGAATTGCTTTGCTGTTGCACTCAAACAGACTCTCGCAACTTTTTCTCTTTTCTTTTATTCAATGTTTCTTTTTAGTCCAAATGTCTCTATGTCTCAAACTTCTACTCTTTCTCTGCGATCAATTGTTGATCTTTCAATTTTGACAATTTCAACTCTCTACTCTTGATTTCCTACTATCTACTTTATACTTTGTTCTCTCTTCTCTCTACTCTCTGCTCTTTATTTTGAACTCTACTCTTCATTCTCTGCTTTCTATTCTCTACTCTCTGCTCTCCATTTTCTCTCCACTCTCTCTACTCTCTCTACCCCCTCTACACTCTCTACTCTCTCTACTCTCTCTACTCTCTCTACTCTCTCTACTCTCTCTACTCTCTACTTCCTCTACTATCTACTCTCTCTACTCTCTACTTTCTCTAGTCTTTCTACTCTCTACTCTCTACTCTCTCTACTCTCTACTCTCTACTCTGTCTACTCTCTACTCTCTCTATTCTCCCTACTCTCTACTCTCTACTCTCTCTACTCTCTACTCTCTCTACTCTCTACTCTCTCTACTCTCTCTACTCTCTCTACTCTCTCTACTCTCTATTCTCTCTACTCTCTACTCTCTACTCTATAATCTATCTACTCTCTGCTCTCTCTACTTTCTACTCTCCCTGCTCTCTATTCTATCTGCTCTCTACTCTCTCTATTCTCTCTGCTCTCTACTCACTCTACTCTCTCTACTATCTACTTTCTCTATTCTCTACTCTCTCTACTCTCTACTCTCTCTACTCTCTACTCTCTCTACTCTCTATTCGCTACTGTAAAAATAACGCACACACAAACACATACACGCACATGTACGCACAAACGAACACATGCACACACGCAGACGCGCACATTTTCACACACACAAAAAAACGCATCGCAACTGCTGACTGCTCACTCTCTCACACTGTTTTTGTTTACATCAACCAACCAACTAACCAAAAAACACACTCCCGCACACACACACACACACATGCACACGCAAACGAACACATGCAGACGCGCACACTCTCTCACACAAAAAACACCGCAGCTGCTCACTCTTTCACTCTGTTTGTGTTTACGTCAAGAATGCGACCATTTACGACCGTTTACGACTGTTCACGATGACCGCGCTTTATTTTTTAGCGATTTTATTTATAGTAAGATTTCATAAAAAATATCTAATTTTTAACAAAAATGGCCGCCGTTTTTGCAGTTTTTCTAATTTTCAAAAACCCCTATGTAACGCTTCAGGTATTGTCCTAAAGCTTCAAAATATTCATTGGAATTTGTTCTACGACACCCCGTTGCTTCAGAACCGATACCACCAGCAAGGTACTGATTTTCAGACAGCATCAACGCATCCAGCTGTCAATAGCGTCATAATTATTATTCGTGCACTCAAAAAATGGAAAAAAATTCTTCTATATACCTTAAACAATAACCAAAGTACACGAACACTTCACTTCATTCGTTACATCTGAAAAAAATCCACGAAAATTCATTATTTTCTGACCTTCCGACAGGGGAATAATTTAAACTCCCCTAAAGAGCTAATACCTACGTTGCATTAAACGCATATGAACCTTAGTGTATATTCTGTAAAAAGCATACTATACATATTTTTTCAAAAATATTTTCTCGAGCAAGAGGAAATGTCTAAGGAAAGCACATTTTGATCTTGATACCGAAATTTGGTTTGGATAAGCCTAATATGAGAAGTAAATTAGCAATGAATAACACCAACAAAAATTGAGAGAAATAGCTTCTCAATTCCGAAATTTGATAATTTTTGGTATTTTGGTATTGGCAATACTTGAGCAGTGCATTGTAGTATTGAAACAATAATGTGGAAAGTTTTTTTATCCCTTTTTGGCTCATTAGCATTTTAGCTGTAACAGAGCCGAATTTTTCATCGTGTACATGTCACATTTTTATCATATCGATAAGTAGCACCTTACACAGTTGCCATTTTTTGGCGTAAGAGTATTCCCTTCTATACCATTTTGCATATGGTACATTTACACAGTAGCCATTTAGGCGTAAGAGTTTTCCTTCTGTTCTTCCATTATCCAGTTAGACCGGACAGCGGAGACAGTTGATTGATTGTTGAGTTATTTATATAACAGCACGATGTGTCTTGCAGAGCAGGATAGTTGTATGGATGAATAGATCTTATTTCGACCCAAGGCGCGTAGAAGTATATCCTAAGGTGAGCCAACTTGCTAAAACCACTCTTCAGCCATCTTGGAAGTCTACTGTGTTTTGTTTGTAAACAAAACACAATACGCTTGTGCCCAAGCTCGCTCGTGATCAGTCTGTCTCTTTCACACTTCAAAGAAAAAATTCCCCTTCTGCTTTCTTCCGTACTGTTTTCATATACCGCTCCCCTAACCAACTTAGTGACGAAACGGCCTCACCTAGTACCATAGTCCCGTCTTGATTTCGACCATGGATCGATCACCATCGCTGATGATTGTTGCGTGGACGTAGTTATTCCGTAATAACACAAAGATGGCCAATGAGGACCCTGAGTTTTGAACTCACGATCGCTTACTAAGCAAACACGCAACCAATGTAGCTACGGAGACCCCCTGTGGAAAGTTTATGGTATTTTCTCATGATCAAATCTCATTCTAATCCGTACCGAGACTCCGAGACTCTACAAGTTTTGCCCAAAGAAAACCATCCCTCAAATGTTGTTTCACAGTGATTACAGTTACAGTTTTATGATTTATATGTAGAAATACTACATGAAGCTTCAATAAAAATTATATTTCTCAAGCATTGGAATGGGTAAAAAAATCATTTTAGATAACACAGCCGATCATAGTACACTATGGAAACTTAAAAAAATATTTCTGGTTTAAAATGTTTTCTGAAATGTCTACTTTACTGTAGTTTTTGTCCCAGGTTTGTCCGATACTTCGTTCTAAAGTTACAAGCCAATTAGTGGACCTAAGTCTTTGCGTAAGGAGCGCGGATCCAAAATTTAAAACCCGTTTTTCTCGAAACTATGTTTTGCAAACTGGTGGGAATTCTACCTCTATTCTATTTTGATATTTTGAAAAATATAATTTTGATGAATGTTTTTGTCTCGATTTTTGAGCCAAAAATCAATATTTTGAAAAAATCCTACGTACGATGACAGAAAATATATTCATGATTACATAAAGAAATCATTGGTTGAAATCGGTCCACTAGAAAAACTTGTAGAACCCCCACTAGTTTACAAGGTTTTGGCCGCAAGTGTACCGGTTGCGGCTATTCAGGGGACGGTCCAATTGACATCATTTTTTTGTTTGTTTGTTAAGTAATATATACCTAATAAAACTGTGAAAACTGTGATATCAAAAAATCGCGAAAATCACATACTTCTTATGATGTTCGTAGTGTACTACGAACTTACCTTAAAATACCTTAAAATAAAAAGGTTTCACAGGATCCAGTTTTCTTCCAGTTTTTTTTAAGAGCAATCTTCCAGTTTTTTGAAAAGTATTATAGGCAACCCTGGTTCTGATTGTCTGACAGTGCTGAGCAACCGTGAAGTGCAGCAGAAAGCTAAAGAAGGAGACCGATAGCAAGGCAGTCTCAACATCCCGCGCCTTGGAAGGGAGTTCGGAGCAACCGGCTAAACTATGGACAGTAGTACATTTATGCGGAAGCGTCAGTCTGCCATCAGCCGCGTCTGATCAGCAGGCAATCAACCAAAAAAAGGGGCTGACAACAAATCACTGGAGATGGACCTCCTGAAGATAGACGCTGTACCGAAGTCCGCTAACCCTCCTAAAGGCCACTAGCGAAGCTGCCCGATAGGGCGTCGACTCTTTCATTAAGGGTGCCAAATCAGAAAACAGGTCACATTTTTATGAAATAAAGTTAACGTTATTAACTATTTTTACCGTGAACGAATTCTGGCGATTTACATACCAAACGAATCGTAAATTTCCTAAGATTTGTTTAATATGCTATACATTACAATCCCATAGTCTGTATATGGTTAAAATTGATGAAAATTGGAAGCATTCCTATTTCCTCATACATTTGTTCTGTTGATTTGTGTGCTTTCCCGAACAGAGCTGTCAATAACGAGCAACTTATCGAAGAGCAACGAAGGGGAAATCGTAAGATGTAAAGTTTTCGTGAACAAAGGAAAATAACAGCTAAGTTTGCCTCTTGCTGAGGCAAACTTCATTCTTCGTGAGGGCACCGACCGGACAACACCGTTGCTGAGCGAGCTGGACGGCGAGAGATCGAATGGTTTTCTCAAGCCAATGGGAGTGGAGGACTAATATGAGAAAAGAGAGTTTTCCAAGGGCCTTTTTGAAGGCTAGAGACGAATGAACTGAAGAAGTTTAAAGTCTCTTTAATTCGACAAGGAAAGGAAGGAAAGGCAAACTTTCAGTATCGTTCTAGATACGAAACAATGAACATCGCTTGTTCTTCCTTGTTTTGCGCCTTCACATGTCTTCGTTTCGGACTGAGCTGTAGACACCTGTAGATGCCTCTTGCATTGCAACCATTGCATCAAACTGACGCCATTGCTACACAATTGTGTGGGGAATCATCAAGCTAGGCTATCGTCAGCTCACCAAGCAAATAATTGTTCTGGAATTCTGCCTGTAATTTGGTTTCGCATGGCGGTAGCAAAACTCTTTCCATCATGGTAACAGCTAAGTTAATCTAGACTGGCAATATCAACAGAAAGGGCTTCCGTTGAGAGGATCGCAAAACGGAGATAAGCTTGTGTATATTTAGTTGCTTCAAGCCATCGATATATGGATATTTGCGTGCTGCGTGCTTCATAACCCGTACGTAAAAATAGTGCATCTTCACTACGCTGAAACCCCATTTGTAATGATAAATATAAACAATGAGGGGGATAGCGGAAGGGAATTATTTACGCTAGTGTATTAGTAATGAATCTCTGCTGAGGCAAATATTTGCTCCATTAACTGAATGTGACTTTACTACAACCAATTAATAAGCATGATAGTTTTGACGTAGAATTACGTCTTTCGGGAACATATTGGGGTACAAATTGAAAATCGAAAATCGAGCACATCGTGGAAATTATCCAATTTCTAACGCTTATTGCTCATTCATTTCATGATGGATTGATGAGATTTTTGCGTCAATCGATTTTGGCACTCCATAACAATTTTATATTGAAGAAAATAATATATGTCATGTAACTAACTATCGAACAATTGAAAAATCTCAACCCTTATCCTAACGGAAATACCCACTTCTGATTGGTTGAAATTGATGACACATGCGACGGGTCCCTAACAGAGACATCAAAACCAAGCTGCCTGGGGGAAATCGACATGTCGGGGGCATTTTTATATTGCAAGTAAGGTGAGTGATACGATAAATTCTAGCAAATTAAATTTTTAAGTTGGAACTTGAATGTTGGTTGCTTCGTAAAATTTTGTATTTCAATTTTAATCTTTCATTGTGAAAAACTTAGCACAAGTGTGAGTATAAAATTGTATATCGTAGTAGTTGTGTTGAAAATGACCTAATATATGAAACGATCTATTTCCATTTTCATAACATAAATAAAAACCAAGGTTTGTTTCCGCTCGAGAACGGGTCGTTAGGTTTAAGCTTGTGTTCATTTTCACCCAAGGAAAGTTAATACGGCAGAAAAATTGGAAAAGTGAAGAAATATTAGAAAACGTGATTTCCTATATGCTCTACATAACAGTATTAGGTGTTGTTGTCCAATTAAAATTCGCATTAGTATGAATAACCACTCAAAAAGTAAAAAATATGAAAGAAAATAAAAGAAATGTAAAAGATAATTATCTGTTTACCATCCTTCTGTCATCATCACTGGTGGAGTTAACTAACAATACCCAACAACAAAACAAAACGGCCCTTTTCAGGGCCACCAAATCATTATCAATGAGTTTTTTTGTTGTTGTTGTTTGTAAAAAACGATAATAAACCGTACTTTTTTTCTTCTGATGATTTATCAGATTGAATTTGCATTTACCCAAATAATATGCGTGCCAAAAAAGCTACCAGTTATGTTCAGAAGACTCTATTTTCAGTCGCAATCTCTAAGTTGTTCTTTGGGCAGGCACTTAGTCTAAACCACCGTTTACTTATATACGTCAAACTTATCAAAAATTCTTCGCATAAAGCCCTCAAACTCTCGCCACTATTAAACCGTTGAAAAGCACGCGCTTCCTGCACCCCACATTGTTCCCTCAAAGGATAACTGCATTCCCAGAGCCCTGCCCGGAAGCAGCAGATCAACCCTTCTCGTTAGCCCAATTATCGAAGGCACTTCCTTTCGGTTTGGTTTGCCTCCGATTGTTTGCTCAAATTTTTCCAACTCCGCTCCTATGACGAGTTCATATATTTGTACGTCCTTCCGACGAATGGCTTCCTCCGGCGGCAACTTTTAAACGAGGGACTACCATACTTGCCGGGCCGAGGACTTTGTTTGCCCTCCACCACTGGCAAATCTCGCATATTCAAAATTAATATTCAGCAGCCGTAATTCTTCGGATTTCTTCTCCCGGACTTTGACTTTTATTTTGAGTTTGGATGTGCTCTTTTTGCCCCCACCACGGAGCTTCTGCCCATCGCTTCTAACGAGGATCTATTTTTGCCCCCACAAAACTCCATGATTCACAAACCCTCATTCCTCGTGCTTGCCTTACTACGAGCGATTGGTGGAACCGTGTTACGCCAGCAATCGCATGCATTTTTTATGAATTTAAATTGACTCAAGGAAAAGAAGATTTTCATGTCGTGGAGTTTTAATAATGCTGAGGTTATTATTTGGGCAGAGATAATTCCTTTATATACAGGCTGAATTATGTTTTCTTGATTTTTTTTCTTCCACGTTTTGCTGCGGTAGAAGACGAGAAGGGGGACAATATGATAAGGGCCAAGTTGGGAATAACAATTTTTTCCCTTGAACTTGGCGGGGCATCATGCGAAGTGATTGGTGGAGGAGCAACCTTTTCCAGATAATAATTAAATTCTATAGGATTCATAAGTTCGGATCAATAGCTACGTCGCCGACTCGGGAGGACTTTCGATGCAATAATCTCGATCGGACAGAGTGAAAGTGAAACGGCGGAAAAACTGTCTCAACCCATCACTAATTGCATGGGGGCGATATTGAACAAAAAAAAAAAGTGAAACGAGGATTTGCTCCAAAAGTTTTCACTCGAAAATGTCCAATTAAATAAGTATCTCTGCGACCGTAATATTTTTATTTGTGTTTTCCCTTCTCATGGTACCAGCATAAGACAGCGGAGCAAATATTTGCGAAATAAAAATATCAACAAAACAAAAATAAGAGATTTGTCTTGATATCGCCAGAAGTCAACGATCGTCTTCCTCGTCCTCGTCCGCCTGCACCGAGTCAATAATCCCCTCGCCCCTCGCTCACACGAGGCGAATACAGAGACAGAGAGTCAAAATTGAAACTGACACAAACTCTGGATTTCGAACGAAAAACCAATCCTGTCAAGAAGTGCGGACAGGCGAATAGAAAACTTTCCTCCTTCGCTATCGCTCCGTTCGTTTCTCACATGTCACCGGGTTCGCTTATCAGTGAAATTTTACCTTCTGGAAATAGCTTCCGAGTAGTTTTTACAGCCACAATTCCAGAGCGGTTCACTTTATTGTTTGCCAATCAAGAACAGGACAATCAATATCGCCTGAAGGAAGATGACTTTCCATATATGTCTACGAATTGGAGCAGACGAGTGTTGCTCCGTTCAAAGAGGATGTACAAAGGTTGATTAATAAAATGTACAGAAATATGTTTTCAATATTTTATATACGCAATGTATGTACACATCCATTGTTTAGATTCACCCGGAAATGCCATTCCTTGGTGCTGTGAGCGTGACCGCATAAACACATCATGTGCGGCCCCAAAATCGTATTCAATTGTCCATAAATTCGCAGCCTTATGGTTGTCCTCTGTTCTACGCGCAAAGTGGCGCACACATATTTTCATCCGAAATGGCTCGTATTATGGCGAATATATGTGCCAGCAATGGCCGCAGTCCCGCACACAATCGGCACTGTCCCAGTGACCATAAATTATACAGCTAATATCCTGTCCACCGAAAACACGACACTGACGATACTCGTCAAAGCGCCATCATTTTGGCCAAACGTTCGCCGCGCCGTGAATCTTGTGTTCCATTCTTGGCACTCGGCAACAGGATGGGATGGAACACAACGCTCGTATGGTAGCATCATCATAAATGTTAAAGATGCTTTTGATATGGTACGAAGGTGGAGTTGATCGAAATGAATGTCAAAGTTTACTCCCTAGCAACCCATCCAAATGTCATCTCACTTCTATTTCGAGCATCCCCACGCGGCTCAATGTTGATCCACAGCGACGCACGATTTCCATAAATCGCACAACGAGCGGTGGAGCTTTTATTATCCACTGCCTCCCACCACCATCGGAACGGACGTTTCGGGACCATCAAAAAAGGTAATCGAATTGGGCTCACCTGTACAGAACTTGGGCTCATCGTGTTTGTCGATGCAATCGATGCTTCCATCGCAGTACTTCGAAAGTGGTATGCAAGTTCCATTCCTGCAGCGGAACTGAGCCAAATTACAGCGACTGATGGGAGCGGCCGTCGGTGTATATGAGCTACCGGAGCCTCCGCCACCGGATGTGGACGAACTTGCGGCGGCGTTACTGTTTCGAGCGGCCAAAGCCGCAGCTATCGAGGCGGACGACAGCGAGGCTATCGCTTGCGGTGGGAAACGTTCGCGTCCGGATCTAGCCGTTCCACTGCTGCCAGCTCCGACGCCGGCTCCGCTTCCTCCGCCACCACCACCACTTCCATTACCACCGTCCACCGTTGGGAGTCGATAACTTAGCAGCGCAAGCAGGAGCGCTATTAAGTATTTCCACTCATCCATCCGAGAATCTCTGCGAATGAAGATCGAGAAATGAAAAATGGTTTGGTTAGATGTTGCATGAAAAACAATGTTTCGAAGGTTATTTTATGTTCTCTATATATAAAAGTCAACTAAATTGAATTATTAACACATTATAAAGTATCCCACGAAAAAGTAGGAAACATCAAAAAAGATATTCACGAAGAAATTAATATAAAACTAGCTGACCAGGCAAACGTTGTTCTGCCAAATAAATTATTTCTAGTGAATATTTTGGATGTTGAATAAAATACACTAATGTATTGTAAGTGTGTTTGAATATTTTAACGATCTATAAAATAAATAGAATGTGACCGATGAAAAAAACGAATTAAATGATTTGAACGAAAGGTTGTATGATGTTTGTTTGTGTATTTCATTAACGTAACTGACATGTTTGATCTCTTAACAGTTAAACGTAAAGGGAAAAAAGTAATATAATTTTGTCGTAAAGTAGAAAAATGAAATATAGAAAATCAATATTTATATCGATTAATTGCTGTCTCCTTGTTAGAAAATACGCGCATGTGATTTACAACATGGATAGCTTAGTTTATATCAGCTTGGTCTCGTTCATGAATTGGGAAAACAACGACACGCCAACTAACTTCAATGGAGCTGATGTACCGGCCTATTTGGAACCGCGTTACTTTATCGTAATCATTCAATCGAGGAGTTTTCACATCGGTAATCTAAGTTTGAAACACAGCCATATTGCTTCCTTTATTCGCGGATGTTTTTATTACTCTTCACCGATCTGCAGAACTCAATATTCATATATGCATATGAGTGATTGGATTTTACAATTCGATCAAAATCGACTTTTGCACTCTTAAATTCGTTCACCTTGTCGTAAAACAATGGTCAAAATGAATCATCCGTATTTATGGTTCAATTTACTCTCTATCTGATCGGCATAATTCCGGAAATAATGCTAAATTGTTGAAATTTGAATGAAAATATTATTCGATTTTGTTTTAATATTAGTTCTCTTTGGGAATTGGATATATAGGTATATTTGTCCCTCGATAAATGTCCACGGTAGTCAGGGTTTTTTCACATGCATAGAATGCACATGCATAACATCATCGCGGTTGCAACGTCCGACTCAAATTCTTTCAGACGTAAGGAATTGTAAGGAATTCCGTCCTTATGAAACTGATAAATTATTGCATTGTATTGCTGATCATAAAGCAGCACCAAGCGATACTGCGGCGTGAAAGTCGTCATGCACCTTAACGCTATGTTCAAATGTAAGAAATATCACACGCGGAAAAAAATCTGTACCAATCTGTACTTTTTGACGAAAATCTGTACCCTGTACCGCACAGAATCTGTACTAAAAATTACGAAAAAATCTGTACCTTTCCAGATTAATCTGTACGTGTGGCAACACTGGTACAGATAATTTCAACAAACATCATCTAGATCCATCTTTAAGATTTCATCTTTGAAATCACTTTCCCGTAAGATTCAAATCATTTTCTTCAATGTCAGAAATGGACTAAATCTATGAGAAATAGTATAGAGCGCAAATGTATATGTCTTTTATTGCTGCTCATGGTGAAATTGGCTTTTCAAAAAAGGAATATGTGTACAAAAACTGAAAATCACGAAGGATTCTGTGTGCAATTTTTTGAGGCTTGTATACCAATCATTTTGAGTAGTTTAATTTTGAAGTTCGATTCACTGGTGTTTATATGGTCGTAGTTCTTCCAAAACGAACCAAGCGCCAAAAACATTGTCCCGATTCCGTTCCTGCACGTCGTACGCGACATTCCGCTCCAAGGCGATTATGAGAACTTTTCGATGGTAGAGTTCTCAATTGCCCTCCCTCTCATGTAACAATTCAGCTCCGGGGTCGGACAAGATTAAATTCAACTTGTTGAAGAATCTTCCCGACTTGGCAAAACAGCGTTTGCTAAACTTGTTCAACAAGTTTCTGGAGCTGAATATTGTCCCGCATGACTGGAGACAAGTGAGAGTGATAGCCATACGAAAACCCAACAAGCCGGCTTGCGATCACAATTCGTATAGGCCGATTGCAATGTTATCCTGTATTCGTAAATTGTTAAAGAAAATGATTCTACTTCGTTTGGACAAGTGGGTTGAAACGAACAATTTGCTGTGTTGCTAGATCATGAATCCATTGGTGATTGATAACTTCGAAAATCTACTCCAACTGACTTCTCCTTCACCGGGCATCTCCAACCAAGTTTGCTTCCCATACTTTTGCAATTCTTCTGTCAATTTTGATCTGTCCATGCGACAAAAGATCCATGGAATCCCAGATCATCTACGCTCCGATTATATTCCGCCGATATTTTCGGCAGAATAAAGGAAAGTTCGATCTGAGAAAATGTTCTTTACTGACGGTTCATGCATAAACGGGTTCACTGGCTTCGGCATCTTCAATGAAAATTCCAGTGCCTCTTTCAAACTCAAAGATCCTTGTTCCGTGTATGTCGCAGAAATGGGTGCGATATACTATGCTCTAGGGATCATTGAAACACTGCCCATCGACCATTATTTTATTTTTTCAGACAGTCTTAGCTCAATAGAGGCAATCCGCTCAATGAAAGTTGATAAACGCTCATCTTATTTCCTAACAAGAATAAGACAACTATTGAGTGTTTTGGTCGAAAAATTATTCAAGATTACCTTATCATGGGTTCCTTCTCATTGCTCGATTCCGGGGAACGAGAAGGCGGACTCGTTAGCTAAGGTGGGTGCTTCAGAAGGCACACTTTTTGAAAGGCAAATTGCTTATAATGAATTTTTCCACATTCCTCGTCAGTATACGCTCGTAAGTTGGCAGCGCATGTGGAGTGGAGATGAGTTCGGTCGTTGGTTACACACGATTATCCCTAAGGCCTCGACGAGGGCATGGTTTAAGGGATTGAATGTAGGTCGTGATTTCATTCGCGTGATATCTCGGCTCATGTCCAATCACTACAACCTAAACGCGCATCTCTATCGCATTGGGTTCGCAGCAAACAATCTTTGTGGTTGTGGCGATGGCTACCACGACATCGAGCATGTTGTCTGGTCGTGTATCCGGTTCCATGCTGCTCGCTCTCAGCTCTCTAGAGCACTGAGAGCAAAAGGCAGACAATCGGATATCCCCGTCCGGGATATCTTAGGTAGCCGGGATCCTGATCTTCTGCTTCATCTATACCTGTTCCTCAGAAACGCCGATGTCAACGTTTAATGATGTTTCCTTCGTTGTATCCCCGTTTCATATCCCTCCTATCCGATCTATAAACTTTTACTTAGTCGCGGCAATACATACACACACTCTTTACAGATACACGGGCCAACCAGTCCATCATCAGTCCACTGATGATTCAACAAGAGCCAAAGGTTGTACCGCTCATGACAACTCTACACGAGCTGATGATTGCGCCGGCTGGTGACCATTCTATCCTGGATTCCTCGAGTCGAGAAGACGCACCACGCTAGATATGGGGTACATACTAGGGGGACGTTGCTGATTAATGGTCAGCTGCATCCCAATAGGAAGTATCCCGTGTCGGGCACACGTACAGAGCATTATAGACAGCAACATCACAATTACGAAAACACTTGTAATACTAACCTCGAGCCAACCGCGAGTAATCGGTTACATATTACTAACATAGTTATAAGGCAAACATTGTCGAAATATTGAACTCCCGGCCCCGTCAGGTTGAAGCCATATGAGCCTTAATAAAAAATATATATTTTGGATAAAAAAAAAACATTATTTTGAGATATTTCAATTTGAAGTTTGGGCTTCCACTAATTGACTGTGTCTGAACAAATCTATCATTTTATCGCTTACATATTACAAACAGGATGTCTAACATAATACTCCCTTACATGCTGTAAACACACATCTTCGTCAATTTCTGATTCAGAACCTTTATGAAAATGAAAAAAAAAATTAAAAAATAGTTGCTGCTAAACACGCAAAACTTCGTTCTCTTTGCAGCCAGAGCGAACCAAGTACATGCTAACTATTAACTCAGTATCAATACACAACACATTAGTATTTTGTAACGGCTCTGGAATAATTTCATGAATGGTATATATAATGACTCACGTCAGCTGTTTTTGACAAAATAATATCTTAATAAATGAAAATAAATTGATTTAAGAATGCATTACACTTGGTTCGTTGTGGTTGAACGCAATTTTGAAAAATGCAGACCAGCCTCTTAACACGCTTCTGCACCTTATGGCAGCCTTTTGGGTGTCTTACTTACCAGATCCCGACTACGTCTGATTCCAGGAGCTGTCCGAAACAGAAAAATATGTTGAAGATTCGGATCTGCCTTCTTAGAGAAAACAATCACTATCGTCGGATGCCATATTGCGGGGTCATGGTTCGCTTTGGTTGAATGCAATTTCGTTTTTTTGCAGTCTGCTACACTGAATTTTTTTTTAGAGCTGTTCTCATCTATCCGAATGACAGGGACATTATACAGTTGATAGATTATTATTTTTTTGCATCCAGTGGTGTAAGTAATTCAATTTTAAAAAAAATGGCGCTTGGTTCGTTTTGGCAGAACACCGACGATATATTTTTCAGATTGTTCATATTTCAGTTGTCGGACAGACAAACGATTGAAAATATAGATTTGTACACTCCGTGAACTACGTTATCTGTCTTAACGCTATCATTTGGTCGGTGTTAAGTCAGAGCGAACCATGTGATGTTTTTTTCGATTTCTAGAAAAAAGAAACATGAAGTTTGGTGCTATAAGAGTTTTTCGTTGAGCATTCAAAACAATTTCGATACCTTATTCCTGCACGTGTGATTTTCCGAATCTGGTATGTAGCTTATGAAATGCTTAACCCAATGTAATCAATAACAGGAAATTTTTAATTTTGTCACTTGGTCTCTCGTACCGCAGAAAATGGTCACCTTGTCGGTCGATTCTTATTACAGTGAGAATGTTGCATACGAATCTTCCATACAAATGAAACACAAATTTCTACATAACTCGAAAACTAATCAAGTAAATGGAGCCAAATTTGGCATGCGGAGGTTTTAGAGGAGACGAAACTTTAAAGAAAGGGGGGGGGGCTACTGATCAACTCGAGAACTAATCAAACAAATGTAATCAAACTTAGTATATAGAGGTTTTAGGGATCGATAAACGTTTCTATGGTAGTTCGACACTCCTCCCCCTCTCTAAAGGGGGACTCCCATGCTAATAAAATACAAATTCCCGCATAACTCGAGAACTAATCAACCAAATGGAGCCAAATTTGGGAACTGAGGGTTTTTGGGTACACTCCTATATCTTCTTCTATCTATATAAATATAAAGGGAAC
The DNA here is from genome assembly GCF_029784135.1 of Toxorhynchites rutilus septentrionalis. Lineage (NCBI taxonomy): Eukaryota > Metazoa > Arthropoda > Insecta > Diptera > Culicidae > Toxorhynchites > Toxorhynchites rutilus. The sequence goes on from NC_073745.1 coordinate 23,677,032, forward strand.
GCCGAATGTGTTGATAAGAGCAAAACTTTAGAAAGAAATTTTCCGATTTAGGGCTGTCTTTATTCTATAATATTTTCTATATAAAACATTTATTCCATGTAACGGACAAATCGTGCACGAGTATCTCTCTGAAAATAGTATGATATTATAATGACGAGCTTTGGTTGAAGTACTGAAATTTTATAGTAAAAAATAAATTTCAGTTGTTTGCGTTTGTTTTGCGATTGGACCCATGAACGTGCGCTTAGTAAGAAAACGTGGAAGTTCGCCCAACTGTGAACAGATAGCACTGACCGTACTCTGTAAACATAGCTCGTAGATAGACTTTGAAAATATAGTTTTGACGTAGAACTACGTCTTTCAGAAAGGGGGCCAAATCAGGTCACGTTTTTATGAAATAAAGGTAACGTTAATAACTATTGTCACTGTGAACGAATTCCCATGATTTGCATACCAATCGAATCGGAAATTCTCTAAGATTTGTTTGATATGCTATACATTACACAATTCGCTTATCTCTAAACGGTTTACATTAATGAAAACTGAAAGAATGGAAATTCTTCTTTCTTTTCCCATACATTTGTTCTGCCGATTTGTGTGTTAACTCTACCCGTATTTCGAATGATCATAACTCGAGCATTTCTTAATAGATCGGAAACATGTTTGTATCAATTGATAGGAAATATTTCTACACGTCTATCACAATTAATAGAATGTTATTTTTCTTGAGATGAACAATTGAATAACTTTAAAATATTAAGCGTTATCTAAACGCCCTAACTTCCAAGTTTTGATTGACCCAATTTACGGTTTCCCCAACACAGACTTCAAAATCGATGTACCTGTGGAAATCCGCTTTGCAAATATACATGTGAGCTGGGAATATTTGTGTTCCCACCGAGCTGTGTTTCCCTAACACGGAATTCAAAACTAATGTGCCTGGAGGAATCCGGAAGAATACATGCAAGTCCGCCAAAAGTATGTATAAGCACCATCAAACACACGAATGACTTGCAAATGTAAATGTAGTATTTGTAGTAAATAAGTGAGTGATATTTTCATGCTAATAGGATAGAATTTTCTCTACAACGAATTTTTTCAATGGTACAGATTTTTGGAAAAAAAAGGTGATGGTTCTGAGCCTAGGGGCACGGACGGGATCTTGACATAGGTCTGTGATTATGTGTAGTAATTGCATTTAAATTGAGTTTTTCATTGTTCGAAATTTGTATTTTTTTCTCTTTTGATACATCAAATGGATGCCCTGGAAAAACCGTTTCCTGTATGTACTTGTATCCTTCAAACGGGTTAGATGACATAACGTGGTAGAATTCGATACCGCATTCTGTTCAAAAATGTACACAAAAATACCATTAAAGCCATTACTACCCTTTTCTTCTGTTTATTCAATCATGCAGAAGAATACAAAGAGTCATCATGTATCATTTTTAAACATAAGTCCAAATCAAAATCAATCTATGACTTCAAAAATATATTATATATATATAATCACCTAAGGTTCTGAAAGATGGTTGAACAAGAACATGTTGGATGGTTGAGCTCTAGGCTAGAACTACTTTATTTTGACATTGCTCCATATTTTATATCCAGCGAGAACTTGACAAATCTACCCGTTGACTACACTTTCAACTACCCTGCTTTAAATCATTACCCTCGTTCAATGACTACCCGCTCGACAACACGTGCTCTGTGTTGGATGGTTTTGAAGGTTAAGCCTGGTTTCGCTTATAACTTATATATATATATATATATATATATATATATATATATATATATATTTATATATATATAATGGTATTTTTATATATAATATATATATATATATATATATATATATATATATATATATATATATATATATATATATATATATTATATATATAAAAATACCATTATCTCCTTCGTTACCACGTTGTCCGAAATATTGTTTGTAATAACTTTATAGCCCTGTAAGATTGCGACTACTCAAGCTATCATAATCTGATTTACGTGGGTATACCCTTTCGATCTTCTAAATCAGCAGCCATTTAAATTCATTCATTGCATTTTTACATAACCAAACAACATACTCGATAGTATGACATCCTAGACCACAATTACACAAATTGTTAGTAGTGAGACCTACACGATAAAAACATGAATTGAGCACAAATTGATTGGAAAACATGCAATATAATATAGAGTTCATGCCTATTATCGGTAAATGGAGAATAATTCATTTTACGCATCAACTCACATTATGAGCTAACGCCCGAATCTAGGCAAAAAGATTACTTGTTGCGTCGGGGAGGAAGCGAGTGTAATCGAAAGAGAACATACCCAATTAAATCGTCAAATTGTTAACTTTTTTACTATATTCATTGTTCATGTTTCAAGCAAAAAAATTATTAATAAATTAATAAATCGTTACATTTTTCGTAGAGTGACCCCCCCTATATAGAAATCAAAGACATAGTCCTATGTCAAAATACAGATGAGGAAGATTTTTACCCCTCTTGTAGAGATTTAAATGTTGCAACACTGGTCGGTTAGTGCTTCCGTGGTCGAGTCGTTATACCTAACATGCCGGAGGTTCGGGTTCGATTCCCGTTGTGGTCGGGGGATTATTTTTCAAAGAAATTTACGCCGACTTGCACTGTGGTCACGCGTATTCTAGAGCTTGACACAGAATGCATTCTAGGCGTGTCATTTGGCATAGAAATCTCATCTAAGTACTAGTAAAAGTGACGCAAGTAAAGGGGCGTCCACATTATGCAGAATGATGCCGATCGGCCTGTACCAGACGGCATATTCGGTTCGTTATGTAATGTGGATGCCCCATCGGGTACACGAAGCCGAAGTCCCATCGGATGCACGAAGCTGTCACGAACAAACGAAGCACCATGTCGTGAACGCTAATTTACTTCGTTTTGTTTTGGTTCGACTTTCTCGAACCGGACCCACTTGTTTCGGGTTGGGTTCGGTTTGATTCGAGTCGGTTTTCGGCACGTCGGCAAGCCCGGGCGTACATCCACATTTAGTCGGCATTACCGGGCGGCCAAGGCCGATTGGCGTAATGTGGACGCGTCCTAATACTACGTTGAGACGGCGAAGTCCCTCTAGGAACGTTAGTGCCAATTAAGAAGAAGAAGAAGAAGAACATTGATTAGAACCTCATCTATCGGATTCTATAGTAAACCTCAAATTGGAACGTTTTTGCATTTGAGTTATTGAGTAATGAAAAAGTTGATGAAGAGAAATCGATCAAGTCACTTACACCCTTTTCCTTCTGAGCCCCTTAATTATAAAATTTATGGTGATTTTCGGATTTCATTTACCTCCGTTTGTATCTGAAGTTTATGACCGGATTCTTTTGCAAAAAAAAACTCTTATGAGAAGTTTTTTTCTTCATAATTCTGGAGACAATCAAAAATATAACTGATATGACGTATATGTATCTAATCTGGTACGAACATGACTTGAAACTTTAAACGCGTTTTTTTCGAAACTACTTTTTTCGAGCTGGCGTACACGATATCTCCAATTTTCTGAACCGATGTTTTTCAAATTTGATATGTAGACATCTTTAGAATCTGTTTAAATTGAAATCGTTATAAAAACGTGATTAATAACAATTAATATTTTGAAACAGTCGCTATTTTGCCCAGAAACATTTTTCTTGTGTTGGCTGAATTTCATATCATAGCGGCATCTTCAGTCATTTAGAATTTTTTGGATTTGTTGACCTAGGACTACGTCTAACCGGAAGATATAGGGGTAACATGAAAATCTGGGCACTGAACAAAATATGGTTTTTCCAGTTCAAACACATCATGCATGTGAGATGTATTGTGGCAGACTTTTCTTCTTGGTCGATATGGTCTGACTGTAAATTTTGCAATTGATTCCTTCAATATGATGATGTTTTTCATTTTCTGTTTTATTTTTGTAAAATTTTAGGTTGCCGATTGGATTCATACTCACCTTCCGCGTCGAAACTACCATAGGCTATCATCAAAATCAGAGCACCTCTTCTAGATATTTAATAGAGAAGATTTGTTTAATAAGCACCTGAGCTGTCATAGATTACGATCTGTACAAACTGCGAGTAACAATGAATCCTTTCCCTCCCTAACAAAAAGAAGATCCCTTGATAACTCTGAGTTGTATGGACTAGATTGAAACTAGATCAAACTAGAGAATTAATCTCGTTCTGTGTAAGAAACACAGTTGTTCGTAATCTAGGAATAATCGGAACAACTTCCCACTCACGCAATATTTTGAGAGTACAGTGCTGTTCAAAGTATTCTCTCGGGTTATATATGAAGAGTAAAATCTTTTCCATTTAAAATTTGGCCGCACAAAACTTTCAATTTCTTCATGAAGTAATGAAGTACAAGATCAGTACAACCTGAACCTTAGAACTTTTCGCATCATTTTCTGCACAGAGACATTGTCAACCGTGTCTGTTTTGACGTAGAACTACGTCTTTTATTAAGGGTGCCAAATCAGACAACAGGTCACATTTTTATGAAATAAAGTTAACGTTATTAACTATTTTTACCGTGAACGAATTCTGGCGATTTACATACCAAACGAATCGTAAATTAACTAAGATTTGTTTAATATGCTATACATTACAATCCCATAGTCTGTATATGGTTGAAATTTATGAAAATTGGAAGCATTCCCATTTCCTCATACATTTGTTCTGTCGATTTGTGTGCTTTCCCGAACAGAGCTGTCAATAACGAGCAACTTATCGAAGGGGAACGAAGGGGAAATCGTAAGATGTAAAGTTTTCGTGAACAAAGGAAAATAAGAAGAACGAAGGGGAATATTTACCTAGAGTATAAACAGTGGATCTTGCTGAGGCAAACTTCATTCTTCGTGAGGACACCGACCGGACAACACCGTTGCTGGGCGAGCTGGACGGCGAGGGATCGAATGGTTTTCTCAAGCCAATGGGAGTGGAGGAGTAATATGAGAAAAGAGTAGAGTTTCCAAGGGCCTTTTTGAAGGCTAGAGACGAATGAACTGAAGAAGTTTAAAGTCTCTTTAATCCGACAAGGAAAGGAAGGAAAGGCAAACTTTCAGTATCGTTCTAGATACGAAACAATGAACATCGTTTGCTCTTCCTTGTTTTGCGCCTTCACATGTCTTCGTTTCGGACTGAGCTGTAGACACCTGTAGATGCCTCTTGCTTTGCTACCATTGCATCAAACTGACGCCATTGCTACACAATTGGGTGGGGAATCATCAAGCTAGGCTATCGTCAGCTCACCAAGCAAATAATTGTTCTGGAATGCTGCCTGTGATTTTGTTTCGCATGGCGGTAGCAAAACTCTTTCCACCATGGTAACAGCTAAGTTAATCTAGACTGGCAATATCAACAGAAAGGGCTTCCGTTGAGAAGAGCGCAAAACGGAGATCAGTGTGTGTATATTTAGTTGCTTCAAGCCATCGATATATGGATATTTGCGTGCTGCGTGCTTCATAACCCGTACGTAAAAATAGTGCATCTTCGCTACGCTGAAACCCCATTTGTAATGATAAATATAAACAATGAGGGAGATAGCGGGAGGGAATTATTTACGCTAGTGTATTAGTAATGAATCTCTGCTGAGGCAAATATTCTGCCTTTTTCCAAACAGTTAACATTGTTTGTTTTTTGTCATCATAAAAGCTTCGTTGGTGCTTTTGACATTGCATCAATGCATTGAACTGACGCTATGGTGAAGCAGGTGTTAAGGTTGTGCACCAAAAAATTATTTGGTGAATACCAAGTTATTCAATAAGTTATAATAATTCATGATTTTATTTGGGTTCGCGTGCAAAAAGAGTTTATTTCGCTTATTTAATCACCAAGAAAGTAAATGTCGTTCTGGAATTTTGTATGTGATTTTGTTTCGCTTGCCAGTAGCAAAACTTCCACTATGGATGCTGCGCTTGTCTCGAACATGTATTGTTCTGCGAGCACAACAATGAATCATCAAATAATTATCGTCAGAGGCAGAACGGTTATTTCTAAATTTTCGTAGCATTATAAAATAATATCCGCAGTTATAAACAAGTGACTTGAATTGACCTATAGCGTAGTTCTACGTCAACAATGCGGTCGTGTCTTGAACATAACCTCCTACAATTTTTTTTCTCCAACACTACATATCAGACGGCCTAGCTCACATAAAATGACCTTAACCGGTAATCAGCTAATACGGTGACAACATCAACCTGTCAGTAGAGAAGAGCAATCAAAATGTCCCACTCAAACCCAGTGTAGCCGTCAGTTCCATTAAGTAATTCAACCCCGTTTGCTCGCGTCCCATCTTTTATTCAATTTCTCCCTCAATCTGACGCGATCGGGTATTAAGAAATTACTTTCCGCCGTTGGAACGCGTTTCCATTAAATGTAATTTACTGTCGCTGCGTGAAAACGACGGTTTGTCCTACATTTCAGCGCTTGGCCCGTAACAGCGCGATAACTGACGCTCGACGTGAACTGAAGGAGGAGGTGGTGAAAATTACAGTAATTTTCCAGAAAATATATTTTAATAGCGTCAAAGCGAGAGAGATAGATTCCACGCCACATACGAACTCGCCACTCAAATCAAACGCTTATAAGCGTTCGTAGGGCCATTGAGTGGAAAAATTCAAGTTTTGATTGCGTGCTGTGAGCGATTCTTATCATCCGACGATGACGACGAGGACAAGGACGAGAAGGACGGATAAGTGTGTGAGATTTTATGACACGAGTGGTCCCACTGGGTGTTGTCCTAATTCTATGGTACCCTCTTCCGTTTAAAAAAAAAAAGATCCGAAAGGAAGGCGCACTGAGAGCGGATGTAAACCAGGGGCTGTCTGCAAATGTCATACAAAGCGCGCAATATTAATGAGATTGAGCAAAATTTTCTCTAATTACAGTGATTATTTGCGTATACGGTATAAAGTTTCGCGTGGAATATAGCAATTTGTAAGATGAGGATAACACACAAACGAAAGATTGCGGATTCTTTATGAAAAACAGTTGAAAACATTAATTAGGTCGTTAACTATTATGATGAGGCTGGCTTGAACAGTACGTGAGCAGAATATCGAATCCTTCTCCCATTGTACTGTTGACATTCAGCACAGGTCGTTCCGTCTGCGACTCCCCGACGAGTCGAGGAAAACAATTTCTTTCCGTTTTCAGCTCAGTAATCTCATACCGATGATTTATTTCGTCCGAAAACGTAAAGTACACAGTCCCACGACCAGCGGCGAATGCGGCCAATCGACGGACGGCGGCCCGGGCGAAAGTGTTGAAAGCCGTTCGTCGAGCTAATAATTCTTGAAAGTCATTTTTCATCGGCGGGTGGCGGCGTGTGGTTTTCTGCTTCCTTCAAATGAGGCAACGAATAAATGACCGGCTAGATGAACGTCTCGGGTTCCATTGAATGATTTAGTCCGTTTGCGCAAATTGGTTGATTTATGGCAGTGATCTGCTGTTTGGTTCCCAACGAGAGTCTAAGCAATTTAGATGGGTCGACTAATCGATAAAGTATGCTAGCGAATTGGAGTCAATGTCGCGACTTGGGTATTTGATTGAAGTTTTATATTAGTAAATTTTGAATTTCATCTTTTTCTTCTATCGTGGCCCTAACGTTCCTAAGGAACTACGCTATCTTAGCATAGTTCTAACTAGCGTAATTTATTTTAGTACTGTTATTTAGACCAAATAACAGGCATAGATTGGGTTCTGAGTGGTAAAAGTTAGAGGATATACTTTTACCAGTGCAAATCGTAAGAAATTTTTTCATTAAAAAAATCCTCGACTGGATAGATACCGAACTCGAAGCATGATATGTGTGATGATAACCACTCGACCATGGGAGACACCAGTTTTGGCGGTACAAGACGCAATATATTCGTGATTCGTTTTGCATGTCTCTATTATCCGCATCGAAAAAAAGTTCTACTTTCCGGTTTGTTTTATTTTCAGTAAAAACATTAAAAAACTTTTTTTTGTAAAATATTCGCCCGATTAATTCGAAAAACAGTATGTTTTTTTATAAACCTTTTTTTTGTACTGGCTCAGTTACACAAGTTTAAAGGAGCCAAATTCTAATTCTGATATTAGTTCTAAATCATATTTACATTTTTTTCTTCTTATTCTACGTTTAATAGGATGGGGAACCGATTACTCGCGCATGACTCGAGGTTAGTAGGGTGACAATTTTTTTATCATAGAGAAGAAGGGACATAAGGACATTTGGGCAAAACTGATGATTAAACACGGAGATCGATAGTTAAGAGGAAAACATATATTTGGAACATATAATCAAGGTCTAACTGAGCCAACACATCCCGCATCGGAACATTGGGTTGTTTCCCTCGAGCCTGAAGAGAGAAAAAACTTGATGTTCAATTGCAAGAAACTGCATTTAAGATTGAGGAAATCTGACAATTTTATCCAAAGATATAATCGAAGTTCTTCTTAATATTTTTGAATTCCCCCCACTTATAAAAAACATAAAACTTGTTGACATGTGTAAGTTGTTACCTCTACAGAACATAAATCTTCTTTTGGTGGGGCGGACCACATTATTGACGTAGAACTACCAAATAATTGTGTTTTATTCGCTTTTTTAATGGATTATGTTTTCGAATAAAACGAAAACCAAAGTTCTTCACAAGTTTTTTCGACCCTGAAAAACACCGATGATTTTGTAGAAGCATCTGAAGATGGTGGATTCAAATGTCTTACCCTCGCGAGAGCGATACACAAACTGGATATATGTCGCATTCTTCGTGAATTACAAGAATTACTATCCAGAATTTGTTCTCATCGTCATGAAATATTTGTTCAACGGTTCAGTAGAAGTAAACGAATTGATAACTGATATTTGCTTATCAATTTATTTTTGGTCTGAACATTAATGTTCATTCGTCTTGGCCTTGGAAAGGGCCAATTGTAAAATAAAAATACTCGAGCAATCCGCACAGAAGCAGTAACCGGCGGAAACTGTGTCTTTTATTTTGTGTTGTAGAAGTTTCAAAATCATTTGGCTATAGTCTTGAAATAGGCAACTCCAACTTACTCGAAGCCTTTGAAAAAAAAATCCCTTATAAATTGTTTACTACAGTGACTATCGCGACAGAGTATTATGTATTTGTTCCACGAATGCTAAAGTACACACAGAACACTTGGTTAGGCATGAGAAGAGGTCGTAAACTGTATACGATACCGCTAGGATACCGATTACTGTATATTTAAAACCGATAAAGGTGGTCCTATGCAGGAAAAAAAGTCGAATTTCCTATCCATCACCTATTTTCAATCACGGTTTTAGTATTTTGGTATCAACAATATCCAGATAATTGCCCCATCATTCGTTTTTCAAACAGAACGAATTTATTCACATTGTTATATGACAGATGGGGCTTCATCTAACTACACATGCTAAACTAACCTCAAAAGGCCATGCGCATCACCGGCGAGCTGGAACTCTTTTGAATGAGCACAATGAAATATTGAATTTATTCAAATCATACATGCTCGAACTGCAAGGTTCCAATCACGCTATTGTCACTGATCCTGATAAAACACCGACTGGAGAACACGTGGTAGATCCAATGCGTATGTTGTTGAAGACATTGTAGGCGAACAACCGGGGGCGCGAGAAATTGTGATTAGAAGAAGAGACAATAATCTGAAGTTCTTCGTTGACACACACCGTTCATACGACGCTCTCCGTCTACATAGTATCTGTCGACGCTTTTGAGACAATCCGTCTTGAAATTACTTGCGAACGGCTGCAATTCCTACGACACAATCAATAGAACCGGTGTGAGGAAGAATACATTCATTTCGGGACGCTGTCATGAGCAACGCTGACACAGTCTCCGCTATTGTCAGGTCAAAACACACGCATTATCATGACATTACAGTACGTGTGTTCAAACGAAAAATGATGTCATTAATGAGCTTAACATTTTACAGTTATTCAATTGTTTTTATAATGAGAAATAACATTTCATTAGTTGCGATAGATGCGTAAAAATATTCCCTTTCAATTGTTGCAAACATCTTTCCGATCCAGTAAGAAATGTTCAAGTTATAAGCATTTGAAATCTTTCATTTTTTCCTGCATGTTTAGGTTTTCATTTTACCCACCCATATATTCCGATTAGACGTAGTCCCAGGCCAAAAAATTAGTTAGGGTCAGAATTATGTCTTCTAAGTATATAACAACTTCGAGTAATAATTTTCATTCAAATTTTATTGAATTAAAATTATTTTCGGCTCTGCTAATGACGGGATATGAGTGACTATTCGATATTGTTACCACAAATGAATGTGAATATGTTGACTTGGCGCTTCATCCTTCGGTATGTCATACACATGTATGAACACAAGATTTACGAACGTTTCACGTTTGTTCATCGAATGACAATGCACACCTTCATTGTCGGTAACCTAAACATCAAGCACACTTTCGTTCGAATCGTTCATTTGTTCTATTTTATTGATCACATTTGGCCAATTTCATAGATCGTTAAAACCTTTAAACATGCCTACAATACATTAGTTATTTTCTATTTAACAACCTACATATTCACTAGAAATTATGTTTATGGCAGAACAACGTTTGCCGGGTCAGCTAGTATTTCTATAAATAGATACATATTCGGTGTGAAAATAATTTTTTTTATTTGTATTATAGTGACTTTCAACTCATTTGGCTGGTTCGTCACTTTTACTTCCATTTTTGGAAGAATGTCGGGAGTGAGAATTGAACTCGTGACCTTTAGCGTGAGAGGCATGGATGTTACCACTACGCCAGATCGCCTCCATATGGTGTGAAAATACATTTTTTTTTCGTCGAGTGCAAATTTTCTGCAAGAGTAGAGCATAAATTGCAAGTCCTCTCTATTAATACACTGAATTGTGTGTTGCCGCTACGTTAGGTGCTCGTGCTTTCGGCTCTGTTTGGTGAGCACATATTGTTCGTACCAATAGAACATTTTTTTCAATTGTTGAAGAGATCAATTCTTTTCATGAATTCATAAATTCATTTATTCGTGTAAAATATTTCCAATCGCTTTATGTAAACATATCTGTAAACAAATCTGGAATGGTCGAAATATAAGCATTGGAAATCGTTACTAATTTAATTTGAAGTAGGACTACGTTTTTGATTTATACATAGAGGAGTAACCTTTAAAAATTAAAAAATGGGCCATGTAGCAAAAATTAAGGAATTTCAAGTGCATATTACGTAAAATTGTTATTGCGATACCTTTTAAACGATATACCATTGAACGTAAAATTCCTACATCATATGTTTCCTTGGAACATAAATAGAGAAAATAGTAAAACAAGTGTATGCATAAATTCGAGCTTTAGCTCCCGGATTTCCTTATTCGTTCTTGCATGTTTTACTCGTGGCCAACAAGGTAAACCGATGCGTGTTACCAATTATTCTACATTTGCCTTATCAATTGACAGAATCAAAACAGAGATGAATTGGAAGATAGTGACACTCTATCATCTCCCAAGTTTCACCGAGAGCACCGATAAAAAATTTATTAAAATGGTTGTTGTGCAATCATGTCGTACTCATATCGTACTATTAGAATTTTATGTTAAAATATCATAATATTGAGTACGTTGGTAAGGTACAAAAATCTGCAATGAAAGAACCAAACCGCTTAACGATATCTTAGCTAGATGCGAACTTCAAGGGTATGTTCTCTATATTGTTTCGTAAGAAGTAGAAATGGTTTTATTTTCCCAGCTATACTCCCCCAAATCCACTTGTTCATTCCTCTTTCCTTCTTCTATAAATAAGTAGCAGTTCATAATAGGATCCACACGAACCTCAGAAGAATGTGCTCACTATCGTAAGGCATTCTTATCTAATCAGCATCACCTGGCGATATGATTAATATGACCCACCACAAGCAGTGTTTCAGGCAGGAATTATATCAATGAGGCAAGCTAGCTATTGAAACCTAATTTACAACCCCTAAAACTTCTTCAACCCGTTTCAAATTCAATTCAGTCCGCATAACAAACGGTTTTTCCAGGGCAAACATTTGGAGTATTGAATGGTTGCGGGAAATTTACGGAATTCTGAAGTATTACTAAAACTCAATTCAATAGCGATTGTCTCCAATAATCAAAGTCCTGTGTCGAGTTTCCGTCCGTGCATCTAGGCACAGACTCCTCTGCGTTTCGTAACCTGCCTATTAAACGTACTCCTACGTTGAAAAATCATGTACAGGTCGGACTCGATTATATACAGACTCGATTATATGTGATTCGATTATATACAATTTTGGACTCGATTATATACAGTTTGGAAAAAAATATATTTTTTTCTTATATTTCAAATATAACTCATTTCAAGAAGAAATGTAACCTTTCAACGTTAAGGTGTAATTTAAGTGGCTATTGAATGTACAGTGGAGTAAAAATCGTGATTTTTGATGATTTTGCTTGAAGTTTCACCAGGAATTGTTTATATTGATATTGCAGCCGAATTAAGAAAGATAGAAGTTGGGTTTCAAAGGACAAATTGTAGAGCGGTTAAAGAGCTTCAATTTGATTGATATAAAAAATCTAGTTTCATATAAATTATTAGGATGAAATTAATAATGACACATTAAAAATTATAACCTTTTAAGTTTTTCACTTCCACAATATTATTAAAATCCACTAATTTAGATGTCTACTACTATATTCTGTACTAAATTTTCTCATCTTTCAAATGAAAGCAACAGAATCGGCTTACGTAGCGTATTTTCCAATGTAGAGCCAGTTTGAGGCAACAGAGTCCGAAACAAAAAAAAGTTTTATAACTCTGTCATTGTGAATTTCAAACATTGGCGTAGAAAGATTTTTTTCATCAAATATGATCGTCTATTACCTCCTGAGGGAATCTGGATTTTTTTTTTCATGTGAGAAAGGTGTTTCCTAACTTTAAGGAAATGAATCAGAAATCAAATTCCTCTTTTATATTCAAAAAACGAATTTTTATTTTATTCGTTTATATACAGGATTCGATTATATACAGTGAAAAGAAATCAAAAACTGTGTATAATCGAGTCCGCGCTGTAGCAGGTAATCGGGATCTACAGCTTGATTCATTTAGAATCTTCAATCGCAAAACCAATTGTATCTCAAAATTGATCAAATGTACAGAATACGTTTTTATTTCAAAAAGCAGATACTTTTGATTTCTAGACACAATAGAGCCTCCTATTTATTTGACTACAATAAAATTGGTTTACAAATACATATTCATGGTGAAATACTAAAAAATATGTTTAATCGCTTTTGTCTCAAATTCCGAACACCTTTTTTGCCTCTGACTCATATTCCGAACACTTTTGTCTCAAATTCCGAACAGCGAAAATGCTTTTAAAAAAAAACATAACTTATGAACTACTGGACCGATTTATTTGATCGATATATTAAATTAAAGTTAATTAGCTAGTCTTTTTTGGAAAAAAAATTGGATTTCGCTTTTGTAATTATTGATTGTATTTGTTTCTTATACAGGGTGGGCCATTTAAAGTGGAAGCATCTGGCAACCCCATAACTTTTGACAGAGATGTCAGATTAACAAATGTCATACCGCGTTGGAACCGTCATTTCAGTACAATTTTAACCATGGAACAATACACACCTAAACAACGCGCTGAAATTGTTCAGCTGTACATTCAAAATAACTTCTCAATTGTGTTAACTAAACGTGCGTGGAAAAATAAAAATAAAGTTAAAACATCGCCTGGAGACAACACTATACGTCGATTATATGCCAAATTTATATCGTCTGGTAGTTTTGGTAATGCCAGTCATCTGTCCAGACAACGACCAAGACGTTTCGACGAGAATATTGATGCCGTTCGAGCCAGTGTTGCAGAGACTCCATCGACATCAGGTCGCAATCGTTCGCAAGAGTTAGGCATCGCTCGAACCACTCTCCGACGCATAATTCGTGTTGATTTGATTACTGGTTCCAACAGGACGGCGCTACATGCCATACAGCGGCTGCCACGACCAAATTATTGCGCGAAATGTTCCCCGGAAGATTAATATCGAAAGACGGCGAGTATGACTGGCCACCGAGATCACCTGATTTGACGCCTCCTGACTTTTTTTTATGGGGATATTTAAAATCCAAGGTATACACTGGTAAACCAAGGACCCTGGCTGCGCTGAAAGACAATATCCGACAAGAAATTGCTGCCATATCGGCCGAAACTTTGGGTAAAGTGATGGAAAATGCCGAAAAAAGGGCACATTTTGCGGTCAAGGCCAGAGGCGGTCATTTACGAGATATCATAATCAAAAAGTAGTTAGAACAAATCTCCTTGGACCAAAATAAATGAATTTCAAAAAAAAATTTTTAAAATTCCACTTCTTTACTTTGCTATTGCAAAAACAAATCCTTCCACTTTAAATGGCCCACCCTGTAGTTTACATGGTTCCGGGACCAATGGCGCTACATCGGTATCGATACCTGTAAATGATGGCTTTAACCTAAAGAATGTCAGGGTTTAGAATATTAAATTATTTTTAACATTAAATTTCAGTAAATTTCCATTTTAAAATGAAGTGCAATTTGAATCGTGCGTAGAAACTTGATTCATATGCCGAACACTAATTTTAATGAAGATTTCTGCATAAAATATCATTTTATTCCATCCATTTATTGTAGATTCTTACCACCATTATAGACTGTCTCGATACCTGTAAATGATGTTAAAATGAAGGCTATAACCCAAGGAATTTCAGGGTTTTGATTAGTCAGTTATTTGTGACATTGAAGTTCAGTAAATTTACATTTGAAAATGAAGTGTTGGGAATTTGAATCATGCGTAGAAACTTGATTCATATTCCGAACACTACTTCAATATTAATTTTAATGAAGATTCCTGCATAGAATGTATTTTTCTCGCCCATTAATTGTAGATTAATACATTCTCTAGCACTTAACATGAAAACAAAAATGTGATGCCAAATGTCTTTAGAATGCATGAATAATCTTGGGTGATTTTTCGGTTTTTAAACAAATTAAATTTTGACTTTTGCAACGTTAGTAAATGAAGTCCGATTGAGCTAATATTTTGCAGGTTAACTATAAAAAACTATAATTACTAAAACAAAATAATTTTTTTTTAAAAGACTGACTAATTGGTTTTAATTTTAAATGTCGATCATCTGAATCGGTCTGGAAAATTTTTGAAAAGTCATTTTTGGAAAAAGAAAAAAAGGCAAAAAGTTCATTTTTCGGCCCACCCTAAAATGAAAATTGGGATCCTAATGAACAAATAAACAAAACGGGTCTAATATTTTGCGATAAGTAACAAAACTACAACTTTTCACGAACATCTGAGAACCACTGTATCGGTTTGGCACGGAATTACTGCATATATTGTTTATGTGAAGTTCTAGATTTTACCACCGCAATTGTAATCGCCAAACAGCAACATATTTTCATTAGGAATTAATAAAATCAACATAAGACTGATCGAACGTTTTTTGTGTTCTTAGCAGATCATATTTTTTTCTATATAAAATACAAAGCTGTGCCTCGAAAGTGAATAAGATGATTACAAGTTGTCAGATGAAAATAATTCACAAATATTCACTAATTCTGTAATTCCTTCCTAATGATGTTCTAAAACACTCAAACAATTCACGCCAGGTATTAGCGGAATTCAAATCCAAAATGGAAGAACAGCTATTTGTGTTCACCACCTCCCATTTTACAGTCGCTAATCCCCACTGCTAATCCAATCAATTTCGTCACGTTCAAATAAATCAGCACTTGTCCCGAAATTCCTGGCCCCGTTTTCCCCTTCCCAGCCGGGAATCCAGCGATCCTGTGAGAGATTTCATACAATTGTCACCACCGGTGGAACCCAGCAGCAGCAGCCTCACCTCGGCGCTCCTCCGTCAATTAGCATCGCAACTATTCAGTGAGATATTTATCATCCAATTAGCTGAGCATATTTTGTGATCAAAGCCTAATCGAACGGTGTGTGGCGCCGTGCCGAGGGCGAAGGCGAAAAATCAATCACGCTAATTAGATTTATCCATTATGATGTTCGGGAGCGATAATGCGACGGCAACGTATCTAAAACTTTCAGCGGAATCCACGCGGGGTCGCCCCCGCCCCCTCCAGAGGGATGCACCGCCCGACACCTACCTCCGGTGTCGCGCTCTCGAATGTCATAAAGTTGATAACTATTTATCGAATTCCGGAGTGAGGTTATCTCCGTGGCAATCCGACGCGGTTCGCATGGAAATGAGATAAGGGACATCCAACCGTCGCTTGAGAGAGCTGAAAGCCATCGATCCTGGTGGCTATAAATCACTGATAAGATATAGAGATACGTGAGCATTTTCTCCTTCCCAGACCACAGCATCATCTTCACGTAGGCGCCGAGTAAAATCGCTCAGGAAATGATACACTGTATCCGGTTATTTTCAACCGATAATATAATATGTTCCGCAAACAAGCCTTTGAGATGAAGTCGAGTCTCGATAGTGAGTGTGGTAGTACGAGTTTGCGGCTGGATAAGATGACACGATGAGATGAGATAAGTGCCGAGAGCGTCCAATGGCTTCCAATGGTGGTGCTTTGGAATCAACTGTGGCTTTTGGGGCGAACGCCTAACTGTAGGCTGTTATTAAGATAGCGTCGCAGCATCCGTTCTGCAGCAAGCAGACTCATTGCGCGACTGTTCGGGTTATATTGAAATTGTTCCGATTGAAGGAACCGCGAACGAACTGATGCTCAAATTGTGTGAAACATAAAGTTCCGACTTAAAGGCGATTTTCCCCCCGCCGAAGTCGAAGCTTCGGTAATCACGCAAAATGCCATCGCTGAGTATCCCGAGGGGAACATAAAAAGAACTTTTGTATGTTCCCCCCATTCCATCCGTGACGGAATCGCGTCCCATAGCAGTAGGGTAATTGATACGCCGAGCATAACACGATAATATCCTGTGCTACAAATATTATATCCGATTTTAATGAAAATACCTGTGCGAGATGTTCGTTTAATCACATAACTTCATGGAAATTCACAGGCAGGTATGAAAATAGTTGAAATTGTTTGAAACTTTTTTGATGATTACAACGCTAGTTAGCCATTTGAAAATACATGAACTCGTAAAATACCACTATGTTAAAGTTGGTATCTCACTCATTTTAAAAATGTGCACTTCAGCGTTAGCACGTAGTATATATTTTTCGATTGAAGTTGTTCTTCACAAAACTAAAAACTAGAAGTGGGTTATATCTAAAATAACCGCAAGGTAGACGTAGGTCTACCACTGACTCGGTAAATATTTGTTTGAAGTTGCATCTGAATCAATTCTCAATAAATGAATGAATGAATATTTTGAAAGAATGTTTATGTAGTTTATGTGGGAGTGGATGAGTATAAGTATGGAATCAATTATATAATGAAACACATAAAATTCAGTTCATTTTAACTTCTTGGTGGTGCCGAAAAAAAAACCGAGGCGCTTTGATTTTGCGTAAATGTTCGGGAACACATCCCGATCAGCACAAATGCAAGCATAGTCAATTAGATTGTTTATTCGGAATACGGGCCCTTGCCCCCTGGTCTGGTTCCTCCTGGGTTGCGATATATCCCCGATAATCGTACTTGGGATTGAATTTCTGTTTGGTGTTTCCTCCTTTGCAACCAATATATTATATTGCGAATTGATACCGCTTTATTTCTTCTAAAAGTCCTTTTTCTACAATTCACTTTATTTCACTACTTTATAAAAATTTCTTCAAATCCACAATTTGGTAATTCTTTTTGGTTTTTCCTTCTATTCCCTTGGCTATAATAATTTCAATACTTTCCTATATACTTATTATCCTCCCTTTCTCTCTACTTTCTTTTCTTTGTTTGTTTGTTTATATTTTCCTTTTCTAGATGTTAGTGATCACATAATTAGGGCCCATGCCGCAAACCTATCATGTCGGGGGGCTGGCCGAAGTGTTGCTTCACGTTGTATTCAACAGTTATGATTTCAATAGCTTTCTTTGAAACAAATTTTTGAGCTATTGAAACAAATTTGGATAAATAAGTAACAATCATTCAACTCTTGGATGTTTTATTTTTGTAATATTGGATTGGTCGATCTTTGGAAAAATATCGATCTTGACGGGTCGATTTTCTAAACGGCGTAGGGATCGATTCACTGATTAAATCGACACCAAAGAATCGATCTTTGAAAAAACGAATGCTTTTACCAATTTATTTACTTGTTCCCTATTAGTATTGCCTTTCTTTTAACATGGAATAAACGTTTCACATTTCATGATTCAAACATCAAAAGAATTTAATTTTGATTCTCAAAATGATGATCACAAGAGAAGACTTGAAAGGCCAGAAAAATTGTATTTTCCAGGGCATTCATCTTGTGTTGCCATGGAATTATTTGATTAAATAAGTTAAATGAAAATTATTACAAAATTAACTACTGATGTTCATCCAGATCTCCGCTGGCAATAATCTCATAAAATCCAACTAATGCATACGTCTGGCATTTAGTTGAATTCTTGGTAGTAGTCTCAGTTCTAGGCAAGAACGTTTCACCTGGACTTGATGTCACTATACAATTTCGTGATAATTTTCACTGTCAGCCTGGTGAACGTGATGCTGTAAATATAACTTATGATCAGAGTTGCCACATTAAAATGTGTACCAGAGGGATTAACAATGTTTCTCATCTGTACATTTTCTTCCAAACATCTGTACCAACGAAAATATTCGTTGTGGAAAAAATATATTTAATTAGAACGAAAAAAATACTCATTAATTTATATATATATATATATATATATATATATATATATATATATATATATATATATATATATATATATATATATATAAATTAATGAGATTTTATATATATATATATATATATATATATATATATATATATATATATATATATATATATATTAGGCTGTCAAAAAAGTCCTGCGGTATTTTTTTTTATTTTCATTTGTTCATAAAATTAGTTACAATCATCTGTTTTAAGTCAAATATGCGCCGTTTTGTTCGATGACTTGTTCCCAACGAGATGCCAACTTCATAATACCCCTGTTATAGAAGCTCGCTTCCTTATTGGCAAAAATCTCGGATAGCCAATTTTCACAGGCCTCTTTTGTGGCTAACTTCTGACTACCTAGCTCGTTCGCCATGGACAAAAACAGGTGGTAGTCACTTGGTGCAAGGTCCGGACTATACGGCGGATGCAAAAGAACCTCCCATCCGAGCTCCCGGAGCTTCTGGCGCGTCACCAAAGAAGTGTGTGGCCTGGCGTTGTCCTGATGGAAGACAATGCGGCCTCTGTTTATCAAAGATGGCCTCTTCTTCATGAGTGCTACCTTCAAGCGGTCCAGTTGTTGGCAGTACAGGTCCGAATTGAGCGTTTGGCCATAGGAAAACAGCTCATAATAGATTATTCCTTGACAATCCCACCAAACACACAGCAGAACCTTCCTGGCCGTTAATGAGGGCTTGGCCACCGTCTGAGCCGCTTCAGCGGACTTCGACCACGACCGTTTGCGCTTCACGTTGTCGTAAGTGACCCACTTTTCATCGCCAGTCACCATCCGCTTCAGAAACGGGTCGATTTTGTTGCGATTCAGCAGCGATTCACATGCGTCGATACGGTCAAAGATGTTTTTTTGCGTCAACGTGTGTGGCACCCATACATCGAGCTTCTTTGTGAAACCAAGCTTTTTCAAATGGTCAATAACGGTTTGATGACTTATCCCCAGCTCTTGGCCGATGCTACGGCTGCTACTATGCCGGTCTTTCTCGGCTAATTCAGCGATTTTGTCGACATTTTCGACGACAGGCCTTCCGGAGCGTGGCGCATCTTCGACGACCTCTACACCAGAACGAAAACGTTGAAACCATCGTTGTGCGGTGGAAATGGAAACTGTATCGGGTCCATAAACTGCACAAATTTTATTGGCAGCTTGAGATGCATTTTTGCCTTTATCATAGTAGTACTGTAAAATATGTCGGATTTTCTCTTCATTTTGCTCCATATATGTGAAACTATAACTCACGAACGACTTAACCAAACAAAACACTGTCAAGGACTATATTATAGCGCGCAAAAATACCTTTCCAACAAGCTATAGTATGACTCGATACAATGAATACAACTAGAACTACGCGCTTACAACGACACCTCGCGGAAATACCGCCGGACTTTTTTGACAGCCTAATATATATATATATAGTATATATCGCCTTCAATTGCACCTACCTTTGCCAATGAGTCAGCCCTCTCATTACCCGGAATTGAGCAATGTGAAGGGACCCAGACAAAGGTAATGACATAACAGCGTCTGGATAAAGCACTCAAATTTTCTCGTATTCTCTCAAGGAAGTACGGCGAGTGCTTTTCCGGCCTCACTGAACGGATAGCTTCGACAGAGCTAAGACTATCCGTTACAATGTAATAGTGTTCAACAGGTCGTGAGGCGACGCTGTCCAGCGCTCAATGAATTGCTGCCAATTCAGCAATATACACTGAGCAAGGATTCTGAAGACTGTGTGAGGTGCTAAAAAATACGTTGAACACTCCAAATCCTGTGGACTCATTCATAGAGGACCCATCAGTAAAGTATATATTATCACAATTGATACGCTCATACTTTGCATTGAAGATTGTAGGAACGAACCCCAATCTAAGATAATCTGGATTTTCATGGATTTTCTCCTTCATGAACAGATCGAAATGTACAGAGGAATTGATGTAGTCAGGAAAACAAACACGGTTGGGAATATACGAAGAAGGAACAACCTGCATAGAGGTGAATTCATGATATGAATTCATGAATCTAGAATGAAAATTTAGCTCGATCAATTGCTCAAAATTTCCGATCACCAATGGATTCATAACCTTACACCGGATGAGGAACCGAAGAAATAATAAATTGAAGCGATCTTTTAGTGGGAGTACGCCTGCCAAAACCTCGAGACTCATGGTATGCGTTGAGGGCATACATCCCAACGCAATACGGAGACAAAGATACTGAATTCGCTCGAGTTTAATGAGGTGTGTTTTGGCAGCTGATTGAAAACAGAAACTGCCATACTCCATCACTGAGAGAATAGTTGTTCGATACAACATTATAAGATCTTCGGGATGGGCTCCCCACCAGGTGCCGGTAATTGTACGGAGAAAGTTTATTCTTTGTTGACATTTTTTACTCAGATACCTAATATGGGCCCCCCAAGTACATTTGGAGTCGAACCAGACCCCAAGATATTTGAATGACATAGCATGAGTGATCGGTTTACCCAAAAGTTGAAGCTTTGGTTTTGCTGGTCTATGCTTCCTAGAAAAAACCACCATCTCTGTTTTCTCCGTGGAATCTGCATGGCTTCTATTTTGTATGAAATTTTTTTTTTTTAAATAATAAATATGTATTTTGGATATTGCAAATTGAATTTTTATTTTGTAAATAAAAAAAGAGTACTAATTTTTCTTCTCAGTGTAAATTTTTTTCATATTCAACGATCAATACTCTATAACTCTTTCTAAGACACTATTTCGGTACGACTCGTAGTTTTTATAATAAAAATTATCAAAGATTTCTCTTACTCAAATCGATACGCCCTTTTCAACAGTTACTCTTGAGTAAAAAAATTCCCAATTGCTGTGGAAAACACATATTTCCTCTAACCGAAACGGAATACACACCTTCTTTCGAATCAAAAATACTCATGTTTTGTCATTTGTCGATTTCATTTGGAATTACTCCATATAAACATTTATTGCACCCTAAAATATCTACATGCCAAATTTCGTTTCATTTGCTTGATTAATTCTCGAGCAATATATATATATATATATATATATATATATATATATATATATATATATATATATATATATATATATATATATATATATATATATTATTATATATTATATGATGGTAAAACTATTTTTGACAAACATCGTGGAACATCGAATTTTCAGGAATTTTCGAAACTTAGAATGTTTGTATGTTAACAATCATTTTTAGCCAATTATGAATCCTGATGTGATTTAAAACAAAAAAAGTTATTATCAATCTCCTTCTAAATGTAGCCATTCTCGAAATATTTAAAAAAATATTTCTAATTTATTGTCTTTTTAATAGTAAACGATCCCTTTAAATATGTTTGTCGTGTTATACCGTAATGTTCATGAAATTTTCTGAATTTGCTTATAATTTCCAACAACTTTTCCGAATACATCATCATGGTTCATTTTTTGACTCAAGCGTAACTTTTGAAAAGGGCGTATCGATTTGAGTAAGAGAAATCTTTGATAATTTATACCCTATAAAATAAGAGTCGTACCGAAATAGTGTGTTCGAAAGAGTTATAGAATATTGTTGGCTTAATTTGAAAAAAATATACACTGAGAAGACAAATTAGTACTCTGTTTTGACGTGGGACTACGTCTAACCGGAGTATATGGGGGGTGAAATGAAAACCTAAACGCAGAACATGCAGGAAAAAATGAAAGATTCTAAATGCTTATAACTCGAACATTTCTTACTGTGTCGGAAAGATGTTTGCATCAATTGATAGGGAATATTTCTACGCATCTATCGGAATTAATAAAATAGTGTTTATCATTAGATAAACAATTGAATAACTGTAAAATGTTAAGCATTATCTAAGCGCCCAAACTATCTAGTTTTGATTGGCCCGATGTACGGTTTCCCCAACACAGCCATCGTAAACAAGCAGCCTTGGGGAAATCGGCATTGCAAATACATGAAAGTGTGGGGTATTTTTGTAACGACTGAAATGTGTTTCCCCACTTCAAATCAATGGAGCGTGGGGAAATTTCTTTTGTTCCGACTTTCCCCAACACAGACACAGAACCAAGGTGTCTGGGGAAATCGGTTTTGCAAATAAATGCAAACTGCGAGTACTTTTGTACTCGGCTTGCATTTGTGCA
The DNA here is from genome assembly GCF_029784135.1 of Toxorhynchites rutilus septentrionalis. Taxonomy (NCBI): domain Eukaryota; kingdom Metazoa; phylum Arthropoda; class Insecta; order Diptera; family Culicidae; genus Toxorhynchites; species Toxorhynchites rutilus. Next base: position 23,700,048 of record NC_073745.1, read on the forward strand.
TGCTAGAATATGTTTCCTGAACACGGTATAAGTTGAAGTTGTGGATTCATGCAAGCCGGGAATACTTCTGCACCCGTATGTTTTTTTTTGCACTCCGAAAAGTGTCTTCCTAACACGGACTAAAAAAACGGGTACGAACACAATGCTTTGGCTCGGTTATTCAAGATTGCATTGAAGGATATGCCTTCATATCTTCTACTCACTGAATTTCTGGCACTGAGTACCTGAATTTCATCAAATCAAACTAATTCGCGATTCGAGAAGTACGCACACTTGAGAGATGCAAACTTCAGAGGAAAATGTAAAATAAAATATTCGTTTGATAATTCTTCCGTTCGCATATTTTGTCCTAGGCATCATACCAAACGTAAAAGGACTCGTAACGAAGAACATAATCTATCACAATGCATGAATTGACCTTACATGGAATGTATCTCTTTACTCACAAAGCAAATATATTGAATTTGATGGAATTCGGAAGTTGTTTTATTCAATCAAAAATTCAATCAATACAAACAAATGATTGCTAAGCTAAGCTAGTCCCACGTCAACTTTGCAGTTATATCATAGATATAACCCATCCTTTTTATTATTTACAAAATAAAATTTTAATTTGCGATATCAAAAAATATGTATTTTTAAATATTTTTTTCAATTTTTTCATATAAACTAGAAGTCATGTTAGCAATCATTCTTAGCCACAAATTATGAATTCTGATTCGTTTTAAAACAAAACAGGTTATTATCAATCTCCTTCTAAATGCAACCATTCTCGAGATATTTAAAAAAAAATATTTTTTATAGTAAATAATCTCTTTTAATATGTTTGTCGTGTTATACCGTCATGTTCATGAAATTTTATGAATTTTCTTATAATTAGGACTGCCATACAAATGAAACAAAAATTTCTGCATTACTTGAGAATTAATCAAGCAAACGAAATCAAATAAGGCATGTGAGAGTTTTAGGGTGCAATAATTTTGTTTACGGTTGTTAGATACTCCTCCTCCCTTTCTTAGGGGGAGCTGTCATACTCTGTCTTTACTCTATCATATTTTCTGTATCAAACATTTATTCCATGTTACGGAGAAACATGTAATTTGCAAGTGGTTGAAAAATCTTGAACGAGAATTGTGTCTGAAAATAATCTGATATTATAGTAACGACTTTTGGTGGAATTACTAGGAATTTTATAGTAAAAGGTAAATTCAACGGGGTCGAATAGAAGATCATTCAATGAACAGTTCTGCGATTGGACCCATGAACTTGCTCATAGTAAGAAAACGTGAATGTTCGAAGGTATTGATAACAAAAAACAAATTTTAGGCGGGACGAAGTTTGCCGGGTCAGCTAGTTCAATATAATTCCAAAACCATAACATTTTTTGCATGTTGAATTTATGTGACTGATAGTTACTATTGTGTCCATATAGATTAGTGTCAAATATAGTGCCTAGCTGTTAACAAAAGAATATCAAAAATCAATTAACAATGTGTGTTTCACAAATCCATGTCCGGAATAAAAAGCATATTCAGAAGAATATTTTAAACCCGGACGGATCAAACATTCTCATTGAATTTTAATTTAAAATTAATTAAATTAAAAAAAACGATTTAATTCCTCATTAAAGGAGTTGCAAAAGCCCAAGTATGGAGTATCGAGCATATTTTCGATCCGGTGACCATAGAACTTTTCGGTATACAGGACGGACTCGATTATATGACACGTTTGTATGTACGTGGGTGACTTTGTAACTTTTCTGTGGCGCTGTCCCACATTGATAGAAATTCAACCCCCTTCCTGTTGACCGATTCATCTGAAATTTGGAACACATCTTTATCCCTGCAGTCATTACAAAACTGCATATTTCATGACCCTGAAATCCAAGATGGCGGCCGCCACAAAATGGCTGATAACATAGTTTCTCCAAACTCCATCAATATGGGTATCAAACGAAATGGATTGACTAGTAAAATACAGTATTTGAAGAAAAATGCAAATCCAAAATGGCCACAAAATGGTGCCATATATTTTTTTTCTCAAACCTTATCAATATGGGTATCAAATAAAATCGCTTGACTAGTAAAATACAATTATTGATGCAAAATGTAAATTCAAGATGGTGGCCGTTATGAAATGGTGGATTACACATTTTTTCAGGTATCTCAGGTATTGACTAGTACAACACAGTTATTTGGTGTGAGGTGCCATATATATTTTTTTCAAAATGTTTATGTTATATTTTATGTTTATGTTATATGTTTATCAAATGAAAGGGCTTGACTAGTAGAATACAGTTATTGATGAAAAATACAAATCTAAAATAGACACCACCACAAAATGGCATTTTTACATTTTTTCGAAACTTCGTTGATATAAATATCAAATAAAAGGGCTTGACTAGTAGAACACAGTTATCTATGAAAAATGCAAATCCAAAATGGGCCACGTCGTAATTCCATTATCTACAGTTAGTTGTTTGATTGCATGTCCCACGATTTTATTTTAGTCTCATCATTGCCTAATTAATGAAGGAATGGTCGGGGTAACTACTAACTGCTACTCTACAATAAAACCGTTCAACAATTTCTTTAAAATTTTGGATTTACATTTTTCATCAATAACGGTATTCTACTAGTCAACCCCTTTCAATTGATACCCATATTGATAGGATTTTGAAAATAAATATATATCGCGCCATGTCGCTTGTAGTGGCCATCTTGTAAAAATGCAATAAATAATTAATTAATAAAAATACTTTTGTACTAAACGTGTTCCCATTCAGTTCCAATTCCTCTCAAAGAAATGCTGCTGACAGCATGTGTCCGGAATTAAAAGCAGAAGAATCCGGAATTCAACGACACGATGAATGGAGTTTCAACTTTTGATCAAATATAACATGATTTTGTGGAATTCTGTGATTCATAACTTAGATGAAAACCTTCTAATTCTATAGGAATGCAATTTTTTTTAGTAGTTTAAGTTATTATCGTAAGCGCTTAAGCGTCCGGATTTCGATACATTACTATATGTGTCAAACCACGTTGAACTCAAAAATCGATACATGAGAGAGAGAACGGATTCATTTTGAAGGGAGTCTCTTCAATGTGCATTGAAGTCCATTTGACGGGGAAGAATGAAATGCGATAGACGAGTCGTAGAGTGAGATAGCAACTAAACGCCCGACTGACTGTTTAGTCATGTTGACGGAGAAACTGTTGGAAGAAGCCAAAACTAATTTCCAATTGAATAGGAAGGCGACTCAATTCAGCGGACTAGACTATCCTCAGTTGAATATAATTTTGCCGAGTCCTGGTAGTAAGTGTGTTTGTGCATTGATATAAATTGATTTCTCTTTTCTTTCCAGGTTTGTAATCACTATTTCTTCCTTTTCAGGTTTATCGTTAACGTGAGTTTGAACAGCCAATGTTTCTGACGCGTTCAAAATGTCGATTTTTGTTCCAGAAAACGCCATTTGCGAAAATTTTCATTGCATTATATTTATCTATTCTGTAAAACCGCTAAAAGAAAAACGACCGGAGTAAAGAGAGATACACGACAGCTTATCAACAATGGCAACGCCAGAGCGGCTTCGATCTTTTGAAGAATCTATGTATTGCCTGGAAGATTACGACTTTTAATGGAGCGATCTTTGGATGAAGCAGCCTGTACAGTCATATTTCCGTAAAGTCATATTTGTGCATCTCATACGAATTGAAACAATGCAAGTAAGACTACACTCTGTTCAACTTCTATAAGACCAGGTGATGATATTGCTGCTTTGTGTCATTGTAAACAAACAATGCTTCAATTTATATTCTAGTGTGTTGGTATTGGTGACTTGCATACATGATTTTCATATGTGTTTGTGCAAGCGCTGAGCGTAAACGAATGTTTTCGTATTTTCAACTGTCAAGTTTCTATTAGACCAGTTAAATTTTCCGTTGTTTTAGTTGTTTTGATCAATTAAATCTGGCAAATGCCGAAGGTAAAATTCTTCACAGAGAGAGAAGAAAAACAAATCGATGCATTTCACCAAGAAAATGTTGGTATCAGAGAAATTTCTCATCGGATTGGACGATCCCATCAAGTAGTGCTCAATTGTTTGACGAATCCTCAAGGATACGGTAAGAAGGAGCTCCACGTAAATCAAAGCTTTCTGACCGGGATAAGCGGGAAATAGCTAGAACAGATTCGAATACCTCAAAACCGCTTATGCAAATAAAGCAATATTTCAATTTAAATGTTACTCGGGTGACAATTCGTTAAATTTTAGTAAAAAATACTTACATAAAGAGGGCTAAGAGGTTAAAACTCCTCATCTTACACCATCTCACATCGGAAGACGTCTGAGTTTTGCCAAAGTTCACATGAATCGACAGTGGGACATGGTTTGTTGTGACAAAGAATGTCGCCAAAAGAATACATTTTGCTATATACCATAGCGAAAAGTTCTTCAATGTATAGGTTATCTTCACTGACGAAAAAAATGGTCCGAATTTTGGAAAACGGTATGAAATTTGAATGGTCCTCAAGGTTTCAACGGGTACTGGCGTGTTTTACGGAAAAAGGAACAGTATTTTTCAACCAGGAATATTGATGGAGAGTCGCACATGGTTTGGGCGGGATTCTGTGCAACCGGAAAGCTCAAGATAGCTTTCACATCATTCAAGGATTACACACATATTCTGGAATCCTCTCTTCTACCGTTTTTGCGTGGATATCGTCACAAAAAAATCACATTCCAGCAAAACAATGCTACTATTTATACCAGCAAGTAAACTAAGCAATGGATTAAGAACCAAAAACTTATTTTTTTGGACTGGCTTGCTCGTACTCCAGACTTGAATCCGATTGAAAATCTTAGGGGGGATCCTTGTACGCAGAATCTACACTGAAGGAAAATGGTACACCACGATTGAATAGCTCAAGGTGGCAATTTCGGAAAAATGGAAAAATATCGAGAATTCTGTTCAGCAGAATTTGGTAAATAGTATTCCAACACGAATTTTCAAGGTTATTAGTCGAAATGGCAAGGTTACCAATTATTGACATGTAAATCATCCTATCGTTTCGAATTTTCCATTGATAATACTTATGAAAGTGGTCTTATAGAAACTGGACAGCTGAAATTATCATATTTAAGCACTATAAATAAATAAACAACTATTTTGAACGAAATTGACGTTAAATATACTTTATTCCAAGCATTCAACAATGAATAAATGTATCTTGTTGAAATTCTAACTGTTTATGTTGCAACGAAATAGAATCAGGGTGGTCTTATGGAAGTTGGACATAGTGTATATTGGAAAGGCAATGACATGTAAGTGGTATCAGACCCGCAAAAGAAAAATATTATGATATTTAAATTTTATATTATTTGAAGTTCAATAAAACATCTCAATCAGGCTGAAATCGGAATTACGAAACAAGCGCACTTTAAAATGAATTACGATAGCAAAGGAGTTTACTACTACCCAATTCTGATTTGTGGTATCATGTGTTCTAAGCATGAAGATCAGATAATGATGATGATGAAGATGGGAAGAGAAGAAACTTATTCTCTATGACATTGTTCAACGGGTATTACGGCTACCAATTTGGCACAGCACAACGCTAACACATTGAGAATGTGAGGGTATCATCGAAGAGTCCATTGATGCTTCCGATGCTAGCACATACATAAGAGGGAAAAGATTTGGGGCTCGCCAAAATTTATCGAATTGATAACTATGCCGTGGCGTGGCTTTCGGCTCTATTCAGGTCAATCAAAACACTGCTCAGATCAGATGGAATAACGTGCGCAATTAGTCAGCTCTGTATGAGTAACTTTTCCTCGCTAGCCATTCCGAGAATGAAGATAGAGGGTTTCTCCGCTATCCTCTGCGCGCAGGATAACAATAAAAACAGAACGAATGGAGGTCAACCCAAATTTCGTCCATTTTCATAATTGAATATGAGCTTCTGTGCGCTGTGCTCTCTCATCGGAATTATCACTGCCGTTCCTAGCCCCAGGCGTGTATCAGCAAATAATATGGCCCAGTCCGAGAGGCAATTCGCTATCATTGTTTTGATCAGTCATTCCACGCCCGGATTGGCTTTTCATTTATGCATTGATTACCATAAGGAAAACAACCCTTCGCCTTGGAATCGGATTTGAATCGTTTCTTGGAACAAAGTTGTGATTGAATGACTCCGTGCCGACCGAAGGTCTGTGCTTATGATTGTGATATGTATCTGCAGTAACTTCGACTTCCACAAACGCTGTCCCAGATAATTGTAATGGATTAAAGCAAACTGCCCCTTCCATCGTCCATCAACTCGTGTCCGACGTCGGAATTAATTTCGAAGCTCTAAGTTGATGAAGAATTAATAAATTCGGCGAAAATTCTAACGACAACCTTTCATAAAAGACAAAAATAATAACTCATCTTCCATCTCCTCCCCCTGTGCCTTCACTTTTCTCCTCGTTGCAGCTTGGTTCTAGGAAACGGGCGGACGCGAACTAATCGCGATGGAAAGTAAATCACGAGTCAACAACAGTTTGCACTTTTACCACCCACTTTCTAAGATTCACTACTTTTTTACCATTTTCGCCGTCATGGCGTGGGTGGAAGTGTAGATTGAACGTGGCTGGTCAGCAACAATTTTCCATCCGTCGGGGCTCTTTGCTTAGTTGTTGGCTAGGAGCGGAAACTTGGCACGATATGATTTCTTATCGCGGTTCATTCGCGGCAATAAGTTCCGGGACCCTCAAATCACCCCCGTTAATTGCTTTTTAATGTTTGTATATTTATGAGCATAGTTAGACACGTGCTCCGAGTTTTTTTTTATCTGGTGGACTGATCCTTGACGTAGGATGAATAGGATAGGATATGACGCACTCAATGATTCCGTTTGCATAGTCATAATCAAGACATGTGATGATCTTGTATTCACAAAAAATTATCTAGATTCAAAAATATATGTATGTTGTGAGTTATTCCAATACTGGTGAAGTTGAAGAATTACAAAGACTAAATCAAACTGAACAATAAGTGTGATCTGGGATTAAAGTACTGTATGTATATTTACATCTAATTCCCATTTATTTCGATGTACCAGAGGTGAAAATATTGCAAGGTAGACTTTTCAACAAAAAAATTCCTCAAAGGCAGGGTAAGGGAGTAAAAAGTGCCCCCAAACCAAATCATCAGCTGCATGGAAAATATTGTATAGGATATCAAATAACAAATTTTGGCGGTTTATTTGAACCCCTATGTGGTTCAACATAGGATCTATAGAAGAAAACGTACTTTTTCGTTTATTCCACGCCTTCCTCAAAAGCTTCGAGATAAAAATTTGAAAAAAAAATACTGAGTATGCATCTTACTACGGTGTATCAAGGAAAATCATAAAAAAAATTATGAAAAATTTTAGTACTAAAAAATATTGAAATTTTGATTTTTTTTTGGGATTTAGAAATTCAGTACTACTCTAATTCATATTTAAATGTGTTTCTAAGGCTTTTCTAGATATGTGTGTTTTTTTTCAGATTTTGTTTAGTGCTGCGCAGTATAAAAAAATATTATTTTTATATTTCCAAAGAGTCTGGCTGGGTAAGGGAGTAAAAAGTCCCGCAAACCAAATCACCAGCTGTATGGAAAATATTGTATAGGATATTAAATAAGAAATTTTGGCGGTTTATTAGAATCCCTATGTGGTTTAACTTAGGATCTATAGTGAAAAACGTACTTTTTCGTTTATTTCACGCCAACCTCAAAAGCATCGAGATAAAAATTTGAAAAAAATACTGAATGTGCATCTTACTACAGTGTATCAAGAAAAATTATCAAAAAAAATTTCATCAAAAATTTTAATACTAAAAAAATATTGAAATTTTGAAAAAAAATACGACTTTGAGACCCACTTCTCCTCTAACCTTTGTTTTTGAACCGGGAAAAACACTCTAAAAATTCTGGAAATCACATATACCTAAAATAGACGTAGGAACAAATTTGAATACAAACTAGGGTAGTACTGAATCTCAAAATAAAAAAAAATAATAAAATTTAATTTAAAATAAAAAAAAATAATTTTAAATTTTTTTTTCAGTGTTTGATTATCTGTAAAAAAAATGTTTGAAAAAATTGATCGATACACCTAAGTAAGATGTACTTTCAGTATTTATTTTTCATATTTTTGTCTCAAAGGTGCATGAAAAAAACGAAAAGGTGCATTTTTCACCATAGATCCTATGGTGTACCACCTAAATCCTCCACATGCCAAATTTGGTTCCGTTTGCTAGATTAGTTCTTGAGTTGTGCAGAAATTTATGCTTCATTTATATGGCAGTTTCTCCACCCCTTAGAGAGAGAGGAGGAGTGTCCATACACCATAGAAACGTTTCGTACCGTCTAAGAATTCCAAATGACAAATTTGGGTTCGTTTGTTTGATTAATTCTGAAGTTATGCTGAAATTTGTGTTTCATCTGCATGTCAGCAAAATATGCTAAATCATTTATGGCTGAAGCATGAAAATGATTCCTTGATGGTGGAGGAGACTGGGAAGAAGAATTCAGGGTCTGCAGGAGCAAAATGCGGACTAGAAGAAGGTGGTCTCAGCTCCCGTTCTAAAATAGTAGTATTCAAATTCAGAGTGCCAAGGAAAATATACCATACTAGTGGTCAATGATTCTATAAATATACTTCTTTAGAACTAGTAGTAATAGGGACCAAGCAGAAATATTCACACAAATCAGCTATTTCAACAACATTCGAGGAACAGATAATTTTGAACAGCAAACATTTTATGTTGGTGCAATAAAAATGCAGGTCGGACTCGATTATATACAGACTGGATAATATGTGATTCGATTATATACAATGTTGGACTCGATTATATACAGTTTGGGAATTTTTTTTTTTTTTTATATTTTAAGTATGACTTATTTCAAGAAGAAAGGTAACCTTTAAACGATAAGGTGAAATTTAAGTGGCTAGTACATGTACAGTGGGGTAAAAATCGTCATTTTCGAAGATTTTGCTTGAGTTTCACCAGTTATATCGTTATATCGTTATTGCAGCCAAATTGAAAAGGTAGAAGTTGGGTGTCAAAGAACAAATTTTAGAGCGGTTAGAGAACTTTAATTTAATTGATAGAAATGATCTAGTTCAATATAAATTTTCAAGATAAAATTAATAATAACACGTTAAAAATTATTAACTTTCAAGATTTCCACTTCCAAAATGTTATTGAAATCCACTAATTCAGATGTTACACTACTTTATCCTGTACAAAATTTTCTCATCTTCCCGTAGCGTAGTTTTTAAAGTAGAGCCAGTTTGAGGCAACAAAGTCCGAAACCAAAAAAAAAAAGTTCTATAACTATTTCATTGTTGAAATCCGAACATATGCGTAGAAGGATTTTTTTTTTCATCAAATATGATCGTCTATTACCTCCTGAGAGAATCTGGATAAATTAATTTTTTTCATGCGAGAAAGGTGTTTTCTGACTTTAAGGGGATGAATCAAAAATCAAATTCCTCTTATATATTCAAAAAATGAAAAAAAACATGCAAAAAAAAAAGGCTGGACCATTTAGAGAACAAAAACGAGTTCGATGAAACGAACTTTACAAGAAATCGCGCAGGATTTTGTTTGGCGAGACGGTAACAACGGCATAAATAAAAACCAACCGCACACAGCTGTCTCAGGTTAAAAGTAAACAACAGCTGATATTCATTTGGCTAGAATGAAATTCAATTCCGGCATCTTGAATAATCAAGATGAAAATGACACTGGGTGGAAAAATAAACTTCAGAACATATTTAAGAACATAAGTTCATTTGCTCATATTCACTGGTTGTCTGGATCTGTCATTTTGATGTTCGTTTGGAATATACAGGTTTTCGATGTAACCTAGCCCGAAAATCTATACATTTGAGCTTAGCGAAGATGATTTTTTTCAACACTGTTTGTATGTATGTCTCTTTCTGTTTTCTTTGCTCATTTCATTTGAGATTGTGCCAAAAAATGTCCGTCAATGGGGATCGAACCAAGGCCGTTTGGAATGCAAAGCTATTTCACACGACCCCGCTATCCATATATCTGCCAGTGCTGTCATACAAAAACGTGATAATATTACACCTCATCATAAAATGAAGTTGGGAAGTGTTTTCTAAGAAAATAAAGGAGAGCATGAACGAAAATGTATATTTCTACTTTTTTTTTTATCCAAAATATATATTTTTATTAAGGCTCATATGGCGTCAACCTGACGGGGCCGGGAGTTCAATATTTCGACAATGTTTGCCTTATAACTATGTTAGTAATATGCAACCGATTACTCGCGGTTGGCTCGAGGTTAGTATTACAAGTGTTTTCGTAATTGTGATGTTACTGTCTCCAATGCTCTGTACCTGTGCCCGACACGGGATACTTCCTATTGGGATGCAGCTGACCATTAATCAGCAACGCCCCCTAGTCTGTACCCCATATCTAGCGTGGTGCGTCTTCTCGACTCGAGGAATCCAGGATAGAATGGTCACTAGCCGGCGCAAACATCAGCTCGTGTAGAGTTGTCATGAGCGATACAACCTTTGGCTCTTGTTGAATCATCAGTGGACTGCACAACCTTTGGCCCGTGTATCTGTAAAGAGTGTGTGTATGTATTGCCGCGACTAAGTAAAAGTTTATAGATCGGATAGGAGGGATATGAAACAGGGACACAACGAAGGAAACATCATTAAACGTTGACATCGGCGTTTCTGAGGAACAGGTATAGATGAAGCAGAAGATCAGGATCACGGCTACCTAAGATATCCCGGACGGGGATATCCGATTGTCTGCCTTTTGCTCTCAGTGCTCTAGAGAGCTGAGAGCGAGCAGCATGGAACCGGATACACGACCAGACAATATGCTCGATGTCGTGGTAGCCATCGCCACAATCACAAAGATTGTTTGCTGCGAGCCCAATTCGATAGAGATGCGCGTTTAGGTTGTAGTGATTGGACATAAGCCGAGATATCACGCGAATGAAATCACGACCGACATTCAATCCCTTAAACCAAGCTTTCGTCGAAACCTTAGGGATAATCGTGTGTAACCAACGACCGAACTCATCTTCACTCCACATGCGCTGCCAACTAACGAGTGTGTCCTGACGAGGAATGTGAAAAAATTCGTTATAAGCAATTTGCCTTTCAAAAAGTGTGCCTTCTGAAGCGCCCACCTTAGCTAGCGAATCCGCTTTCTCATTCCCCGGAATCGAACAATGAGAGGGAACCCATGCTAAGGTAATCTTGAATAATTTTTCGACCAAAACACTCAATAGATGTCTTATTCTTGTTAGGAAATAAGATGAGCGTTCATCAACTTTCATTGAGCGGATTGCCTCTATTGAGCTGAGACTGTCTGAAAAAATAAAATAATGGTCGATGGGCAGTGTTTCAATGATCCCTAGAGCATAGTATATCGCACCCATTTCTGCGACATACACGGAACAAGGATCTTTGAGTTTGAGAGAGGCACTGGAATTTTCATTGAAGATGCCAAAGCCAGTGGACCCGTTTATGAATGAACCGTCAGTAAAGAACATTTTATCAGATCTAACTTTCCCATATTCTGCCGAAAATATCGGCGGAATAGAATCGGAGCGTAGATGATCTGGGATTCCATGGATCTTTTGTCGCATGGACAGATCAAAATTGACAGAGGAATTGCAAAAGTATGGGAAGCAAACTTGGTTGGAGATGCCCGGTGAAGGGTGCACTTCATGGGTAAGGAAATCATGGTACAAAGACATAAAAATTGACTGAGGAGTCAGTTGGAGTAGATTTTCGAAGTTATCAATCACCAATGGATTCATGATCTTGCAACGGATGAGAAATCTGTAGAACAATTCTGTGAACCGAAGAGTAAGCGGGGGTACTCCTGTCAAGACTTCGAGACTCATCGTATGTGTCGAATGCAAACACCCCATGGCTATACGCAAGCAACGATATTGTATTCTCTCCAGCTTGAGAATATGAATCCTGGCAGCTGATCGGAAGCAAAAACTGCCATATTCTAACACTGATAATATCGTTGTTTTGTACAACTGAATGAGGTCTCCTGGATGGGCGCCCCACCATGTTCCGGTTATTGTTTGGAGAAAGTTGATTCTTTGCTGGCATTTCTGTTTCAAATACGCAATGTGTATTCCCCAGGTACATTTAGAGTCAAAATATACTCCAAGGTATTTGAAAAACATCGAGTGCCTGATCGCTTTGCCGTAGGTGAAGCTGGAATTGGGCGGGTTCGTGCTTTCTAGAAAAAACGACCATTTCGGTTTTCTCCGTAGAGAATTCGATACCAAGCTTGAGAGCCCACGTGAACAGGTTGTTCAGGGTATCTTGCAAGGATTTTTGCAGAACCGCGGGATTAGTACCCGTGATGGAAATAACTCCATCGTCTGCAAGTTGTCTCAGCGTGCAGTTTCTAGTTAGACAATCATCCATATCATTGACGTACAAACTATACAAAAGGGGGCTTAGGCAGGATCCTTCTGGTAGGCCCCTAAAACTGTATCGAGGAGATTTCAAGCTGCCATGATTGAAAAACATGTGCTTTTCTGAGAGTAAATTGTACAGGAAATTATTCAGAATTGGCGAAAGTTCACGATTATGAAGTTTCTCTGAGAGAATTTCTATGTCTGGGCCGTGTATTTGGCAAACTATACTGAAAGCATTCATATGTTTTCATTCAAATGTGTCTCCTGTTTCGCTCGCTTATATTGGTTCTAGCATATATATTATACATACGATATACATGTATTGGGAGGTAGAACATTTCCTGTTATTTTTCGGCTCATTCAATGTAATAAATCGGGATGCCATAACATGTGCTAAGAATTAACTTTGGGTGCAGAACATGGAATAAAGATGGGCAACGCAGTTCACTTTGATAAACGGCTCAGTCGCCAACCGTTTACCTAAGCGAGCCAGTTCTTTTGAACCGTTTTTGAACATTGAATATTAGCTGGAATCCAATATGAAGCTACCTCACAGCTATTCATATGTTAGATTGTATTTATATATATATATATATATATATATGTATATTTGTATGAAACATTTTCTAATTTGTATGAAATTCAATTTTTTTTATAATTTGTATGACATTTATGTTTTGTTAATTAGGTGCAAATTGTATTTAAAAGTATGTTTCTCACCAACAATTCTGTGTGTGATAATTTGATCCGCGCATTTTTTCGTATTGTCTCAACCTAGGTTCCATTAAATATCATATTTATTAGTTCAATCAGTGAAAAATACCGTAACTCCATTTTTTCATTGTAGTCCGGTAATGGTTATCACGATAACAATAGGCCGAACAATGAATTAAAAGCAACGAATAACATTCTTTTCCAATTTGCTTTTTTCCAATACATGAATTGTCTCAGCTTCCTCCGTTCCTCCTAAATGTTCAAAACTACACGTATCGATGTCAGTTCTCATCTGACATCAACGACATCGCCCAACATTGTACTGCTGGAGTAGAACGAAAAATCTGGCGTGTTGACAGGCATCGTTGTAGTCATTCTTTAGAACAAAATCTTTTAGCAGAGCCCCTAGTGGTTGTTTTGTAATGTTTTGACATCAATGAAAAGTGGAAATCTAGCCCTCTCAGAGGCAACCATGTTTTTGATGCCCAAATATCAAGCACCAAAAAAAGTGAGATGCAAACACTTTTAGTATTTTTAAACGCCAATGACATCTGTCATTTTAGGATCATCCGAGCACGTAGGAAGAGATAGGCGATATCACCGGTTTGTGAAAATCTTGTTAGGATAGATTTTTGTTTTCGAAAATGGTGTTTGATGGAAACCGGAAGAAGGAAATTAATTTTGAATATAGTGGAGAGGGAGGCAAGATGACGAATCGGTAATTTGACCCGTTGTAATGAAGGTAGCGCCACCTACTTTTACTGAAGATGCATCATAACAAGGACAAACTTTGTACTCGGTAACTCTGTCGAAAACGTTATCACAAAAAAAGAGAAAAATAAAAATGAGAAAAATCGTGATTTTGTTATTTTTTCCGTTTCTTCAAATTTCATTATCCACTTTATGAGAAAAGTTAAAATTTTAAAATAATTTTATACATGATAAAGGTACTCTGTTGTACATAATCTGTTTGTTTCCGGCGATTTTCAATCATGAATTTTTTTCAGCTAAATTTTTTTTATTGAAAAAGTCGCTTGGGAGCAATTTGGCGAACTGGAACATTATTTTAATTTATGGTTTTTATTGCAGATGGTTAGAACTTATAAGCGAAAAAGAGACCAATATTGGTAGGACATCAGTTTGGACAATGTTATGATAGCTACCAACCAGCTGCCAGAACCAACTTTGAGACGCTATCGACGAAAATATCCAGCCATGGAGGTTAGATTTTCAATACAGCATTTGCGTTTCCATGTTCCACGTAGAGGCAAGATGGCGAATTCGACGCTTTTTGTGCAAAGCTCTTGGATGGACAAGTTTTTCAGTTTTTTTGCCCATCCAATATATAATATGATAGAAAACACTTCAGGCTATATGTATCAGCATCAACATTTAAAAGAAAAATTCCAAGATCCAGGGCTCGCCAAAGCTTTATATCGCCAACTTGTGTCCCTCTCCCCTACACGTCGAAAATTCGTCGTTTAAGTACTTAAATCGCAATATCGTCTGAAATGTTTTCATTAACGTAGAATTGCCGATCAAATGGTATTGAGTACAATCGTGGGTACAGCCCATGGTTCTCGGATGCTGAATTCTTCAAAAAAAAAAAAAAAAAATGCCAATCGAACTTCCCGGAAAATTCGTCTACTAGAAGGATTTATATCAGCATATAACCAAATCGGACAGTAATGCAGAATTTGTATCCAAAATACGCGTTATCGAATTGTACAGCAAGGCTATAGCGATATTTCAAGTATGCTCAATCGAAACGTACGTGAATATGGATATTAAGCCGCTTTCCGGGCAAAAGTTTAATGAGGCTCGAGGAGATGTCCCAGGTTAGCTAAAGTTTGTTTTCGCTATCAAATTTGCAAATATTCATTCCAGAAGCGGCAAAAAATTTAGAAGACTTGGAGAAGTACAAACAAATCGCCTGGCGTTTTCTTCCGTATACGAAAGCCCTTACTGCAGCGGTATCGCAACACCGAAGTAGATTTAATTGAAGAGCACTTCGAAATACCGCTGACAACAGAATATAATACTTTTAATAATTCCAAGATACACCGTTCTCTGTTCCATTCATGAAAAAAAAAACACCGGATCATTTTATCAAAAGCCTCCGCTCGCTCGAGCTATTAAAGCTAAGCTTTCTCCTGTGACTGTGTCAAACGACGGCCTCCGGAAAGGTCACGCTCTAGGACTATATTCTGGGGAAGAGCAATCAATATATCGATGCATATTAATGAGGGGCCAAAATTCAAAGACATCGAAAGACTGAGCCTTTCCTGGGAACGTAGCCAACAAAGGCAAAACCTAAATTTGTTCCTTCCACAGTCTCGAATTGAGAACTGGTCTATGTTATTTGCAATAAATGAATGGTGGAGGAATATTAGAATTTTTATTACTAAGAATTGTTCTTTCTATCAACAAAACTGCTGATTGTTTTTTTTTTCTAAAGTTTGGTCGGTTTCTTCCGTAGAACAGAAATCCAATCGTTAAATGTTTAAAAATATAAAAAGATTTTTTTATTAATATTATGATTATGTATATCACCAAAGTTATCCATCGTGATCAATAAAGGCATACTGAAAACTGATTATTATTCCCCATCAAACGTTATTTGCTAACTTTATGATGAGCACAGACTGTAAACGATGAAACAGAAACTTCGAACATTGTCATGGTTTCGTTTTTTTATACTGACAAAACGTTTCCAACTCACAACTCCCGACCCTGCAAAACACCCATTTTTGTTTCATTGATTAAAAATATGTTTAAACAACAAACCCCCGACGTAGTCCATGGTAAACATTGCCATCCACTGGCAAACATCCACTAAGGAAACGAAGACCGAAATGGGGAGCACATGCAAAACACACATCAAACTGCAAAGAATAACAACAATAATAACCACAACAACAGGACTGGATTACCCACCAGCTTCACTATTCCTTTAGGACATCCGGAAATGAGTGCGGTGACACCACCTGCTCTCCCTTATGTAGTGCAGTTTACCGTCACCCAGAATCCGCACCGAAACAAAAACAGTATCCACACAGAAGTAGTTTTTCTCACGCCTTCTACCACCACACTCTGGCGAAACTAAACACCAAATTTCCTTTATTGCGGCATAATCTGCAACAAGGACGAATAATGATGACGACTACGACTACGACAACAACGCTTCTTGACGTTGTGTGTTATATTTTTTGCACACTGCTCTGCAAGTGGAGATTTTTACTTCGGGTTTTTTTTCTGAGCTATTATCCTTTCTCATCAAGACGTCACTGATGCAGCTTTTGCTCCTTCTGCTTTCAAACAAACACTATACAACACATTCACGTAATCACATCCTGTCGATATAATATGTATTTTTCCTTCCACTTGATGGGCCTGGCGAAAATTCGTCACATTCCCAAGAGCACACACGGTACAATCCAGAGCTCGAACGCACTTTTCGGTCACAGTAAATGCACTCCAGCTCCCGTCGAGTTACGCGAAAATCTTCCGATTGTTTGCTTCCCACACGCGAAACAGCAACGACGAATGGGAAAGCTTTTCCAGCTTTTTCGCACACAATTTTCCTTCCACTTTATACTGTATACCGCAGCACAGCGAACGGACGCGGCCAAACGCGATGCAACGAGGATCTACCGGAACCGAACACGAACGGTGGCAAACTGATTTCCAAATGCTGCTCGTTTGTCGACCAAGGATCCTTGTTTCGCCTGGTTGGGAAAAGAGCGCCCCACAGCGAGAGGAAATCTGGCCGAGAGAAACAGCTGAGAGTTGATGAGAGGATCCGAGAGTGTGTGAGTCTACGGGCTTCGCAAGGATAGCGCCAGAAAGGACCCCACCTGGAATGGGGTGAAAATCTGCAAACGAAGAGACAGAGAGTGAAACGCTGTCGATGCAGTTGAACGGGCCGACGAGACTCAAGTAGTAAGGACTGGGAAATAAGGGAAGGACGGGAAACGAGTGGAGGAATGTTTTTCCAAACACCCGTTGTCGAAGGAGGGCGGGATGGGAAGGTAAGAATGCGAAAACATGCCGCCACACACTGCGTGACATGTGACGGTGTTTGCTTTGCCGGTAAGGGTTGCCTGCTGGGTTGGATTGATTTGACTTTTGGGGTCGCGACAGTAGGTAAGTTGCCAGAACCATTTTTCCGCCGCTCCCGAAACGATTTTCTTTCTACTCTGTTCCAGCACATGTAAGGGGTAATCAGATGTGATGGGAAGTTTATTTGTTTTAATGAGGAACGATATCAGACGGGCGAGTGAGGGAGAGATTGAATAAGCAAACATGCCGAAACATTCTGTGAGGAGCAATGTGTGATTCGATCTAATGTCCATTAGCTCACTGGGGGACGATTAAATTAAAGCGATTAGAGAGTGAATCTCTGTGGAGGCCTCCCAAAATAAAGTTTTGACTTTTATCGGAGAGATTCAAGTATTTGTCTTATTCTTTTGAAAACTAGAAAAGATATTCAAGGGACATGTGAGTTTTGTTCGTATCGGAATTTGATTAAAAATAATGAATAATAAGTTCCAAACTTAGAATTGATGTTTCTGGAACTAGAATAAATAATTAAGTCATACAGGATTAATTCTATTATTTTCAAAAAACTACATCTATATATATATATATATATATATATATATATATATAAATGGATTTCTGACTGTCTGATTCTTATGGACTCGGAAACTACTGAATCGATCAACATGAAAATTTGTATGTAGGGGTTTTTGGGCCCGGGAAGGTTTTCGTGAAAGTTTGAAACCCCTCCCCCTCTCTAAGGGGGGGTGGGGGGATCTGCCATACAAATAAAACACAAATTTCTGCATAACTCGAGAACTAATCAAGCAAATGAAACCAAATTTGACATGTGGAGGTTGTGGAGGCAATTGAAAATTTTCGGAGAACTCTGAAGGAAAAGGGAAAATTCAGGAAATTAAATTTCCATATGTTCCACAATTATATAGTGACAAGTGCTGTTAGTCCATTTGATGTTTGCGCTAGCGAAATTGATCTTTGTTCGAAAGTGGAAATGGATTTTAATGTGATAAAACGCACTCCTACATCTTTTTCTATCTAAACCAAAAAAGGATCGCCAGATGTGTTTTGTTAGAAATACTAGGAATTTTATAGTAAAAAGTAAATTCCACGGAGACGAATAGAAGATCAATCAATGAACAGTTCTGCGATTTATTTATTTATTTTTTTATTTATTTTATTGTCGTCAATCTAAATTGTAGACCGATACATTCTTAATACTACTTAAAACTACTTACTTAAAACTAAAAATCTAAAGAGAGATGGCTGGATAATTTATCCGTTTAATTTAAAAGACGATTTTAACAAGTTACAGAATCAATTTTTTTTATTGATATATTTATTTCGTCAAACCAGCGTAGACTAAATATGCTGCCCAAATATTACAGTGAAATTTAACGATATCTTATTCTATTCAGATAGTCTTTGAGCATTGACCTTGACATGGTTACATCAATTGTTTCACTGTGTTCGTTAAAGAGGCTCATCATACGATTAATAGGACTATATTTGGCATAATTCGTTCTTCGATAATATATGTAAAAAATGTTAGGGTTTCTCAGGTTCCTAATCGGTTCGTAAAAATTTAGGTTTCCTAATATTTCTTCTGAGTCCACTCGTTGTGATATGATATCAATAATAAATAGAATCATGGCAGAGTTCCGACATTCTTTTAAGCTTTTAATATTGATTAGCATGAAGAATAATAATTAAATAATTAATATTGATTAGCATGAAGACCAGCCTAGTTTACGAAGTGCATTGTACGGATCGTGGAAATGGTAACTAAAGCGTTTAATGAAGCTCAACATATTATTTGCTCTATGGATGATTGTATTATAATGATCCACGAAGGTTAGTTTCGAATCTAAGATCACACCTAAATCTCTTACTCGTTGACATCTACTGATGGGTTGATTACCCAATATAACACCATTGTTCAATGGTGTTCTTCTTCTTGTAAAAGTAATCAAAGTGCATTTCCTAACATTGAGCTGTAATAAACTCTTAGTGCACAAATTGTAAACTATGTCAACTTCATTTTTGAATGTTTGAGAGTCTTCTTCATTCTTTATTTCCATATACAGTTTCATATCATCTGCGTAGATAAGTGCCTTAACACTGTTTAGAAAAACGCAAACGTCATTAACAAATAAAATGAACAAAAGTGGCCCCAAATGAGAGCCTTGAGGAACTCCGGATGTAACAAATATTGGTTTAAAAATTTCCCCATTAAATCTTACCATTTGGGTGCGGTCAGTCAAATATGATTCTAGCCATTTCAATAGCTTGTCTTCTATCCCTATTTTAAGAAGTTTAAGAAGGAGTAAGGGTATATCAACACGATCGAAAGCCTTACTAAAGTCAGTGTATAGAGCTTCAACTTGATTACCATTATCCATTGCATTCAAAGTGAATGTGACAAATTCCAGCAATTTTGTTGTTGTTGATCGTCCTTTGAAAAAACCGTGTTGCTTATTCGTAATTCGTGTCTTTAGTTGTTGAAAAAGTTTTTGGTTTATTATGGCTTCAAAGAGTTTTGGAATGCAGGAAATAATTGCTACTCCACGATAATTTCTTACATCGGATCTATTACCGGATTTGAATATTGGTACAAGAAAAGAGTTTTTCCATATTTTTGGGAACCTTTTTGATTCCAATGACGTATTGAAAAGCCATAAAAGTGGATGAGTTAATTCAGATGCCAAATTTTTTATAAAAACCGGTGGAATTCCGTCAGGACCTGGCCCTTTCGAGACATCGAGCTTATTTAATGCGTCAAAAATTTCAATGTAAGTTAGTTTTCTGACTCCAACATCACATGGAAATTCTGGAAGAAATGCAAAGAAGTCACGATCTCGGTCCTCCTCAGCTGTTACAATATAAACTTCTTGAAAAAATGTTGCAAAGAGGTTGCACATTTTTTCTGGGTCATTCCCCACGGTATCGTCAAGGTGCATGCGTGATGGAAAACCATTGCTTTTTAATTTTGTTTTTATGTAATTAAAGAAACTTTTCGGGTTAGATTTTATGTCCGACTCTGTTTTTAAGCTGTAATCTTCAAAAGCGCTTTTAACAGTTGAGTTGAGCTGTTCGCAAATGTTCAGATATTTTTGGAGATTAGCGTCAGATTTGTATTTCTTATAAAATTTATGTGCCTTCTGTTTTTTTATTTTTTAGATTCTTTATGCTTTGATTAAACCAAATCGGATATTTTGTGTTCATATTTCTCCTTTTTCGTCGTGTTGGTATCTCCTGCTCTATAATTTCATTGATCATCGAGTAAAAAGTCGTCACTGCTACTTCAATGTTTTCCACACTTCTAAATAAATCCTGCCAGTTGATATAGTTAAGCTTACACCTAATTGATTAGTAATTTGCTTTAGTGTAATCAGAGACTTCCTCAAATTCATAATCAAATGGTTTTTGAGTGCTATCTATAAATATAGAATATTCGATAGCTGTGTGGAAAGCTTCATTTTTCCAAAGTGGAGTTAATGATTCGGTCACACAAAAATCTTCAGTCATATTTGTCAATAAGAAATCCAAGAAGCATTTCTGTCGATTCTGAACATTGTTTATTTGATTCAACCCAAGACCGGCTATTTTAACAAAAATAATTTGCAGAGTCTTATTATCACCAACAACTGGAAGCAAGATAAATTCATTTTCAAAATCAGTGATAAAGTCTGCATTTCGTTGATTGAAATCTCCGTATATATGGATTTTAAATTCTGGTGCAAAGGAAGATAAAATATTTTCAGCAACTTCAAAGAATTTCTCATAACAACTAAGTTGAGCACGATCAGGGGGGAAGTAAACAGATGCAAATATATGTATTTTTCCCGCAATAAGTGCTTTGACCCACACTTGCTCAAACTCGTCGAATTCTGTTGTTGGAATATGTTCTGAATTTATTAATGAATTAATAGCAATAAGGACGCCGACCCCCGATTTTTTATGGGGTTTGTGAAGATTACGGTCATCTCTGAAGACATTAAAACGATTTCCGAATACTTCCTCGCTTCTAACACTATCATCCCAACTTGTCTCTGTGGCCATAATTATCGAGAAAGAAGAATTCAGAACATTAATTTGAATTTCTTTCATTTTAAGTGGACTTTTCATACGGTTGAAATTTTGACAGTATATCAAAATTTCAACTACATTTAGTTGTTGAGGCGAGGAAGATGGTTCATTATCTACTACTTGGTATGACGAGGCATACAAATAGTTAATACTTACTACTTCTCCTTGGTGTGAAGCTGACAATTGATTATCTTCTGGGACGTCTGATTTCGTTAATGGAAACATCTCCTCCTGAGAAGATGTCATGTCTTACCTTACGCCAGGGAGTGGCGAGTTGTCATCCTCCAATGGGTTCGTCAATTCCGGGGAAAACACGAATGCCTGCATGAATAAATGTTGCACGGTGCAGCTGTAGAGTCTCCCGAAGTCATACAGCAGGACGAGTGCGCTTGAACGCAATGTGGTACGTTGGGTACCATGTAGGGGTTGAGAATTTCCCCTCTTTCAAATTGTATTGGTCGATAGGTAGCCGGTAGCCCAGAGAATTGATACTTCGCTGCCGCCAGAAGCTCTCTGTCCGTTGGACCGCTAGCCATGTTTCCAAGTATACCTCTGTTATTGATGTTATTTCTGCTATTGATGGGGTTGTTTCGATTGTTGTTTCTGTGGTTGTTGTTGTTATTGTTACGGTTATTGTGATTGCTCCTGTTGTTGTTGTTGTTGTTGTTGTTGTTGTTGTTGTTGTTGTTGTTGTTGTTGTTGTTGTTGTTGTTGTTGTTGTTGTTGTTGTTGTTGTTGTTGTTGTTGTTGATACTGTTATTGTTATTGTTGTTGTTGTTGTTGGTGTTGGTGTTATTGTTACGATTGTTGTTACTGTTGTTATTATTCCTATTATTGTTGTTGTTGTTGTTGTTATTTCTACGATTGTTGAAATTCTTCCTATTCCTGCTACCATTGTATATGTTATTATTATTATTGTTGTATCGGCGATTTTGTTTACGCCGTTTTCTGGCTTTGTCTGCCTCTTGTTGTTGTTCTATTCTACGGAGTTGTCGTGCATCATACTCAGACCAAAATGGCTTCCATCTCCTTGTTGAATCCAAAATTCTCCAGCCTGAGTTCTCTGGAGGGTAAAATCGGGGATTAACTGGAGGAGTAGGTTCCGCACGCAACTCATCAGCTAGACAGGACTCCGGTGGTGGTGGTAGCATATGCTCAACATTGTTTCCTGTTGGTATAATAACGGCTGACAATGTTCTTAATTCTTCTAATATTTATATTTCGGCTTGACTCAACATTTTTTCCTGTTGATATAATAACGGCTGACAATGTTCTTAATTCCTCTAATATTTGTATTTCGGCTTGACTGAAACTGTGGGGTTTGATTAATGTTTGCCGCTATTTCCAGTGACAAATTCCCCAGTTGTTGAATTTCTTCCCGCATTTGGCTGAGATCGCGATTCAATTCCATTTCCGTTATTTCATATAATCCGCTATATTCCCTCTCGTGTTATTCATTGCGATGTCAATGAGTGACGTAATATGATTTTTTATCGTCACCGCAAAGAGATTGCTGCTTTTATTTGCGGACAATTCATTTTTCAGATCGACGAGCTGACCCTCAAGTCTGTCGACGGCTTCATGTACAACACTTGCATTTTGTTTGGACCCATGAACTTGCTCATAGTAAGAAAACGTGAATATCTGAAGGTATTGATAACAAAAAACAAATTTTTGGTGGGACGAAGTTTGCCGGGTCAGCTAGTAAATTAAAAGTTTGAAAATGACAATTTTCATTTACAGATACGTCGCGTTTGTGACACTGAAGCAATTACAATAGCTAGAAACAGTTAAAATGAGAAGGGTGGTGTCCCATACATGACCGTCTTATTGACGTAGGTCAATGAAATTATTGTATTTAATTCGCTTGTTTATCACTGGATTTTTGTTTTCAATCAAACTGAATTTAAGCATTAACTGTTTAGTAGAAACTGTTGGTGGCGCTGAAAAAGACCGATTGTGGTTTTGTAGAAGCAGATGAAGATGCCATCGTCTTGCCCTCTCTTCGAAAACTTTTCAACAACTGATCACTCTCTGGAGGCATACCACCAATCAACAAGAAACCATTTTAATTTCATATTTTTGATTTAGCTAAAACTTTGCCAACTTGTTCGGTACTAGGTAAGATGCCATTTTACGGCGTTACTTTTTTAAATACGATCACGAATAATTTTTGAAAATGGCTTGTGCAATGAAGCGACCCTAATTACTCCATATATGTATGTAGAGACGCTTGGAGAATGCTTCGCTCCATTTTTTGATATTTCATTGAAGCACACTTGCGCTTTGTCGTCAAGATCCAAAAGTGCATCACCCTTGTCGAAAATCGAACACTTCTCTAATTACATTATGTTGTTACCGAGTCTACATTTTTTTTTACGTACATCAATTTTGTTATTTTTGTGCGAGTGAAACAAATCTCAAGTTTCCATTCGGTTCGTGGCAGTTCAACACACACGGGACATTTTTTGATTACTCGGCGCATAATTATTTATCGGCAGATATAGCGGGGTAACTCCAAGCGTCTCCCCAGAAATTCGAAGGTAGAAGAATTAGTTTGTAGAATTAATTTTCGGAAAAATAAAAGAGTCGAGAGTTGCACGCTAAAACGATTGGTCGAGTTTGAGTTGTATGAAAGAAAGCCAAGACCGTTCAGGCAACGCTACAGCAAAAATGGTAATAATTCAAAGAATAAACAATAACTCTGTTATTTCGAGTTATTTAATCGAAATGGTGTCTAAGGCAAAGTTATAGAGTCTAATTCCTATGTTCTGGTAAAACCACAAAAAAAAGATTTTTTATTAAAAAAAATTAAAATAAAGTTTAAAAATCTAATATCTAAAAAACTACTTTTTTTTAAAAATAAAATTTTTGGCACAATTCACCTCATATTGTCTCCAACAACTGGTAGAAATTTGATCCTGTTTAAATGACGTTTTTTCAAATTTCTTTTGAAAACTATGTTTGACGTAGGACTACGTCTTTCATTTCTATAGTGGGGTGTGAGTTCAAAGTTTCGAAAACGAAGGCGTTACGCCGGAGAACGAGATTTTAAGCGTTAATAGCTCCAAAACAACTGAACGATGTGGTATGATATACACTTCATTTGAAAGATAAAATGTCTACGCGTTCTATGCTATGCTTTTTGATCCAAAAACTTGTTTCAATAGCCTTAAAATTACTTTCAAAACAAGCTATTGAAATCACACCAATCGGTATAAAAGCGAGTGTCGCTCAGAAATCCACTCAGTTATGATTGCGCAACGATTGAGGTACCATCGCTGGAATGAATGGATGTTTGCCTAACACAGACTTCAAAACCATGGAGTCTGGGGGAACTGGCATTGCAAATTAGATGCAATCAACGAGTACTTTTGTATTTTTGATTTGGTAATTGGGCAAAATGTTGATAACTATTTGCTGCGATAACTACTGCCATAATGCATGAATTGACCTAAATTTGGATTTGTTTGCAATTGAATTCGTGAATAGTTTCATTCATTCACTAGTTCAATCAATAATTAAATCAATGCATATAAAAGATAGCTCTGCGCAGCAGCGATATCGTACCCAATGAGGAACATCCGAAGTGCGATTATTGCTAATTGAAAAAACACAAATGATTACTAAGCCAACGGCAGTCCTACGTCAACCTTGCGGTTATATCATAGGTATAACCCATCCATAGTTTTTTCAACTTTATATATGTTAATCAAAATCGTAACGCAA
Source organism: Toxorhynchites rutilus septentrionalis (assembly GCF_029784135.1). Taxonomy (NCBI): domain Eukaryota; kingdom Metazoa; phylum Arthropoda; class Insecta; order Diptera; family Culicidae; genus Toxorhynchites; species Toxorhynchites rutilus. Next base: position 23,725,115 of record NC_073745.1, read on the forward strand.
TTCTAAACATTTTTATGAATTTAGTTCATTGATTAAGGGCCCCCGCATTCTACAGACTTTCTGTCAACCAACAGTTTGGTCTGGTCGGCCTTATGGTACAAAAACCGACCCAACTGAATCGGCATAATGTGCGCACATGCATATCTCTCGGTACTGATTAAGAAGCCGACCAAACTATCGGCCGACAAATCAGTCTGCAGTCTGCGTGGGCTCTAACCGTTTAAGTGCGGAGCAAATTTTGTGAGCATATGCCAAAAATGCGGATGAGTTTGGATATATAATATTTGAAAAAATACTAAAGAACGCAGATAACTGATTCAGTCACAAAAGTTGTACTAATGAAAAAACACACATAAAAAGTGGGTTTTATTAAATTTATTAACATTAATTTCGTTATTAGTATGTATAATATTTTTTGACGTAGAATTACGTCTTTCATTAAGGGTGCTAAATCAGGAAATTGGTCACGTTTTTATGAAATGAAGTTAACGTTAATAACTATTTTTGCCGCGAACGGATTTTGGCGATTTATAAACCAAACGAATCGTAAATTCCCTAAGATTTGTTTGATATGCTATACATTACAATCCCATATTCTGTATATGGTTTATATTGATGAAAATTGGAAGCATTCCCATATCCTTATACATATGTTCTGTCCATTTGTGTGCTTTCCCGAACAGAGCTGTCAATAACGAGCAACTTATCGACGAGCAACGAAGGGGAAATCGTAATAGGTAAAGTCTCCGTGAACAAAAGAAAAGAAGAAAAACGAAGGGGAATATTTGCCTAGAGTATAAACAGTGGATCTTGCTGAGGCAAACTTTCATTCTTCGTGAGGAATCGAATGAGCAACATCGTTGCTGGGCGAGCTGGACGGCTTTCTCAAGGCAATGGGGGTGGAGGAGTAATATGATGGATAAAGTAAAGATTTCCAATGGTCTTTTTGAAGGTTAGAGACGAATGAAATGAAGAAGTTTAATGTCTCAAGCAAGGAAAAAAGGCAAACTTTTAGTATCGTTCTATATTCAAAGCAATGAATATCGCTTGTTCTTCCATGATTTGCGTCATCACATATCTTCGTTTCGGATTGAGCTGTGGACGCGACCAAATTACTCACTCGCTGATGTCTCTGGCATAGCAATCATTGCATCAAACTGACGCCATTGCATTAAGGTTCTGAGCTACACAATTGTGTGGGGAATCATCAAGCTAGGCTATTGTCAGCTCACCAAGAAAATAAATGTTCTGGAATTTTGTCAGAGATATGGTTTCGCATGACGATAGGAAAACTCTCTCCACAAAGGATGAGAGCTAAGCTAATCTAGACCGGTAATATTAATAGGAAGGGCTTCTGTTGAGAAGAGCGCAAAACGGAGATGAGTGTGTGTATATTTAGTTGCTTCAAGCCATCGATATATGGATATTTGTGTGCGTACGTGCGTGCTTCATAACCCGTACGTAAAAATAGTGCATCTTCGCTACGCTGAAACCCCATTTGTATCTTCTCCCGTGTGCATTGGCCCTATAACGATGCAACAATCGCCTAATTTTTTTCATGCTATGATTGACGATTGTTTGTTGTTGCAAATTATGCAGTCGTAATAATATATTTAAACAAGGAGGGGAGATAGCGGGAGGGAAATATTTACGCTAGGGTATTAGTAATGAATCTCTGCTGAGGTAAATATTCAGCCTTTTCCAATCAGTTAACATTGTTTGTTTTCTGTCATCAATGCATTGAACTGACGCTGTGGTGAAGCAGGTGTTAAGGTTGTACACCAAAAAATTATTTGTGGAATACCGAGTTATTCAATAAGTTATATTAAGTTATTAATTTATTTGGAATCGCGTGCCAGTCGCAAAACTGCTTTCAACTAAGATTGCATTTGCGCTAATCTTGATCATAATGAAGCAGTGCTACTCTTTCCGAGGTTATGGAGATTAACAGATAGAGTTTATTTCGTTTATTTAGCCACCAAGAAAGTAAATGTCGTTCTGGAATGTTGTATGTGATTTAGTTTCGCTTTCCATTAGCAAGTAGCAAGTATCGAGCACGTATTGTTCTGCGAGCACATGAATGAATCATCAAACAAAAATCTTCAAATGATTTTACAATAATAAATATTTCAGGGCGACCAAACCAGTTTGGAATGGTTATTTCAAAATTTTCGTTGCATTATAAAATTATATCCGCAGTTATAAACTAGCGACTTGAATTAAACCACAGCGTAGTTCTACGTTAACAATGCGGTCGTGTATTGAACACAACCTGCTATATTTTAAATAATGAGAATATTATATTTACACAATTTCATTCGCAATTATCGTTTGCTGCACAAAGCGCGTGAAGTCCTCTTTTACAAATGTTCCCGAAAGACGAAATTCTACGTTGAGAGGTGCCAAGTCAAAAAGATGAACATCAAACAAGAAGAGCGCTATGGCGCTATTGTTAAAGCTTCGTTAAGTCTATTGGTGGCACTTGGATTCCTAAAATGCCTCGTTTGCATATTTCGATGCCGGCTGGTTGCGCAAATTGCAGGTAGCTTGGTTTTGAAGTCTCTGTTAGGGAACGCATTTCGGTAGGAACAAAAGTTCTCCCTACTTTCATGTATTTGCAATGCCGATTTTCCTCAGGTAGCTTGGTTTTTATATCTCTTTTAGGGACCCGCCGCATGTGTCGTCAGTTTCGACCAATCAGAATTGGGTATTCCCGTTAGGATAGGGGTTGAGATTTTTCAATTGTTCGACAGTTAATTTCATGATATATATTATTTTCTTCAATATAAAAAATTGTTATGGAGCGCCGAAATTGACGCAAAAATTTCATCAATCCATCATAAGCGTTTGAAATTAGACAACTTTCACAATGTGCTCGATTTTCGATTTTCAATTTGAACCCCAATATGTTCCCTGAAGACGTAATCCTACGTCAAAACCAGATCACTTCGCATGCAAAAAATGTATTACAGCGCGAACTCGATTATATACAGTCTTCGATTTTCACTGTATATAATCGAGTCAAAAACAAATACTTTTTTTATTTATTTTTTATACATATGTTTCCTTTTCATGATTATAAAGGAAGAATTTAATTTTTGATTCATGCCCTTAAAGTCATAAAATACTGTTCTCATACAAAAAATCCTTATTTCAGGAGGTGACAGGGGATCATATTTGATAATAAAAATCCTTCTACACATATGTTCGAATTCCAACAATGACAGAGTTATTGAACTTATTCTCTGTTTAGGGCCCTGTTTGCCTTAAATTCAAATATTACGCTACGTAGGACAATTCTGTTGCTTCTATTTGAAAGATGAAAAAAATTATACAGGATACAGTTGTGAAACTTACAAATTAGTGGATTTAAGTAAAACTTCAGAAGTGAAAAACTTCAAAGTTTGTGGTTTTTAAGGTTTTACTCTTAATGTGATCCAAAGAATCTATATATATAAAAATGGAGTGATGTCTGTCTGTCTGTCTGATTCTTATAGACTCGGAAACTACTGAACCGATCGACATGAAAATTGGTATGTAGGGGTTTTTGGGGCCGGGGAAGGTTTTCGTGATAGTTTGAGGCCCTTCCCCACTCTCTAAGGGGGGGCTGCCATACAAATGAAACACACATTTCTGCATTACTCGGAAATTAACCAAGCAAACGAAACCAAAGTTGGCATGTGAAAGTTTTAGGGTGCAATAAATGTTTCTATGATGGTTAGACAGTCCTTCCCCCACTCAAAGGGGGGGCTGCCATACAAATGAAACACAAATTTCTGCATTACTCGAGAATTAATCAAGCAAATGAAACCAAATTTGGCATGTGGAGGTTTTAGGATGCAATAAATGTTTCTATGGTGATAAGATACTCCTTCCCCCTCTCTTCGAAGGGGCTGCCATACAAATGAAACACAATTTTTTGCATTACTCGGAAATTAATCAATCAAACGAAACCAAAGTTGGCATGTGAAAGTTTTAGGGTGCAATAAATGTTTCTATGATGGTTAGACAGTCCTTCCCCCACTCAAAGGGGGGGCTGCCATACAAATGAAACACAAATTTCTGCATTACTCGAGAATTAATCAAGCAAATGAAACCAAATTTGGCATGTGAAGGTTTTAGGATGCAATAAATGTTTATATGGTGTTAAGATACTCCTTCCCCCTCTCTTAGAGGGGGCTGCCGTACAAATGAAACACAAATTTTGGCATTACCCGAGAATTAATCAAGCAAATTAAACCAAATTAGGCATATGGAAACTTTAGGGTGCAATGAATGTTTCTATGGTGGTTAGATACCCCTCCCCCCTCTCTTAGGGGTAGCTGCCATACAAATAAAACACAAATTTCTACATTACTCGAGAATTAATCAAGTAAATGGGCGGGACGAAGTTTGCCGGGTTAGCTAGTACATAATAAACATGAATACTTCTATGAACTAAATTGAAGCCCAACTTTTATCTTTTTTAATTTTGTTGCAATGTAATTTTAAACTATTTCCGACAATTCTTCAATTAAAATCTCCAAAAATTTGGATTTTTGCACAACTGTACTTATGAAAACAAATTAACGTCTTCCTTAGCTTTGAAATATTTAATTTTTTAAAGCCATTCATAATACAATTGAAATATTTTAAAAAAAATTCAAACTGTATATAAACGAGTCTAAAATTGTATACATTCTAATCATATACACTGTGTTTCACAACTATAGAAACACTCATTTTTTCTGAGTTCCCAGATTTACGATAAGTTTCTCATTCGTAGGTTATATTTAGCTCTCAATCAGTTCAAATAACCCATTCGGGGTTGTTTTCGACCAAGCTGCGTCATGTTGTAGTGTGTATCTCGTTCTACGCAGATGATACTGCTCGTTGAGGCTCTTCAAATCACTCATACTGCTTGTAAGCTGCATCTACTATTCTACTATTAAATGATTCTGAAGTACTCCGTTGCGCACGGATGAACGTCTTGATGCTAAGCTATCTACACTAGACCTAGAAATTCTCACCAGTCAATCAATCCATTACTAATATTTAATCGTTATTTCGAAAAATCTGTAGATTCTGCATGAAATCCAGAAAATCTGTAATCTGTAACTGTAGAAATACAGATTATTCAGTAGATATGGTAACCCAGAACCAACAATTGTCTACATTATGGATGAGTCCTGCATCGAAAAATATTTGTTTTAGTAAGCTCTAAACGTCGTCCGAAGACAGTTCGCATGTAGAACTTGAAATGTAAAAATATAAAAAAAGTCACAGGAGGGTTGTGTCCGAGACACGACCGCATAGTTGACGTAGGATTCCGTTAGGCTATCTGTTGATTTTGTATATGTTTGAAGAATTCCATCGTTAAACTCTTTGATAATGATTTGGTGGTCCTGAAAAAGGCTTTGTTTTGTTTGGTTATTGGGTCATGTTGTTCACTCCACCAGTCTTTACCGAGTGATGATGGATTACCGAGAAGGATGGTAAACAGTCGTTGGATGGTGCGTATCGGATGGAAGATACCGAAGTGGAACGAGATATGATGAAAATCGCCCTCTGTTATCCTAGACGAAATGTCTCCAGTCTTATGTATGGATGAAATAAAGAAAAAAAAACTCACCAATGAAATATAAGAAAATTACCAATACCCGACACAATTATCAATTTTTCTCATCAGTAAAAACATGTCACTTTAATATAGAGAAACCATATTTGAAATGGAAAAAGTAATGTTCTTCTATAATTTTAATTTTCTGAGTGTTTATTCAACCCAATGCGAATTTTAATTGGACTAACAAAACATAATACTATGTGTAGAGCATATTATAAATTACTTTTTCTAAAATTTCTTCACTTTTCCAATTTTTTTCACCGTTTAAACTTTCCTTGGGTGAAAATGAACACAACAAAACAGACAGCTTACCTTGGCCCCACCTTGGTTTTTGTTTATGAAAATTGAAATAAATCGTTTCATATTTCAAGTCATTTTTAACACAACTGCTACCATATACAATTTTGCACTTACACTTGTGCTAAAGTTTTCACAAAACACGATCGATCATTGATATGAACATTAAAGTTCCAAAATTAAATTTTATTTGCTAGAAATAATCGTATCACTCACCTTACTTGCAATATAAAAATGCCCCCGACTTGCATATATTTGCAATGCCGATTTTCCCCGGGCACCTTGATTTTGGTGTCTCTGTTAGGGAACACTTTTCGGTGGGAACAAACGTTCGGTTGTATTGAAAGATGGTTTGAAGTTTAAAGTATAAAGTTGTTTAAAACAGAACAAAGAGCGAAGTCGGAAATTTTAAGTGGCTTTTGACAGGTTGTGACTTCGTGAAAAATCAACGCGTATCGATGGGCATCATGCGCATCATTTTGAAGCTACAACGTTCAGGTATTAGAATATTTAACGTACATATTTATATTTTGGAGTGTGTAGGTGTAGTGGGCCACAATATCGGGAATAGATGAAAAATCGATTTTTCTTTGTTTTTTTAAAGAATATTCTGGACCATCACATTATTTTTTGTTAACCAACTCGACAGCAAATCCAATTAACCTAATCAACCAGCTTTCATTTAGTTCCAAGAACGTTCCTGTAGGACCTTCCCACACAGAGATATTTCAGTATGAATGAAAAATTATCCCTTCGTCCTTGATGATGAATAATCGCACCGCATATCGAAATGCAGTTTTGGAAACTCCAATAAATTCTGCATAGGATAATTTATTACTTTGTCGAAACAAAAATTATTAAAAATTATTAAAAAATTTTGCATCGATTGAAAAAAAGTGCCAAAAACAGGATTTTTATAGTGCTCTACAAAATCCACTGTAATTCTGCAAATATCGCAGTAAGTTTTAATGTTTGCAGACCATTTTTTAGCCATGTATATTCCCTAAACATTTATGAACGTTTCATATTGATACGTTCAACCGTTGTTTCATATTGATACGTTTGCAAAGTTTGGAGTAAATTAGCGGAGCATTGATTTGCAAATCGTACCAGAAGTACAAAATTCTACGCGAGTCTCAGAATTACGAAGCTACAGCTTGTCAAAATTCACTTAAAATTTCCGACTTCGCGCTCTGTTCCTTTAATTTTTTTTGTCGAGTGTATATTTACCTCTATCTATTTTCAACCGCTAAAGAATATTCCACTAGTGGGGAATTCGGTCATAAAAGTGGGGGAATTGTGCGAGGGTTAAGATGAACTTGAAACATATTTTCCTTATATCAAAGAACAAATTTGGACATGGTTTGAAATACCTTCCGACCGGTAGTGACGAATATTATATGACGATCAATTTCAGAATTGGCGGAAATCGTTCAGGCGCAGGTGCCATATTGACTTGCCAAACTTTATATACCTTTTTTGTAATCAGATACAAGTATAAAATAAAATTTGTTGGGAATATAACTTGAACACCGTTTGCATTCTTACATTACTTTACTGATATGCTACAGATTTTCTTACAAAGTACTGAAGCACTGGGATTTATTTTCGTAAAGGGGGGAATTGAGCAAAAAAGGTTGAAAACCACTGATCTATAAGAATAAGAAAGTTATATTTTAGATTTCACCTAAAGTTTTGGTCACCCTATTTTCGACAACATGAAAATGAGCGCTCCATCATATGTAACAATTTGTTCGAAGACAGTTTTTGTTTAAAGAATAATTGTTGAGCTCTAGATGCAAATTTCCACCTGAATTCGTTCCCTGGGTTATTGTGCAATTAATCGCCTAGTGAAAATGCAACAAATAATTGAATTAACAAAAAAAAAATACCAAAAGTGTTTCCATTTAGTCTCGCTACTTATGACGCATCCGTTAATTAGTTTTACAATAATCAATAAATAATTTCTCTCAAAAAAATGCTGCTGACAACATATTAAAAGCAAAAGTGTCCGGAATTGAAATCATGATTTAAAAAAGTGTCCGGATTTAAAATCATGGCACAATAAAAAAAAATCTTTTTTTTTTGTTCAAAATAACATGATTTTGTGGAATTCTGTGATTCATAACTTACGTGAATGTCTTCTAATTCTATAGCAATTTTTCATGTTATGATATGTCAATATTTTTTAGTAGTTGAAGTTATTATCGTATGAGTTTAAGTATCTGGATTTCAATGCACTACGATACCATACCCAATTGTTCTGTAATCCGTTTACGAACAAGTAACAGTAGACTTGCAAATTTTTCATGATGGCCGCGTCGCCTTTTTAGCAATTTGACCCACCTTCTACACTTTTTTCGCAACTCGGTCAGTCAAAGTGGAACAGTGTTTTTTTCCTTTCGTCTATTCAAACTTGTTAACGCTCGTTTCCTTGAAGTTATAATCACCACTGTTTGTTGAAGTTGTGATATACCTTTGAGAATCTGTACCCGACTGAGAATAAGTAAGGGTAGAAAAAAATAAGCTATTTAGCAAGAGAGAGAAACACATGTTTTGGGGTACATGAAGATCGCTTCCCCCTCCGGAAATAAGTACACCCATCCAATTCGGTCTACATTTAAATTCGTCTGCCCTGCCATTACCCAAGCCTCAATCGGCCATCGCTTTTGCATCGTGAGGAAAACACCACCCGCAACAGCGGCAAGAGAACATCATGAACGATAAGGCACACAGCAGAAAAAAAAACATGAGCGCCTCCCCTTTGACATGAGCCTATTTATGATCAAGTCTTGTTGACACGAGGGGAGCAAATTCCAAGTGAATCCCCCTCTGGTGTGTCCCAGACAAGCTCGAGTTGTCTCTAGTATTCGATGGGGTTCATGGCAGCGGCTGAAGGCGCTCCCGTAAGGTTACTAACCTGTCGGTTCGACTCGAGTTGAGTGTCCGATGGAGAGAGAGAGAGAGATAGCGACAGACGGGAAATCAAACAAAAGTTTAATTTAAATGGGGTGGAAAATTGTGCGGATTATAGGGCAGCTGTTTGCGAAAATTGCAGAGCAGTTAGTGGAAATAGTCGATCGGGATTAACAAGCGGTGGAATGTATCGTTCTATTTTCGAATCAGGTTATAAAACTTCCATAGAGGCGAACCACTTTTCCAATTATTTATCCCGGAAATTGGATGGACGCCTGTTAAGTGGCTTTTGTTTTATTTTTTTCGCAAGGTCATCTTAATCGTGGCTAATGAGACAATCCAACACCCTTTCGGGCGTTCTTACCTGCTCTTTGTTGGGAGCGTAAACCGTTTTTTTATCAGGGCTGGGCAATCTTTCCCGTTTAACGAAGACAGAAGTGTGTTATTCTTCTCGGTTCAGCGACACGATAAACACGCAGGAAAAACTGAGATTGTGTTCCTTCGAACAATTTTTTTTCTCCTCCCATCGATTGGAAGTGATTTAATGTTTTCCTTTGATTGAATGAATTTTCAAGAGTGGAAAAATATTCCCAGAATCGTCTGATCCTTCCGACAATTTCGGGGAAACCGGAGAAGAACCTCCGTTTCACCTGACATGAATCGAACCGCTCCAAGCATAAAATCCATTTTGTGCACCAAAATGTGAGAATAACAGGTGTTCGACGCGAGTGAATCATTCTTGCATGGGTGGAAATAAAGCGATTTCAGTGCATAAATTTAAAGTGTTTGTTATATTAAATAGCCGTAATCAGATGATTGAAATGCTTTAACGTTGTATGTGAAACAACCACTAAATTTAATGTCTCTGTTCCCCCGGCCTAGAGAGCATCGAGCAAATCCTCCCGTCAAATGACACGCGATGGCAATAAGTTGCCGGTAATTAAATAAAGCAAACTGTAATTAACCACCCATTACTGGGCCAGGTTCATTCAGGGTGGGGGGAACCAAACGGGGCTGTTTTGCGGGAATGCAGTTCCGTCGTTTGCTGCCGCTCTGTGGTCCGTCAACTGTCGGATGTCACGGAATTGAAGCCATCGTTGACACGCAAATAGTTGTGCTAAGTGAAGCGAAGAACGTGGGGCAAAATTATTGGCACAGCTCACGTGATTCACGGTAGAGTCACGTAATAGGAAAATTTACGACCGGGGAAAGTTGGGAGTGTGACCCAGTCATACTGTAGCAAAAAGAGTAGTTTCCTTATAGATCGATTAGGTTTTTTGTTGCTTTCAAATGTGAAGACTCTTTCGCAAACATTTCCTGCAAGTTCTGTGTGTTTTGTTAGCGTGTCCACCCAGCACAAGTTTCAACTTGGTCTGCTTCAAAAAAAAGCCAACGAATAAAGCAAAAGTAATTATAAACGGTTTTCAAGAAAGCAGTAGCAGCAGTATCAGCGATGAACCCGTAAACTTGTTCCGTAGTCAAGAGCGTGGCCTTATTCCGCTTGGTGTACTCTCAATGAAAAGGAACACGGAAGGGGCGAGGGAGTGCAAAATCACTGTTTAAAATCTGTTTGTGTGTGTGAGAGAGAGTGCGAGTGAACAAGGAAGAAGCACAGAAAACAAGTCACCATACTCTGGGAGTCAACAGCAAGCAAAGCAAAACCGTGTTTTCCAGCAGACATTCCCATACCAGACATACACACAAGAAAACAATTCCATGCTTGGTAAATGGAAAATCGTTATATGGGAGAAGGCCAAGGGCTAGCAAGCACCAGAGATGCCAGATTCACGAGAATAAAGCAAAAGGTAACTAGGGATTAATTTTAGTTTTTTTTTTTTAAATACGGCTCGGTAGGTGAAATCTATGAAATTCATACGAATAAATACGGGTCTATATGGGGTTTTCCGTGCAAATTGTTTGACTTCCTTTAAACCCCAAAATATAATATGATTCAAATCGCTTCATTTAAAATAAGATTATAAGAGGATTGAAGAAGTACAAATCAAGATCAAATACGCCGCAACCTTCACACATAATCAACGTCAACCGTGTTCATTTTTTTTTTTGCATTTTACACTACGTCTTTAAAATCGGAGAACCACATTCTGATGCTAAAAAAATTACAACAATCGTTGTTGATTTGATACAAACAATATTTTTACTATCCTGCCCATGTTTGCATAGGAGACGTAATCACCAATACCATTAGTGTTGGAAAAACGCAATTTTGTTGTTTTTTGTGCCTACAAGCGTAACCATGCAAATTTCAAATGAAATTATCTGTCCAGTTGAAGGATATTATCGGCAAAAAGAGGGCCTAGGAGATTTTGCGGATTCAAACATATTTTTGACGTAGAACTACGTCTTTCATTAAGGGTGCCAAATCATAAAACAGGTCACGTTTTTATGAAATAAAGTTAACGTTAATAACTATTTTTGCCGCGAACGGATTTTGACGATTTATGTACCAAAAGAATCGGAAATTCCCTAAGATTTGTTTTTTGTGCTATGTATTACAGTTCCTTGAACTACACAATTGTGTGAGGAATCATCAAACTAGGCTATCATCGGCTCACCAAGAAAATAATTGTTCAGGAATTTTGTGTGTGATTTGGTTTCGCATGACAGTAGCAAAAATATCTCCACCAAGGATAACGGCTAAGCTACTCCAGACCAGAAATATTAATAGAAAGAGTTTCTATTGAGAAGAGCGCAAAGCGGAGATAAGTGTGTGTATATTTAGTTGCTTCAAGCCATCGATATATGGCTTAGTGTGCGTGCGTGCGTGCGTGCTAACCCGTATGTTCAAATAGCACGTCTCCGCTATGCTGAAACCCCATTTGTATCTGTTACCATGTGCATTGGCCCTGTTGCGATGCAACAATCACCTTATATTTTGATGCCATGATGGACAATTGTTTGGTGGTACAAATTATGCTGCCGCTATAATAAATATAAACAAAGAAGAAGGTAGCAGAAAAGGAATATCTGCGCTAGGGTATGAATAATAAATCTCTGCTGAGGCAAATTTTCTCACTTTTTCTTTATTCGAAGCAGTTAACATCGCTTGTTTTCCGTCGTCATAAGGGCTTAGTTGGTGCCTTTGACATTGCATCAATGCATCGAACTGACGCTATGACAAAACAGGCGTTAAGGTTGTGCGCCACATAATATTTTGAGGAATATCGAGCTAAACCATAGTGAATGTCGTGCTGGAATGTTGTGAGTTATTTAAATTCGCGGGCCAATCGCAAAACTGCCTTCAACAAAGATGGCATTCGCGCTAAACTTGATCATAATGAAGCAATACAACTCTTTTCGCGGTTATTGAGATTGACGGACGTTTATTTTGTCACCAAGAAGGTAAATGTTGTTCTATAATTTTGTATGTTATTGGGATTGGCTTGCCAGTAGCAAAACTTTCTCCACTAAAGATAACAGCTTCCTTTATCTTGAGCATGAGAAAGTAATGCAACTTTTTTCGAAGCCAGTAATATTAAGAGAAGCGTTTCTTTTAAGAATTGCGCAAAATGATGAAAAGTGTTGATATTCTTAGTCGCTTAAAGCCACCAATGTATAGCTCTGTATGCATGCTATGTTGAACGCTTGATTGGTACTGATTGGTTTTCGTTGTACGAACGATGTCTAGAGGGGCGATTCCACTGATACAATACTAAATAACATGTAGCATGATATTTGATACTTGCAAGTATTGCCATTGTTGTTTCCATTCTGTGCCAAAGAAAGATTGATGTGGTTATAAGATGTGGAATAGTGGTGCTGGTGCAACAAGTATATAATTACTTGTAGCCGAGTGGATGTCAATTGCAAAAAAGGCCATCGGAAAAGCGTTCGCGAAAAATATTGAATGAATTGACATAAAGAAACAAATTGTGACATGTGATCATCTTGTGCATTGTTCTGCGAGGACAAGGATGAATCATCAATCAATTATCGTCAACTGATTCTACAATAAACAACCATTTCAGGGCAAACAAACCATTCTACTAAACAGTTAATTCTAAAAATTTGACTGCATTCTAAAATATTATCTGAGGTAATAACACTAGGTGTACGGACGTTTCTTATATACCATCTTTACGAATACGCGTCAATTTGAAGGAAGAAAAAAATAATAGACATCAATATATATTTATCTCGATCAATGCATAAAAGTAGAATATAAGGAGATGGAATATAAATGCAGCCGATTTTTGTAATTTTCCTTTTAAAATTCGAAATGCGTCAAAATGACACAATAACAGCGTAGTTCTACGTCAACAATGTAGTCGTGTCTCGGACACAACCTCCTATAATTTTTTTACATTTGGAAAACGCTTGCGTCTATTTATGCGGACAATCAATCATTTCGATGAACATTTGTTCGCATAGCTAGACGTAATCACCAGATTTCTCTGTCTGTAGCGTTAGTATTTACATTTCCGATAATAGTCAAAACATCTCCGTCGGTAGGTTCAGTTGTTATCGGATAAAATCAAAAAGGTTTGGAAGAAAATTAGTGAAATGTCTGAAAAAGGTGCTCTTGATTTGTTGCGAGTCTAGAATCGTACTTTTTCCTGGATACTCTGGGATATGATTCCCAGAGCACAGCAGGTTCGTGTTTTTTCAATTAATTGAATTTGTAAAGGCAATCTGCAATGTTGGTAATTTTAGCAATATGATTTACCGATATCACGATCCATCGCATAAAGATGGTGGAGTGACTTCCACCAACGGTATTAGTAAATGCTGAGTATGTGGAGTAATTCGATGTCGAATTCGAGGAGTTATAATGCCAACAACATATAGTGTTTTAATTTTACTACTGATTTTATTGTTTCATTATCTACGTGAAGATTCAAATTCAAATAACATTAAAATACATAATTGCTTCTCTTTGTTCATCGCAATGCAGTGTACAGAAAATAGTAGTTATATGAGCAGTGTTTCAACGGTTTCTTATATTCATCTATTAGGAAACACTAAGTAATAAGACACTATCGTGACAGGCATGTTTGAACTCTACAAAGAATGTGATTCGAATATAGATTTAGCTTATAGCACATAATACTGACAATTGTTGATTTTCGAACGATGTATGAAAGCTGTATGGAACTACGTCTGTTATGCGGACAAACTGTGATTTTTCGGAAACATTTTTTTCAAAATTGCTCAAATGTTTTCGAACGAAAAATGTTTGTTTGCATGTTGAGCAAAAGAATTACATTGCGTAGAATACAAAACGGCGAAAAAGTCGATTTTGTACATTTTGTCGCTTACGTCTCCTATACAAACATGGGCAGTGTCCATAATATCATTATTTATTCATCTATCTTCTAAAAATAAAACAAAAATTGAACAGAAAAAATATTTATAATTAGAATAATTACAAGCTGACGAAGTAGAAAAAAAAATTGTGCCAAATCTGAAACAAAACAATAAAACAGTAAAGATGCCGCTATCGCATGAACCTCAGATAAGTCGAAAACATGTACAGATTGCATTTATTTAAATATGACAGAAATCGGTTCAATAGAACATGAGATATCGTGTACGTCAGTTTGGAAAAACTAATTTCGAGAAAAGCGCCTTTGAAGTAAATTGTTGTGGTCGTACTAGATTAGATACCGCATCACTAAAATGGCTATAACTCGCTAAATAATGATATTTTTGAAAAGTTCTTTCTAGGGTATATTCTTGAATGCCTAAACTTCAGAAATATGAAGTTTTTTCTTATTTTTTTTTTGAATACTGCCTTGAAAGTATAGTTTTTCTGTGCTTCGAAACAATTTTACAAATCTAGAACAAATATGCCTATGTTCATGAAACATCCGATCTTATCATCAGACTAGAAGATTCGATTTTACAATATAGAATATCTCACATGTATCAGTAAGATTTATGAATTATGTTCCTGAGCTCTGTAAATCAACAATGCACAATGGTCCAGAAAGTGCATTTAAGTGGAAATTAGAATTTAGATCTCGACAGTTATTCTCTAGACAAAAACTGTCTCAGACAAAGTTATTACATATGATAGAGAGCTAATTTTTATGTTATCAAAAATAGGGTGACCGAATTTGCCGATGAAATCTATATATATATAAAAAGGGATTTCTGTCTGTCTGTCTGATTCTTATGGACTCGGAAACTACTGAACCGATCGACATGAAAATTGGTATGTGGGGGTTTTTGGGGCCGGGGAAGGTTTTCATGATAGTTTGAGACCCATCTCCCTCTCTTAGAAGGGGCTGCCATACAAATGAAACATAAATTTCTGCATTACTCGAGAATTAATCAAGCAAATGAAACGAAATTTGGCATGTGGAGGTTTTGAGGTGCCATAAATGTTTCTATGGTAGTGAGACACTCCACCACCCTCTCTAATGGGGGGCTGTCATACAAATGAAACCCAAATTTCTGCATAACTCGAAAACTAATCAAGCAAATCAAGCCAAATTTGGCATTTGAAGATTTTAGAGGGCACGAACCATTTCTATGGTGAATAGACACTCTAAGACTCTCTAAGGGGTGAATAGTGGAAGGGTTTGTCTTTAATCTATCATATTTTCTGTACAAAACATTTATTCCATGTAACGGAGAAACATGTTATTTGCAAGTGGCTGAAAAATCTTGAACGAGAATTGTGTCTGAAAATAATCTGATATTATAATGATGAGTTTTGGTAGAAGTACTAGGAATTTTATAATAAAAGGTTAATTCAACGGGGTCGATTAGAAGATCAATCAATGAACAGTTCTGCGATTGGACTCATGAAAATGTGATCTAATAATCATCCCCTTTTATTTGATACCCATATTGATGGAGTTTTGAGAAAATATGTAATCCGCCATTTTGTAGCGGCAGCCATCTTTGATTTTCAAGATAATGAAATACGCAGTTTTATAGTGACTGCAGAGATAAAGGTGTGTTCCAAATTTCAGATCAATCGGTCAACAGGAAGGGGTTCAAATTTCTATTAATGTGGGATAGCGCTACAGACATGTTACAAACATACAAATATATAAACAGGGCAAGTTAAATAAAATCGTTAAAAAAGGCAATTGGACTGCGTTCGAGCATCCTCCTTACTCCCCAAACCTCGCCCCTAGTGACTATCACTAATTCCCGGTGATGAAACAGGCGTTCTGCGGTCAACGATTTGATAACACTGAAAAAAATCGTGACGCAGTTACTGGCTGATTAATCGGCCTGTTTGGAATTGCGTTATTTTATCGTTGTCATTCAATCGAGGAGTATTCACATCGGTCATCTAAGTTTGAAACACAGCCATATTTCTTCCTTTATTCATGGATGTTTTAATTACTCTTCACCGATTTGTAGAACTCAATATTCATATATGCATATGAGTGATCGGATTTTACAATTCGATCGAAATCGACTTTTACACTCTTAAATTCGTTCGCCTTGTCGCGAAACAATGGTCAAAATAAGTCATCCGTATTTGTGGTTCAATTTACTCTCTATCTGATCGGCATAATTCCGGAAATAATTCTAAATTGTTGAAATTTGAATGAAAATTATTATTCGATTTCGTTTGGATGCTAAATTTGTTTTGAATGTGTTTGAATGCTAAATTTTGCGTGTTTATTCCACCCGAAAAACCATTACTATTTTTGCTTCATAGAAATGGAACATGGAGACCAATGTTGTTTACGTCGAATTGCGTGGCAAGGTTGTCACATTTGCTCAACTCGATTGGACTTGAGCTTGAACAGAATGCAAAATTGCGCTTTTACCATTCAACAGAATACAACCAACAATATGTGGGGACGAATACGATCGAACTTCATTTTGTGTTTGAACACACGCGCAATGTCATGACAATGCATTGCGCTTTGGCCTGGCTATAACTAAAGCTGTGTCGGCGTTGCTCATGATAGTGTCTCGCAAGTGAATGTATTATTCCTCGCACCGCTTTTGTTGACTGTGCAGTTGCAGAATTGCAGTCGTTCAATCTCTACCTTCGCGTATATGTCGACCATAAATTGTTGGCACAGCTTACGATATCTTGAATTGGCGTTTCTTGACCATGTCAAATCACCATATGAAAAACATAAAAATCCTTCGAGCGCGCCCTCTGTTTGTTTCGTCGCATGTTCATAAATATTAAATTAAAATGAGAAATGATGTTCATAATGAATTAAGTATCTGTGACGGGGTCTCGTTGGTCTAATGTTTATGCAAGAGCTTTTTCGTTAAAGAAAACCTTCTGACTTGCACTGTAGTCACGCGTATTCTTGAGCTTGCCACTCCAGAATACATTCAAGGCGTATTGTTCGTCATAGAAATCTCAACTATTTACTAATAAAAATGACGCAAGTAGTACTACGTTGAGAAGGCAAATCTTGGGAACGTTAGTGCCATTGAAGAAGCACATAGCGAGGGTCGTATGAACGGTGTGTGTCAACGATGAATTCCAGATTATTGTTTTTTTATTGTTTTAAATTTCTCGTGTCACCGTGCTATCATGATTCCAGCAGCGCTTGTGCTTTGGATCTACACACGTGCTCTCCAGCTGATGTTTTATCAGGGTTGATGGCAATAGCGTGATTGTCATTTTGTAATCCGAGCAAATGTGATTTGAAGAATTTCGATAACTCATTGTGCTCATTCAAAAAGGCTTCCAGCTCGTCGGAGATGCTCCCTGCTTTAGATGAATTGATGTTACTTGTGTATTTGTGGATGTTCAATGAAGCGGGCGTTACGCCATCAGTCATTGAACAACTTAAATGAACCGGTACCTACCGGTATCATATACAGTTTACAATCTATTCTCATACCTACCAAGTATTTTGAGTATAATTTCATCAAAATCGGCCGAGCCGATTCGGAGGAGTTCGGTAACAAACACCGTGACACGAGATTTATATATATATATATATTTTTTTTTTAATTCGTTTATAAAGGATGGGTTTATAAAGGATGGGATATAAGGAAATTATTACAATGTTGGTAATCACACACACTCAATTCTTAAATCTATTCGTATATCTATTGTGAATTTACATTTCAACTTGTTCTCCTGATTAAAGCAAGGGGACCAATTACTCGTAAAGGAAGAAAAGCAGGGTATAAGGATATAAGGATAATCACACACGAACATCGATAGCTTTAAGGAAAACATATATTTGGGACATGTAATCAAGGTATAACCGAGCCAACACATATCTCACCGGCACATTGGGCTGTCTTCCTCGGGCCCGAAGGGAGTTTTCTAAATTCGATCTGGCGACCAGATACACCTCGCACGATCAAACAATGTGCTCGATGTCGTGGTAACCTTGGCCACAAGCACAGATATTGCCATCGGCAAGATTGAAACGAAAGAGTAACGCGTCTAACGAACAGTGATTGGACATGAGTCGGGAGAAGGTGCGAATAAAGTCCCGACTCAAGTCCAGACTTTTGAACCATGGTTTGAGACTAACCTTAGGGATAATCGAGTGAAACCACCGGCCCAATTCATCTTCGTTCCACTTACGTTGCCAGTTTGCGATGGTATTTTTACGAACTAAAGAATAAAATTCATTGAAGGCGATTTGACGCTGATAAATATCGCCTTCAATTGCACCTACCTTTGCTAATGAGTCAGCCCTCTCATTACCCGGAATTGAGCAATGTGAAGGGACCCAGATAAAGGTAATGACATAACAGCGTCTGGATAAAGCACTCAAAATTTCTCGTATTCTCTCAAGGAAGTACGGCGAGTGCTTTTCCGGCCTCACTGAACGGATAGCTTCGACAGAGCTAAGACTATCCGTTACAATGTAATAGTGTTCAACAGGTCGTGAGGCGACGCTGTCCAGCGCCCAATGAATTGCTGCCAATTCAGCAATATACACTGAGCAAGGATTCTGAAGACTGTGGGAGGTGCTAAAAAGTTCGTTGAACACTCCAAATCCTGTGGACTCGTTTATAGTGGACCCATCAGTAAAGTACATATTATCACAATTGATACGCCCATACTTTGCATTGAAGATCGTAGGAACGATCCCCGATAGAAGATAATCTGGAATATCATGGATTTTCTCCTTCATGAACAGATCAAAATGCACAGAGGAATTGATGTAGTCAGGAAAACAAACACGGTTGGGAATATACGAAGAAGGATCAACCTGCATGGAGATGAATTCATGATATGAACTCATGAATCCGGAGCGAAAATTCAGCTCGATCAGCTGCTCAAAATTCCCGATCACCAATGGGTTCATAACCTTACACCGGATGAGGAACCGAAGAGATAATAAATTGAAGCGATCTTTTAGTGGGAGTACGCCTGCCAAAACCTCGAGGCTCATGGTATGCGTTGAGGGCATACATCCCAACGCAATACGGAGACAAAGATACTGAATTCGCTCGAGTTTAATGAGGTGTGTTTTGGCAGCTGATTGAAAACAGAAACTGCCATACTCCATCACTGAGAGAATAGTTGTTCGATACAACATTATAAGATCTTCGGGATGGGCTCCCCACCAGGTGCCGGTAATTGTACGGAGAAAGTTTATTCTTTGTTGACATTTTTTACTCAGATACCTAATATGGGCCCCCCAAGTACATTTAGAGTCGAACCAGACCCCAAGATACTTGAATGACATAGCATGAGTGTTCGGTTTACCCAAAAGTTGAAGCTTTGGTTTTGCTGGTCTATGCTTCCTAGAAAAAACCACCATCTCTGTTTTCTCCGTGGAGAATTCGATCCCTAGCCCAATGGCCCAGGTTGAAAAATTGTTCAAAGTATCTTGTAAGGGTCCTTGCAGGTCGGATTCGTTTGATCCTACGACAGACACCACTCCATCATCTGCAAGTTGTCTTAGGCTGCAATTTTGTGTAAGGCAATTGTCAATGTCGCTTACGTAGAAGTTGTACATAAGGGGGCTTAAACATGAGCCCTGGGGGAGGCCCATGTAAGAGACCCGACTTACTGCCGAATCTCCGTGAGAAAAGTTCAAATGTTTCTCACAAAGCAAGTTATATAACATATTATTCAATAGAGGCGGCAGACCCCGAGAGTGTAATTTGTCTGTCAAAACCTCTATTGAAACAGAATCAAAGGCCCCCTTTATGTCCAAGAATATTGAAGCCATTTGTTTTTTTCCGGCGTAAGCCATTTGAATTTCTGAAGAAAGCAACGCAAGACAATCATTCGTCCCCTTGCCCCTGCGGAACCCATATTGTGTATATGAAAGTAGGCCATTCGTTTCAACCCATCGATCAAGGCGAAACAAGATCATTTTCTCCAACAATTTCCGTATACAAGACAGCATTGCTATTGGGCGGTACGAATTTAAGTCGGACGCGGGTTTTCCGGGTTTTTGAATAGCTATAACTCGTACTTGTCTCCAATCATCTGGAACAATATTATGCTCCAGAAACCGATTGAATAAATTCAACAAGCGATGTTTCGCCACGTCAGGGAGGTTTTTCAGCAAGTTGAACTTAATTCGATCCGATCCCGGAGCAGAATTGTTACATGAAAGGAGAGCAAGAGAGAATTCTACCATCGAAAACTCGGAATCAAGATCGCACCTATCTTGTGGTATATCTCGAACTATTTTTTGCGCAGGAGCGGAATCAGGACAAACCTTCTGTGCAAAATTAAAAATCCATCGATGTGAATATTCTTCGCTTTCATTCGTTGAAGAGCGATTTCTCATGTTTCGAGCCACTTTCCATAATTTTTTCATTGACGTTTCTCGTGACAAACCTCCTACGAAATTTCGCCAATAAGCACATTTTTTCCCTTTGATCAAATTTTTGAACTGGTTCTCAAGGGATAAATACGTTTGAAAATTTTCAGGGGTTCCACGTTTCCGAAAAGCTTTAAATGCATTCGATTTTTCTACAAAAAGCTTGGAACATTGGCTATCCCACCATGGATTGGGAGGCCTTCGACGAATAGTGGAACCTGGGATGGGTTTCGTTTGAGCGCGAACCGCGCTGTCATAGATCAAACGAGAAAGGAAGTTATACTCCTCCAATGGAGGTAAACCATCTCTGGAATTGATGGCTAGAGCAATCGCGTCCGTATATTTTTTCCAGTCAATGTGTCTTGTGAGGTCATATGCCATGTTTATAGATTCAGAAAAATTCGACCCAATGGTGATGGAAATTTTGATTGGCAAGTGATCACAACCGTTGGGGTCCTGGATTACATTCCACTTGCAATCTAACGATAGCGAGAGGTCAAGAGCACTTGGGTTAGCAGGAGGTTTAGGTACACGTGTTGTTTCCCCAGTATTCAAAATGGTCATATTGAAGCTGTTACAAAGGTCATATATCAACAATGAACGATTGTCGTCGTACTGTTCCCCCCAGGCAGTTCCATGAGAGTTGAAATCTCCCAAGATCAATCGTGGCTCAGGAAAAAGTGAGCACATGTCCACAAGTTGCTTGCGGCTAACCGCAGCTCTCGGAGGCCAATACAAGCTGACAATACAGAGGTCTTTGCCTCTGATGTTTGCATGACAAGCAACAGCTTCGATCCCTCCCATAGGTGGAAGGTCAATTCGAAAAAATGAGTTACACTTATTGATCCCCAGTAGCACCCCTCCGTATCTGTCATCACGGTCTAAGCGTATAAATAATATTAAAATCGTGGAAAGAGAGATCATTTTGAGAAGAGAGCCATGTTTCGGACAAAGCAAAAACATCACAATTGATCTTATGAATTAAAAATTTGAATGTATCCAATTTAGGGATAAGACTACGACAATTCCACTGTAAAACAGTGATATCTCCGACCTCTCTATTTGAATTAGGTATCAAGAGAGATAATCATTGCAAGGAGGGGCCATGTTTGCATCAATTGCTGCAAAATTGTCTTTAGTACTGGAAGCATTGCGGTGACAATGGTTCTGATGGAGTCGGAAACATTAAAACACGTGAAGATTTGATCCACAAGGTCAGACAACTTTATAAATCCCGATTGGGAAGTTGAACTTGACGGAAAAACAGGGACAGTTGGGGTTTTTGATGTCCCCTCGAGTGCTGGGTCGTTCGAAGGTGAACTATTACCACGGAGGCCAGGAGGGACCTGATTTTGCTTATCCGCTGCACTCGATTTTTTGGGCAAGCTAACAGGGGGTATCACCGGAGGGACTTGTCCTTGAACTTTGGGAGTGGTCACATTTTTGCGCCGGGGATTCCCTTGAGAAATAAACGGCGTGCCCCCGTTAGCTGTGTCCGCTTCCATTTGATCAACTGGCAACGTAGAGAAAACATTGTGTGTGGAGATTATTTGTTGTTGTTGTTGGGCCAGTGGAGAAGCGCCCTTTAAAATTTCCGCAAAAGTGCGCTTCGAGCGTTCCTTTAAAGAGCGCTTCTGTTTCTCCCAGCGACTCTTGTATGTTTCACAAGCTGAGAGCTCATGTGGAGATCCCCCGCAATATGGACATTTATGCTCAGTCGCACTGCAGGATTTCCCCTCATGTTGCTCTCCGCAAGTGGCACAGCGCCCCTTGTTGGCACAATAAGCTGAAGTGTGACCAACTGACTTGCATTTTTGGCAAGTCATGGGCTTTGACACGAAGAGTCGCAAAGGCAGCCTCAATTTATCCACCATGACGTAGTCAGGGAGGGCGGAACCAGCAAAAGTTACTCGAAACGAGTCGGACGGCGTGAATTTAGTCTCTCCCCCTTCTTGGGAGACTTTCCCTAGTTGGCGGCAATCCAAGATTTTAACACTCACCATAGGGAGTCTTTTAAATTTTCCAAATCCTTCTTTTATCATTTTACACGTCAGACCCGTTTCAGTTACCACCCCCGAGATTTCTACGTCATGGGACGGCACGTAGACACGATACTCCAGGGTGAACCTCTGATCGATCACAATATCGTTTGCATGTTTCCGATCACCCACGATAACACGCAGTTTGTTCGGTCTAACTTTCAAAACTTCGATCACGGAGGAGTATCTTGTCAGATCTTTCGTGATCTGAATAACATTCAGCGCTTTTCCGTTTGGTTTGGGCCGGAAGAAAACAACCCAGGGACCAGTTCCAGGTGCGTCTTCTGGATAAACCTTGACCCGGGGAGAGGACACAACAGAAAGGGAAGACGAGGACGAGGTTTGCGCGGGAACGGTGTCGTTAGAAGGGGGAGAGGAAGTGGATGGTTGAGGGGGATCGGAGACAACAGATGAGGAATGCGAGGTCGATGGTTAAGTGGAAACAGGAGGGGGAAGCGATTGAGAGGAGAGATTTGCGGATTTCTTGGAGGGGGGCTTTTTAGTGTTGGTTGAATCTTCTTCAGAAGATACATCTTCTGTTACGCGTTTTAGCGACTATTCGGCCCCTTTCTGGGCAACCGAAGGAATCTCAATATTTTCATTGTAAGAGATCTCCATACTTGGAGATCCCTCTCTATTTGCCATAGTCGGCAATTATATGAAATATTATTATTATATTTTATTGAAATCTGATTTCTATCAAATCTTAAAATATATTTATTTCTAAAAATACCTAATTGCACACACCGGTGCTGCTGTACTCAGCGATCACCCGATCGCGTGCTGTGTGCTCGGCACAAACGAGATAGTGTATCACACACCACCAAGGAGTAGTCACACCAATACCAATTAGTGTGCGATAGACCATCGATGCCCGTAATGGCGCTGGTTCGACGAAAATCGAAAGCCAGCCACTTTGCCTGCCTTTGAGGCTAACTTTTCTTCTCTCACTGATGTTCCACGGTGAGATAGATGCGCGGCGAAAAAAAAACCCAGGGCGGGAAACAAAAAAACTAACGGTACTCGATATTCGTGGTACTCGATTACGGTAACGGGATAGAGAGCACTTACGTCCGATTACTTGGCGTTGTCGACGATGAATCATTTTTATATATATATATATATATATATATATATATATATATATATATATATATATATATATATATATATATATATATATATATATATATATATATATATATATATATATATATATATATATATATATATATATATATATATATATATATATATATATATATATATAGAAAATAGAAAATAAAACGTAGATTACGAAAATCACCTTGTTGTTTGTCCTAACTTTATCTTTCGAAAAAAAATGCTTAAACCTAAATACATTCCTTTTTTGGTAAGAACAAAAAACCTTCAAGAACTTCAAATGTTAAACATTTTAAATTATGGGTGTGCGAATAAATACCTGTCTACAGTTCATGGTGAAAAATGTACTTATTTTGAACAAAATAGGAGCAATTTATCTCTGTTCAATTTTAAAACTATCACCAGTGAAGTTTATAGAAATTTCAGAAAAGATAGAGCCAAATATCTACCATATAATACCACATTATAGGAAAGTTTTTATTTCGAGCTGAACTTTTTCGTTTCGTTTTTTCATTAATTTGTTACAACTCAACACAGATTACTATTGTTCCAAAAATATATTTAACCAGCTTGAAAAGACAAGTGTGCCATAGGCGCTGCCAATTATCAGTTTTTTTTTATTATTAAAAACTAATATTCGGATTTACAGCGAGAATGGTTTAGAAACTCTAAAACTTTTTTAGAAATTCTTTTAGAAATCAGATGTTTTTAGAAATCAATAGATTTTTATCAATTTGATGATGGATTTACAAGAGAAAAGTCTGGCATCTCTGGCGAGAACATATTGCAGAAAAGCCTAGTTATATTGCAGTGTTGATAGGTGACTAAAAGCAAAGCAAAATTAAAACGTCCCCAAGATCCTCACATAAAATCTCATTCACATTTTTATTTTTTTTTTCCAAATCTTCTATCACTTGGTTTAGAAATTTGGAAAGGTGAGCTCCCTTAAAGCGAATTGAAACGTTTTTCTTGGGAGGATGAAAGCTCCAGCAGGGCGGTTTCACGTGTAATATAACACCGAGGCCCAAGCCAACCACTCTCTGACCGTCCGTCAATCTACTCAATCAAGGTCATCTTATCTTCAACTTCATCGTCCTCAATTCAAAGCATCCTTCCAGCACCAATTTCCTCCCGGTTGAATTTCTTCCACCGACAGTGGCCACGGAAAGGATATTCATTTTCCACCCCATCTTGATTTGTATTTAGGTGCCATCCCAGAATCAGCAAAAGCATCACAATCGGAAATGGAAACGATATTACCGATGGGAGGAAGCGACGCCGAGGGAAAGGAGATTGATCATCATCGTCGTCGTCGTCGTCGTCGGCGTCATCCTCTTGTTGTTGTCGATGTCGTCGGTCGATGGTACAACTTTTTTTTGTGCATCTCTCGTGCTTTTTGTCCTAATTTTGTGTGAGCAATCAGTACCAGCCGCATGCCATCTTTATGCTCTGAATACACTTCCTGGCCAACGTTTCCCACCAACAGCAGAAGCAGGAGCTCCCAGCCTATCCCTCATTTCAATTAGTGCATCGTCAACATTCTGCAACAATGGCGACTCGAGAGTGAGTTGTTGAGTCGAATGACGGCTACCAATTGGAACTCTCGGTGGGATAGGGTCGGTCAATTAATGGGAAGGATGAGATATGATTTGAATGCTCGCCAAATACTCGTAGGCTCGAAACGACATCATTTTGAGACGCAACTGCCTGGGAGAACAACCCTATTCCACAGGAAATGGAAGAACAATTCGAGAAATGCTGCATAACTATCATCTGTTGTGTTGGCCACGAGGGAAAGAAATCATCAACATCCATCTTCTCATCTCTCATCATCGCCCTGGTCCTTTCGGTCGGCTCTAGGTGGTGATAATTCTGCCAAGTCTCCCCCTGGAAGTGCTAGAGCTTCTGGGCCGTGCGCTGTAACGAAGAGGTTGGTGCTGTAATTCAAATGAAACTCGTTATCGAGCGTTGGTTGGTGGCTGGAAATGCTGGAATTCTTGAAAAGCTGATGACGGAAGTTATTTAATCGTGATTTGCGCTTCTATTGTCTATTCCAACACCACTCCCGTCCCCAACAGTTCGACAGGCTCTTCGGAAGATACAAGATGAACGCTGCTGTGACCGGAAATGAAAGCTGAAATTATCAGACGGGAACCTTGTACTGATGGCAACTAATTGATAGCAAGTGCTGACATTTCAAACTAGAGTTTGGTACTCTTCCCCCACCATGGTTAGCGATCTTGGGATGGCACAACACTCCCGGAACTTCTCCTAAATCGAATTAAAGCTTCTAAAGGTTCTCCCTTCGCTTGCCACCCACATCGTCTTGGCCCAGTTTCACAAAGGAATAAAAAAGAACTTTCAAGGCCACATAAAACCAGCTTTACCAGCAGTTTCTTATGGGAGTTCCCAAACACGGGAAAATCTGCTTAAGTAAGATAAACATAAAAATCGTTTTATGATAAATTTCCACTCCGATCGGCCCCTTCGGTTGGCCATGGGCTCCGGTATACTTACGTCCTTTCAATGCACACCCGTTAAGGGATTTTCTTACGTTTTTCCACCGGGTGACCGTTTGTGGAGCCTTGCTTTGCAAACCTACCGCGGAAATTCACAGGAATCGAACGCCAAATCTCGGCAGCCAGCTGTGGGACTTCCCTCTCTCGCATTATTTGGCTGACTCATAGCGTTTCGCAATCTCCCGGGCAGTGTCAAAAAAGAAGAATAACAACAGCACCACATTTTCCCACCAAGCCAACCCAGATCAGAATCGAATGAATCATCGCTATCGGTTTCGGATTTGCGCCAAAACTTTTGCACCCTCTTTCGGCCTCGGTTCCCTTTTTGACCACCCATTTTCGGACAGCCTCTCGAACACCGACGGTCATAAATCCTCTTTAATGAAAAAAGTACTGACATAAGTCTTTTTTTTTCTCGCCTCGGGAAAAAAGGGACACTGTACCAACTCATGTGCCAGCTGGTTATTTTTACTCCACCCCATCCTTTCAAATACACACAAACACACACATGCTGCTGGGGAGGAGACCATTTTTCAGCTTGTCGATTGTCGTCCGCTCGCTCGCTCCGGTGTGTATTTATTGCGGCATTACTCCTACTTAATGTAATGATACACCAAACATCTCCCCGTTCTTACGCCCCACTATCGTAGTGGAGGCTGTCCTCACCTGCAACCGCAGGCTCTCTATTTCCTGGTGCACGCGGTGCGGTGGAAAAATATGAGGGAAAAAATAGGAATAAATAACCACACGTGGTGTGTGTAGCAATGTTTTTTTTGCGTTAGATCCGATAAATCAATGCAGAGGGCCGCGGGATAAGTTCCGATGTCATCAAGTGACTATTATAATATTTTGAATAGGTGTATTCTAAATAAGCTATGACTGACCACTTCGCTGCCGCAATCTCGCAAAGTGACGCAAGCGCCAAAATTGACATTTTACTTTTTATGTTTTTTTTTTTATCCCTTTTGTTTATTTTAGGCTCATTAGCATTTTAGCTGTAACAGAGCCGAATTTTAATCGTGTACATGTCACATATTTATCATATCTATAATTAGCACATTACCATTCTATACCATTGCAAATGGTACATATTTACACAGTAGCCATTTAGGCGAAAGAGTTTTCTATCTGTTCTTCCATTATCCACAGTTAAGACTGGACAGCGGAGACAGTCGTTGATCCATTGTTGAGTTATTTATAGAACAGCAGCCCGATATTTCTGCAGAGCAGAGCAGTTGTATGGATGAATCGATCTTATTTTGACCGTGCATCGATCTCCATCGCTGATGATTGTTGCGTGGACGTAGTTATTCTGTAACAACACAAAGATGGTCAATGGGGGCCCTGAGTTTTGAACTCACGATCGATCGCTTACTAAGCGAACGCGCAACCAATGTGGCTACGGAGACCCCCACTTTTTATGTTATAGATCGATAAAGAATACCGAATACTTTCAAACGACTGCGAAGTTTTACAGAAATGTGAAAAAATGACCCCTAAGAGTTTGAAAACGGAGTGGCGTAAGCACCATTTGCATAAGTGACATAATTTGTGAAAAAAGATTTTTTATCTTTTCTGATGGCATAGAATGAACGAGCAGGGACAGCAAATTTCACATAACAACATCTTTCGTCATGGACGTTTAGCATAATGAGAGTCACATGCCATCTTTCTTGTAAAAACCCACTTTTCCGAAAAGTTCATGCAAAATATTTCAATCAAAAACAGTCGATTCACTAACCTCGAGCCAACCGCGAGTAATCGGTTACATATTATTAACATAGTTGTAAGACAAAAATTGTCAAAATATTGGAATCCCGGCCCCGTCAGGCTAACGCCACATGTGCCTTAATAAAAAATATATTTTGGGGAAAAAAAAAACAGTCGATTCCCACGCTGTGCTACATTTATAAAAGCAATTTTGTTTTAGAACTACAAATCATGTACTTAGAAGCTCTTATTAAAAATCTGTGTATTGCTATTCTCACATATTGCACATAACGATTGTGACGAAATAGTTAAAACTCATCAATTTAATTGTTGATTACAAGGATTTCCCAATAGTGTCTTTTATCTTCAGAAATCAAGGGACAAAGTTTCTTGATGATGTTTACTTACCTCGTCTGCTCAATTTCTTTTTCGGATGAATTGAAGCTGAGTGTTGATTTAAGGGTAAATATCGATTTTGGTGAACAGCTGCTCTCTTATAAACTCTACATCGAAACGCATCTTACAACAAAACTCAAAACATCCTCGCGTAAACTGTATTTTCTTTGTATCGGATAGTTTCCCAAACAAAACTGCATTTGGACGTGGGACTACGTCTAACCGGAGTATATGGGGGGTAAAATGAAAACCTAAACACAGAACATGCAAGAAACAATGAATGATTCCAAATGCTTATAACTCGAACATTTCTTACTAGATCGGAAAGATGTTTGCATCGATTGATAAGGAATATTTCTATGCATCTATCGCAATTAATAAAATGTTATTTTTCATTAGATAAACATTTGAATAACTGTAAAATGTTAAGCGTTATCTAAACGCCCTAACTACCTCGTTTTAATTGGTTTACGGTTTCCCCAACACAGTCATCATAACCAAGCAGCCTTGGGGAAATCGGCATTGCATGTACATGAAAGTATGGGGACTTTCGTTCTCACCGAAATATGTTCCCTAACTTCAAAACCAAGCAGTGTTGAAGAAATCGACATTGCTAATACATGAAAGCAGGGGGTGCCTTTGTTCCCACCGAAATGTGTTTCCCTAACACTGACTTCAAATCCAAGGAGCGTAGGGAAATTGGCATTACAAATTCATGCAAGTCGGGAGTGTTTTTGTTCCGACTGAAATGTGTTTCCCCAACACAGACTTCATAATCAAGGTGTCTGGGAGAATCGGCATTGCAAATTCATGCAAGTCGAGGGCATTTTGTCGACTGAAATGTATTTTCCTAACACAGACTTCAAATCCATGGAGCGTAGGGAAATTGGCATTGCAAATAAATGCAAACTGCGAGTACTTTTGTACTCGCTTGCCTTTGTGCAGACTAGAGTATGTTTCCTCAATCACGGTCTTCAAAACTTAGGAACCTGGGAAAATCGTGCAGACATTAGAGGCGAATGAACTTTCAAATCCAAACCTTCTATAGTATTAAAAATAGAAGTAGAAGTTGTTGATTCATGCAAGCCGGGGGTACTTCTGCACACGCATGTTTTTTTCGCACTCCAAAAACTGTTTTCCTACCGGATTACAAAAGCGGGTACGAACACAACGCTTTGGCTCGGTTATTCATGATCGCATTGAAGGATATGCCTTCATATCTTCTACTCACTGAATTTCTACGCATACCATTTGATGATTAGGTAAAAAATGGGTTGGTTATATCTATGATATAACCGCAAGGTTGACGTGGGTCTACCTTAGCTTAGCAATAATTTTTTTTTACTGATTAAATGTTTGATTGAATGAAACAATTTTCGAATTCAATTGAATTCAATATATTTGCTTTGTGGGTAAAAAGACTGTATAATGCCATGGTGGGTCAATTCATGCATCATGATAGATTATGTTCTCCGTTACAAGCAAATTCAATGACAGTCCTTTTACGTTTGGTATGATCATCTTGGTTTTGAAGTCTGTGAGAGACAAACATATTTCAGTCGGAACAAAAATGCCCCTGACTTTCATGTATTTGCAATGCCGATTTCTCTAACACTGCTTAGTTTTGAACTAATGGAAGAAAAATACACCCGACCTGCATGAATTTTCAATACCAATTTCCCCACGCTCCATAGATTTAAAGTCTGTGTTAGTGAAATACATTTCAGTCGGAATAAAAATACCCCCGACCTGCATGAATTTGCAACTCCAATTTTTGCAACGCTCCATGGATTTGAAGTCTGTGTTAGGGAACACATTTCGGTGAGAACAAAAGTCCCCATACTTTCATGTATTTGCAATGCGATTTCCCCAAGGCTGCTTAGTTTTGATGGCTGTGTTGGGGAAACCGTAAATCGGACCAATCAAAACTAGGTAGTTAGGGCGTTTAGATAACGCTTAACATTTTACAGTTATTCAATTGTTTATCTAATGAAAAATAACATTTTATTAATTGCGATAGAAGCGTAGAAATATTCTGTATCAATTGATGCAAATATCTTTCCGATCCAGTTAGAAATGTTCGAGTTATAAGCATTTGGAATCTTTCATTTTTTCCTGCATGTTCTGTGTTTAGGTTTTCATTTCACCCCCCATATACTCCGGTTAGACGTAGTCCCACGTCAAAAGTTGATAAACATTTGCTGCGATAACGCCTATTGATTAAACAATAAGCGCTCGACGTACATGTCAAAATCGAAACTGAGTGCCTAAAGTTCATCAAATCAAGCAAATTCACGGTTCGAGAAGTGCGTACACTTGAGAGATGTCAACTTCAGAGGGAAATGTAAAATTAAATAATCGTTTGATAATTCTTCCGTTCACATATTTTTTTCTCAGGCATCATACCAAACGTAAAAGGACTGTCCTTAAATTTACTTCTAACGAAAAACATAATCTATCACAATGCATGAATTGAACTTCATTGGCATTTATTCAATCTCTTTATTCACGAAGCAAATATGTTGTACTCGATTGAATTCGGAAATCGTTTCATTCCATAAAAAATTTAATCAATACAAACAAATGATTGCTAAGTTAAGGTAGGCCCACGTCAACCTTGCGGTTTTATCATAGATAAAACCCACCAATTTTTTTTCCAAAAATCAAGCCGATGGCAACTATTTTTCATCAAGTGTACACATTTTATACAGATCAGATTTTCGTAATGCACGCGTATACTGATTATGCATGCAATTCTAAGAAGAGTCTCGTACTGAAAATTCTCCCTTCTGGCGCTTGCGTTCCTTCGCGAGATTACGGCAATTCGGCATTGGCGTAGAATGGGCAAGTCTAATTATGGGTCAATGATGGGTACCCAACAACGTTTCCGTTTTTGTCATATGGGCGGCGCTTCCGATAAGTGTATTCGACATACATGCTTCAAATAAAAAAAAGGTGTTTGGTGCATATTGATTTTGGATATGTTTGAAGAATTACATCGTTAAACTCATTGATAATGATTTGGTGGCCCTGAAGAAGAACGTTTTGTTTGGTTTTTTTTTTTTGATTAAATCGTTTATTTTTACAGGCTCAGTTACATAAGTTTAAAGAAGCCAAACTCCTGACTGTATTGTTACAAGTATATATAAACATTTTTCCTTAATTCTAATGTTAATGGTGTAGAAAACCGATTTTTCGCAGTCTACTCGAGTTTAGAAGGGTGACATATTTTCTTCAGGAAAAGGAAGGGATAAAAGGATATGTTGACAATGTTCACTCTCACATTCACACTCACATTCATTACACTCACATTCATTACACTCAATTCTTAAGCCTATCTTATATCTAATATGTTTTTACATTTCACCTTATTCTATTGTTAATAAGAAGGGATTTGATTTCTCGATTTTTTTTTTGTTTGGTTGTTGGGTATTATTTGTTCACTCCATCATTGTTTACAACTGAGTGATGATAACAGAAGGGTGGTAATTAGTCGTTGGAGGGTGTGTATCACGATAGAAGATACCAAAGTGGAATGATGAAAGCCGCCATCTGTGGCCAAAGTGGCCATGGACGAGATAGCTCCTGTGTTATGTATGGATGAAATAAAGAAAAAAAACTAACTAATGTAATCTATATATATAAAAATGGAGTGATGTCTGTCTGTCTGTCTGATTCTTATAGACTCGGAAACTACTGAACCGATCGACATGAAAATTGGTATGTAGGGGTTTTTGGGGCCGGGGAAGGTTTTCGTGATATTTTGAGACCCCTCCCCCCTCTCTAAGGGGCGGCTGCCATACAAATGAAACACAAATTTCTGCATTACTCGGAAATTAACTAAGCAAACGAAACCAAAGTTGGCATGTGAAAGTTTTAGGGTGCAATAAATGTTTCTATGATGGTTAGACAGTCCTTCCCCCACTCAAAGGGGGGGCTGCCATACAAATGAAACACAAATTTCTGCATTACTCGAGAATTAATCAAGCAAATGAAACCAAATTTGGCATGTGGAGGTTTTAGGATGCAATAAATGTTTCTATGGTGTTAAGATACTCCTTCCCCCTCTCTTAGAGGGGGCTGCCGTACAAATGAAACACAAATTTTTGCATTACCCGAGAATTAATCAAGCAAATTAAACCAAATTAGGCATATGGAAACTTTAGGGTGCAATGAATGTTTCTATGGTGGTTAGATACCCCTCCCCCCTCTCTTAGGGGTGGCTGCCATACAAATAAAACACAAATTTCTGCATTACTCGAGAATTAATCAAGTAAATGGGCGGGACGAAGTTTGCTGGGTTAGCTAGTATAAGATAAATATAATTATAGAATAAAAAAATCAATTTTTCTCAGCAGAAAAAAGTTATTTTATTATAGAGAAAACATATTTGAAATGGAAAATATAATTTAATTAAACTTTTATAATTTTTACTTTCTGAGTGTTTATTTATTCCACCCATTTCCATTTTCGCTTCAAACCCAACGTAACACGATGCTATATGCCTCAATGCGAATTTTAATTGAACTAACAGCACCTAATACGATATGTAGAACATATAGGAAATCACTTTTTCCAGTATTCCTTCACTTTTCTAATCTTTCTCACCATATGAACTTTCCTTAGGTGCAAATGAACACGACCAAACAGACAGCTTAAACCGGAAGAAGCGTTCTCGAGCGGGAACACACATTGGCTTTTATTTATATAAATTTCAATTAATCGTTTCACATACCAAGTCATTTTCAACACAACTGCTACCATATGCAATTTTACACCTACACTTATGTTAAATGTTTCACAATACATGGT
The DNA here is from genome assembly GCF_029784135.1 of Toxorhynchites rutilus septentrionalis. NCBI lineage: Eukaryota > Metazoa > Arthropoda > Insecta > Diptera > Culicidae > Toxorhynchites > Toxorhynchites rutilus. The sequence continues at coordinate 23,758,239 of NC_073745.1, forward strand.
CGGTCGTTGATATGAAATTTCATGAAGCAACCAACATTAAAGTTCCAAATTTAAAATTTCATTTGCTACAATTAATTGTATCGCTCGCCTTACTTGCAATATTGGCAATCTAACGCAAAACGTAAACGATCGGTGAGACATCTGGATTTTGTTTTTGAACTAAGAAAATGATGATACAGTAACCTAAAACTCGAAAAACAAATCACGTATATTTTACTTCCAGACTTTCCAAGGTAGTTCTAGCGTGTAGAAACCATTCATTTTTCACCTTGTTTTTGATTGTGCTCTCGAATTTCCTTATTTGATTCAACCATTGTCGATATTTATACAGTTTTCACCACTGAAAGAGGTAAGAAAATAACATGTTATATTTAAAATTGCGCAGAATTAAGTTTCTTCCAAACTCATTGCAATCAAATGATCTTTTATGGTTATAACATTGTAATTTATGGAAAGAACTACAAACCCTCCATAAACTCACATTGCAAAATTAAACGCCAAGGTGTAGATTTGTACGTTAGATCGCCAATAAAAATGTCTCGATTTGCATATATTTGCAATGACTATTTTCCCCAGGCTCCTTGGTTTTGAAATCTTTGTTAGGAAACACATTTCGGTGGGACAAAAATTCAAACTTTTTAAATGCCTATTTATCAGTATCTTCAATTTCGACCAATCAAAAGTGGGTATTTCCGTTTAACATCCAAGGAAATTCGGAAATTCCTTGTTTAACGAGCCACCCAACATAAAATGTTGTATGATTGATATAAATCCACAAATATTAGTCTTTGGATAGAATCAAGATGTTGGAGATTCAAATACTCTTGTCAATTCACACAAACCCATTTTTTCTCACCACACCTCACGCGTATACTGGACGATTCCTCAGAACGACCATCCATATTTCCCACTTTTTTTTTGCATAAACATATTTTCCTCCTCTGAAGGAGAGACCCACTCAAAGATGCACCTTTTAAGTGTGGCTTCCCATCGTCCTACAATCATCCACTTCACCAGGGCAAACCGGGTGAACTGGGGTGGTAAAAATCTATTGCTGCAAATCTCAAATAAATGGCTTCTGGGGTGGAATTTATATCAGGTGATTTCCCGGAGTTTGCTTCTCGAAAGACGACGACCGACGCCTTGTACCCCTTCGGGGACCGGAGCTGTAAATCAGCCCTCGTCCACACGGAGCTTCTTCCAGGACCCGAAGAACACAAGAGGTGTGACCGATATTTGCCTACAGGAACTGGTGCAGGTTTAGAGTGAGTGAGGAAGAGGATATTTGTTTTGCATTTTAAGACGATATCCAATTCAAATTTATGGTTGATGGGAGCAGGCAGATATGTCGAGTTAAGATGTAGCAGTTGATGTAAAACGTGAGAAAATTTGGCTTTTAATCTGCTCATAAAATGAATCGTTTCAGGTGCTCTGAAAGAAGATGATCCAATCAATATGGTATTACGACATCTGGAAAGGTTGAGTGTTGATTTAAATTCTAAATGATGTACTTACTGCAAAGAAAATGGTTCGTCTGTTACTGTCCTGTAAGTAAAAAAAAAACAAATATGTTATTACTACACATCACTCAACAAAATCAGGATTATCTAGGTTATAGTATTGTGTGCACAATTAGATCATTGGAGACAACAACATGCCAATTACGAGAACACTTGTAATACTAACCACGAGCCAACCGCGGGTAATCGGTTACATATTACTAACATAGGGGAAGTGGGGGCATAGTGGTCACCCTAAGGAATATGCATATTTTCAGCGCCCACGTACCGATTTAATTCCCGTTTCTCGAAGAATATCATAATTAAACTCATTGTTCTTCAAGATAGCAAACGGCTTTTACTATAAAAATTCAAAATAGTACACTTTTCATCATTAGAAAAAAAAGGTGAAAAATGGAACCTTTTATTTGCTTGGAGGTGAGAAGTGCTCACTAGGGTGCCAATGAATGTATGGGAAAAAATCGACCCTAAAATTTCAAAAAGTTACCCTATACAAAATGTTTACCACCTCGAAAAAACTCCCTATGCCAAATATTAGCTCAATCGGACTTAAGGGAGAGTGGCGCAAAGCGGTCAAAGTTTGAGTTTTTTGAAAATCGAAAAATCACCCGAGAGAGGAGCTAAGGAAATCGGGGTTTTCGAAAAAAAATTTGTTGATGCCAAATGTCTTAAAGTTGAATGAAACGTCAAGATCTAGTGTCATCTCGAATTTTTTTTTTTTTTGTCAAAAATCGAAACTCTGGGACTTTGTTTTTTCCGAAGTACGAGACGAAATATATGGTTTTAAGTGCCAATAAAAATAATTATCTCGATTTTTCATCCGGAACTTGTTGCGAAATGTTGACTTGCACGATAATATATCCTATGCAAAATATAAGCTCATTCGAGCTTCATTAATTAGTGTTGCAGACGTTAAAATTTGAGTTTTTTGAAAACCGAAAAATCACCGGAAATCGGGGTTTTCAAAAATTTGTTTTGCTGCCAAATGCCTTAAAATTGCATTACACATCGAGATTTACAGTTATCTCGAGAAAAACGACCAAGCGCCAAAAAAAAATTTGTTTTACAATTTCGAAATAACAGTAAATCTTGACGAGTAATGCAATTTTAAGACATTTGGTGTAGCGCCCTTATGTAATTTTTAAGTCCCGCTTATGTCGAACCGGCCCCACTTTAGTTTTGTTTATTCGCCAAATTTCCAGGGGGCAAGTTCAACATAGCGGTTTGATTGTACAACAGGGGTTCGCCCAGAGTCAGCACCACGGAAACGTGTGCGTACGATCCTAGCGCGACCCGAAAAATTTAGTTAGTAAATAAGGAATTGTAATTGTAAACACAGGATGAAATAAAAAGTACTGACCCAGTCGGGTCAGGCGGGAGTATGATTAGTATGCTGGATAAAATTATACCGCGTTGTATTCTTTACTTACTGGGGGTAAAACCAGTGCTACAAGTGGTGACAGCTAGAGATGTGCCATCCGCTCATGAGATGTTCCGAAGAATCGACTCTTTGAAGTGAGTTGACGCGGAACAGCTCGCAAAAAAAATCAAACAGCTCTTCAGCTCACTTTGATGATGATGAAGGAGAGAAAAGAGCTGTAGAATTGAAGAGAGTGTGTGAGCTGTAAGATTCAAATGAACTGACCGTCTCTCGCTCTTCGTGTTAAGACATCAGTTTAGTTTCATTTGTCCCTCGTCTTTTCAACAACTTCAATATTCGCGTTGACGGCATTGAGCTTTGTTTACCAGTTTAGGGGGCGCCAAAAATAATAATTGGCTCTCAGGCAGAATGAACACGTTTTTAAAATTCAAATTATTAATGAAAATTAACTTCTGTGTATCAAATGAGTATTCTATTTCAATGAAAAACACTTTGTTTGCAGGCGGTGCAAAAATCTCATAAGATTTTTATTTTTTTTGAAGAAAACTTTCTATTGTAATGTAAAGCCTCAGTAAAAATGTCGGAAATGTTGTACTCGCCGAGTCTGTTGTAAATAATAGTCTGGAATACGTGTTTCAAGTAATTAATAATATGGTGTGAAAAATTTCATTTGAATTTTAACATTTTCAAACTGGCTTCGTGGCTATCGAGTTTGGGACCCAAATTGAAAGTCGGCACTGACAACTGAGCTGAAGAGCTGTTCATAAAGAACAGCTCATTTAGATGAGCTGATATGATCAGAGCTGTTCATCATGATGAGCTGATTTGCACACCTCTAGTGACAGCGGTTGCCACTGTCCAAGTGGGGACAGTGGGCGCCACCCATTAAATAGTGATAAAAAAAAACATGTGCAGGGAGGCGGATCTCTAGTGTACATAAGTGAACAAGAATAATTATAAAGCATTAAGTGCGGAACAATTTACATCAGAAAATATAGATACAGAAAACGGTGAAGGTTCTAACAAGTTATGCCCATTTTCCGGTGCAAACATAATCGATGGAGCCGATAAATGAAGGAGAAAAAGCGGAAGGTTTGGTGCATATCAAGAGTTACTGTTTGTGGCCCATGTTGGCACAGTTATGAAATTTACCACGCAAATATGTGGATGAGTTAAGATTTTTTGTGATTCACGTTGCGATTCATCATTATTATGTCTGCATGTTTGTGGGGTGATGTTGGAATAGTGTTTAAACGCACGGGTTTTTTGTGATACTATGTAGCGGCGAAGTAAACGTAAGAAGGAACAAGTTTGGATGACCGCGTGTTCGCTGAGTGAGATGAAAATCATACCGCTGGATCAGCTGATACGTTACATTTATCCGGACTCTTATATGCTCGACGAGCTCAGTGCTTCTCGGGAGACAACGGACGGAGAAGCTCATTTGGTTGAGCCACCACAGGTGCAGTTGTTTGTTGAGAAGTTCGATTCACGGTCGATGTTTTTGCTGGACTGTGGCTCCGAGAGGTTCAGTTACGTCGAATCGAATGTGGCATCAGACATCTTGAGGGATGTTGTAGAAGTGAACTCCGTTTCTGGAATTCCTCTTTGTATTTATGAACAATATCAACGAAGATAAGCACATATTTTATAATGAAAGATTGATTAAGTGAGAGAGCGGAAAAAAATGTTAGAACTAACCATATGTGGAAACACGATAAACAAAACTTTGCAAATCGTTGGATGAAATTGAGAAAAAAAAACATGGATACATAAAAAGAAATTTTATTATAAATGTTAGACTACTGTAAACGAAAAAAAAACATTTTTTTTTACGACTACAAGACTTAATTTCATTCTAACAATTTAGGACAACAGCAAGAAATTGAATAGGACCAATTAATTTTTTTTCCACTCAAAACAACCAAATTTTAAAAAGTGGAACAAAAAAAAAGCTTTTTGCAAATGAATTCACATCAACTGTTGGAAGGAGAATAATTTTTTTTAGATCAACTAAAATATTTTGAGAATAAGTGCGATAAAATGTATGTGAAGGGAAACTGTGTACCTAAAAGAAAGTTGTACAATCTAATTCTTGCGTTGAAACAGTATATCTTGGTAAACCCCTAAGTAATCAATAATATTATGCATATTTGGATTAGTTTGTATCGTTATCATTTTGTAAGGTTAAATGCTTTTATAAACTGTTGATTTTAGTCAACGGTTTTACTTCTGCTTAATTGAGTTATTCGACCCACCAGAGAAAAGTTTTGAGAAACATAAAAAAAATTAATTAAAAATATTCCATCAGTTCTTACGACATGTATGAATCGATATTTACGTAAAAGTTCACGAGAAACTAGAAATGTGGGATATACCGATGATAGCAATTAATTAAATAAAACAAAATGAAGATGATATTGACGAATGATAAAGAAAAATAACACGAAGTAGCGCTACGAAAGCGAAGAAGAATCATGGGAGATGAATTTACCTCCAACAATAAAGATATAAATAAAGAAAACTAAATATTGAAGAAGATGAAAGATTAAAGATTGAAGAATTGATGAGAGGGAGATATATTCAGCAAGAATGATGAAAATAAACATATTGCACCAAGAAAAATTTTAATGAAGCTGTGAAAGCTCATCAATAATGATCGATAAGACTTTTGGGGAAGCTTTAAGGAGATATGACCATTTTTTGTTCCCATTTAGAATTGGGGGATTACAGAGTTGAAGGAATTTAATTTTTAATTACAATCGGAAATAAAGAACAGTAACTGAAACTACATTTTTTATGATATTTTGTACAAAAAAAGAAATAACCTAAATTTTCGTTTTTTTGTGACAAGTTGAGCTTATACAGACGAAGATAAATGACAAATGAAAAATAACTAGAATTTACAAATGTGGGATTCTAACAACACTTAAATTCAATAGTTGTATACTAGTTCATAGCAACTAGAAATGTGTAATCCAAAATAAAAGAAAAAAATGAAGTATCAAAATGTTTGATGATAAAACATTAAAAAAACAAATGAATTTTTTTTTGTAAGGGAACAAAAAAAAATTATAATGAAAAGAAAATTAAGGAGAGTATTGAAATACAAAGAGATGAACAAAAAAAGCACGAGTAACGAACTGAATATGCAAAGAAATAGTAAAGCCAAAAAAAAAATTATGAAACAATGTTTTTCTGCATTAAGATGGAAGACTCAAAGGAAAAAGAGAAATGAAAGGAAGCAAAATGGTTATGGAAATCATATAATAAGAGATTTTAAGAAAACAAATAAAAGAAGGAAATAAAGATGAATACAAAGTATTAAAATGTTTGAAGAGAAAACGATAAAATACAAAGGGAATAAAAAGAGGAATCTATAGACAGAATGAGAAGAAAATGAAATAAAGGAAAAAATGAAAAAGGAGACCGTCATACCTACAGATATTTTATAACAATTAATGCGTTCATCAATTTGGCATTATTATGCAGAACAATTTTGAATGAACCGAAGAGCTTAAGGGAATATTAAGAGGGGAAATTATGGCAGAGAAAAAAAGGGAGATAACTTTTGAGTCTACATATAACAATAAATGTGTTCTCCAATCGCTAGCAATTAACTTTTGAGTTAACCGAAGAGCTGGCACTGGACTCATTCTAAAGGGGAAATGAGAAATACAACAAACGAGTAAACAGAGTAAAAACAAAAAGAAGAAGAATAAAGAAGAAAAAGTAAGAGATAATAAAGAAAAATTGAAGAATAATCGATTATACAGTCAACTCTCCCTAACTCGATATCCAAAGGGACCATCGAGTTAGGGAGGTATCGAGATACAGAACATTTTTTCCTAATTTTTTTTATGTCTCAAATTGTCATATATTAGGGTAAGTGTCCCAATTATGGTATGAATTTGAATTTTTGATTCATTCCCTTAAAGTGAAAAAACACCTTTCTCATATAAAAATAATATTTTTTCCAGAATCTTTCAGGAGGTGATAGACGGTTATATTTCACGAAAAAAATCCTTCTACGCATATGTTAGAATTTCAACGATGACAGACTTATAGAACTTTTTCTTTGTTTCGGATTCTGTTGGCTCAAACTAACTCTACATTGAAAAGTATGCTACGTAATCCGATTGTTGTAATGTTTGTTTGTAATTGTTGATTGTTTGTAATTGTTGCTTTCATTTGAAAGATGAGAAAATTTAGTACAGGATATAGTAGTGGAACATCTAAATGAGTGGATTAAACATTTTTGAAGTGGAAAATTTAAAAGTTTTTTTTTTTATTTGTAATTATTAATTTTATCCTAAAAATTCATACTAAACTTGATTGTTTCTATCAATTAAATTAAAGCTCTCTAACCTCTCTACAATTTGTTCTTTGACGCCCAACTTCTATCTCTCTTAATTTCGCTGCAATATCGATATAAACAATTCCTGATGAAGATTCAATCAAAATTTTGAAAAATCGTGATTTTTAACCCACTGTACTTATAAAAGCCACTTAAATTTCACCTTAATGCTGAAAGGTTATTTTTTTTCTTGAAATTATTGATATTTGAATTATAAAAAAAACTTTTTTTTTCAAGCTGTATACAATCGAGTCCTAAATTTTACATAATCGAATCATATATAATCGAGTTTGTATATAATCGAGTCCAACTTGCATGAGGCACTAGGTTAACAAAGAAAATATTGATTAGGTATGTTACTCAAACTGAATTGTAACGATCACGCAGGAACTGTTCAATTACAAAGAAATGTTCGAATAGTTTCACAGGAACATTTTCAGTTGATTTCAATATTCCGGACATATTCTTCAGGTTTGATTAAACGTTCGAATTAACATCTCAATAGAACTACTCTCTTCAGCGTTTTTCTCAGGTTTTTCAACACTTTCCAGTATATCGGTATCTGGCATCAGATCACAGCAAATCACGCTTTGGTCCTTTTTGCACTAATTATTAAAAGACATTGAGCAATCGAACGGTATTGTACCGTCGATATCAGCAAGCTCACGACGCATTAATTATGCCAGCGGAATATCACTCCCGTCCATGTTGGTTGTGCTTTGAAGTTAGGAATTCCCAGTTTCTGGACAAATTCTCAAGCCATATCCCGAAGAATAGAAGAGGGGTAAATTATTCTGTCTAGCTTGACAAGACAAAAATTCATTGACCGCTCCAGCTTCTCGATTCTGACCAACCTTATATGCTTTTGGTCTAGATACAATTTTCCATTCCGATTCCATTTTTACTTTAGTTTGAGTAGTGTTGATACCGCACTTTGTGCAATACTGAAATTATTTGCAGCTTCAGACCCCTTCCGTCCATATTTTTCGACCTGCTCGATGATGCTCAAACCTTGCGCAATGGTTAGCGTTTTGATTGTTCGCTTGAAAGGTTTCTCGTGGTTTTCCATACTTGAAAAGAAATTGTTTGCTGACACGAACACTCCGTCTTCACGTTCAAGGGCAATTGAAATCTGAGGTAATAACGCCCAAAAACTACACGCGAAAATCAATCGAGTTAGGGAGGTGAAAATCCATGGAAAAATGAATCAAAACACATCGAGTAAGAGAGGCATCGAGTTAGGGAGGTATCGTGTTATGGAGAGAAGAATGCTTGTAAAATCGAAGGTGCCATGAAATCCATCGAGTTAGGGAAAATATCGAGATACAGAACATCGAGTTAGGGAGAGTTGACTGTATATAAAAAAAAAGATTGTAAGAGAAAAGCAAGGCAATATATAAAAAAAAAGATATGAAGGTTTATGATACTAAATGAAGAAAAAAAACCATGAATCAAAGAAGAATCTATTTGTTGGGAAGCACAAAAATAAATGTAAAGAGAAAAAAAGAGAAAAACGAAGGTAAACTTGATAAAGAATAATATATAATAGGAATGAGAGTAATGGAATACAAAAAAAATAAATACAAGAACATGAAAAAAAAAATATCAGAGAATAATTAAAATCGAAGAATAGAGCAGAAAAAAGGAGAGGAAAATAAGTTGAAATTTTGTTGAAATCATATTTGTTATAGTAGGTGCATGCATGAAATAAGCTTGGCCTATTCACCTAGAGTCTCAATTTAAATTTTCTCTTGCATACAAGAGCGTAGTAAGAAACACATAACGTTCCGCATAAAGAGGCTTGGCTTAGTTGGAGTGGCATATTTATCCAGGGTCAAATCCAAAAAAGGATCTTCTTCAAGAGCAGAATGTGATGAGGTATATCAGCTTTAGTAAACAGAACATTGTAAGTTGTTAATCACCTATGACCACTATGCCCCCAAACATGAAAATAATACCTATGCTAGTTAATCGGTGAGATTAAACAGAATATCTGTTCACCTCTCCTAAAATATGTTAACAGTCGTCCAAACTGATGATTTGTCCAATATATCAGATTGAATACACTAAATTTCACGAGAAATTCCTTAGACACCCTTGCCCACAGAACTACGGCCGAATGGCTATCGAGAGAGTAATTTCTGTTTTATTTGTATTTTGACATGCGACAGCTCTACTGAAGTACAGGGTAACTCAAAAGACATTAAATTCTCCAAACATAAGGTGACTATCAATACGGCATCTATAGTCAATAGTTATACTACCAAACAAGCAGGTGGCCACTTTGCCCCCCATGACCAATTTTCCCCCATTATCCCTAGATAATGAGAAAAATTGTCAAAATATAGAACTCCCGGCCACGTCAGGCTAACGCCATATGAGGTTTGATAAAAATATATAAAATATATAAAATATATAAAATATATAAAAATATATACTGTGTGCACAATTCTAATTGTGAGCTTCTACGATCTCTAATTCAGGCAGGATTGCTCCGGGTTATGCTGTTGGACTCATCCTCTCGCTGCGACTAGAATCGAATTAAAACTTTTCCACTTAATCGATCCTCCCATTGCCGGTGGATATCGATTCCTATTCAGTTTTACTCAGTTTTATCATTTTCAGTCTAATTGCTTCACTAAATTATTCATTTATTCACTTAGCTCTATAAACTTGAACGCTTTTTCGCCACTCGGAGGCATCCACTCAAAAAGATACCAAAAAAAAGCGTGCAAAATTAAGGGACAAGGGCCATCGGCAGCAAGAAAAAAAAAACCAAAAACGTTGAACTCAACCATTCACCCGAAGAAACTTTCGCAAGTCCTGGAAGATCCTAGCTGCTCGCTAGTGAGGCAGGGGTTGGCAAGAAGTAGGACTTGGCCTCTTAATTAAAAATGGCTTTCACTTGATTTCGATCCTTTTCAGGCGAATACCCCCGATCCAAGTCATCTGCTGGGTGGAGTTGCTGCTGCCTCCCGTTTTCCCGGCTCATCCTTATTCAAATGAGATTCATGGAATAAAGTGAAAGCGCAATTGCTCGAAAGATGTACCACCCGCCTTTCCGGCGTACTTCCAAGCGTGCACTTGGACAGAGCACTGGGAGAGCTGATGATGAAACTATGGAATGGAAATTATTTCAGGAATCGAGGACCGGGCAAACGGGTGGAATTCGCAAGCACTTCAGTATAATTATATTTTCCTACTGCAATCTTTCCTCCGGCAGAGTCGCAAAAAACAGCAGCAGAAGTTTGGAGAAGCTTTTGGGCTATGTTTTGCGTGTGCGAACATTAGCGGATGTCGGTATGATGGACACTCGCAAGTGGCGTTATGTCAAGGAACCAATCGTTCTAACGTTCCGACACTTTGGACCAGCAGTGTGCTAATTCCTTATTCACACAGTTGATATAATCCATTCTTGCTTTGGGTGTGAGAATGTGTGAGATTGGGGACATACTGCAATTTGTGTTTGCTGGGCCAAGCAAACAGACAAAGAGATGAAAGTTTAATTCGAAAAGTTTGTCTCGACCCAAAACGTTTTCCAAAAATTTTGTGTCAGCAAATTTCCCCACATAATCACCACGGTAATGAGCCCCGCATAATCTATGGCGCACTGAAAAGTGTTCGACGGTTGCAAATAGTTCCCTTTTTGTTTGTGCAGAAACTACTTTGAAGCAGTTCGACAGCTTGCCTCGCTCGAACCGATGGCAGCCTTGAACTTTGAAGGAACCAAAACGGTGGATTATTTTCTCGCTTCCACACACTCGGTAAGTAGCTAGGCACGATTCGGTAAATGCGTTCCGGGCGACCGAAAATATCAATAAGCGACGCTTGGAATCACTTACGGTGCAAAATACGTTGCCGGAATATCGATTTGAATGTTTTCGCATTCCTCATGTTAGCGCTGTTTGTTTGGTTGGACCGAATTTAAATGCGACCGGTAAAATCAAATGCTCTGAACGATGATGCCATTTGCCAAATTTGCTGAAGCGTTGTTTGGGTTCACTGCGGAAAAAATCGGAACAAAAATAGACCCCAACATAATCAGCCACTTAATTAGGTAAAGGTGAACGAAGCCGACAAGACAGCAACCCTTCGAGGATGCCACAACGACGCATCGATTGATCTGACTTCGAGACTTCGAGACTAACCTTGGGTTCGGATTGAACATGACTGCCGCTGTCAGTGGTAACGATAGTGGAAACACATCTAACTAACAATCCACAAGTCAATTAGAAGCGAATAACAAACAGCAAACCCGTTTAGAGGGGTTCCGCGACCGTCGTTTGCGCATCTTCATCGTGTTGCGGCAACTGGTGACATCAATGATGCTACTGCAATAATTGTCATGATGTGGTAGTTTTTTGTGGCTTCGGAACGGATTATTTCTACACGGTTCATCGTTAATGGGCAATTGTGGCCAGCGAGACAGGGAGCGCTCAAATTGTTTGCAGAGATCGCGAAAAACGTGCGAACAGCCTAGCCCTATAAATAAAGGCATCGGACGATCCATTTGATGGTCCTTCTTGTAAACACTCCCTCCACTCCTCAAGATTCATGCAATTAGGAGATGAGATCTGAGATCAGATCGGGATTTATTATGCAAACTCACTCATGCTTGAACGCTGCTAGCATTTTCAGCTGTCTCCATCATCAGAGTCAAATGTTGTGTGACACTCAAAGATGTTTTCGAAATATTAAAACATAGATTCGGACGAAAATATAAACAAGATCAGTTTCTCATGTTTCTCGTGAATGAACCATTATTTTCCGATACAGTCTTATTGGCCATTTAGAGTATCATAAAAGGTATTGCATAAACTTAAATTCTTGCAAGAACTCATCGAACTATTTTCATTTCTTGATTATTTTTAATATTTCCTCAATTGAGAAAATGAGTTTTGATTTCTCAAAAAAAAAATATATACTTTTTATCAATCCTTCTGTCGACAGACTTCTGGTGCATAGTAATGTTACCATCAAATGCACGATTCTTCCAATTGAAATGTGCAACGAATAAGAAACGTGATAAAAGTGCATCAAGAAATATCGAGAGTTCCATTCTAGGAAGTTTTGTAAAGCCTGTCCACGTTAAATTTCGGACACCAAGATGATGCCAGTAAAACAAAAATTCACGTAATACAACAAAACCGATTGTTTATATCAGTAAAATAGACTTATATCTAAAACAAGGAAAGCTTGCTTTATGTTAATTACGTTGTCTGTAAAATTCACGAACTTTCTTGGGAACATCTACCATTAGTTTCCGTACAGTATCCTCAGATACGCTGGCGGCGGCGCTTTTCCATCTCCTCTTGAAATCATTAATGCCATTCGCCTTCTTCTTAGTTTCGAATAGTTTTCGCTTAATCAGAGCCCAGTACTTTTCCACTGGGCGAAGTTCTGGACAGTTCGGGGTGGATTTGCTGTTTTTCACACATATTTGATCTCATGTGCTGTTGAGGCGAAAAATGGTGGTTTTCTGTTTCCGGGTTCTTAGCAGCAAAAAAACCCTATAACTTTAGGTTTAGCGCAGCTTTAAACTGCAAAATATATTTAATCAAATATGGTTGGTGACATTTATAAAATGACTCACACATTCGGTGTTCTCACGTACATGAATTTTAGGTGAAGAAATTCAACTCTTATTCTAGTTAAACAAATTCACTGATATGTTATACTGAATAAACAAATCTTATGTTTCTAAAAATCTAACTTTTAATCTACGAAAATATCCTTTAGCAGTCACCTTTTCACGTTTGAACGTGTACGTTTTTTCGCGTTCGTTGACGGAAGTGGTTTTCTCTTTTTTTCCAGCTCTCACCCCGCGCGTTCGTCGATGACATTTGACGTCAAGTTGAGTTAGGGTGACCATTTGGAACGCATACTTGGAACAGTGCACCCAGCAGCAACATGTGCATTATACCATTCCAGGATGGATTTTGCATAGTGACAAGAGGCCAAATCTGGCCAAAACAACGCTGGTGAGTCGTGGCTTCTTCTGAATGGTAGCAACCGCTTCTGAAGACATTCCTTCTGAAGACATCTTTGATGATAGTGCCAGTAGAGACGAAAGATTTCGGCCACAACTGCATATGGCCTGCCAAACCAAGTACTTTTTGAGGAATTTAGACTACTCCTGGGTCCGGAAACACTCGGCTACGGCATTCCTTCGCATTGCAGTATAAAAAACGAGACCCGGAAGCTGTTTGAAGTCTTCGAGAACATAAGTTTCATTGTCCATTATGGTGCATGAACATTTTTGAAAAAACTGGGTGTAGAGCACCTTAGCAAGGCTTTTAGCAGTGAAATTTTGCTTATCATCACGATTGGGCACCTTTTTCACTCTGTACGCTTTCAGTCCATGCCTCTGCTTCACTTTTTGTACATATGATTTTGATTTTCCAACCTTTCGAGCCACATTTCTAACTGAAAGGTTATTTTTTTTTTTTTTTATAAATTCGTTTATTTTTACAGGCTCAGTTGCATAAGTTTAAAGGAGCCGAAATCTTAAATATATTTTTAAAACTATATATATGAACAATTTTCTTAAATCTATGGTTAGTAATGTGGGAAACCGATTACTCGCGGTGAACTCGAGATTAGAAGGGTGACATATTTTTCTCAGGAAAAGGATGGGGTATAAGGAAATTTTTACAATGTTGATAATCACACACACTCAATTTTTAAATCTATTCGTACATCTATTGTGAATTTACATTTCATTCTCCTGTTTATAGCAAGCGGACCAATTACTCATAAAGGAAGAAATGGAGGGTATAAGGATATAAGGATAATCACACACGAACATCGATAGATTTAAGGAAAACATATATTTGGGACATGTAATCAAGGTCTAACCGAGCCAACACATCTCTCACCGGCACATTGGGCTGCCTTCCTCTAGCCCGAAGGGAGTTCTCTAAATTCGATCTGGCAACAAGATACACCTCACACGACCAAACAACGTGTTCGATGTCGTGGTAGCCTCGGCCACAAACGCAGATATTGCTGCCGGCCAGATTGAAACGAAAGAGTAGCGCGTCTAACGAACAGTGATTGGACATGAGTCGGGAGAAGGTGCGAATAAAGTCCCGACTCAAGTCCAGACTTTTGAACCATGGTTTGAGGCTAACCTTAGGGATAATCGAGTGAAGCCACCGGCCCAATTCACCTTCGTTCCATTTGCGTTGCCAGTTAGCGATGGTATTTTTACGGACTAAAGAGTAAAATTCATTGAAGGCGATTTGACGCTGATAAATATCGCCTTCAATCGCACCTACCTTTGCTAATGAGTCAGCCCTCTCATTACCCGGAATTGAGCAATGAGAAGGGACCCACACAAAGGTAATGACATAACAGCGTCTGGATAAAGCACTCAAATTTTCTCGTATTCTCTCAAGGAAGTACGGCGAGTGCTTTTCCGGCCTCACTGAACGGATAGCTTCGACAGAGCTAAGACTATCCGTTACAATGTAATAGTGTTCAACAGGTCGTGAGGCGACGCTGTCCAGCGCCCAATGAATTGCTGCCAATTCAGCAATATACACTGAGCAAGGATTCTGAAGACTGTGTGAGGTGCTAAAAAATTCGTTGAACACTCCAAATCCTGTGGACTCGTTTATAGTGGACCCATCAGTAAAGTACATATTATCACAATTGATACCCCCATACTTTTCATCGAAGATCGTTGGAGCGATCCTCGATCGTTGGTAATCTGAATATCCATGGATATCTTGCTTCATGGACAGATCAAAATGCACAGAGGAATTGATGTAGTCAGGGAAACAAACACGGTTGGGAATATACGAAGAAGGATCAACCTGCATGGAGATGAATTCATGATATGAACTCATGAATCCGGAGTGAAAATTTAGCTCGATCAGCTGCTCAAAATTTCCGATCACCAATGGGTTCATGACCTTACACCGGATGAAGAACCGAAGAGATAATAAATTGAAGCGATCTTTTAGTGGGAGTAGGCCTGCCAAAACCTCGAGACTCATGGTATGCGTTGAGGGCATACATCCCAACGCGATACGGAGACAAAGATACTGAATTCGCTCGAGTTTAATGAGGTGTGTTTTGGCAGCTGATTGAAAGCAGAAACTGCCATACTCCATCACTGAGAGAATAGTTGTTCGATACAACATTATAAGATCTTCGGGATAGGCTCCCCACCAGGTGCCGGTAATTGTACGGAGAAAGTTTATTCTTTGTTGACATTTTTTACTCAGATACCTAATATGGGCCCCCCAAGTACATTTGGAGTCGAACCAGACCCCAAGATACTTGAATGACATAGCATGAGTGATCGGTTTACCCAAAAGTTGAAGCTTTGGTTTTGCTGGTCTATGCTTCCTAGAAAAAACCACCATCTCTGTTGTTCTGTGGAGAATTCGATCCCTAGCCCAATGGCCCAGGTTGAAAAATTGTTCAAAGTATCTTGTAAGGGTCCTTGCAGGTCGGATTCGTTTGATCCTACGACAGACACCACTCCATCATCTGCAAGTTGTCTTAGGCTGCAATTTTGTGTAAGGCAATTGTCGATGTCGCTTACATAGAAGTTGTACAAAAGGGGGCTTAAACATGAGCCCTGGGGGAGTCCCATGTAAGAGACCCGACTTACTGCCGAATCTCCGTG
The DNA here is from genome assembly GCF_029784135.1 of Toxorhynchites rutilus septentrionalis. Lineage (NCBI taxonomy): Eukaryota > Metazoa > Arthropoda > Insecta > Diptera > Culicidae > Toxorhynchites > Toxorhynchites rutilus. The sequence continues at coordinate 23,774,138 of NC_073745.1, forward strand.
AGAAAAGTTCAAATGCTTCTCACAAAGCAAGTTATATAAAATATTATTCAATAGAGGCGGAAGACCCCGAGAGTGTAATTTGTCTGACAAAACCTCTATTGAAACAGAATCAAAGGCCCCCTTTATGTCCAAGAATACTGAAGCCATTTGTTTTTTTCCGGCGTAAGCCATTTGAATTTCTGAAGAAAGCAACGCAAGACAATCATTCGTCCCCTTGCCCCTGCGGAACCCATATTGTGTATCTGAGAGTAGGCCATTCGTTTCAACCCATCGATCAAGGCGAAACAAGATCATTTTCTCCAACAATTTCCGTATACAAGACAGCATTGCTATTGGGCGGTACGAATTGAAGTCGGACGCGGGTTTTCCGGGTTTTTGAATAGCTATAACTCGTACTTGTCTCCAATCATCTGGAACAATATTATTCTCCAGAAACCGATTGAATAAATTCAACAAGCGATGTTTCGCCACATCAGGGAGGTTTTTCAGCAAGTTGAACTTAATTCTATCCGATCCCGGAGCAGAATTGTTACATGAAAGGAGAGCAAGAGAGAATTCTACCATCGAAAACTCGGAATCAAGATCGCACCTATCTTGTGGTATATCTCGAACAATTTTTTGCACAGGAGCGGAATCAGGACAAACCTTCCGTGCAAAATTAAAAATCCATCGATGTGAATATTCTTCGCTTTCATTCGTTGAAGAGCGATTTCTCATGTTTCGAGCCACTTTCCATAATTTTTTCATTGACGTTTCTCGTGACAAACCTCCCACGAAATTTCGCCAATAAGCACGTTTTTTCCCTTTGATTAAGTTTTTAAATTGATCTTCAAGGGCTAAATACGTTTGAAAATTTTCAGGGGTTCCACGTTTCCGAAAAGCTTTAAATGCATTCGATTTTTCTACATAAAGCTTGGAACATTGGCTATCCCACCATAGATTGGGAGGCCTTCGGGAAATGGTGGAACCTGGGATGGGTTTCGTTTGAGCGCGAACCGCGCTGTCATAGATCAAACGAGAAAGGAAGTTATACTCCTCCAATGGAGGTAAACCATCTCTGGAATTGATGGCTAGAGCAATCGCGTCCGCATATTTTTTCCAGTCAATGTGTCTTGTGAGGTCATATGCCATGTTTATAGATTCAGAAGAATTTGACCCAATGGTGATGGAAATTTTGATTGGCAAGTGATCACTACCGTTGGGGTCCTGGATTACATTCCACTTGCAATCTAACGATAGTGAATTCGAGCAAAGCGAGAGGTCAAGAGCACTTGGGTTAGCAGGAGGTTTAGGTACACGTGTTGTTTCCCCAGTGTTCAAAAGTGTCATATTGAAGCTGTTACAAAGATCATATATCAACAGTGAACGATTGTCGTCGTACTGTTCCCCCCAGGCAGTTCCGTGAGAGTTGAAGTCTCCCAAGATCAATCGTGGCTCAGGAAGGAGTGAGCACATGTCAACAAGTTGCTTGCGGCTAACCGCAGCTCTCGGAGGCCAATACAAGCTGACAATACAGAGGTCTTTTCCTCTGATGTTTGCATGACAAGCAACAGCTTCAATCCCTCCAATAGGTGGAAGGTCAATTCGAAAAAATGAGTGGCACTTATTGATCCCCAATAGCACCCCTCCGTATCTGTCATCACGGTCCAAGCGTATAATATTAAAATCGTGGAAAGAGAGATCATCTCGCGAAGAAAGCCAAGTTTCGGACAGAGCAAAAACATCACAATTGAACTTATGAATTAAAAATTTGAATGTATCCAATTTAGGGATAAGACTACGACAATTCCACTGTAAAACAGTGATATCTCCGACCTCTCTATTTGAATTAGACATCAAGAGAGATAATCATTGCAAGGAGGGGCCATGTTTGCATCAATTGTTGCAAAATTGTCTTTAATACTGGAAGCATTGATATGACAATGGTTCTGATGGAGTCGGAAACATTAAAGCATGTGAAGATTTGAGCCACAAGGTCAGTCAACTTTATAAATCCCGATTGGGAAGTTGAACTTGACGGTAAAATAGGGACAGTTGGGGTTTTTGATGTTCCTTCGAGTGCTGGGTCGTTCGAAGGTGAATTATTCCCACGGAAGCCAGGAGGAACCTGATTTTGCTTGTCCGCTGCACTCGATTTTTTAGGCATGCTAACAGAGGGTATAACCGGAGGGGCTTGTACTTGAACTTTGGGAGTGGTCACATTTTTGCGCCGGGGATTCCCTTGGAAGATGTACGGTGTGCCCTCGTTAGCTGTATCCGCTTCCATTTCGTCAACTGGCAGCGAAGCGAAGACATTGTTTGCGGTTAAAGGTTGTTGCTGTTGGGCCAATGGAGAAGCGCCCTTTAAAATTTCCGCAAAAGTGCGCTTCGAGCGTTCCTTTAAAGAGCGCTTCTGCTTCTCCCAGCGACTCTTGTAAGTTTCACAAGCCGAGAGCACGTGCGGAGTTCCTCCGCAATATGGACACTTTTGCTCAATCGCACTGCAGGATTTGTCCACATGTTGCTCTCCGCAAGTGGCACAGCGCTCCTTGTTGGCGCAGTAAGCTGCTGTGTGACCAACTGACTTGCATTTCAGGCAAGTCATGGGCTTTGGCACGAAGAGTCGCAGCGGTAGCCTCAGTTTGTCCACCATAACGTAGTCAGGGAGGGCGGAGCCAGCAAAAGTGACTCTAAACGAGTCGGACGGCGTAAATTTCGATTCTTTCCCTTCCTGGGAGACTTTGCCGAGTTGTCGGCATTCTAAGATTTTAACCTTAATCAAAGGCAGCTTTTTAAATCTGCCATCTCCTTCCATAATTGATTTGCACGTCAGACCCGTTTCGGTTATCACCCCCGAGATTTCTACGTCATGGGAAGGCACGTAGACACGATATTCCAGGGTAAACCTCTGGTCGACGACAATACCGTTTGCGTCTTTCCGATCAGCTACGACAACACGCAGTTTGGTCGGTCTAACCTTCGAAATTTCTGTCACGGAGGAGTATCTTGCCAGATCTTTCATGATCTGAATAACATTAAGTGCTTTTCCGTTTGGCTTAGGCCTGAAGAAAACAACCCACGGACCAGTTCCAGGTGCATCTTCAGGATAGACCTTGACACGTGGAGAGAAGACTACAGGACGAGAAGGAGATGACGAGGATTGAAGGGGATCGGGGACAATAGGATGGGGAGGCGAAATCTGAGCTGTTGTAGGAGCGAGGGGGGTTGGAGAGGAGGTATTTGCAGGTTTTTTAGAGGGGGGCTTGCTAGAGTTAGCAGACTCGTCCCCGGACGAAACATCCTCTGATGTAGGAACGCGTTTAAGTGTCTTCGCTGTTCCTTTATTAGAACTTTTTTCAACCAGAGGGGAGTCATCATCAGAGATCTCCATATCTGGAGATCCTCCCCCTCCTTCTGCCATTCTGTAATTCGTACTTATATTCTAATAATTTGTTTTTAATAATAATAATAATAATTAAAAAAAAAATTAAAAAAAAATAAATCTTATATCTTATTTATTTCTATTCACCACAATGCACCCCAGTGCTGATGAACTGGCAACCGCTGCTTGCTTCTCAATCGGAGCGCTTGAGCGCTCGGCACTATCACACACCACTAAGAAGTGATGCTCTCCTTCACACTGCTGTAAGTTAGCAGCGAATCGCGCTGGTATTGTGTGCGTGCAACTGACCACCGATGTCCGACTTCGACTGCGATGGCGACAAATCGGCGATAACTGAAAGCCGGCTGGCCTTGCCAGGCTTTGACGATTCAGCCTTTCTCACCAATTCCGAGTTCACACTGCGTTCCACGATATCTCGAACAATTCGAAAACGCGCGAAAAAAGCACACCCGGGCGACAAAAAAAAAATAATAACAGCCAACGGTAACCGAAAACAATGCTTCAACGGAGACGCTCACAGCACACGACCGGTTACTCGAAGCTTATGCCGAAGAATGACTGAAAGGTTATGATGTTTCTCAATAATGGCAACCACCTTTCGGTCCATCTGTCGGGAGCATACTTTTCGATTTGTTCCGCTTCCAACCTTCCGATCCACAGTTAAGCGCTGATCAAACGATTTGCACACACTAAACACGGTACTCTTCAGCAGTTTTAGCTTTATGGCGAGATCGCGTACCGACAGTATTGGATTTTGCTGCCGTTCTCGCAAAATGCGTTTGCGTATTTCCACTTGATTCGACGCCATTTTACCAAACTGAAGAAGAATGTAAACATGTTGGACATCGAAATAAAGAGGAGGGTTGCACCTGTCATGTAAGTGAAATATTGCATTGATTAGTGAAATATTTCATAAACTACACTGAAAGAAAAGTGTCCGAAATTTAACGTGGACAGGCTTTAGAAAGGTCAATACGGAGGACGTATGCAAACGGTTGCTTCTATAGTCGGATCCTGTAATTTCTTCGACCAATGGTATTTATTTGAACACATCTGCACTAGAACCAGAAAAATTAGAGTCGTAGTTGTTGAAATCTCACATTAAGTTGCATTAGAAAAAGTCGTTGAAAATCGTACAAAATATATATGTGGAACGAATACGAAAGATGCGCCGCACCGAATGTTTTGAGACACCAATATAAGACATTGAATTGATCGTTTAGTGAGATAGAAGCTTATTTTGAATTATTCTTCAAAAAGTTCAGAATCTCTTCAGTTTTTGTCGATTATACTTTACGTTTATTATCATACCTTAAGTCACTAACGTTCCTGGAAAAAAATAGTCTTTTCAGTGCTTTAATTCATGTTATTTGTGTGAGTGTTACTTCATGTTATTTCAATTATTATGTATTCAATTGAGGACTCTTTACCAAATAACACGCACTGATTCTGGGTGACTCAAGTTCGAGAATATGCGTGTATCAATACAGAGTACGGCTAACGATTTACAATCTGTACCAGTACAGATTGGAAAAACTTTCTTTGATGGAATTGCGGTCACATGCAAATTCATGTCCATTTATATTTTGCGCTATTGACGAAATTCATACCAACACGTCTTAGGAGTTGGTAGCACCATGTCAGATAGTAGCGAAACGTTGTGGGTGTAAAGACATGGGTCATTTGAGCCACTTTGCATACTTGAAATGTTTGAAAAACAATTAGACAACTTTTTGGAAAAAGCCGAATTTTACAAAAAAAATTATAACTTAAAAACTATGAAATGTAGGAAATTACTTAGGTTTTCATTAAAAATTATCAAAGAATTGTTTGGAAAAAAAATCATTGAAAAAAAATATTCAGAAAATTAAAATTAATTTCTCTCGAAAACATATGCTTTTAAAAATGTGAAAAAAAACTAATATAAATAGCCCTTAAAATTTCCAACAAGTTTTCCATACATTGGACGATGGGCACATTTACATGGAAAAAGTTTTTCAAACAACAACTTTTTCATATTTTTCTTTGAAAAAAAACTATTAATGTTTAATTGGTAACATTTTTATGTATAAATTATCGCAATTTACATGCTCTGCTATCTTTTATCTATTTAGAACCATGTCAAGCGTGAGAATTTACTCACAAAAATGTTACGAGCAACCCTTTTTTTTCAAAAGTCTTCATACAAAACTATAACAGATAGAAAGATGACGTCTTCGACAAAAGTCCATGTTTTAATAAGAACTAAAACTTTGTCGAATACATTATATCGCTATGTTGACTTTTAACAAAATTAGGATTTGTTGTATTTTTTTCAAAGAAAATATAAAAAAGTTGTTGTTAGGCAGGGTACGTTTATGAAAAGGTAGTCTGGACTGACTAGCGCATCGATAGTAGTGAGGCTGTGACGTGTTAGCTTTGCAAGTATCATGGGATAGTATAATAAATTTGTCTAAATGAGTTTATTTCTATTTTATTTTAGCTTATTGTATATATTTATTCATTGCAACGTAAAGATAATCCAATTAGGTTTCCTTTCTAATCAAAACCTAGGAGAAATTGTGGTTCGGCAATTTCGATATTTCTTGCCGCAGTGCTTGAATTAAACTATCATAACCGGTGCTCCCTTGGCCGAGTGGTTAGCGTCATAACTAACATGCCGGGTGTTCGGGTTCGATTCCCGTTCTGGTCGGGGGAATTTTTCGTCAAAGAAATTTCCTCCGACTTGCACTGTGATCACGCGTATTCTAGAGCTTGCCACTCAGAATGCATTCAAGGCGTGTTATTTGGCATAGAAATCTCAACTAAGTACTAATAAAAATGACGCAAGTAATACTACGTTGAGACGGCGAAGTTCCTCTAGGAACGTTAGTGCCATTGAAGAAGAAGAAGAACCGGCCGAATCGCTAGGTTTCTCATCAGAGATGTTGATGGTGCTGCTCCCGATTTCCTTTGACGGAATATCCCTCTCGGAATAGTCATGTTTCCTCCTATTAGAAAACTGGGCCGATTCTGCGGATGTTACGGATGTTTTCAAAGGATTCAACTTTTGCTTTATGTCAATCAAGACCTTTCGACGAGTCTTCCGGTTTTGATTTCCCGAGGCATGAGAATCGTTGGCCTTTCTGACAGTAGGAACAGCTAAAAATAAATAGTTGTGTCTAGGAATTGTAACTATAATATGGATTTGTTCAAATTCACCTGTTTGTATCAGTTATCGACGATATTGTACTTTCAAGCCGTCGATATGAATGAAACAATCTGGACTGAAGTGAAGCGAGCAAATGTACATGTTTTTTAGTATTCCTGTCCAAAGAATCGAAGCTATTTCTTCCAAATAGTCACATCCCTCGGGGATCGATAGAATGATAATTTGTGGGATATGTTTTCATAATTCGAGTTCGAATCGAACCCGGGTATCAATGACCGAACGCTCACGCATCCGGGTGCCACACATCGAGCCATAGAGTTATCTGAAAATAGAAATATTTTATATATATTCTTTCGCTGTCGAGCCGCCGTAAAAATACAACACAGCAACAACACGGAAACAGCACATCCTGCGTACTAGTTCCATTATTTTAACTTTAATGGTTCACTAACTCCTCTATCTCACGTATTATTGACGTATTTTCCAAATAAAAAGTAGCAAAACACGTAATATTCGCAACAAAAAAAAAACACTTGTTATGAATTGCTATGCGATCGCTGCTTTCCGTCAAAGCTAAGATGTCATTGTTGAGAGTGTATAAGTGAATCGTGTCGGACACACTTCGAGTCCAGGATACATTGTCATAAATGTACCCTGGTTGTTAGGAAAACTTTTTCCCTGTAAAAGTGCCCATCTTCCGATGTATGGACGACTTGTTGGAAATTTTAAGGGCTATTCATATATATATATATATTTTTGGGAAAATACGTTTTTGAGAAAAATGCAAAACAATTTCCTACGTTTCATCTTTTGACATTAATTTTGTAGGTATCATAGTTTTTAAGTTATACATTTTTGTAAAAATTGAGGAAAAAAATTTTGACTTTTTCCAAAAAGTTCTCCAATAATTTTTTTTGATTATTTCAAGTATGCAATGTTGCTTCAATGACCCATGTCTTTACACCCACAACGTTTCACTACTATCTGAGATGGTGCTGCCAACGGCCAGTCGAATTGGCATGAAATTCGTCTGTAGTCTCTCCAAAATCAAAAATTAGATTGCAAATCATCAGTTCTTAATTTCGTTTTGTCAGAATACTCATTTTTGATTTAATATTCAAATTGATGCTACGTACTTTTTAAGGAAAATGCTGATTACTTGGAGCGTAGTTTGTATAAAAATATAATGCTATCGGCGAAAACAAAATTTTAATTAATCCTGAAACAGTAACATCAATTCCATTTAATTTTTCGAATATATCCAAATTTATGTATTTCTGACACAGAAATGAATATGTACAATACAAAAATAAACTCAAGACATACGATAATAAACATCCCAAATAGAACCAATGCATACGACAGGAAAAAATCGAGGCGATGAAATCGAACTTTTCCTGTGCTCCCAACCTCCAGGAATAATCATCTCAAGAAATACCACCGAGATCGAGAGAGGGAGAGGTTATTGTTCTTTCCAAACCCATAAATGTTACTGCATCCATATCGGGAGCATCGTTCCTTTCGCGCTCATAAAAGACGTTTATATGGAAATACAATCTCCCCCCGCCTCGGATATGGCAGACAGGATTCCCGCTTGGACCTGTTTACCACTCCGGCAAACCAGAGAAAGCATTATTTTTCGCGGTTTTGTGAAACTTTATGCGTAAAATCATTAGCAAGTTCACCCGAAAAACAGGTTGTCGCCACTGATTTCGGCAAATTTGCGACGGACTGTTTAAAAGAGGTGAAATTGGAATAAATTACTCGTTCGAGACATACGTCACGCTATGTCGAACACGAGATTGTAGCTCTAATTTTTTGTGGTAGTAGTTACTCAAATTAATAGGGTTTATTGGCATTTGGGATTGTGAGAAAATAACGAACTCTAATGCTGGTAGGTAAGCATGACACGAATGTTCTGATCAAGCAAAAAGCCTTCCCAGAACCAGTTGAAAATATCAACAACCTCAAAATAGTTTGCTCAGCAATTAGTCCCAAAAACATATGATTCATTGATTGATGATTTCGTTCCATCAGACAAAAAAAATCGCACCACTCTTCCCACCGTGCGGCTCGAAGCCATGGCTCGGTTTGTGTTAGTGGTCCAACAACAGCAGAAGATCTAAGCCCTGCTGACTCCCAGCTGTGCGCGGAGATGCAAACGAAACTTATAATCAGTCCTTCCGTACCATCCGTCGGTCGTGTGTCTTAGCCCGGCGGCAGCGCGCGAAAAGCCCGCCAATTGTCAGACCTAAACAGTTCGGCATCGCGAATACGCGAGCGTCACCTGAACCGTAACCGTTGTAAACGAAAACGTAAACAGATCGCTCTCGGCACTCGTCTGGCAGCACTGCGCGCTACTCAGCTACTCCTTCAAGCGCGTCGCTTCGAGGTTCTTTAAGTCTCTCTTCCGAAACCGTTCTTCAGCGGTGGTGCATTCGCTGCGCTGATTGAACGTTTACGCAGCCGGCTGAACGGAAAACTAGTTCACGCCAAGACGATTACCGTTGTAAATTTCGTCGTCAAAGTCGTCATCATACGGTGACAGTTGTGGTTGTGGAGAAATTGCAAATGTGCCGTTTCCTCGTCGGAAACTCCAGTTAAACTAGTCCCAACCGGTCGGGCGCTCAGGTTCAAGGTGAATCAGTACTAAAAGGTGGCTAGTGGTGTTCTACGAGCTAAGTGAATTCACATGTTGTCGATTTTATCACGGCGGGATGCCAATTTGTTTGCGTCATAAATGTTAGTGATTGTTATTACTCGTATTCGCTTCTGGACTTCATTTGTTGGTTATGTTCAACGCATTACATTTCTCGGATGACCGCGTGAGCTGAATAAATTGGCTTGCTTGCATTAGCCGTGTGTGTGAGTGTGCAGGCGGAATGGGGGCCGGGTCCATTTTTTTCTGTCGTTGGGTGGCTTTCCATAGCGCACCGACTGCTTACACAGAGAGTTTGTTTATGGGTGGCGCCCTCGGAAATCGATGAGGGAATAAGTAGGACCGGAATGGGAGCGATATCTGTTGTATGTGACCGTGAATTAGAGTCTCCGTTATTATTATTATTGAGTTCCATAGCTAATCCATTACAGATGATCGTAACGTGGATTTGTTTACGTTTTGTCGGTATGTTTGCATTGACAGTAGGGTGTGAATTGGCCTGTAGGTCTCGGGAATGGTCAGTAGCGTGCCGTCAATTGAAGGTTTGTGATCGTTCAGCTTTGAGAAGCATGATCTAATTCGAACGTGATTATTAAGAAGGCTGGACTAATGGAAATGTCTTGGCAATGTGTAGATAGAATACAATATACGTGATTTGCAAGCATCAACGCTTTACATCTTAGTAAACAAAACAAGATTAGCGGAAAATAACTGAAGGTAGACAATGATTTCTAGGATGAAATGTTTGGGATACTACAGATGAGAATACATGGTAGCTGACGCAGAATCTGTCAGGAGTTAATACGGAATCATATTTGATGAAAAAAATTCTACGCATATGATCAAATCTGAACTATGACAGAAAATATGCTACTTAGTAGGATTCCATTGCTTCAATTTGAAAAATGAAAGAATTTGATAATGAATACAGTTGTGAAACAATCAAATTAGTGGAATTGTAGAGTGGTTGAAGAGTTTCAAATTGGCTGATATAAATAATCACGTCTATCTAACATTTTGGGAGAAAATGGGAAAAGTGAAAGTTGTCGCATGTTTTTTTGTGGAAATATCCCAACATTTATAAATAAATAATTAAGTAAGGCTCAGCACCACGTGTTATAAGTAAACAAATAATATGTAGTAAGAATAGTATAGTAGAGATGAATTTGACTTCCTAAATGGATACCACGACCAGACGTCGACATTGTAGGGGAACCGCGGGTAATACGGACAGTGGGGGTATAATGGACAGGTGGTAGATTTGTATAGTTCCATTAGGAATTTAATTTTTTTTTCAATTCTGGAATATTAAAACCATCCTACGACAATGAATACTGATCAAAGTGAAATAGGGAAACAAAAACCGAAAATCAAACATGATTCCGCATGTGGATGTATTTTTTGCGGCTTCGATATTAACACTTTGCGGACTGCTCACGAGATTTCTCGTGTTTCGCGTGTTTCCGTCTATTACGGATGGATCACGAAATAACCCGTGTTTTATACACTTGATGGTTGAGTCCTTGGCTTGCCATGAGTCTAACAAGGCCTACTCATTCACACCGAAGGAAACGATTTCATTCGTGGAATCCGAACAAATGAAGCGTTCAAGTTTGGCCCAAAACGTGCGGTCCTTAATGTGTTAAGCATTTTGAGTGGCTTAATTGCAAAATTGAATTCGCTGATGGTTATATTTCGGTTTGTGAGTTGACAGAGAAGCGATATTAGGTATGTACGGAAAAGTGAATTCTTTCGTAAGTGGTAAATTTAAATTATTGAAATAATTGCACTGGTGGGGTTGAAATAGACAGTCACATCCATAATCACATCCAATGCATGATGGAAAGTGAAGAGAAGAATATTCTATTTCAGTTACTGGACGCACAAACACTGAGGGAGAGCGAAATTATTTCTCTCGCGAGCGATAAACTTCTAGGGGAAGTGGGAGCATGGTGGTCATCCTAAGGAATATGCTCATTTCCAGCGCCCACATACCGATTTAAATCCCGTTTTTCGAAGAATATTATAGTTCAACTCATTGTTCTTCAAGATAGCAAACGTATTTTACTATAAAAATTCAAAATAGTACACTTTTCATCAGAAAAAAAAGGTGAAAAATCGAACTTTTTTTTTTGCTTGAAGGTAAAGTGGTCGCCCGCACATATCAAGCTTATGCTTATGATTTATGCGTTTTTTCGTCCAAATTTGTTCAAATCATATTTGTTATAGTAGGTCATGTATGAAATAAGCTTGGCCTATTCACCTAGAGTCTCAATTTAAATTTTCTCATGCATACAAAAACGTAGTAAGAAACACATAACGTTCCGCATAATAGGGCTGCGTTTAGTTGGAGTGGCATATTTATCCAAAGCCACAAAAGGATCTTCTTCAAGAGCAGAATGTGATGAGGTATATCAGCTTTAGTAAACAGAACATTGTAAGTTGTTATTCACCTCTGACCACTTTGCCCCCAAACATGAAAATAATTTCTATGCTAATTAATCGCTGGGATTAAACAAAATATCTGTTCACCTCTCCTGAAATAAGTGAACAGTCGTCCAAACTGATGATTTGTCCAATATATCAGATTGAATAAACTGAGTTTCATTAGAAATTCCTCAGATAACATGCGCACAGAACTACGGCCGAATGGCTATCGAGAGAGTAATTTTTGTTTTTATTTGTATTTTGACATGCGACAGCTCTACTGTAGTACAGGGTGACTCAAAAGCCATCAAATTCTTCAAACATAAGGTGACTATGAATGAGGCATCTATAGTCAAAAGTTACAAACCAAAAGTGGTCACCAAACAAGTAGGTGACCACTTTGCCCCCACTACCCCTGCGCTTCATGTCCATTATACCCGCATCGATAAAAATGTTCTACTTTTCGGCTTGTTTTAATTTCATTAAAAAACATGAAAAATTAGATTTGTATAAAACATTTGGCTAATTATTTCGAAAACCAGTATATTGAACTGTTTCTTACTGCTTTTAAGTTTTGGATAACATGAGTTTCCAAAGATACAATTGAAGTTTTCCTTAACATGTCCGTCTTACCCCCATATCCCCTACATATATTTCATCGCGGATCTTGATGAATCAAATTTTCGATATTATGTAATATGTCCTCATTTACGATCTAATATGATTTATGTATAGAAAACCACGATTACCTACCCTATGCAAAATATGAGCTCAATCGGACTTCTTTAAGACATTTCGCGGTCGGAATTATTTTTATTTGGAAAAGAGTTGATTTATAACTTGTGAAAATATGAAAGATGAACAAGATTGATTTATGTTTATGTAAACTTTAGATAAGTATTTACTAAACAATGTGTTTTAATGTATTGTTTTCATAAGAGTACCACTTAGATTCGTGAACAGATTCACTAGACATCAAAATTCTTTTAGGAAAAGTATGAACTGATATACTGTTGGATAAAGTACAAGATTAGTATACTTCCTTGCTGTGGTGGCTGAAAGCAGACAAACGACCGCAAAGGGTTAAGGTGCTATCGAAAAATGTCACCAATAAATCTGAAAACAGTTCCCTCAATTACTTCGAAAATTATTTTAGAATACCTCGAAATTTTTGAAGTACAGGTAGGACTCGATTATATACAATTTTGAACTCGATTATATACAGTTAAAAACTTTTTTTTGTATTTTTCAAATATGACTTATTTCAAGCGAAAATGAAATATTTCAACGTAATTGACTATTTGGAGTACAGTGGAGTAAAAATCGTGATTTTGGTAGATTCTAGTTGAAGATTCTCCAGAGATTGTTCAAAATTATATTGCTACGAAATTAAAAAAAAAGGAGTAGAGTGTCAAAAAATAATTGTAGAGCGATTAGAGAGCATAAATTTCGTTGATAGAAACGTTTAAGCTTATTACGTACTAGCTGACCCGGCAAACTTCTTTCCGCCCATTTTTTTATCAATACCTTCAAACATTCACGTTATCTTACGTCTTCTTACGTTCATGGGCCCATCGCAAAACTGTTCATTGATTGATCTCCTGATCGACTCTTCAAAATACCCTCTTACAATAAAATCTAGTACTTTCTATTAAAACTCGTCTTTAGAATATCAGATTATTTTCAGACACAATTCTCGTTCATGATTCTTCAATTAGTTGTAAATAACATGTTCATCCGTTACATGGAATAAATGTTTGACACAGAAAATACGATAGAATAAAGGCAGCCCTAAATCGGACACTTCCTTTCTCGAGTTTTGCTTATATCAACACATTCGTTGATCCATTTTATCACATTAAAATCCATTTCCACTTTCGAACAAAGACCAATTTCGTTAGCGCAAACATCAAATGGACTAAAAACGCTTGTCACTATGTAATTGTAAAACATTCCCATTTTTCCTAAGTTTTCCGAAAATTTTGAATTGTCATGTTTGGTTGGAATATATGTAATATTGTTATGGAATCCCCTCTCCTCCCCTCTCTAGATGGCAGAGAGAGGTATCACACCATCATAGAAACATTTCCGGTACCCAAAAACCGTAACATCCCAAATTTGGCTCCATTTACTTGATTAGTTTTCGAGTTATGCAGAAGTTTGTTTTTCATTTGTATGGCAGCCCCTTCCCCTCAGATAGGGGTTAAGGGTGTCGAACCACCATAATAACATTTATTGCCCCATAAAACCTCCATATGCCAAATTTGGTTCCATTTGCTTATTTAGTTCTGTAGTCATGCAGAAATTTGTGTTTCATTCGTATGGCACTCGAGCTATCATAAGAACCTTCCCCGGTCCCAGAAACTCCAACATACAAATGTTTGCGTCGATCGGTTCAGTAATTTTCTAGTCCATAAGAATCAGAATGTCAAAAATCCATTTTTATATTTATAGATTATATGTTCTTTCTAAGTCCTCCGAAACATTTTGAAGTTCAGACCAAATGATCTTCCATTTCAACAACGACTGGTGCAATGTTTATAACAAGAAATCTTACCTAAAATGGTTCATAGATCCCGAGTGCTATGCTGGCTTCGAGTTTATACAAACATCAGATGTTATAGGTCCTCCCAATCATTGTATAGCTCAAAAGACCATAGAGTCAATGTGATCCGTTGATTTGAATTGATATGGATATACAAGCCAAGTAATGTTGCTTCCGCCATTCGACGAAATGAAAATCCGTAAATCTATATGCTTCTGAGCCACACAGGTGTATTGTTCAAAAGATTATCGCAAACATTGAGTCGCCAACAAGAGAGCGAAAGCACAATTAACGGGAAGCGCTTGTACAATATCAGCGTCGGTCTCAACTTCCAAAGATGTTTATTTGAAAACAAGACGATTGTTTGAAATTCAACTATAAAATAGTCTCATTTTGACATCCTAAAATAAATCATAGGATCAACTCGTGAAAATTTTGTGAATTCTTGTTGTCCAATCAAATCTATCTATCTATCTATATATATAAAAATGGAGTGATGTCTGTCTGTCTGTCTGATTCTTATAGACTCGGAAACTACTGAACCGATCGACATGAAAATTGGTATGTAGGGGTTTTTGGGGCCGGGGAAGGTTTTCGTGATATTTTGAGACCCCTCTCCCCTCTCTAAGGGGGGGGCTGCCATACAAATGAAACACAAATTTCTGCATTACTCGGAAATTAACCAAGCAAACGAAACCAAAGTTGGCATGTGAAAGTTTTAGGGTGCAATAAATGTTTCTATGATGGTTAGACAGTCCTTCCCCCACTCAAAGGGGGGGCTGCCATACAAATGAAACACAAATTTCTGCATTACTCGAGAATTAATCAAGCAAATGAAACCAAATTTGGCATGTGGAGGTTTTAGGATGCAATAAATGTTTCTATGGTGTTAAGATATTCCTTCCCCCTCTCTTAGAGGGGGCTGCCGTACAAATGAAACACAAATTTTTGCATTACCCGAGAATTAATCAAGCAAATTAAACCGAATTAGGCATATGGGAACTTTAGGGTGCAATGAATGTTTCTATGGTGGTTAGATACCCCTCCCGCCTCTCTTAGGGGTGGCTGCCATACAAATAAAACACAAATTTCTGCATTACTCGAGAATTTATCAAGTAAAGGGGCGGGACGAAGTTTGCCGGGTTAGCTAGTATTATAATAAATATGTTTCTTGTTTCTATAAAAGTGATTTTGTATTTGAAAACGAAAATAAAGAACTAATAACAAAGTTTTATTGGAGGGGTGACACCCTAGAAATCTGCCCCGGGTGTCAGCCGCTCACGCTACGCCACTGTGCTTAAACATTTTAATTAATGGTTTATTTCGCTATTTATGAACTACATATAAATACTCCACGAAGTTACGAAGGAAATTATACTTCTAAAGGAATAGGTAAAAAAAACTCATTCTAGATGAATCGAAGCCGAACTTCTTAAAATAAAACGATTTTACAGGATCCAGTTTTCTTCCAGTTTTTTCAAGATCAATCTTCCAGTTTTTCTGAAAATAATTTTGGCAACTCTGGCTGTTGCAATTTAACCCTCCTGTATTCGTGTGCAAAATCATAACACGTATACTCGCGCACAGTGTCTCTGACCGAAAGTTGAAAAATCTCCAGAAAATATGTTTTCTTCATCTTCATTCAGTTTTAATAGTCATCTAATTCAACCTCCTCAAAACATAGTAATTATTGATACTCCAACACAAATAACGAAATTCGACTTTTTTCCTGTTATTAATTGAAATTAAGCAACTGAATATAATTCATGAAAGTACAAAGAGCTATGAAATAACATAAAAACGTATTTATCGATTTAGATTTCATTAGCTGCCATACAAATGAAACACAAATTTCTACATTTCTCGAGGATTAATCAAGCAAACGAAACCAAATTTGGCATGTGGAGGTTTCAGGATGCAATAAATGTTTCTATGGTGGTTAGACACTCCTCCCCCTCTCAAATCGTGGGCTGCCATACAAATGAAACACAAATTTCTGCATTACTCGAGAATTAATCAAGCAAACGAAACCATGTAACGGAGAAACAAGATATTTGCAAGTGGTTGAAAAATCTTGAACGAGAATTGTGTCTGAAAATAATCTGATATTATGATGACAAGATTTGGTATAAGTACTAGGAATTTTATAGTAAAAGGTAATTTTAAAGGGGAAAATTAGCGCTTAGTAAGAAAACGTGAATGTGATAACGAAAAATAAATTTTGGGCGGGACAAAGTTTGCCGGGTCAAATTGATCGTTTGTAGATCGATGAGTTTGTTCTGAAATCGCTCCGAAACTTTCGTCACTGCCTGTCGAATGGGATTTCAAACCATGTCCAAATCATGTGCTTTGATATATGGAAAATATGTTTCAAGTTGACCTTGTTGTAAAAAATCTTGACAAATGCTGTACAATTTCATTTTCAATGGTTTTCTGTACTGTTTCGTCGTCTCTTCCATCATCATTCACTGACGAAAGTCTTTCAAACATTGTGAAGTGGTCCAATTGAACATTACATTTCTGATTTGGAAATGTTTGCCGAGGATCGCATACTTTAGCGTATCCAAGAAGGTTTTGTAACAATTTTTGCTACTCATTGTAATCTGCAATGCGAAGTAAATATGCAATATTCCCTTGCACATTTTCCCCCTTTTGATGACCAATTCCCTCACTAGGGGGGAATACCTCACCGGTTGAAAATCACTGTTCTAGAAAGTAACCAGATGATAAAGGTTCTGGAATTTCAAGTTTTCATACTTCTAATATTCTTTGTTTCTGTCTTCTTGGTCAACAAAAACCTAATTCCTGTTTTTTTAATGAGGCATAAAAAGATGATATAAAAGGATTTCTAGGAACTTCCTGCGACTTGTTTTATCGCCGATGTTGTTCAGCTCATATATTATAGAAAAGAAAAACTCGAAGCTGTAACTAACTGCAGAAAATAACCATTAACCACCGTTTAGTTTATAGTTTACAGTTTACAATTCTTCCGCAAGTGCAATTCTTTCACAAGTGTGTATATGTATGACCATTGTATTTAGTGAACAACTATACGAATGGCAAACATTTGTATTTTACTTTTGCACGTATGGATCTATCGACGAATATATCGACGAATAATATATGAATCCGTTCAATCCGGTGGCAAAAAGAACTAAAATCAAATAACAATAGTCCGAAAATGATATTATGCATTATATTTAATAAATATTCCACGCCACTGACATTAATTGATACATTTCATTGAACAATATTCTAAAATAGGAAAAGTCACTTGTCCAAAAAAGTTACTCCTATACTCGCGTCGGTGTCTCAGACCAAAAGTGGTAAAAAATTGATACACGTCCCTTTCGTACCTACTCGTACGATACGTTAAACGATGACGAACAACGAATGACGAAGCTAGAGAGAATCGCAAAGTCGTAGTGTTGATATTTTCTGAGAAATGATCGAATTATTGTTTTCTCGGTCTCTCAGACCTATGCGCGAGTATAGGAGTGTTAAGTTCCAAACACATACAAATACTACGTCAACACATCGATAGCTATTCTCTTGGTCTTTTTTTCGATGTCAACGTTGACATTGATGGTGCACACAGTATGGGACAAAACATTTGCAACCAAATATGCACAACCATAAATTGTGTATTAGCCGATAATGATCCATCAATCAAAGATGTGAATGTTCAGAAACAGTATAAAACAAACATAAAACAAAATGTTTATGTATTCCAATTGATGAATTGGAATTGAATTAATTCTCAAAAATCGAGGAAGAAACTTATTGTCGTCCTGTACAAAATATTTGCAATTACGCATAATGTGTGTTTAGATTTCTATATTTTGTTGTGAATCCTCTCTTTTCGATTATTGCTGGGAATTTTCAAGGCATATCCAGTCTATGTATTCAATATGCATGTGACGTTGTTAACAACTGTCAATTGAACAGGTCGTAAGTCAAGTTTTGTGGAATCGATGTCCAAGTCTAGTGGATTGATAATCTCCCACAACTTTTCGATGGGGTCAATATCCGGACATTCAGGATTAGAGGATTCGAGAAAGATGAAGCAGTTGACACAAGCGCTCGCTAATAGCGTTTGGTTGCGAACCGGTATCGAGAAGGGCACGGGCGACGTGTTCTTGGCCGTAAACATCCACTACAATCAGCACTACGGTTGTTAGAAGCACTCTAGTGTTGGACGATGAATGTTGAATGGACTAACTTCGCGTTGGGCATTGTCCCCTGCGTACGGTCCGGGATGGATCATCGAATGGTGTCTTCTCGAACAGTGCTTGCAGGAGAACTTGGTGCGGCAATTGCGTGAGAAATGATCACTGCGGAAGCAATTATTGCAGAGCTTCTTCTCGGCGACCACTTTCAGACGGCCTTTCGTGTCGAGACCGTTGAAAACAGAACAGTCGAAGATGGAATGCTTGTGCCTCTTGCATGCAGGACAAGTCGGGAACGTTTTTGCCGGGGTTTCAATCGCGGCATTGACGCTGAATCGGAGCTGGTTAGACCTCTTCTGGAGTGATGGCTGAGGCTTGAAGTTGGCATGCTGCGGTCGGTTCACGGAAATCGTTTCAAAGATGCGAGCTCGCTTCTGCAGAAATGCGATCATCTGTGAATACGTAGGATGATGCTCAGCTGCGATCGATTCCTCCCACGCAGTGAGCGACGCGTCATCTAATTTGTCCTCGAGCAATTCGATGAGGATAGAGCTGAACTGGGCGACTGGTTCGTCCAATTGTGCCAGCACTTTAGTGTGGCGCTGAAACTCGTCTATGATGCGATGAAGGGCTTCTAGATTGTTGCTCGGAATCTTCGGGTGTTTTTACAGGGTTCGAATGTGCTTCTTACGCAGAATAGCTTTGTTGGCGTAGCGGTTGACCAACGTATCCCAGGCAACGGAATAGTTCTGTGCTGTTTTGTTGATGGACTGCATCAAGTTGGCTGCTTCTCCTTTCAGGGCAGCCCGCAGATAGTGGAACTTCTGCACCTGAGAAATTTCCGTCAACGAATGAATCATAGACAAGAACGTGTCGTGAAAAGTCAGCCAATGGTTAAAGTCTTCATCAAACTCGGCCAGCGATATCGTCGGGAGTATCACACCTGCGATGGCGGAAACAGCAGCAGTTGAGGTGGAGTTTGAAGTAGGGGGTCCGGCAGCGACAGTAACTACCGGGGGCGGGAGTTTCGTGATCAATCCGGCTTTCACACGAAAATAGACCTCTTCTACCATCGCTCTCAACTTCATATGCTTCTCCGCAGAAGCTTCCGCTACATCGAGGTCTTCAATTTCGCCCTGTAGTTTTTCGAATACTTCCCAAACTTGCTCCAGCCGGTCTAGACGATGTTGGACTTCATGCTGCTTTTCGGGGACGTATGCGGCGAGGAACTGGTCTTGCTGGGTGATTCATTGTTTCTTCGCGATTCCTTGCTCTTGAGCTTCTTCTCGTCGGCCATCTCCGGAGCACAGTGTTGACAGCAGCACTAAAATATGTTGAAAAGATCCAGGAAGCACCACTATGATGACGTAAATTAATTGGAGAGGTACTCACCTGATATCTCTAGACTTGGGGCATTGTATTTAATAATCCGGAACCAGCAACAAGGGTAACAGTAATGATTCGGAGCTTCCAATACGGATGATCGGGCGGCAAAGTGAGGTTAGAGTTGATCTTTCAATAATGAAGATGAGACACCAGACGCCGGAATCCTGGTCACGGCACCAAATGTTGGGTAACGGGGGCTCACCGGGTGGTTCAACGGGACGGGCAACGGGCAACGTTCCGGGGATGTCTAGCTCTGGACGGTCCAGCAGTGACACGACACGTGCATCGGCAGTGGAGTGTCCAAATAACTGGTGAATCTGGCGAAGCAGCAGCAGACGACCTTATTCAGTACCTTCCAATTACGTTCTACGTTGTGTATGGAATCTTTTTATTATGATAATCCTAACAAAAGACAATACAATAGATGCAATAGAGGAAGTAGATTGATGCCAATTGCTACGGAATATTTCAGCGGTACACGGATAGTCCCATTTGATATCCATCAACGTGATTTTGTCGAAGTTTTATTGAAAACCCCTTTTACTCCACCATACGACACTCTGTGTTAGGTAACATATCTTTATGGATGTTATTATACACAAACAGTCCGTAATTGCACTTGTTTTGGCCAATGCAAACATTCTCCATCACTTTGACTTTATTCTCAGCGGAAAATTGAGCGAGTCAATAAAACCCCAAAAATGGCATCATAGCACAACTAATTATTCGTGTCATGGTATAGTACGAATCTAGATATCTGTCGACATGAATTTGTCTTTATTTTAAATCAATTTAACATTATACTCCATTACTTGATTATTTTTGTCGTTGTCAAATATTAATTGCATCAAAACTGCAACAGTACTGACAATCGTGAAAGTGAAATTTGTGACAATAGAAGTAAAATTACAATTGATATGAGCTATAAATGAATGAACGTAACAGCACGCTATGTACACTGTGGGTGAACCACAGATTACCGTTCTTCTCTAACACTGATTGTGTTACCAGCTCTGGTCCCACGGAAGATGTTGCAGGTTTGCTAATTAAACGTTGTAAAGCAGTATTGTTAAGTCTGAGACTTATCATACGTGCATATATCGTGCGTCGGGGTGCCTTCCAATTCAAAACACACATCGATGAAAAGCCAATTCTTCGTTCACCGTTCAAAGATAAAATGTGAACCATCAAGGCGACATCAATGATTTTCTTTTAATGAGCAAGTATTATATTCCGCATATTTACGAGGAATCAGCTTCTCATTACTAGCGCGGATCGTGCCCTTTCGTATTTCGTTAAGAATCCTCTCGCAATCGAATGAACAACTTGCGAAACTGCGAATAGTATCATCTTCTCGACCATCGATTATTGTGACTATAAATACATAAATCAGGTTCCCAGGTTGCAGTTGGTATTGCCGTCAATGATACAGTCATCATCATGCTGCGCTGGGAATATTTAAAACCGTGCCTACCCGATCGCTGATAGTGCATGATCACACGGAAATGTGACTGTCTGAGAACAAGAAAAAATCCACCAATTCAACATCGGTTCCAATTAAAAAAATGAGTAAACAGGTAGACTCCGGTTGGTTTCAATCTTGAGTATTTTGTTAAATGTGGGATGAAATCATAAATAACGGAATTTCGTTAACCATTTTGACGCTGGGAAAAATATGTTTATATGGAGAGTATTGAAAAGCTCATTGATAATTTCTTATGATTTGGGCTATGCCTATCATCAAAACGTTTTAACTAAAAAAATACACTACAAAGCGTTATTCTATTTCTAAGTGAAATTAGTGAGAACATTTTTACACTAAACTGGATAACACTTCAGTTGTGAATACATTCTAATCAGGCTTTTTTTTTTGTTTGAATGTTTCGTTCTATGACACAAAACCAACATCTCGTTAGTTTCCGCTGCATTGTGTAAATACAAACTGTGTACCTAAATCCATAAGTTTGTTGATTCATTATCTTTATTTTTGAACTCCCTCGCTCCCACTGTTCAATTGCAGTGAGTGATTTCAAAAAACATCCTACCTCTCGATCGGGGAGATACAATTAGGAATCCTCGAATAGCACAGTCTAATGTAATTTACAGTGAAAGCTCTCTATAGCGACATCGCAAGGGACCATCGTTATAGAGAATTGTCGCTATAAAAGATTGTCGTTATAGGGAGCTCGAATGTCGCTATAAGGAGAGAAACGCCCAAGCTCACTCAAAACAATCAAATCATATCAGAAACAAAAGTAATTGATGTCTAACCATCTTGGAACTAAAAACATTAAACAATGAATATGAAATTAAGCTCATTTGTCCGGTAATTTGTAATTGATTTTTTTTTGGTAAAAACCAGCATAGATAATCTGGAAAGCACCTGCTTGCTAGTTTTGAGAGGGTGGACACATAGTTTCATTGTTGAATGCTCCATCAGTCCCTGATTTAATAAATTATTGATTTTTTTTATCTCATCGCCGAACAAAATATACCAATTGAACATCATTGAAGCCATTATTCTTACCCTTTTCACGACTCTAGTCCATATTTTTGATAATGAATAAATTCGCATTGTGCGGCACATTGAATTCATTAGACAATGTTACCTTTTTAGTACCCTTTTTGAACTTTTGAATTATGTCCAATTTATTTTTAGCGTTAAAGATTTTCGTGTATTTCAACTCATTTTGGGCAGTGAATGTTTTCGAAGTGAAACAAACGATTTTTCAAGTTATTGCCTGATTTCGATATTAAAAGCTTTATTCATAAAACAACTGCGTAAACAATACATTCATTTTTAAATGTATTGAAAATGCAATTTATTCTTTCACTCTAGGGCGGGATTCTTGTACAACAATGCTTCGATTAATTTGTTTTAATAAGCTTTTATGGCTTGAATTTCTGTTTCTGTAAGTATCCGAAAATTTAAATCAGTTGGGCGTGAACAAATGTTCACAGTTGATTAAACCACAATACACAACATAGACTATTTACGTTCGTAGGCACTAACATTGACACACACCCACACACTATGAGTGGAGTGAAATTGAAAATTGTCGCAATAGAGGATGTTTGGTTTTAGTAAATAGAAGCGATAATTTGTCGTTATAGGGAAGGTCGTTATAGAGAAATGTCGCAATAAAGAAAAGTATTTCTATGCGATTTTGAAGGGACCTTCAAACATGTCGTTTTAGAGAGATTTGTCGCTATAAAGGTTGTCGTTATAGAAAGCTTTGACTGTATATAAATTATATATAATTGCCATAAAAGCGGAAGCTTCAATACCAAAGCCACAAACCGGCACAACAATGTTCCCCAGTATGACAATTGAGCAGGGGATCAACATCTAATCGCGGATTCTTTTGTGTCACTGTAAATATCTATCAGTTTGCATTGCTCAGTAAAGTTTTCTGCTTTGAAATAGCTGAGAGCCGGATAATTGAAGCTATGGAGCTGAGTTTCATCGATTCTATAAGTTCTATGAAATTGTCAACAATTAAGACAATTTCATTCCGCTTCGAATGTGGATCACACTCGTGATGCTTAGTACGCAATCATAACAAAGGCTAGTGCTGAAATGTTAATAAGTATCACTAGGCGACTTAAATGCATATATTAACACGCGTGTGTCACGTTAATAGAAATGAAGTATGAGGGGAAAATGTAGAGATTTAACCGTTTGAGTGCGGAGCATATGCCAAAAATGCGGGTATATTTGAAAACAATACTTAAGAACGCAGATAACTGATAAGGTCACAAAAGTTGTATTGATGAAAAAACACACATGAAAAGTGGGTTTTATAAAATTTATAACCATTATCTTCTTATGTGTATATATATATATTTTTTTTCAATAATGAAAATATTATATTTACACAATTTCATTCGCAATTATCGTTTGCTGCACAAAGTGTGTGATGACCTTTTTCACAAATGTCCCCGAAAGACGAAATTCTACGTTAAGAAATGCCAAGTCAAAAATATTAACATCAAGCAAAAAGAGCGCTATCGCTCCCCCGTATTCGAAGGATTAACGCGATGAGCCGCGTGTCGGCCCCTAAGGACTGACGTTGACAGTTACAGACTAAGGAAATATGGAAGAAAATTGTCTGTTTTCGGATGTTTTACGATATATGACTACATTCCAGTCGATTTTCTGACTATTTTCTTTTTATACAAAAATATCTTTTAGAGTGAGAACCGACAGTGATATTATGCAATTGGCCTTGATTCGCAAATTGCAAACAAATTGGGGTTTCGGTTTAAATGCTTGCATACGTAGTACTGACTTTAACTTGAACATTCTTCTGTACATTTCTTGATATTTCCACAAAAACTAATCATTATAATTTAAAATCATTATCAGACACAGTCTTTCTCTAATACTTTCCACAATTCGCGAATAAAACATGTTGCTCTGTTACACATAATTCATAATTGTTTTAAAAAATTTGTTCATTCCATCCGAAAATCTGTCATGATTTTCGATTCCAAGTGACAGGACATTAAGCCCAATGCCGTTGTCATCCAAAATTTGTTCTCTACCAAATAACTAGTCGATACATTCCCTAAAATACTGCTCGCAATTGCACAAATTAAGATAGTGGTCCAGAACAAACTTGAGGTAGGCGTTTTGTACAACCAGCGAAACACCAAACTTCACGTTTTTCTAACAACACGCGAATCATTATTGACTTTGGCTGGGAAATGCAAACCGGATATTGCACCTTAAAATTATCACAGGTTCAGGTCATTGCGAAATTTCCTCAAGAGGAAAGACTTTCACTGTATGAACAGCATAAAAAATAGCTTGAAAAGTTTTCGAGACGAGAAAGCAAACATGTTCTGAGCTGTGCGAAAGATGTTACGATAATGGGCATATTAAATTGGAAAAAGTCTGCCTATTACAAAATATGTTTTCTCAAAAATTGACCCGAACTTTCCGAGCAACCCAATACGATGTATTCTAATTTCTTCCTGAATTTTAGTTTTCATTCTTCCGGATTTTTGAAAATTATAGTTAGCAACCCTGGATGCAACAGTTCAACAGTTTTCGTGGCGAACATTTTCACAATATACGATAACATACAGGCGATAATATATTGGTACACATCCATCCCAATCCTACATTTCCGATCAATAAAACACAAAACTACTATAACAACTTCAATCTTCAATTGGCAACGCATAAAATCAACATCTATGTGGCCATCTGATACACAAGTACGTTCCACCAGACGGCATGAAAACCGAATGTGCTGTGCATGCCCTCATTGTATGCACCGATGAAGCCATTTCAGAGCGGTCGAATCGGGTGGTATAGGAAAATAGTGCATTCTTTCTTTTCTTGTTCCCTTATTAACGGGTTAATGGAAGCTTTGAATGTTTCGTTTCATTCGTCTCCGGAAATATAGTGTGCCTCAGCGATGCTAACTTACTACTTATCGACAGAAAAAAAAATGGGCAGAATAATGAGAATCTGAATCCTTCCAATTTTCATCATTTTAAACCATTTACATATTCGTGATTTTTAATGTAAATCATATCAAACAAATGTTAGAGAATTTACGGTTTGATTAGTATATACATCATCAAAATCCGTTTGCTTGTTGATGTTCCTATTTGACCATAAAGGTATTTAGTAGCCTTACAGTGTAACGTTTCTAATTGCATTTTCTCAGCATTTAATATCGTGAGATTCGGTATGCGTTTTGTCATGCGAGAATAATCTCAATTTTGATTTTGAACATTAAATTGTATTCGAATGTCTCCCACATCTTTTGATAGCACAAGAATATGACGTCTATTATTGGTTAAAGAGCAATCTAGTTGAAGAGCACCCAGCTTGCGAACGACTACTGTATATGTTTGTGCCATAACTACCAATCTTCCATCCACAAACTTCTGATCCACAAAACATTACAACCGCCCAATGATAACTATTTCGATCTAGAAAGAAAGCAGAAATACTAACAATGTGTGAGTGTGAAAGAATGCACAAGCGCCAGTATGAAACGGCATGAAAACCAACACTCCCTATCATATTTCCTTGTTCCTCCTTGTATTTGATGTTGTGAATCAAATCGCACCACGCCTTCATTCAAATTGATGCTGACCGCTCTGGTTAACGGAAATTAAAAATTCTGGTTTTACATTCAGATCGTGTCAAGATGCCATCGGGCGGAGCTTAAATTGCAATATTTCCTCTCTCCAGTTTGTCCGTAGAACGAACATTACATTCAGATCCCGTGTTTTCAAGGAGAATGAACTGAAAAGTCTCAAGCCCCTCGAAAGAAAGAAAAAGTAGAAGAAGTAGCTTTAGAACGTGTGATTAAGTGCTTGGCTACTCTATTAATTTGAAATAATAACTAGTATGCGAGTTATAAAATCTATTCACCGAATGTTTTAAACAAAACCGGTGACCAATAGTAGAAAATTATAATGATAGTCGCTTTGTTGTGACATCGTTCGAAGGAGTCAGAAAGCCGTGTATTCGCTCGTGTCCCTCCATCTCTCTGCCATTTTTGTTACTATGTTAAAGTGTTGAATGTTATTCGGTTTTATCAATGTAAAAAGTAATTTAGAACATTGTCAATTAGAATCGTGAGGATCGTGATTGCGATCGATTCGGAATGTTTTCACATAACAGTCGATTTCGTTTGCAATGAAAAAATTTTTTTGACCGCGATGCTAACTATTATTTTTATTTCTCATTTCGTTGAAACAGTCTAAAAAGGTGTTATGACTTCGAGTGTAAAGTTTCGTCTCTTTTGCTTAGTTCACCAGGTGTTGAAGACAGCGATGAGCTGTTATTCTCAGAACATTCGTCGCAAGATATTTTATTCACTCCAATAATTTTTTGTACAATTATGTTCACGTTTCAACTCCAAAATAGTCAGATATGAAGCTCGGGTCCGAAAAGGTTGCATTAAATAATTTCGATCATCTTCCAAGTAGTTGGAATAGCTTCCCAATCCTTCGTTTAAATATGCTTTCATGCGAGATTAGCTCGATGTTCTACGGGCAGTCTCGTCTTTGTCCAAATGCTTTTTTATACTGCAAAAAATCAAATCACTTCAAATATACTGAACAAACTAGAAATTATAATTATTGCTATTGTATTGAAGCAAAACGCATTTGATCCATAAAGCCATCCAACATGTATTGTAGTGAATATTTTAGATTATCATCTCTGAAGACCCATTTCACCAAAATCTCATCATTGTGATAGAAAATCCTTATCAGAAAAAAATCTGTTTAAGATTTCTTGTAGGAAACTTGATACGCTATTAAAGAATATTCATTCTAAACGAAAGATTTTATCATTATTCATTATGTTTATACAAAAATGTGTTGATCTTTCTCCCTAATATGTAATCCTTTATTTGGTTTTGCAGATTCTCCCAATTTCGTATTTGAAATCCGAATATCTGGAGAACAAATGCATGAGGAAATGCCATTGAAAAAAGCCGTTGACTGAGCGTTTGCTGGACTAAAACTATGTGCTAGAAATCGCGAATCATTCCCTCTATACCAAATAAATTATCAACGGGAGGAGCCTAATTTGCAATATTTCCCCTATTCACTGTGTCATCAGAACAAACGCTGCATTTGATTCGAAGTGATGTATGAATATTGTAAGCCACTGATGAATAAGTAGAACCTTATTGACAGTACGGTCAGGTGAACATACAATTATGCAGAACAAATGTATAGGAAAATGAGCATTAGGGTGCCAATGAATGTATGGGAAAAAACGACCCTAAAATTTCAAAAAGTAACCCTATACAAAATGTTCACCACCTCGAAAAAACACCCTATGCCAAATTTCAGCTCAATCGGACCTAAGAGAAGGTGGCGCAAAGCGGTCAAAGTTTGAGTTTTTTGAAAATCAAAAAATCACCCAAGGGGTTTTCGAATTTTTTTTTTATGCCAAATGTCATAAAATGACATGAAACGTCGAGATCTAGTGTCATTCCGAACTTTTTTTTTGTCAAAAATCGGCACTCTGGCACTTTGTTTTTCGGTATACGAAACGAAAAGTGTGGGTTTTAGTGCCAATAAAAATACAGGCGAACCTTTTTTTGTGCGGGGGATAGGGACCGCACAAAAAAGTCGCATAAAAAAATCGTGCAAAACTTCACCAGCAGCTTTTAAAAATCGTGTTCGGTACACATTTTGAAAAAAACTTTTTTTGTGCGGTAGATAGGGACCGCATAAAAAAAGTTTCCCCCAAGGACATAAATCAAATCCACGCCATTCACCGTTCAATTTCCTTTTGTTTCCCTGCTTTGCGATGGGACATTCTGCCTCTTCGGTTGCGCGTGGCTGTTTTGTGCTTTTAGTTGCATGTCAATCATGTCAAGCAAAAACTTAGAGCATTTGATGAGAGGAGGGGAATGATTTCAGAAGTGGATAATTGAGACGCGAATATTCTTTTTTCGCCCTGAAATGCATGAAATGCAAATGCAATACATGTCGAAAAAAAACTAAACGGACGATAACTTCATCAAATATGCTTCTTTTCATACACCGCACAAAAAAAATTCGCACATAAAAAACCACACAAAAACAGGTTTTACTGTAGTTATCTCGATTTTATATTCGGAACTTGCTACGAAATGTTGATTTGCACGATAATATACTCCATGCAAAATATTAGCTCATTCGGACTTCATTTACTGGTGACAAAAACGTTAAAATTTGAGATTTTTGAATACCGAAAAATCACCGGAAATCGGGGTTCATAAAAAAAATTATGATGCCAAATGTCATAAAAGTGCATGACACGTCAAGATTTACAGTTATCTCAAAAAAATAAAAATTGTTGACAAAAATTTAATTTTCAGGCGGAAAAACGACCAAGAACCAAAAAAACTTTTTTTTTGACAAAAAAAAATCTCGACCAGTAATGCAATTTTAAGACATTTGGCAACAATTTTTTTTTCTTGAATACCTCGGTTCCATTTGCATATTCATTTTCGCCATGATATTCGTAACATGGACTTCGGCAATGGAATGTATGGTATAACTCTAGCTATATTTTATGAATCTAATCCCGATTGGCCAGAAATGGCATACACCCCAATTATATGGGCAATGGGTGAAAATAACAGACGAGCGAAAAACGAACATAATCTTGTTTTGATTTCCGGTTTAATGATACTGGCTATAAATGACCAGCAATCATATAAAACCCCTACGATATGGGTATTGGATGGAAGGGCTTAAACAGTAGAAGTCGAACATCGTATTCCAATGCCATTTTGGAAAAAGAGATAGTGGCTTCCGATTCATTGAAAAACGCCATAGAAGACCGAAAATGGAGTTAGTGAAGTGGAGTTAAATAAAGAAAGTGTTAGAAACTAAGATCGTGTTAGAGCGAGATGGCGATAGTAAAAGATCATAGAAAGCGGAAACGGAAACGGGAACGGACCGTACCCTTCACGCTAAAGATCGCGAGTTCAATTCTCACTCTCGACATTTTTCCAAAAATGAAAGTGACAAACCAGCCAAAAAGTGTTGAAAGTCATTAAAATACAGTATAAAAAAGAAAAAGAAACGGAAACGGAAACGGAACGCTCAACGCCGTTCAACGCTTAACTTCGCTCAACCGCTCAACACCGCACAACGGTCAACGCTCAACGAAAGCTATTTTGAAAATGTGTGGCCCTGGTACTTCCATGTATCAGCTTCAGGGTTGAATGTAAAGGCTATTTTATAATACTCATGCGAATTTGGCTAGGTAATTATTTTCTTAAAATTTCATCATTATACAAAAAATATACAAACGAGCCCATCTGTCCCTTGATCATTCATGGTTATATAATTTTTATTGAATGTCTACAGAATTTTGCGAAATTATCCATCGTAACAATAATAAACTACGTTTGAAAAACTATTCCCAATATTGAACCATCTCCGAGAAATGCTATAAAAAATAAACCTTGACAGGTAAATTGGCGGGTGCAAACTTTTATTGCATCAATCTTACCGCAGCAATGATCTTCTGACATCAAACTGAAGTAGAATCGAGTTTTGAGGTTGAGTTGAGCAAATTGTTTTCGTATGGCCAGCGGCGAGGGTTCGAGAGATCATATCTTATTTCGAAGAAGACGCACCACACCGAATGATGTGTTTGCCAAGCGCTTATCCACGTTCAACCGAGACATTGGCAACAAACTGGACATTGTCTTGAGCGGCAAAGAAAGGTTTGGAGAACCGCAAGAAAGTGGTTGCCCACTGCCTAGGTGTAATGATCATGGAAGCGGTGTTCTCCTACATTTTCCCATGATTCTGAATCATGACTCATACGGGATTACATTTCCAAGAACCACCCCCTTCTCTAGTGACGCTAGTGAAACATTTTTTTGAAATTTGCTGCTAGTGATTCCTCTCATGGGAATGTCCATATTTGAACAAGATAGCGCCCATTGATAATTCCTACGGTCCCAATGACGAAGGCGCTATCTATTTATTCACTGCAGCACATGACTTCAAACAAAACCTTCGCCAGCTGCATTCGCGCCACTCAGTATAAATCGATCGCCCATCGCGACTGGAATTAAACGACAGTAATTATCGCCCCAACACGACCTGTTGAACAGTCCGTAAATCTATGAAACGATTAGTAGAATCAATAATACAAGTGATCATCGCGCGGAACGTGTCTCTGACAAGTTGATAGCATAAACTATATATAAGTTCATCGTTTGATCATCCGCCGGTAGTAGACTCGAAGGAACACTTGAAACGCTGCTTAGTGAATTCACTCACGTGCTCCTCTCTCTCTTTATTGTGTCAGTGGACTTTGAAGCCCAGAAGTGAATTCCTTCACATAACCAGAAATAAGAGCGAAACCGAACGGAAGAGAAAGAGAGTTTGACGGTTTGCGATTTACTAAGAAGAGAGAGACCAAAGTATCCGATAGTCAGTCGTTTTGCCACCGCGACGAAGTGACGTGTTGTGTGTGGAGTGAGTGGGTGCGCTAGTGATGCAACGCAAATTACCGACAAACACCGATTTGTAGTGCCACTGTTAGTGTTTTGTTTACGTTAATTGTCGCTCGAGACGAGTGCCGAGAGCATATCTGTCAGTTTCGACGGGTCGCAGAAAACGACAAAAAAAAAACAACTACAGACTTCGGGGGGACGGCGTCTACTGGAAGTCTGCTGAGGATCAACGTCTTAGTCACTGACGCGTGGGAGAAATTACGAACCGGTGATGATGGACTGTAGGTTGCGACCATTTGGATTGTCATCGGCGGCAGCGGTCTGGATAGCGGTGGTGCTCTGTGTTGGTGAGTACATGCCAACCATAGAAAGGGAAAGTGAACATACATCCGAAGGGCGTCTGTTTTGGCTGTTTGATGGGCAATAAGCATAACGATTTCGGCCTTGAGCGCTCGATAAGGCCAGGGGTGATAAAAACCTGCGGTTTTCAAGGTTGTTTGTGGGAGCACAGTTCGGCTTCATTCATCGTGGTTTCTTTGGACGAAAATAGAACAAAACCACGAAAATTTACCCACAAGTCGTTGCTCATTTGTTTACTCTGTGGCTGTCAGTGGTGAAATTTTCACAGTTTACTCAAGTGTTCGATCGATACAACGACGCAAATGGGCGAATGTGAAGCTCGCCTGTTGCAGTATGTTTATCTTGCTGGATAAACTCGTTCGGAAAACCCGACCGTTCGCGAGGGGTGCTCGATAAGGTTTGAGATACAGACATTAAACATGTGTGTGTTATCAAACTTCTGCAACACTTGTGTCGATCAGATATTTGACTTATCAACTTTTTTGCACGAGAACGACAAGAAATCACAGAGTACTAAAACTGGGCTACACGGGACGGTGGCCCAAAGACCCGATGTTTGTTCAAGAAGTCATTTATTTGTTTGAATTAGATGCTTATTATTCGCGAAAAATCTTTTTGACGATCAAATGGTCGAGGTTCTGCCAAAACGAACCAAACAACAAAAACAATATTTTGAGAAATTTCAATTTGAAGTTTGGGCTCCCACTAGTTGACTGTGTCTGATCAAATCTATCATTTTATCACTCACGTGTTACAAACAGGATGTCAAACATAATACTCTCTTTCATGCTGTAAGCACACAATATTCGTCAATTTCTGATTAAGAACCTTTAGAAACATGAAAAAAAAACAAAATTATGTTTCTGCTAGACACGCAAAACTTCGTTTCCTTTGCAGCCAGAGCGAACCAAGTCCATGCTCACTATTAACATAATATCATCACATAACACATTAGTATTTTGTAACGGCTCTTGACTTATTTCATGAATGGTATATTAACTTACTTTTGCTGTTTATGACAAAATAATATCTTAATAAATGATAATAAATTGATTTAAGAAAGCATTACAGTTGGTTCGCTGTGGTTGAACGGAATTTTGAAAAATGCAGATCAGCGCTTCCACGCTTTATTGCAGCCCGTAGGCTGTCTTACCAGATTCCGACGACATTCGATTCCAGGAACTGTACGAAGCACAAAAATCTGTTGAAGATTCGGATTTGCCTTCTTGGAGAAAACGATCACTATTGTCCGATGCCATATTGTTGGTTTATGGTTCGCTTTGGTTGAATGCAATTTAGTTTTTTACAGTCTGTTGTCAATTATCCGAATGACATGGTCATCTTACAGTCGATAGATTATTATTCTCTGCATCCAATAGTGTAAGTAACTCACTTTTGAAAAAAAGACGCTTAGTTCGTTTTGGCAGAACCCCGACCAAATGATCGTACAATATTGAGATTGAAATAAGCTGCACAGATACATAGAGAAACATGAAACAGAACATAAGCAAAAGAATTTTTTGTTCGAATATCTTAAACTTTTTCAAAGGAGTTTAATGCGGAAATTAGCTGCTTAGCTGTATAGATCACAGTTATTTATGAAAAATGAAAATCTAAAATGGCCGCCACCAAAAAATGGCGAAGTATATACACTGAATTCTTTTTTTACGCGACTGATGCGTGCGCGCAAAAAACAAAATCGCGTAATTTCGAGCAAATAGCGCAAATAAAAATCGCAAAATCACGCAACAAAAAATCGCGTAAAAAAGAATCCAGAGTATATTTTCGAAGATCTATCAGTATAGATATCACACAAATTGAAATTATTTTACTAATAGAATACAGTACATCATGAAAACATTCCGAAAATAATTGAGTAAGAAATATTTTTTTCAATCCTTCTATACTCGCGCGCAAAATCGTGTCTCGTAAACTCACAGACTGTGTGTGTCTCTGTAATATTGATTACGTTTATTGATGAAATAACGTTTTCATGCTAAATTTTGTTTTTTGTGTTTTGACCTCAGTTCTTTATTGCGTCAACCGCGATTTTCGTTATTCGCCGATAATCGGGATTCTACTGTAGATACTAAAATCTTGGTGCATTTTCAATTATATTCAAACAAATTAAATTAAATAGTTTCGTGGGCTTACATCAATAATGCGTTCTTATTTTGTACACAACTCAATACAGAGCGGACTCTGTTATAAACAATCTCTGATTACTATTCCCTGTATATAATGGAGTAAAATGATTTTATCATTTGTTTTTTAAACGGTTTTATTTATCAATATGGGTTTTTCCAATACCCCATCAATATGGGTATCAAATGAAAGGGCTTGACTAGTAAAACACAGTTATTTATGAAAAATGTAAATCCAAGATGGCGGCCGCTACAAAATGGCGGGTCACATATTTTCTCAGAACTTCATCAATATAAGTACAAAATAAAAGGCTTGATTAGTAGAACAGAACTATTTATGAAAAATGCAAATCCAAAATGGCCGCAACCACAAAATGGCGCCATATATATTTTTATTTCAAAATCATGCCAATATGGTTATCAAAGGAAAGAGCTTGACTAGTAGAATACACTTATTTGGGAAAAATGCCAATCCAAAATGGCGGCCGCTACAAAATTGCGGATTACATATTTTCTCCCATCAATATGGGTAGCATATAAAAGGCCTTGATTAGTAGAGAACTTTTATTTTCAAAAAAATGCAAATCCAAAATGGCTGCCACCACAAAATGACGCAATATATATATATATATATATATATATATATATATATATATATATATAAGTTACCGTCAATTCCAAACGGCAACACCAGCCATGCACCAGCTCGAACAACCTAAACAGCGGCATCATCACTTTTGGCCAAACGTCCCATCTTCACTGAAATAACATATTCAACGTAGACACCACAACACGAATCAGCATAACAGGCAACGGTACGCAACTCGAGAATGTAGGTATCAAATTCCCTTCGGCTCATTGAGTAGGCATAAATCATAAGTCATGTAAACTGGAAGCGATAATAAAGTTAGTCTTAATCTTACAGTGAACAAGTGTAGTTCTTTTTTAAAAACGCTCTCCTTTAATTTAAAAACGTAAGTGGCGCAGTCGTGCGGATTGCGGTTTTAGTTAGAAGTTCGCGTGTGTGACCGAATCGACGGCTTATCGATTGTAGTGGCACCCCAAGGACAACTAACAAAACCAAGCGATCAGAACCAGCGAAGGAATATCGCAAAAATTAAGGTAAGCAAAAAGAGACTAGGTATAGTGATTTAATATTTAGTGATTTAATAACGAATAAAAAGGTGATTTTTTTTATAACCGGTACCAAGTGAAAAACTTTATAAAAAGATATTTTAATTTCCTAGAGACTAGGTGTAGTGATTTAATATTTAGTGATTTAATAACGAATAAAAAGGTGAATTTTTATAACCGGTACCAAGCAAAATACTTTTTTAAACAAGGAAATTTTAATTTTTAAAATTAAGCGATTTAGGAATTTCAATCGAGGCCGAGACATGGCAGAGAACCAGTTCGAACTTCTCCAAGCGAGTTTGGAACAACTGGCCAGCCGTCTGGCCGAGAAGGATGAGCAGATCGCTCAATTACAAATCCAAGCAGCGCAAGGTGAGCGAAATGCTCAATCACTTGCCGCCCAACTGGCTGCCAACAGGCAAGCGAACCCCGTGCAGGTGATTCAAGTGCCGGAGCAAAGAACGGAATCGATACTAAAATCGTTACAGACGCCCCAAATTATTCGGGATCTTCCGTGTTTCGACGGAAACCCGTTAAAATTAAACTCATTTTTAAAGGGGATTGATAATATAATCCCTCTGCTGAATGAGGCACAGAATACTAACGTCTATAGAGTGTGGATTCAAGCGATCCGCACAAAAGTAATTGGGGACGCTGACAACGTACTCGAACTATACGGCACCAACCTAACGTGGGCCGAGATAAAACAAACCCTAATCACACATTACAGCGACAGGCGTGACGAGGTCTCCCTCACCAGAGACCTCTTCAAATTGAACCAAATCGGAAACGTGGAAGAATTTTACTCCAAGGTATCGCACATCGTTTCACTGCTCACAAATAATCTGAGCATAACAGAACAAAATGCAGCCGTGAAACAAGCAAAGAAAGAATTTTTCCAGGACATAGGGCTAAAAGTTTTCCTCGCTGGCTTAAGAGAGCCGCTAGGACCAATCATTAGAGCCCAATGCCCCACTACAATGAAAGACGCTCTCCGACTTTGTATGGAGGAGCAAAACTATAATTATGTAAAATCATATAAACCAATGCTACCACCGAAACCATTTAATCATCCAAGAGCTCCTATTCCTCCAAACATACCTACCCGGCCAGTGAATCCTTTTAAATTTTCAGCACCATACAATGGTCCTGTGAACGTACCCCGTTTTCCACCGAACCCCAAACCAATCAATTGGCAACCTAATTTCTCTCCAAACCCAATTCAGAGACCCCCAATTTTCAGAAATAATTTCACCCAGCAACCAAATCCTAATTTTCCCCGCAATCAGTTTGGACAAAACCATCAAAATAATTTTCCCAAACCAGTCCCTATGGAGGTGGATCACTCGATCCGAAGTAGGAACGTAAATTACATGAATAGAAACAATAATAACCATTTTAAACCACGCCAGAATTTAAATCCTTTTCACCCAAGTCCCAACTATCATTTCGAACATTGTGAAGAAACATATTTGCCCGATTATGGACATGCTGAAAATGACAATTATGCCTTAGCGAAGGTTGAGGGAAATTACCCAGACTATGACCCCCATAACAACATCTATTCAGAAAATGATCCAAACATTTTCGGAGGAAACATCGAAACCAATGAGACATCTGAGAACACAGAAGGAAATGTAGATGATTTAAATTTTCAACCGGATTCAGACAGTTCAAACGGGAGATAACAAATTTTATCCCATATGTAAAATTAAACACGAAAATAGGAGAGATGAAATTTTTGATAGACAGTGGCGCTAACAAAAATTACATCAATCCTGCGAAAATTGCAAATCTAAAAATTTCCAAACTAAATCATTCTTTCGTCAGAAATATCAACGGCACCCATTCCATTAGCGAATCCGTTGAATTTTCTCCCTTCGATGGAAAACCTCCCATCACATTCTTTTTGTTCAAATTTCATCCCTACTTTGACGGACTTATTGGCTATCAAACA
The DNA here is from genome assembly GCF_029784135.1 of Toxorhynchites rutilus septentrionalis. Classification (NCBI taxonomy): domain Eukaryota; kingdom Metazoa; phylum Arthropoda; class Insecta; order Diptera; family Culicidae; genus Toxorhynchites; species Toxorhynchites rutilus. The sequence continues at coordinate 23,810,407 of NC_073745.1, forward strand.
TTGACTGAACTTGAAGCCGACATAATCACTTCTTCTAACACACTTAAATTTCCAGACTATACCATCCAGATGAGTAGGAAATATCCTAATTCCTACGACATCAACTTGAATGCAAATGAAGAGGTTCCTATAAAACTTCCAATAGACATACAGAACGGTGACTTCTATATTCCAGAACTTTACTCCTTAACAAACGACGTGAATATCCTTCCAGGACTCTATCGATCAACCGATAATAAAGCTACTGTCATGATTAGAAATACTAGCCATTGTCCGGTGAAAGTTAATTCAAACAGACCTATTTTTTCCGAATTAAACAATTTTGACGAAGTCTCACCTCCTGATTCAATGAATAATAACCCTCAAGAACTGCTGAAACAAATCCGCTCAGACCACCTAAACTCAGAAGAACGCCAAAATCTGTTCAAAATAATAAAGAAATACAGCGATATATTTCATCAAGAAGGACTAAACTTGACCTTCACAAGTGCTATTAAACACGAAATTAACACCAAAGATGAAATACCGGTACACTCGAAATCCTATAGATACCCTTATTGCCATAAAGCTGAAGTGCAACAGCAAATAAGCAAAATGCTCGATCAGGGTATTATTCGTCACTCGAGCAGCCCTTGGTCTTCCCCGGTGTGGATTGTCCCCAAGAAAGAGGACGCATCAGGGAAGCGAAAATGGCGTCTAGTGATAGACTATAGAAAATTGAACCAAAAGACTATCGAAGACAAGTACCCTATACCCAATATAAATGAAATATTGGACAAACTGGGACGTTGTCACTATTTCTCTACATTGGACTTAGCTAGTGGGTTTCACCAAATTGAAATTCAAGATCGGGACATACCAAAAACCGCCTTCAGCGTGGAGCATGGGCACTATGAATTCCTTAGGATGCCATTTGGTCTTCGGAATGCTCCATCCACGTTTCAACGCGTGATGGATAATGTCCTTAGAGATTATATTGGCACCATATGCCTTGTGTATATGGATGACATTATAATTTTCTCCACCAGTCTTCAAGAACACATTGAAAGCCTTTGTAAAATTTTCGATAGACTTAAAAGATTTAACATGAAACTTCAGTTGGACAAAAGCGAATTCTTGAAAAAAGAAGTTGCTTTCCTGGGTCATATTGTGACTCCAGAGGGCGTTAAGCCTAATCCCAATAAAATACAAACAATAAAAGAGTGGCCTTTACCTAAGAATGAGAAACAACTCCGTGGGTTCCTCGGCGTGTTAGGATATTATAGGAAGTTCATTAGAGACTTTGCGAAAATCGCAAAGCCCCTAACAAACTGTTTGAGGAAAGGTGAGGAAGTCCATCATTCAGAGGAATTTATTGAAGCTTTTCACAAATGTAAAAATATATTAACAAGTAGCGACATACTGCAATACCCCGACTTTACACGAGACTTCATCTTAACCACAGACGCCTCTAACCACGCGATTGGAGCCGTATTATCCCAAGGCATAATAGGTCGAGACAAACCAGTAGCGTTCGCCTCGAGAACTCTAACCAAATCCGAAGAAAATCTCTCAACGATCGAAAAGGAATTACTAGCCATTTGGTGGGGCTGTAAATACTTTCGACCATATTTATTTGGCCGCAAATTCACACTATACCCTGACCACCAGCCCTTGACTTACGGTTTAAATTTGAAAACCCCCAACAGTAAATTGATCCGCTGGAGATTAGATCTTGAAGAATACGACTATGACATTAAATACCGACCAGGCAAACAAAACACTGTTGCCGACTCCCTATCTCGGATTCCCCTAGAGATCAATCTCAACGAAGACACAGATAATAACGAAGACGAAAACGATACCGACGACGCAACCGTTCATTCGGCAGACACGGATGACTCGGAATTCATACCTATGACACTAAAACCACTGAATGCATTTTCAAATCAAATAGTTTTAAAAATTGGACAGACAGACAGTGAAGAAGTCGAAGAGATTTTTCCACGCGTGTTCAGAAAAACGATAACAAAATTACATTTCGGAGTTCCGACCCTTCTAAGAATACTACGTGATTACACAAATCCAAAAAAATTAAATTGCATCAATTGTCCAGAGACCGTCCTACCTTCTCTTCAAATAGTCTACAAAAACTATTTTAGCCGAAATAAAACTTTTAGAATGAGAATATCCCAAATCACCTTAGAAGACGTCACTACCGAAGAACGCCAGAACGAAATCATACGAGGACAACACGATTTCGCCCACAGAGGTATTCAGGAAAATCTTCAGCAAATCTCTCGAACATACTATTTCCCTAGCATGAAAAGAAAAATCAGAACGTACATAAGATTATGCGATCAATGCAATAAAGCCAAATATGATAGAGCACCTTACAAAATCAAACTAGGACAGACCCCCATCCCAAAACGGCCACTAGAGATTATCCATGTGGACATATTCATATCTCAACCGGATATGTTCTTATCCATTGTAGATAAATTCTCTAGGTTCGGAGTTTTAGTAAGTATCAAGTCCAGAACAATACAAGATATAAGAAGAGCCCTTCTGAAGTTCTTTAGCACTCATGGGAAACCTCAACTTATTGTATGCGATAACGAGCCATCCATGAGATCTATTGAGGTTCGAGGACTCCTCGATGACCTAGGCATACAAATATATTTTACACCGACAAATCATAGCGAGACCAACGGAATAGTGGAAAGATTCCACAGTACACTCGCCGAGATTTATCGTTGTAATAGGCATAAGTATGAATCACTATCCAACAAAGAATTATACAGAATTTCTTGCACTTTATATAATGAAACCATACATTCTGCAACTAACATGAAACCCCGAGAAATCTTTTTAGGTATCAAGGACCAAGATGAAAGACCTCTGGACGCCGAAGAAATATTGGCAAAAAGAGATAAATTATATGACGAAGTCGTATTAACACTGACCAAAACACAAAGGAACACACATAAACAACACAACCGGCATCTGGAAGACGAACCAAAATTGGTCCCAGATCAGCAAGTGTTACATAAAGTGCAGGGAATTCGGAATAAAACGAGAAAACGATATTCAACGGTTCAAGTTGTCGAAGACAGATTGAAAAGCTTTATTGACGACTCGAATCGTAGATTACACAAAAATAATATAAAAAGAATAAATAATAACTAATAATATTTTTTCTTTCAGATGGCACTTTGTCTGTTGATCCTTCTTGTTCTGCAAATGCAACTTTATTTTGGACAAATCATTCAAATTCAAGACATTTCAACAAACCCCGGACTATTGACCATACGAATGGAATCAACATTCATCAAAAACGGACATATTCACGTTTATCACGAAGTAGACCTCGACCTATACCAACCTATACTTAACCAACTCAACACCATAATCACCGGATTAGAAACCTTTCCTAACATCAGAGAAATCACAAGAATGTTGCGTAGTACAATGCATGAAATTACAAACTTATACAGAATCCTTTCCCCTAAGGAGAGACACAGAAGAGGAGCCTTCAATTTTTTAGGGTCTACAATAAAATTAATTACAGGAAACCTAGACCAAGAAGATTTAGACAGAATTAACACGGAGATTGAACATCTCAAGGCAGGAAATCGACAGTTAATTAATGAAAACAATTTACAAGCAACAATCAATGAAAAACTACAAAATAGAATAAATAAAATAATCCAATCCATTAATGACCAACAAAGTAAGTTGGTAAAACAAATTATTTCAAATAGACAAGCTATATTAGATCCCAACAATGTAAACCAAAATTTCACGGCCCTCAGCAAAGTAATCAGAGTTTCATTTCACCTAGACCAAATACGAAACCACCTAGACACCGTATTCGAAACCATTCAATTAGCTCGCGTAAATGTGATTTCGAGGAACTTCCTAGAACCGGAGGAATTAAAAGTCATAGTGCATCAGTTAGAAAAACAGAACATTACATTGCTTAATTCAGAACAGGCTTATGAATTTATAAGTATAAAAATAGTCTTTAAGAACAGCAAATTATATTTTGTTATCTCAGTGCCATTTGTTAAAACGGAAATATTTAACGAGTTGCTGCTGGAACCATTACCAATCAACGGAACATCTCTAAAACTACCATCAAGGACAGCAATAGTAGGAAGCCAATCAACTTATCTTCTCAACGGGCGATGCCAACCTGTGGGACAAAATACCATGTGCGATTTCCATATCGTGCTGAAGGACGTTCAAAAAGTATTCATACAAACGGATTGCAAACTGACAAACAGAACACTATCAGGTAGTTTTCTAATATACTTCTCAAACTGTGCAGTAATCATCAATGGCACAAAGTTTGACAATCGAGAAAGACACAACAAACAAACACCACTGGCAATATCGCTAGATGGTCTACAAATAGAAAAAGGCGCTCTCGAGGAGAATATAACTATAGAAAAACTACAAGAATTAAACATCCGCAACCGTGAACGAATGGATTCAATAGAAGAATCATTTGCAATCCATATCTCAACAAATATCGGAATATTTTCGATAATTATAATTTCTGGAATAGTAATAGCCATAACGAAAATCAACAAACGCACTAGTAACGTATTTAAAATTGGCCAGCATCCATTCCCAGAACCCCGCAGAACATTACCAGAGAAGAAGGAAAATTCAGAGAAACCAACATCCGCTAAAATCGAACCGGGACGGTTCGAACTTCATGAGGGAGCAGTTACCGTCAATTCCAAACGGCAACACCAGCCATGCACCAGCTCGAACAACCTAAACAGCGGCATCATCACTTTTGGCCAAACGTCCCATCTTCACTGAAATAACATATTCAACGTAGACACCACAACACGAATCAGCATAACAGGCAACGGTACGCAACTCGAGAATGTAGGTATCAAATTCCCTTCGGCTCATTGAGTAGGCATAAATCATAAGTCATGTAAACTGGAAGCGATAATAAAGTTAGTCTTAATCTTACAGTGAACAAGTGTAGTTCTTTTTTAAAAACGCTCTCCTTTAATTTAAAAACGTAAGTTATATATATATATATATATATATATATATATATATATATATATATTTTTTTTTTTTTTTTTTTGAAAAATCCATCAATTTGATTATCAAATGAAAGGGCTTGACTAGTAGAACATAGTTATTTATAACAAATTCTAATCCAAAATAACCACCACTACAAAACGATGAAACGGTGATTTTTGTTTTCAAAGGTCAATCAATATGGATATCAAATGAAAGTGCTATTAGAACGTAGTAGATCATGAAAAATCCAAATTCAAGATGGGCACAGTCCTTAAATAACCAATTACTTTTTTGAATGGTTTCATTCAGCTAGACCTATTTGTATGTATATTTGAATGTCTGTGGGTAGGTACCATGTACAATGTACAATCTCCGCAATGTCGATATTACATGAAATGATTTAACTAATAGAATACAGTACATCATAAAAATATTCCGAAGAAAATTAGGTAGGAAATAAAAAAAAATTAAAAAAAAAAGTGGAATCAAGGACATTGATGAGACTAAAATAAAATCGCGGGGCACGTTGGATTTCCAGGGTTTCATCATATGCCCCGCGATTTTATTTTAGTCTCATCAATGCCCTTGATTAATGAATTAATAACTTCTAACTGCTACTTGCCTAATTATTTTCTAGCTTTTAGTACATTATCTGTATTATTATTATGTTTAATCATAAAGAAACCGTGTAACTTAAAAAGTTTTTTTTAACTTATTTTATTATACATATATTTTAAATTTTTTGAGTATAAGAGAAGAATTTCATTCTTGATTCATCCCCTTAAAGTCAGAACACACTTTTATCACATAAAAAAATATTCAGAATCTCTCAGGGGGTTATATTATATATTGATGAAATTTGATGAAAAACATCCCTCTACGCATATGGTCGAATTTCAACAATGACAGAGTTATTGAACTGCTTTATTGTTCCGGGCTCTGTTTCTCTAAACTGGCTCTGCTTTAAAAAGTACACATCATAGGACGGTTCTGTGGATTCCATTTGTAAGATGAGAAAATTTATTCGATGTTTCAGACGATTCTGTCTGAAACATCGAAAATTTGTGGATTTCAGTTACATTTTGGAAGTGATAAACATAAAAGATATTGGTTTTGCAGGTGTTATTATTAATTACATTTCAGAAATTGATAATAAATTTGATTGTTTTTATCAACCAAATTTAAGCTCTAACTGTTCTGCAATTCGTTCTTTGACACCATCTTCTATTTTTTCTTAATTTCGCTGCAATGTCGTTATAAACAATTCCTGTTTCTGGAGCTGAATATTGTCCCGCATGACTGGAGACAAGTGAGAGTGATAGCCATACGAAAACCCAACAAGCCGGCTTGCGATCACAACTCGTATAGGCCGATTGCAATGTTATCCTGTATTCGCAAATTGTTAGAGAAAATGATTCTACTTCGTTTGGACAAGTGGGTCGAAACGAACAATTTGCTATCAAATACGCAGTTTGGCTTCCGCCGAGGTAAAGGGACGAATGATTGTCTCGCGCTGCTATCTTCTGAAATCCAAATCGCATTTGCTCGCAAAGAACAAATGGCTTCCGTTTTTCTCGATATCAAAGGGGCATTTGATTCAGTTTCCATGGAAATTCTCTCAGAGAAGCTTTATAATCGTGGACTTTCACCAATTCTGAATAATTTCCTGTACAATTTACTGTCAGAAAAGCACATGAATTTCTCTCATGGCAACTCAAAATCTTCTCGTTACAGTTTTATGGGCCTACCGCAAGGCTCCTGCCTAAGCCCCCTCTTGTACAGTTTTTACGTCAATGATATGGATGATTGTCTAACTAGAGACTGCACGCTGAGACAACTTGCAGACGATGGAGTTATTTCCATCACGGCTACTAATCCCGTCGTTCTGCAAAAGTCGTTGCAAGATACCCTGAACAATCTGTTCACGTGGGCCCTCAAGCTGGGTACCGAATTCTCTACGGAGAAAACTGAAATGGTCGTTTTTTCTAGGAAGCACGAACTCGCCCATTTCCAGCTTCAACTATCCGGCAAAACGATCCAACACTCTATGTTTTTCAAATACCTGGGTGTATATTTTGATTCTAAATGTACCTGGGGGAGACACATTGCGTATTTGAAACAGAAATGCCAGCAAAGAATCAATTTTCTCCAAACAATAACCGGAACATGGTGGGGTGCCCATCCAGGAGACCTCATTCAGTTGTACAAAACAACGATATTATCAGTGTTAGAATATGGCAGTTTTTGCTTCCGATCAGCTGCCAGGATTCATATTCTCAAGTTGGAGAGAATACAATATCGTTGCTTGCGTATAGCCATGGGGTGTTTGCATTCGACACATACGATGAGTCTCGAAGTTTTGGCAGGAGTACCCCCGCTTACTCTTCGGTTCACAGAATTAGCCTACAGATTTCTCATCCGTTGCAAGATCATGAATCCATTGGTTATTGATAACTTCGAAAATCTACTCCAACTGACTCCTCAGTCAAGTTTTATGTCTTTATACCATGAGTACCTTACCCACGACGTGCACCCTTCACCAGGCATCTCCAACCAAGTTTGCTTCCCATACTTTTGCAATTCCTCTGTCATTTTTGATCTGTCCATGCGACAAAAAATCCATGGAATACCAGATCACCTACGCTCCAATGTTATTCCGTCGATATTTTCGGAAAAATATGGGAAAGTTGGATCTGATAAAATGTTCTTTACTGACGGTTCATACATAAACGGGTCCACTGGCTTCGGCATCTTCAATGAAAATTCCAGTGCCTCTTTCAAACTCAAAGATCCTTGTTCCGTGTATGTCGCAGAAATGGGTGCGATATACTATGCTCTAGGGATCATTGAAACACTGCCCATCGACCATTATTTTATTTTTTCAGACAGTCTCAGCTCAATAGAGGCAATCCGCTCAATGAAAGTTGATAAACGCTCATCTTATTTCCTAACAAGAATAAGACATCTATTGAGTGTTTTGGTCGAAAAATTATTCAAGATTACCTTAGCATGGGTTCCCTCTCATTGCTCGATTCCGGGGAATGAGAAAGCGGACTCGCTAGCTAAGGTGGGTGCTTCAGAAGGCACACTTTTTGAAAGGCAAATTGATTATAATGAATTTTTTCACATTCCTCGTCAGGACACACTCGTTAGTTGGCAGCGCATGTGGAGTGAAGAGGAGTTCGGTCGTTGGTTACACACGATTATTCCTAAGGTTTCGACGAAAGCTTGGTTTAAGGGATTGAATGTAGGTCGTGATTTCATTCGCGTGATATCTCGGCTTATGTCCAATCACTACAACCTAAACGCGCATCTCTATCGCATTGGGCTCGCAGCAAACAATCTTTGTGATTGTGGCGATGGCTACCACGACATCGAGCATGTTGTCTGGTCGTGTATCCGGTTCCATGCTGCTCGCTTTCAGCTCTCTAGAGCACTGAGAGCACAAGGCAGACAATCGGAGATCCCCGTCCGGGATATCTTAGGTAGCCGTGATCCTGATCTTCTGCTTCATCTATACCTGTTCCTCAGGAACGCCGATGTCAACGTTTAATGATGTTTCCTTCGTTGTGTCCCCGTTTTATATCCCTCCTATCCGATCGATAAACTTTTACTTAGTCGCGGCAATACATACACACACTCGTTACAGACACACGGGCCAAAGGTTGTGCAGTCCACTGATGATTCAACAAGAGCCAAAGGTTGTACCGCTCATGACAACTCTACACGAGCTGATGATTGAGCCGGCTAGTGACCATTCTATCCTGGATTCCTCGAGTCGAGAAAGACGCACCACGCTAGATATGAGGTACAGACTAGGGGGGCGTTGCTGATTGAGGGTCAGCTGCATCCCAATAGGAAGTATCCCGTGTCAGGCACACGTACAGAGCATTGGAGACAGCAACATCCGAATTACGAAAACACTTGTAATACTAACCTCGAGCCAACCGCGAGTAATCGGTTACATATTACTAACATAGTTGTAAGATAAAAAAATTTGTCAAAATATTGGACTCCCGGCCCCGTCAGGCTAACGCCACATGTGCCTTAATAAAAAATATATTTTGGAAAAAAAAAAAATTCCTGTTGAGAATTCAATTAAAAACATCAGAAATCATTTTTACTCCACTGTATAATAGCCAATTAAATCCCACCTTAACGTTGAAATTTTACGTTTTTCTTTGAATAAGTCATTTTAAATACAAAAAATCAAACTGTATATAATCGAGTCTAAAATCGGATCATATAAATTCGAGTCCGATCTGTATATTTTTCTGCGAAACACTTTTTAAATTTTCAAACGTTGTATACCATAATTTTTTGTGATTGAACGACATTCTGGATTCAAAATAAATGACTGCCAATTCCAGATAGCCTGGTCCATAATTATCATCCGATAGTGAATCGATTATTTTATCGCCATGTTCTTCCAACAGAGACATTCGAACAGGTTTGGAATATATGTTAAAAAACTTTACCAATTCATTTCAATCGAGCATCTTATAAAACGCAGCGTCAAGCGCTGCAATTCCTACGAATTGAATGACACTTTTCAATTTGGTGTTTGAGTTCATTGCCGTAGAGCTTCAAGATAAACGTTTCATGTGTTTGTTTATTATCAACAATAAACATGAAGAATGCAGTATCATCATCTAGTGATCGAACTCACGTGGGCTGATTTAGTGAAGACATGTTGACCAACTTGTATTTCTTTAGAGAAGCTATTGTTCAAATTGTAATAGCTGTCACATTTGTTATCGTCATGTGATGTTTTTAGATTATTCAATTAATTGCGTATTTGTTCTACTTATTTATTTTCGAATTTATTTAACACTAGTTGACCCGGCGAACTTTGTTACATGGAGTACATGTTTGATATAGAAAATATAATAAAATTAAGACAACCCAAATCGGACGATCCCTTTCTCCTCACCAACACCCTTTCGCTTACCAACACATTTGGCGATCCATTCTTAATTATATGAATCAGGGCCCGAAATCATCGATGGTGAAAAATGAAGACCGACTCTACTCCCAGTAGCTCCGCTTCGACTAGAGCTGCTTCGGTAGTCACCGCCAACAAAAAAATGGCTTCACTAGAAAATGAATTGACTAGCGTTGACTAGCGAGGATGACTGGTGAACTAGTCCAGTCAGTGGTTATTTTAACTGACTCGACTAATGAATACAAATCTGCCTCTTCATTCAACTGACTTCAATCCATATTTTCATTTCCCCCTGACACTAATTTTGTACCCCCGTATGCAATCTTATTGTGCGTCTATATAAAGAGGAACGAAAACTTGATTCCTGATGCAAAAAAGTAGTTACCCCATCAATGGATGGTATATTTTCTACCGATCGTGAACTCAAACCAACGAACTTAGATATTTATCAAGTATGCTATAAAGGTTCTCGCGTTAGTATTAGTTAATATTATGCGTGCAAAATAGCGCACACACAGTACGCTATTTTATACGTGTGAGTAATTTTCGTGTACGATACAAAAAAATCTAGCTCACCTGTAGCGTTTGTCAAACCACGGTGAACTCAAACATCGATGTATGCATAAAGATACATGGGAAAGAGAGAGAGGAACGAATTCGTTTTGGGGGAACAAAATTCAGTTTCATTAGCGCAAACATTAAATAGACCAACAACGCTTATCACGATGAAATTCAGTTTTCCGATTTTTTTCATTTTCCTTCAGAGTTTTCCGAAAATTTTCAATTGTCATGTTTGGTTGAAATATATGTAATATTTCTATGGGACCCCCACCTCTTTCCAGAGGAAGGAGGGTTGTCAAACTATCATAGCAACATTTCTCATACCCAAAATCCCTCACAGCAGAGATGAAACATAACTTTGAGATTATTTTTATATTTTACTTCTGAGTATGTTTAGAAGGTATGTAAATAAGTCTCAATAGGTAAGCTTCGGAGTATTGTTTGTAGCTCTTTGTTTTTTCAACAACTTTGAGCACAATTCAATCAGACGTCAAGTTTTCAAATTATCATCAGTTCGTGAATTTTGAATATGCTCTTCTAAGAAAATAGCCACATGATAATGAAAAACGTAATTTTGAGTAGTCAAAACCATGTTTATGAGTTGGTTGCAGTCTGTTTACTGTTTCACTAATATGATAGACGTTTATACGAAACATGAATAAGTTCTGCTGAGCATTCTCTAGAATTACCAAATGAATCAATCTACGATTATCGGGTTTGCTACAGATCTCATTGTGAATTTGTGAATACCTCTCAACCTCCAATCCCCGGGAAAAAAATTATTTAGATTTTTTTTGTGCATGGCTTGTCATTAACGGATTTTTTTTTTCGAAATCGTATCGAGCATGACTGAATTTGTAGCTGAACTCAGGCTTGGATAGGCTTAGCTTACTCGGATCAATAATGATAAAAGTTCTCGGTCGAAAAGGAAATTAAAGTCCTATTCAATTACCATCCTGAATCAATGTCTATTGTTTATCAGGTGTACGAGACGAAATTTTCGGGTTTTTTACGATGAAGAAGACACATATTTTTCAAAAGAACCTCAAAATATTTCTATAAGAAGTAATTTCCGTTTGATTCTACCTGGGTTATGGAGTCGGAGTCGGAGTCGACTTCCAGTTGAGTGACCCAATAAATTCAAAATATTTAACACATTAAACAACATTTTATTTTATGATCTTATTAATTTCCTATTCACGTCCGAACCGATCACTTTTGTGTTGGTCAACCATAGCCCTCCTGTGCTCCCGTGGCTGAGTGGTTGGCGTCAAACCTAACATGCCGGGGGTTCGGGTTCGATTCCCGTTCTGGTCGGGGAAATTTTTCTTCAAAAAAATTTCCTCTGACTTGCACTGTGGTCACGCGTATTCTAGAGCTTGCCACTCAGAATGCATTCAAGGCGTGTTATTTGACATAGAAATCTCAACTAAGTGCTAATGAAAATGACGCAAGTAATACTACGTTGAGACGCGGAGTTCCTCTAGGAACGTTAGTGCCATATAAGAAGAAGAAGAACCATAGCCCTCTACTTTCTTTACAATATAACGATTAGCATGACTGCTGAAATGATCAAGAAGAGCATTGTGGATATGTTTGTGAAGAACAGCATCCCGCTGATATTTCTGTCACAACCAGTTTTCATGATTTAAACGGGGAAATTACAAGAAAACTTGGAATTTATCTTCGAAGATTGAAGAAGCGAACACTAAGAAAGTGGACTTGCGCAAATTCGTTAAGAATCGATTCGAATTCTTTGAAATTAATTTGATACCGTAATAACAGTTCGGCTGAAAAGTTCATAAGGTTGACGTCTTTTTTGGTTGGCGCATCTTGCAAAAATCTACTTGACTAACACAAAGCACCATCTTTCAATGGATACGTGTCAAAGTTTGACAGCAATCGGTCGATTGGCTCGTGAGTTACAGCATTGAGAGTGAAGCAACTTTTGTTATTGTGAAAAAAAATGGAAAAATTACAAATCAATGAAAACGATGGCCAAATTGCATGAATTGGGCTTCGTATTGCTTCTACATTCACCGTATTCTCCAGATCTGGCCCCAGCGACTATTTTCTGTTCGCAGACCTGAAGGAAATGCTCGCTGGCAAGAAATTTAAGACCGATGATGAAGTGATTACCGAAACTGAGACCTATTTCGGAAAAACCGAAAGAGTACTATAAAAATGGTATCGATAAGTTGCAAGATCGCTATACTGCTGTATCGCCCTCGAAGGCCCGCCCTCGAATTTTGCAACAACAACAAAAAAGTTCTACTGTGTTACATTTTAAACTTTTCAGCCGAACTGTGTTGCTGATATGTTCAAGTACTTCCACATGAATTGCACCGTTCAAATACTCCAGTTGACAATTCGTGACAGACTGAATGATCGTTCTGATACCACCTTGATTGATGAATTGAGAATTTTACTTAACAAGAGCCAATTAATGATTGCCAAGGAAGCACTATGTGAAACACCGGAACGGATGAAAGGTTTATTGTTGACGAAGGAAAATGATGAAGCTGTCGGCTAATCTTGCAGCGATAATCCTGAGTCTTCATCTTCATCAGAGAGCGCAGATTTCGATGTTTATCTGAATGATAAATAAAATAAGTAAAAAAAACTTTTAAGTTAAACGGTTTAATTGTGATTAAACATAACAATGTACTAAATCTAGAAAATAATTAGGCAAGTAGCAGTTAGCAGTTATCACACCTCTCCTTCATTAGTCTAGGGCATTGATAAGACTAAAATAAAATCGTGGGACATATGATGAAATCGCTAATTGTGGATAATGGAAATCCAACGTGCCCTATGATTTTCTTTTAGTCTTATCAATGCCCTAGACTAATGAAGGAGAGGTGTGATAACTGCTAACTGCTACTTGCCTTATTATTTTCTAGCTTTTAGTATATTATTATGTTTAATCACAATTAAACCGTTTAACTTAAAAAGTTTTTTTACTTATTTTATTTTCTAGTTTTTAGTACATCATCTGTTTCATTAGAATATTTCTCTACAATAAAATCATTGTACAGTATTCTATCAGTCAAATAATTTGATACCGATATTGAGTGGATTGCCGAAAATAAATAGAGTGTTCTCCAAGTCAAATTCGTTCGTTTCATACACATATCTCAATCATTCTTTTTTTTTTTTTTGAGATGATATGGGATCAGCTATTTTGTAGCGTCGGCCAATTTGGATTTTTCAAGATAAGCAGTTTTAAAATGACAGCAGAGATAAAGGTGTTTTATAAATTCGGTCAGTTCCTATTGGTCAAATTTCTATTAATTTGGGACAGACATACAAACAGTTCAAGCTAAATAATACCGTTTAACATAGTAATTTGCTATTTTGTGATTGCGGCCATCTTGTATTTTGATTTTTCATGATCTGCTGTGATCTATTATTCAAGCCCTTTCATTTGATACCCATATTAAGCGAGATTTGAGAAAATATGTAGCCCGCCATTTGGTAGTGGCAGCCATCTTGGATTTCCATTTTCATAAATAACTGTGTTCTACTAGTCAAGCCCTTTAATTTGATACCCATAAATAACCGTATTCTAAGAGTCAAGTCCATTCATTTGATACCCATATTAATGAGGTTTTGAGAAAATATGTAGTCCGCCATTCTGTAGTGGCAGCCATCTTGGATTTGCATTCTTCATAAATAGCAGCCATCTTGGATTTGCATTTTTCATAAATAACTGTGTTCTACTAGTGAAGCCCTTTCAATTGATACCCATATTGATGGGGTTTTGGAAAACCCATATTAATGAGGTTTTGAGAAAATATGTGATCCGCCATTTCGTAGCGGCCGCCATCTTGAATTTTCAAGATCATGAAATACCCAGTTTTATAATGACTACAATGATAGAGGTGTGTTCCAAATTTCAGATCAATCGGTCAACAGAAAGGAGGTCAAATTTCTATTAATGTGAGTCAGCGCTACAGACAAACACGTTACAAACATACGAACATACAAACATACATACAGATTACAGGGCAAGCTAAATAAAACCGTTTGAAAAATATAAGGGAGGTTGTGTTCAAGATACGACCTCATTGTTGACGTAGAACTACGTTGTAGTTTAATTCGTTTGTCGTTTGTTTATAACTGCGGATATTACTTCATAATGCTACGAAAATTTTGAAATAACCATTCTACCAGTTTGATCGCCCTAAAATGTTTTTTGACGTAGAACTACGTCTTTCAGGAAGGGTACCAAATCAGAAAACAGATCACGTTTTTATGAAATAAAGTTATCGTTGATAACTATTTTTACTGTGAACGAATTCTCATGTTTTGCATACCAATCCATACCAAAGTTTTGATTGACCCGATTGACGGTTTCCCCAACACAGACTTCTAAATCGATGTACCTGTGGAAATCCGCTTTGCAAATATATATGCAAGTCGGAGGTATTTTTGTTCCCACCGAGCTGTGTTTCCCTAACACGGACGTCAAAATCAATGTGCCTGGGGGAATCCGCTTCGTCAAAACACGCATTTCGAGAGTATTTTTTGGTATTGAGTACTTTTGGATTCGGTTGTAGTTGTGCAGACCGGAATATGTTTCCCTAAAACGTACTTTTAAACTAAGAAGCCTGGGAAAATTGTCATTTCAGATACTAAAGGAAACTGAACTTTCGCGGTTCGAGAACTAAATAAACATGAGATGTGCAATAATTTCAGAGGGAAATGTAAAATACAATGATCGTTTGACAATTTTCCCGTTCAAATATTTTGGTAGTCCTAGGTAGAGGTGTGCAAATCAGCTCATCATGATGAACAGCTCTGATCATATCAGCTCATCTAAATGAGCTGTTCTTTATGAACAGCTCTTCAGCTCAGTTGTCAGAGCCGACTTTCAATTTGGGTCCCAAACTCGATAGCCACGAAGCCAGTTTGAAAATGTTAAAATTCAAATGAAATTTTTCACACCATATTATTAATTACTTGAAACACGTATTCCAGACTATTATTTACAACAGACTCGGCGAGTACAAAATTTCCGACATTTTTACTGAGGCTTTACATTACAATAGAAAGTTTTCTTCAAAAAAAAAAAATCTTATGAGATTTTTGCACCGCCTGCAAACAAAGTGTTTTTCATTGAAATAGAATACTCATTTGATACACAGAAGTTAATTTTCATTAATAATTTGAATTTTAAAAACGTGTTCATTCTGCCTGAGAGCCAATTATTATTTTTGGCGCCCCCTAAACTGGTAAACAAAGCTCAATGCCGTCAACGCGAATATAACAGTTGAAAAGACGAGGGACAAATGAAACTAAACTGATGTCTTAACACGAAGAGCGAGAGACGGTCAGTTCATTTGAATCTTACAGCTCACACACTCTCTTCAATTCTACAGCTCTTTTCTCTCCTTCATCATCATCAAAGTGAGCTGAAGAGCTGTTTGATTTTTTTTGCGAGCTGTTCCGCGTCAACTCACTTCAAAGAGTCGATTCTTCGGAACAGCTCATGAGCGGATGGCACATCTCTAGTCCTAGGCTTCACATCAAACGTAAAAGGACGTTCATCAAATTTATTTGTAACGAAGAACATAACTATTACAAAAATGTCGATGCTTTCTAAAATAATATTCGAAGTGGTAAACAAGCGGATTGCATAATAAAATTGCGTAGTTCTACATCGAAAATATGCGGTCGTGTCTTAGATACAACCCCTTACATTTTTTCTTTCAAACGAAAGTATATGCTGTTATTTTTATTGTTGGCCTTGAAGAAGTGTCAATGCTCAAGAATTATTTCTTCCAAATTATACATTTCCCGAAAAATCGAGTTTATTGCCCAATAAAGTTATACAAAATTGTATGAAATTGATGGTAAATGGTAGCTAATAAATTAAGCTTCCTTTTGGTGCAAAAACATCACCACATGGTTGCTTTTCTAAGTCATGAAAGATTATCAAAGTTGCTGTTCGATTTTTCGAGCGCTTGGCCTAAAATGGATTGTGTCTTTTAAAGGTTTAGCTGTATCCGTAGGTGCGTTGTCATTTTGTGTTTTCACTCCAATTTCCTTTTACTCAATTTATGTACCAACTATTCTCCAAGCCTATGGGTCTTTCCCATGACTTTCAAAAGATGGCCAATTGTTGTTCGTAGCACATTAAACTTTCCTGTCAATTTTTGTTTCGTTTGAGTTGGGTCTGCATCCAACAACTCCCGCAATTCCTCTGATTCAAACCGTTTCGCTGCACCAGGATGAAAATTGTCTTTCAGATCGAAATCATTGCTTTTGAATTTCCGAAACCATCTCTCACATGTTTTCACTACTGGAGCATGTTCATCATAAGCTTCGACTCTTTATTCGGAACGAAACTCGACATTTTTACCTCGCTGAACACAATATTTCTTTTAAAGAATAATACTAACATATTTTTTTAAATTCATGTTAGATAAAAACAATGTCAAATCGAAGGAATACATACGACCCTGCCAGCAACATCTAAAACATCAACCGGACAATTTCAACTCGCACGCCTGGTAGACACATGTTTTGACGTAGGACTACGTCTTTCATTTCTATACCGGGGTGTAAAATCAAAGTTTCGAAAACGAAAGCGTTACGCCGGAGACCGAGATTTTGAGCGTTAATAGCTCTTAAACAACTGAACGAAATGGTATGATAAACATTTCATTCGAAAGATAAAATGTCTACGCGTTCTATACTTGTTACTTTTTAATCCAAAAACTTGTTTCAATAGTCTTAAAATTGCTTTCAAAACAAGCTATTGAAATCACCAATCGGTATATAAGCGAGCGCCGCTCGTAAATCCACTCAGTTCTAATTGAACAGCGATGGGAGCATGTTGTCGCTGTTGTGGTGAAGCTCTTCGTTTATCATGAAAGCGCGGATGAACGGTGTCACCTGTTTGTGCACCCTAGGCCAGAAGAGAATCCATCAGGAGGAGAGTGATGCCACAAACGGTTCCCCGGGAAGACATCGCTACACACACATACACGCGCGGAATTCTTTCCGTTTGGCTTTCCATTCAGCATCGAGAAAGTTCCGGAAAGATCTAATCATTTCTGGAAAATAATCTGCCAGTTCCTCTGGGAATTTAAAAATACATTCATGTGAAAGAGTTTATTTGAATGTTTTCTAACCATATAACACAGCGGTCAAATACATTTGATTTTGTAATTTTTCAACCAAGTGTAATTAGCAGGAAAGCTTCTGAAGATTATTCTTCCCCATCAGTAGGATATTTCCGTATCCAATATTGTATGCGTAAGCAATCGATTATTGCTCAGTCGCCGAAAGTTTCGAGTTCAGAGAGTTCATTCCCCTCTAGTATGCCTTCCAAATTGCCATCGTAAACCACACCTTCTCTAGATTCAATCACACACAAAAAGCATACTTAAGCGATATTCTGGTGGTGAGACGCATTCATTTTTCGTGAGGACATCGACAAGACAACATCGTTGCTGAGGATGCTGGACGGCGAAGGATCGAGATCTGCCGATCCTTCAGGAGAAGAGAAGGTGACCATCGAAGCAGCCGCTACACATACACATACACGCACGGTATTTTTTCCGTTTGGATGCCATTCAGCATCGAGAAAGATCCGGAAAATAATCTGCCAGTTCCTCTGGGAATTTAAAAATACATTCATGTGAAAGAGTTTATTTGAATGTTTGCTATCCATGTAACACTGTGACCAAATATGTTTCAATCAAGTGCTAATAACAGATGGTTATCGAATTAGCTTTAACCACTGGTGGGCTTCCAGAATCGAGGAAAATGTGGAAATATCTAATCGTTACTGAAAATAATCTGCCAGTTCCCCTTGGAATTGAAAATTACATTCAAGCGAAAGAGTTTATTTTAATGTTTTCTATCCATAAAATATCCATATAATACATTTGGGTTTGTGATTTGTCAATCAAGTACAGTTAGCAGGAAAGCTTCTGAAGATTATTCTTCAGAACAAGGTTTTTCGTATCCTATATTGGATGCATAAAACCTTGTGCCTCCAACGTAACGCTCTTGTTTACGAAGTCCCCCAAATATTCATTTATTCATTCATTCAGAATGGATTTAGATTCAACTTCAAACAAATGATCTCTAAATCAACGATAGTCCTACGTCACCCTTGCGGTTATACCATAGATATAACCCACTTCCTGTTTTTTAAGTGTTTTTTTTCAACGCAAAACTTTCGACACGATCTGGTTTCTAAAAGTGCCAAAAAAGGCCGAAAGATGAAAATTAATTTCGAACTAACTTGTCGAATACTCAACTTGATCAGATACAACAATCACAAAATCGTTGGAAATGAATCAATCATTAGGTAAAATTGTTGCCTAGTCATGAGGCTAGGATAATTTCAAATTGAACGTTTTTTCTCGGCTGCCTTTGGTTTGATGAAGGATGTATATTTGATGGACAACTTATACCTGCAAAATAACCAGTTCGTTCGTTCGTTCGTTCGTTTTGCATATTGTTTTCGTATTAGTACAACATATTATTGTCTTTTGCATATAATATCCATTTCAAAGCTTTCTGGTGTTGAGGTAGGTCCCCCCATCAGTATCATCATCGTATGTTGATCGGACATGCAAATGCGGCGCGATAATGGCTTTGGGTTCTTTCCTAAAGCACTCCAAGAAAAACGGATTTCATGTTGAAAACGAATGACATAATGACAAATCACGGTAAAAAAAGACATAATCCCGCCATCTAATGTGGTCCAATCTAAAATAGTGAAATGGAACGATCGAGATCCTATGATTTCTATTATTATCTAAAAAAACAAACGTGATTCTGTTATGAAAAACTCAACATATTGTGAAGAACCTGACTATCAAAAGTTTTACGGCTGCCGAATTTTAGCCGTCGGAATGGGACCGGTTCGATCAGAACCTGTTCCATTGTGCTCATCCTAACATTTAGAATGATCTGCCAGCCACACATGTGGAACACAACTTCATCTCATATTTTCAAATTCGGAATCCGTGGGGAAACAAAGTATTGTTTCCTGCTTGAACCATCGCGTCTCGCGTTCATATCTTGATCTTGATACGAATTTTGATACTGTTCTCACTCAACATTCACATTTCTGTGACTCATGGTGGAGGAAAATTTTGCACTTCTCTGTTATGAAATGTGCACCGTTATTGGCATAAAACGTCTGGTGCTTATCAGTACAAAACTGGCGATGCCGTCAGAGTTTGCATTAGAGTTTGTAAACAGTTGTGAATCATCTTCGTTAAAAGCTTCAAACAGCTTGCCGTTCCTCCGTGGCGGGTTGTTTAGCGATCCCTTAGTAAACTTAAGCATTTGTAGGAAACAATTGAACTACACCTTTTAAGGTGACATCGCGATGACGCTCGCTTCCGAGCGAAGAATTGCGACGTCTCGCGCCGTGTCCAACATAACTGCCAATGAAATGCATCACTGGATCGAGCCGTTCCGCATAAAAACCACCAAAACCGGTTCGCGAGAGTTCAGAAATCGCAACATACGCGAAGCGATTGTTTTTTTTCATTTCTTCAGCAAAAGCATGGAAGCATGTATGCGCATGTTAAATTTGCGCTCTGCGATGACTTTCATCGCTTTATGTCAATTGTAAAATGGAGTGAGGAAAAACTCTGTGCCGAGATTCGTTTTGAGATTTTGTCCTCAATTTTCTCTTCATAAATATTTTCCTGATTTTTGTTGGGCACAGAAGGAATACATTACATAATTTTTGTTTATTTCTCCCGCATCGAACCCAGCATTATTCCCTGACGAACCGATTCACGAGTGCTACCAAAACCACTAACGACTGGATTGAGTTACAGCGACCCGCGTGTGGGTGCTGTCCCTATTTACGGCACAATCGCGAAACCGGATGATTTTTATTGTTTTAAACGAACGAACATGTTTTATCTCCCAGATACAATTTCGCGAATGTAATAACACTTGAGATGCAGCGCCTTACCTTCGAACCATAAACAAACGTCACAGATGCTGGCGTTGCTCTCTGGTTTTGTTCTTTTATTCTTTTCTGCTCTCCATCTATGTTTTATTTCTTCGCTTGGATTCGCTCGTTTATTTTTGCATTCGCGGCACTCTGGCGATGGGGGTGTCAATTCTATAGACAGTGAGACCTTGATTTTTTTTTCGTCTTTTTTCTAATGCGGGCACATAATGGATCCATGATGACGTCGTCTGCTATATGTATATGGGAGGCATATGTTTTGGAGCAGGAATTCAGAGCCAAATTTCGCATGAGCGCAGAATAGATAAAGTATCCGTTGAATGAACGGAGCAGAATGAATACAAGTAGCGAGTTTGATGCGTCATCCATTAGCAATTCAAAATATAGGAAAAAATGTAATCGAGAGCAAGCGTGTATAAAAGAAGTTGCAGCCACTCAATGCGTGCAAAAAAAAAACTGAAAAGCGAAGAGATATTGAACGGTTATTTCGTTTTTATGCGTTCAATCATTTGTTTTCAAATGGAAAAGTTGAAATGGAATGTTAATTTGAATGACTAATCATTGCTTGACAAATCTAGTTTATCGTTTGATTATCGTCACTTCAACAGCGATTACTCGTTAGTTTTTTCGCGTCGTTGGAGTTTCGATGCGATTACTTTCAACAAAACGAAAAAGTGAGTGGTATGTAACGATACAAACGTGAACACTTCCTACGATTTCTGCTTGTAAAGGCAATGTCTCGTAAAATTTCAATTTATGATTAACTTGGTGTTAGTCGTTTGACGTTTTGGGGCTACCGCCAACCCCAAATATTTGCATATTTTACTGGACGTTGATCGTTGATGTTACTTTGTAGAACGTTCCAATGAGATATTCCCATCTTCGATTCAATTAAAAATTGCCCTTCTGTTTTTGCTTATCAACATTCCAAGAAATAATGATCGCAAAGGCAATATTATATAACTGTGCGATTTCGGAACTAGAAGCTTGTAGCTTCAAAATTATGCATATAAAACAAGGTTATTCCCACGTACGTATAACTCATCATCACAGGAGAACGATTGATCAGATTTGAGTTGTTTATATGTCGTTGAGTTTGTCTTCACCCAAATCAGAATGATAGAATACTTTGGAGTATATTGAAAATAAAAAGGAAAAATTCGAAAAAAGAGGAACGCATAAGTAGTAATGATAAGTGAGATCGAATAAAATTATCATGCATTTGTTATACAATGATAAATTTGTCCAATTGAAGCCACTTTCTTTAATTAGAATTAATTTTGACGATATTGAGATTCATGTTCCGTTACACTGAAAATAGTAATGGATTTTTAGGTGAGATATGCACATCTATATAAATAGAATTGAGTCGCAAAATGTGGTCGCAAAACTCGAGAAAAGTTCGTCCGATTTGAGCTGTCTTTATTTTATTCTGTTCGTCAGATTTTAAGAAGAACGTATGTAGATTTTTTTTTTTAAATAACATTAACATTTCAAATACACTGTATAAATTATTGATTGTAAATGTAAATTGAATAAAATATTAAAAACTCGATATCCAGCTGTGTGATTGAGATATGATTCCCAACAAAGTTGTTGAGAAATCTATGAGCCTTCTAGCTGCGGCTTGTCTCACGGTTACCGTGCGAGAAAAATTTTGACATGTTCAGAACTTGATTCTGAAACCAGTATTACAATTTCTGAACCATCAGGCACTCGGACCTCGAAGATCGATCAAGAACAATGTATGGCAAATTTTGAACCCTGTAATTCCAAATCCTAGTCGCCAAAAGTCGCAAAGAAGCCTAAATCTCCTAATTTAGAACTCGATATCAATATTCCCGAAAATTTTAATATCTGAAACATAAGGTTTATAGGCTGAAATTTTAACTTGTCGATTTGTGCAAATAAAAAAATAGGATTAGTTATTGGAACTTTTGGAACCAGGAGTTGGCATTTAAATCATTGCTGCATTGTGACAAAGAACGATCCCGAATAGTCAGTTAGAAATGAACGAGCAAACGAAAGATCCCGAATCAATCATGTCGATGGAGGTGAGATTGGGTCAAAAAATTGTTGAATTATTAAAAAAAAAGTTGATTACTATACATTGGAAGTATTGAAAATATGTTATTTGGAAAATCAATTTTTTTTTCGATGCCGAATGACTTAAAAATGCATAAAATGTAAAAAAAAATTGGCCGAAAATCGACCTTCTGGGACCTAGCCTGAGTGGCAGTGGAAAAAAAATGGAAAAAAATAATTATCGAATTTAAAGAACCGACCATGTACATTTTGTTTATTGTCCAAAAAAAAATGACCACTGCAAATTTTCAGCTAAATTGGACATGATTTTGGATTGCCTAAAGCACTCAAAGTTTTGATTTTTTGGTCACTCAGACTAAGTCCCAAAAGGTTGATTTTCGGCCCAATTTTTTTTTTGAGATAACACCAAATCTCGACGTTTTATGCATTTTTGAGTCATTTGACAGTTTCAAATGAAATCGTCCTCAAAATGCAGATTTTAATAACATGTATTTTTGATTCGAATGAAAGTTTGTATTCCGTTTGGGTTGGAGGAAATATGAGTTTTGCACAGCATTTGGGAATTTTTTGACTCAAGTGTAACTTTTGAAAAGTGCGTATCGATTTTTGTAAGAGAAATCTTTGATAATTTATATCTCAAAAACTATGAGTCGTACCGAAATAGTGACCTAGAAAGAGTTATAGATGTAAAGTATTGATGAGAAAAGTATTGATGTTAAAATGTGAAAAAAATTACACTGAGAAAAAAAATAGTACTCTTTTTTTATTTACAAAAAAAAACTTGAATTTGCAATATCTAAAATATATATTTTTCATTTTTTTTAATTTTTTATATAAAATAGAAGTGATGTAGAAAATTTAAAAAATGAGTCCAAGATGGTAAAACTATTTATGACGAACTTTGTGGAACATTAAATTTTTATGAATTTTGGAAACTTCGAATTGCTGTGTGTTAAACATCATTTTTAGCCGCAAATTATGAATCCTGATGTGGTTTAAAATGAAAAGCTATTCATCAATCTCCTTCTAAATGCAGCCATTCTCGAGATATTTAAAAAAACATTTTTAATTTATGGTCTTTTTCATTTTTTTTTAATTGATATATGTATTTCTAAATTTTTTCTATATAAAAGAAGTCATGTAGAAAATTTCAAGAAATTTTATGAATTGTTTAAGTAGCTGCATTGGGAAGGAGAATGATAATTAGCTTTTTTGTTTTAAATCACATCAAAATTCATAACTTGTGTCTAATAATGATTGATATTATCATTGTTATACATCATACAAAAATTCGATGTTTCGAAAATTCACAAAAAATCGATGTTCCACAAAGCTTGTCAAAAATAGTTTTATCATCTTGTACCCATTTTTTAAATTTTCCACATGACTTCTATTCTATGTATTTTGGATATTGAAAATTAAAGTTTTTTGTTGCAAATAAAAAAAATACTACTTTTTTATCTCAGTGTTTTTTTTTTTACTTTTGGACTTCAATACTCTATAACTTTTTTAAGATACTATTTCGGTAGGACTCGTAGTTTTTGAGATATAAATTATCAAAGATTAGTCTTACCAAAATCGATACGCACTTTTCAAAAGTTACACTTGAGTCAAAAAATTCCCAAATGCTGTGCAAAACTCATATTTCCTCCAACCCAAACGGAATACAAACTTTCATTCGAATCAAAAATACAAGTTTTTAAAATCTGCATTTTTAGTTCGATTTCATTTGGAACTGCACCTTTATGAACTCAATTTTCAATCATATACTTGGCGAGATGATTTGCAATGTTTCTGACAAACACGAGGCGGGAAGTTTATACCACTGCACTAAGTGCAGATATACCCCTAGTACAAACTAATACAGTACCTGTTTTTGTGCGCTTTTTCTATGTGCGAAAACGAAGAGGCAATATGTCTCTACATATCAGAGATGCCAGGTTTGAAGACATTTGATTTTGTGAAGACATTTTGAAGACATCATGAGGTTTGTGAAGACATTTCAGTATGATAGCATGCGTAGGTTTTTGAGATATATTTTTCCCATATATAATATAAGTGTCACTTGTTTGCTTTTGTTCTTAGCAATCAACGGAGACTTTTGTCTCGGGGTAATTAACTTGCTTTTTTCAAACTTTTCCAAAAGAAAATCCACAAGCATATAGAATAAATTCAACAACGAAGCGACTTTTACTGTAACCCTTCTTTGTATAATGGTGGGAATTTCCATCATAACATTGAATGCCCAAAAATTAAATAAATGAACAAGTTCACTTTAAGTTGATGGTGTCTGGACCATGATTCATTCTTCCAATAAAGGCAAATCATGGCAAGGAAGGGATAAATTCTGGAGAGCTCATTTACGCTCGAGAATTCGAATGATTGTGACATTGTATTTCTATTATTTTGGGTCTATGCTATACAAAAGATTAACCTAGTTCTATTTCGTTCGCAGTGCGCAATATATTCTTTGTTCAGATTTATTGAAATAAATTTCAAAACCTCAAAGTATGGTTGATGAAGTGTGCTATATAACAATACCAATTACAATCAAAATTGAATAAGCTAATAACAAACATTGTTCAAAAGTAAGCTATGAATTTTGGTTTCCTCTGATATGATGGTGAATACATTTAAAGACATTTTTCCGTGCCATGTGAAGACATTTGAAAAAAATCACCTGACATCTCTGCTACGTATAGAAGGGAAACAAAACGAATTTGAACGTTGATTACGAATGGAATCGTTAGGATTCAGGTTATTCAGTTAAGGAAACTTTTCTAATGCGATCCCTATCTGCCGCATAAAAAAGTTTGTTTCAATTTGTGTAACGAAAACTAATTTTTTAAGCTACTGGTGAAGAAGTTCGATTTTTTATGCGTATATTTTGTGCGGTCCCAATCCCTCGCACAAAAACAGGAAGTGGGTTATATCTATGGAATAACCGCAAGGGTGACGTAGAACTATCGTTGATTTAGAGATCATTTGTATGAAGTTGAATCTGAATTCATTCTGAATGAATGAATATTTGGAGAACTTCGAAAACGAGAGCGTTACGTTGGAGGCACAAGGTTTTATGCATCCAATATTGGATACGGAAATATCCTACTGATGGGGAAGAATAATCTTCAGAAGCTATCCTGTTGATTGCGTTTGATTGAAAAATCACAAAACCTAATGTATTTGGTCACAGTGTTACATGAATAGAAAACATTAAAATAAACTCTTTCATATGAATGTAATTTTAAATTCCCAGAGGAACTGGCAGATTATTTTCAGTAACGATTAGATATTTCCACATTTTCCTCGATACTGGAAGCCCACCAGTGGTTAATGCTAACTCGATAACCATCTGTTAATAGCACTTGATTGAAACATATTTGGTCACAGTGTTACATGGATAGAAAACATTCAAATAAACTCTTTCACATGAATGTATTTTTAAATTCCTAGAGGAACTGGCAGATTATTTTCCGGATCTTTCTCGATCCAAACGGAAAGAATTCCGTGCGTGTATGTGTGTGTGTGTGTAGCGGCTGCTTCGAGATCTTCCCGGGGAACCGTTTGTAGCATCACTCTCCTCCTGATGGATTCCCTTCTGGCCTAAGGTGCACAAACAGGCTCTTGGTGACACCGTTCATCCGCGCTTTCATGATAAATGAAGAGCTTCACCACAACAGCGACAACATGCTCCAATCGCTGTTCAATTAGAACTGAGTGGATTTCCGAGCGGCGCTCGCTTATATACCGATTGGTGATTTCAATAGCCTGTCTTGAAAGCAATTTTAAGACTATTGAAACAAGTTTTTGGATCAAAAAGTAACAAGTATAGAACGCGTAGACATTTTATCTTTCGAATGCAGTGTTTATCATACCATTTCGTTCAGTTGTTTAGGAGTTATTAACACTCAAAATCTCGGTCTCCGGCGTAACGCTTTCGTTTTCGAAACTTCGATTTTACACCCCGGTATAGAAATGAAAGACGTAGTCCTACGTCAAAACAGGTTTCCCTATATATATATATATTGTTTTGATATCCATGCAGATAACACGGAAAAACATTACTTAATTTGAATTGAATATGAGAAGTATATCGGATATTAGAGGAACTGGTACAAATTCGGTACCCCATTTTGTTTTTTTTTTGGACTTAGTGCTTGGCCAATGCTCGGAATTTCTTCATATTTCGTCAGCTTATGAAGGGATCTATTGCGGACATATCCCCGCAAACTCGGCTCGGAACTTTGAGCACAGAAGTGAAACAACTCAAATTCGAGTACCCGAGATGCCTGAGTATAAATTTGCCCATTTTTTTTATTTTTTTCAATCGTCCTGAAATCACTGAAAAATGTATTTTTTGACATTTTCATACAAAATAGAAGTGAAGTACACTATCTTACGTAAATTAACTCAACTTTGACGAAAAAGCATGCAATTTTACAAAACAAAGAGGAACCAAAAACGATTTTTTCAAGAAAAAGTGAACAAATTTCATCTTGATTTGTTTCTAACTAAGAAAGTAAAACGAATCAGAAGCCTTTACAAAAGTCGCAAGCGTAGTAATTAGTTTCGCAATCGATGCAGGCGGAATGGGCCCATGGAATCATCAACACTATGTTTACATTGGGGTGCCAAATTACCCGCATACCGAATTTTCATTTTGGAATGAAATCTATGAAATTTGTGATTAAAATCTCGATACACTTATTCGAATTCGTTGAAGCACATCAATTTCTTGATCCAAATCAGCTTTAATATTTAAAATCGGCTCACTATTCGATTTTTAATGATTTTTCAAAAGACGCACATGAAAAATTTTCGAGACTTCAAAAACAACAAAACTTGAATTTTAAAAAAAAAACACGGATATTTTGGGTTTTTGGCATCTGACGTTTGTTACTACATTACTAGAACACTTTTTTTATTCAGCACCAGAGTGCGTACCAAATTATCCACGGGGTATCGAATTTGTACCAGTTCCTCTAATCTCAAACTTCGAAAAATCAATAAATGCGAATAGGTTGTTGGAATTCCTGAACGCTACTGGCCAATTCTTCCTGAAGTCTGGCATGTTCCGAGACACTGTACCACTCTCTTGAATATGTCCTTGACAATTGCCCAATAACGTTTGATTGGTCGCAGTTAGAGACATTTTGGAGGATTGGTGTCTTTTCGAAGTACATGATGTTGTTTTTCGCAAACCACTGGATAGTAGATTTGGAGTAATGAGTCGTTTTCAAATTTGACCAGAATAGAGGAGGCAGGTCATGCTTTCCATACAATGGAATCAATTTTTCTTTCAAGCATCCGTCCAATAAAATTTGAGAACTTATGGTCCCTTTTGTGAGAAAAGTAGAAAATCGTATGCTCCATGCGCAAATGGCTTGTCAGAATAGTACCTTTTGGTAGAATTTTTTCCACCGCAACAGTCGTATTCGTAATCGGTAAACTGTCCCCAACTGATTCAGGGTAGAACTGAGACCCAGGCAGCGTTCTGGAGTCCTCTTTGACATTATGCCTCGTCGTCAATCAAAATGCTGTGGTTGGGACTATCTAAAATACGCGTAAAAGCTTTCGAGCCCTCGTTTTCGCAGATTTTGAAATCATTTTCTTAATCCGCTCAATCATTCCGATGCTGGTACCGAATTTATAAGTCTAATCACGAATAGAGGCTTAGGAAGAGAGTAGCGAGATCGATGTTTACGAATATAATTCATCACTAGATCCAGGTTTACGTCCACTTCTAGAGAGATCCTCGAGGAAACGCTCATTGCCAAACTTCTCAAGTATTCGTTTCATACTTTCCGGACAAAAGTGAAAACAAGGTACAAACATAAAATCATAAACAACCATGCCCATGCAGTACCTGCTTCGAATTCATCCCGTTCAGCATGGAACAGTAATAACTATTGTCGCCATATGGGTGTGTAATGGCAATCTAATGGGCGACCGAAATTCGGGTTGGCCTCATGCATTACCATATTGAAAATTCTGTCAAATTTTTGTCCCACGGAACGGTCATGACATTCCAGTTATTGTTCAGTTGACGGATTAAATACTTTGTTTTGTTTATTCTTCGAACGTTCAAGTTTATATATTATTATATAGATACATAAATTAAACAGCCTCATTTTCTAAAACTTTCATTGGCTGTTATGATTCAGCGTTCGGTTTTTGGAAACGATTGACGACATGAAATCGTATACTGTGGCGGACAAGTATTCGGGTCGTCGAATTCGACAGCTATAACGTTCCTCCTAATCCTCGAAAACCGCGTCACTTTGAAGTCAGCAACGGAACACGCATGAAACATTGCAGTAGACCTTGGGGAAATTTGAAGATTAGTTTATTTACAGCACGGCCATAAAAATTCAAAGTGCTTTCGCGGTTTCGTGTTTAGCGGCGTGAATCTGATGTGAGTGTTGTGGGGGAATATATGGAACCAGTATAGTGCCAGTGTCTGTGGATGATGATGCCAATTCGTAGGAAGATCAATCACAAATAACGCTAAATGTCATTCGTTGCGCTTAGTTCTGATTGAAAGCATCACTAGCGACTTAGTTCAAGATTATATGCTATTGATTTTCCACTTTTGCATTATCAATACACAACTCACGATTCTGACTGCGAGTGTTCTGAGTCACGGAAACATTTCTGTATTATTTTGCTTAAATGTTCGATTTTTTCCAGCTCTGGAAAATGCCAAGCGGTCATAAACATGACGACTCCTATCAACCGGTCCTGCAATTTAAACCTTATCAGCGCCAACCATCCAGCCAGGAACCCTGCCAGCCCTTCGGACTGTCGGATTCCGGTGGTGGAACGCCGCCCATCACGTATTTCGTGACGATTCCACTGGAATTCGTGACAATGCGATGACAAATGAAGTGGGCCTCTTGTGCCATTTGTTTCTGCATGTTAAGTTCTGCTCACAGAGGGGCGTTGTTTTGCTTTTGCCCGCCTCCCCATTGATACGAGTATATCGTATTCTAATCATGATCACGCTATGTGTGTTCGCCCATGTTTTTTAGATACTTCCTACTGTGTCTCAGGGCCGTTGGGCTTATGTTTCGCGCAATCTACACAACTTTTACCATCAGCACAAAGCAGTTTCAGTGTGGTATCAATGTGGGTCAGCGCCGCGGTTTTTTTGTGAAAATTGTGATTTGGCCTTTTGTCGAACAAGAGAATGGGCCCGACTACCAAAGCAGCGAGAAAGTAGTAACGCCAGCTAAATTCTGCAAATATTTACATATGGCTATTGGTATTTATTTGACTTATATTGATAAAACGCAGCTGGGGTTTCATAAATAGCTTTAACAGGCAACCATTGTGTCAATTCGATCTGATGGGCCTCAGCCTGACGACGGGAATCTTAAATCAATGTTGATTTTAAGCTGCTTGGTTATTCATAACATTGTTCGGTTCATTAAATTCAATCTAAATTCAGGATAGTATATATACACATACCCTTCTGTGTATGATCTCATTTTTCGGAAATTCTTCGAACGAATTGTGAACTAAGCCGTCAAGATGATGATGATATCGCGTGGAACGCATTTGCTTCAGATTTCCACTGATGATTCAATTAGAGTTGAGCGAATTAACAATCTGTCCCAATGCTGTGTTCTATCCAGCAAACGAGAAAAGTTTGAGTCGAGCGGAGTGAACGTGATCTCAACCACGACGGGCTCTGACTGCGGATTTATTCCAGCTTCGGTTCCCAGCCCGGCATAAACCAGAATTGGCTGATTGATCGGTTTATAAAAATAACCGATATACGTAGTCCCGAATGCGCATGCGCGATTCTTCGATCTTAGAGCTCACCTTTTTGGTGAGCCGTCTGGAAACCGTCTGGAGATTACTTCGCAATAGAATCACGTCCAAATGAAGAAAAAAAAATTAGACTGAACCAATTCAAATTTCAATTCTTGAGACAGCTTAATAAGAGTTGATACTTGCGACAAGCTTATTTTGATTGATCGGATTTCTTCTGAAGAAAGCAACTAAAAACAATGAATTCCTTATTTGAACGATTGATACGTGCGCATAAAATAAAAATCACTTGAAAAATTGCGTAACTTCGAGCAAATCGCGTAAAAAAATCACGGGAAAAAATCACGAAAAAAGATCGCGTATAAAAGTATCCAGAATCAAAAGTATCCAAAGTGTTGCTACATATACAGAATATTCTGTATTTTACAAATTTTTCACCAAATTTCAGATACAGAATCTGTATATACAGAATTACAGATTTTCAGCAAAGATACATAATTTACAGTTTTTTTTAATTCATATTTAAATATTAATTTTATTGCAGTGTATACATAGATATCTTGATTTATAAAAAGGTTTAGCGCAACGCAACGGGATGGGTTGGGGGCAGTTGTTAAGCGAAATCTTGAGCGATTTGAAGAGCTTAAACTATTCTTTTCGTTCCATGTTAAGTATGACCATAATCAATCCGCCAATCGTATATTGTCCCATTTAAACGATCCTATGACAAAACTGATTATGCTGTTCCTGAACTTTGTTCTGTTGTTCATGTTCAATAACGTCAATTGTTTCTTTCAATCAGAAAGTTCACAACTTTTCGAACTTGCTAATCAGACAAGAATGTTATTGTTGATCATGTTGGGTAACTTATGTTTGGAGCATAACAATTCGCTGATGCTGACCTTGACGTGAAAGATTTTGAAGACTTTCTGAAGAAGACTGAGAATGTTTACGTTGGTATCGATGCAGAAGGGCTGTGTTCGAGACACGACCGCATAGTTGGTGCAGGATTCCATTAGGCTATCTGTTACATGCTGATTTTGGATATATTTAAAAAGTTACATCGTTAAACTCTTTTTACGGATTATGGGGTTGTGGCCTGATGTTGTCCCGATGGAAATCTCAATTCTATTGGTCTAGTCTAGGAACTAGTTCATAGTAGGCCAATTTCTTCAAACGCGTAGCAAAGCCTTCCTGGTCGTCGATATTAGCTTGGACACTTTTGAAATTAATGATTCATTTTTAATCACCAGTCACTATTCACTTCAGAAACGAGCTGATTGTATGCAATTCGCAATTCGCAAAAGATTTTTTTTTGCGTTTCTCGTGTGGTTCTCATACATCGAGATTCGTTTTGCATTCAGCCCCATTCACGTTGCTCTTATTTCTTTTGTGCATTATTTAAAGTGCAAAATTAATCTGTCATACAGCTACTGATTTGACAATAATCGGAAGGCCGGAGTGCTTACTTATAATATTCCACATATAATATTACTTATTACTAATTTTACTAATTAATTACTTTTTCAGATACAATTTTCATTGAGTATTATTAATAGTATAAACTAATCATAGTAATAGTAATAGTAACAATAATAGTGATAATAATAATGAAGTAATTTCTTTACTAAGTAAGTTATTAATAATAACAAGCTACGCCAATAGCACTGACTGAGTGTATCCCTTCCCTACTAAAACATATCCTAAATTCCCGAGGTATTTTTGAGAGGTCGTACAGTTCTCTACATCTCTCTTAAGTAAATATCGAACTAACATTCCTTCACTTTCCTTAGCAGTTGCAAGGACGTGGCCAGGACAATTCTTAACTGTTGGAGAAATCCTGCCTTCATCTAAGAGATATTACCAATCGTCAGTAACGGATGAAGACGAGATTTTGACGTAACAGTTCTGAATTCGTACCACTTACGATATTGTGCAACTTGCTCAATTCTAATGCTAATGCTAATGCTATTTTAAGTGCAAAATTTAATTTTTCAAGCAAACCTGAATCTGGAATTGTTTGATCTATACTTTGTCTATATCTTTATCACTAGTGATTGACTGTCATCTACTGGAAATGTGACGGACTTCTTTTATCTGCCCTTTTACTAATTTATCTGCCCTTTTAGAAAACTCTGTAATCCAAGGCATTCAATGTTCATAAAAAATTAAATCTATATATGTAAAAATGGATTTCTGTCTGTCTGTCTGTCTGATTGTTATGGACTCGGAAACTACTGAACCGATCAACATGAAAATTGGTATTAAGGGGTTTTTGAGGCCGGGGAAGGTTGTCGTGATAGTTCGAGACCCCTCCCCCTCTCTAAAGGTGGGGCTGTCATACAAATTAAACACAAATTTCTACATTACTCGGGAGTTAATCTAGCAAATGAACCGACATTTGGCATATGGAGGTTTTAGGGTGCAATAAATGATTCTATGGTGGTTAGACTCTCCACCCCCTCTCTAAGGAGGCGCTGCCATACAAATGAAACACAAATTTCTGCATATATCGAAAACTAATCAAGTAAATGGAGCCAAATTTGTCATGTGAATGTTTTAGGAGACACGAAACGTTCCATGGTGAATAGACACTCCTTCCCTCTCTTTGAGGGGGGGGGACAGCCATACAAATGAAGCATACATTTCTGCATAATTCAAGAACTAATCAAGTAAACTGAACCAAATTTGGCATGTGGAGACAAAACATGACAATTGAAAATTTTCGGAAAAATCTGAATAAAAAAGGGAAAATTCGGAAAATTAAGTTCCCATATGTTCTACAATTACATAGTGACTTGTGCTGTTAGTCCATTTGATGTTTGCGCTAGCGAAATTGATCTTTGTTCGAAACTGGAAATGGATTTTAATGTGATGAAACGCACTCCTATATCTTCTTCTATCTATACCAATAAAAAAGTATCACCGATTGTATTGATAAGAACAGAACTCGAGGAAGAAATTGTCCGATTTAGGACTGTCTTTATTCTGTCATATTTTCTGTACAAAACATTTATTCCATGTAACGGAGAATATGTTATTTGCAAGTGGTTGAAAAATCTTGAACGAGAATTGTGTCTGAAAATAATCTGATATTATAATGATGAGTTTTGTTAGAAATACTAGGAATTTTATAGTAAAAGGTGAATTCAACGGGGTCGATTAGAAGATCAATCAATGAACAGTTCTGCGATTGGACCCACGAACTTGCTCATAGTAAGAAAACGTGAATGTTTGAAGGTATTGATAACAAAAAAACAAATTTTAAGCGGGACAAAGTTTGCCGGGTCAGCTAGTATATTAGAAAGTAACAGCTTCTATCATACATAAATACATAAAATATATAAACACATAAAATATCTATCGATAATTTACTGAGACGAACCGGCCCAGGAGGCTTAAAGTCTCAAAAATAAAGAATTAAAAAAAAATATAAGAGGTTGTGTTCAAGACACGACCGCATTGTTGACGTAGAGCTACGGTGTTATTTTATTCAAGTCGCTTGTTTATAACTTCGGATATTATTTTATGATGCTGTGAAATTTTAGAAATAACTGTTTACTAAAATGGTTTGATCGCCCTGAAATGGTATTTTAAATTGTAGAATCAGTTGTTGATAATTAAATAATGATTCATTCTCGCCCTCGCAGAACAGTGCCCTAGTCCTAATTTGTTTCATGTCAATGCATTGAAAATTTACCTCGAACGCTATTCCGGTGGCCTTTTCCGCAATTGACATAAACTCAGTTACAGTCGATTATATACGTGTTGTACCAGCACCATTATTCCATACTCCTAACTATATCCATATATCTTTGGCACCGCATGGAAACAACTACAAGGACAATATTCGCAAGTATCAAATATCATGCTACCTGTTATTTAGTATTGCCTCAGTGGAATCGCACCTCTAGGAATCGTTAGTACAACGTAAATCAGGCGCCAAACAAGCGTCTGTTATAGCATGCATACAGAGCCATACATTGCTGGCTCAAAGCTACTAGAAATATAAACACTTCTTATCATTTTGTGCTATTCTCAAAAAACGCTCCTGTTAATATTGACTGGCCTCGAAAAAAGTTGTATTACTTTCTCATGCTCAAGATAAGCGCAGCTGTCATACTTAATGCAGAAAGTTTTGCTACTGGCGAGCGAAACCAAATCACATACAAAATTCCAGAACGACATCTACTTTCATGGTGACTAAATAAACGAAATAATCTCTTTCTGTTAATCTGAACAACTTCGAAAAGAGTAGCATTGCTGAATATTTGCCTCAGCAGAGATTCATTACTAATACCCTGCTTTAAGAAAGGCACTTGATCCCTCGCCGTCCAGCTCGCCCAGCAACGGTGTTGTCCAGTCGGTGTCCTTACGAAGAATGAACGTTTGCCTCAGCGAGATCCACCGTTGATACTGTAGGCAAATATTCCCCTTCGTTCTTCTTCTTTTCCTTTGTTCACGGAGACTTTAAATCTTACGATTTCCCCTTCTTTGCTCGTTATTGACAGCTCTGTTCGGGAAATCACACAAGTGGACAGAACAAATGTATGGGGAAATGAGATTGCTTCCAATTTTCATCAATTTATACCATATACAGACTATGGGATAGTAATGTATAGCATATCAAACAAATCTTAGAAATTTCCGATTCGATTGGTATGTAAATCGTGAAAATCCGTTCAAAGCAAAAATAGTTATTAACGGTAACTTTATTTCATAAAAACGTGACCTGTTTTCTATTTTGGCACCCTTAATGTAAGACGTAGTTCTACGTCGAAACATATAGGTAAATTAATAGCGCAAGCCGTTTCATTAAAAGATAAACGCATGTCGGCCGTGCAAGGTGAAATGCTCAAACAGCAAAAAATGCAAAATAAATCAGTCAACCTTTCGGCGAACTCATTGCGTTAGACCTCTCTCTAGCATTCAATCACTCAATGTTGAGTTTTACTGTTTGACATTTTCATTCAGCGATAAATATGTTCATGAAAGTCTATTAAAAATGTACAAAGAATCTTGCTGACAGATCGACTATTACCTCATGGTTAGGCATGCCGCTTGTCCGCCTACAATTATTAACACATTTCAGAGCTTACGGGTCCCACTCCTGCACGATTCCAAAACACATGACAAATTAATTCCATCCGATCCTAATGAACTCGAACACGAGAACAAAAGAATTACACCTGAGACATTCCATCGTGTCGTACGTTTCGAAACATGACAGCTGAGATCATCGGCAAACTTATCCATATTCGATCAGTTCGGGGTGCATTGATGATTGATCTCACCCCTCGACCTCTCGTCTGTGCATTTATTTGCACAAGTGCTGATCGTAACCTCATTTCAATAGCTCTCAACTGAACGCACAACAAGTTCATTGTTTCCTATGTGTTACTTTCTTCCTTGCAGCTCGCAGCTCGCTCGTACAATCACAATCCCAGCCAATCGAGACAATCCCATCGAAGGCCTATGTGAGGAGCCTCACGAAGAACGTCAACCTTTTATGTCGAAGCAGTAAACCCGTCGAAGCATGCAGGTGAGTAATTGTGAAGTGACTGTCTCAAAGTCCCCAATAATCCTAGCGTATTGTTATTTTTCTTGCAGCGTAAAAATCGCCGGCTACATGGGGACCTACGACATTCGTGAGTTACCGGAGGGAGTAAGCTACTACGGGTCGAGTTTACCACATGGGGAATGTGGTATCACGATAGCGACCCTCAAAGCGGCCAACGAGGGCAAGTTCCAGTGTAACCTCACCATCGGCGGAGAGGTTTTCCAGGAGAGCATAGAGGTGGTTATAGCGGTTACTCCGGAACCAACGGAGATCGAGATCGGCCGTGAAACGATCCTCTCGCTGGGGGGTATTGCACCGAATCAAACCATTTCAGCGAAATGCATCTCCCAGGACGCAGTGCCACAAGCGAATTTGAGTTGGTACTTGAACGATGATCCTCTGGACAGTAGCTTGCTAGGTCCTATCGAAACCAGGGTCACCGTTGACAAGAAGGGGAAGAAATTAACAACGGTGGAACAGAAACTGAGATATTTCGTTACGCCTGAAGATAATGGAAAGAGGATAATCTGCCGAGCGGACCATTTTGCGATTAGTAGAGGATTCTATCGGGCCTTCCTCCCGTTGAACATTCTGTGTAAGTGTTTCCAATGCGCGCGTCGTCGCCAAACTTTATCTATTTATTTCTATTCTCAGTTCCACCTAAGCCGATCCCTAATATATACATTGGTGAAGGTACCCATGCGGTGATCAACGTCACAGTGAGGGCAAACCCTCGGCCAACTACCAGCTGGAAAGTGAATGGTATCAGGATCGATGAGGGCACTTCATCAGGACCTTATCAGGCGTACATTCCTAAAGATATGGTAACTACCCATTATATTGGCATCGAAGCAAATGCTCTCTGACACCAGATTTTTTTTTTCCCCAAAGGATAACGGCAACTATTTGATCCTGCTGAAAATCAACGAGCCGACGGAGCAAACATCGATCATCGAGCTGGCCGCTACCAACGAGTTGGGTACGCAAACCTACGTCATCAAAGCGAGCAAGTACCCTGCCGAAGAGGAGACCGCTACGGCGAACGATGAAAACGAGACGAAATCCACCGGAAGTGGGACCGTCTTCTGGCTCATCAGCATATGGACGTTCTTCTGCTCTGTGATAGTGACATGTCTGTTGTGAATTCCTCAACGAAAAACAAACAAAAAAAAAATAAGGAATCGAGATTCCTAAACTAAATGAATCCTTACTTACACTCAGAGAATACGAACATAGTATTACCATTCAGTACTAACCGCAAAGTGGCGAGCGGAATCAGGGCGTCTCCAAGTTGTGAGGCTCCTATGGCTATGGCACAGCCAATTGAGGCTCGTAATTTGAAGATGTTTTGGTCGCTTGTAAATCATCGTTCTTCATCATTGTACTTTTACTTATTTTTTTTTATTTTTTTCATTTTTTTATAGAATTCTAGCTACGCGTCGAAACATTAGGTTTAGTTGATTATTTATTGAAACCGCATTTATTAAGTAAAACTAGTGTGAAGCGAGCAGGACTTCAGTGTACTTTTTGTCGCTGGAAAAAGTGAAAGTAAATTTCATAAGCTGACCAAAGGAGAATTGTTTGTGTGATTTGGTTGTGATAATTTCACACTTGTTCGTGTTGGTTTCTGATGCCGAGTGATAAGACCCATTCTATGAGGTTATGCATCAAAGAACCAAATTTCAAGTTTAGTTTTAGGAGAAAATTGAAAACCTAGTTTGAATAAGCACTAGTTATATCACAAATTCCTTGAAACGAATCTGATTTTTATGCGCCAACCTTCGAGAGAGGCGAGTTTAAAAAACTACATAATTATATTTAAAATATTTTAGGTTTTCAGTATTTTTATGTTTCTTGAGACCTCTCTGCACTTGCTTAACCAAAACTCAATGTCTATATACCATTGAATGGATAATTAAATACTTGTTTGAAGGGTCGTGGGTAGATCTAGGTTTCATTTTGTAATTTATGAGAAACACACATTAGAAAAACAGGTATTTTGAAGCGTTGTCACGACCCAACAATAGAGCATTTTTTAAATTTATCAGCTGAACCTAAGTTCAAACCTTTTTATACTTGGGTTTCTCTCAGCCAACAATGAGAGTCAACAACCCACAAAATTTGGTTAAGATCGGTCCACAAATAGAGGAGTATCAACCGTCTCAAAAAGTTGTTGTCACGTCACGCAAAGTATACGATCCATTCCAGCGTAACGTGGTAATATTTTGACTCAATACAAACTTTTTTTTGCGTTTTCATGTATGAAACACAAAATTAAACGATTTTCTAGTGGAATTGAGAACATTTACTACAAGAATCATCAGTTGGAGAATATTTTATAGATAGATTGGCTTGTACTTTTGTGACAAAACAACACCTGACTTTTTACTGTCACCGAAACCGTTTCAAGACCCCTACAAATGAACTTTCTTCTATGTTTTGTCAATAATAGATGAACGTAGATTCCACAATATAAAATTGATTCTTGTTTCAACTTCCGGTTTTCTGGTGATAGTATTAAATGACAAAAAATACGGAAACCCTATACGATTTCGGTATTGATTGCAGGTGTCTTACGAACGAAAGTAGAATATCGTATTCCGATGCCATTTTTAAAATCAAGAATGGTGACTTTCGGTTCGTTAAAAACGGATCTGAAAGACCGGAAATGGCTTGAAATTTCACAACACGATCGTGAATGATAGGGTTGGCATATATCCATGGGTACGCGAAGAAGAATGAAAAAAGAGAATAAAATTTGATAGTGAGCAGATAGGATTCAAGCGAGAGGGAGATAATATTTGAGTGGTAAGAACTTAGCTTTAGAGCGACGCGTGTGGAGAAAGTGCACACACAAATGCACACGCAAACATCAACGATCAACGATCAAAGCCAACGTCAACGTCGAAGTCAAAGTCATCTTCAACACGCAAACATAAACGGCCTTGCACCGGTATGTGCGCGGATACATACAAAGAGTCTATCAAGAGTTTTTGATAGCAAAATCAAATGCGTTCCCTCTGTAGTGAGCGCCACTCGATGAATCAGGATTGTGTTAGCCATTGATGGCAAGTGCCAGAGTGAACGTATTAAACAATCACGATGTAAAAACTGGAGGTCGGTTTAGGACCACCCCGATTTTTCCCAAATAACGGCATACAGTGTATTACAGGTAACAGGTAGATTGAATTTATATAGTTTATTTTGATGAACATACTATAAACAATTACAATTGTCTTGTTTCGCAATGTTGCACAATCTAAACTCATTTTGCATACAGGTCAACTTAAAAAAAAAATCGCAGCGAATCAGTTATGAATTGCCAAAATGTAAGTAAATTTTCATCATGTTTTTGTTTAAAATTAATTTTTACATTCAATAGGGAAAAACCATAAACAAAACTACCACTAAAAAGCAGTTTGAGCGGATGGTGTTTCTTTGGGGCAAGATCCTGGAATAGCCAAAGGTTTCTCCCGAGGAGATTCTTGGGTTTCTTGCAACCGTGGAAGGAATTGTGTAACCTCATCTCATGGAGCACAATCGGGTTCGCCTTCGGGAGCATCTTAAGATGCAGGCAAGGAACATTAACAGTTCGGCTAAAGAGTTCATAAGGTTGACGTCTAGATGGCGCCTCTTGAAAAAATCTACTTGACTATTACAAAGCACCATCTTTCAATGGATATGTGTAAAAATTCGACAGCAATCGATCGATTGGCTCGTGAGTTATAGCATTGAGATTGAAGCAACTTTTGTTATTGTGAAAAAAAAGGGAAAAACCACAAATCAACGAAAACGATGGCAAAATTGCATGAATTGGGCTTCGAATTGCTTCCACATCCACCGTATTCTCCAGATCTGGCCCCCAGCGACTATTTTCTGTTCGCAGACCTGAAGAGAATGCTCGCTGGCAAGAAGTTTAAGACCGATAATAAAAAGATTACCGAAGCTGACGCTTATTTCGAGGAAAAACCGAAAGAGTACTATAAAAATGGTATCGAAAAGTTGGAAGATCGCTATAATCGCTGTATCGCCCTCGAAGACAATTATGTTCAATAATAAAGTTTGCAAAAACAATAGTTTTACTGTGTTACCTTATAAACTTTTCTGCTGAACTGCTATACAGAAGAAGATTACCTCACCATTTTGATGAAGCTGCTCAAAGTGTGCTCTAGCAGGTAAGCTCTATATGGGAGGGGAGGTGGGATCGACGAAACGAATCCTCTGCTGATCGTCACAAACCTATGTTGATAAGAAGAGTTTTTGTTAATTTAAATTCTAATAATACTTACAATAACAACGTTCAGACTATAAAATCCATTCGGATTAAAAAAGTCACAAGAGGGTTGTGTCCGAGACAAGACCGCATAGTTGACGTAGGATTCCATTAAGCTATCTGTCGATTTTATTTATTTATTTATTTATTTCATTGGACAATACTTGTAGATTAAGGACTACTCCTTTTCAATTTCTACAATAAGTTGCATGTTTGTGCGAAAAAGAAACTAACTTATACTATCAATTCTATTACTAAGGTATACATAATTTCAAGACAACTAATTTCTTCCATTTAACCAACCAAGACACTCAAGATGGAACCTTCTTCGAGACTGAATATTTTTAATAGCGACGGGAAGTTGGTTCCACAAAATAGTTGCTCGTACAATGAAGGCATTGCGATAATTAGATGTGCTGAAATGTGGCAGACTAAAATTTCTGGTTCTTGTATTTCTAAAAGGCTCAAACTTTTCCAATAGATACCGAGGCCCTTTGAGAATGATATTATAGGTTGTCAAATAATAACGGAGTTTAATAAAATCATTAAAAGGGCAGCTAAGAAGTTTGCTTTGAAATGAAGTGATTCTTGAGAACCTAGATAAATTAAATACCCATCGGACACAGCAGTTCACAGCCACCCTCAGTCTGTCTAATGTTGTTATTGATACATTCGAAGTCAATTCCATGCCGTATGTAATATGGGGGAGGAGCAGCGATTTAAAAAGCATTATTTTTACTGGAATTTTCAACATCCCAGCCGTGAGCCTTAAATGGCGTAAACTAGCGTATATTTTCGAACATTGGTAATTAATTTGTTTATCCCATTCTAAATTATTTTGAAATATTACTCCAAGATTGGTAGCATAATCAACGTAATCTAAAATATCATTTCCCAGAGTAATATTTGGTAAACTTGAAGGCCTCGGCTGACGAGTTATAAACATTACTTTAGTTTTAGACGTGTTAATGGGGAGAAGATTACACTTTGACCAAATGAAGACTTGTTTTAGGTCAGCATTAATAAGTTGAGACATCTCAACTACAGATGAACTGAGAGCGGAGAAGTATAGCTGTACGTCATCAGCAAACATGTGTATCATGCACACTCTAAGCACGGCCGGTAAGTCATTAATGAATAATGAAAATAATAATGGTCCCAGGACCGATCCTTGGGGAACACCTGATAAAATGTTGGTTTGACTTGAGAGCTTACCGTCACTTTCTACGACTTGAGTCCTTCGAGACAGGTATGATTCAATGAGAGTCACGGCAGCACTAGAGAATCCAAATTGACTGGATAATTTTTTCAGAAGTTTTACGTGAGAAACCCTGTCGAATGCTTTGGAAAAATCGATCAGTATCAGAAATGCTGTACCTTTCTTATCAATGGTTCGATGAATGTCATCATAAACCTTTAGAAGTGCTGTAGTAGTGCTATGATTTGAACGGAAACCCGATTGGTAAGGACTGATCAAATCAAAGCTATTAATGAATGATTGAATTTGGTTTTTAACAATTTTTTCAAATGCTTTCGATAGGGAGCAAAGAATGCTTATCGGACGAAGGTTATTTAGATCAGAACCTCTGGGTCGTTTACGAATTGGAATAACTTTAGAAGATTTCCATATACGAGGGTATTTAGAGGTTGAAATGACCAGGTTGAAGACGTAAGTAATAGGAGAAATGACATATGGCAAGATTAACTTTACAAACTTCAAAGGTAACCCATCTAGCCCAACAGCATTAGAAGATATGGAAAAAATTGCAGAAGATACATCTAACTCATTACACATGTTGAATTTCAACCCATTGTCATTAGTCGGAAAAATTGGTAAGAGCTCATCATCACGCGTAAAATTTTCACTAAAATGTTCATTGATTTCCTCACATGTGCTGGAGAGTTGTTCACAATTGATGGAAGAGTTGGAAACATTTATCTGTTTCAATTTTTTCCAAAGCGCTTTGCTAGAATCAGTAGTTCTAAATACCGAAGAGAGATAGTCCGACTTGGCTTGATTGATCAGATGGGTAACACGATTGCGAAGTCTTTTGTAGTGAGAGTGATCAGAAGCATTTCTAGTAATTAACCATTGTCTGTATGCTATATTCCTGGAAATCATTGTATTAAGTATTTCATCATTCATGTGAAAAGTCGT
The DNA here is from genome assembly GCF_029784135.1 of Toxorhynchites rutilus septentrionalis. Classification (NCBI taxonomy): domain Eukaryota; kingdom Metazoa; phylum Arthropoda; class Insecta; order Diptera; family Culicidae; genus Toxorhynchites; species Toxorhynchites rutilus. Next base: position 23,852,721 of record NC_073745.1, read on the forward strand.
ACGCCTTTGTCTTAAAACACGTATAGGGACGAACCTATCAAAAAGGTCTAATAGGCGTGAGTTTAAAAAGTCAGTTGCTAGATCTGAATCGTTCATGCTGTATAGTGAGCTCCAATCAAGAGAATTCATGGCATTTTGCAAGGAGTCGAAATTAATACGTCCATAATCACGGAAAAATGTAGATTTCATTAAAGTTTCACGAGAAATGTTTATTGATGAAAAAATTACATCGTGCTTCGAAAATCCAGGTGCAGAAACTTCCAGGAAATCCAGGATATCTTTGAAGAATTACATCGTTAAACTCTTTGATAAGGGCCGTTTTGTTTGGTTGTTGGGTATTGTTTGTTCACTCCACCAGTGTTTACCGAGTGATGATGACAGAAAGATAGTAAACAGTCGTTGGGTGGTGCATATCAGATAGAAGATGCCGAAGTGGAATAATATATTATGAAAACCGCCCCTAGACGAGATGCCTTCTGTGTTATGTATGGATGAAATAAAGAAAAAAACGCACCAAATTTATATAAGATAATTATCAATACCGCACACAATTATAAATTTTTCTCATCAGTACAAACATGTTACTTTAATATACAGAAAACATATTTGAAGTGGAAAAGGCAATTTTTGTTTTATAGTTTTTACTTTCTGAGTGTTTATTCAACCCAATTCGAATTTTAATTGGACTAACAACACCTAATACTATATGTAGGGCATATTGGAAATCATTTTTTCGAATATTTCTTTACTTTCCAATTTTTCTCGCCATATGAGCTTTCCTTGGGTGAAAATGAACACAACAAAACAGACAGCTTAAGCCGAACGACAATATGAAAATTTGCAATGTCGATTTCCCCAGGCTGCTTGGTTTTGATGTCTCTGTTAGAGAACACATTTCGGCGGGAGCGAAAGCTCCCCCTATTTTCGTGTATTTGCAAAACCGATTTCCCCTAGGCAGCTTGGTTAAGATGTCTCTGTTAGGGACCCGCCGCTTGTGTCGTCAATTTCGACCAATCAAAAGTGGGTATTTCCGTTAGGATAGGGGTTGAGATTTTTCAATTGTTCGATAGTTAGTTTCATGACATATATTATTTTCTTCAATATAAAAAATTCTTATAGCGTGCCGAAATCGATTGACACAAAAATTTCATCAATCTATCATGAAATGACTGAGCAATGAGCGTTTGAAATCGGACAATTTTCACGATGTGCTCGATTTTCGATTTTCAATTTGTACCCCAATATGTTCCCGAAAGACGTAATCCTACACCAAAAAAATCTCTTGCTGTTTTTTGTTTGTACCAATCAGTGAGTTACAAGGTGTTAATAATGGAAGTCAACAAAATTCGGTATATTCTACACCTTTTCTTTTACAAAGGCTAAAATGCAAGCTTGAAATGCTGAAATTATGAATGGTGTTTTTGGTACCGATACTGTAACAGCTAAATTTTTTTTTAATTATTTTTTTTTAATGCAATACACTAAATTCAGATTTCTACTGTCAACAACTGGACCGTTTGAAGCCAGCGGTTGGCCAGAATCGGCCAACAGGAGATGTGTTGTGCTCCTTCAGGACAAAACAAAGCCACCCACGTCTGTAGTGACTCGCCAGAAAGCTTGATTGGGATGTTTCACTTCCATCATATAGCTCGGACCTGGCACTAAGCGATTAGCATTTTTTTTCGCCAAAACTTCTATGAGAGATGCATGATTTAACGTGGCAACAAATTTTACATTTTACACAACGGTGCATGTTTGACCCAAATCAGACAATCCGAAGCATATTGAATAAAGTTTTGAATTTCCTTTTTCCCCAATCTAATATATTATTTAGTATCACTTTCTGAATGTAAATTTTCGCGCTTTATTTTGAGGCCTTCCAAAACAGTTGAAAATCAAAGAAAACTGACGTAATCAAACATAATAAAATAAGTGAAAAAAAAAACTTTTGAGGTTAAGCGGTTTAATTGTGATTAAACATAATAATGTACTAAAAGCAAGAAAATAACTAGGCAAGTAGCAGATAGCAGTTATCACACCTCTCCTTCATTAGTCTAGGGCATTAAACTAAAATAAAATCGTGGGACATATGATGAAGTCGCTAATTGTGGATAATGGAAATCCAACGTGCCCCACGATTTTATTTTGGTCTTATCAATGCCCTAGACCAGGGGTTTTCAGATTTTTTTTATGGCAGAGCACTTTTTATAGCAAAAAAAAATAGATGGAGCACCTACATTTTTCCATCAACAAATAAATCCTACTTGCATTGACATTACCTAACTGGGAACAACTATATTTCGGTTGCGTGCCGCAGTTACACGGCATTTTACCCGAAGTAAACAAAATAAAGCACTGTATGCGCTGTGAAATCGAATTAAAGATTGTTTTATTCCAAGGTGGGTTTTCAAGTGGAGCATTTGCTATAACTTAGCGGAGCACAAATTTCCGGCGGAGCACCATTTGAAAACCCCTGCCCTAGACTAATGAAGGAGAGGTGTGATAACTGTTAACTGCTACTTGCCTAATTATGTTCTAGCCTTTAGTAAATTGTTATGTTTAATCACAATTAAACCGTTTAACTTAAAAAGTTGTTTTTTTTTAAATTATTTTATTTTCTAGTTTTTAGTACATTATCTGTTTCACTAGGATATTTCTCTACAATAAAACCATTGTACTCTATTCTATCAGTCAAAAAATTTCATTTGATACCGATGTTGAGTGGATTGCAGGAAATATATAATGTGTTCTCCAAGTCAAGTTCGTTCGTTTGATGCACATATCTCAATCAACTTTTTTTTAGATGATTTGTAGCGGCGGCCAAATTGGATTTTTCAAGATAAGCAGTTTTAAAATGACAGCAGAGATAAAGGTATTTCATAAATTTGGTCAGTTTCTCTACACTCATACTCTACAGACATACAAACATACATACGAACAGTTCAAGCTAAATAAAACCGTTTAATAAAGTAATTTGCTATTTTGTGATTGCGGCCATCTTGGATTTGGATTTTTTCCAAATTTGTAGCCATTTTGTAGAGGCAGCCATCTTGGATTTACATTTTTCATAAATAATCGTGTTCTACTAGACAAGCCCTTTCATTTGATTCATTTGATGGGGTTTTGGAAAACCCATATTGATGAGGTTTTGAGGAAATATGTGATCCGCCATTTTGTAGCGGTCGCCATCTTAGATTTTCAAGATCATGAAATACGCAGTTTTATAATGAGTACAGAGATAAAGGTGTGTTCCAAATTTTAGATCAATCGATCAACAGAAAGGGGGTCAAATTTATATTAATGTGGGTCAGCGCTACAGACAAACACGTTACAAACATACAAACAGATTACAGAGCAAGCTAAATAAAACCGTTTAAAAATATTATGGAGTTCAGTATGCGTTCTATTATCTGTATTAATAAAATTAGTCTGATCATGTACACAGCCCAGCGAATACAGTTTGGTTAATTTAATCATCAACAGCATAGGTAAACTTCTTGACCACCGCCGAAATAGGAACGTTATCGTAACTACCATCAATCAATAAAAAGCGCTTAGTACGCAAAGTATACCCACGACAAACAGAAACCCAAAGTGCGTGATGAGGCAAACATAAACAAAAACTTTTCCTTTTATTCTGCAGGTTCAAGTTCAAGTCCGGTCGGATCGGAATGGGTTAGGCTAGAGGCTGAATATTGATTACGCGTAATCAATGGTTGACCATCTCCTCCACGAGGGAAGCACGGAAAGACTTGTAAATCCCAACCGATGTATCACAACTCTTTTTTCTATAAATATTATTCGAAGTGAGAGCATTTTTGTGAGTTCTATTTCATTTCAGAATGAATAAAAACCATATAATAACGAAAACGGTGCTGAGATAATGACAAATATAGAATGTGGCCAATTACTGCAAATTTAAGCAGTGTGTCCGTTTGTGTTATTTATTCAAACTCTACCGAAGAACCCAATTACGCATGCCAAGCTTTGTTCTGACCCGCAACGTTCCGATCAACAACCCGCTGATCAATGTTTACCAAAGTAAGAGCTTTAATTTGGGCGATCATTTGTTTAACCATGGAGCCAAAGATACTTTTAAGTACATCGTATGAATTCAGAGGAATCGACAGTGGGAAGAAGGTGGAACCGGTTCTGAACGCGATTTGTAAACTATTTCCGAATGCAATGTTTACAATCGAGAATCATCTCATAAATGATTCTGTTTCTGAGGAATTTTGTAAATGTTTGACATTCGTGGAAAGGTATTATAAGTTCCGTTCGTTTTGTTGGTTAAATTTGGGCAAGCTTTTATGCCACTCTTTACGAGTCAAGATCGCAATCAGAAAGGTATTTAAATGTCAGTTGGTTGGCGCCGTCCATCAATCGGTCGAACATTGCCTGTTGAGGCAGAAGAATCGGAATCAATTTCAGTGGACAGTGAGTAATGTTAGTTTCAAACGAAGGTTAATCAAGCACTGTCCGGAAAATGATTAAATTAATGCTGAACATCTTACAGCTGATCGTAGGTAATTTTACAATGTATGGTATCCGGGATGTTAATCACAATGTCTCCGCGTATTTTCGATAGCTTGCGTAGCAGTTGAAGTGATAACTGAACCCAAGAGTTTGATCGTTTCCGTTGGTCAGCAAAACGTGAATTTATCTTGCAAAACTCCCGAAAGACAACCAATCGACTTCTGCATGTGAGTCTCCTCAAATCGTAGCGGTGATATCCAAATGTGAAACATTGTGAAACTTCCAGAGTGAATGTTCCTGGAGTTAAGGCGCCATTTGCCAGCAGCGAGAGACTTCCGGCGCCTGTTGAAGGTATTACTTTTTTTGGTGACGGGTGGAAAAAAGGTTCATGTGGTGTTACATTAGCCAGCGTCAAGCCGGAGAACGATGGGAGCTTCGAGTGTACGATTTCAATCCGGGGACAGCGGCACAAGGGATTGATCGATATTGTGGTTCAAGGTATCCCCTTCGTGATCATGTTACAAAATTCTCTCTAAATGTAAATAATTTTTGAACCGCAGTATCTCCCGAACCACCGGTAATTGAGATTTCCCGCGCCATAGATCACAGCGACGGAACATTCAACTATGGTCAACCACTCATAGCGAGATGCATCTCCAGGAATGATTGGCCAGGGGCCAAGCTCTCCTGGTACTTGAACGACACCCAAATCACCGATGGTTTGGGGGCTGTATTTTCGGAAAAAGTTGGGCGTCAAGTAATCGTTCAACAGTTCTTCCGTAAGTCCATAGCCATTGAGGACAACCGCAAGCGGTTGGTATGTCGAGCCGAACATGGATCATATCCCCGTGGGTATTCGGAGGTTTCGCTATCCATCAAGCTGAGAAAGTGTGAGTTTGAGTATCAATTATTCATTCATCTAACTTCAAAGAATTTCATTCTGTTCAGCAGCTAGTGATAAAAATGTGGTGAATGATAAAACTGCGGTTGGAGCCACAGTGATGCAATTTCCCAAACCACAGCTGATTCCCTCCAGTGATACTGAAATGATTAAAGACGCATTCATAGCGGGAACCGACGCAGTTCTAAATTGTATTGTGCGCAACGGAACGGGCGATGTTAAATTTATTTGGTTTCTAGGTGAGCTTTGAAATCGATTAAAATAGCGTGTTAATTTGCAAAGTACTAATATGTCTTCTATTTTAGATGATCATCTAATCTATGAGGGACTCTCAGCCCTCTTCGTATCTCAGGATGATAAGGGCAATGTGTCCGTGGCGCAGATTTTAAAAAGAAAGATGGAGCTCGAAGACAATGGAAAATCGCTGGTTTGCAAAGCTCGAAGCTCGCGATGGACTAACGAGACTAGACTTAAGTTCACCATCACTCAGTGGTCGAAATGATCTAATCTATTAAGAAATACACAAAAAAAATTGATTAATTCTTTTGCGTTTGTATTAAATTTGGGCACGAGTGTTCAAAGAGAGCAGATATACGACCTTTACTTAAAACCACATTTTATCTCATCGATAATATTTGAAATTCAGACACAGCGATTTCGTCACTTGGGTAACTCATAAAGCCCCTCGACTTTCACGATCGATAAAAGCTGCGCAACTAGTCTCGGACGAAGCATCATCAATCGATAAATTTTAATGGTATGTAGCGGTAGCGCTGCATTTTCATGAGCTTTCGGCGTCGCGCAACATAGATCTTGTTGCCAGCAGATCCCAGAGCGTGATACATTTAATGTACGGTAATAGAAGCGATTATTGTCAATCGAATTGAATGATACAATACCGTCTGTTTGAAAATATGGAAGCAAATATGTTTACACAAAAGTAATTTACTAACTAGGATGAAATTAAATTTGAGTAAGAATAGATTCCGCTTAATCTACTATGAACGTCATTATTTTAAGTGTAAATTTTTATGTTTGTTATGAATTTTTCATCTTTACTTTCAAGATACAATATAAGTTGTGTTACGTGATCCAACTTGATTTCTGGTAGAAAGTATCATTGTTGTACTTTTCAAAAACTCAACAAATAGAAGAGTGCACATAAACTCGTATGAGATGAAAAATTTGGCAAGTGCATTTGGCATTTGCGTTCTGAAATTTGTTGGAATTCGAATACATTTAATTCAAGAGATTAATTAATTAATTAATTTAAGACAATTAAATTAATATTTATATAATTTAATCTATTTATTTTATTGAATTTTGATGAGAAAATGATGTCAAGTCAAGATATTCAGATATCCGGATATCCAGACCGTCTTTTGTCTAGTACAGACTTTCCGCATTTTTCCCAGATTTTTCCAGATTTAAAAAAACTGCAATTAGGGTAAATTTACCAATTATGTCACTAACTTGCAGAAATTGACGAATGAATACTCGATTTTAGTTCAAAAGTATACAAAAGTATACCTTTCCTAGCAGTTTGAACTCTGCTTTTGGAGATTCTCACTGATATTTCGATGATCAATTGACAAAATTGTTTAAAAACGTGTTTGAAAATGCCACTTCCGTGTACCCATTATGGTAACAGTGTTCCTGAAGTATCGCAATAAGTGTACCTATTATGGAAATAGTCGGTGTCACATCAAAAAAAGACGGGTGGGTAATGTCGGGGACATAACAGGAGTGACGTAGGACTATACAAAGGGGACAGCTTTTGTTAAATATATATTTTAAATATATTGTTTCATTTTCTTCTCCTTCTCCTACGTATTTTAAATATATTGTTTTATTTTCTTCTCCTACTTCTCCTATCTACCTGAAAAATGGATTAGTTTACTGTTTACTCTTTATGAACATGTTGATGGTTCTGAAAAGAACCTTTGGTGTTGAGTTTTTATTATCACTCGATATTCCCATCTTGTTCGGTTAAACCTTCCTGTTTAGCTATTGGGTTTGCCACTCGCCACAGCTTTCACAGTTGGAAAATTTCTTCCCATCCAGCTTGTGACATGTTGTTCAGTGAATTACATTTAATGCGACGTTCCGGAGAAACACTTTGCCACTCACTGAAACTAATTGTTGCCTTGATGAGCGCCGAACCGAAGCTGCTCTGTTCTTGATGCGGGTTTCTGATTGTCGTGAGCAGCTTTGCAAGCCAACTCGAGCACTCCGACGGCCGAAACTCTATAATCGCTGTTGGGTATACTGGTGCTCCGGCACCAATCCGTTCGTCCTAGTTACCCTTGCGGAGCAATCAGTGAATGCGACCAACAGGGAACTGGAGACCTGCACGGTTCGAGTGAGACTTTGCCTTTCCCTTAACTTGTCCTCCTTTGTTACGTCCAGGATGCCGATGCCGTACAACCACACGGGTTTACGGTTTGAAAGAAAATAAGATATTTTTTTGGAGTCCGCGTGTTTTATACTCTAGCGGTACACACTCACAGGATAGAGACAAATCGGCAGACTCAGCCAGAGGGGCGAGTCCAACGAGGAAGAAAGGAAGGAAGGTATTGTATTATAGAGACTTTAAACTTTTGCAGTTCATTCGTCTCTAGCCTTGAGAAAGACCCTTTGAAAACTCTACTCTACTCTACTTCAGCGCTACCACCTCCGCCCTCTTGCCTTGAGAAAGGCACTCGATCCCTCGCCGTCCAGCTCGTCCAGCAACGATGTTGTCCAGTCGGTGTCCACACAGGAATGTCCAACGAGACGAACGAATGAGCGTTAAAAGAGAGCGATGGCAAAAAAATACATTCATTACGATTTGTTCGCTCGTTGGATTCACATGCAGGCTAAAAAGGGTCCTTTTCAGGATCACAAAATTATCTTCAATCTAAAGAGATTATTGTTTTGTTATCACTCGATATCCCCATCTTGTTCGGCTAAACCTTTATGTTTAGCAATTGCATTTGCCACTCGCCACAGCTTTCACAGTTGGAAAATTTCTTCCCATCCAGCTTGTGACATATTTTACAGTAAATTACATTCAATGGCACGTCGCATTACCACCACTCAGTGTCGGATTGGAGGTAATTTTAACCTGTAATTGAACATTTGCGATGACAGTGGTACAGTGTCGACTTTCAATGTGGGGTCATAATTTGGACCCCGAACTCTATGTTAACAAAAATGTCCAACTAAATATGTCGCATTACAGGTCCGTCCAATTAGCTAAATGTCGAGATAAGTGTAAATTACTGTACTTTCAATCCAGAAGCAATTTAAGAATTGGTGAAAATCAATAAGCTCAGAACAACTGCCAAATTCACATACTCATCATATCCTGGTAAACAAATTATGAAAAAATCAATTTGTGTTTTATTATTATTTTGGATATTGTTTTAGAAAGCATTGAACTGTATTTCCTAAACTCTTTTTTGGAAGGTTTAATGGCCCTGAAAAGCGCCTTGTTTTATGGAATGGTTGTTTTTGTCTTATCGTCGCGTTTTGCGGGTTTTCTTATCGTCGCGAGCAGCTTTGCCAGCTAACTCGATCACTTCGACGACCGAAACTATATAACGCCGACTAGGTGGACTGGTGCACTGGTACTAACGCGCTCGGCCTAGCTACCCTTGCGGGGAACTCCAGATCAACACGCTTTCCCTTCACTTTTCCTCCTTTACCATGTCCAGACATGGCTGCTTGTGTTGGTTTGTTGATGTGATGTGATGCAAAACGATGTGGTGTACGGTTTGAATGAGAATGATCGTTACAGCAGCGGAGCGGGATTTTTAAGCTGACTGGCTGGCTCGAGAATTACGCATGTGTGAGACTGCGACCAATGTTTCGTTCATTTTTTTCTTTTTCCTTTCCAATCGTGCTTCATTCTATTTCGCTGCTGCTCTGGTTGCCCGTTTTTGTCGGTACGATTTGAGGAGCACAAAATGGACCAATCAAAAATGGGCACATAGTGCAATTTGACAATGTTTGATATTTTACAATTATTCAATTATTTTTCTCAAGAAAAATGAAATGTTATTCGTTATGATAGATGCGTAGATATATTTCCTATCAATTGATGCAAAAACCTTTGCGATCTATTGAGAAATGCTCGAGTTATAAGCGTTCCAAATCTTGCATTTTTTCCTACTTGTTCAGTACCTAGATTTCCATTTCACCCCCTATATCTTCCGGTTAGACGTAGTCCTACGTCAAAACACTTGTCCATCGCTCCCAACTTATTCGCCACGTATGAAATCAGCAATGCCCACGCTAGTTACCATGAGCACTATCCATTTGTGCGCGTTGTTTGTTAAACTATCGACCACGAGGGTGTTTATATGCTGATTTCCCCCAGGTACCTTGAACTTGAAATACATGTCGGTGGAAACAAAAGTACTCCTACTTTCATGTATTTGCAATGCTGATTTCCCCCAGGCAGCTTGGTTTTGATGTCTCTGTTAGTGAACACACTTCGGTTGGAACAAAAGTTCCCTTTACTTCGATGTTTTTGCAATGCCAATTTCTCCGTATCTTCAATTTCGACCAATCAGAACGAGGTATTTCCGTTTCGAAATTTTTAGATTGTTTGATAATTAGTTTCATATGATATATTATTCCATCCATTGCGATGAATTGTTATGGAGTGCTCAGATCGATAGATGTAAATATCTCGTAAATCCATCATAACTGATCAATAATTGTAAATACATGAGCCGCCGCATATGTCGTCAATTTCAACCAATCAGAAGTGGATATTTCCGTTAGGATAAGGGTTGAGATTTTTCAATTGTTCGATAGTTAGTTTCATGAAATATATTATTTTATTCAATGTAAATTCAATGTGTTATGGAGTGCCGAAATTGATTGACGCAAAAATCTCATCAATGCATCATGAAATGACTGAGCTATAAGCGTTTAAAATTGGACAATTTCACGATGTGCTCGATTTTCGATTTTCAATTTGTACCCCTATATGTTCCCGAAAGACGTAATCCTACGTCAAAATCGCCAAAGAATCGCTAAGACCTTGTTTTAGATGCAATTTTGGATCATTTTGCTTCAGCTAAATTACGCCAGGCCAGATTTGACCAGAGAATAAGCGAAGCTGATAATAATATTTCTAGCCTTCTTAATATGACCAACCTGCTCGAAGTAAACATTGGTATAAGTGAGTAGTTTTCTAAAAATATCACAATCTCAAAACTAGTGAAAAAATCGAAACAAGTGGTATTGTTTGGGGGGCCATTTTCGTAGTTTGCCGGGGGCACTGTCTACCCTCAGTACGCCGCTGCCCCTGAAACATAACAAGTAACACAATCTCGAGCCGTGATTATTTCACGATGATGTTGTTCGAATCTAGAATCTCATCTTGTTCGAAGATATTAAAAATATACATACAACAAATATCGTAACGTAATCCTACGTCAACTATGTGGTCATGGTTCGGACACTACCCTACAACTTTCTTGGTTTTCCAAAAAAAAACAAAAAATAGAAAAAAAAACGATTTTTTCTCCAAAAAAAGATAAGAATGTCCACGCTTGTCCACGGAAGGGGGAGGGGGTGTCTAGAATCGTACTTTTTCTGTCCTCGTGTTATGTGGACAGCCCCCAACTTGTTTGCAATATTTATGGTAAGAAATCTAGCCATGCCTGTACAACGAACAATCACGCAACACACGATGCGTCACACGACATCCCTTCTACATCGCATTAGCCAAACTAGTCGCGTCACGCGTATCCGCGCTGCTGATTCGGCGTATGAAATCATCGAATTAAAACTCGTTACCGCAAATAATTTCCGGCTAACGGTTTGATTGATGAAATCATTAGAAAGCGATTTCAATTACGTTGGCCCCATTACTCAGAACGTGATCGTGTGACAAATAGTCGATCACACAGCTTCTCAGCTGCGTTCGTTCATGCGGATCATTTCATGCTAGCATCGATGCTTCCTCGATGTTCACTGTGAGTTCTTCAAAATACGTAGAGATACCTTGATGGGGTGGTGGGTTTGGGGGAGTACTTCCCCCCACAAAAACGGGTTATGTTTTATTTCAAAGCCGATTTTGGTACGTTTTATTTTCTACTCCCGGTGGAATATATTTTGACGTGCGAGTCAAAGGGAGAACAAAGCGTAGCATACATTAAACGGCCACTTTTCTCTGATCTTCTTACCGTGTTCGCTTTGCCAAGGGTTTTTGTTTCTTCTGTCCTCCAGAGACCCTCTTTACAGTCTGTTCTGAGGTGGACACTAGAGCGAGAGCAGAACACGCGAACAATGGCGAAGTGTTCGTGGGTCAACGCGGCGAAGCGGAGGGGTGGACAAGTGTGCAGTGTGTGGGTCATGTCATGCCGCGCAGTTTGGACACGAAGAAAGAGTCAGAGCTAACCGTCATGTTGTGTTCGGCTGACTCGGTTGGGTCTACGACGAGAGAAATCTGAAATGAGAACTTACTAAACCAGTTTATGACCCCTCCGCCCCGCAACGCTCGACGACCCGCGTTTACATCTCGCGCCTCCTGCCCCTAGGGTTCAGGTCTTCGCGCTCCGCTGGTTAACAGCAAAAGCAGTTAGCACAAAGTAGAAAACCTCCACGAAACTCGTGAAGCACAATAAAAAGCGAACTCTTTCTTCTTCGCTGCCAAGGCGGTTAAATCGGTTTTTATTTTCTTATGTTGTTATTCCTCTCGAAGCCGTTTTCTTTTTCTCCTTGACGATCACCTCTCGGGGGAAAAAGCGCGTCTTAACGTTTTCACGGAGCCCACAATGTGCTGCTTGTTTGTTTATTTACAAGAGTGTGCTTGCGTTGTGGTGGTGAGGCTCACCGATCAGAGTCGTTCATTTCCAGCTTCGCTCGTTTGCATCAATTAGTCCTGTTGATGGTGTAGCCTCTACTCGAGCCCCGTTTGAAGCCATCGGTCCGAAATGTTTGGTGGCCTTTCAAAACCGATGACGTCTATGCTAATGTGAGTATGCGGAGAGTGACCGTTTCACAGAGGGGGACCTCCCGAATTGGGATGGATTCGTGGATCGGTGCTAATTTTTGTCGCATCTGATTTACTTCGCTTAAAACACGTAGTGAAGATGTAGGATAAATTTCTCAGTAATAGCGGTACGAAACGATTATCATTAATCCGTATTCTGAAATACGATCGAGTTAAAACAACCGGAACGGATCACAATTTTGCGTTCTGAAATCTGTTCGATTCAAGTCCAATCAAGTTGTGCAAATGTGATAACCTTGTCACGCAATTTGAAATTGACGAGCTTCGTGTTGCATTTCTGTAAAGCGAAATTGATAATAAATATTCGAATCAAATAAACCACGCTTTCAAGATGAATATCATGAACGAAAATTAACATTTCGGTATCAAATAAGTGTTCTATGTAATAGAGTTGTACATTTTCTGCAAGTAGTGATCTTAAACAAAAATTGCGTCTTATGATGATTTTATAAAGATTTTTAAAAAAAGTTTAAGCAAAGTTCAGAACTACATTTTCAAACTATTTAAATAACATCAAGTAATAAGTAATAATAAGTAATAATTTTAATCAAAATGTTTACAATTTGAAACTGATTGATTAGAGTAAATATAGAGATAAAGAGTGAGATGCATGACGTGTTCGTGAATTTTTTTACGTTTGTTTTCCATCAAGGCAAAGTTGCCACATTTGCCTCTGTCGATTGGATTTGAGTCGAACGGATTTGTATAATTTTGTATAATGTAAAAATCGATCTCTATTGAATTGCGAAAATGATCTGTGAATTCGATATTGATCGAATTGCGATCGGATTCCGGAATATGGACGATAATTTCCGCTTACCCGAGGCTATTTCAGGGGTAAATTTAAAAAAAAAATCCAACCAATTGTTCTAAAATTGGGTAAATCTTACTGTCTTATGATTACTTTTTTTCAGTTTTTTTATAAGGCGATAAAAACTTTGAAAGACATACGTAAATCGTTACGCAAATAAAGAACAAGAACATTCTAACAAGATTCACAAAGCTATAAGGAGTGAACGAATATTTATTAACTCACAACTAGATGTTGCATTCCTATTTCTGGTTTTTCTTAAAAGGATGAAAAGTGTAATATTGAAGGATGGAAGGATGCATTATATGTTTTACAAGAACATCACGATTAATGGATGGGTGCACTGTACTTGCATTAAGCCTTTTGAACGGAAATGACGGTTCCAGCTTGTCATTACCTTTTCTGAAAAAAAAACTGACGTTATGAAGATGTGGTTAAAAGAATGAGGGATATTTTATGCGGAAGTGATAATGACAGTGTTGAATTGGGTGAATATGAACCGAAAATCTGTATAAATTAAAAAAAATAAAAACTAAAACAAAATTAAACCGTTTGCTAAAACAGTGCTGACTGAAAAAAAAGTCGTTCAAGGAGTCAATGAAGAATAAAACAAAAAAGTCACAGGAGGGTTGCGTCCGAGACACAACCGTATAGTTGACGTTGGATTCCGTTAGGCTATCTGTTGGTTTTGGATACGTTTGAAGAATTTTTTGATAATGATTTGGCCGTTTTGTTTCGTTGTTGGGTATTTTTTGTTCACTCCACCAGTCTTTACCTATTGATGATAACAGAAAGATTGTAAACCGTCTTTGGATGGTGCGAATCAGATAAAAGATACCAAAGTGGAACGTTATATAATGAAGACCGCCCTCTGTGATCCTAGACGATATGCCTCCTGTGTTATGTATGGATGAAACAAAGAAACTCACCAATTTAATATAAGATAAAGGGTGTGTCACATCAAATTGCATCACGGAAAAAAGTCTGTAGAAATTTAAGTTTTAGGAATTCTATCTTCAGCTTTCGCTTATAATCAGATAAGAGTGTATAGATCACGTTGGTCAATTTTTCGTAAATTTGTAAAAATGTCGTCGAACGAAAAAGAGCGTCGTGAATTAATCCTGTGCACTCATTTCGAGAATTCGGAGTTGTCACATCGGGACATCGGTAAGATGCTGGGAATCGTCCAATCCACGGTCAGCAGAGTACTAAAACGATACTTCGAGAACCTAACCATCGACCGGAAGGTGAAGAACGGCAAAAATGGATGCTCCGTCAGTGAAAAAGATCACAAGCGCGTAGTAAAGCAGTTTAGACGTGATCCGAGAAGTTCGGTCCGGGATGTCGCCAATAAGCTGAATTTGTCAAGTTCATTCGTCCAGCGGACCAAGCAGCGGGAGGGCCTGCGTACATACAAGGTTCAGAAGGATCTTAACCGCGACGAAAGGCAAAACATGGTGGGGAAGACGCGAGCCCGGAAGCTGTACACCGAAATGCTGACGAAGCCGCATTGCCTGGTAATGAACGACGAAACCTACGTCAAAGCGGACTTTCGTCAGCTGCCGGTCCTGTTGTTCTTCTCCGCAGAGGACAAATTAAGCGTTCCGGAGGAGATTCGCAAGCAGAAACTATCCAAGTTTGCCAAAAAGTACATGGTGTGGCAAGCGATCTGCTCTTGCGGAAAGCGGAGCGCCCTCTTCGTGATGACCGGCACGGTAAACGGGCAGGTTTACCTTAAGGAGTGCCTACAGAAGCGCTTACTACCACTATTGAAGCAGCACGAGGGCCCGACCATCTTCTGGCCGGATCTCGCTTCGTGCCACTATTCAAAGGACGTGTTGGAATGGTACGAAGCCAACGGGGTCACCTTCATGCCAAAGGAAATGAACCCGCTCAACGCGCCGGAGCTTCGCCCAATAGAGAAATATTGGGCGATTATGAAGCAGGCCCTCCGGAAGAACCCAAAAGTTGTCAAATCGGAGGCGGGCTTCAAGGGAAAATGGATTTCTGTTCAAAAAAAACTACAACCTGACGTTGTTTTTCCGTGATGCAATTTGATGTGACACACCCTTTAATTACTAATACCAAACATAATTATATTTTTTTCTCATCAGTATAAACATGTTACTTTAATATAGAGAAAACATATTTGAAATGGAAAAGGTAATTTTCTTTTATAATTTATACTTTCTGAGTGTTTATTCATCCCAATGCGAATTTTAATTGGACTAACAACACCTAATACTATATGTAGAGAACATGGGAAATCACTTTTCTAATATTTCTTCACTTTTCCAATTTTTGTCGAGGTATAAACTTTCCTTGGGTGAAAATGAACACAACAAAACAGACAGCTTAAACGAAACGACCCGTTCCCGCTCGAGACACCTTGGTTTTTATTTATTTCTTGGTTTTTATTTATGAAAATTGAAATAAATTGTTTCATATATCAAGTCATTTTTAACACAACTGCTACCATATACAATTTTACACATACACTTGTGCTAAATTTTTCACAGTACGAAGCAACCAACATTAAAGTACCAAATTTAAATTTTATTTGCTAGAATTCATCGTATCACTGATACCTTACTTGCAATATAAAAATGCCCCCGACATGCATATATTTGCAATGTCGATATCCCTCGGGAACCTTGGTTTTGATGTCTCTGTTAGGGAACACATTTCGGTGGGAACAAAAGCTCCCCCTACTTTCATGTATTTGTAATGCCGATTTCTTCCAGGCAGCTTGGTTTTGATGTCTCTATTAGGGACCCGCTGCATGTATCGTCAATTTCGACCAATCCGAAGTGGGTATATCCGTTAGGATAGGGATTGAGATTTTTCAATTGTTCGATAGTTAGTTTCATGACATATATTATTTTCTTCAATAGCAATAGGCGTTTGAAATTGGACAATTTCAAACGATTTTCGATTTTCAATTTGTATCCCAATATGTTCCCGCCCGAAAGACGTAATCCTATGTCAAGAACTTCGCCAATTATTTCTGTCGACCGCTGGCCGTCTCACCCTAATTTCTCCCACTATTGTTCAAGCATTTCTTTGCATTTGTTTATTGCGATCTCGATTTAAGCCCCTTTGGGAATGCTTCACGCTATTTTGATTTGATGAGCTGAAGTGAGTAAACACTACAATTACAGTATCCAATGAGAGAACGAGAAGATTGTTGATTATGATCTTTTGCGTATTTTCATTACTGCACAGTGAAGAGCAGACTAGTGTTTATCTAGTTATTATCAACATAATCAGAGTTGACCTTCGTCAGTTCCTCTAAAGTGATGTGATGTCGAATATCAAATTGAAGCTATCATCTTCCAAAGATTAGAAAACGTTGTACATGTTCTGAATGTACAAAAACAGAGTAAACAGAGTAAAAGTCTCCAAGAATGCTAGTGTCGGGTCGATTTTCATACAAACGGTTTGATTTAAAAACAATTCTACTATCGTTAGAGAATCTGTTGTAGATTTGGTGTGATTGAAATGAAAATGTTTAGACTTTCTCATCAACGTATTTTTTTTCATGGTGTAAAAGAATTATTTCAATTTTTCTTTACGATATAGTGTTACTGTAATATCTTTGATCGGCCTCTCTCAATTACTCTTGTTGTAAGTGGGTTCAACATGATGGATTTCCCAAGGTAAAATCTTCTTCAGGAAAGCGTTTGGCTGAAGAAATCGTTTTAACGTATTAGTTCCGTTCGAGCAGTAAATGCTTACTGTTTATTTCACAGTCGGGGTTCACTATGGCAAGTGATGTGACCATGACTCCGTCAAATGAAACGAAATTCCGGAAATTGATACCAAAAAAAAATGTTTGAAAATTGGTCAAGGATTTTTTATGCTATCCAAAGACGTAAATGGTAATCTGAAGATTCAATATCTTGTGAGTAGGACGGGTGGAGTAGTACCAGACATGGAGCTTGAATTTCTCCGCTTGAAGATCTGCTTTGGAAGCTAATGGGAGGCATCACAGCGATATACGTTATCAGGCTTCACCATGTGCTCATGAACGGTTTTGATATCTGTAGTAAATCAGCTAACTCACGTGTTGAGTATCGATGATTATTCTTGATCATCGTCTCGATTTAACCAACATCAATGGCGGAATGAATCATCCGAAAACCCGACTATATGAAAAGTAATACCTCAAACTGAAATCTCATGAAGAAATTCTGTATTCTGACATTTGAAATCATTATTATCATACTTATTTGATTCTGTAATTCATTTGGAATTCTGTAAGCATTTGGAATTCAGAATCCATAATCGGTAATTTTCTGTGTTTCAATATTTGAATTCTTAACTATTCATGAGCACAAACACCTGTACTTGAATTTGGAATGGTAAATGTCTAATTTGAATTCTTT
Source organism: Toxorhynchites rutilus septentrionalis (assembly GCF_029784135.1). Taxonomy (NCBI): domain Eukaryota; kingdom Metazoa; phylum Arthropoda; class Insecta; order Diptera; family Culicidae; genus Toxorhynchites; species Toxorhynchites rutilus. Next base: position 23,870,312 of record NC_073745.1, read on the forward strand.
GATCCGGAATTAGTATAGAAACCAGGAAAACTGATTCTAATGTGGAAACTGCATTATTGCAAACTCAAAATATCAGATTTATGACTGGAGTCTCGACTTTATTTTTTTTTACTGCTTGGAATTTAGAATTGCGCTATTCGGTATTTGGAAATCTGAATCTGGGGTCTTTTACTTCAACACTGTAATCCAAAAAAAGAATTCGAGATTTCGGAAATCAGGTTTTTAAAAAAACAAATTAAAAAAAAAGGAATCAGAAAGGTGAAATCCATAAACTTAGGATCCGACATCGAAACTTGTACAGGGAATCTTCGATATAACGTACCCTCGTTATAACGTACATTTTACCTCGATATAACGTACACATTTCCAAAGTGTAAAGGAAAATTTTTTTCAATATTTTTTTTCTGATGGAACAATGGATTATCTGTATTGTGATGCTAAAACAAGTTTTGTACCTTCAATCAATCCCGAAATACAGCTGGTTTTGTGATTGCGGGTTCTAAATGAATCAATCTTTGATCAACAGTACGAAGAGAAACATCATGAGAAAGGCTGGCTTCGTCTTCTGATTGAAGTTATTCATTAACTTTACTAAAACAGCAACACAATAATATATTATAGACTACGTTTGTTAGTACTTTATTATGCTTCGATATAACGTACAATTCGATACAACGTACAATTTTGAAAGTGAAATGTACGTTAATTCGAAGTTTACCTGTATCTTGATGTTAAATCTTGAATCTAATACACACAGAATCAGAAATCTTAATACTGAATTTAGTCAGGAATACGAGTCAGATATTTCAGTACTAGACCTAAATATTCATAAATTAAAAAAAAAATCATAGCTCCATTTTGGAGAGTCTGACACCTTCACTATATGTAAAAGATTGTAGCAGTGTTGCCACACGTACAGATTTATCTGGAAAGGTACAGATTTTTTCGTTATTTTTGGTACAGATTCTGTACGGTACAGAGTACAGATTTTCGTCAGTAAGTACAGATTTTTTCCGCGAGTGTAATTTCTTACATTCGAACAAAGCAACATTAAGGTACATGGCGACATTTACGCCGCAGTATCGCTTGGAGCGATTACTTTAATATTCTAATTAATGATAGTACGCAATCTAGATTCAAAAAAACTATGTGTAATGATTATAAAACAAACGAATGACTTGCAAATGTAATTATAGTATTGGTGGTAAATAAATGAGTATTTTTTCATGCTAATAAAATAGATTTTTCTCTACAACGAATATTTTCGATGGTACAGATTTTTGGACGAAAAAATACAGATGAGAATGATTTTTAACCTCTCTGGTACAGATTATAATGTGGCAACACTGCTTTGTAGGATTGAAAGAGTTTCTGACTAAAAAAAATAAAACAGCTGGTGTCTTCCACGATATAACAGTTTTTGACATGTAATTCAATTTTTGAATAAGATTTTTCAAAGAGTATTGTGTATTCAAAATGCTATCTTTCCTAAATAGTCCTAAGTTATTTTCCAACAACTTTGCCTTCATATTTTCATCAGACATTTTGATTTCGAGTTACGAAGATCAATGATTCTGCATACCCCCATACAAAAAAATCAGTCGTAAATAAAATTGTTCATGCAATAATGAAAATTGTGACCAGTAGGTACCTACCACCATATGTACAAGGTTTCAAAAAAATCGGAGAGGGTCGCGGATATTTGTTGTTGGAATGACTTGTAAAATTTTAAATACAGTTCGTTTATTTGTTTCTTTGTTTTTGAGAGGCTTCAAACTTAGCAGTTCATTCGCATCTAAAAATACAGTTCGTGTTTCAATATATTTTAACCGTCTACGTTGACTTACTGGTACCTTTATGTTTTACAGGAGCAGTCTCTAAGTCCATAGATGATGATTTCAAAAAACAAATTCATTAACGAACGATTGATGTTTGTACCATTTCATGATAAAGGTTTAACTCTTAACTAAACACAAACTGGCGATGATTCCCAGCGCTTTCAAGGTATAACTCTAAGCTTTGCAGGCTGTTTCATTCCCTGGTTTACGCACTGAAAAATGTGTTTAGAGAATGACTTTTGCGGAGTCGTATCGGTTATGAACGCGGGATCTCATGAGCCACAATCCATCAGATCGTATTGAAATTCACGATCTGGAACGAAATTCCTTTACGTTTGATGTCTGGATTACGATGCGTCTCAAGCGACAAAACTATGACAAAACGACATGGGTATACTTCAGAGTCACCAAACGCTTTTACTTCTACTTCTTCTAAATTTTTTTCTTTCGTGTTTCGTTTCATTCTGAAACAATAACAATAATAAAAAAAAGAATTGAAGAAAATTTCGTAGTTCTACGTAGTTCATATTGAGTTCTACTCAACTGAAAAAAAATAATTATTGAGTTCCACTCAATATGACTATAAGCAAAACTGTGATCTAGTTTGGAAATTAAATCTTTTTTAAAATTTATGAAGACTTATCTATTCATTTAATAGATACTGGGTGATCCACTTCTAAGGCACTTAAAGGTGGTTCATATTGGATACCTATGTATTTGCTCTGATTTTGCTCGAAACTCGTATATTAATTTCTTTTCGCAAAAAATCCAGATATGAAAAGTTCACTCTTAGATTTTATAATTTGGGATTAAAGCAGATACTGGAAATTCTGTTTTTTTCGTCGATTGTTGTGTTTGTATTTTTTTTTAAATTCATTACTTTTGAACCTCTGGACCATGGTGAAAAAAATCCAAAATGAGAATGTTATCGAAATCAGAAAAACCTGTCTAAAAAAATAATATCTGAAAAACGAACTAAAAAAACGAAAAGTCTTGCAAAAAATATATAAACAACATTTTGTTCTTGATACCTGAGACCTGAAATTTTAAGATTGTTCGGTCTAACATAGGATATTTATAGTGCATTTGAATATTTCCATAGAAATTTTACTCAAATATCTCTGATAATATATCGGAACCCAGGTTGTTTAAGCCACCGGAATGCAAAATGGTGCATAATGGTAAAATTAAAAATTAAAAAAAAGTTTTAAAAATCTAAAAGTATCTAAAAAGAAACTAAAAGCAATAAATATACGAGGTTTGAGCAAACACAGAACAATTTGTTGATACACTGAAATATAATTGATATAATGAATAGGGGCTTCAGATTCTGGACTGGTCAGCTTGTTTACCAGATCAAAACCCTATCAAGAACTTATGAGAAGTGATCGTACGAATAGTAGATGCAGCTTACAAGCAGTATGAGTGAATCGAAGAGCTTAAATGAGCAGTATCCTTTGCGTAGAACGAGATAGACACTACAACATGGCGCAGCTTGTTCAAAACCACCCCGAGTGGGTTATTTGAACTGATTGAGAACTAAAGATGACCTACGAATTGGAATCTTATTGTAGTTCATGTAAAATTTACGTTAATTTTGTAAAGGAGTGATAGTTTTTCTATCAGGTTCTATAGTTATGAAACACTGGAATTTTTGGTTTTTTAATGTTTCGCACCTGAACACAGCAATAAAGTTCGAATGGCCAGTCTTTCAAATGAAGATAGTTATATCCTACTCTATATACTTCAATTCAACCGACTTCTTACATATTTCTGGAAACTCAGAAAAAAAAAATTAATGGGCTTGCTACATATATAAGTCATAATTGCTACATATATCAGTTATGATTTAGTATTTATTAATCAAATCTTCTACATTTTCCTTTGGGTGAGTATGGCTTTAAATTTTTGGAATACGCCTTGGATTTCATTTTGTTCACGATTGTTCACGGCCCTTATCTACTGGTTTGAATCGGCGATTAAACTCTTCAAACCGTATAACAGTTGTTTGAATCAAATTTCCACGATTTCGAATCATAATGTATGTTTCGGATCATAAAAAAAATATGTCCACAAAAAGGAATTTTACGTGGCATTCTTCCCGAAAAAAAAACATTAGAATACGGTTCTGTTGGAAATGATATTTAATACTTTCAGCTGTTCGATGAAACTTTCTCATGATCCTAAACAATAGAGTTACACAGCTTCAAAATCTCGATTTCGAAAACGAGAGAGTGACGCTGGAGTGCAAGGTTTTGCACGTTAATACCTCTTTACCGGCTGAATGGAGCAGTATAATAATCACTTCATCCGAAAGATAAAATGTCAATGAGTTATATGATTGTCACTTATTGGTCCAAAGAATTGTTTCAATAGCTTGAAAATTGCTTTGAAAGCAAGCTATTGAAATCATCATTGCTCATTGATGATGATTGGTGATCGCAATGTGTTCCCGAACATGGACGCAAAATCTAGGCACCTGGAGAAACCGTCATAGCGAATACATGCAAGCTGCGACTTCTTTTGCTCGCTTGCATGAGTGTTTGGGAAACCACAGCGGACACATGCAAGGCGTGAGTACTTTTACTCGCATCAGTTTCTGTTCTGCTTTCGCATGGAACAGTCATGAAAAATTGTTTGCGTGTGAATGCGTTCAAACGAACGAATATTCGCATTTACGCATTCGACTTGGTGTTCCCGTGATGCAATCCAATTGACGAATTTACGCAAAGCTGAATCAGCTCATGCGACTCCTACATTAGAGTTCAGAACCACAAAAGTGATGTTTGTTTATTCTACGCACTGAAAAGCAAGATTCGGTCGTGATTATTCATTTTATTTCTATTTAGATTTATTTCAACCATTAAATGTCTTCAGTATATGGTAAGATAGTTAGGGCTTTGTATATTTACGATGATTTCAACACGCGATTGGATCAAAGTCACTGATAATCTTCGAAAATTTTGAGTTGGATAGTGCATACAGGTTATGAATACTGTGGATAATGGTAATGAAATCGATATCATATTAAGTTGGATTATATCATTGATAATGAAAGGGCCGATACCAGAAGGATTTGCAGTATGTTTAGCGCAACACGTGTGTTTAATCGTTGTAGTTCATGTTTCGATTTCCATCTGTCTCGTGCGTCCCTTAAAAAGCTCTATTCTGTGACACTTGTGTAATAGTTAGATGTTGCTCGTAGTAGAAATAGTAGCAGTTGTAGTAATAGCAGTAGATTTATGTTGATTAGGGCAATCGTTAGGCCTGTTGACATTTATAAATAAATAAATTTGACAAATTTGACAGAAACACAGGCTCATCGTTTATCTAGTTGAAAAAAAATTATGTTACAACACTTATACCAAGCCATTCTTCAAAATATACATACCACATTGTAAAATGGCGATTCTCTAACATTTTTAGCGTAGAAAGAATACGTGAAACCGGGAAATTTGAAGATAAATTCTGATTTTTCTAAAAAAATTTAACGACCAAAAAAACAAAACATCATCATTTTATTCGCAGCGCCATCTGGTTGTAAATCTAACGCAAATTCGTCAATAGCATCAGTTTCTGGTCTGCTTTGGCATGGAACAATCATGAAAAATTACCACATCACGAAAAAAAAGAAATGAATTTTATGCAAGGTTATAGAGACTTTATTATGTTTTCACCGTGAAGTGGCGCCCTCAGTTTCTATTATGCGCATGGAGTGATCATGAAAAATCTCGTGTTATTCTCACGAAAACAAAAATGAATCATGTATCAAACATCTTCAGTTGCTTTTACAAGGCCACTCAAATTCCATCGGTTCTTTTCGGAACCACCAACAAGTTCGAAAGAGTTGAATTTTATGTTAATAACAATTCCATATATAGAGCCATATAGAGCCAACGGTAGTCCTACGTCTACTTTACGGTTATATCACAGATATAACCCATTTCTTGTTTTTTTTTTTAATTTCAATATACACTCTGTCCAACTTCTATAAGACCAGGTGATAATCCTGCTGCTTTGTGTAATTGTAAACAAAAAACGCTTCTATTTATATTCTAGTGTATTTGTATTGGTAACTATCATATACTGCATGATTTGCATATATGTGTGTGCAAGCGCTGAGCGTAAACAAATGTTTTTTTTATTTATTAAGTGTCATGTTTCTATAAGACCGGTTACGTTTTCCGTTGTTTTTAGTTATTTTAATTAATAAATCTGGAAAATGCCGAAAGGAAAATTGCTCACGGATAGAGAAAAAGGACAAATCGATCCATTTCACCAAGAAAATGTTGGAATTAGAGAAATTGCTCGTCGGATTAGACGACCCCATCAAGTAGTTCTCAATTATTTGACGAATCCTCAAGGATACGGTAAAAAGAAGAGAACTCCACGTAAATCGTAGATCCCTTACCGGGTTAATCGGGAAATAGTTAAAACAGTTTCGAATACCTCAAAATCACTTATGAAAATAAAGCAATCTTTGAATCTAAATGTTTCACGGGAGACAATTCGTAAAATTTTGGTAATAAGGCCTTACATAAAGAGGGCTAAAAAGGTTAAAGCTCCTAATCTTACACCATCTCACATCGAAAGACGTCCGAGTTTTGCCAAAGCTCACATGAATCAACATCACGACAAAGAACGTTTTCAAAAGAATACATTTTGCTAAATACCATAACGAAAAGTTCATCAATTATTTTTTTTACTTTTAACTTTGCTAGGTTATCTTCAGTGACGATAAAAAAGTTCAATTTGGATGGTCCTGATGGTTTCAACGGGTACTGGCGGGATTTACGGAAGGAGGAACAGTATTTTTTAACCAAGAATTTTGGTGGAGGCTCGTGCATGGTTTGAGGGGGATTCTGTGCAACCGGAAAGCTCGTGGTGACTTTCACATCATTCAAGGATTACATACATGTTCTGAAATCCTCTATCCTACCGTGTTTGCGTGGATATCGTCACAATAAATTCACATTCCATCAAAATAATGCTACTATTTATACCAGCAAGGAAACTAAGCAATAGATTAAGGACCAAAAACTTAATGTTTTGAACTGACTAGTTCGCTCTCCATACGCAGAATCTACTCTGGAGGGAAGTGGTACACCACGTTTGAAGAGCTCAAGGTCGCAATTTTGGAAAAATGGAAAACTATCGTGAAATCCGTATAGAAAAATTTGATACATAGTATGCTAACACGAATTTTCCAGGGTATTAGCGCAAAATGGCTAGGTTGCCAATTATTGACATGTAAATCAGGCAATACTTTTCATTTTTTTTCATTTTTCATTGATAATACATACGAATTTTGAATTGGTCTTATAGAAACTTGACAGCTGAAATTATCATATTTAAGCACAATAAATAACAAACAATTTTTAACGAAATTGACGTTAAATATACTTTATTCTAAGCATTCTACAATGTATGAATGTATCTTGTTGAAATTCGAACTGTTTGTGTTGTAACGAAATATAATCAGGGTGATCTTATAGAAGTTGGACAGAGTGTATGATGTTTGCTACTCAAAATAACAATGTCTAAATATCATCGTCTGAATAATTTTAATTGTAACAATTGTTTTAAAAGAAGTAGCCAAAATCACTTACATTGGAATATGGTGCTCAACAAAGTTGTGGTCAATGGTCAACTTTCTAGGGAAAATAACATTTTAAATGCACCATTAAGAACGTATTAAAATATTAAATGTTATTTCAAAAACTCTTAGATCTTAAAAGACACATTCCACCGACATGATTTTTTATGTAGATTTGATTTTTCACATTACTTTTCCTAAACAGGTACGACTTCGAAGAGTGTTAGATGTAACACCACTCGCCGTAAGATTTTATGTAAATTAGAACAGTATATTTATCTATATCTATAAAAATGGATTTCTGTCTGTCTGTATGATTCTCATGGATTCGGAAACTACAGAACCGATCGACATGAAAATTTGTATTTAGGGGTTTTTGGGGTCGGGGAAGTTTCTTGTGATAGTGCGAGCCCCCTCCCTCTCGCTAAGGGGGGCCCGCCATACAAATGAAACACAAATTTATACATAACTCAAGAATTAATCAAGCAAGTGAAACGAAATTTGACATGTGGTGGTTTTAGGGTGCAATAAGTGATTCTATGGTAGTTAGACATTCCACCCCCCTCTCTAAGGGGGTGCTGCCATACAAATGAAGCATACATTTCTGCATAATTCAAGAACTAATCAAGCAAATGGAACCAAATTTGGCATGTGGAGGTTTTAGGGCGCAAGAAACATTTCTGAGGTGGTTCAACACTCCTCCCACCTTTCTAAGGGGGTCATAGAAATGAAACACAAATTTCTGCATAACGCGAGAACTAATCAAGCAAATGGAACCAAATTTGACAAATGGAGGTTTTGGGGAGCAATAAACGTGTTTATGGTGATTTGACACTACTTTCTCCTCTCTAAAGAGGGGGGAGGGTGCTGACAACTCGAGAACTAATCAAACAAATGGAATCAAACTTGGCATATAGAGGTTTTAGGGATCGATAAATGTTTCTATGGTAATCCGATACTCCTCCCCCCTCTCTAAAGGGGGGCTCCCATACAAATGAAACACACATTTCTGCATAACTCGAGAATCAATCAAGCAAATTGAGCCATATTTGGGATGTGAGGGTTTTTGAGTACGAGAAATGTTTCTATGATAGTATGACGCTCCTTCCTCCTCTGGAAAGGAGAGGGGGTCCCATAAAAATAATGCACATATTTCGACCAAACATATTCCAACCTAACATGACAATTCAAAATTTTCTGAAAACTCTGAAGGAAAATGAGAAAATTCGAAAAATTCAATTCGCATGTGTTCTAAAGTCACATATTGACAAGTGTTGTTAGTCCATTTAATGTTTGCGTTAACGAAATTGATCTTTGTTCGAAAGTGGAAATGGATTTGAATGTGATGAAACGCACTCCTACATCTTCTTCTTTCCATATAAATGAAAATGGATCGCCGAATGTGTTAATAAGAGCAATACTCGAGAAAGGAATTGTCCGATTTAGGGCTGTTTTCATTCATATTTCCTGTATCAAATATTTATTCCATGTAACGGAGAAACATGTTATGTAGTGGATGTTTGCACCTTTTATAAAATAGTCAGTCTCAATAAAAGTTAATATGCCTAACGAAGATACATTTCCATTGCCCATGTCATGAACTTCAGGGGAACAGCACTGAACTCGGGTTCAGTACGCCCCACAATCCGTGTCTTTCAGAGTCCAGAGCTGCTGCTGCTCACACACAATCCACTGGACGCGGCCACAAAGCCCATCTCATTACGCCTCTACTGCTAAGGTTGCTCCGGTGGTGAGACCATAAGACACTCATTCCATCACAGTTTTTAATGTATTTTTCCTGTCCACTTTGGACGCTGGCGCGTGAGTGGCTTGGGAAAGGGACACACATGAAAGCAGGTAACGAACCTTCACGGTGAAAACGCTAATAATAATGACGAAAGCAGGTGGGCGCGGCATTTGTATTAGTTTATTTGTGCCCTTTCCCGTGCCGGGCGCTCCTGACGCGAGCGGTTCCCTCGCCGTTGCGTTGGTTGGCCGTTGTCGATATGGTTGTGGTGTGTGGAAGGTGGAATATCATTACAATCTGGTATGTTTTTTTTGGTATTCATATACGGTTGGCTGCCGCTGCCGTTGATAAGTGTGTACATAGAGACATCGAACAGCGTCTACGGAGCGTTGTGGGAGCGACCGGCTGTGGTGGTTTGAGAGCTTGTGGTGTATTTTACCTGAGTTCAGTCGGGCTTTTATTGTGTTGTTCAGCGGCGGTCAGTACGCACACGGAGTTTTGTCGTTTCATTGATTTACTCAGCCAACGGGTCATTGAAAGCTATAGAGGGAGGTTTCGTCCAGCGCCGGTCGGTGAAATTAGAATTTAATTAGTCTACAATCTCGACGCCTCTGGTTCGCTTCTCAATTACCGCAGAGGACCTGGCAATACGCCCAGGAGTGGAAGGATTTCGCCTCAGTCGGCAAGTGACGTTGGAGTGGCAAAGGTGTCATATTCGCAAGTTGCGCATCATAGCGGTTACCTCCCGAACGTGTTGTGTTGCATGCGGCTAATGTTGTGTTGCACCGTGCGGTGTGAGAGATCTCTCAAAGGTGAATCATTCCGTTGCGCGGTGTACTCACCGATTTCGTTGGATGACTGTCGGTGTGTCGGTGTGCTCATGATTCGTTGCTTCCTCCAGTGAGTGTGTGAGTCGCACCGTTCCGCCTGAGTTAATCTGAGCTCGCCTCGAGAGGTTGGCTTAAGTACGCGGCCGCTAGTTCACGTTCGAGCGCGAGAAGGAAAAGTGGCGGTCTGCTGGAGATCGAACGACACAACGACGCGGTCAAACCCTCCGATTCAACAAGTGCCCGGATCCAAAGCCCGCGTTTTGGGGTGGAAGGATATCCTTTCCAAATTGTGTGCGTGAGTGCTTTATTCGCGTTAAATATATTTACTCCGAAAACAAGATATTAGAAGAAACAACAATCGACCCGGTTTAAAACGTGTTGCTCGTTTTTTTTTTACCTCAAATCCGTCGTTCATGGGAAGCCTCTAGCCCTCGAAAGCGCGCGTGAAACAAAAAAAAATCAAGAAAAATATTTACTTAGGAGATGAAAGTGTGAAAACAGGATGCTGTGAAAGTGAGTGAGGCAAGATCGTGAAACAGTGTGCGCTACTGCGAAGGAGAAACAAGCTTCGAAACAAGAATCCCCCGTCGTTGTTGCCACGAGTGTGTGTCCAGCCCAGCAACCGAAAGGAAGCCGTTTCAGCCGAGGTTTCACATCATTGAGGTTGAGGACGAGAAGACGCAAGTGAGAGCAAGCGCGCGTCGTCAGTTCTGCCGAGGCCCCACTTCTTTTGGAGTGTATCGAAACTAAACCCGAAAACAGTGCAGAAAAAAAACTCAACAAAATGGTAGACAAGCAGCAGTTCTTCCTGCCATGCTTCATGCTGTGCGCTATTTTCTCAGGTAATTATCGATCATTTCTTCCGCGATTTAAATATTAATGGATAATTGGTGAGTGCGGATCGCGCGCGCACGCTTTCGGTCGGGAAGTACACTTTTTTTTTGCTTTGATGTTTTAAAAAGCGAGAGTGGATTGTGGCTTTTTTTTCGGTTACAACTTTCCGACCGAGGTGCCATATATTTCGTCACGTTTTGCAACGTTACGATCGTTAATCTTTCACAATGCATGTTCCGTCATCCGTCAGTGCCGCAGCGGGGCGCGGGTTTTATTCTTCCGGAAGCGTTTCTAACGGCGGGGCTGTGCTTTTGGGGCCTCCTTCGAGAGTGATAAGATAAATTGCTAAGTGTGCCAAACATACACACACACGCACTTCAAAAGGTTGTGATGACGAATCGTTGAAAGTTGCACGTTTGCGGGAGATGTAACCACAATGCTAATGTTGTACAATTGAAGATATATAGCACCTTCGAAAACATTTTTTGTGTGCTGTAACTGTAATGGAACAAACAGAAAGCACATTGAAATTGTGGAAATGGAGAGGTGATGTATGACGGGTTTCGCGCTTTTCGACTGTCGATATTACTTGGCGGAATTTGTTGTTTGTTGACTTCTAAAGCTTCTGTCATTTGTTACTTGGGTACTAACACTGAGTGTATAGGCCAGAAATATCACTCTAATATCTGGAATGATATATGTCACTGTTTAGAACCATTCTTCCGAGACGTTCGTTCCAAATTCAAAATATTTTACGCAACTTTGATTGTAATTATTTGTCCCAGGCCCCCTGAAAGTTACCATGGATACATAAGGTGATAAAATAAATTGCTGTTTATTGAATTGGTCTTGATAAAGAGAAGTGTTGAAAATCCGCTCTCGCATTGAGATCCAGAAGCAATCGGTATAAGAATCTTCAATACCTGTAATGTAACATTGGGGTGTTTCAAACCAACTTGAAGAATGAATCACGAGCCGAAGAATCATTTACCATATATTCGTCCTTTATTTTACGTAAAACCTTTTCCAGGGAACTAATATGAGCAGTAATCTTCTTTTGAGGCAGTTTTTGATCTTGGCAATAATGCATGAAAATTGTCTTGAAACTAAGTCAGACCGGTTCGTTTACCCCGTAGATTTAAGTTTAAAAGAATCAGTTGGCCAAAAATATCTGTACGGTAAACGAGTTTATTGCTGGTAGTGTTGCGGCGTTGTTTGAAGCATTTTGATCCTGAACAACTGTAGGGCATTGAGAGGATATGATACGTTGCGTAAGAAAGAATCACTTCAAATAAATTAGTATACTATGATGTCCGAAAATTGATTTTATCAAATGAAGTTTGTGTGAGAGTGAGTGAGTTTTTTTTTAATGCGGAGAGAACAAATATATATTTTATATAAAACTCTCTGAACAGATATCACGATCCTCCTGCCGGCCACAAAGCTACGTTTGGTAACCACTGATTGCTAAGGATTCCAATGGCAACTGGTTATGCCAAACTTTTGGGCTCGACTTTCTAATTTCTTTATTCTCGTCTCCAGTCTTGTCTATACTATTTTCATTTGATCATGTGCTTGGTTATCAATTTTTTCTTGACTTCTATTCAGGGGAAAGAAATGCCTTACAAATGAAACACGAATTTATGCATTACTAGAGAATCAATCAAGCAACTGAAACCAAATTTGGCATGTAGAGGTTTTAGGATGCAATAGATGTTTTCACGGTGGTTAGACACTCCATCCCCTCTCTAAGGGGGAGCAGTCATACAAATGAATAACAAACTTCTGCATAACCCGAAAACTAATCAAGCTAATGGAGCCAAATTTGGCTTGTGAAGATTTTAGGGAGCACGAAACGTGTCTATGGTGAATGGACACTCCTCCCCCCTTTCTAAGGGGAGAAGAGTGGACAGGTCTGTCTTTTTTCTATCATATTTTCTGTAACAAAAATTTATTCCATGTAACGGAGAAACATGTTATTTGCAAGTGGTTGAAAAATCTTGAACGATAATTGTGTCTGAAAATAATCTGATATTATAATGATGAGTTTTGGTAGAAGTACTATCAATTTTTTAGTAAAAGGAAAATTCAACGGTGTCGATTAGAAGATCAATCAATGAACAGTTCTGCGATTGGACTCATGAACTTGCGCTTAGTAAGAAAACGTGAATGTTTGAAGGTATCGATAACACATTTTGGGCGGGACGAAGTTTGCCGGGTCAGCTAGACGCAGAACCTGCGAGGAAGTTGAAGGAAATGACGAAGTGCCACATACTTGAGGAAAGGAAAAGGAAACTGAGATGAAACGGATACCCTTGAATTATTTCATTACTTTGAACAAAAAATAACTTGAAATAAAATATTTAATTATCATTCAAGCAATATAAATAATCCTTACGGTATTTTAAACCATGAAGCTGCAACATAAACATCACTAAACGACAGGCATTTTGGTGGAAAATAGAGGAAGGGGTAAATGGTTGCAATTATCAGAAAAGAGGTTGCTGAAAATTATTTCAAGTTAATTAAAAAAAAACAAGTGGTAAAAGTTTAATTATAAGTTTACAAGCCATCAATGGAATTTCAAGACATTTGTGTGTGCATGGAAGGTTGCAGTACATTTTTAGATAGAGCAAGTCGTTGTTATTTTCGCATGTTTGATGATTTTATTGCATTAGTAATTGTACAGGAATATAAATTTAGCTCCGTCACATGGAATAAACGAATTCGCTTCAATTGAAAAACATTTTATTCGATAATCTTTTATGTTTTCAATCAAATAGGTGCCACAATAGTGAGCTTGAAAGCAAATTGAACTAATTTGATGAAATTATCAACCAAATAATACCTGTACATAAAATTTAGATATGTTTTCTGCATCAAATGCCTTAAGCGTCCGAAATATGATTCAGAACGGTATGAAAACCAAACCAAGCCAAACAAAAAATCTTTTGATATTTTTCGAACAATTTTATTGAGTGGCTAAAACCGAGTATAAAACAAAATAATCAAACATTCTTAGATGTACCTGCTTTGTTCTCTACAACGAAGGAATATTTAAATGATTAGAATATTTAGAAGTATTATGATAAAATTTGTCACATTCCAGATCTTTCTTTCGTGGTTTCAACATTGAGTTGTGACTTTCCCGTTGTCCAAATAGAGTTCATGACAGAAAACAATCCTTTTGACAGATGCGGTACTAGTAGGAAGACACAAAATTCTAGATACGCCCTCATAAAAAGATTAGTCGTAAATAAAACTGGATAATGAAAATACTGATTTTTCGTACTTGCCACCATACGTACGAAGTTTTAAAAAAAGTGGAGAGTGTCGGGGCAGCGGTCGACTTATTTGGCGTGGAATTGCTCTATAATCCGTTAGCTTCACGAATTTTTACACTCTGAAAATTCGTTTTCCATTTCTGTAAACATTTGCACCTTCCGATTCGCAGCTGGCAGGGATTCTTTGTTCCATATTTTATCACGAAAATTATAACTCCTTCCACTATTGTCGACTTATCAAACAAAATATGTTCATCTATTTGAACAGGATTTTTTTTTACAAACGCTACTTTGAACATCTGATTATTTAGGAATGAACGTTACTGCCCATGATTGCATAGGAGACGTAATCGACAACACCATTAGTGTTGGGAAAACGCATTTTTGTTGTTTATTGACCTACAAACATAACCATGCAAATTTCCTATGCAATGATCTGTCCATTTGAAGGATATTGTCGGCAAAAAGAGGGCCCAGGTGATTATGCGGATTATAACATATTTTTCTTCCATTTGGAAAACGCTTGCGTCTATTTATGCGGAGAATCATCCGTTTCAATGAACATTTGTCCGCATAGCTAGACGTAATCACCAGGTTGCTCTGTTTGTAGCGTTAGTATTTAAAATTCTGATAATAGTCAAAACGTCTCCGTCGATAGTTTCAGTTGTTATCGGTTAAAATCAAAAAGGTTTGGAAGAAATCTAGTGGAATGTCTGGAAAAGGTGCTCTTGATTTGTTGCGAGTCTATGATAGTACTCTGGAATATGATAAGAACAGCAGGTTTGTGTTTTTTCAATTAATTGAATGTTTAAAGACAATATGCGATGTTGGTAATTTTAGCAACATGATTTACCGATATCACGATCAATCGCATAAAGATGGTGGAGTGGCTTACACCAACGGTATGAGTAAATGCTGATTATGTGGAATAATTCAATGTTGAATCCGAGGAATTATAATGCTAAGAACCAATATTATCTTAATTTTACTACTGATCTGATTGTTTCATCAGTATGCTTTATGGAACTACGTCTGTTATGCGGACAAACAGTGATTTTTCGAAAACGTTTTTTCAAAATTGTTTTCTTCAAATGTTTTCGAAAGAAAAATTTTTGTTTGCATGTTTAGCAAACGTGTCACATTGGGGGTTATTCTGAGAGTCAAGTCGGTATAAGTGACATTTTTCTCTTCGGAGTTATATGACAATTCTCACCCAATTCTAAGAGTCGAGCGACTCGGAAGTACAAAGAGAAATGAAAAGAGTTCATTGCACCTGGCATTTACAAACATATACAAACATGGGCATGATACTACATAAAACGATTCGATAATAGACATGAAATGACGACCTTCATCCTGTTAATTATAAGCCATGCTATGCGAGCATTGAGAATTGATTACACATACGGGAACGGGGCTGCACACGAAATTATGGCGACAGACATCGAACAGATACTTGGACGCGAACATACACCATAAATGTGGCGAAATCAATATTAAATTGTTAAAATTTGAACGAAAATCATTACTCGACGACATTTGAATACCCAAATCCAGACCCTAACTAACTATTTTTCTTTCATTTCATGACTCAAGTTCAATGTTTTTCCGCACTTGCAGATAATGTATTACTCTATTACATAGAACATATAATTGATACGGTAGAGCTAATGTTCATTTATAATTTTTGTTTCGAAAGCGTGTTTATGCGTACATTTGCACAACTCGATTGAACTTGAGTCAAACGGATTACAGAACGCAATATTGCAGTCCGTTCGGGTAGTTCTGACTCGATTGGATTTCAGAATACGGATGAGTAATTCAGCAGTAGACGAACGACGAATTTCTGAGGTAATAACACTATCGATTTCCACAGGGCGTATTTTAAAGACTTGTCAAACTATATATGTGTTTATGAGGTAAACCTCACTGTTGTCATTCAACCTAATATATCCAGTAACGTGTGGAAACGGATACGTGTAACGGTTTCTTTGAACACACATGCTGTAATGTCATTACAATGTAATGCGTTTTGCTCCGGCAACAGCAAAGACTGTTTTGGCGTTGCTCATGATAGTATTTGGCAAGGGAAGGTACAATTTATCGGGCCGCTTCTTTTGTAGGAAATGAAGTGATTCGCTCCCTATCCGCACGTATATGTCGACCATGAATTGTTGGTACAGCTCACGACATCGTATAATAACGTTGTCCTGGCCGCATCGGCTACCTTTTCCCGTCCGTGACGAATGAATTTGCTGGTTACAAGTTCAAATTGAGAAAAACTTGTAGAATTCGTTTGCCCCAATTTTTGGGTAATACAGGTCGGACTCGATTATCCGGAGTATTGTATTTTTGATTTTCGGAAATTTTGAATAATTTGTATAATAATTCTATATTGAACAGCTAATATGGGTATCAAATGAGAGGGCTTGACTAGTAGAATACAGTTATTTATGAAAAATGCAAATCTAAGATGGCGGCCATTACAAAATGGCGGATTACATATTTTCTCAGAACCCCATCAATATTTAATTAAGAAAGATCAAATGAACTTGACTAGTAGAACACAGTTATTTATGAAAAATGCCCAAAAATGTATCAAAAGAAAGTTCTCGACTTGTTCTACTACTTGTAGCAGATAATGAAAAATCCAATTTCAAGATGTCCGCAGTCCCCAAACAACTAATTACTTTTTGAATGGTTTCATTCAGCTTGACCTGTTTCTATGTATGTTTTAATGTTTGTTGGGTTGTCCCACACTAATAGAAAATTGACCCCGTTCCTGTTGAATGATTGATCTGAAATTTGGAACATACATTTAATTCTACTGTCATCATGGAATACGCAGTTTTACGTATTCCATGATCTTGAAAAATTCAATTTGGCCGCCACAAAAAAATGGCTGAATGGCTTGATTTGGAGAATACACTACACTATGAACAACATGAATTCGAAAAGGTCGTCGCCACAAACTGGTCGACTTTGTATTTTTTGCAATCCCTTCAATATTGGTATGAAATGAAATGATTTGACTAATAGAATACAGTACAGGTCGGACTCGATTATATACAATTTTGGACTCGATTATATTCAGTTTGGAAAAAAAAATTATATTTCAAATATGGATTAATTCATGAAGAAATGTAATCTACGATTAAAAAGAGAAGAAAAAACGTAAACGCATATAAAACGATTCCACTTTCTTAAAGTATCGAATCCGGTTTGAAGTATTGATTCAAATTGTATGTACTTTATTATTCAGTTATTCAGCGACTTATCCGGTTTTTGTTTTATATGAATTTCATCCAAACGTGGAAAATAACTCTGTGATAACACTCGATGATGTCGCGTGAGTTCGGATTCACACTGTTTCTTGGATTCGAGGCATGCCATGAATCCGCAGTACCTTTCAAAACGATCACAAGATCACAGCTTCAGAATCTCGAGAATTTCCGATGTTTCTAGACTGACTAGCGAAACGAAACGAATTCCAATGTGATGCAAAGAAAACAAGCGATGGTCTCTCTTCAGCCACAAACCACAAACGTGCATGATGATTGTTCAACCTTCCTTCATCTCCTATGTTCCCAGACCTAAAGCTTATTCTAGTCATTAAATGTTCATAAATTAAAATGACAAAGTGGTCAGCCAGCGCGCAGCTTACAAAAGACGCATCGCGTCGCCGCATAATAATTTCCTCTAACTTCTTCACGTTGCCACGTTGTCTGGGTTCGTCTGTCTGTGTGGGTCTCCGCGTCGGGGTCAAACCACTGACCACTCTCCAGAAAATTTGGGAACTGAAGAAAAGAATAAAAGAACACAAAAACACACCCACACAATTTACGGCCCTGCAATCGATCCGACCCGGCGGAGGATGACTCCCTCCGAACTTTAGTTTTGTTCTTCGCCATCTCTGTTGGAGTCCGAAACGAACCCTCGGGATCGAAGCACGCAACAACGAGCGCACTGCGATCTTATTTGTAATTCTAATTAGATTTTTGGTTGCACCACCCCAAAAACATCCGGCTGTCGGCAGCTGAGGAAGCAACGAAAAGACGCTACAAAACTCGCGGAAAATATATAACCGTCAACCTTTACGGACGGTAAGTCGAAAAGTTGGTTACGCCTCGTCTTTTCTCTGGTTTTTTTTCCTTCTTGCTCTTGCTTCCAATGTCCTTCTCCTGGATGCAACATCCCTCCGTTCTTTTCGTCTGGGTATTGGCTCAGGGGTAATTAAGGCACTAGGCGAAAGCGAAAACGACGACGGGATGAAGCTATTAGTGCAGAAGGGATAATCAGCAGGGTCCCAGGGGACGAGGCATCGATACTTCTGATCTATTCTGTCAATTCTCGGTTATTGCTTTGAAGTTTTGCGACTGAAATTTAGGCCATATTTTTCATTGCGGTATTTTTTCTTTGTGGAATTGGGTGCGTGGCGTCAGGTTGAGTCAATTGTCATTATCTTTCAATATTAAGGATGATTGCCGTAAATCGTTCAGGCCAGGTGTATTGTTCGGGCTGTTTGTTCCATGTAGCAGAGGATTTCTGTCATTCGAAGAAATATTGAGCAATCACTAGATTAACCAGTCTTCATCACTGGAAATATCACAGTGATGGTAGAATTTGTTCGCAGTGTCCGTTAGGTTTGAATCAAGTTCTAAGCCGTAACGATTTTTGATGAAAGGGCCTGGCCGGGTAAGGGAGTAAAAAGTGCCCCCAAACCAAATCACCAGCTGTATGGCAAATATTGTATAGGGTACTAAATATGAAATTTTGACAGTAGAACCGTATATTTAAATCCTTATATGGTACAACATAGGATCTATGGTGAAAAATGTACCTTTTCGTTTTTTTCACGCCATTCTCAATAGCTTTGAGACAAAAATAAGAAAAAATACTGAAAGTACATCTTACTAAGGTGTATCGATAAATATCTTCAAACATTTCTTTCTTCAAAAAATCTAATAAAAAAAATTGAAATACGCGGTACAAAAAATGTTTGTATAGTTTCTGGCATTTCGAAATTTTGATATATAAATATAAGAAAATTTTATTTTCTTTGAGACCCACTTCTATTCTAATTTCTATTTAAATGCGTTCGTATGTCTCTTTTTTTCCTACATGTGGCGTAATTATTTCCTGAATTTCAAGAGCATTACGAGACACAAAAATAATTTTCTTCATCGTCTGCATTATTATTTCTATTTCCTTGAAACCGATTATAATATTGTATTCGTGATTTTCAGTTGTAAGATTAAAATAATAATAATTTGGATTTTTTTAAAGTGTTCTTTCCACAAGGACCTATTTTTTTCTCACAGAGCTCTATCGTACTGCTGACTCCTATAAATTTGATGGACCATCTAAATCCAATGTAAAAATAATCTCACATATTTCAAGATATGAGAAAAAAAAATCTTTGTTCAGCGCAATGCTCTAAATATACCGACAAAATTTAGACATATAAAAAACAAAATTTAAATAAATATAAATGGATCTCTAAATTCAAAATGTTTAATGAAACATCTTTTTCGCGCAATCCTCTTAAAAATTTCAGAAAAAATCACGCTACATGTGGAAAAAACAACACATACGAACTCATTTAAATAAAAGTTAGAGTAAAAGTGGGTCTCAAAGCAATTTTTTTTTTAAATTCGAAATGCCTGAAAATATATATATTTTTTTGTACCGCGAAAAACACTCTTAAAATTCTAAAAAAGATCACATATACCTAAAATAAACGTATAAAGAAAGTTGAATACAAACTAGAGTAGTACTGAATCTCAAAATAAAAAAAAAATAAAAATAAATTTCAATTTTTTTTAGTATTTCATTTTTTTATGAGTAAAATGTTTGAAAATATTGATGGATAAACCTTAGCAAGATGTTTTTTCAGTATTTTTTCATATTTTTGTCTCAAATATACGAACTCAAATATATGGTACTACTGTCAAAATTTAATATTTTGTACCCTATACAATATTTTCCATACAGCTGGTGATTTTGGGGTCACTTTTTACTCCCGTACCCAACCAGACCCTTTGGAAATGATGATGATGATGATGATGGTCCCGCCTCCTTCCCCTACAGAGGTTTGAGCAAGACGAGTTATCTAAAAGATAATTTATTTTTTTTCAACATTGAAATCAGTTTAGCAAACATGAAAAACGAACTGATTTTATTTACAGATATTAGTTCAAAAAATTGCAATGTCCAAAAAAGCCAATACTCAGTCATGTCCGCCACAGAGCCGATACGGTCCCGACGAGGCCCTTGCAGCCAAGTGGTCCACCAGAGCACAAGTCCAACCGCCAGCCTTGTTTTAGATTGACTGTGAATACCCTCATTCAGAGAAATCGAGAAAATTTCCTTTACGAAAAATTCCTAGACCGGCACTTAAAAAAACTTTCAATTTAATATCCTTTATATCTGTGTCTCGCGCGCGACGCTCAAACTTTTGTAGACTACTTTTATTTTTTTTAAAACTAATACAACTATAAGAACGACAAAATAAAAATAAAAATAGTCCATCATCACCAAGATCATGACAGATATAATAGAGATCAATACAAATTTAAAAAAAGATGATTTTTAAAAAAATTAAATAATCTACATAATATAATCCGTTCAAAAAAAAACTTCGTCAGATTCATTGAAAATATTGAAAACAAACTGCAAAAAAATTGTCCACATTAAATTATCCGTTCGTATAAAACTTCGCCAGTAAAGATCTTCGTCATAAAAATAAACAAAAACTCGTTCAGCTGTTAAGAGAACACAGCTTTTACATGTGAAATACAGTGCCTCTTAAATTCTGTAAGTGTTGTTGCGCATTTAATATGTCTTGGCATCGAGTTGAACACATTTATTCCTTTGAAGTACAACGAATTTTGTGAAGCACATGACAATAAATTAGGTGTTCTTATCTCATTCGCGTTTCTAGTGTTATAACTATGAAAGTCACTTCCTCTTTCAACTCGATCACACAAATATCGAGGCAGCAAACCGTTAATTACTTTAAAAATGAACACCATAGTTAAATAAACAATTCTTTGCTTCACGGATAACCATTGCAGAGCGTCCAACATTAAAGATGAGGAAGTGAATCTGTTACATTTTAGTATCAACCGCATTATTTTGTTTTGCAAGCGCTGTAATCTCGATATTTGTGTGTCATTGGCTAAAAATAAAATGGAAGAGCAAAAGTCTAAATGAGGAGAGATGATTGATTTGTATAGCTGTATTTTGCTGCAAATAGTTAAATCGTTTTTCAATCGACATAAGATTCCATACTTCTTGGCAATTTTCTTGATGACATTGTCAATGTGAGTGTTGAACTTGAGTTTGTCATCAATAATCACGCCAAGATATTTAATGTCCCGAACTCGATCAATAGTCTCATTATCAATAACGATGGAGACGTTTTCATTTAAACGATTTCGCGAGATTACCATATATTTAGTTTTACTTATGTTCAATTTCAATTGCTTATACTTCAACCATCTACTTAAAGAATGTAAATCTCCATTCAAATGTAAAACGACCTGATCTAAATCATTAGCTGCAATGAATAACACAGTATCATCTGCAAAAAGATTGATATCACAAAATCGTAAAACTCTTCGCATGTCATTGATATACATAATAAATAAAAGGGGCCCTAATACACTTCCCTGAGGTACTCCAAGATTATTCCCTAGGGGATTCGAAATTGTATCATTAAAAATAGTCCGTTGAGTTCTGTCATTTAAATAGCTTTCGAACCATTTATATGCAGTACTCGTAAATCCAAAGCGCTTAATCGTGTTCAACAACAAGGGCCTAGAAATTGTTTCGAAAACGCGTTTTAGATCCAAAAAACAGCAATGATATTCTCTTTGCACTCTAGTTTCTCTTTCCATTTTGCTAATACCAAGTTCAATGCGGTTTCACAGGAATGACCTTCCCGATATCCCGATTGTTCTGGTATTAGCAAAGCATTGCAATTTAAATATTCCAGCAGCTGGCCTTTAACGACTACTTCTAATATTTTCTCTAGCGTGTGCAACATATTGATGGGACGAAACTCTTCGGCTTTAATCGTTCCAGCAACCTTTTGAATTGGAACTATTAAAGATTCCTTCCACACCTTAGGCATATGCCCAGTTAGCAAAGATTTATTAATAAGGTCCACCAAGATGTGATCGATGACATGAAAGCAATCTTGAATAACTCTAGCATTGACATTATCCACTCCAGACGTTTTTCCTAAAGAAAAGCAAATAGTTCTAAGTTCATTTAATGTAATTGGGTGAAAACTTTCAAATCTACAACTACTGTTAACCGGTTGTTTTATTTCATCAGGTTCATCAACCAATTCAATGGACTGATTGATCAATGAAACACTATTGACAAAATAATCGTTAAACTTGGTGCTATGTTCAGACTGTTCAAGTGTGCCATTAAAAGTTATGGACCGCGGTTTGCTATTATTAGGTTTTAATAAAGATTTCAAAATTTTCCATAACTCCTTGCTGTTGCTTTGATGCAGATCAATCTTCCTCTGAATATATTCACAACGAGTTTTTCTTAATCGACTGTGAATATATATTGCGCGCGTTTGTGTACATATTCCAATGATTTCCATCATTTGTTCTACAAAATTTCTTGTACCATCTGTCTCTCTCACGTTTAAGGCGTAAAAGATCCAAATTGTACCAGCTGTTCGAGTTTTTCATAGGAACAAATTTTTGCGTAACAAGCCGATTTGTACACTCTTTCAAGGTATTAGTTAGAACAGCTGATGATTCATCTAAATTACCGACCTCGAATGGAAAATCCAGGCTTCTCACTACGAGATTCGAAACAGCATGCTTCGAATATTTCCTCCAGCACTTTAATTTCACAACATCTTCGTTTACCACGAGATTATCTACAATATTGATAATTAAAGTCTCATGATCGGTTATTTTCAAATTGGTATCCGTGACTGTGTAAATAGTATCAAAATTGGAATAAACATGATCAATTAAAGTTTTACTGTGCCTGGAAATGCGCGTAAATTCATGTACTGTTTGTTTCAAATTGAAGAAATCGGATACACGCTTCAAATGGTTCGAATTGTAGTCATCACGCCAATTAATATTGAAATCACCAGCTAATATATTCAATTTGCTATAGTCAAGGAACATTTCAAGCCAGTTTTCTAAAATTTCAACAAAACGCAAGTCGCTTGAGCTGGGACTATGATACAAAACACCAAAATTACCCATCTTCATGCCATGTTCAACTGTAATGCCCAAGAACCAGTTACCATCAAACACTTCGTTGAGGCGAAGATTGAATTGAACTGATTCTCTGACATAAATAGCAACACCGCCAGTGTGCCTAGAATGTGATAAACACGCAGCAACATTATATCCCGGAATACTATACTGATCAAATGATTCTATTTCAACAATGTGTGTT
The DNA here is from genome assembly GCF_029784135.1 of Toxorhynchites rutilus septentrionalis. NCBI lineage: Eukaryota > Metazoa > Arthropoda > Insecta > Diptera > Culicidae > Toxorhynchites > Toxorhynchites rutilus. Next base: position 23,893,888 of record NC_073745.1, read on the forward strand.
TCAGACAAAAGGACTAGAAATGGACGCTTTTCCTCAACAATCTGACGTAACGCTACGTAGTTTGTTGACAGTCCCGCAATATTCAAATACAAAATATAATATTGGTTCACAATTCTTCTGGAACCTGGTTGCTATTTATTGAAATGCAAGCTGCTTTTTTTCAAATCAAAAAGTCTCTGATATACTAAACATTCAGAGCTAAATGCGGCATGATTGACGTCCAAGTTCAATTTCCGTTCTTTATTCATTTTCAAACAATTAACACATTTCAACACAGTTGACTTGCATTCAGATGTCTTGTGTTTCTGACTACACCTTGAGCACGTTTCAATATTTTGTTTGCAATCCGTGCTCTTGTGTCCAAATTCTCCACATTTGAAGCATCTTAATACATTAATCGTAGGAACTACGGAGCACCGATCGAACCCCACATTTACTTTTTTCGCGTTCAATAAACAGTTATATGTGTCAACATCTACTTCAATTACAGCAGTAAACTTATTGTAGGTGAAGCGTGGATTTTCGTACACATTTAAAACCTTTACATCTTTTATTTCGATGCCTTCATTCTGACTTCGAAGGTAATCAATGAAAACATCGGGGGAATGCTGATCGCTCATGCCCACGATTTTTAATCTGGGCACCGATATGGGAACAACAGCACTATACTTCTCACCCAAATTGCTTTCGATGTCATCTTTCACATTGTCTATATTAGCTCCAGTTGCACACTCAACAATGATGGAGCCATTTCTTCCATTTCTGAAATTACTAATTTTGTGTGTTCTTGGATCTAATTTTGTCTTCAAATGCAAATCATCATTATTTTGAAATTTTCGTTTCTTGCGTTTCGGAATATTCTGGTGCGATTCAGAATGAATTGTACCAGGTTCAATGAGCAAGTCATTCTTTGCAGCTAAATTATTTTGCGCGTTAATTGTTAAAATAGAACTAGTCATAGATTTCAATTTCTCACAAGTCAATTTTTCAAGAGACCCATTTACATCTTGTCTCAATTCTTCCATACCGCACTTTAACGCGCTGTCTATCTGAGCAGCGATCTGATCTCGCATACCCGTAAGCGAGTCAGAGAGTGAAGATAATTTCATCACCTCTTTTTCTATCTTACGCACGTCCGAAATAACATCGCTCTGCTCACCACAACCGTGGTCCGATAGACAGTCATTGCATTTGAACAATACATTTACATTCTCCGTGATAAGCTTTGCCGTTGCATTAGTAAGAGAAGTACAGCGGTAGTGGAACACACCGCTTCACTTCCCGATACAGCAAACATGCAAATCGCTTATTACAATCCCCAATTTACACAGAGAATATTTCATTGCCAATACCAATACAGATTAAAGCGGGACACAACACAACGAACACCATACAGAAAAGAGAAATAAAAACAATACCGCCACAGCTGCTATATGAGAAAAATAGCACGCTGGGGCGAACGAGAAGAATTGAAATAAACAAGAATCAGCTGATGTGCCTGATAAAAATACACAACGGGCACGCGATCGAAATATTCTTTCGCTGCACACAACAGTATTTCACACGTAAATTTTTTTTTCAACAATCACAGCACAAAGCACACTTGTATGTCTACCATGATCACAGAAAAATATAAAAAAAAATATTGAAAAACACACAAAAGTATATTTTTTCTACTAGTTTGAACACTGTTTTTGAAGATTCTCACTGATTTTTCGATGATTGATTGACTAAATTGTATGAAAAAAATGTTTGAAAATGCCACTTCCATGTACCCATTATGGTAATAGTGTTCCTGGAGTTTCGTATTAAGTGTACCTGTTATGGTAATCGGCGGTGGCACATGGAAAAAGTGTTAATATGATTCAAATAATAATTCAATAATAATTAAAAAAAAACTATGCCTCTAAATCTTATTCCTAGTATGCAATACTATATCGTTGATTCTACACTCGACAAAAATTATGGGAACGGAGTGCAAAGTGGAAGTTTTTAAGTGATTTTAGAATCGCTGAAACTTTGTGAAAAACCAACGCATGAAGATGGGATATACATCATTTTAAAGCTTCATTTAAAGCTTCGAGTTTTGAGATGTAATATTTGAATGCCTATGTTTTTGTGTGTAGGTGTAGTGGATAACAATACTGGAAAGAAAAAAAATCGACTTTGTAGATTAACATAGTGATTTATTAACCAAGTCAATAGTAAATCCAAATTATCTTATCATTCAGCATTTATTTGATTCCAAGAACGCTCCAGTAGGTTTTTTTTTCCAAATCTTATCACTATGAGTATCTATTACAACACAGATATTTACGAAAAATGCAAATCCAAAATGGGCCACATCAGATTGCCATTACCTACCGTTACTTGTTTCGTTACATACCCCACGATTTTATTTTAGTCTCATCAATGCCCTAGATTAATGAAGGAAGGGGTGTGATAATTACTAACTGCTACTTGCCTAATTATTTTCTAGCTTTTAATACATCATCTGTATTGTTATTATGTTTAATCATAATGAAGCCGTTGAACTTAAAAAGTGTTTTTTGATTATTTTATTTTTAAGTTCTTGGTACATTATATGTATCATTAGTATATTTCTCTACAGTAAAACCATTCATCAATTTCCTCAAAATTTTGGATTTGCATTTTTCATGAATAACCGTGTTCTACTAGCCAAGGCCTTTCGTTTGATACCCATATTGATGGAGTTTCGAGAAAATATGTAATCCGCCATTTTGTAGTGGCCGCCATCTTGGATTTAAATTTTTCATCAATAACTATATTCTACTAGTCAAGCTCTTTCATTTGATACCCATATTGATGAGATTTAAAAAAAATATGGCGCCATCTTGTAGTGGCGGCCATTTTGATTTTACATTTTTCATAAATAACTGTCTACTAGTCAATACATTTCATTTAATACCCATATTGATGGGTTTTAGAAAAAATATATAATCCGCCATTTTGGATGTACATTGTTCATAAATTTCTGTATGTTACTAATCAAGCCCTTTCATTTGATACTCATATTGATTGGATTTTGAAAATATATATAAAAGGCGCTATCTTGTAGTAGTCATCTTGTGAAAATACAATAAATAATTGAATTAATAAAAAACTTTTGTACCAAACCCGTTTCCATTTAGTCCCGCTACTTATGACGCACCCGTTAATAAGTTCTACAATAATTAATAAATAATTTCTCTCAAAGAATTGCCAGAAAACAGGTGTCCGGATTTAAAATCACGACACGATGAAAGAAATTTCAAATTTTGAACAAATATAACATGAATTTGTGGAGTTCTGTGATTCATAACATAGATGAAGGCCTTCTAATTCCATAGGAACGCTAATTTTTAGTGCTATGATATGTCAATATTTTTTAGTAGTTGAAGTTATATTCGTAAGCGCTTAAGCGTCCGGATTTCGATGCATTACTATATGCTTCGGTCGGACACGCATAGTGCTATTTCACCACACTGCTGAGCGTTCAAAAGCGCCCTATGATATGAAATTACACAGCGTGAAAACGTGAAGTACAACCATGATCAGAGATGTCAACCTTCCTGATTTTTCAGGATTTCCCAGACTTTTTGACACGTCCCTGATATCCTGACGAACACTCAATTCTCCCTGATTTTTTTTTATTTTTGATTTCTCCTGATTTTGTACTTTTTAACTTTTTTTATTAAATTCGTTTATTTTTACAGGCTCAGTTACATAAGTTTGAAGGAGCCGATTTCTTAAATATATTTTTAAAACTATATATAAACAATTTTCTTAGCTCTATTTCTCAGTAAGGTGGAAAACCAAATTGCTCGTGGTGAAATGGAAATGGAAATGGAAATTGTCATAAAAGCCTACATAAAAAAGCTCTCCAGTCCGCACTTGTATAATGTTTAATAATTTTATGTTTATTATCTATATATTCCGAAGCGATTCGCTTTAATCATGATACCCTGTCGACGTTTATCAAATCTTGAGGTTAGCGTGAAAGAAAGATACCCTATCTGATTAACACCCCAAAGGCAGTTTCAAATCGTTATATTTTGAATGAAAATAATAATTTCTTGTTTTTTGAATACTTAAAACTCGTCGTTCTAATTCTTACTTTACAACTTTGTTTATACATTTCCTGATATTCCACAAAAACTCATCATCATTAGCATACTCTTTCGAAATCGATCTCGAAGCCGAATTTATTCATTATTCTCGAAGCTCCATTATGAGCTTCTACCAATGAAATAGTCGATAAATTTCCACAACTACTGCTCGCAACAAACTGAAGTATCTTCCAGAATTAGTTAATGTGATAGCCGGCTTCATCAGACATCGCCAAACATCATGTCTCTTCGGCAACACGGCAATTTAATTTGGAGTCTGGCTGGAATATGCTATCCCACCAGCTAAACTAACCCGATATTGCATGTTCAGATTATCAGAGGTTAGGGTCCCTGTAAATTTATCTCTAGCACACGAACATAGTGTCGAAGAAGCATAGACAATATCTTTCATTTATATATAAAGCAGTATTCGACGAGAATGTGAACATATTCTTGGAGGATAACATTTTTAGGCTGTCTAAAAGATGGTGAAAGATCGTGGAACAAAACAGTGCTCTTTAACTTGAATAAATATAGTCTGTCTATAAAAATTATGCGATTGTGTTTCCATAAATCGGTAAAACTTTCCGGACAACACAATATGAGCTATCCTGATTTCTCCTGATTTTTATTTTCATTCTCCCTGATTTTTCAAAATAATAGTTGGCAACCTTGACCATGATAGCATAACAACCATAATAGGAACATATAAGCTCTGCTTTTCAGCTTTGCAGCGATTTCGTACAACCATAATAGGAACAAGGCAGCTTTCGATATTGCGATAATTGGCAAGTAGATGTGAAATTGTACCAATTATGGTAATACAAAAATTCATGTTTATTTCTATAAAACCATATAAATTGGTCGAATCACAACATTAAGAAGGTTGTAATGTGTGCGTTTACACTGTGTTTGCATCAAAACAGCCACTGCACAGCATAACAATCTCATTATTTTCACCACATATTCCTTAGAAAAACGCTAAGAAGCAAGCATCAATGGGACACACTATTTTCAACAAAATTTTTCAACAAAAGAACAATGTTTCACATGGAATCAAGTACCAAAATCGACAAAGAAGAGATTTCTGATGTTTTAAAATCATATTAGAGCCTTTAAAAATAAGATATGTTTTCTAAACTAATAAAAAAAACTCACTCGTATTACCATAATAGGTACTATTGCGATGATAGGACCCTAGTTATACTGAAATGTGCTTGTTTACTTTAGGACTTATATTTCTTGAATATCATTATCGGAGTCAAAAGTTTCGACAATAGCGACAACCATTACACATAATTCTCGGCGACATTTAACGCCACACACCGCCCCAACCTGGTCAAAGCTCCATTGCGCATTGACGTACGCGTCCTCATTCCGGTCGAATTGTACCGTAATGTCACCTAATAACTCCAACCAAACACACGCTTAGGTGGTAATCTGAATCCGTCACATGCATTAGCACCGCACGGACCAAACGGGGAGAGATACGTGATTTCACTACCAAGCACCTCACCGTTGTCGTCGTGTTCAACCCGAAAGGGACGGGGGACTTCTCTCGACTCGCGCGCGGTGAATCTTAATTGCGTCGTCTTCTGGTGCTGGCCACCCGGTCTTAACCCCTGTGTTCCACATACCCCCACAACGCCATGGTGACACATTTACCTTGCGCTCATACCTTTGAGGTGCACAGGTACAACATCGAAAAAATCAGTCGTATCACACGCCTTGGAATGGGTTTACCGGTCGACGTCGTTAGTGCGTAATCGGAATCGTAGAGCACGTAAATTTAACTTGTGCTGCCGGGGGAGGAGGGTTAGATGGTTTTAGGGTCATTCCTCAACAGGGTTGGAGAGGACCAGCGGGGGCACAATTTCTCCATTCGCTCGGTAACCCGGAATGGTGCGGCGCGAACAGCAAACATACGATTGAGGATGGTGCTGCTATCTTATCTTTTCGCGGTATGGAGTGAAACTCGAGGGAAAAGTGTTGCCACCGTGGTGATGGTGAAGTAAGGTGTTACGTGGGATTACGATGACCGTGTCCCACACTGGGTGGCAAGTGCCTTCGAAAAAAGATTCGCGACGCGTCAAATTGCGTTGATGATGATACCTGAGCCGAAGGCGATTCTATGATTTATGATCACGATATAATTTGAAATCTGATTTTTGTTTGGAACAGCGGTCACCGGGTTCCTGGTTTAAAATGTCAACAAAACCACACATCCAATTAAACCAACGGATGCGGTGGGCCAACCGCTTATGATTCATTTACAAACACTTTGCACCGTTGACCATTTCCATCGCAAAGGCAAAGCCGGTCACAGTGTTCTTCGGTTTCCGATGGCATTTACTATCGTAGCAACAAATTGGCTTAGTTGCCCGTAATTAGATACCAATCTAAGCTGTTGGTCTCGGGGGATATTGGCCGGACGGACGGACGGAGCGGGTGAGTCGGGGGGGGGGGAAGGCTGCCTGATGGGTTCAATTACAAAAACATTTAAAGTCTTGTCTTACACTTGACCAATGGTCGGCGAGAAGGTGTAGAAAAAAATACGAGTCGAGGAGCAGAAAACAACAACGGGGGGAAAAATAAGAGCACCTACACACAAACACTCACACACAGAGAGAAGGCGTTGCTTTCGCTGGACAAACTTTGCAATCATGGAGCGGAAAACCGGGGCACAGCGGGGGTGGGTGGAAAAGCGAAAGATTAGCTCATGGAATACATCAGTGCCGAGATCGGATTTCATAACAAATGTTTGTCGGAACCGTGATTACATCTGCCGATTAGTGCACATTTTGGCGTCGAATTGATTAACTTTTGTTTTGCTCCGAGAAAACTGTGGGTTTGGTTGAAATACAATCGGATTGGATAGTTTGTCGAAAACATGGCGTTGCGTAATTGGAAAAATCAACCACCAATGTCATATTTGTGTTTTATTGTAACCGCAGCTTGGACACATCGCAGAAGTTGAATGGGTACGCAAATTCTTAGGCCTGACTCACAATCGACAATCGTGCCGTGGCATAATCTGACCATGACGAAAATATGTTTATTACGGGTTTTTAAGCTCCATACCCATTAGTGGCTGAGCTGAGAGGCTCGCTCCGAACCCCAAGAAATGATCGTTTCTGATTCGGACTCTCCCACCCCCGAATTCCAACACAATATTATTGTTCACAGAAATGAAAAGTGTTTAGCTCACATGACTAATCGAGTTCGCACGGTTCGATATATGCGCGCCCCGTGCGTGTCGGACTCCATCAATGACTTGACAGATCCCGTCGGATTAGTCGTCGCGACGCAAATCATACAGCATCCATCGCAGCAGTTCGTCTTGGTGGAACGCATTGAAGTCGTTTTTTTAGGCGGGCCGGTGCTTTGTGCTCTGCGTTTGGTTTTGGTAATTCCAGGCGAAAGTACGAACTGGCATATGAAACCTCGCACCCGAGTTCGTATAGACACGTGGAAACATAGTAGAAAAATGACATCTCAAATGCGAATGGATTGTATAGCGACTGCTAAAATTGCGCTCCAAAAATTGGTCTGTCCATATTTAGCTAATCATTCATCTTTGCTCTTATCTAAGCCCTCATATATCAAAATCCACATTTTTTCGCTAACCACATTTCGTATCTATCATTTCGTATATCAGATTATTTTCAGACACACTTCTCGTTCATGATTTTTACATGTTTTGTCTCACATGTAAATAACATGTTTCTCCGTTACATACATACAAATACAGATACAGAAAATATGATAGAATAAAGACAGCCCTAAATCTGACAATCTCGATTTATGTCCTTATCAACACATTCGGCGATCCATTTTTAAACGGTTTTATTTAGCTTGCCCTGTAATCTGTTTGTATGTTTGTATGTTTGTATGTTTGTATGTTTGTATGTTTGTATGTTTGTATGTTTGTATGTTTGTATGTTTGTATGTTTGTATGTTTGTATGTTTGTATGTTTGTATGTTTGTATGTTTGTATGTTTGTATGTTTGTATGTTTGTATGTTTGTATGTTTGTATGTTTGTATGTTTGTATGTTTGTATGTTTGTATGTTTGTATGTTTGTATGTTTGTATGTTTGTATGTTTGTATGTTTGTATGTTTGTATGTTTGTATGTTTGTATGTTTGTATGTTTGTATGTTTGTATGTTTGTATGTTTGTATGTTTGTATGTTTGTATGTTTGTATGTTTGTATGTTTGTATGTTTGTATGTTTGTATGTTTGTATGTTTGTATGTTTGTATGTTTGTATGTTTGTATGTTTGTATGTTTGTATGTTTGTATGTTTGTATGTTTGTATGTTTGTATGTTTGTATGTTTGTATGTAGCGCTGACCCACATTAATAGAAATTTGACCCCCTTTCTGTTGATCTATATATATGGGTATCAAATGAAAGTGCTTGACTAGTAGAACACAGTCATTTATGAAAAATACAAATCCAAGATGACTTCAACTACAAAATGGCGGACTGCATATTTTTCCAAAACCCTATTAATATGAGTATCAAATGAAAGGGCTTGAATAGTAGATCACAGTAGATCATGAAAAATCCAAATCCAAGATGGCCGCAATCACAAAATAGCAAATTACTTTGTTAAACGGTTTTATTTAGCTTGAACTGTTTGTATGTATGTTTGTATGTCTGTAGGGTTGTCCCAAATTAATAGAAATTTGACCAAGAGGAACTGACCGAATTTATAAAACACCTATATCCTTGCTGTCATTTTAAAACTGTTTATCTTGAAAAATCCAATTTGGCCGCCGCTGCGAAATAGCTGATTTCATATAATCTCAAAAAAAAAGTTGATTGAGATATGTGTATCAAACGAACGAACTTGACTTGGAGAACACACTATGTATTTTCTGCAATCCACTCAATATCGGTATCAAATGGAATTATTTGACTGATAGAATACAGTACAATGGTTTTATTGTAGAGAAATATTCTTATGAAACAGATAATGTACTGAAAACTAGAAAATAAAATAAGTAAAAAAAACTTTTTAAGTTAAACGGTTTAATTGTGATTAAACATAATAATGTACTAAAAGCTAGAAAATAATTAGGCAAGTAGCAGTTAGCAGTTATCACACCTCTCCTTCATTAGTCTGGGACATTGATAAGACTAAAATAAAATCGTGGGACATATGATGAAGTCGCTAATTGTGGATAATGGAAATCCAACGTGCCCCACGATTTTATTTTGGTCTTATCAATGCCCTAGACTAATGAAGGAGAGGTGTGATAACTGTTAACTGCTACTTGCCTAATTATGTTCTAGCCTTTAGTACATTGTTATGTTTATTCACAATTAAACCGTTAATTTAAAAAGTTTTTTTACTTATTTTATTATCTATATATATATATATATATATATATATATATATATATATATATATATATATATATATATATATATATATATATATATATATATATATATATATATATAGAAGAAGATATAGGAGTGCGTTAAAATCTATTTCCACTTTCGAACAAAGATCAATTTCGTCAGCGAAAACGTCCAATGTACTTGTCACTATGTAATTGTAGAACGTATGCGGATTAAATTTACCGAATTTTCCCATTTTCCTTCAGAGTTTTCCGACAATTTTCAATTGTCATGTTCGGTTGGAATATGTGTAATATTTTGATGGGACCCTCTCTCCATTCCAGAGGGGGGAGGGATGTCAAAGCACCATAGAAACATTTCTCGTACCCAATGAAACCTTCACATGCCAAATTTTGTTCCATTTGCTTGATTAGTTTTCGTGTTTTGCAGAAATATGTGTTTCATTTGTAATTTTTTTTTTATTTCTAGAGGTTCATCTGTCACTAGCATATGTGTGAAGTTTCATGACATTTCGTTTATTTGCATCACTACCTAAGCATTCGTATAGAAAATGGAAAAAGAGGAATATCATATTTTGATCAAACATTGTTTTTTAATGGGAAAAACTCCTGAACAATCAATGCAGTGGTTGACGAAAGTTATTCCACTTCTGCTCCTTCAAGAGCAACAGTTTGTCGGTGATTTAGTGAATCTAAAATGGGTCGTACAAGTATCGCAGATGCACCTCGCTCTGGAGGGCCAAAAGAGGCTACCCAAAAATCCAGAAATCGTAAAACAAGTGCATCGACTCGTTACGAACAATCGTAAAGTGAAGTTATGAGAGTTAGCTGAGGCTGTAGGCAATTAAAAAAACGAGTAGGATAAATTTTGCACGACATTTTGGACATGAAAACAGCTGTTCGCGGTATGGGTGCCGCGTTTGCTGACCGTTGAACAAAAATAGCGGCGCGTTGATGTTTCAACAGACGGTTTGCCGTTATTGAAGCGTATTCGAGTGAATTTCTATCGACGTTTTGTGACAATGGATGAAACGTGTATCCATTACCACACTCCTGCAGAGTGGCACTGGGGCATATTTCGAAGATTTGGACGTTTCGTACTACAGGGAACTAATCGAAATGTTGGGAACTCGCTGTACCAAATGTATTGCCCTCGGATGAAACTATGTTGAGGAATAAATACAACTTTGCTCAAAAAATTTTTGTTTTCATCAAAAATTCGGGACTTTTCATCCCATGTAGTGTTCATGATAAAATATTAGGCTGTCAAAAAAGTCCTGCGGTATTTCCACGAGGTGTCGTTGTGAGCGCGTAGTTCTAGTTGTATTCATTGTATCGAGTCATACTATAGCTTGTTGGAAAGGTATTTTTTACGCGCTATAATATAGTCCTTGACAGTGTTTTGTTTGGTTAAGTCGTTCGTGAGTTACAGTGTCGCAAATATGGAGCAAAATAAAGAGAAAATCCGACATATTTTACAGTACTACTATGACAAAGGCAAAAATGCATCTCAAGGTGCCAATAAAATTTGTGCAGTTTATGGACCCGATACAGTTTCCATTTCCACCGCACAACGATGGTTTCAACGTTTTCGTTCTGGTGTAGAGGGCGTCGAAGATGCGCCACGCTCCGGAAGGCCTGTCGTCGAAAATTGCGACAAAATCGCTGAATTAGCCGAGAAAGACCGGCAGTAGCAGCCGTAGCATCGGCCAAGAGCTGGGGATAAGTCATCAAACCGTTATTAACCATTTGAAGAAGCTTGGATTCACAAAGAAGCTCGATGTATGGGTGCCACACACGTTGACGCAAAAAACATCTTTGACCGTATCGACGCATGTGAATCGCTGCTGAATCGCAACAAAATCGACCCGTTTCTGAAGCGGATGGTGACTGGCGATGAAAAGTGGGTCACTTACGACAACGTGAAGCGCAACCGGTCGTGGTCGAAGCCCGCTGAAGCGGCTCAGACGGTGGCCAAGCCCTCATTAACGGCCAGGAAGGTTCTGCTGTGTGTTTGGTGGGATTGTCAAGGAATAATCTATTATGAGCTGCTTCCCTATGGCCAAACGCTCAATTCGGACCTGTACTGCCAACAACTGGACCGCTTGAAGGTAGCACTCATGAAGAAGAGGCCATCTTTGATAAACAGAGGCCGCATTGTCTTCCATCAGGACAACGCCAGGCCACACACTTCTTTGGTGACGCGCCAGAAGCTCCGGGAGCTCGGATGGGAGGTTTTTTTGCATCCGCCGTATAGTCCGGACCTTGCACCAAGTGACTACCACCTGTTTTTGTCCATGGCGAACGAGCTAGGTAGTCAGAAGTTAGCCACAAAAGAGGCCTGTGAAAATTGGCTATCGGAGTTTTTGGCCAATAAGGAAGCGAGCTTCTATAACAGGGGTATTATGAAGTTGGCATCTCGTTGGGAACAAGTCATCGAACAAAACGGCGCATATTTGACTTAAAACAGATGATTGTAACTAATTTTATGAACAAATGAAAATTCAAAAAAAAAAATACCGCAGGACTTTTTTGACAGCCTAATATATGATTATAAAATTAATAAAATTCATTCAATTTGAAGAGATGTTGTTCAAAAACTGAACCACACAACGACTTGACATTTCAGCAGTTTTGTTGTTCACGAAAAATAACACTTTTGAATTACCCTGGCCTAGGTCAGGTACTTATCATGCAGCCCACGTAGCATATACTATGCAATCACGGGAAAGTCCCCAACAGCGCCTGTGTGTGTGAAAGGCAAAGTGAGGTCAGTGATGGCATTTGCGCTCATGGACTGATACAGTTCCCATGCTTGTAAGCATGTAAGTATGCTCTGTGCTATTCATGCTCCATGAAGATAACTCTATTATGCGTTCGAAGAATGCCAACAATAACATTGCCGTAGATCAACAAAAGCGCAGAAATACGATATCAACATCGAGAGACGTTGTAAAGCTGTTAAGTTTGTTTTGTGGCACAAAAAGAAATGTTTGCTAATCTTCTTCTGTCATATTCAAACATGAGCAGGCATGCGATGCAACTCAACGACTAACTGTTGAGCATTAAATTGAGTTTCACGCGTTGATTATGGCCTTGTCTCCAACTGCTGTCCTTTTTCATTGTGATACCATGATTCTCTGCGGCGGGAAATGAGTAAGGAAATTACAGCCTCTCCTAGAATAGTCGAGTGCGGACAGCTTCCTGGAACCACCCGCGCTGCAGCGGACTCCGGTGTCGGTTAATCGATTTATCCCACCCCACTTCCGCATCGTTCTATCCTCGGTTCGGGACTTGGTCAACGATAGCGCCTCTCCTGGCCGGTCTTAATTGTCCTGTATAACATGTAATTACTTTGTTAATTTTAATAGGTGAAGGCACTTCACGTCGTCCCGTCCCGACCGGGGCGCACGAGGTAAGGATCTGTGATTGCACTCCACAGACGCTGACCGAGACCGTCGTGGCCGTAATGAGTTTACTTTGTGCGCCCAAAGCACGCCAACCGAAGGCGTCCCATGTCTCGAGACTCGAGATGGGAGCTATCTTCTGGTGGGTGAAGATAAAGAAAGCTGAAGCTAATTCAATTATCTGTGGAACTTGATGTTTGTGTGTGTTTTTGTTTCGTACATCGTGGGAGATTTGAATAATGCTCATCTGTGCTCGAAGGGACCCCTCGGGAGGAGAGAAGCACAAAGAAAGTTCAAATTAACACGTGCCCTCGGAAATTGTTGATTTATCATCGGAGGACAGGCTGGCTTGCCCATTTTTGCAGTAGGAGAAAGCACTTTTGAAGGGATCATAAATCGTGAAAAGTGAAAGGAATGGTACCGTGGTGGCAAAAATGGCGATTGCGTCTCCTACCAGAACCGTTCCGAATGCACTATTCAAATGATTTCCCACCCTCCATTAATCATCATCGACTGGGTTGACAAGTCAAGTGCTTATTACCTTTCAATCAGCCGAGCGAAATCAACCATTAGCCGGTCGCCATTGTTTCTCCCCTTTTTTGCACGGTGCATTTGCGCCATTGCATTTCCCGTTAACTCGCGCGCCTTTATTCGGAGTGACAGCAGTCGATAAATGGATCCGCGAGCTCATTTTCACGAAAGCATCATCAATAAGCCGTGCCGAGGGGCGCACCCAAAAACGTTGTTAGAAACAAGCGCGCAATAAGAACCGAGGAACAATGCACCGTTCTCAATTAGTCAGTGCGTGACCATTGCGCGGAAAAGTGTGGGGGCGAGCGGATCCATTGTTTTTCATCCACTTCGCCCTCCCCTCCCTAGCGCCTAGCCAACGCCATTGAAAACGCCACCAACTCAGCTTTTCCAGTCCAATTGTGCCGAGTTAATGTCGCGCTCGGCTTTCCTCTGTCGGCGCGGCGCGATGGCTTTGTTGGTTCGAAACGGAAAAATTTCGTGTATGACATCACACCGTGCATGTTTACTCCACTGACTCACATTTCCTCCGAGCGATGAACTTTTTAAAAACAAGTAGCTGATTGTGATTGTTTGGGGTGCGAGGGGGGAAGGTTCAACGCGATCATTAATATTCCACCGCGGTTTCCCCGCTCGGCGGTGTGTTAGCAGCAATGGCGGAACGCTTTTTTTGTAGTTTTGCCTATTGACGATTTGTGTTGTTTGATAACGGGGAAAATTGGGGACGGCCTTTGAATTGAGGTATGTGTTTTATGGCGACTTTCGGGGTTGCCAATTGACTACTGTTTTCGGTTCGATTGTTGTTAGCCGACAAAACGGTTCAATGCTCAAATGATAACCACCAGCGAAGGTGTTTTCTAAATGGTATAGTAAGCAATTTGGAATTATGTTTTGGCTAAACCTACTTTATTCCCAGGAAGTATAAGATCTAGTTTGATATAAATATATATATATATTTTTTTTTATGTGAGAGCTAAATTTGCTGAATCGATTATCTTCACTATTTGAACTATATTTAATTACATTGTCTAAACATTTCGGATTTTTCTATTGTATATATAGCAATAGGGTGGATTTAGACCAGTGATATATTCATGTGAAGAAATATGATGAGATTTATAGAAATCGCATCAACCGTTTACACTAGCGTGAACTTCTATAATGAATATATTCATATTTTCGGTGAGTTTATTCACCTAAAGTAGAACTGCATCCAACTTTAGTGATTTCTCACCAGTGAGAAATTCACAAGCGTTTACATATGCTGAATTTATTCAAGTTATATATATCTCGAATAAGTGTATCATATTTATTCTCACCCGTTTACACCTATTTTCACGTGAATAAATCCATCTATAGCTATAGATCTCCCTAATGTAAACCCGCCATTACATATTAAAGGACTTACTGGAATAAATCTCGAATGGTATGTTTTTCATCATAACTGGTTAGTTTATCATTGCACTAAAAATTATATTTTCCAATGTTCTAAAAGTATATTAGGGAACATTGCCCTCACAACATTTCTAAATTGAGCTTCTAAAAAAATAAAATCTTTCTTTATTTAATTCAGGAAAATATTTTCCTTAAATGTTAAATGTTTTCCTTTGTTTTGACTTGACTCCATGAGGTTCCGCCATGTGCTGACAGGGATACCATATCATGCTCCCTGGTTTCTCATTATTTCGTGGTTTCACGGGTTTCACGAATTTGTTGACAATCTGCCACAAGTTTTTTATCGGATTAAGTAATTGGACTTTTGTTGTTTCTCCTGTACATCAATAATATCGATAACCTGCCATTGATAGGCACTGCTAGACTATTTGTTGACGACACTGCATTATTTTATTCTTGTTCTGAAATAAATTCTTTGGAGAGAAAAAAGTCCTCACTCTGTGGTTTACTAAAGAGAGTATCCCACTTCGTTACTGACAGAGCGTTAATAAATTTCCATTTTGCAAGTATACACTCGCTATTGCAATATGGAATAACAGTATGGGGACATGCATGTAAAAAAAATCAAATGAAGCAGAATAGGAATTTGAAAATCATATACAGAGTTCCAATCCTCCATCCTACTTTAGACTAGTATTCTGACGATTCTCATAGTATACTGCCTCTAGTTGGACTGCGCTAGTTTCAGACTATTAAATTTATCCATAGCGTTATAAATGACAATGATATCCATCACAACTTGACAATTACCATTTTGTCTCATATTCCGAACACTTCATTTTTTAAATATAAATTTACTAAACTTTTATGTTATAAATAACTGAATAATGAAAACACAGACATTCTTTGGGATATAGGCTCGATTTTGATATCATTTACAGGTACAGATACAGCCTATAATGTATAATATTAAACATTTGCAAAAAAGTGACAGTCAAAACTAAAGATAAAATGTTTGCGTTAGCAAATTCCGTAAAAAACAAGCATAATTCATTTTTCACTTTTCGCAGTTGTTTCAACTATTTTGTTTGCTGTTTTCATGTTAAGTGATAGAGAATGTAGAATCTACAATAAATGGATGAAAAAAAATTATATTTTATGCAGAAATCTTCACTAAAATTAGTATTGAAGTAGTGTTCGGAATATGAATCAAGTTTCTACGCATGATTCAAATTTCGAACACTTCATTTTCAAATGTAAATTTACTGAACCTTAATGTTATAAATCACTGAATAATCAAAACCCTGACATTCTTTGGGTTATAGCCTTCATTTCAACATCAATTACAGGTATCGGTACAGCGTATAATTCATGATACTAAGCATTTGCAAAAAAATGTGACAGCGATAAAATGTTTTCGTTAGTAGATTCCACAAAAAACGAGCATCGCTCTATTGTACCCAACAATTAAACTAATTTCGCGAAAAAGTACCATTCTGAGTAATGAGACATTGTTCAATGGCCATCAAAGCTTAAGTGTTCGGAATATGAGACAAAGCGGTACTACAGCAAATCACCAACACTCCACACGACAAGCCCAGAATTTAATGCGAAGTCGGACAATGACCAATGTTGGTCAACAGCGCGTCCTGTTTCAATGCTTTGCCACCGGAAATCCGAGTAATAACACGTTCAGATCATTTTAAAAACAAATTGAAGCTATACCCTAAATCGATCATAAGAGTTTTCTTAATATAGAGATCGATCAACCACAATAATCCACTTCAGTGTTTGGTCTCTTCTTTTTGTATATTTGCCAGTCTTCTCATAATTTTGTAACCTCAATGTTTTATATTCATTTTTTTTTCTATTTGTCTTTTTTACTATCTTATATTATTTTGGTTTCCTTAAAATAAATACTATTTTCACTGGTATCCATACATCTTTGCTCTGCATGTTATTGCCAGCGGAATTGTAATTTTTTTTTCAATAAAAAATAATTGGTGCCCAGCTCTAGGATTCTCAAATAAGGGTTTCTTCGAGATGGGGGTGAGTGGAGGACAAAAAAAGACCGGGAGACTGAGCTGGACATTGCATAACATTAGTTTTGTGATCCGATCCTACGCTCATTGTTATTTTTTATTGCATAGATTTCTAAGGTGAAGAACGAATTTGAAAATGAAAATGAAAGGAACTGAAAATAACCGGAGAATACTGAATAGAATGAATAATGAAAATGGAGATTTGGATTTTGCCTAAAGGGCTTGGCCGGGTAAGGGAATAAAAAGTGTCTTTAAAACCAAATCAACAGCTGTATGGAAAATATTGTATAGGGTACTAAATAAAACAGTTTTGCAGTAGTACCATATATTTGAGTTCTTATATGGTACACCATAGGAGCTATGGTGAAAAATGAAAAAGGCTGGCGATTCCTCTGTAATTCTTGACATTTTTCCTGCAGCCTTTTTTGAATACTGGAAAAACGAAAGAATTTTTCCATGCTTTTGGGAAATTTCCACATTCCAGTGATCGAGAAAATAGTGAACTCAGTGGCGATGATAGACTACCAGAGCACTTCTTCAACACAATGGAGGGGATACCATCTGGCCCCGGATTTGTAGAATTTTTTATTTCGCGACAAGCTAATTGTACTCTGCTAGGGCTAATGGTAGTGAGGGCGCAGACAGATGGCAGATGAGGTACATTTCTTGTTGCTTTGAAAACTTGATCGTTGTTGAGATTTTCGCTAACGAAAACACTGCTAAATTGTTCCCGAAACAGCGCGCATATGCTTTCTCTGTTTGAGGCCTCAACATTATTTTGTGTCATCACAGAAGGTAGTCCGAGCTCCTTTCGCTGTTTATCTACATATTTCCAGAATTCCTTTGGACTGAGTCGTAGATTACTTTGAACGCGAGTCAAATTAGCACCAAATAAAATGTTGTTCAACCACTTGTAATTTTTGTTGGCGACAGAGTAGCGTTTTCTCCAAAAATCAGTTCGGTATTTTGAATATTTTTTCAAAGTAAGTCGTTTCTCTCTTCGAAGACGCTTCAAATGATAGTTTGTCCATGGAGGATGAGGAGGATCCTTAATAGTTTTCTTCGGAACAAACTGGTCAATTGCATAAAAAAGTACATGCGACAAGGACATTGCGGCTCCATCGATGTCGCGGTCGTTCAGAATGTCACTCCAGTCGATAGTTGAGAAGAAACGATTCAACATTGCGAAGTTTGATTTACGATAATTATAATATGTTGATTCGATTATGTCTGTGAAAACGAGCGGTGACGATTCATGTAATGAAACCAGCAGTGGTGGGTGATGATGACACAATTTAACAAGAGTAGATGGAGCTGAAGTTATTGTTGTATTGTGGACCATCTCTAAATTTACGAAGCATAGATCGAGAATGCGGTTGTTGTTGTTGTATATTCCGTTCATCTGATATAAACCAGCAGTACTATAACTGTCCAGTAGACGTTCTGTCATACGATGCATAGAAGAACGCGAGGAATTAGGATAAAAGTAGTTGGATGTATTTTTGATCCAACTGATACCAGGAAGATTGAAGTCTCCAAGGAGCAAGATGTTGTCATTCAGTTTTGTTTGATTCATTATCCACATAACCGAAGAAATGTGTTCGTCTATCACGGCTGATCTTGATTTTGATCTAATAGCCAACAAAACACCTCCACCAGTGAGTTTGGAACTATTCGCAGCTGATCGATCTAGACGATAGACTATGTAAGAAGAATCGAACAATTGTTGTGACAATGTGTTGATATTGAGCCACGTTTCAGTAAAGGCATATACATCGTATGTAGCATCAGAACATGCTAGGTAATAATCAGTGATGCAGGTATTCATTCCGCCGACATTTTGATAATAAATTAAAATATTATGATCTATACAAGCGACACTCGGACTTGATGACGAGGTTATGGAGCGCTTATTCTCTGAACGAGTTACGCTGGATCCCTGTTCACCATTAGGGCAGAGGTTGTGGGGTTGCATAAAAAATAACCATGAGCGTTATCAGAATCTTGTTGGACGGCTGCTCGACGTTGTTGGTTTGAGATTGATGCAATACGGTGAGGTGAGGTTTGCTGCACATTTGGAATTGTAGTCGGATTACGAATTACGAAAGTAGTGATCGATATTCCAACAGGCCAAAAGTTCTGAGATGTAATCACATTCTCAATAATCTCAGGAACACCCAATTTGAATGAAATGAAAGACAATGGAACATTATCTTCCCTATTCTGACGAACCAGCTTATGACACCGAATAATCGAAGGATCACAACCGCATTTCTTAGAAATGAATTGAATTATGTTATCCGAGGATTCGGAAGGTAGGAACCGGGTGAGAAAAAACCAATTCAATCGTTTTGTGATCGGTGCAACGGAGAGTGTAGGAAGAGTAATCGTAGACATGTTATTCCTATTCACATTTTGGTTGTCCCTAGCATTACCTGCATTTGCAATTAATAGTGGTGACCGACGAGCGTTGCTCTCTAATCTCACAGCCAGTGCGTTGTCGTTTAATGTAACGTTGGAGCTTATCGTAGCGACGTCGACAGCTTCGAATAAAAACATTAAACAATGAATATAAAATTCAGCTCATTCGTCCGGTAATTTGTAATTGATTTTTTTTTGTTAATAAACCAGCATAGATAATCTGGAAGGCACCTGCTTGCTAGTTTTGAGTGGGTGAACTCATAGTTTCATTGTAGAATGCTCCATCAGTCCCTGATTTTAAAAATGATTGATTTTTTTTATCTCATCGCCAGACAAAATATACCAATTCAACATCATTGAAGCCATTATTCTTACCCTTTTCATGACTCTAGTCTATATTTTTGATGATGAATGATTTCGCATTGTGCAGTACATTGAATTCATTAGGCAATGTTATCTTTTTAGTACCCTTTTCGAACCTTTGAATTATGCCCAATTTATTTTTAGCGTTAAAGATTTTCGTGTATTTCAACTCATTTTGGGCAGAGGATGTTTTCGAAGTGAAACAAACGATACTTCCTAGTTATTGCCTTATTTCTATATTCAAAGCTTTATCCATGGAACAATTGCGTAAACAATACATTAATTTTCAAATGTGATGGAAATGCAATTTATTCTTTTTGATTTCTTTTATTTTTTCAAAGATGTTTATCGATACACCTTAGTAAGATGTTCCCAGCATTGGCTTAACGAGATTTCTGAACAGTTACTCTTGCTTAGTTTTTATTCTTCAAGATTCACGATTGTGTTTAGCATTTACCATAGATTTTTAATATGATTGAGGTGGTGTTGTATGATAGGTGTTGCATTATATTTTCCAATGTTTGCAATCCGATTCATCAGCCTTTTTTTTACGAGACCATAGAATTTACCATATTTTATGTCATTCTCGGAACCAAAATAATTGAAATTGTTGTTTTTTGTTATTTTCCTTGACAATTCAACTTTTGAGTAAATTTAGTACAAAAGTAGATTATACACGGTAACACTAAATGCCATGATGTATGATATGAATTAGATCAGTATTCTTCAGTTGAGAGATAGGAAATCGAAGGACTAGCTTGATAGTTTGAGATGAAACAGTTTTGTTTTGTTTATTTAAATTTTTAATCTCAGTTAAATTTTATGGTTTATGGTTCCCGTAAATGAATTTTTTACCTCGGTTTCAAAAAGGGTGGCCCTTACTAGTATAATAGCAGTGATCAGTGTTGCCACATTTTCATCTGTACCGGAAGGGGTAAAAATCTTTTTCATCTGCACTTTTTCTTTCAAAAATCTGTACCATCGAAAATATTCAATGCAGAAAGAATCTGTCTTTTTAGCATAAAGTATTTTCTACATAATAATACATTTACTTACTGCAAATAATACATTTGGCTTATTCCTATTCTTGTTCTGATTATATTCAGGAAAACAGTAAGCCGAAGAGTGAGACATAGTGAGATCGTTAGGAACAAGGCAACGACAAACCATTAATTTTTTCAGGCATCCAATTTTTGTCCACCAACCCCGCAAATGTTTGTTTTCTGAAACGGTGATTTCTTTCAGAACAATTTTACTTTTAGGGCACGGAATTCGTTCTCCAGATCTTGTAAAACGCTTCCTATTTTGTTTTTTTTTGGGATTTAACATTGCAGCAGTTTTGAGCGTCGTATTACTATTACGTTAATTTTAATCAGTATCACTTCTGTACATGTGGCAACACTGGTTGTGATCATCGATGGTTGTCAGAGTCGCGACTGAAGGCAATGATGATCTTTGTCTGTTATACGTGGCATAATTCATCGTGAATACTTTCCTGATGGCTAAACAGTTACTGGAAAACTGTATGTTGATGTCCTAGAGTGTCTCCGCATTCTTTCGTATACAGCTTTGGAAAATGTCATCATTTACAAGAAGCCAACAGTAGAACCAGTGGAATCGAAGCTTTTCGACCAGTGTTGCCAGATTTTAATCTGTACCAGAGGGGTTAAAAATCTTTCTCATCAGTACTTTCTGTATCTTTCGTCCAAAAATTTGTACCATCGAAAATTTTCATTGTAGAAATTTAGCATAAAAAATATCCATTTATATACTACAAATACTACATTTACATTTGCATGTCCTTCGTGTGTTTAATAATGCTTATACGTAGTTTTTTTTTTGAATCTAGATTGCGTACCATCATGAATTAAAATTTTAAAAAAATTGCTCCAAGCGATACTGCGGCGTAAAAGTCGTCATGTACCTTAATGTTGCTTAGTTCGAATGTAAGAAATTTCACACGCGGAAAAAAATCTGTACCTATCTGTACTTTTTGAGGAAAATCTGTACTCTGTACCGTACAGAATCTGTAATAAAAATAACGAAAAAATCTGTACCTTTCCAGATAAATCTGTACGTGTTGCAACACTGCTTCCGACTCAACTTTGCATGTTGTTTCGGACCGGTAACTGTCGAGCTTCAACAAGAGTTCTGTGAACTTCAGCCGATTATTTTTTTTACGAATAAAAAAGTCAGGTCATCACATTGGAAAAAAAACATCTCCACACTCCGCGAAAGAAAGGAATTGGATTGAGTTGATCGATTTCCGCACGATCCGATTGCATCGTCCGGAACGAATCGATTTGTTTGATATGCTATACATTACAATTCTCTAGTTCTACGTTGCAAGTAGATGTAATGGATGAATTTCATGCCTCGTCTAAGGGGTTGGCAGCACCATCTCAGATGGTAGTGAAACGCTGTGGGTGTAAAGACATGGGTTTACGGGCTATTTATATTTATTTCTTTCAGAATTTTGAAAGCATATGTTTTCGAGAAAAATTAATTTTAATTGTTAGAATTTTTTTTCAATTAATTTTTGTTCCAAAAAGTTTTGATAATTTTTAATGAAAACCAAATTGATTTCCTGCATTCCATTTTTTGACTAAAATTTTGTAGGTCTGATATTTTTTTTTGCAGGTTTTTTTTTAAATTTTGTGTTTCTTCAACTTTTTTTTTCGAAAAATCTCAATTTAAAAACTGTAACATCTACAAAAAAATGGTCAGAGAATGAAATGTAGGAAATTACTTAGGTTTTCATTAAAAATTATCAAAGAATTTTTTGGAAAAAAATGACATTGAAAACAAAATTATTTGAAAATTAAAATTCATTTTTCTCGAAAACATATGCTTTTAAAATTCTGAAAAAATAGATGTAAATAGCCCTTGGAATTTCAAACAAGTTTTCCATACATCGTACGATGGGCACTTTTACAAGGAAAAAGTTTTTCGAACAACAACTTTTTCATTTTTTTCTTTGAAAAAATACTATTAATGTTTATATCGTAACATTTTTATGTATAAATTATCGCAATTTACATGCTCTGCTAACTTTTCTCTATTTGGAAACATGTCAAGAACATGTCAAACGTGACCATTTACACACAAAAATGTTACGAGCAAATCATAATGTTTTCAGGAGTCTTCATACAAATATGACTTATATTCCAAAAACTATAACAGATAGAAAGTTGACATCAAAATTAAAATTAGTTGTATTTTTTTCAAAGAACATATAAAAAGTTGTTATAAGAAAAACTTTTTCGCTGTAAAAGTGCCCATCTTTCAATGTATGGACGACTTGTTGGAAATTTTAAAGGGCTATTCATATATATTTTTTTGGGAACTAAAAAAAATTTTGAGAAAAATGAATTTAAATTTTTGAAATAACTTTTTTTTCAGCTAATTTTTTTTCCAAATTTTTTTTGGTATCTTTTTAATTTTTTTTTAAATTTAAACAATTTCCTACATTTCATCCTTTGACATGAATCTTGTAGGTATCATAGTTTTTAAGTTATGATTTTTTGTAAAAATCTAAGAAAACAAATTTGGTTTTTTCCAAAAAGTTGTCTACTTATTTTTAGAACATTTCAAGTATGTGAAGTTCCTTAAATGACCCATGTCTTTACACCCACA
The DNA here is from genome assembly GCF_029784135.1 of Toxorhynchites rutilus septentrionalis. NCBI lineage: Eukaryota > Metazoa > Arthropoda > Insecta > Diptera > Culicidae > Toxorhynchites > Toxorhynchites rutilus. The sequence continues at coordinate 23,917,162 of NC_073745.1, forward strand.
ACGTTTGACTGCTATCTGAGATGGTGCTGCTAACGGCCAATCGAGTTGGCATGAAATTCGTCAATGATTAAGTCTAGACGTCCGTAGCACCTCACGTTTGTCAATATGGCCTAGGCAGATTCGTTTTTGATGGACTTCCGACATGTGTTCCGATTTTCCGATATCAACGAAAGAATTGTTAGCACTTTCGTGACGGGTGCCATATGTATACTCCAGTCACTTGGTGCATCACAGCGGCTGACACTTTTTGGTCCACAGAGTCTGACGTCGCTTATACACGGTATATATTTTATGAGACGTTTGAAAGAAAAAAAAATCGTCGTAAACGGTCAGGTCTGTGGAAGGATCATACTTGGATTTTACACCACGATAATGACCAGCTCATCGATCGATCGTTGCGAACAAATGTTTGACCAAAAACGTCATGAATGTGATTGAACAGATATCTCTAGATATGGCCCGGTGTGACTTTTTCCTATTTCCGAAGCTCAAATTATACAACTTCATGGATGTTTAATTGCAATTTACTATTTTGAGTGTCTAGATGGTTTCGGGACGAAGACCTCATTTCAAGTTATAAGGAGTTATAACACTTCAGCTGAAAAGTTTTTTAAGGTAAACCATTTTTTTTTTGGAAAATACAATTTTATTATTCAATATAATTGCCTTCGAGGGCAATACAGCGATTATAATGATCTTGCAACTTTTCGATACCATTTTTATGGTACATAGTAGTACTTTCGGTTTTTCCTCAAAATTGGCCTCAGTCTCGGTAATCACTTCATCATCGGTCTTAAATTTCTTGCCACCGAGCATTCTCTTCAGGTCTGCGAACAGAAAATAGTCGCCAAGGGAATTGCGGAAGCAATTCGCAGCCCAATTCCTACAATTACACACGAAATTCGGATTTTTCCAATTTTTCTCAATAACAAAAGTTGCTTCACTCTCAATACTGTAACTCACGAACCAATCGACCGATTGCTGTGAAATATTGACACGTATCCATTGAAAGATGGTACTTTGTGATAGTCAAGTATATTTTTGCAAGAGGCGCCATCTAGACGTCAACCTTATGAACTTTTCAGCCGAACTGTTACGTACACAACTTTCTGGTGATAATACTTTTTTTTAATTTTTAATTTTTCAAATTTAATTTATCGCCATCAAGACTTTATAGTTTTTCTCATCCGTTATACTGAGTTAGCAAATGATTGTTTCTGGTGTTTAGAAAAAAAATAATATTTTATTGGTTTGTTCAACGGACATAAAACATCTTTCAACTAACCCGAACATTGTTTCATTGATATTAAATTTCAATATGCGGAACACGCAGAAAATGAAATGCAAAGTTCAGTATATAAAAGAGGGTAATTTAAGAAAAAACAGTGAAACTCGACCTAGCTCGGGAAAATGGGGTCCGATGTAAACAGATGATACTATCAATCAACGTGGTATTCATGTGATGAAATGAATTTGCGCAAAACAAAAACAAACTTTTCCCGCTTCAAATGCGCTCAATTATCTTCATTCTGGCGTTGAATTCAATGTTCACCCACACAGAACTACACAAACAGTGCGCTCGCTCTAATGAGACAAAGTTCGTTACTGAAAAATTAACATAATAGAACAAAAAACCGAAACCCCTCCTCGTTCGCTCCCACACCATGGTTACATTTCAATTACGGCACCAGACCTCAAAAACATCGTTAATTTTAATCAGAGCCACTCTCATCGGTATTTATTGTGTGTTTTATTCCGATTGCTGGACACATGCACTTTTATTGCATCGTAAAGCACAAACCATCTGCGCCTCGGATCTCGTGGGCGCATTCAAATTCAAATATCTCCCCGACCCCTCTCTCACTGGGCACAAATTAATCCCTTCGTTTCGTAAACGCAACCATACAATCCCTGTTTATCTGACTCGCGCCTTGATCTTGAACTGTAGGCAGGTTCTGTTTTTTTTCGCTTCTTCTTTTCATTTCATTTTTCAACCCTAGACAGAGGATAGGTCAAACTTTTTCGAGCGAACATAAATTAGGGTTGGAAAATCAATAGAGATACAACAGACGACGCGGGTGAGGGGGAATGAACCTTCCGAAGGGTCATGAATAATCCACACGAACTCACCCACCCTGTCTCGGGCTCACACTGCTCGCCGGGGGCCGGTGACAAAGTGTCTTTTTATAGCCAATGCAGCAGGTTAATCATTATGATTCCCGTCCGTTCTTGTGATGTAACAAATCCATAACCCGGAGGGTACAGAACAAAAACCGATCGAACCAGGTGGAAAAAAATAACATATAAGAGGAGGAGGTGTTTGAATGAATTACAACCTCTGAAATTCCAGGTTTCTCGACCGGCGAGACGGTTTGGTGTTTTTTTTTGCTTCACCCTCATCCCCTCTCTCTGTTTTACCATCAACAGAACAAGTAACGAGAGAAGTGGGAACGGAAACGTTTATTACTAAATCATTAGCGTGTTTTTTTTTCAGGTTCCCGCATTTCGGTTTTTCGCTCTTTTCGTTCTGTACATTTTTCGTGTTCTTTTTTCGTACAGCCAAAGGGTTTCCCGCTGATGCAACCTGCGTGACGTGGTCAGACACCCAGGGCCTCTCGTAATGATGTGACGTTGATGCCGGTGGACGATTAGATGTTCCAAAAAATGTGCTCGCTATTCAGCAGGTGGAAATGATCGGTTACTGTTCGCCTGTCTGGGTTGATTTTATTCCCCTCGTTCTGTGGTCGTTTTCCGTAGGCAATTTCAGTGCGGAAAAAATTGTAATTATAGTACTCATGGACAGTACCGGGGCCTACTGATTGTAGGAGTTGTCTTGGCCTGGTAGGGTTATGACTAATACAACATCACATATGTTATATGCGCATGTCAGTTTTGTTTTGAAATGTTGTTCCGATTAGAACCCAGCAAACATTAAATCGAATAACTAGCGTATATAAATCATCCTATATCCTATATCTAGGCTGACCAAATACTTCAGGAAATGAAAAATGACCGTAAATACCTAAGCCTACATCATGTATTGTCAATTTAAATAACTTATTGAATATCCAAGTACTGAACAGTTCGTAGAATTACACCTTCAACGCTCTCAAAAACACCCTTCCCAGAGAAATAATCCACGAATTATCCCTATGCAGCAAATTTTCACCTTCAATTTTCAACCGAAGAACACAGCCCTCAACGCAGTAGAATTTTATCTTCACATCCGACTTAAAACTTGTTGCACTTTGAGGCAACGTTTAACTCGGAAAAATAACTAATGAGCCCGAAAACACTCAAGTATTTTTTATAAGCTCTCTCCCGGCAATAAAATATATATTTTATAGATGATGCGGGATAATCTCTGACTAAAGTAAAACCAAAAATTGAAACCACATATCGAAACCGTTTATACTTCTTGATAGATGCAACGTGACATCGAAGAAAGAAACCATACCATGTAAGTTAACGCCCGAAATGTATGCAAGAATGTTACTTGTTGCGTTGTGGGAGAATGAAAGCGGTGAGTAAATTCGGAAAAACCTACCTATTTTGTTCGTTACATTGGTTACTTATTTTACTATTTCCCCAATGTGTGTTTTTGCCGAAAAAAATTCTGGGGATATTTTCTAATAATATTGGTGTTTGGAATCAAAATCCATCCATTGATTGAAGAGATATTAACGTTTCAAATGTACACACTTTTTTTCACACGAAACACTGAAATGTGCCTCTATATTGAAAAGTTTGACGAAGTCCTACGTCAAAACAAAAAAAAAACTAAATATTATTAGAACTATCTGCTCTGTTATCTGCAACGAAGAAATATTTAGATGAGACTAGTAGTAGTAGATCATGATTTTTAAAATTTCTATCACATGTTTTATCTCACTCCATATCGAAGCTCTGTTTTACAACTATCATAGCTTCCAGGTTTCAAATTGTGTCGTGACCAATGAGCCAATGAATGGTTGAAATGTCACTAGTGAATTTCTGCAACCATAGTTTGAGGCATGGTTTTTCGAATAAATCAAAACAAAAAGATATTATTAAAAACATTTTTTTTATTCGTAATCCGGTCCTAATTGATACAAAGACGGGATAATCAAAAATGATCGATATAACGGTACTGTCCCGCTCAAAACGGTACGCTTGGTCAGTCTACTTGTACCCCCTATTTTGGGTGGTATATTATGCACCTAATCAGCATAAAGGGTGTGTCACATCAAATTGCATCACGGAAAAAACGCTGTAGAAATTCGCCCAGTAGACCGATCCTTCTGAAAATTTTAGACAGTAAAATAAAAACTATTAAACAACTTTTAGCATTTTCTTTTTATTCATACTTCGAGCCCAAACCCGTATGCTCGCACCTTCCTCTTTACCCCGTCCATAAGGTTCTGTACAACTTCAGGTTGTAGTTTTTTTTGAACAGAAATCCATTTCATCCATTTCACAACTTTTGGGTTCTTCCGGAGGGCCTGCTTCATAATCGCCCAATATTTCTCTATTGGGCGAAGCTCCGGCGCGTTGGGCTGGTTCATTTCCTTTGGCACGAAGGTGACCCCGTTGGCTTCGTACCACTCCAACACGTCCTTTGAATAGTGGCACGAAGCGACATCCGGCCAGAAGATGGTCGGGCCCTCGTGCTGCTTCAAAAGTGGTAGTAAGCGCTTCTGTAGGCACTCTTTAAGGTAAACATGCCCGTTTACCGTGCCGGTCATCACGCGGCTTCGTCAGCATTTCGGTGTACAGCTTCCGGGCTCGCGTCTTCCCCACCATGTGTTGCCTTTCGGAGCCTTCTGAACCTTGTATGTACGCAAGCTCTCCCGCTGCTTGGTCCGCTGGACGAATGAACTTGACAAATTCAGCTTATTGGCGACATCCCGGACCGAACTTCTCGGATCACGTCTAAACTGCGCTTGTGGTCTTTTTCACTGACGGAGCATCCATTTTTGCCGTTCTTCACCTTCCGGTCGATGGTTAGGTTCTCGAAGTATCGTTTTAGTACTCTGCTGACCGTGGATTGGACGATTCCCAGCATCTTACCGATGTCCCGATGTGATAACTCCGGATTCTCGAAATGAGTGCACAGGATTAATTCACGACGCTCTTTTTCGTTTGACAACATTTTTCCAAATTTACGAAAAATTGACAGTGGAGCATGGCCAACGTGATCTATACACTCTTATCTGATTATAAGCGAAAGCTGAAGATATAATTCCTAAAAATTAAATTTCTACAGCGTTTTTTCCGTGATGCAATTTGATGTGACACACCATTTATACATGCAAAAGTGAAGGTGATATACATATATGGCAAATGCTTGCAAATAGATTTGGATAAATATTCTATTTATATTTGCATCTTATACGACTATTGTTGTACAAATATACGATTTATAATAGAAATAGAAGAAAAATTTCGGAAAATATTTTTGAGGTTATAATTAATTAATTAAATATAAGTTATAATGAAATTGTAAATTAATAACCTCACGATTGTTTGTAAAAATTGAAACTATTCAATTGCTTTTTAGTTGGAGTGGAATATAAATGTTCAAAATGAGTGGTGGTGATGGTTGAGAGAATTACTCCGTTGGGTTTCGAGCTCCGGTCAAGCATCAGCTATCAGCTATCTCACGACTATCTGGAATATAATGCATTATCTGTTTAAACTCGAACAAATGATATGGAAGAGATGTAATCGGATACGTCATTCCTGGTTGCCAATTTCGCTTATTTAACTATGTCTAAGGAAACGGATGAATCAAACGAACCAACTACTTGATTTCGTTTATTTGAAATGTCAATTCAGGAAGTTCATAGAAGCGATCTCAATTCTAAAGTATTTTTGTTCAATTTTTTTTAAGAACGATTTGTTCCCTCAATCAATTCAGAACGTAGTTTTACATGATTGGAAACTATTTGTAAACCAACTCGGGAACCTTGCAAAGTGAAATAAACCAAAGGGGCTTCAAAGTATATCACCAGGTTGGTCAATACGACAGAACCCCTCTACAGCCGTCTTGAAATTCTATTGTGTTTAGCCGTCTTTAGATGAACTGACCACCACTGAACTTATTGAGAAAATGTAGAACGCATGTGTTTAATCTCTCTCTCTCTCTCTTTCTCTCTCTCTCTCTTTCTCTCTCTCTCTCTTTCTCTCTCTCTCTCTCTTTCATGCTCCAGCTAAACGCGTTCTTCTGTACTATTTTCATATACCGTTCCCCTATCCAACTTAGTAACCAAACGACCGCAGCTTGTACCCTAGATCCGTCTCGAAATAAACATCAACAATTTGTATGTGTCAAATTCATAATATGATGTAATATGTGCTCAATTACGTCCTCATATGATTCACTGTCAAATGATATTCCACAGCATGTAACACAATTATTTGCAGAAGTACATCGATTAAAGTTACACGTTTATTTGACTCTCGAACTGGATCTGCCTTATATGCATATATGATGTCGTTTACTTCAATTTTAACGATAGTTCATACCATGAAATTGATGTTTTTTATACTCAATTACGACGTTGTTAATATATTGTGAAAAATAAAATCAAAATTTTCGCATTTTCTGCGATTTTGAATATACACAATGCTTTGAACAATGGTATTTACGATTGTTATTCCATCCCACTTTATATGCGACTTAAAATAGACCAAGTTCTACGACTCAATGTATGCTGGGAATATTCTGTCCCTTTGTTGTTACGAATTCACCGTTCAACTATTTTCTTCAAAATCTCTGAAGGAAAAACATAGCTCACTCCCAGCAAACATTAAATCGCATAAATTGGCATATTCTCAGTCGCATAAGAAGTGAGATCGAATGAAAATCATATATAATGTCGATCAAAGGATACATTGTTTACATCTTAAATCGTAATAAATGCAAAGACCTCGATTTTGTTTATCACTACAGGTTAAGTGTCAATTCGGTGTAACAAGCATCGGTTTTATGATATAAACTATCGTAAAATTAATCTATACGAAACAGGCTGATGCAGTTTGTGAGTTTTTTTTTTTATTCAAAATATATATTTTTATTAAGGCTCATATGGCGTCAACGGGGCCGGGAGTTCAATATTTCGACAATGATTGCCTTATAACTATGTTAGTAATATGTAATTGTGAGTTGTATAAACATATAAATTGAATCAATGTAGTACTGCGAAAAAATGTATTACATACTGTTGAAAATGTTTCAACAGAAAATCATATTAGATCGTCATGATATCAGAGATTGAGGTCATATTACACCATATTAGGAATTGGACATACCAAGATGCGCGATGTCGTATGTACAGTGTCGACGAAAGCAGCTTTAAATTGGAAGAATTAAATGATTTTTTTTTCTTTATGTTATTTGATTACTTAAATCACTTAGCTCTGAACCTTAATGGACCATTTGTATTCAAATTTCAAGGTATTTTCATTTAAATACAATAGATCAGGAATGAACTATCCGACTGCATCTTTTTCGTATTATATGTACGCGTTTAAACTGCTCTAGATTTATAATCCAGATAGGGATGCGAGATAGCTATTGCTTGGATGGTAAGCCGGAGTTAGAATTTCATCGGAACAAATTTTGTCCTTTATACAAATGGCGAATCGTGAGGTCATAAAAATAATTATAACCTCAAGAACATTTTCCGCCATTCGCCATTTTTCTGTTTGCCTGTAGTAAGTCGTATATACGCATGACAATAGTCAAACTAGATGCAAGTGTAAATCGTATGTTCATCTAAACTTGGTCGTTTTTCCGTCTGAAAATCTATTTTAAACAAAACAAATTTTTTTAGATAACTGTAATTCTCGACATGTCATGTAATTTTAAGACATTTGACACAAAAATAAATTTGAAACCTCGATTTGCGGTGATTTTTCGGTTTTCAAAAAAAACCTAAAATTTTAACGTCTGCGTAGTAAATCAAGTCCTAATGACCTAATATATTCCTTAGGGTGTATTTTCGTGCAAATAAACATTTCGCAGCAAGTTTCGAATGAAAAATCGATGTAACTATTTTTACTGGCACCCAAAACCATACGTTTCGTCTCATATTCCGAAAAAACGATGTCCCAGAGTGTCGATTTTTGACAAACATTATTTTTTCGAGAGACAGTAGATCTCGACGTTTCATACAATTTTAAGACATTTGGCATCAAAAAATATTTTTCTAAAACCCCGATTTCCTTTGCTCTCCCCTTGGGTGATTTTTCGATTTTCAAAGAAGCTCAAACTTTGACCGGTTTGAACCACCCTCGCTTAAGTTCGATTGAGCTGAAATTTTGCACAGGGTGTTTTTTCGAGGTGGTGAACGTTCGATAGGATAACTTTTTGAAATTTGAAGGTCGATTTTTTCCCATGCATTCACGGGCACCCTAATGTATATGCCTGTTAGGCGAATCATATACCACCCAAAATATGGGATATATGATGCTGTATATACGCTGGTTATACAATTTAATGATTGCTGGGCTGACAATTGGATCCGATAAAGAGCTCATTAATGGCAAAAGCGGACCACGAACGCAGTGTTGAAGAAATGAAACCAACCAACATGTTTGGTCCCAATCCCTGTGCGAACCCGCGCTTTATTCCAATTATAGGTCTCGATTAGGGGCGAACCATAATCATGGCCATCACACTTTAATCGAATTAATACAGCAACAAATCACATCTTTTCCCCGTCTCGCGATTCGACTAGCAATCGGAACAACTATGCTGCGGATCCAGGCGTGATTTCACTTTTCCATTTCTAACCTCAATATGCTGAAGTAGGGCAGACAATCGCTGGCCAGATCATTGCCTAGCCTCCTCGCGCGCCATGATTGTGGGCCTCGCAGTTCGCAGTTCGTCATAAATGGCAGTGCGCAATTATGTCACCTTTCGCAGACCCCTTTTTTCCTCATCTTTCGCACTTTCACAGCCTCTTCCATATCGAGCTTTCTGCATCATTATTATTTGACCACGGGGTTTGTATGCTCGCTCTTCCACGCCGGAGCCATACCACGTCTTCTATTTGCACAAATGAACGTTAGCTAGTTAGCCGCTTTTTATATTTTTCTGTGCCGCACTATAAACGGTACCTGTGAAACAACAAACACGGATGGTATCGAGTAAACGCTACCGTTTATGCCATACCAGGGGATCCGAGGATCAGCTACGGACGGCGTCCGAAGTGGCACACACCTGCCGCCCACCACAGCCCGGCCAGGGAGCCGGCTTATTGCAGTGCGGTCGGTTCGGTTGGGTGTGGACTGTTTAGCGCGGTAATCCAGCAATATTCGAAAACGGCTAGCCTCTATTAAATGGAGGAATTTCAAGCGTCCGACCGCGTGTGAGATATAGGTTCACGTGGGATTTGCATATTAGTTGGGAGCGGCACTGCACGGGACTTGTTACTCCCGTTGGGAAAAATAATAACTTCCAGTAAACATAAAACACCATAATGTGCCTCAGGAGGGAAAAATTCTAATCGGCCAGATCTTCCACAGATAAACATATTTTCGGATGTCGCACACTAATGGCTGCCGTAAATCGCCGAAATAGTTACACATCAAAGCCCACCTTTGTTCCGGCCCAGTGCGCAACCTATCCTGGATAAAAACCACAAAGCCCCCTCGGCAAGGGCCCTCGAAAGCAGTACCACTGCTGCTGCTGCTTCTACTGAGCACCATCACCAGCCGACCGTTACTGGCACAAAAACCATAATTAAGAGGTCATTCAGAATGAATGATTAACTATACTTTTATGCATTTTTTTTTCACTTTCTTTCGATCTTCGGACATCCTGCGGTGGTAAGCGGCCACGATGCATTTTTTCTCCCCCGTTCGACTTGCCGCCCGATGCCAGGGTGAGTGAATAACTCCCAATGGCACCGAGTCGTGTCTATCTGTCGTAAATATTTGCTACGCGTCCTGAAGAGTAAGCATAATAACTCGAGTCGGGGTTTGGGGTGGTTCGGGACCAGTACCAGGTGTTTGTCCAGGTCTAATAGTTATGGTGGCTGATTGGTTCACTCAGACAGCTTATGCGGTGTTCTGCGTTAGGTCCCATTCTCCAATCGCGATAACCTTGTGTACATTCACAGTTGGTGGGGTGGTTTCCGCTGTTTGGGTTTACGGTTTTGTGCTGAGTCTTACACCGTTTGTTTCTGTGTTTGGCTGTTTACATGCGCACTGAAAAACGCGCAAGGTATTCAATTGCTGATGTCTTCTAGTCAGTGTGGCGACTGATAGGTTATTAGGGGTTTGACAACGAGCGTTACAATAATTCTGTCCTTCAATGGGTTCGCTAATGTCAATGCTAATATATGCGTGTAAATTGAAATGTCAATGCTTGTATTCAACAGTATTTTAAATAATTTCGAAGAATTTTTGTAACATCAAAGGCAATAATGAAGATATTTCGTACGTCGATGAACCTACAGATGAAAAAAGGATAAATTATGGAAACCCAAAACGCAAACTTAGCTTATCAGAAACCGATTAAACATTATATTTGAAATATTATTTTTTTCTAGAAAGTCCATTGATTTTTCAAGAAAAAACTTTATTGAACAGTTCATTTTAATGATACATCTGGATTTTGAGTAACTTGTAAAATTTAGGTTTGAGCGAATATACATGATTTTAATTTTTCTACAATACATATGGCTGATGGATCACTTTTTCTCTTTACTTTCAGGTAACCTATCGGATCAATACAATTCCACTGACTGAGTAATATGCTAAATTAATCGGTCGAGAATTGAATCGAACTCATGTTGGAAAAAGCTGACACATCATATAGAACCAAATTGTGTATGGCTTGTGTAAAAAACCTAGCCCAAGCATGGAAAATACATGATAGGATGTGTTTGAGGAAGATGTTTAGACAAAATACAGGGCCAAGACTAGTTTATTATTTTTTTCGCACATTTTTTCGTGTTGAAGATGCACCATATTCTGGAAGGTCAATTGGAGTTGATGAAGACAACACGTAGATATTGATTGCTTTTTTTATGATGAATTATTCAGACTCTGGCAGAGTTCGAATTGAACGGTTGAAGTGATTTGTGATTGAAGTCTCAATTTGTTTTTTTTTCCTATAGCACCTCCCAGTTTCCTTAGAAACCTTTTAGTATATTTTTTCATTTCGTCACAATATTTTATTTGTGGTCATATGTAGATTACCAGTTAAAAGTCGATGGTACTGACTTTTGAATACTGGACATAATGACGAATGCGTCAGAATTGAACTGGAACGATCACCGAATTCTAAACGGTGTATTTAACATGTTTGAGGTAAATTTTTTTTTCCTAAATATATATTTTATTAAGGCACATATGGCGTTAGTCTGACGGAATATGTAACCGATTACTCGTGGTTAGTATTACAAAGATTTTCATAATTAGGATGTTGCAGTGCTCTGTATGTGTGGCCGACACGGGATACTTCCTATTGGGGTGCAATTGACCATTAATCAGCGACGCCCCCGTTGTTTTGTGTGAGTGACTACTTTGTTTGATACCGAGTACCGTTATCTATTACTCATAGGAGCACCGTATTGATTCGTGAACAGGTTCACTAGACATGAAGCTTCGTTTAGGAAGCGCTTAAACTGATACTTGGTTGGGTAACATTTAAGATTAGCATGGTTTCTTGCTATGGTGGCTGAGAGCAGACAAACGATCAGAACGACCAAAGTAACATATATTCAACACATCAAAACAATATTTATATACTAAACATATTAATTCACTTCTAGCCTACACTTGTTGAGTTGAATAAGTAACCAAATACTTGTAATTACTATTCAAACAAGCGAGAAAAAACTATTTCACAAAAAAGGACCACCAGAATGACCAGAAACGAATTCCATCATGCGACATATCGAACGTCTTGGTTTGTCGAAAGTAGCTTATTGGTGATCATTTCAAGGATTTTTGGCCACACTAGGATGGAAAGGCATGACCACACCTTTATGTGGATTAAATCAGGTTTTTGTATACTCAAACCTTTGAACTATCATTTAAGTAGATGGAGACACAATTGATTTTCTATACATTTTTGGGCATATGACACTAGAAAATCCTGAAAAACATAGATTGATCAATTTCACTTCGAAGCAACATTTTGAAGTTTCCTCTAAAAATTTTTCAAATTAACGCTAAAGGGTTTTTTTGAACAAAACTTTCCAAAACGTTCTGTGGCCTTAGCACCAAAAATGATTTTAAAAATTATTGGTATTAATCTAACCAAAAAAATCGGAAATATTCACATTTTTCTAAAAATAGTGATCAATTTGCCCCCGGTTTACGGTACTACTCATACTTCTCGCTTTCATTACAATTTAATACAATTTCATAACAAATACAAAATTATAAAAATGTATGTACATTAGGGTGGCAATGGATGTACGGAAAAAAATTCATCATCGAATTTCAAAAACCGGCCATGTACAATTTGTTAATTAACCCAAAAAAATGACCTGTGTGAAATTTCAGCTCAATCGGACATGATTTAGGGGTGCCTCAAAGCGCTCAAAGTTTTGATTTTTTTAACCTCGAAAATCTCGAAATTTGTAAAATCGAAATTTTTTCTTCGATGCCAAATGACTTAAAAATACATAAAACCTCGAGATCTGGTGTCATCTAGAAAAAAAAATTTTTTTTGGCCGAAAATCGACCTTTTGGGACTTCGCCTGAGAGGCATTGAAGGTATGAAGGGAAAATTATTATCGAATTTAAGGAACCGAGCATATACATTTTGTTTATTGGCCCAAAAAAAATTACCTTTGCAAAATTTCAGCTCAATCGGACATGATTTAGGGGTGCCTCAAAGCACTCAATGTTTTGATTTTTTGGTCACTTTGGCCAGTCGATTTTTGCGGCGAAAATGTTTTTTCGGGATGACACCAGATCTCGTCGTTTTATGCATTTTTAAGTCATATATTTATATATTTATATTATATTTTCGAGGTTCCAAAAATCTAAACTTTGAGCGCTTTGAGCACCCCTAAATCATGTCCGATTAAGCTGAAACTTTGCACAGGTAATTTTTTTGGGGCCAATAAACAAAATATACATGGTCGGTTTTCGAAATTTGACATGACCATTTTCGCTGCCACCCTAATATACATGAAAAAAACTGTTCTTCAATTACTGCTATCGCGTCTATTATTTAATCATATATTTCGTCGTTGAAAGCCACGACCACATTTTCGACGTAAAAATGCGAAATTATGTTATTCAATCATGAGAATAATGAGCAATCATTTGTGTGATCGAATTGAAATAGGAAGTGTTTTTCATAGATATAACACTAGAAATGCAAATGAATTAAGAGCACCTAATGTCTTGTCATGTGCTTCACAAAATTCAATGTACTTCAAAGAAATAAATATTTTGAACTCGATGCCGATACTAAATGCGCAACAATACTCACAGAATTTAAGAGGCACTGTATTTCACACGTGAAAGCTGTGTTTTATTAACAGCCGAACGATTTTTTTTTAATTTTTATGATGAATATTGTTACTGACGAAGTTTTATACGAACGAATAATTAATGTGGACAATTTTTTGTAGTTTGTTTTAATATTTTCAATTAACCTAGCGTAGTTTCATGAACGGATTATGTTATGTAGACTATTTAATTTTTTTGAATTACCTTTTTTTCCAATTTGTTTTGATCCCTATTATGTCTGTCGTGATCTTGATGATGGACTATTTTTATTTTGTCGTTTTTATAGTTGTATTAGTTGACAAACAAAATAAAATAGTCTACAAAAGTTTGAGCGTCGCGCACGATATTATTTTGAATTGAACAATTTCTAAGTGCCGGTCTAGGATTTTGTTTTATTTCTCTGAATGAGGATATTCATAGTCAATTCAAGTCAACCTCTGTAGGGGATGAGGCGGGACCATCATTATCATCGTATCATAGCTTGCACACGTTCGCAGGCCATTATATGTTTGTTCCATTACAGCCGTTATCCCATATTTCCAATGAAAAAAACATTGAAACCGCTTAATTATTAAACATCGCAAACACTCTTACCATGTGACCAAGTTGCTATCGGACGGAGCTTGAATTGCAATGTTTTCCCTCCCCACTGTGTCCGTTCACACGTGGCAGTGTTTTTTCTCTGCGTCTGCACTCCGAACGACCGATTAACGTGGGACTTGATTATTGGTGACGGAAAATGGGAATGCTCTGAATGTCCAATTTAAGCCGTTACAAGATGGGGATATCGAAAATATATTAGAGAATTTACGATTTTATTGGTATTGAAATTATCAACATCCGTTCGTAGCAAAAATAATTAATCACTCGAACATTATTTCATGAAAATGTGACCTGTTTTCGGATTTGACACCCTTACCGAAAGAAAGTAGGACTAGGATAAAAGTTTGTTGCTGAGTAGATCTTAAAATTTTATAAGTAAAGAAAATGAATTAGTATTAAGAAGATCTAGAGGTTGAGAGGCAAAACATTATAGTATGGGATATTAATAATTTCTGACAAAAATTGAAGTTAAAATGTTAAACTATAGGAGATATTCGGCTAAATTTCGTTTGCCACTTGAAGCAATAAAAACATTAGAAGGCGTTGAAACTCTGAAATGGAAAATGACACCATTTGACCAAAACATAAAAATAAAGAATCATATGCTATATTGGATCATTTAAAAAGTATTCGCGGTTTTTATATGGTATTATGGTAATATATCGAGTAACACTATTCAAATTGTATCAAAACAACGCGCGCCTGAAGGGTAACATTTTTTTTTCAATTACCAACCTCGACCTCGATCTTTGACTTTGGCCAGGCGCTTGAAAGTCATCGAAATTTTGTAACTGGTCGAATGCTTTTAGAAAACACAATATCGGCAAATTATAATGAAAACATTATCAAATATTAAGTGATGAATAAAATGGGTAAAATACAGAAATATTGTTCATAAAAATCATGCATTAGCACGGCGAGCCATTACAAACCGGTTAAAAACCTAGATTGAAGTGAATTAAAGTAAAGATGATGATGAGATCGGAAAGAAGTCGATCATTATATGGTGTCATGGCCCAACGATTATTTCAGAGTTTACTGTTCATAACTGAATAGATTACAAGATTCGATTATGAATAAAAGACCAGAATTTATCAATAGAAAATGTTTTTCGTACATTAAAGTCCTTGTTGTTGAATCAAACGCATTGTGATCAAATCTACGAAATTCGAATATTTTCATCCAGATCTACTGATTTTTTTCTCGAGTTACACGGAACCTATTCATCAGGAAACTTCAATGGAGACAATGACCAAAATTCACAAATTAGCATCCTTGACACTCTCCCAAACGCAATATGCTGTTTTTCTTCGATTGTTCTCAATGGCAATTAATGCTTGCTAAATGGTGCTAAATCCCACGTTTCGATTGGTCCGATTTGCAGTGTAAAAGGAGCAAGTAATGATTACTTGTACCCGTGCAGCAAGTATTAAAGGCAATATCCACGATTTTCACATTCTAACAAGCAGTGCATGCATTCGTTTGCATACACCACAATCATTGTGGAGTGGTATAAGCTGTGCAAATTAGTTGGCCTTAAACCCCTCTCATGAAATACAGTACAGAAGAAGGAAAATATTGTAACGTAATGGCCAGCTTTTGTATTGTTCACGCGAAGGCAAGAAAGAATTATGAATCAACCATCTTTACATGTTTCTAAAAATCACGGCGCAGCAGAAAAATGCAGCGGGGAATGAGAAAGCGGACTCGCTAGCTAAGGTGGGCGCTTTAGAAGGCACTCTTTTTGAAAGGCAAATTGCTTATAATGAATTTTTCCACATTCCTCGTCAGTATACGCTGGTAAGTTGGCAACGCATGTGGAGTGGAGATGAGTTCGGTCGTTGGTTACACACGATTATCCCTAAGGTCTCGACGAGGGCATGGTTCAAGGGATTGAATGTAGGTTGTGATTTCATTCGCGTGATATCTCGGCTTATGTCCAATCACTACAACCTAAACGCGCATCTCTATCGCATTGGGCTCGCAGCAAACAATCTTTGTGATTGTGGCGATGGCTACCACGACATCGAGCATGTTGTCTGGTCGTGTATCCGGTTCCATGCTGTTCGCTCTCAGCTCTCTAGAGCACTGAGAGCACAAGGCAGACAATCGGATATCCCCGTCCGGGATATCTTAGGTAGCCGGGATCCTGATCTTCTGCTTCATCTATATCTGTTCCTCAGAAACGCCGATGTCAACGTTTAATGATGTTTCCTTCGTTGTGTCCCCGTTTCATATCCCTCCTATTCGATCGATAAACTTTTACTTAGTCGCGGCAATACATACACACACTCTTTACAGATACACGGGCCAAAGGTTGTGCAGTCCACTGATCATTCAACAAAAGCCAAAGGTTGTACCGCTCATGACAACTCTACACGAACTGATGATTGCGCCGGCTAGTGACCATTCTATCCTGGATTCCTCGAGTCGAGAAAGACGCACCACGCTAGATATGAGGTACAGACTAGGGGGGCGTTGCAGATTAATGGTCAGCTGCATCCCAATAGGAAGTATCCCGTGTCGGGCACACGTACAGATCATTGGAGACAGCAACATCCCAATTACGAAAACACTTAGAACATAGATAATAAGAAAAATTGTATTGAACTCCCGGCCCCGTGAGGCTAACGCCATATGAGCCTTTATAAAAATATATATTTTGGAAAAAAAAAAAATGTTTATTCGCAAATCAGTCGTGAACGGATCATCCGATTTGAGCTATCTATTTCGTTGTGTTATAAGTCCAATTGAATTTCGCGTTGATGCAATTAGTTTCATGTTTCATGTTTTTCAATACATTTTTTTTAATTATATGAAATTTCAGCTGATTTTGTTATTATTCAACAAAGTTTAAATATTTCTCTATTACCTTCTACAAAAATTATAGTTGTTTAACCAACCTGAAAAAGGCATAGTTGCATAGTTGCACAGTTCATCATTTCTCATTGCATTTCCTAAGAAATTTAAAGCAAATAAAACTAGTATACCAGAACGTTTTCCATTATTGAAAACCAATACTCGTATGTTGTATCATTTTGCACAAAATTTAAATTAGACTAAGCTTTTAATTTTGGCCAATCGGACAGTATTGGACAATTGTTAGGTTGGGTGGAAAAATAGGAATGGTAATGATGGTCTGAATCTGGTTGTTGCATAGATGGTTGCATTCATAACACTTTCTCCGCAGTTGACATGACGGATGGCTTCACATTTGTTACAGCACTTCCTTCAATCAACCGGGGAGCAATTGTCCCGATCAATCGCGACTTCTCGAGGCAATAGAAAAGAAGAAAAAAATCAACGTAAATCAGGCTAATTACGTTGATCGCCTCTTGCTGACAGCAGATTGCGCCTTCCTTTCCCGTCATTACTCAGTCTCGTAAGCAAATAGATTTTCACATGTGATCCCATGTCACATCGTGGCTTTATACTCGTTTGAAGTTTATTTTGTTGTATGCAAAGAGGCGCGCCGGAACGAAGGGAGGGAGGGAGGTTAAACAGCACAGCAGCAAAAAAAAACGAAGCCTTCAAAAATGATTATTTATTTTCTTGGCGTTTCCAACGACTGCAGCACCACTCCCGTATACGAGAGTTCCACTTCCGTGAGTCTCTCCGTGTGCCATACAATATGGCCATTCGCTGTGCACTCACTCACTTGAATGCTTGTATGCTTCCCTATGCTCGAACTATGCTGCACAGCATAGAGCTCACCGGGCGGAAGAACTTGAAACGATCGCGGACCCTTCTTTTTGTGCAACATTTCACTTTCACATTTTCGCTCCACTCTTTGCTAACGCTGCTCATGAGATTTCATGTGTCAGGAAGGATTTTTTATTATTATTTTCCACTGTTGCAGCTGTAGCGTGGACACGGGGAATCCACCTCGTCGAGGTGGACAGGATGCAATCGGCTTTTCACTTTTCGCTAGCTGTTGATTTCGTTCGACCTAATTTTTCTTCTGTCAAAGTCGATTTTCCACTCCGAGCAGTGGCGATAAATGTTCGAGCTCTAGTTTTCGGCGTGGTTCATTCCACCGGAACGGCACACAACTCGAGCGTTATTCTGGAACCACTCCCTGACAAAAGGTAGTTCACCTAATTCAATAGTTCGTAAAAATCTAATTTAACAATCCATTTATACGTCGTCACATTTATTATTATTTTTCCATTCGCTGATTCCTTCGTCACGACGACTGCGTGTAATTTTAGTAATGCTCGCGTGCCTCTGTCCAGTTTACCCCTCCGTTCGTGGATCCGCCAAATCGCGTAAATGCGGTGGCAAAATCCGTGATCTCTGCAATACGTGCGTCGTAAAGGTCTTGGACTTATTTCCGTGTATAAGCGCGAGCTGCTGGGTATATTACGTAACGTTACATGCGAGCAAACGCGCGTCCAATGTTTGAATTTCAGATGTTTGGTTGAAGCTTGGGAAAACACAATGAGGCGAACCCACGAATAAGCATGGTATTTGGCCGCGAGATGTGATTGAAAATGTGGGTTAATGTTTCGCGAGGAATCAGCGCAGGAAGTCAAGCCATGGGAGCGAGCATTGCATGGAAGCGAAGAATCACGAGACTTCTGCAGCAGTCGGTCAGTGCCATTCGAGTAATTTAATTTGTCCCGTGTCAGGCTAGGCGAGGGATATTTACGATGCATAAGTACAAATTATGGGAATCCCCATGCGTAGCACGCGATGGGTTCGAACAAATGGTACGATATGTTCTCACAACAACACAACCACCACAGTTCCCAACCAATGATATAAACACAGTTTATGGAATTCCGTTTGAAATTTTGTGATTCAGAAAGACATATGAAAATAAATAGGCAGACAATGTATTATGACATTAAAATGTAAACGCAAGTAAGCAAGAATCTTCAAGGAATATTCTATCAAATATTTTTATTTTAATTTAATTTATTTTCAACTGGCTCAGCAACGTTAAGCATCAATGAGCCGTGTTTATGTATGCGGAAAAGCCTCTGTGAGTAGAACTATGCAAATGTTCTTTCTCATAAAGGCATAAAAACCCTATGAATTTTTCAAGAAATAGAACAATATAAATAATTATACAACAATTCATTATGAAATATTATTTAAGACTTCTTCTTGAGGATTTTTTATAGAGAAAACTACCTCCTTGAAGATTGCGAGCAATTG
Organism: Toxorhynchites rutilus septentrionalis; assembly: GCF_029784135.1. NCBI lineage: Eukaryota > Metazoa > Arthropoda > Insecta > Diptera > Culicidae > Toxorhynchites > Toxorhynchites rutilus. Next base: position 23,936,395 of record NC_073745.1, read on the forward strand.
CGTGCATCTGAGTATTTTTGAGTTCTGAGGAAAATAGTTGAAGAAAAATGAAAACGTCAATAACCATATATTATTGATAAATAATAAAAATATTCATAACAAAAAACAAAAAAGTTGGAAAAGTAAACGATAATCAAAAATAAAAGAAAAATACACACAAACTCATACTTGTAAGTGTATGGATTTGAGGAAGTAATAAATCAACATAATTGCATCGAGATTACGAGTAGCCAGAACGTCACGGATCGAAACATTGAGTGGCATTCCCTTTTTGCGAAAATTTTCTATTAAAGATAACCTTTTATTTTGAAATTCAGAGCAATACCATACAATGTGATCAATATCGTGGTAACCTGTACCACAAATACATAGGTTACTATCACTGATGTTAATTCGAAAAAGATGTGCATTCGAGAAATAATGATTAGACATGAGTCTGCACACTACTCGAATGAAATCACGAGAATAATTATATCCTTTGAACCATGGTTTGAGGGAAACTTTAGGAATGATAGAATACAGCCACCGACCTTTATCACTACCATTCCAACTTGTCTGCCAACATTGAAGTGCACGTTCACGAGGAAAATGGAGATATTCATCAAAAGTAATTGGCCTATGAAATAACAGTCCTTCCGTAGCGCCCTTCTTAGCAAGAAGATCAGCTTTTTCATTTCCTGGTATCGAACAATGAGAGGGAATCCATACAAAAGTGATATTAAATGATCTACTTATCAAAACACTTAAAAGATGTTGGATTCCAGACAAGAAATACGAAGAATATCTAGACCTTACCGAACGAAGTGCCTCTAAAGAGCTGAGACTATCAGAAAAAATGTAAAAATGTTCAGGGGACAAGGTCTGAATATGTTGTAATGCAGTGTATATTGCAGCCAATTCCGCAACAAACACCGAACAGGGTAAACTAAGCTTACGGAATATGGAGAAGTTAATATTAAATACCCCAAAACCTGTGGAACCATTAAGACTAGATCCATCAGTAAAAAAAATTTTGGTTGAGTCAATATGTTTATATCTTGACAAGAAAATTGCAGGCATGACTATTTGGCGGAGATCACTGGAAATACCACTCACATAAACTTTCATTGACAAGTCAAAATTAATAGAAGGATTGAACAAAATTGAAGGAATGGTCTGGAAACCAAGTAAAGCAGATGGGCTTTCCAGGGTCAGAAATTCAAGATATAGCGACATTCGCTTAGATTGAGTGCCTAAGGTTAGCATTTTTTCAAAGTTTGTTATCACTATCGGATTGAGTGTTTCACAACGTATCAAAAAACGAAATGATAACTCGAAAAAGCGCACAGAAAGAGGAAGGATACCAGCTAAAATTTCTAGGCTCATTGTATGTGTTGACTGCATACATTCTAGAGCAATACGCAAACAGCGATATTGGATCCTTTCCAGTTGCATAATATGAGTACGGGCAGCGGACCTGAAGCAAAAACTTCCATACTCCATAACAGATAGAACGGTTGTTTTATACAACCTAATCAAATCGACGGGATGCGCCCCCCACCAAGTCCCTGTTATGGATCGGAGAAAATTTATTCGTTTCTGACATTTTTGTTTCAAGTAACCTATGTGTTTACCCCATGTTCCTCTAGAATCAAACACAACTCCTAAATACTTGAATGACGGCGAGTGCCTAATTGTTCTATCCAAAAGTTTAAGTTGCAATTGTGCGGGACGGTGTTTTCTTGAAAACACAACCATTTCTGACTTTTCAGAAGAAAACTCAATACCCAATTTACAAGCCCACTCAACCAAATTATCAAGAGAAATCTGCAAGGGATTATACAGAAGAATACTGTCTTTGCCTGTTACCGACACTACACAATCATCTGCATATTGTCTCAAAGTACAGTTTCCTGATAAACAAACATCGATGTCATTTACATAAAAGTTGTAAAGGATTGGACTAAGACATGAGCCTTGAGGAAGGCCCATGTAGCTAATCCGTAAAACTGACGAAGAACCATGGGAAAAACTCATATGTTTTTCACGCATTAGGTTAAACAAAAAACTATTTAATTTTGGAGAAAACCCATTTAGATGAAGTTTTTCAAAAAGAACCTCAATGGAAACTGAATCAAACGCACCCTTGATATCTAGGAACACTGATGCCATTTGTTGCTTACTACACAAGGCTATGTCAACCTCTGATGAAAGCAGAGCAAGACAATCATTAGTTCCTTTACCTCTACGAAACCCGAACTGCGAAGGTGAGAGGAGGTTGTTGGAATCTATCCAGCTGTCTAAGCGACATTGAATCATTTTCTCTAATAATTTTCGAATGCAAGAGAGCATTGCAATTGGTCTATAAGAATTATAATCAGACGCAGGTTTACCAGGTTTCAGAATAGCTATAACTTTAATTTGTCACCACTCATGCGGAACAACGTTCTGCTCAAGAAAAACATTGAACAATTTTAACAAACGTTTCTTCGCATTATCAGGTAGATTTTTCAATAAGTTGAATTTGATCCTATCTGACCCCGGCGCCGAATTGTTACATGACAGAAGTGCAAACGAAAATTCAGCCATCAGATGTCTCCAAGAAGGGAGGTGGAGCAGGTGCTGAGTCTGGACATATCTTCTTGGCAAAGTCAAAGATCCACCTTTCAGAATATTCATCTTGTTCATTTGAATGAGTTGAATTTCTCATTTGTCTGGCAACTCTCCAAAGAGTGCTCAAGGAAGACTCTCGGGAAAGCCCATTCACAAAATTACGCCAATAGCCTCTCTTTTTGGGTTTTATGAAGCTTTTGAATTTACGCTCCAGATAAATGTAATTGTCGTAATGTTCGCAGGAGCCTGATTTACGCCAATTCTTGAAAGCATTCGATTTTTCTTTATAGAGATTTGTACAATCTTGATCCCACCACAGATTAGGAGAACGTCTGCGAAACGAATTCCCAGGAAAACGTTTCGTTTGGGCATCAATAGCACTGTCATGAATTAAACCAGCTAGAAAATTATATTCTTCTAACGGGGGTAACTCATTAACTAATGCCACTGATTCTGAAATAATTGAAGAATATCTCTTCCAATCAATGTTTCTAGATAAATCATGCTGAACATTTATAGTTTTAGACGATTTAGAATAATTTGAAATAGAAACGGTGATCGGCAAATGATCACTTCCATGTGGATCTTGGATAACCTTCCAATGACAATCTAATGATAAAGAGGAAGAACAAAGGGATAAATCTAAGCGACTTGCGCGGCCTGATGAAGGAGCAATTCTTGTTATATCACCTGTATTTAAAACTGTCATGTTGAATTCATCGCAAAGATCATAAATAGAATTAGCTCTTCGATCATCAAAAGATTCACCCCAGCCAATGCCATGTGAGTTGAAATCTCCCAAAATAAGATGAGGTTGTGGAAGAAGCTCAATTATATTCACAAGGTTTCGATAATTAAGCATTGTACTTGGTGGAATATAAATAGAAGCAATGCACAAATCTCTACCCTTGATGCGTGCCTGACACGCAAGAATTTCAATTCCTGTGACTAAAGGCAGGGGAATCCTGTAAAATGGATAACATTTTCTAATACCTATGAGAACTCCTCCATAGGAATCATCACGGTCTAAACGAATAATATTGAAATCATGGATGTTTAATATATTGTCCGAACGAAGCCATGTTTCAGATAGAGCAAACACATCGCAATTCAAAAAATGGAGCATTTGCTTGAAAGAGACAAGTTTTGGAAGAAGACTTCTACAATTCCACTGTAGAATAGTAGAATTCTCTGACTCATCCAATAAATTAGGCATCGAAATTAATGAAGGAGAGGAGGGGCCACTTTGCAACCATTTGTTTAGCTAACTGACTGATAGTAGGAAGCCAAGCAGAAATGAGATATTTCAATGAATCTGAAATTCCGAAAATATCAAAGATCCATCTAACAATTGAAGAAAAGCAAATACCTCCTGAAAATGATTGGGGTTCAGGAACCGATCGAGAAGCAAATCTGGGATGACTTGACAATTCAGGGAAATGAACGTCATAGTTAGAGGATCCCCAACCAGGACGGTTACTGTTGGAAGGAGCAGAAAAATGAGAAGAAGCTTCTGGTTGATTAGAGGATAATCCTCTTTTTTTAGCAGGCTTGGAGGAGGAAGTATTTTTTCTTTTCCTGGTTCTTCCCGCGATTATTGGATCGAAAGTAGTATCCGATTCATCATCCTCTGATAAAGCAGAGAAACGATTTTCTGAAATCTCGGATACCTGAGCTGCCTTGAGTATATCAGCAAAGGATCGCTTAGAACGATCTTTAAGTGACTGTTTAAGTTTAATTGAACGGGATTTGTATTTTGGACAGTCTTTAACTGTGTGAGGAACACCTCCACAAAGAATGCATTTATCAGCATCCTTGTTGCAAATACTTTCATCATGATCGACTCCACACTTAGAACATTTAATTTTATTGCAACAGAAGGTTTTAGTGTGACCTAACTGTTTGCAATTAGTGCATGACATTATTTTGGGAGTAAATAATAGAACTGGAAGACGAAGCTTATCAATGAGCACATAATTTGGAAGAGCTGTGCCCTCGAAGGTGATTCTAAAAGAACCAGATGGGAAATATTTCTTCTCGTTGCCATCAATTATAAATGAATTCAGCGATCGAACTTCTAAAATTTTCACATGAGGAAGTTTTACATCATGAAAAATACCCTCTGCTTTTTCGAAATCTGCTAGTTGGAGAGATTTTTCCGAAACCACACCATCGATTTCAACAATGTGTGCCGGAATATACACTCGATATTCAGCAGTGAACAAAGAATTTATTACAACTGCGTTAGCGTCTTTACAATCCGAGAGCACAACACGAAGTTTGTCTTTATTAACTTTTGTAATCTCCAAGACACTTGAGTAATTAGATTTCAAGTCTTTACAAATTAGGGTCACTCTTAACGGTTTCCCTTTGGGACGGAAGAATACCACCCAACGATTTTTCGATGAACCCGAAACGTTCTGGTATTGTCGTATTCGAGAAAGATTCTTGGGAGGAATATTCTCAATGATTGGATGTTGAGGAGAATTAATGAGATTTTGAACCGAACTGAGTGAAACAGAATCAATTGTTGGCTGTGTCGAATTTAAGTGTGATTTTTTTTTTATTTTACTTCGAAGGACGAACTTCAGAAAAACAATTACTAGGAGAAGCTACGATGCTCATATCAACATCGGAGGGTTCGTTCCCCTCCATTTAGATAGAATTGTGTAATAAAAATGAGAGCAGAGAGAGCATAAAATGCCTAACACTCACAGAAAATAAAACTATTATTTTTGTATATATAAAAAAAAATAAAATAAAATTAATTAATTAATTAAGTAACACAAAACAAAAACTTAGCTGTTTTATATTTTCCAGAGGCAGGGAATCTTCAGAAATCCTGCACCAAGGTTCAATACAGCGGGAAGCTTCACACACACCGAAAAACACTTGAAAATTCAATATTCGTATATCTTCTTCGGGGAATTCCACTCGCTAAACAAATGGCTCCAATAACTTCACAACTTCTTCGAGAAATAGTCTTCAAAACACTGAAATGACCTACAAGAAAAAAAAATCACGAAGAAAATCTGCAATATTCGTTTTGATGAAAATTATACGTCACCTTTATTCCACGGCTTGCTGATGTATGATCAAATATTTTTACTCATTTTTACTTTTACTTACGATAATATTGAAATTCTGACTCTTTTCACTTGTTACAGAGTCAGAATTTCAATATTATCGATATTATAAATTCCGTGTTCCTGTTCCTCGCTGAACCTCAACGTTGACCTTTACACCACGCGAAGGTGCATTTCACAAGTTCCTAAGCCGAACGTCAAATCTTCGTCTTTAACCGGCATTTTTCCTCTTTCGCTTCACGTCCATATTTGCAATTCCATTAGGCAGGATTCTGCCATTGATCCTCCTGCTTCCGTTTTTTTTCCGAGAAGAAAGGTTTCCGACTGAGTCTCCGGACATCTTTGCGCTATTTTTGGGTCAGCGAAAGAAGCATCGGTCAGTAAGTTGTAAAAGTTGTGAAATATTTGCGGCTGTTCACTCATTTTAGGCACTGAGTCGGGATTCTTAGTCGGCTTTGCAGCCCCAAAAGCGAGCTGCTTTTTTCTCCGAAAAATACGGTTAATAAATTTCGAATCAAACAAAAGGGATGGAAAAGTTGCTTCCCCACAATTGGCGTTGGGTTGGAAAAGAGCCTGGACATGAGTGAGGGGGAGCGAAAATGTGAATTGTTTTGCCGCAATGAATTATTCACGCTCGGGGAAATGGCATCGGCGGCAAAGTGGTCAAGTAACATCGTGGCTTCTGTTTAAAACATCGAAAAAAACGCGCACACAAAACTTGGTAGTCTCAGCGTTTCAGTTTTTTTTTTGCTCGGAGGGCACGAAAGCAATTGTGGCCATTCAAAAGAAGAAACTATTTCTGTATGCCATCATAAATAAATAAACTCTGACAGAAATAATACTCTTGGCAGCAAAAAAAAATGGAGGGAAAAGCCAATTTAATCGGAAGGGGAACTAAACTGTGGGATACCACGCGAAATTCTCGCTCTTGTCCTTTGCTATATATCCTGTGCGCAATGTTTCGGAGAGGTGACAGCTCGGAAAATTCGAAGAATCCGGTTTTAGTCATCGTCACTGTCAAAAACTTCCGCTACCTTTCCGACCGGAATTTGATTGCCTCCCTCGTGTTACACTATTAATCTTCAAACAAATGATCCAATCAGGAAGGCATGTATTCGCAAACTATGTCTAAAACTACAGGATAAAAAGTGAGAGGAAACAGTTTAAAGTGGCAATTACGTACTTTCGTCACTTTCCACCCAATGTTGGCGGCCGTAAAACAACAGCGAGAAGAAAATTAACAATCATAAATTTCACTGCTTCTCATTTAGGGATTTTTTTTTCTTCATCTCATGTTTCTTGCCCTCTGCCTTAAATATCTCCACGCTGCCCATTCGTCTATGATTTTTGTAATAATGGTTTGCTATTATTTTCCGCTGTGGTGCGATGTGGAACAGAGGCAATTTTCCTCCCCGCGCGGTCAGCGTCAATTTTCGATCGATTTTCAATCATGTTTCCATGGCCCCGCTCTGATCTCATAAATCAGCACCAATCGGGGCGCTGTTGTTGTTGCTGCTGCTGCTGTTTAACGGCAGCGGTAATTTAATTTCGCGCAGTGTTTCGGAGAAAAATTATTAGTTTGCGGGCGGTAGAGAAAACTGTGGTCGGTACGATCGCAAAGCGTGGCATTAGTAGCGGTGGACGGAAATGATTTTTCTCGGTTTCGATCGCGGTAATTTTTGTTCCGATAAGATTTGCCAAGTCGAGCCGACAATCCGTTGGGGTTCCCCTCTTGAGGTAACCAAGCAGCACACAGTGGTTGACTTTCACTCTTGCTTATTCGTTGTGGAGGCGCTAATGAATTTGGTTCTGCTTTTGCAGATCATATTCATCTCACATCCGTTCAATTGAGTTTCGGATGAGAGCTTTGATTGATTTGATTCTTTTGGTTGGTGGATTCCATTTCGGTTGATTTGCACACGATGTTTTGGTTTACTTATTTATTCAGGTAATTTGTTTTGGAGTTTATACTATCGCTGATGTAAATAATTAATTTTTTTCACTAACATATTCGGCTGTACCAATATCGAAGCATAAAATAATATGGTTTGTAACAATTTTTTTTTGCCTCAATTAAATACATTGCTTTTCAGTTTATAGAGATGCTTTTGGTATCGTTTCATTTGAACTCTGTACTCCTCAAAAACCCATTATGTCAAACTGTGATCACTTCAGAATTTCAATCTAAAAATCAATATAATGTTTAGTAAATTATCTGAGCCCTCATCGACTGTTTAATTTTGATAACATTTAACAAAAAAAAAAAAAAGAAAAGGGAAAAAATTTCTAAAACAAACACTTCAAATTTATGTATTTTATGCCATACAAATTAAACACAAATTTCTACATTATTCGGGAATTAATCAAGCAAATGAAACGAAATGTGGTATGTGAAGGGAGCAATAAATATTTCCATGGTGGTGAGACACTCCACCCCTCTCTCTAAGGGTGGGCTGCCATACAAATGAAACACAAATTTCTGCATTACTCCAGAATTAATCAAGCACAATTTGGGATGTGAGGGTTTTTGGGTATGAGAAATGTTTCTATAATGGTATGACACCCCTTCCTCTTCTGGAATGGATATGGGGTTCCATAAAAGTATTACATATGACAAACATGACAATTGAAAATTTTCGGAAAACTCTGAAGGAAAAAGGGAAAATTCGAAAAAAATAAATTCCCATATGTTCTACAATTACATAGTGACAAGGGCTGTTAGTCCATTTCATGTTTGCGCTAGGGAAATTGATCTTTGTTCGAAACTGGAAATGGATTTTAATGTGATGAAACGCACTCCTTTATCTTCTTCTATCTATACCAAAAAAAATGACCGCCGGATGTGTTGATAAGAGCAGAAATCGAATTCCATGTAACGGAGAAACATGTTATTTGCAAGTGGTTGAAAAATCTTGAACGAGAATTGTGTCTGAAAATAATCTGATATTATAATGATGGCTTTTGTTAGAAATACTAGGAATACTTAGAAATACTAGGTATAGTAAAAGGTAAATTCAACGGGGTCGATTAGAATATCAATCAATGAACAGTTCTGCGATTGGACTCATGAACTTGCTCATAGTAAGAAAACGTGGATGTTTGAAGGTATTGATAACAAAACACAAATTTTGGGCGGGACGAAGTTTGCTGGGTCAGCTAGTTTTTAATCAATTAGTACCATATGCTTTTAAGTTTTCTACTTTGGTACCTATTTGATTGAAAACATAAAAAATAATCGAATAAAATGCTTTTCAAATCAAGCGAATAAGAATCAAACTTCGGACACTATTTATAAAAAAAATCAAAATTCGGACAGATTGAATTCAAATTTCGGACACTTTATTTTGTAATTTTTTAAACGAAAATTACATTACACTTGATTATATTTCATAGTCAACTACGAAAAACTTACCAAGCAATCACAGTAATATGATAACGATGATGAGAACATGAATGAATTAGGTTTTCATTAAATTATCAAATCAATTTTTTGAAAAAAAATTTCTTTAAAAAAAATATTTTGAAATTTGAAATTCGTTTTTCCTTGAAAACATATGCTTTTAAAAATCTGAAAAAAATAAATATAAATAGCCCTTAAAATTTCCAACAAGTTTTTCATACATCGGACGATGGGCACTTTTACAGGGAAAAAGTTTTTCAAACAACAACTTTTTTTTCTTTGAAAACATACTATTAATGTTTAATTTATAACATTTTTATGCATGAATTATCGCAATTTACATGTTTTGCTAACTTTTCTCTATTTAGAAACATGTCAAGAACATGTCAAACGTGAGAATTTACACACCAAAATGTTATGAGCAAAACATTATTTTTTTCAGGAGTATTCATACAAAAATGACTTATATTCCAAAAACTATGGAAGATAGAAAGTTGATGTCTTCGACAAAAGTTTTTATTTTAATAAGGTCTAAAACTTTGTGGAATACACTATATCACTATCTTGACTTTAAACAAAATTAAGATAAGTTGTATTTTTTTCAAAGAAAACATGAATAAATTGTTGTTCGAAAAACTTTTTCCCTGTAAAAGTGCCCATCTTGAAATTTTAGCGGCTATTCATATATGTATTTTTGGGAATTAAAAAGAAACGGTCTTGAGAAAAGAATTTTAATTTTTAAAATAACTTTTTTGTCGACATTACTTTTTTCCAAAAAAATTGAAATTGAATTGAAAATTGGTATTGAAAATTTGAACACAACAACAAAATTAAGAAAAAAAAATTGGCTTTTTCCAAAAAGTAGTCTATTTTTTTTTTCGAATATTTCAAGAATGTAAAGTTGCCTAAATGACCCATGTCTTTACACCCACAACGTTTCACTGCTATCTGAGATGGTGCTGCCAACGGCCAGACGAGTTGGCATGATATTCGTCTTATACAAAAATTTTAACTCGAATCTACATTCAATCGATTGCGCTTTGTAGAACGCCTTACGAAAGAATTTTTATATCAAGTGATAAAAAACGCTCTAATATACAGCACTTTTTACTTGAAATTCATAATAAGACGCAGTGCGGCAGCGCTTGTGCAAAAACCGATATGCCATAATTATAATTATTTTTCAAACGGGAATTTTTTGGGGAAATATGCACTCGGCAAAAAAAAAAAAAAAGAACAACAGAGTGAGAAGTCGAAATTCTTACGCGATTTTTGAATTGCTTTAACTTCGTAAAAAATCAACGCAGGAGCATGAAATGTACATCATTTTGAAGCTTGAACTTTCGAGTTTTGGAACACTCTACGAACCTATTTTCATCTTAGTATATATATATATATATATATATATATATATATATATATATATATATATATATATATATATATATATATATATATATATATATATATATATATATATATATATAGCTGACCCGGTAAACTTCGTCCCACCCAAAATCATTTTTTTTGTTATCAATATCTTCAAACATTCATGTTTTTTTTACTAACCGAACGTTCAGGACCCATGAACAGAACTGTTCATTGATTGATCTTCTACCAAAACTCGTCATTATAATATCAGATTATTTTCAGACACAATTCTCGTTCAAAACTTTTCAACCACTTTCAAATAACATATTTCTCCGTTATATGGACTAAATGTTTGATACAGGAAATATGATAGAAAAAATAAACAGACCTAAATCAGACAATTTCTTCCTCCAGTTTTGCTCTTATCAACACATTCGGCTATCCATTTTTATTTGTATAGATAGAAGAATATCTGGGAGGGCGATTCATCGCATTAAAATCAATTTCCACTTTCGAACAAAGATCAATTTCGTTAGTGCAAACATAAAATGGACTAAAAACGCTTGTCACTATGTAATTTTAGAGCATATGGGAATTAATTTTTTCTAATTTTACCTATTTCCTTCAGAGTTTTCCGAAAACTTTCAATTGTCATGTTGGGTTGGAATATGTTTGGTTAACACGTTGAGCCCCGCGTCGGTCCCTAGGGGCCGACTTTGTGCTGTTTGGTGGGCACCGACTGACTGGGACTGACAGTCACAAAATAAGATAATAAAAATATATACGGTTCGTTTTCGGATGTTTTACAAAATGTGACTACTTCCTAGTCGAATTTCTGACTATTTTCTATTTATTCAATACGTATCTTTGGGAACTGGGACCGACACTGATACTGTACAAACGCCCTAGATGCAAGCTGAATTGAAAGCGCAGCAAGAAAAAATCGAGCACAACGTGTTAAAATATGTGTAATATTTTTAAGGAACCCCGTCTCCATTCCAGGGGAGGGCGAGGTGTCATGCGACCATAGAAACATTTCTCGTACCCGAAAACCCTCATATCCCAAATTTGGCTCCATTTGCTTGATTAGCTCTCGAGTTATGCAGAGATTTGTGTTTCATTTGTATGGTAGCCACCCCTTAAAGAGGGGGTGGGGGACTCGAACTGTCATAAGAACCTACCCCGGTTCCAAAAACCCCCTACATACGAATTTTCACGTAGACCAGTAATTTCCTAGTCCATAGGAATCATTTTTTTGAAAATCGGAAAATCACCCAAGGGGGGGAGTAAAGGAAATCGGAGTTTTCGAATTTTTTTTTGATGCCAAATGTCAAATGTCTGAAAAAGTAGCTTTGAATTAGAGGGCGCCATTTTTTTTATATTTTTTCTCGAAAGCTGAGGATTTTTTTAACACAACATATCTCGAAATCAGAGATGCGATTTTTCGTTTTTGAGATATATATTTTCCAAAGTTAATGGTTCGAGAAAACCTTTTATTTTTTCATGGTTTTCTCTGTTGAAAATAGAGAGCGCTGTATTTTTTAAAATATTTTTTCTGGAAAGCTGAGGTTTTTTTACATAATATATCCGAAAATCAGAATAAATATATAAATATTATGAGAAGAAGAAATTACGACTTAGTTGAAGACATATCCCGCAAGTTTATTGTCTATACAATCATTGATGGAGAAAAATATAATACAGAAACGAAAGTGAAATTTAAAAATCCATGAAATATGTTCAGTAATATTCGAATCATACACCCAAAATGGATTTTTAGCAGAAATGAGCCTAAAAATAACAGAAAATGTCATGACTCTCAAATACTGGTTAGTTTTTGTATAATATATATGGTACAGAAATATATGATTAATACGAGCGAGCGAAACAAGAGATAAATGAGATTACTTTGCCACATACACGGTCCAGACCGAGATAGATATAGCACTCATTCAAGCTCCTCTCCTTTCTTTATTCTGTTTCCTTAGAAAACACTTTACAACTTCATTTTATAATCTCAACAGCATCATCAACAGCTATGTGGATAGCGTGGTCGTGTAAAACAGCCTTCGATTCCAGCCGGCTTTGGTTCGATCCCCGTTGACGTCGTTTGGACTTTTTTTTTTGAGTGCAATCCCAAAAAAGATATAAAAAGAAGAAGAAATAGATGTCTGCTTCCACACATAGAAACATTTTAAAGCTTTGGGGGACAGATGATTTCATTTGCCCATTTGACGCTTCATAACACGAAAAGGCATGGTTTCTGCCGAAAAATAAATGCTTTCCGACAACGCTAGTCTGGGTGTAGCTATGATCACAAACACAATCTTAATCTAGTTTGTTTGAACATCAATTTTAGCAACTGCCAACCTTAGTATTTGTCTAGGTCGATACATATGTGAAGGTGTACTTCCAGCAGATTCCGGGGAACTAATATTCCGCTGCTGAAAGCAACTTGGAGGATCTGAGAATCTCTGGCAACAGACAATTCACGAAGTTTGTCAACAAATTCTCGATTTGCAGTAGATTTGTTCGTGTGGAAGATTGAAACCCGCTTCCGTGACAACGATGCAAAGGGATATTTCAAAGAATGTCTTCAGAAGCGACTTCTTTCAATTTTATACACAACGCACAACGGTCCTGAAATTTACTTGCCGTATATGGCCTTCTGACATTATACAAAAGATGTTGTTTGATTTGGGTTAGGGTACATGAAACCGGAGTTTAAAAAAAAAACTTTTGACGTAGAACTACGTCTTTCAGGAAGGGTGCCAAATCAGAAAACAGGTCACTTTTTTACGTTTGTGACACTATTAAATGAAGTCCGATTGAGTTAATGTTTTGCATAGGGTATGTTATCGTGCAAATCAACTTTGCAGGAAGTTCTGTATAAAAATTCGAGATGACCATTTCAATTGGCACCCTAATCAACTCGTTTTGCTTCGTATTCCAAAAAAGTCCCAGTCCCAGAAAGTCGTATTCCAAAAAAGTCCCAGTCGATTTAAAAAAAGAAAATCCAACAGTAGATCTCGACGTTTCATGCAATTTTAAGACATTTGGCATCAAACAAAATTTTAAGAGCCCCGATTTCATGACACGTTCATTATAAGAAAATTTTTTTTTTTCTAGATGAAGGGTTAGTCACATTAGCGTCACACCTAACATCTTCTTCTTCTTAAATGACACTAACGTTCCTAGAGGAACTTCGCCATCTCAACGTAGTATTACTTGCGTCACTTTTATTAGTACTTATTTGAGATTTCTGAGTGCACCCGTGGCCGAGTGGTTAGCGTCTCACATTATCATGCCGGGTGTTCGGGTTCGTTTCCCGTTCGGGCCGAGGAATTTTTCGTCAGAGAAATTTCCTTCGACTTGCACTGTGGTCACGTATATGCTAGAGCTTGCCCCTCGGAATACATTCAAGGCGTGTTATTTGACTTAAGAAATCTCAACTAAGTTTTAATAAATGACGCTAGTTGATGCATGCGTTGAGACGGTAAAAGTTCCACTGGGAACGTTAACGCCATTCATGAAGAAATAGTTGAGATTTCTATGCCAAATGACACGCCTTGAATGTATTCTAGAATACGCGTGACCTCCGGGGAAAATTCTTTGACGAAAAATCCCCCCGATCCCGAATCGAGGAAGTCGTGTGTTTTTTTCATCTCGATAACACACTACCGCAGCAGTAGTGGTCGCAAAATTGATAGAAATAGGTTGCAACATATCACATCCCTTTCTAGACTTGGCCCCCTCGGACTACTGTTTGTTCTAATTTTAAGAAATTCAAGAAATGACTAGCGGAAATTTTGACGTAGGATTACGTCTTTGGGGAACATATTGGGGTAAAAATTGAAATTCGAAATCGAGCACATCGTGAAAATTGTTTAATTTCAAACATTTATTGCTCAGTCATTTCATGATTGATTGATGAGATTTTTGCGTCAATCAATTTCGGTACTCCACAACAATTTTTTACATTAAACAAAAAAAATATGTTATGCAACTAGCTATCGAACATGAAAATGGAAATTGAAAAAGCGCAACCTCAATCCTAACGGAAATATCCACTTCTGATTGGTCGAAATTGACGGCACATGCGGTGGCTCATGTACTCACAATTATTGGTCAGGTATTTCCTGATGAATTTACGAGATATTTGCATAAATCGATCTGAGCACTCCGTAACAATTCATCACAATGAATAAAATAATATATTATATGAAACTTCGAAAAAAATCGAAAAATCTCCAAACGGAAATCCGTCGTTCTGATTGGTCGAAATTGAAGTTACGGAGAAATCGGCATTGCAAACACATGAAAGTAAAGGGAACTTTTGTTCCCACCGAACTGTGTTCCCTAACAGAGGCAAGCTCATTGTGACTAGCGTGGGCATTGCTGATTGCATACGTGCTGGCAAATAAGTTGGGAGCGATGAACGAGTGTTTTTTTTTATTTTCGTTCCATTAACCTATTAACGACCAAGCTGTAAAAATTATTTTTTTTCACGAAAGCCATTGTTGTATTTTCGATTATTAACGCTAAAGGAACTCCAATGTTCAAGAATTATTTTTTTACCATCTTCCATTTTCCGGGAAATGACTGTTCGAATAATCGAACATTGGCCGAAACCCGCACTTTTTTTTTTGCAAGTACAAACATACTGCGAACTAAAAGTCACTTCAATTAGCAAATACCGTTCCGAATCATATTTCGGACGCTTAAGGCATATGATGCAGAAAACAGATCTAAACTTTATGCACAGGTATTATTTGATAGATATTTTTAAAAAAATAGATCAATATGCTTTTAAGTTTTCTACTTTGGTACTTATTTGATTGCAAACATAAGAAAATCATCGAATAAAATGCTTTTCAAATGAAGCGAATAAGAATCAAACTTCGGACACTAAATCAAGTTTCGGACAGAATGAATTCAAATTTCGGACACATTATTTTGTAACTGTATGGACGAAAATTACATTACAGTTGATAATATTTTTAGTCAACTTCGAAACATATACCAACCAATCACAGTAAACTGTTAACGGCGATGAGAACCGATGAAACATGGGAGAAATTAAAATATTTATGAACGGATAAATTCTACGTGCTCACGCAAAACAAACGTCAAACACAAACGATAATGAGTGGTGTTGTTGATTTTTTTCCTACTACGTAATAATTCAAGTGTTATTCTCAAACGAAGTGATAGTGAAACCAAGGGATTACTCTAAAGAAGCAATTGTGATATTAAATTTATAGTTATATCATCAGTGCATGGAGCATTTCACGATATTAGAACAAAGTGTCCGAAATATGATTCAGAACGGTATACGGTATTCATAAATGCATCAATTTTGGATTCCCGGATGAACAAGAACAGGAGAATGGAGGTCTCTAAGTATATATCCAAATTAATCCAGCTAAGATGAGATGTGGCATTTCTTATTTCATGTAATTTTCACTTATTACTGACAGGCTTTTTCTTTTAAACGAAAGCAAATGTTGTTATTTTTATTGTTAACTGTGGAGAAATGTGAATGCTTAAAAACTAGTCTCTCCAATTATCCATTTCCCGAAAAAATCGAACGTTTTCCAAAACCTGCAAAGTACCAGAGTACTGCCAAACAACAATTGCATAGAGGGTTGGGAGATTATTATTCGATCCGGCGGAAGAATATTCACACAAACAATCTCATTAGAATCCTCGTTACACGTACTGATCATTTCCTCCAGCTCCCCCACAAAAGAAATTCTACGGGCCGCCATCACCTAAGATTGTTACGGACAAAAAATCATACAGATTTTCTATAATATTTGCTAAATTAATCGATATTTGCAAACATTCACAATTGAAAATGCAAGAATAAATGAAAAAACCTTCCGTCTTCTCAAGTAAACAAATCAAAATGCGCAGCGGAGGTTAGATGTGTTGATGTTGATTCAGCAGAAAAAAAAAGTTCGTTATGGCCAACGTTCGATTTTTCTAACACTCGATTTCCCCGGCTGTTATTTTCCTGTATGCGGCTCAATCGAATGATTTTCGCTCTATATCACAATGTATGTTCTTTTATCAAAGCAATACTGTAGAAAACTACACACATTTTTGTATTTTATTGGGGTTTTTAATGGAAATTGAAAACACCTTCCAAACATATTTGCTTTAAATCGAACTTATTATCCAATAAGGTTACTCAGAATTGAATGAAATCGATATAAGAGGTAGCTAATAAATTAAACTATCTTTTGGTGCAAAAACATTACCATATGGTTCCTGTCCAAAGACATGAAAAATTATCAAAGTTGATGTTCGATTTTTCGAACGCTTGGCCTAAAATGGGTTAAGAATCTTTCGATGAATTGACTGAAGAATGATGTTTCAATGAACTGAATAGAACTTATGTTTGGTAGAATATAGATAAAATTTAAATTTGGAACTTTTATGTTGGCTGCTTCGTGAATTTTCATAACAATGACCGATCATGCATTGTAAAACTTTTAGCACAAGTATAGGTGTAAAATTGTATATGGTAGCGGTTGTGTTAAAATGACTTAAAATATGAAACGATTTTTTTCTCCCAAGGAAAGTTCATGCGATGAGAAAAATTAGAAAAAAAGCAGTTCCATGAGTTTTTTTTCTTCATTTCATCCATACATAAGCCATCTCGTTCAGGGCCACAGAGGGCGGCTTTCATCAAATCCCATTTCACTTTGGCATCTTCTATCGTGATACACACCATCTAATGTCTAATAACCATCTTTCTATTATCATCACTCGGCTGTGCACAAACAATACCTAACAACCCTAACAACAACGGCTCTTTTTGGGCCACCAAATCATTATCGGAGAGTTTAACAATGTTTAATTCTTCAAACATGTCAAAAACAACCAATAGCCTAACGGAATCCTACGTCAACTATATGGTCGTATCTCCTACACAACCCTCCTGTGACTTTTTTTTTGTTCGAACGAGGAGATGATACGAAGAGTTGTTTTCAGAATTTCTATTATTTGGAAGGAACTATGTTGGACGAAGTGTAAGCCTAACAGGAGACTATGTTGATGAATAAAAAATATTTACCTCAAACAATTTTTGCTTAGATTTCCCAACTTCGTATTTTACATTTTTTTTTCTCCATGAAAATTGAACAAATTTTTAAGAATGTTATTTTTTTTGTTTTGCAGGTAAACATGACCGATTCCATCAACTACAAATTATGATAAAACCAATGTTCGAGAGAACTGATAATAGTAAGACACAGAGGGATGATTCGGAATGCAGTTCATTTTTTTCAAAAAAATTCTAATTTTCCAATGAGGTTTAATATATTTGGACAAAACTGTAAACTTTCACTGAAGCTTAAAACTGCTGCACATGGAAAGCATACTTAATTAACGTCTGCTGCTTGTCGGAAATACACCGTGCACAAAATTGTGCCATCTAGAACAATCGAGAGCCAGAGTATGTATGGATGAGCAAGATTATGTCGACGCTATTCCCGCTTCCAGAGCCTGTAATGGACTTCCATATAGACATTGTTCGAAGCTTATGTTCCGTAAACATTACTACCACATAACGCCGCCCGGCGTAGCAACGGCCATAACGGCGAAGCATTCGCTATGCCCTGCGAATGGTGTGGCGCATATACCCGAGAGCCCGTGAATCGGGGGAAGTGCTTTCTTGTTTTATATGAAAATATTGCTTCGACACAATTTCACTTAGATAGAGGTAGCCGTCCTCCTCGCCCCGTTCCCCAGCGTGTCTGTCTAACCAATGCCCTTTTCACCATATCGACTCTCTTTGTCGGCAAGACCTCCATTATGCTACATCATTGTACCACCTGTTACCGTATATATACCGCATCATCATCATCATCATCATCATCACCATTGCCATCGATAGCCTGGCCACATTTGCCCCGATGGATCGTATCCGTATCGTACACCCACCCACCCGTCTGGGGTCTACACCAAAGCTCACCGTTCTCACTGTTTATATCCATCAATCTCATGGTTTGATCTGGTTTTTGAGGCTACGGCTTCGGTAAATTATGATTTATTGAAGCCACACGAAAAACGATTTTCATTTCCACCACCGACCGGGTCGATCACTGGTACTGTAGGGGGAGGGCTCTTTGAGGGCATCTAGTCACAGGCAAATCTGGGCCCGAGTTAGGCGCGCTCGAGCAGCTAACTTTCGACAATTTGTGGGACAATCCTATTGTCCGGTGAAAGTGGCAAAAATAGTTTACCCGCTTCATTGGCAGCACCGCATCAACATCATTTTTTTCACTATTTTTGTAAACGGATTGATTGATTGGATTACATGGTCGATGGTGCGCCGTAAGGCGTGAAGTAAAAGTTTGCCAAACGGTGGGATGTGGAGAAAGCGCTAGCGGAGACAATTCCAATTCAAATGTATTGTTCATCAATCTCGGGGTTCCCACTCATCTTCGCTCCGATTGTATGTCATCGGAGCATCGAAATTCAATCAAAAGCATCGAGAACCGCTCAAGAGCATCAACAAAGAGCCCTCCCTGGAAATCGGATTTCTTATCAGACGAACATACATCAAAACCTTCAATCTGGCTCAATGCGCCAGCGATAATCCATTAACTCGAAAGATGGGGCCACACTCTTATTCCCCCTTGCACATACCGATGCTCTGGGATCAGTTCCCTGTCCTCTCAGCGAGCGATGGAGCGGGGGAAAGGGCTGGGTCACTTGGTCCATGCGAGGGACGAAAGTTCAAACAAGCTGCTGCTGTGAAAGGTTCGTTAACCGAGATTCTAAGCAGCAGGTTCAACTGCTTTTGGACAGCGAATCAAAATCGAGAGATGCTGTGAAATCGTGATGAATGAAGAAAAAGATCCGAGAAAAAAAAATCTTCGCTTCGCCTTCTAACTAAAAACCGATGAAAAGAGATAAAACGAGCCAGGGAGTGAGAGACAAACCGAAAACGACGGTAAATTTCGAAAGTAAGAAATTGGATTATTTAAAGACCCTATTTGTTAGTGATTCGCCGGTTTTCTCCTCTTCTCCCACACTCATCATCATCCTCATCGTCATAGTGGCAGCCGTATCGAACCGTTTCTCACAACCGATGTGACGTAAGAAGAAGCTGAAGTCGTCTAGAATCGGAAACCTGTCCGTTTGGTAAAAGGGTGAAGAGATTCAAGCGCACAGGTACTCGAGAACAAATAAAATGCGCACCGGTTGATGGCCACAGTCCGATGGGATTCTGTTCTCTGGAGGGGGAGGATGGCAGCACAAAACGGGCCCCGTGATAATGAGCATAAAAATTTCAAGTTTATTTTGGGTTAATGAATTCCGAATGACGATGAAACGATCCTGTTGTTGTTTCATTCTTCCCGATGCTTAGCCATGTTTTTTTTTCGAATATATTTTTTGTGTGCTCTATCCATAGATGGGACAGCATAGATTGGAATTATTTGGGATTTATTGCGTTCTAGCCGTTTTTGTAATGCGAAGTAGCTTTAAATTAATGTGTTCGTTTATTATTTCGTGTTTGTGTGTAGATAATTGAAATTGTTATTGTACTGGAATGGGATGAAGCTTTTGTGCAATTCCAAATTAAATCGAGCTAAAAATACAGATTTTAAAAACTTGTATTTTTGATTCGATCGAAAGTTTGTATTCCGTTTGGGTAGGGGGAAGTGTAACTTTTGAAAAGGGCGTATCGATTTGAGTAAGAGAAATCTTTGATAATTTATATCTCAAAAACTATGAGTCCTGCCGAAATAGTGTCTTAGAAAGAGTTATAGAGTATTGATGTCCAAACGTGAAAAAATATACTCTGAAAAAAATAGTAAGTAGGGATTTACAAAAAAAAAAAAAACTTATATATTGCAATATAAAAAAAGAATATATGTTTATTTTTTCATATAAAATAGAAGTCACATAGAAAATTTTAAAAATGATTACAAGATGGTAAAACTATTTTTGATGAAATTTGTGGAACATCGACTTTTTATGAATTTTCGATACTTCGAATTTTTGTATGTTAACAATCATGCAATTATTAGAAAATAAATTGGAAATATTTTTTTGAAATATCTCGAGGATGGATGCATTTAGAAGGAGATTGATGTTTTTTGTTTTAAATCACATCAGAACTCATAATTTGTGGCTGAAAATGATTGTAAACATACAAAAATTCGATGTTTCGAAAATTCATAAAAAATCGATGTTCCAAAAAGTTCGTCAAAAATAGTTTTACCATTTGTAATCATAATAAATTTTCTACATGACTTCTATTTTATATGAAAAATAAAAAAAAAATTAAAAATATATATTCTAGATACAGCACGGACTCGATTATATACAGCCAAACCTTTTTTTGTGCGGGGGATAGGGACCGCACAAAAAAGTCGCACAAGAAAAAGTCGTGCAAAACTTCACCAGCAGCTTTAGAAAATCATGTTCGTTACACATTTTGAAAAAAACTTTTTTTGTGCGGTAGATAGGGACCACATAAAAAAAGTTTCCCGCAAGAAAATAACTCAAATCCACGCCATTCACTTTTCAATTTCTTTTTGTTTCCCTGCTTTGCGATGGGACACTTTGCCTCTTCGATTGCGCGTGGCTGTTTTGTGTTTTTAGTTGCTTCTTTTCATACACCGCATAAAAAAATCGCACAAAAAAAAACGCACAAGAACAGAAAATCGCACAAAAAAAACCGTCCAAAAACAGGTTTTACTGTACAGTTTTTGATTTCTATTCACTGTATATAATCGAATCCTGTATATAATAGAGTCATTTTTTTTTCTTTATTTTTTTTGCGAGTATTTTTTTTTTTAAATAAAAGAGGAATTTGATTTTTGATTCATTCCCTTGAAGTCAGAAAACATCTTTCTCACATGAAAAAAATAAATTTATCCTGATTATCTCAGGAGATTATAGACGATCTTTTTTGATGAAAAAAAATCCTCCTACGCATATGTTCGAATTTCAACAATGGCAGAGTTATAGAACTTTTTTTTTGCTTCGGACTCTGTTGCCTCAAACTGGCTCTACATTAAAAAGTACGCTACGGAAGACGATTCTGATTAGTGAATTTTAATAACATTTTGGAAGTGAAACACTTAAAAGTTAATATTTTTTTATGTGTTATTATTTATTTTATCCTAAAAATTTATATTAAACTAGATTGTTTCTATCATTTAAATTGAAGTTCTTTTACCGTTCTACAATTTGTTCTTTAACAAAACTTCTATCTTTCTTAATTTAGCTGCAATATCGATATAAACAATATAAACAATACAATATCGATATAAACAATTCAAGAAAGTTCAAGCAAAATCATCAAAAATTTAACGCTTTTTACTTCCCTGTACATGTTATAGCCACTTAAAATTCAAACTTTTTCTCTGTGTATATTTTTTTGACGTTTGGAAATCAATGCTCTATAACTCTTTCTAAGACACTATTTCGGTAGAACTCGTAGTTTTTAAGATATAAATTATCAAACATTTCTTTTACTAAAATCGATACGCCCTTACACTTGAGTCAAAAATTTCCCAAATGCTGTGGAAAACTCATATTTCCTCCAACCCAAACGGAATACAAACTTTCATTCGAATGAAAAACACTAATGTTCTGTCCTTTGTCGATTTCATTTGGAATTGCTCTTTTGCGTCCCAAACCTAAATAACATGATCGACTCTACTGTTTATTCGATAATACTGTTTCATGTTTTCAACTGGTTCTGGGGTCCAACGTATTGCCAAGTCACAGTATAATTACAATTCATCGACAGCATTATCAGTAATTTTGCCAATGCCTCTACTGCCAAAACTTTTTTGATCATTTTTTACGTAAGCGTGAGCCCATGCGCTTCTGAAAAGGCCCAACTCACTCCTTTTTCTCTACTATTGGTTCATAACGGCAAGGTTCAGTTTCTCTAAATTATTAATTTACCATCTCCAATGTAGAGACATTTTTAGCTTATGCTTGGCTTCAGGTTTTCTGAACATTTCTACAAATGCGGCGTCCATTTTTACGAGACTTCTCTTCGTACGCTTAGATGTTGGATTGTTTTATTTTATCTGTCCGTAGATCAATACTAACAACTAGATTGCACTACAGCAGTCGTCAGAATGCAATGCGGCTCTGACGACAATAAGGCTTTTGCACTCGAGTAAACACTTATTCCTTGTACAGGAAAATCTGTTTTTGGGCGATTTTTTTTGTGTGGTTTTCTGTTCTTGTGCGGTTTTTTTTGTGAATTTTTTTTTCGCGATATATGAAAAGATGCATATTTGACGAAGTTATCTTCCATTTAGTTTTTTTCGATGGTTTATATGCATTTTCAATATCCTTCCCATCCTTCCATCAAATGCTCTAAGTTGCGGATGACATGATTTGTAATAGCCACAAGGTTCGTCATGCAACTAAAAGCACAAAACAGCCACGCGCAACCGAAAAGGCAAACTGTCCCATCGCAAAGCAGGGAAACAGAAGGAAATCGAACGGTGAACGGCGTGGATTTGTGTTATTTTCTTGAGGGAAACCTGTTTTTTTGCGGTCCCTGTCTATCGCACAAAACATTTTTTTTGACGTAGAACTACGTCTTTCATTTAGGGTGCCAAATCAGAAAACAGGTCACGTTTTTATGAAATAAAGTTAACGTTAACAACTATTTTTTCCGCGAACGGATTTTGGCGATTTACATACCAAACGAATCGAAAATTCCCTAAGATTTGTTTGATATGCTATACATTAAAATCCCATAGTCTGTATATGGTTTAAATTGATGAAAATTGGAAGCATTCCCATTCCTTCATACATTTGTTCTGTCCTTTGTGTGCTTTCCCGAACAAAGCTGTCAATAACGAGCAACTTATCGACGAGCAACGAAGGGGAAATCGTAAAATGTAAAGTCTCCGTGAACAAAGGAAAAGAAGAAGAACGAAGGGGAATATTTGCCTAGAGTATAAACAGTGGATCTCGCTGAGGCAAACTTTCATTCTTCGTGAGGAAATCAACTGAACAACATCGTTGCTGTGGACGCGATCAAATTACTCACTCGCTGATGTCTCTAACATTGAAATCATTGCAGCAAACTGACGCCATTGCATTAAGGTTCTGAGCTACACAATTGTGTGGGGAATCAACAAGCTATCGTCAGCTCACCAAAAAAATAAATGTTCTTGAATTTTGTCAGTGATATGGTTTCGCATAACGGTAGAAAAACTCTCTCCACAAAGCATGACAGCCAAGCTAATCTAGACTGGCAATATTAACAGAAAGGGCTTATGTTGAGAAGAGCGTGTTTATATTTAGTTGCTTCTAGCCATCGATATATGGATATTTATGTGCGTACGTGTGTGCTTCATTAACCTTACGTGAAAATAGTACATCTTCACTACGCTGAACCCCCATTTGTATCTGCTCCCTGCAATCATTATTTGAGTATCTACTGGTTTAAATTATGTTGAAGAGCAGTATAATTGTTTGCATAAGTGTCTTATGCCTTCTGAATAATCTAATGTAAAAAAATATTTGATAAAAGTGAAAAGTACTGATTTTTTCGGATACACATTGCTGGCATTAATTATACATTTATTGCATTCAAGGGATAATAAAAATAAAAATATGTATTGATTATACTTCATATGATTTACTCTTGGAGACTGTTTCGAAATATTTCACACGAAGACGAATTATAAAACATGATTTTCACATAAAAACATCACATTTAAATACATTGTCAAGTTAATACAAAAAAAAAAAACTTTTTCAAGGAAAAATAATTCCGACCATTACGGCACCCATGCCCAAATTTAATACGACCGCAAAGGGTTAATTCTGTAGAACTATGATTTTGGATTTCTCTACTCGAAAGTTTTGAATGGCTTCGTATCAGGAATTTCATCAAAATTGACACATGGTTATTGTCTTTTCAGATTTTTTTTTGTTAAGTACAAAATCTTAACTAACTTCGGGTGTATATAATTATTGCTTCGTATAATTATTGCTTCGAACGTTGGAAGACTTGAATCAGAAGTACTCTCGCCAGTCGATTAAAATAAGTTTTAGGAATGTGGTATTCAAACGACACAATTCTGAAGACTACTTGCTTTATTCAGTTTTCCTCGGGTTTTTATACATTTTTTCATCATTTATCTCAAATTCATATCTAACATGGGAAAGAGAGGGAAAACTTTGAAGAGTAATATCCTTTGCATATAGCCAAACTAATCTATGCTTCAGTACTGCATTCTAAGGGCAAACAAGCCAGAGCGATAAGCAATATAAAAGATCCCATTGATTTAATTGCACCCACTACGGGAGGTTATTAGTTTTATGATCACTTGCTCGTTTCTATGGTTTGTTTTGATTCTTTTCATTTCATCTATCAATGTATTTTGAGTACTAAATTCTTTACAGCCTTATTGGTAGCACGTTCGCTTACTCAATCGATCGTAAGTTCATAACTCAGACTGACCATCTTTTTGCAGTTTCAGAATTACAACAAATTACAACAATCGTCTGTGATGGAGATCGAATAACGGTCGGGGTCCTGACCTCTCTTCATCCAAACAAGCTCTGATTGCACAAGGAAAAATCGGGCTGTTGTGCTTTTAATAACACAACAATGAGCAAATCAACTATCTGCGTTGTCCGGTCTAACAGAATGATGGAACAGAAGAAATACTCTTACGCCTAAATGGCTACTGTTCGATTTACCATATCTATAGATACAGTAAACATGTAACATGTACACGATTAAATCCGGCTCTGTTACTGTCAAAACGCTAATGAGCCTAGATAAATAAACAAATGAGATAATAAAATCATCCGGATTCCTACGATGGTATTTTAGGAATTCCTCCAACGATTCTCCAGTGAAATATATTCCCTTGCTTCCAGATGGTGGTCGGCTAACGAATTCATGGAGTTTCCACTTAAAGCCTGAAGCTTGGATATGTCTGGTTTGCTGTGCTGATATCCTTAGAAGTTCACCGATAACGTTTCCGAATTGTTACGTTTTCAGAAGGCTCACGAGAGGCACTCCAACATCTATTTACAGCTTGTACGAGGGTTATTTCTCCGTGGTATTCCTTATCGACATTCTATTGCCCATATTCGACAGTATTCCGACAGTTTATTCCAGCGACTGCCTTCCGATAGTTTTAAGCATACACTCTATCTAACTTCTATAAGACCAGGGTATGATCTTGCAGCTTTGTGACATTGTAAACAAACAATACTTCAACTTATGTTCTAGTGTATTGGTATTGGTGACTACCATACACTGCATGATTTTCATATGTGTGTGTGTGCAAGCGCTGAGTGTAAACCAAAGGTTTTGTGTTTTTCAAGTGTTAAGTTTCTATAAGACCAGTTACATTTTTCCGTTGTTATGATCAATAAATCTGGAAAATGCCGAAGGGAAAAGTGCTCAGGGAGAGAAAAGAAAGACAAATCGATGCATTTCACCAAGAAAATGTAGGTACCAGAGAAATTTTTCGTCGAATAGAACGATCCCATCGAGTAGTGTCTAATTATTGGACGAATTCTCAAGGATACAGTAAGAAGGAGAGCGATTCACGTAAATCGAAACTCTCTGACCGGGATAAGCGGGATACAGCAAGAACAGCTTCGAATACCTCAAAATCGCTTATGAAAATGAAGCAATATATCAATTTAAATGTTACTCGGGTGACAGTTCGTCAAGTTTTGGTAAAAAATCATCACATAAAGAGGGCTCCTCATCTTACATCATCTCACCTCGGAAGACGTCTGAGTTTTGCCAAAGCTCACATAAACCAGCAGTCGGGCTTGGTATGTTATGACAAAGAATGTTTCCAAAAGAATATATTTTGCTATATACCATAATAAAAAGTTCTTCGATGTAAAGGTTATTCTGACGAAAAAATGTTCAATTTGGATGGTACTGATGGTTTCAACGGGTACTGGTGTGATTTACGGAAGGAGGAACATTATTTTTCAACCAGGAATGGAGGCTCGTGCATGATTTGGGCGGGATTCTGTGCAACCGGAAAGCTCAAGATAGCTTTCACATCATTCAAGGAAAACATACATGTTCTTAAATCTTCTCTCCTACTGTTTTTGCGTGGAAATCGTCACAAAAAATTCACATCCCAACAAAACAATGCTACTATTCATATTAACAAGGAAACTGAACAATGGATGAAGTACCAAAAACTTAATTTTTTGGACTGGTCGCCTCGCTCTCCAGAATTGAATCATGTTGAAAATCTTAGGGGGATTCTTGTACGCAGAATCTACTCTGAGGGAAAACGGTACACCACGATTGAAGAGCTCAAGGTCACAATTTCGGAAACATGGAAAATATCGAGAAATTCGTTCAGCAGAATTTGGTGAACAGTTTTCCAACACGAATTTTCCAGGTTATTAGCCGAAAGGGCAAGGTTGCCAATTATTGATATTATTGTAAATCAGCCTATCGTTTTGAATTTTTCATTGATAACTAGTTGACCCGGCAAACGTAGTTCTGCCGTATAATTTATTTTTAGAGAATATTTCGGTTGGTAAGAATAACGAATATATTTCAAGAGAGTTTGTATGTTATCGTAAAGATCTGTGAAATTGATCTAAATGATGATTTTCACAGCGAAACATACATATGCGTACCTCTTATTTTCGAATTTTCCCTTTTTATTTTAAATATCCTTCTTTATATATAAAGATATGCATAGTCATTTTTTTCGAATTTTTCTAATCATCTCAAATATTTTCCAAAGTACTCTATCATTCTAATTTGGGTGAAGACAAACTCAAAAAAAAAATACTGACTGTGCTGATCTGATCAGCCGTTCTCCTGTAATGATATTTTACAAGTACGTGGAAAAATCCTTCTTTTATATATAAAGATACTTATGAATTTTGAAATGGTCTTTTAGAAACAGGACAGCTGAAATTATCATATTTAAGCAAAATGAATAAACAAACAACTATTTTGAACGAAATTGACGTTAAATATACTTTATTCTAAGCATTCAACAACGTATGAATTTATTATGTTGAAATTCGAACTGTTTGTGTTGCAACGAAGTAGAATCAGGGTGGTCTTATAGAAGTTAGACAGAGTGTATAAAAAACTACAAAAAAGAGTGGCAACCAAGAGACAACCGCATTGTCAACGAAAGACTACGAAATTATAATAAATATTAATCACACGTAATTATTTTTGATTTTAGGCATCGTCAGTGTTTCAGTGTTACTATGGACAGCGAGCAATCAACAGTAAATGTTAATGCTGAAAGATAATTTGACAGTCTGCCCAAATTTGCTTTTCATTGCGTTGCGTTCCTTAGTGCAGTCATTCATTCATCGCACTGAAAAGTGCCAAACATTTGTGCTAAGGAGCTGATCCATAAATTTGCTCTAATTTATGGCTAAAACGAACATTATTATCCTATCTTTTACCTATCCTATTTTATCTATTTTACCTCACCTATCTATTACCTGATTTGAGAAAATGAAAAGTAAAAAATAAGAAAAAAAACAGCGGTGTCCCTTGTTTTATTCCCAACACACTGTCAACTCTCCGAATGGGACTTCTAGTCAGGAAAAGCTTTGTGGAAGCTACTCGCTAGCTGAAACAAGACTGAAAATAAATTGGAGCGAAATTAATTTTATGCGAACCTATTGAATATGTCTCTACTGCTTTTCTTCTGCGTATCAGTTCAGGCTGTATACTCGCTTTGTGCATATTTTATCGTTATGAATCATATTTCGGATGCTTAAGGTATGCAATATAGATCTAAACTTTATGCACAGGTATTTTTGGTTGATATTTTATATAAATTAATTCAATATGCTTTTATGTTTTCTACTATGGTACCTATTTGGTTGAAATCATCAAAAATTATCGAAGAATAATGATTTCAATTGATGCGAATAAGAATCAAACTTTGGACACTATTTATAAAAAAAACAAATTTCGGACAGAGTGAATCTGAGTATCGGAAACTCTGTTTGCATAACGGTTTCTTGTGGTTTTAAGCTCCATTAACATTTCTGGACAATGGCTTATGCAATAAAATGATCAAACGTGCGTTAACAACAACAACTTGGTCTGCCTAAAAGTGTACCATAACCTTCCATGCACACACAAATGTCTTAAAATTGTCTACAATCATTGATGGCTTGTAAACTTGTAATAGAACTTTTACCACTTGTTTTTTTAACTAACTTGAAACAATTTTCAACAACTTCTTTTGTGATATTTGCAAGCATTCAACCCTTCCCCTATTTCCCCCCAAAATGCTTGTCGTTTATTGATGTTTCTTTATGTTGAAGGTTCATGGTTTAGAATACTGTAAGGGTTATATTGCCTTAATGATGATCATTTAAATTCATATTAATAAAAATAATTTATAATAAATTCAATAATAATAAAACAATTCAAAGTTATTTACAGTGCTTGAATCTTGATTCCTAATTTTTGTTACATAGTTTCATCTATTTTGTCATTATCCGTTTGTACCGGTTTCGCCTTCTCGTGAATTCGCAGCTATTTTGCCTTTGTCACTTCTACTTTCTGTTTTATCCTTCCTGCTTCCTCATCTTAGCTGATGTATGAATTTCTATTTCTTTCCGTTTTAACTAAGTTTTCCTTCTCCTTTCCTCGTGTTTTTGGCGCTTCGTCATTTCAATCAACTTCTTCGCATTTCTCAGGACTCGCTTCAAATCAAATACACCATATCCCAAGTAGATGTAGATGTAGTAGCCAGGATACACGACAGCATCGGAAGGATTTAACGTTTCTTCTGTTAGAAGTTCATCCAGTTGCATATTGTCCACTAATCATCCATAGTCCCTCATATCTATCTGTTGGTCTGTAGTTGGAAACATGTGTATTATTTATACCAAATTTCAACATATGTTGGTACGTTATACAGGGTTTTCCAATTCGGGGTTCCGAAAGTATACAGCCCTGCGCTGACAACCGTTTGACATAGCTGTCAACCAAAGCGTCATATCGTTAGTTGAATGTCTGCCATTTTACAATATGGATCGTATTAGTATCGCACAACGTGTTAATTTTGTTAAATTATACTATAAAAATGATGATAAACCGGCAAATGTTTTTCGAGCATTACGGACGGATTTTGGTCGTCATGGACGGCCTACAGAGCACACAATCCCTAATGTAGTGCGTAAATTCGAATAAACTGGATCCGTAGCGGATATTGTGAAACCTGTACATCATCGTAATGTAATTGGGCTTGTCAAACACATCATTGTGGTGAATTTTGCATTTGGACTTGCACCTACATCCATATAAAGTCCAACTGGTACAAAAATTAGAGCGTGGTGACCATGGAATGCGTCGGGCATACGTCGATTGGGTGAACGAACAACAGCAGCAAAATGCTGAATTTTCGCATCAAATTTTCTTCAGCGATGAGGCACATTTCGAGCTCAGTGGCTATGTGAACACCCAAAATTTCCGTATATGGGGCTCAGAAAATTCACACGTGATTGTTGAGAGGCCATTGCATCCGCCAAAAGTCACTGTTTGGTGCGCATTATGGTCTGGTGGAGTCATCGGGCCGTATTTCTTTGAAAATGAGGACGGCGAGACGGTAACTGTGAATGGTGAGCGCTATGGCCGCATGTTAACCGATTTTTTTTGCCACAAATTGAAGATATGGATACGGATGACATGTGGTTTCAGCAGGACGGCGCCACGTGCCACACAACACGACCGAACATGGCCATATTGCGAACGAAATTTGAGGGACGCATAATTTCGCGTTTTGGTGATGCCAATTGGCCGTCCAAATCATGCGATTTGAACCCGCTAGACTTTTTTTTGTGGGGTTATGCGAAAGACCGTGCCTATGCCAACTCTCCGCAAACTCTTGAACATTTGAAAGACAACATTCGTGAAGTTATGACCGAGATACCGCCCCATATGTGCCGAAAAGTCATCGAAAATTACCTGTTCCGGATCAAGGTGTGCGAGGAAGCCCTAGGTGAACATTTGAATGATGTTGTATTTCACACATAATGGCATAAACCAAACTTTAATTTGAAATAAAAGTTTCATCGAAATTCGATTTATAATTGTGTTTTATTTCAATTTACTTTCGGAATTTAAAGTTGGAAAACCCTGTATGAATCTACACTCAAACTAGCGTTGGCAGAAAACATGTCATCTTTGGCAGAAATGATGCCATTTAGTGTGCTGTTGAGTCAAATGCGCAGATAATGAGCTATTTTGAAAGCTTAAATATGGTTTGTATGTACACGTGCAGACATCTCTTTCTGTTTTCTTTTCTCATCATGTTATGTCTCATTTAATGTCATAAATTGGGATGACAAAACATAAGCTATAAATCAATTTTGGGTGTTTTTTGGCCGAAAATCGACCTTCATTGCCTCTCAGGCATAAGAAAAAAAAATTATCGAATTTAAAAAACCGACCATGTACATTTTGTTTATCGGACAAAAAAAATGACCTGTGAAGAATTTAAGCTCAATCGGACATGCTTTAAGGGTGCCTCAATGCACTCAAAGTTTTGATTTTTTTTAAATTTAGTCTCAAAAGTCGATTTTCAACCAAAATTTTTTTTTTCGAGATGAAACCAGATCTTGCCGTTTTAAGCAATTTTAAGTCATTTGGCATCGAAAAAAACTATTTCGATTATCCAAATTGAAATGGAAGATTTCCGAGGATCAAAAAACGCGCTTTGAGGCACCCCTAAATCTTGTCCGATTGAGCTGAAACTTCGCACAGGTCAGGTTTTGGGCCAAATGTACATGGTCGGTTTTTGAAATTTGACATGACCATTTTCGCTGCACCCTAGTACTGCTAGAGATTGTTGTCTCAGAAATAAATTCAGTTCACAGTTAATGTTATTCAGTGTTTAATTTAAATCGGATTCAAAACTGCTCATTTTTGTCAAGAAATGTCTGATGTATGTATGGTGGATGTCAATCACTCACCAATAATCCTCTTTCACATTCACAACGAAAACGTCAACTGTTTTTATTTCATTCACAAAACTGGATTAATCTTTTTTGGTAGCGTTTACGTCTTACCACCGGCAATGTTCCCTACAAGGATAGCCTAGTCGATACGACGAAGTAGAAAATACTGTTTTTAATGCGTAATAGAACCTTTTTTCGGGGTAACGCGACTCACTTAGATTTTATTCAAACTTAGTAGATATGATGGAAGCTAACCAGAATCACATTTTTCATTATCATACAACACATTTAAATCAAAACTGTATTTTTAAAAGGGCTGATTCAAAATCATTGATTTTTCCTTCAAAAAAACGATGTCTGATTAAAATATGATGTTTAATAAAGTTGTTTCAAAATCAATAAACTTTTTAGGAGAAATCACGTTTTAAACTCACTGATAAAAAATCCCACTCAAAAAATGAATTTAATGTTAAAAACTTTTCAAGAGGGGTGCCCTTCGAAATTTTGTTGTATATTTTTATTGAACATCCGATCAAAAACAATATCGAGAGGAAACTTGAAACTTTATTCAATATTCAATTGAAATGATTTTTTTTTTTTTTAAAAATTGTAGCTCGAAATCCAGTTGTCCGATTGAATCAATTGTTCGAAATGAAGTTCGAAAAGTTAATCTTTCTAGACTTAAATTTCACTGTTTGGTGAAACTTTATCTAAGCTTTTTAAGAGAAACACGATTGTGTGAAGTAGTGTTTTTTTATGCGTAAGAACAAGTTTAAGCGTCACATAGGCAAACAACAAGAAACAGTAATATTTAGTTGAGATTTTTTCAAATGCGTAGAAAAATTTTTATATCATCAATTATGATCCAGTTCCAGTTCCATCTGGACTGCAAAGGTAATTTTTTGATATATACACGCATGTTCTCATTAGAGCGCCTTATTTGTTGAAACAAGACTTAGGCTATTTGATTTTAAATTTTGAATACAACCAAAGGAGTGTTTATGTGATGAAATTATTTGTTGAAATCCGATGTTCCTGAATGGTTTGCATCATCCATTGCAGCCGCGTAAATTGTGCGTGTCAGATTTTCGTTATTTTCAAAAATAGGTAGTTACCAGCTTGCAATTATATAGTAAAAAGCTAAAACAATGGAACTGTAAGTTTGAATTTCAAGATCGTTACACTTGTTTTTTGAATCTCATCATGTCCAGAAGTACATCTAATTCTAAAAAAAAGTAAAAGATAATGGGGTAACACAAATCCCACCACAGAGAGCGTACAATTCTTGGATTACCGGTCACCCAGAGGAATTCATTTTCATATTTTTCAGTTGGTTACTCCTGGAACGACTAAATTAATATATATTCTTTGGAAAGATGAGGAAAAATGGTTATCACACTGTGTCGCATACATCTCAGCGAGCTGCTTTGAATAGAGAGAGACACATTTCCATCACTCAGACCGTAACTGGTTTGTTGACTTCCCTTCAACCTGTCTGGAGTTGGGATTCTTGATGCCCGGAGACCAGGCAACCACACTGAGCTCGAACGAACGACCCAAAACTGGGATGCAAACGGTTCGGCGGGGGCGAAACCGAACCAGCTGTTGGCGAGCTGTTTGGTATCGCTAGAGAGAAAATGTGGTTTCGTTGGCTGCACCTGAGAAGTTTCTGCTCAAAATTCCTCCATGTGCAAATGATTCGCTTTCTGTTTCAGTTATGTTTATCTTGATGGTCGCGCAAAACACGGGTGCTGCTGCTGCTTTGATAATGAAACTTTTCACATTCCCTTTGCGGTTTGACATCTGGCATTGGAGATTTTCCCTTTCATTCTTTATGTTTCGTTTTGCTGGTCAGAAGTTTAATGACTCGTTTGAGTACCGTTTCTCAATCTGTCACCTGCTTTGCAGTAGCGATCGAGCATTCTTGCATTCATTAGCTGCCGCTCGTCGCGACTCGACTCGCGACTGCCGTCATAAGAACAATGGGTCGATTGAAATGCAAGAGCCGAACATAACCTTGCATTTACCGCTTACCCACCTCCATATACAGTCGTCTTGGGCCGGGGATGTAAATTTTGCACACTCGCGGAACGAAGAATTATGTCTCCACCGTGATTAGAGCCATTTGTCACATATGTGTGAGAACAACAACCGACCGACCGATCGTCGCGCAAGCATGGATTTTTTTAATGTTTAATATAACCATGTAAATCAGCTGGAATGGATTGGATGTGGCAAACGGCTTCATGCTATAAGCATGAAGCTTGGAATTCAAAGGCCCATACGGGTCTCTCGGTTCCGCAGAAGGCACGAACAATAACACATTAAAAGGTAGAGGTGAAACGAAATAACGACGGCTCCGCGAGAGGCAGCCAAACAAAGTTCAATTGAAAATGGTCAATGTTTTGAATGAAAATTATGGTAATAAGACAAACAATGCCCGACCCGACGATTGGAGCGACTGATTCCGTAAGTTTCCACCGGATTCGGATGAAGTTGCTTTTGCAACGTTATTTTGTCTTATGGAGCTCTGACTGATTGCATGATTTTCTAAATAATATATAAATATTTCATAGCTATCAGATTTTGATAAAATACAATAAATATTTCGTTCATAGTTATATACAGCAATTAGAGGTTGCATTGTGATTTCCTATGAACACATTTGCATCTTTCGAATGAAATAAGAAAACTACTGTAATAAGAATATATGGTAAGGGGTCCAGAAAACGACATCACTTTTTTACATTTAAGTCCTTTTTGGTAATTTTATACGACTAACACGTTGAGTGCCACGCGGTTTTATAGCGACTTTCTTGTCAGGCCGCGCGCGCCGGTATCGTGTACAGAAAACGCGAAGCGCAATCATTGCAAATTAGAATTTACTCGATGGAAATGTTTATTTAAATGTTTATTGGCGTGAAATATAGTTTTATAGTCAACTAGGCGGCACTACAGTGAAAGTGATGATGGTTTTAAATTTTGTAATGTGAGTTTATAGAAGGTTTATAGTGGACTATAATACAGGAAAGGCAGCTGTTGACTTATCTGATCAGATGAGTGCTTATAATAGTCCACTAAGAAGATTTATGAAGTGGTATAGGAAACTGGCTGTTGAACTTTTGCTAAATACTGCAGTTCTGAATAGTTTCATTTTATACAAAAATATAACGAAGAAGAGAATAGGCATTACGGAAATACGGAATAAATTGGCGGTTTGCTCAACAAATTACAAGGAAAACAACGTTCCATCCAGCACCATTGCAACCAGTAAAAAACGGCACCATCTGAAGACATAACCTGGCCGAGTTCCAGCAGTGCAAAAATATTGAAAATCGTGCTATAAAGAAAATGCGGCACAGAGTGGCAGAAAAATATCCCAAAATTTGACCAAACAGGTTAAAACATTTCGTAACACTTGCGAGGGACAACCATTTTTATGTTTTATGTTTAATAAAAATCATTAAAGTTTTGTGGGTGTGAAGACATCGGTCATTTAAGCAACTTTGCATACTTGAAATGTTCAAAAAAGAGTACAGGTCGGACTCGATTATCCGGAGTATTTTTTTTTTCACTCCGGATAATCGAGTCATAAAAAAACAATTTTACATATTCTCTCAAAACTGCTTCAATGTGGGTATGAAATGAAAGGGCTTGACTAGTAGAACACAGTTATGTATGGAAAATGTAAATCCAAAGTGACCGCCACCACAAAATGGCGCTATATATATTTTTTTTTTCAAAACCTCTTTAATATGGGTATCAAAAGTAAGTTATCGATTAGTAGAACACAGCAGATCATGAAAAATGGTGCACCCGTGGCCGAGTGGTTAGCGTCTCACATTATCATGCCGGGTGTTCGGGTTCGATTCCCGTTCTGGCCGGGGGATTTTTCGTCAGAGGAATTTCCTTCGGCTTGCACTGTGGTCACGCGTATTCTAGAGCTTGCCCCTCGGAATACATTCAAGGCGTGTTATTTGGCTTAAGAAATCTCAACTAAGTATCAATAAATGACGCTAGTTGATGCATACGTTGAGACGGCAAAAGTTCCACAGGGAACGTTAACGCCATTCAAGAAGAAGAAGATCATGAAAAATCCGATTCCAAGATGGCCACAGCCCCCAAACAACTAATTACTTTTTAAATAGTTTCATTCAGCTTGACCTGTTTGTATGTATGTTTGAAAGATTCTAGGGTTGTCCCAAATTAATAGAAAATTGAACCCGCTCCTTTTGACTGATTGATCTGAAATTTTGAAGACGCCTTTAATTCTACTGTCTTTATAAAACTACGTATTCCATGATCTTGTAAAATATAATTTGGTCATCGTTAAACTTAAAAATGTTTTTTTTACTTATTTTATTTTCTGGTTTTTAATATATTATCTGTATCATTAGTATAATTCTCTACATTAAAACTGTTCAAAAAAATTTTGTTTTTTTTCAATTTTTGTATTTTACCTACCTTTCTTCGGAATATTTCGATAATGTACTGTTTTCTATTAGTCAAATCATTTCATATGATACCAATATTGAGGGGATTACAAAAAATACATAGTCGACCATTTTATGGCGGCGACTTTTTCGAATTTATGTTGTTCATAGCGTAGTGTGTTCTCCAAGTCAAGCCATTCAGTCATTTTTTAGCGGCGGCCAAATTGAATTTTTCAAGATCATGGAATACGTAGTTTTGTAATGACATTAGAATTAAAGGTATGTTCCAAATTTCAGATCAATCAGTCAACAGGAACGGCGTCAATTTTCTATTAATGCGGGACAACCCTAAAACACTCAAACATACATACAAACAGGGTAAGGTGAATGGAACCATTAAAAAGTAATTGTTCATTTGTGAACTGTGGTCATCTTGGATTTGGATTTTTCATGATCTACTGTGTTCTACCAGTCGAGCACTTTCATTTGATAACCATATTGATGGGGCTTTGAAAAAAAATATGGTGCCATTTTATGATGGGGGCAATGTTGGATTTGCATTTTTCATAAATAACTGTGTTCTACTAGGTAAGCCCTTTCATTTGATTCCCATATTGATGTGGTTCTAAAAAAATATGAAATCGGTCATTTTGTAGTGGATTTGCATTTTTCATAAATAACTGTATTCTACTAGTCAAGTCCTTTCATTTGATACCCATATTAGCTGTTCAATATGGAATTGTTATACAAATTATTTAAAATATCCGAAAATCAAAAATGAAATACTCCGGATAATCGAGTCCGACTTGTACCACTTTTCTTAAAAAGACCAAACATTTTTTCTGAATTTTTACAAAAAATTCTAACTCAAAAACTATATTATCTACAAAATTCTTGTCAAAAGATAAAATGTTACAAATTGTAAAAAAAAAAATTCTTAAATCAAAATTACACTGGAAACAAAATATTTAAAAAATTTAAATTCATATTTCTCAATAGAGTTTGTTTTAAATTCTCAAAAAATATGTGAATAGCCCTCACAATTTCCAACAAGTCACCCATGCATCGGAAGATGGGCACTTTAACAGGAGAAAAGTTTTTCTAACAACAACTTTGTCATGTTTTCTTTGAAAAAATACTACTAAAAAAAGCGATATAGCATATTCGACAAAGTTTTAGATCTTATTAAAATATGAACTTTTGTATAAGACATTACTCAGCAAACATTGAATCGTATAATTTTTGCACATGGATTACGGCGTATTGATCGGTATAACTATCATCCTAGAATCGCGATATGCAGTATTATGTACGCACATTCTATTCGTTTTGTATTGCATTGTCGGGTAAAATCGGATTAAAGTGTGAAAAGCATCGTATTTCGTTATACACGACATTATATGCGTACAAAATATGACATATACGTGTATTGCCTCCACTTTTGTGTGTATATGCCAGTTATATGCATCGTATATAGAGACGTTGGTTAATCGTTCGTTTAATTCAAATAATCCAATATCAACCATTTTAATCGAGTAATTTTGTATCGAATAATGAAAAATCAAAATATGAATACATCGAAAAAAGGTAACCATTTTCTCAAAAAATACAGTGCAAATTTGTTTAACCGTTATGGTGTTTTGTCGAAATTTACCGAATATGCTAAATCATTTACGGTTGAAGCATAAGAATAATTCCCTGGTGGTGGAGGAGACTGGAAAGAAGAATGCTGCGTCTGCAGAAGTAAAAAGCGGATTTGAAGGAGGTGGTCTAAGCTCCCATACTGAAGTGGTATTATTCAAATTCAAAGTGCCAAGGAAAATATACTATACTAGTGGTCAATCTATATATATATAAATGGAGTGATGTATGTCTGTCTGTCTGATTCTTATAGACTCGGAAACTACTGAACCGATCGACATGAAAATTGGTATGTAGGGGTTTTTGGGGCCGGGGAAGGTTTTCGTGATATTTTGAGACCCCTCCCCCCTCTCTAAGGGGGGGGGGCTGCCATACAAATGAAACACAAATTTCTGCATTACTCGGAAATTAACCAAGCAAACGAAACCAAAGTTGGCATGTGAAAGTTTTAGGGTGCAATAAATGTTTCTATGATGGTTAGACAGTCCTTCTCCCACTCAAAGGGGGGGCTGCCATACAAATGAAACACAAATTTATGCATTACTTGAGAATTAATCAAGCAAATGAAACCAAATTTGGCATGTGGAGGTTTTAGGATGCAATAAATGTTTATATGGTGATAAGATACTCCTTCCCCCTCTCTTAGAGGGGGCTGCCATACAAATGAAACACAATTTTTTGCATTACTCGGAAATTAATCAATCAAACGAAACCAAAGTTGGCATGTGAAAGTTTTAGGGTGCAATAAATGTTTCTATGATGGTTAGACAGTCCTTCCCCCACTCAAAGGGGGGGCTGCCATACAAATGAAACACAAATTTCTGCATTACTCGAGAATTAATCAAGCAAATGAAACCAAATTTGGCATGTGGAGGTTTTAGGATGCAATAAATGTTTCTATGGTGTTAAGATACTCCTTCCCCCTCTCTTAGAGGGGGCTGCCGTACAAATGAAACACAAATTTTTGCATTACCCGAGAATTAATCAAGCAAATTAAACCAAATTAGGCATATGTAAACTTTAGGGTGCAATGAATGTTTCTATGGTGGTTAGATACCCCTCCCCCCTCTCTTAGGGGTGGCTGCCATACAAATAAAACACAAATTTCTGCATTACTCGAGAATTAATCAAGTAAATGGGCGGGACGAAGTTTGCCGGGTTAGCTAGTGATTCTATAAATATACTTCCTTTGAACTAGTAGGTATAGGAACCAAGCAGAAATTTTCAAACAAATCTGCTATTTCAACAACATTTGAAGGACAGGTAATTTTGAACAGGAAAAAATATATGTTGGTGCAATAAAACTATTGTGCATCATTTTCATGATGTGCTCTTTTTTCAATCGTCCGTAAAAAATCATGAAATGGTAAATTTATCAATATACTGAAATATTATTTCATTCAAAACCCATTATTCTACACCATGTTTATTTTGAAATTAAATTCAATGTAACTTTTAAAACTATGACATCATAATCCTTTTAATCATAAATGTCTGTTCATTTTTATTACAAGAAATGAATATTCGCTCGATTAATCGAATACTTAAAGAAAATTATTCGAATGAATCGAATATTTAAAAATGGCCCAACGATTAATCGATAATCGAATAAACGAAAAAATTAGACATCCCCAATCGTAAATCATCCAAATGTGTCTTGGGTGTATGTATATTGACTTCAATTATGGCTATTCATACGATTTAATGTATGCTGGGTAGCTTTCCATCTTTTACAGTTATAGAATGCATGGCATTTTTGTATGGAGAGTCCGGAAATAATAATGTTTTAATCATACTATTTTTGTGTGCAAATTCTCGCGTTTACATGTTTCTAAATAGGAAAAAGTTTGCAGAACATGTAAATCACAATAGTTTATACATAAAAATGGTACGAGTTAGACATTAATAGTAATTTTTCAAAGAAAACGCGATAAAAATTTTGTTGGAAAAACTTTTTCCCTGTAAAAGTGCCAATCTTCCGATATTTTTGGGCTATTCATATCTTTTTTTTAATAAAAAAAATAAAAAAAATGAAATTTAATTTTTTTAATGAAATTAGAAAAAAATTATATAATTCAACCAAGACTTAAATAATTTCCTACATATCATTCTCTAATCAACATTTTGTAGATCTTATAGCTCTTAAGTTCAGATTTTTCGAAGATGAGAAAAAAACTCAGAATTTCAACAACAAAAAATCACTCTAAAACTATAATACCTAAAAAATGTTGGTTAGTGAATGAAATGTAAGAAATAATTTGAATTGTCATTAAAAATATCAAACAAAGTTTTTTTTTAAATCATTGAACTGAAAATGAAAGTTCTGAAAATTTAAATTCATTTTTCTCAAAAATATGTTTTTTGAAAACTCAGAAAAAAAATAGATATGAATAGCCCTCGCAACTTCCAACAAGTCATACATCGGAAGATGGGCACTTATACAGGGAAAGAGGCTTTCCTACAACCACCTTTTCATGTGTTTTTCGAAAAATTACTATTAATGTTTAACACGTAACATTTTTATGTATAAGTTGTCGTGATTTACATGTTTACAAACTTTTTTCTGTTTAGAAACATGTCAAAAACATATCAAATGCGAGAATTTACACACAAAATTGTTACGGGTAGAACATTATTATTTTTTTTCAGAAGTATCCATACAAAAATGCCATTTATTCCAGAAACTATTGAAGATAGAAAGCTTATGTCTTCGGCCAAAGTTCATATTTCAATAAGATCTAAACTTTTTCCAAATACGCTATATCGCTATCTTGACTTTAAACAAAATTAGGATTACTAGTAATTTTAAAAAAAATGCCTGTAGAAGTGCCCATCTGAATGGGTGACTTATTGGAAATTATGAAGGCTATTCACATAGTTTTTTTTTGACAATTTAAAAAAAAATACGTTTTGAGAAAAATGATTGTTAAATTTTTAAAATTCTTTTTTCAGTGTTATTCTTGTTTAAAACGTTTTTGGTATTTTATGAGAGTTTAAACAATTTCCAACATTTCATCCTTTGAATTTTATAGATATTATAGTTTTTGAGTTATAATTTATTGTAAAAAATAAAGAACAACATTTTGGTTATTTTCAAAAAGCAGTAATTATTATTCGAAGATTTCAAGTATGCAAAATTTCTTAAATGACCAATGTCCTACAACGTTTCACTTCAATCTGAGTTATTGCTAGCAATGCCCAGTCGTGTTGGCATGAAATTCGTCATATACACGACAATTAGTTTACTGGAATTGAAGTCATATGAAAAGTAGTATTATACTATCTTCTTTTAAAAGTTTAGTTTAACAACTTTGCATGTTTAAAGATACATGATCTTAGACAGCTGAGAGCGATAGGGTCAGCAATCACAATTTTTATACTGAAACCTACAAAGATCCAATCTAAAGATAAATATTAACATCGATAATTTATCTCTGATGGTCATCGTTATGTCATACTTTCCTTTAACGGGTCGCTATTCCATTTTCGATAAAAAAACGAATATGATCTCTCCATTTACACACTTCAAGGCCAAGCCGTGCATCATTTTTAATTTTGCACATTTTACTCCAATCGTGGACATAAATCACTGGTTGGTGTAACTCATCATTCGCGGATTTAAATTGTTTTGCCCACGTTTCAGCCACTCGAAACCTTTTGACGTCTTGTTTTGTGAGCGCTGCGAACCACAACCGGTTTGGGCCGGTAGCAGCGCGAAGAAGCCGAAACAAAAATATTTCCATATTTATGCCGAGGCGAAATGGCATCTCATCTGTTCTGTGGGGAGAGGGAGGGGTCGAGCTGCTGATGACAGCCGATTACGAAAGTTTTAAAAGTCAAACAAGACACCGGAATGCGATGTGTGAGCGTGTGTGTGCGTTTGTGTGTGGCTGCTGAAATAAACAAGGGGCTTTCGAGGCTCTCTCGGAGGGAGCCATAAAACTACAATGTAAGACGGGTCAAACTTGTTATCGGTGCGGAGGATATTGATCTGGGGAGATGTAATCGAATAAGATGTAAATGGCATGTGAGAAACCCCATTTCTGCAGGCCTATAAAATATCATACACAGAATATGCCAATTGGGGATTTAAAGGATTTCGAATCGACTTACACTATGCGCCTCCAAATCGAACCTCTATTTTTGACGAACCTGTAAATAAAAGAAACAAAAATGACACATTAGATTCATCAACAATCAGGCTTGGAGTACAGTGCAATCACCAGGCCCCAACATTAGAGACACGAAATAACCATAGCTAAATACCGTCCAATCACGGAGTGTGTAATTTTCACCCTTTCGAATTTTCTCGATTGGTTTTCAATCAACTTTTTCGCTCGGTTTTTCATATCGTTCATTGGAACGGAGGCGCGCGCACCTTCGAAGCCCAGCGTCCAGC
The DNA here is from genome assembly GCF_029784135.1 of Toxorhynchites rutilus septentrionalis. Lineage (NCBI taxonomy): Eukaryota > Metazoa > Arthropoda > Insecta > Diptera > Culicidae > Toxorhynchites > Toxorhynchites rutilus. Next base: position 23,978,275 of record NC_073745.1, read on the forward strand.
ATCCACAGTCCGTTCACAGTTGGCGAAAGTGAAAGCAAATTCTAAATTAAAGGGCCCTTCGAATATTTGCAGTGTGGCTTCACGGACGTTGTCCCTCCCCCCACGATACTGATGGGAATAGAGCTGATGGTTTTCCGCTGAAGCCAGTGGTTGGTTTTTGTGGAGGGATTTCACAGATGTGTGGTTGTAATTATATGCTTTATGTGCGTTGCTTTTTTATCTCTTGGTGGAATCAAATAATGCATTGGTGGCGCTGTAATGGTATGTTGGATAGGATGAGATAATACATCACCACAGCAAAAAAAGAATGTGTTTGATCAAATTTGTAAACAACTTTTTTGCTTTTTTGTTTATCTGAAATGTATTCGTGAAACCTATCATGCATACAGCATGATTTAAGTTGAAAAACGAGGAATGTAAACAAGTCTGATCAATCCTACTTTAGATTAAAATTACAGACAGTTGTTTTGAAACACTATCTGTAACTCAACTCCTCAAACATCAACTCTGTTGTTAATGAAGCTGGAACAGAAAGGGCACACAATGTCCTCAACCATTTTGTCTCAAATCAAAAGGGGTACAGGTTATAATTTGAGCGGCTTATCTTGCGTAAGAAATTTTATTTTTTACCAATAAAAGATTTCACGTTTATTATATCGATAACATACATGTTCATTCCCACACCCAAAATTGATTTTTAGCTCATGTTTTGTCACCCCGATTTAATGTAATAAATGAGCCTAAAAATAACAGAAAATGTCATGACTCTCAAATACTAATAAGATTAATAAGAGGGAGCGAAACAAGAAACACGTTGCAAATAAGCACGCATTACTTTGCCACATATGTACACGGTCCAGACCGAGATGGATAGAGATCTCTTTAATGCTCTTCTTTTTACTCTTATAAAACGCTTCTCAACTTCGTTTTATAATGAGGTGTAATATTATCACGCATTTACACAACATCATCAGTAGCTATGTGGATAGTGTGGTAATGTAAAACAGCATTGCAATTCCAGCCAGCCTTGGTTCGAACCCCGTTGACGTTGTTTGGACTTTTTTTTGGGTGTAATCCCAAAAAAGATGAAAAAAGAAAAAAGAATGAGATGTCTGCTTCCATACAAACAAACATTTTAAAGCGTTGGGGGACATATGATTTTATTTGCTCATTTGACGCTTCAAGACACGAAAAGACATGGTTTCAGCCGAATATGAAATGCTTTCTGGCAACGGTAGTTTGAATGCAGTCTCCTACCTTAGGTCTACGTCTACGTTCTGATAGTACCCGAAGTTTCTATTATGACATATGTGATGCTTACCACTCTGCCATGGGAACCACCTGCAGACTCTAATCTATACTTCGGAGTTCCAGATTACAAGTCAGAAACATTCGACAAAAAGTTAGAAGAGCAACATCGCAAAAATGTTCAGTGATTTTTGAAAAACTTTAGCTTGGTTGCAAATTATACAAATACTCATAATTCTAAGGCAACAAGTTTCCTAGTTTCGGAATCCCATAGTTACATAGTTACATATGATGGGGATCATTCAAAGAGTCTGGCTGGTACCTACAACTTTCAGCACATTTAGCAATGAAGTGCTCCTCTAATTATTCAAAAATTTGACCGATCGGGACAGAAAAACAATTTTAATTTTAGAACGAATTTAAATTTATTAAATATTTTTTTAAAGTAATTATTCAATCTAGTACAAAATTTGATCGAATATCGAATTACACATTATCTATTTTTATATGATCATCACTGCTTGACATTTCGTTAATCCAATCCAATACTCTGTATAACAAAGTCTTATTGACAAATTTTATGAATCAAACTAATTGGTTTATATTATTGGCTAGATACATATAGGGGAGGTGTGATAAAACGGACATGGTAAGGAGAACTTCAATTATATCTTTGAATACTCATGTTTCCCAAAACTTTGATGCAGTTTCTTGCAATTCAATATACTGTTTCTCCTGATTGGCCAAATATTTTACAAAAAAGCGTTTTTCAATGTTGTTTACTGAAATTAAAACAGACCGAAAAGTAAAACTATTTTTTCGATGCGGGTAATATGGACAAAAAAGTTTTACTTTTCGGTCTGTTTTAATTTCAGTAAAAAACATTGATAAACGCTTTTTTGTAAAATATTTGTAATAAAAGAAGCGTATGGGTTTATCGATCGCGAGAGGAATAATTTTATTCAACCAAGGGCTGAACTCATCACGAATGTCCGTTGAATGATGAAAAATCGAATTAATCCACCTAGAAGTGGTATCGTGCTTTTCAGCAGTATAAACAAACAGATCCTCAACTATTTTGCTTTTGGTTCCAGTCAGCTTCTAAACAGTCAACATTTGGCGATTTTATTTCCATTTATAGACGCAGATATTCCTTAGAAATAGATTAAATAGATTTTTCACAGTTCATCTCACTCCAACTGACAACTGTCCGCTTTACCCCACCAGTACAATCATTTCAATAATTTAAATTTTCCACTCAAAAATTAATTTACTTTTCCGAACATAACAACATCGAAGCAGCTAAAATTACATCCAAACGCGGAATCATGTATGATTTTCGGTTTTTGTTTCCCTTTTCCATTTTTGATCAGTATTCATTACCATAGGGTGGCTTAAATATTATAGAATAACATGTAGAAGGTGTTCTCATTAACCGAAATCTGAAATTCAAAATGTAACTATACAAATCAACCACCTGTCCATTTTACCCCCACTGCCCGTATTGCCCGCGGTTCCCCGACAGCCATTCCATGTCAAACCGATATACTGGTTCTCAAGTTTGCGTTAACATTTGTAGTATTGTTCCTCATCGCGAAATATTAGATCCGCATTTTTAATTTTTTCATTGGACGCCCTAATTTCCATTTTAGGGTAGTCCGAAGAATAATTTTCATCCCCTTTTTCCAACAATGACTTTTTTTCATATATTCATAGCTTTATAACTGGATCGATTGAGATAATATTTTACAATTTAGATACATAGGGCGCTATATTTTTTTCTATTTTTTCTTGACATATCAGGTCTTTTTACAAAACATATCGGAAAATCAGAGAGGCGTTTGTTTTGTTTATGAGTTATAATTTTTCAAAGTTAACATGTTTTGGTTAAGCAGGTCGCTTAATGAAAAATAAAACAGATGTACTAATTGAATTGTACTAATTGTACTAATTGAACCTGACATGTGCGTAGTTAAAAACCATGAGATTGTCTTATCAAAATATTGAATCTAATCAAAATGTATATCGATATGGAGTTCCTTATAGTCTGCGAAAGATGTATTACCTAAATTCCATCTATTCAAATTATGAGATAAAAAATATTAATTGAAATTGATTCAAGTCTCTACGAATAACATGATAGTTGCGGATTACAAATCTTAATGATTATTCATAATGTAACCATGTTATTGTCGCTCTAAATCAATGTAGGAGCATGAGAGTGAGGAATATTGAACCAAGACTGAAAACATGTTAACTTTGGAAAATCATAAATCAAAAACGACCAAAAACGACTCTCTGTTTGGTGGATATGTTATGTTAAAAAAACCTCAGCATTCAAAAAAATATAGTATCTTTTGTCTCTACGTAACTATAAAAAAAACTACGTAAACTATAAAACGTAAACTATAAAAAAAACAAATACAATAAATAATTACGAAAACGAAATCCGATTTTCTTTTCCAAGTGTATTATTTTTTCAAACCCCACCCTAAAATATAATTGGACACCATAATGCAATAATGCATAATGCAATAAGAAACTAAAATCTGAGAACCACTATATCGGTTTAAGATGGAATGTATGTACACATACACACATAAAAGATATTAAAAAACATACAGTTTTAAAATGATGTATATTTTATCACCAGGTATTCATTTATAACTAATATAAACTTTTGAAAAAATCACTGCAAAAAATTGATGTCGCGCGTTGCCCCTCTATTTATTGTTGAGTGTATTTTCGATTCCAAATCTGAGATTCGCGAAATTTTGTTCAGTTAATGATAAATACATCTCTTATTTTATATTACTTACACAACCATCCATCATATCCGAATTCACATTTCTGATACTCGCTATTTTTTTATCGGAATTATTAGTTTTGTGGTGGAACAAAATGAAACTATTTCACGTCGTGTCGTCATCTTGTTAATTAATAAATTTATTGAATTGGGGAAATCATAGCACGTGAAATCTAGATTCTCAAATCGAGGTATACAATCTGAACTTGAAATTGAATCAAAATATGTACTTTACGCTGTTGAAACTGGAATCTGCAGTCACGATTTTTTTATTTAGTAATCTGTAATTTTAATCACAGTTCAGAAGTAATTGAATTCGAAATTTTTGAACTGAAGTCTGAAGCGGGGTCCTAGGTCAATAATTTAAAACGTGAAAAAAGGAAATGTCTGTCAACATTTCCTATAATGTAAAAGTATGTGGAATGTCCCACTGTATACGATTCAAGAATGATCAATCAACAATTTGGAAACTGAAATCGAAATCATAATGTTCATACCAGAACTAAGGAGTGATCTCTGATTTTGTAGTGTATCTTTAAAATTCGCACTTGGAGTTTGTATCAAATACATCACCTCTCCAGATTTCAGAATCTACATCCCAGATTTCGGTTATAGGGCCCTACTTAAAAATCCAGATTCAAAATAATTGGTATTCAATAAAATCTAGAATCTGAATAATTTGAATTTTCAATTCGGATTTTGAATTTAAATTTATTTTATGCTCGGAATTCTAGAATACTTTGGATTCTTTGTATTCAGATTTTCGGTATATTTTTAAATTGTTTTTTTATTAGTTTTATATTCTTTCAAGAATTTGTGTTAGAAAAAATGCTTTATTTATCATTTAAATTTATATCATCGTCATCAAAATAGACCCCTTCTGAAGCAATACACTTTTTACAGTTCACTAAGTGAATTCGTTTTTATATACCTTTAATACTATCAAAACGGGTCCCATGAAACGGTGATTTGAGTTTCTGGAATAGGAAAAAGTCACAAGACAAAGTTACAAGACTTCGAAAACTTAAAACAAATAATGTTACATTCCTACAGATTCGAAGTATATACTGTATGCTCTTTGCAAATACTGAATTTTCAATTATGAAAATGCCCAAAAAAATGTGATTGGGAGATTCCGAAGAACTTTTGTTGTGGTCTCTAATTTTATCATTTTTTTTTTTTTCATTTCAGGTATTTCACTAACGATCGTTGAAGCATTTCCAGCAATAAATATCGGTAAAATATTGTAAGATTGGAACCATCATACAATTGACGTGATGTGGCAGCGAAAGCTCTTATCCGTTTTCTAAACTGTGATTTACGTTCAACAACTGAATGAATCGTATACATAAAAATCACACCTACGCTCAAATTACTATTGGCATGAAAAATATCGTGGAAAAATGTTTAATATCCATTTCGGGTTGAAATTCTTTCATGTCTATACATTCAGATTCTTGAAATTTAACAAAAACCAGGAAAAGAAGGGAACATGAGCAGAAAGGATCGAAAAATATAATGGGTTTTATATTATATTTTTCGATCCTTTCTGCTCATGTTATCATACATTTTCCTTTTATGAAGATGATTTTTGTTTTGAAACCAAGACTCAAAATGAGCGTCAGCCCCACATTTAGCAATTACACGCAAATCGGCCAAAATACGTTTATTCTGAACCGACCATCTCCGATTTCATTCCTTTTATGATTATCAATATTTCTAGAAATATTCAGATCTCACAGAAAAGCGAGTTTTAACGTAGGATTACGTGTTTCGGGAACATATTGGGGTACAAATTGAAAATCGAAAATCGAGCACATCGTGAAAATTTTCCAATTTCAAACGCTTATTGCTTAGTCATTTCATGATGGATTGATGAAATTAGTCCAATTCAAATTCTCATTGGGTTGAATAAATACTCAGAAAGTAAAAGTTATAAAAGAAAATTACCTTTTTCAATTCAAATATGTTTTCTCTATATTGAAGTAACATGTTTTTACTGATGAAAAAAATTGATAATTGTGTTCTGTACTGGTAATTATCTTATATTACATTGGAGAGTTTTTTTTCTTTATTTAATCCATACATAACAAAGGAGGCATCTCGTCTAGGATCATAGAGGGCGATTTTCATCGTATCTCGTTCCACTTCTGTATCCTTTATCTGATACGCACCATCCAATGACTGTTTACCATCCTTCTGTCATCATAATTCGGTAAACACTGGTGGAGTGAACACACAATACCCAACAACCAAACAAAACGGCCCTTTTCAAGGCCACCAAATCGTTATCAAAGAGTTTAACGATGTAATTCTTCAAACATATCCAAAATAAACAGATAGCCTAACGGAATCCTACGTCAACTATGCGGTCGTGTCTCGTACACAACCCTCCTGTGACTTTTTTAAACCTGAATAAATTATGTCATATAACAATTGAGGGGCTCAAAACGGAAAAGGTGTAAGTGAGATCATCGATTTATCTACTCTCTCTTTTGGTCATAACTTTGATGCAAGCACATTCCCAACGGCATATGAAAATGTGCAACATAGGTCAGAACCACATCTATCGGATTCTATAGCAAACTCAAATTGGAACGTTTTTGCAGTTGAGTTACTAAACTAAAGAAAAAGTTGATGAAGAGAAATCGACCAAATCACTTACACCCCTTTCCTTCTGAGCCCCTCATTTCATGTCATTCGTAATATTCTTATGTCTTCTTCTTCAATGGCACTAACGTTCCTAGAGGAACTTCGCCGTCTCAACGTAGTATTACTTGAGTCATTTTTATTAGTACTTAGTTGAGATTTCTATGCCAAATAACACGCCTTGAATGCATTCTGAGTGGCAAGCTCTAGAATACGCGTGATCGCAGTGCAAGTCGGAGGAAATTTCTTTGACGAAAAATTCCCCCGACCAGAACGGGAATCGAACCCGAACACCCGGCATGTTAGTTATGACGCTAACCACTCGGCCACGGGAGCACTAATATTCTTATGTCCATACGTCAAATTTGAATAAAAAATCATTTGAAGCATCACCAATAGTAGACTTAAACAGATGTACAATTAATGGGTTGTTTCAAAAGTCTCAGAGAAATTAACTATTCTCGAAATAGGATTAACATATGTTTAGCCCTACCAGAATGAACTTGCAGTCTTCGATTTTCTCAGTTTATATATCGAACACACTTTACTGTTTTATTCTTTTTTCTCACGAGAGGTCAACATCTATTGGCTAACAGTCGAAATATTGGTGTTAATCTCAGCTTCATCCGACATAAATAGCTTTTGTTTTGAAAATAAAAAAAACAAACTTTTATTGGCCCCATCCGATACTAATCTAAAGCAATTTCGTTCGTTCCTCTATCTCTCTGCGCGTTCATCCTCCGGACCCGTTCTCAAAAATTTGGCAGACCAGCTGGCGTCATGATGGTTATTTCGACGATTTCCGAACGTAAAACCCACAGAGCAAACATCCCCAAAAGTGAGCGTGAAGCGCCCGAGAGCTCTCAAGTGCCATTCCAATAACATCTGCATTAGCTTGATTACATCGAGAACGGACGGTCGGAAATCGATCTCTCTCGGCCGAAAACTATCCAACCTTGACCGCAAAATATACGAATTCAGCTGCTTGATTGCATAATCAACTCTAATGTTTCCCTTTCACTAATTTATGTTCGTGTGTTTGTGCGCAAGAGAGCTTGGGAAATTAATTGGAATCAATCATAAGCTATTGGTTTTGTTCCTTGCTTTCTCTGCCTCCTGGAGAAGAAGTTAGCTTGCCGTATCAAATCCGAGGCATCTGCTTCCTCTTACTTTGGGAACCGATAAATTAGAAACGGTCGAGCCGAAAATTTCGATAATTTATCGCCAGCCGTTCGTTGGCATTATTAATATGAGCTCGTTTCCAAGTGGCCTCCCCACACTTCGTATCCCACAGACGACACTTTCCTGGGAACTCATAATTATAAATCAATTCCATTCCGTTGTGTTGCTTCCAAACTGTACACTGGAGACGAGGAACGGATTGCTCCGTAACATTTTGTGCTTCTCCAAATGTTCCTTGGTTTGAGCTCGAGAAGTCCCTTTGCGAGTGATTCCGGAGGCTTTGTTTGCCATCGTCAGCACGATTTGTCCGGTCATCTGAATCACGACAGCAACCGAGAACCTCCCCAAGACGAGGAGCAAAGAGGCGACAATAAAATATTAAATAAATAAATATTATTCCCATTCCGAAAATCCCAGATACCAAAATAAGCCGACATATTTAATTTAAATAGGATTTCACTCTCTAACTTCCTGCGTCAGGGATGGCACACAGCACCACACTTACGCACCCATACAACAGTAGAATCGGCAATGTAGCATACGGTTCCTCTGAGGAGAAGGCGAGAAAATTGGAGATGAAAAAGCATTTACCAAAGAGATGAACGCAGGAGTCACTGCGGGTTTGTAACACCTCTTGGAGGCACCACCCCCTCACTGCCTGCTGCAAGCTGACGCCTCATTTGTTTGCTGCGATCCGGCGAGAGGTGAAAGATTTATAAATTCCAGCATATGTGGGTGTGTGTGTGTGTATAGTGGATTTTTGGTGTGAAAATGGTTGGATTTGTTCGTGTGTGTGTGTGTGTGTGTGTCCGCTTAGCTGCAGTGACTTAATGTGCCCATCGTATCCTCCGGCTGCTTACTGCGACATGCGACATAATTCTTTAACCCCACACCCATCTCCAGGGTGCTGGGAACTCTTGTACCAACGGCAGCAGAAAGGAGAATTCCGTTGCCTAAGTGGGCGATATTGAATTGATAATTTATTATGCGCACTGTTATTATGCGTGTTTTCGATTCACTATGAAGTGAGCACAAGGAAAGAAAGCATTTTGTAATGGAGAGGGAGATAATGAGATGGGATGACTTCATTTCAACTCATTGCTTTCTAACCGTAGAATACGTAATCTACATTTTTCCCACCCTCGCACATGGTTTTTGGCAATTGTAGGCAACTGACAACAAAAAAAAACTATATTAATTAATACCCCAAATAATTACTGTAATGTTCTTTATACGAGGGTCGTTCAAAAAATAAGTGCCTCAGAAATCGCGGAAAAATAAAGTAATGATTTTCAATTTTTCTACATAGTCGCCGTAACGTTCAAGGCATTTTTCATAGCGTGGTTCGAGTTTTTCTATTCCGAGCGCGAAGTGCGTAGCGTCCAGCTTTTTGAAGTACGATGTATCTGCGTCACGAATTTCTTCAGTGTTATCGAATCGTATATATATTTGGTAACTGAGTCTGGAATCATGAATCCGAAGGGGAAATATGAATCAGAATCTAGATTTATATTTTACTTTCACATCCCAGATTCAATTTATAATGATACTTCAAATTCCTGATTCTAACTGCACTTAGATTTAAAAAGTACATCATGTAAACTTATTGCTAATTCCCATAAAATGTTTGCCGTTTTTGAGCGTACGGTCACTTAACCCATTAACGACCAAGCTGTGAAATTTATTTTTTTGACGAAGGCCATTGGTGTAATTTGGATTATTTAAGGTAAAGAAACCCCAATGTTCAAGAATTATTTTTTTTCCCATTTTCCATTTTCTGGGAAATGACTGTTCGAAAAATCGAACATTGGCCGAAACCAAAACCTGTCAAAAAAGCCCTGCGGTATTTTTTTTGAATTTTCATTTGTTCATAAAATTAGTTACAATCATCTGTTTTGAGTCAAATATGCGCCGTTTTGTTCGATGACTTGTTCCCAACGAGATGCCAACTTCATAATACCCCTGTTATAGAAGCTCGCTTCCTTATTGGCAAAAAACTCGGATAGCCAATTTTCACAGGCCTCTTTTGTGGCTAACTTCTGACTACCTAGCTCGTTCGCCATGGACAAAAACAGGTGGTAGTCACTTGGTGCAAGGTCCGGACTATACGGCGGATGCAAAAGAACCTCCCATCCGAGCTCCCGGAGCTTCTGGCGCGTCACCAAAGAAGTGTGTCAATGTGTTGTGCAATGTGCGGCCTCTGTTTATCAAAGATGACTTCTTCTTCACCTTCAAGCGGTCCAGTTGTTGGCAGTACAGGTCCGAATTGAGCGTTTGGCCATAGGGAAGCAGCTCATAATAGATTATTCCTTGACAATCCCACCAAACACACAGCAGAACCTTCCTGGCCGTTAATGAGGGCTTGGCCACCGTCTGAGCCGCTTCAGGGGACTTCGACCACGACCGTTTGCGCTTCACGTTGTTGTAAGTGACCCACTTTTCATCGCCAGTCACCATCCGCTTTAGAAACGGGTCGATTTTGTTGCGATTCAGCAGCGATTCACATGCGTCGATACGGTCAAAGATGTTTTTTTGCGTCAACGTGTGTGACACCCATACATCGAGCTTCTTTGTGAATCCAAGCTTCTTCAAATGGTTAATAACGGTTTGATGACTTATCCCCAGCTCTTGGCCGATGCTACGGCTGCTACTATGCCGGTCTTTCTCGGCTAATTCAGCGATTTTGTCGCAGTTTTCGACGACAGGCCTTCCGGAGCGTGGCGCATCTTCGACGACCTCTACACCAGAACGAAAACGTTGAAACCATCGTTGTGCGGTGGAAATGGAAACTGTATCGGGTCCATAAACTGCACAAATGTTAATTGGCACCTTGAGATGCATTTTTGCCTTTGTCATAGTAGTACTGTAAAATATGTCGGATTTTCTCTTTAATTTGCTCCATATTTGCGACACTGTAACTCACGAACGATTAACCAAACAAAACACTGTCAAGGACTATATTATAGCGCGCAAAAATACCTTTCCAACAAGCTATAGTATGACTCGATACTATGAATACAACTAGAACTACGCGCTTACAACGACACCTCGCAGAAATACCGCAGGACTTTTTTGACAGCCTAATATAAGGTATTCACAAATGCATCAATTTTATATTCACGAACGAACAAGCACAGGAGGATAGAGGCCTCTAAGTATAAACCTAAGTTAATACACCTAAGATGAGATGTGACATTTCTTATTTAATGTTATTTCAACTTATTACTGGCAGTCTTATGCTGTTGTTTTTATTGTTGGTCGTAGACAAATGTCTATGCTTAAGAATTATTTCTTTCGAAGTATCCATTTCCCGAAAAAACATTTTCCAATACCTGCAAAGTACCAAAATTATGCGAAAAACAATGGAATCGAGGATTGGGTGGTAATTATTCGGTCCGGCGAACGAATATTCACACCAGCAATCTCATTAAAATCCTCGTTATACGTACTGATCATTCCCTCCAGCACCTCAACACACGAAATTCTACGGGCCACCATTATCTAAGGTTATTACGGACAAAAAATCATACAGATTTTTAATAATATTTACTGAATTAATAGATTTTTGCAAACATTCACAAATGAGAATGCAAAAACAAATCAAAAAACTTCCGTCTTCCGAAGTAAATGAACCAAAACGCGCTGCAGAGGTTGAATGTGTTGGTATTAATTCATTAGAAAAAAATGTTCGTTATGGCCAACGTTCGATTTTTCGAACACTCAATGTTACCGGTTCTTATTTTCCCGTATCAGGCTCAATCGAACACTTTTGCCCCATATTGCAAAGTATGTTCTTTTATAAAAGTAATACAAAAGATCATATAATTTTGTATTTTAATGGGGTTTTTAGTTTAAATTAAAAACACGTTCCAAAAAATACTTGCTTTAAATCGAATTTATTGCCCAATAAACTTATACAAAACTAAGTGAACTTGATAGTAAGGGTAGTTAATATATTAAGCAATCTTTTGATGCAAAAACATTACCAAATGGTAGCTTTGCAAAGACATGAAAAATTATCAATGTTGCTGTTCGATTTTTCGAACGCTTGGCCTAAAATGGGTTAAAAGCAATTCCACACCAAATCGTCCGGCTGCTGACCCGACCCTGTCCGATTTTTTTGAAACTCGGTACTTATGATAAAAGCTACCCAAAATCACAACTTTCATTATAATGTGACCAATTTAAACTGTGGTCGATTTTTTAAACTGGCGTATTCAAAATAATTGATTCGTCATTGATTCCTCTAAAAAAATCGTAACTCAAAATTCAGATTTCTGATTAAAATATTATATTAAATTAATTAAAATATTATATTAAATATTATATTTTCTCAAGCTGGAGAGAATACAATATCGTTGCTTGCGTATAGCCATGGGGTGTTTGCATTCGACACATACGATGAGTCTCGAAGTTTTGGCAGGAGTACCCCCGCTTACTCTTCGGTTCACAGAATTATCCTACAGATTTCTCATCCGTTGCAAGATCATGAATCCATTGGTGATTGATAACTTCGAAAATCTACTCCAACTGACTCCTCAGTCAAGTTTTATGTCTTTATACCATGAGTACCTTACCCACGACGTGCACCCTTCACCAGGCATCTCCAACCAAGTTTGCTTCCCATACTTTTGCAATTCCTCTGTCATTTTTGATCTGTCCATGCGACAAAAAATCCATGGAATCCCAGATCATCTACGCTCAGATTCTATTCCGCCGATATTTTCGGCAGAATATGGGGGCATAGTTAGATCTGATAAAATGTTCTTTACTGACGGTTCATTCATAAACGGGTCCACTGGCTTTGGCATCTTCAATGAAAATTCCAGTGCCTCTTTCAAACTCAAAGATCCTTGTTCCGTGTATGTTGCTGAGCTGGGTGCGATATACTACGCACTGGGGATCATTGAAACATTGCCCATCGACCACTATATTATTTTTTCAGACAGTCTCAGCTCATTAGAGGCAATCCGCTCAATGAAGGTTGATAAACGCTCATCTTATTTCCTAACTAGAATAAGACAACTATTGAGTGTTTTGGTTTTGGTCGAAAAATTATTCAAGATTACCTTAGCATGGGTTCCCTCTCATTGCTTGATTCCGGGGAATGAGAAAGCGGACTCGCTAGCTAAGGTGGGCGCTTTAGAAGGCACTCTTTTTGAAAGGCAAATTGCTTATAATGAATTTTTCCACATTCCTCGTCAGTACACGCTCGTAAGTTGGCAACGCATGTGGAGTGGAGATGAGTTCGGTCGTTGGTTACACACGATTATCCCTAAGGTCTCGACGAGGGCATGGTTCAAGGGATTGAATGTAGGTCGTGATTTCATTCGCGTGATATCTCGGCTTATGTCCATCACTACAACCTAAACGCGCATCTCTATCGCATTGGGCTCGCAGCAAACAATCTTTGTGATTGTGGCGATGGCTACCACGACATCGAGCATGTTGTCTGGTCGTGTATCCGGTTCCATGCTGCTCGCTCTCAGCTCTCTAGAGCACTAAGAGCACAAGGCAGACAATCGGATATCCCCGTCCGGGATATCTTAGGTAGCCAAGATCCTAATCTTCTGCTTCATCTATACCTTTTCCTCAGGAACGCCGATGTCAACGTTTAATGATGTTTCCTTCGTTGTGTCCCCGTTTCATATCCCTCCTATCCGATCGATAAACTTTTACTTAGTCGCGGCAATACATACACACACTCGTTACAGACACACGGGCCAAAGGTTGTGCAGTCCACTGATGATTCAACAAGAGCCAAAGGTTGTACCGCTCATGACAACTCTACACGAGCTGATGATTGAGCCGGCTAGTGACCATTCTATCCTGGATTCCTCGAGTAGAGAAAGACGCACCACGCTAGATATGGGGTACAGACTAGGGTGGCGTTGCTGATTAATGGTCAGCTGCATCCCAATAGGAAGTATCCCGTGTCGGGCACACGTACAGAGCATTGGAGACAGCAACATCCCAATTACGAAAACACTTGTAATACTAACCTCGAGCCAACCGCGAGTAATCGGTTACATATTACTAACATAGATAATAAGAAAAATTGTATTGAACTCCCGGCCCCGTGAGGCTAACGCCATATGAGCCTTTATAAAAATATATATTTTGGAAAAAAAAAATATTATGTTTGACAAAGTGGTTGGAAAAACAATTAGCTGTTTAGTGACAATAATATTTAAAATACACTGTTGAAAAATCTTACTCATAAATTTAATTTAATACTAAAATCTTTTATATATCCAAACATTTTTTTTTGTATATTTTTATTGAAAAACCTTCCCAATTTAACAAAGTTTGACGTACAATGGTGCTGTGTCGGACTGATCAAAATGGAGATATAATTTTTCTTTAAATTAATTAAAATTCAACGCTTTGTGAAATCGTAGTCATTTTAAAAAAGTGACATAAAAAGTGGAATCTACATGTGATTCTACATGAAAAACTAAATATAACGTTTTATCCTAGGACTAATCGTTCTCGAAACATAACCAATTTAAACTAATCGAAATCTTGTTCGTGAAAAATCAGAAAATGTATATTGCTGCTGCACACCACGACTGACATTTCGACATTTTACTAAAATTATTTTCATGGGTCCAATCGCACAACTGTTCATTGATTGATCTTCTAATCGACCCAGTTGAATTTTGTATGGCAGCTCCCCCTTAGAGAGGGGGTGGAGTATCTAACCACCATAGAATCATTTATTGCACCCTAAAATCTCCACATGCAAATTTCGTTTCATTTGCTTGATTTGCGTTAAAGAGGAATTATGATCATGGTTTGACCACCTCTGATCATAGTTTGTCCAAAAATGATCATGGTTTGTCCGGTTTTAGAAATCACCATTTTTGAATGAAAACATTCGAATTCTCAAGTAGATGTTGCATTTATCATTGCTTGAATTTATTGTCCATTCATTGATCCATTCATAATTTAGGCTTTCTTCAGAATATTGCCTTTTTTTGGGCATTTTAAAAGTGTTACCCTCAACACACTCAAAACAGAAAAAGTTTATTTCTGCTATGCGCGAAGGACACAATAAACAAACTGCAGCGCGCCAAGCGGTTGCCATAGAAATCATGTGGACAACATTACCTATTTGAACAACTAATGATCAGAATTGAGGTCATCGAAATGCGTTAATTTAATAGTTTAGCTGTGTAAATCTGATACAAATGGTGTACAAAAATGTGTTTATAATATTTGTAAGTGTTATAATCCAGAAAAGGTCTGAATACGTGCCAAATAATCATCTGGTGATCGATTAAAAGTTAGCTCGAATGAGGACGCATTGACACAAATAGAAGGTGTATTTTATAATCCTTTGAAATATGTGATTCCGTAAAAATATGCTATAAAACTATTGGTAAATAATGAATAAGGCAATTTTATTTATATGTTTTGAAACATTCGAATACCTTATTTGATTTCTTGTTTTATGGAATCGCTTAATGTAGGAAAACTTTTCTGAAAGGGCCTGGCTGGACAAGGAAGTAGGAAGTGCCCCCAAACCAAATCATCAGCTCTACAGAAAATATTGCATTGGGTAGCAAATAAAAATAATTTGACAATTTGTTTGAGCCCATGAGGTGTTTGCCATTGGATTTATGGTGAGAAACGTGCTTTCCACTTCGAGATATACATTTGAAAAAAATTACTAAAAGTGCATCTTACATTTTTTCATCAAATATTGTAATACTAAAACAATTTTGATATATTGGAAATTTTCTTCGTGGAATGTATAGATTCAGTTTAACTCTAATTCATATTTAAATATGTTCCTACACCTTTATATATATATGTGAGATTTTTTTCCAGAATTTTATCAGTGTTGCGCGGTACAAAAAAAATATTCCGAAATTTAGATTTTTTTTTTCAATTTTGAAAAATTGAAAATTTTCTTCGTGGAATTTAGAGATTCAGTACAACTCCAATTCATATTTTAGCGTGTTTCTGCACCTTTTATAGATATGTGTTTTTTCAGAATTTTAGCAGTGTTGCGCGGAATAAAAAAAAAATATATTCCCAATTTTGTTTTTGCATTTGGGGCCCGTTACTGTTTTAAATACTATTCAAATATGTTCATATGTTTTTTTTATATTCGTGATCATTTTCAGAGAATTAGGGCTACACGATACCAAAACGTCTAATAATTTAAAAAAATACAAATTCTTTAATTTAAATTTTTTCAAATTTTGTAATATTTTGTTTTATTTTGCTTAAATCTATAATTGTATTGTATTCATGTGTTCGTAAAAAGTGTCCCTAAAAAAATTATCACAACACTCCCTATGTGGATCACTATAAGAGCTATACTTCCGTTCTACGCATAGGTGCCCCATGTTCCAAAATCAACAACTGAGACAAAAAACAATCAAAGTTTTCTAACATATTTGTCTACCAGAAGCTTTAAGCATTTCAGTTTAGCAATGCACCGGGTTTTTCATGAGCAGTAAATTATTGTCTATTGAAATGTGTAAAGTTCCCCTCACTTGAATCAATCAAGCTTGATTATAAGTATAAAAATTTATGGTGGGCTATGCCTCGAATATCAACATGGGACAATTGAACTTGATGTTGTTTTTTGATGTACTGGGAACAAACAATAAGTTTTTTGATGTTTTCCGAAAGATTATGCATGAAAACATTGTTTCATGAAGAAGGGAGTGATTTTCAACACCTTCGAAAAATATAAATCTCATTGTTATTAGGCATTCACGAACAAGGCGTACACGTGTTCTGTAAAACTTTTTTTTTTAAATTTTTTGAGAATTAGTTCGTTCTTTTAAACCAGAAATGAGCGCATTACCCCTGCTGAAAGCGTGGCATTAAATTCATGTACTTGAACCGGTTTAATTATCATGGATCTACCAAAAATACATGGCGAGACAGTTATGCATAGAATATCAACATGGGACAATTCAGCTTGGTGTTGTTTTTTTAAAAAACTGGGGACAAACAATAACTTTGTGTTTTTCCAGAAGATTAGACATAAAAACATCGTTTTATGAAGAAAAGTGAAAATTGTCAAAAAGTAATATGGGACAATTATGCGTAAAACGACAGTATAATGAAGAACGTTGTTTGTCTTTTTTTCACCCATTCTCAATAGACTTGTGAATGAAAAGTTGAGGAAATACTCAAAGTGCGTCTACTATGGTGTACCGCAATAAATTATAAAAAAAATCTATCGAAAATATATATTTTTTAAAATAATGTATTTTTTTTGTATTTCGGAATTTTGAATAATTTTTTTAAATTTTTAGATCCATTGAAACATAGTTTTCATTAAAATGTACGTGCTATGAAATGTGTTCATACGTGTTTTTTTTATATTTATATATTTTTTATAATGTTTCAACTATTGAACATATCTTTATGTCGTTTGCATTTTTTTTTTCATGAAATCGATTACTTCATTGTGTTCGCGGATTCGATTTTATACTAAGAGTTATCCAATATCGAATAAATTCTATGGTAATTCGTTGAATTTTCGATGGTAAATTTACTCGACGATATGTCATGGTACATCAAAGTAAGATGCTCTTTGAGTATTTTTTTTTCATGTTTTCATTTCCAAGCTATTGGGGCCGGCGTGAAAAAATAAAAACTACGTTTTTAACCAAAACTCTTATATTGAACCTTTTTATCTCGAAGTTATTATGAATAAGGTGCAACAAATTAAAAGGAAAAAAAGTCTAAATGTTTTTATTTGGTACCCAATAGAAGATTTTGCATAGAGCTAGTGATTTGGTTTGGTGACACTTTTTACTTCCTTACCCATCCAGGCCCTTTCTCTGCAGACATGATTTGAGCGGGTATTATTTGGAATGAAATTCCATGTCAGTTTTGCTAGTCTTTTTCGAGGTAATGATAGTATTTAAATTAAATTCTTCTAAAAAAAACCAAAAATTCGTTTATATGACTTAAGGTAATAAATATAAATGATAATCACTATCAAAGACTACTCCACCTCGAACCCTTCCTTCTCATTTTTCTTACGAAAGGAGAATTTAAAACTTTGAATTCAACAAACCATCGACTGGCTTTACTTCACAACATTTCCCAAACTTTTATGTCCTGTCATAAGACCCACGCTGGAATAGTCTAATTTTCAATCAAGCGACCCTTTCGCCTCTTAAAAATGGAGCCTCGGAATATCGAATTCAATTTGCTCTCCTTTTCGAGCCTCCTTCCCAGCGATTCCGAGCGCGTTGCGTGGGCCAAAAGCGATGCCTTTCAATGGGTCGCCAATGATTTGCCTAATTAATTGAGTTTTTCACCGATATTTGCGATAACTTTTGCGCGGTATCCGGAGGGTTTGCGATGAGGCCTGTGCTTCCTTTTTCCCACGCTTCGATTGCAACGATCTGCGATTTTCGCTCGACTGACGCTGAGACGATTCTGGCAGATGTCAGTTTAGTGCGAAGTTAAGTGCGATGATGTCTTTTTTTCGTTGTTTGTTTGTTTGTTTGCGAATAGGTTGACGCGTCCGCTCGAAGCCGCCACTTTCGCGCGCTCGTGGTTATTGTTTTCAGTCCAAGCGAGCCTCCCTCCCCCCCATCGGAAAGACTACCCCCCACCCACCTACCGGTCTATGTAGTCCCACTTAAGACTTGGCTTTTGTTCGCTAGGGGGGGTTTTCCAAACAAAAACAAAGAAAGTTTAAACATAAACAAGCGATTCTTCGCGGAAGACGGCAACGGCAGGAAACGGCGAGAGAAGTTTTGCGTTTTTTGTGCAAGCTTTGCAAGTTCTGCCAGCGTCTCGGCATCATCGTCGTCGTGGTCGGGCGTGAAAAAGGCAAGCTATAAACAGCCATTGATGTGAATTCGAAGAAGCAGCGGAAGCAGCATGACATTCAAATTTGCATCGGACAGAAACATCGCTTCTCAGTTTGGAGGCATCCCTATAAATCCGCCCGAATACTCTTTAACATTTTCATCGATAAAATTGAAAACTCTTCCCCCGTTTTCAGCATTTACCACAACACATCAATAAAGCCCAGAAAAATCCCTGAGTAAACTATAAAAACAGCACAAAAATGACAGAGTACAGATGAATCGTTATTTTTCTTCCACCCACTTGAAACGCGTCGTGGCGACCAGGATTTTTTTTTCGCATCGTACGCATCTGACATCGTTTAGGATGCGACGGGAGATAGCGAGGGAACTTTATCTAATGATTTAAGTGATCGTCCATTAAAGTGGTGTATCTCAATTGACTTCTTCTGGATGGGCGAAGGCGCACCCGGACGACGGGAGAAATTTTATTCTCGACAAAGTGGATGTTAATTTAATTTATGGGGTGAACGAGGGGGAGGATTCGCGTCGCGCTTTGGGAAGGGCAGAAAAAATGAGCATTAAAATTGAATCGCTACGCAATGCCTTTCTCAAGGTCTGCAATGTGGCATTTTGTGAAATTCAATTTGGCGCTCTCAATTACACGGCACCCAGCAGTACTGGGTGACACGTGGCTGGACTTTGCTTCCGCACTGGGCCGCATTATTACCGACCTAATTATGAAATATTGGTTGATAATGGTCGGGGTTGGCAGATATCTTACGCAACCGAAATGGGACCAAGATTGTCGTAACGATATTCGATATATATATTTGCATACTAATTGCTATGGAAAAATAAAATCGCCAGCCCAAGCGAAAAAAAAGCGCGTGGAATAACTACGAATGTCTCCGCATCTTGGCCGGCATCTTTTATCCCAACAAATCACAGATGTTTTCCAGCTCCGACTGTTGGCGACCGCTCGCCGACAGAAGCATACCGACTAATTCGCTTACGTTTAATTGAAAGATGACTCTGCGATGCTCATATCTATCTCCTTGGATGAAGATAAAAAGAAAAGTTGTGATGCCGTCGCCAGGCACGGGAAGAAATATTAGCCTCTCCGGACAACGGAAGATTTATGCTGATGACATGACTCTCTGAAAACGTTCTCGCCCCCTCCCCGTCCACCAGCAAAGTCGACAGCGTTCTGAATAATCCTAATTCAAATTCTATGGGAATGGCAGCCCTAGGAGAAGCCGTGGAGTCACGATGAAAGTTATATTTTCTAGTGCCTCCGCCGGCGGCAAAGCAAATCCAGCCTCCTCCTCCTTCCCAAACCGAGCCTCCGAAGGGATTATATTTAGTTCGGGAGCGCAGTAAGCATGGCGTGTTTTTTTTCGGGGTTGTCCCTCCTTTGGTGACATCTTCCTCCCCCCAGAAACTGTGACACAAGTTGTGTGATCCCAGCAGACACGGCGGAAGCAATTCATCTTTCCACACAACGGGCGCACACACACACACACACACGCGCGCGTGAAAAGCCTCTGAGCCACTGAGGTGGGAGGGAGGAATGGTGCAGGGAAAAGCTTTGGCTAATTTTCCACTTCGGCTGCAACGCTTTCGGTGTCTCGTTGAGGTGCTCCCAATGGGAGCCGTTTTCGACGTTTTCTGCGATTCTGTGATTTTTGTCTGTATTTATCTGTTTGGTACGCATGCAAAAAATAAACAAACTGTAGACGACACACT
The DNA here is from genome assembly GCF_029784135.1 of Toxorhynchites rutilus septentrionalis. Lineage (NCBI taxonomy): Eukaryota > Metazoa > Arthropoda > Insecta > Diptera > Culicidae > Toxorhynchites > Toxorhynchites rutilus. The sequence continues at coordinate 23,998,708 of NC_073745.1, forward strand.
CAATGGCTGAAATGAACGCGATGAGTTTGATCGGGGTCATGAAGGTGATTAATCGAGAGCATATACTTGGAAGTTTTGAGATTCGAAAGCTCCGTTAACCGCACGAACCGAAAGTATCCCTTTGGGATCACAAATCAAGATAAAAAAAAATACGTGCAATTCTATGTTCCTGCTTAAAACATAAGTGGCCAAGTTGTAAAAGATATTTTGATGACGAAAACTATTGATGTAATTTCGATTATTGGCGTTAACGAATTCCCAATGTTCAGGAAATAGCTTTTCCCAATCTTTCATTTTCTGGGAAATGACTGTTCGAGATATCGATAATTGACTAAAACCTCCATTTTTTCCTATGGGAGGTCCAATCGAATGTTTTTAGTTTTTCATCACAATGTATGTTCTATTGTCGAAGCAATACGGTAGAAAGGAATTTGTGTTTTATTTGGCTTTATTATTGGAATACCTTCCGCACATATTTTCTTTAAACCGATGTTATCATTTTTTTATATATAGCACTATATTCTGCATTTTTTAAATTGCTACATAACATATGGTATGTTACTACTAATATAACATAAACAAATAATAATAAAAATACTATTCAACTTTCAAAAAAACAAAAATAAAATGAAACTATAACAATTATTAAAGTTAATTCAGATATTGCTCAATTAAATTATACAAAGTTCAATGAAGTTGATGGTAAATGGTAGCTAATGAATAAAGCTATTATTTGGTGCAAAAACGTTACCATTCTAAAGATATGAAAATTATCAAAGCTGCAGTTTATTTTTCGAACAGTTGGCCGATAACGGATAAAAAAGCAGTTTATTATCAAACATTCGAAACACTACCTTTTTTCAGGAAAAAAAATCAGTTCATTTTCATTTCTATGTTCTAACTAAGGTTTCAACCCGATCTTCTTTTTATCTACTGACATATGAATACAAATTACTCATCCTTGAACATCAAAATTGAGCACAAAGTTTGTCTGACGGTAAACAGAAACTTTGGTGAACCGAGCGAGCGCAATTCTTGCGGCAGAACTTCTCTATCACGAGCATCACGTAACAGAATTTGAATGAACAAAGATCACTCACTATTTATACGAATAATTCAATTTCTTCAATTCTATGTCCAGAATTATTTAACGAGTTTTTTAATTGAAATATTATGTTCACAACACTTCTCAACACGTCATCAGTCATCAATAATAGATGATAGAGGAGAATGCCAAGTTGTTAAGTCTTACGAGAAAAATGGCGAGAACAGTTGAGGGATTTAATGCCATCCACACATCTGAATATTTCAGAGTAGAATTCACTGAGTATCCACTGGAAAACAGCGCTAACCTTTTTTACATGGAAAAAAATATACCTTTGTGAAGAACATCAAACGAAGAACATTTTATTCATTACACGTGAAAAAAAAAATTGGAAGTGCGTGGTCTTGAAATGATTATTAAATAGGTGCTTTCACATCCGACAAAAAAGAGGTCTTCGTCGGGCAATCGTCAAGAGCGGACGTGTTTTCAGTTGCTCCGCGTAAATTTTACCATCACACGATTCGACACGGGTAATCATGATTCCTTTCCGTTAGCGTCATCGTTTTCAATTGAAGTTTTTAAACTCGCGTATAGTGTGAATAGAATATATCGCTATGAAGTGTGGTGCGGAGAAATTTGCTTAAGTTTCCACAAGCATTTTGCATTCTACAAAAGCATTACTAAGATGTGTGGATCAATTGCGCATATTCAAGATGTGACATATATGCTCGTTTTCATGTGTGTGTGTGTGTGTGCAAGTGTCTTACGTGCTATGGAGGCTCAAGGAACAAGAAAATAGTGATTTGTTCATCGTTATCTGCAAATACTGATTGCAATAGGAGTAGTAGTTAAAAGAAATTTGGCCAAATGCTAGAAGAAAAATATATCGCGTATTCATCGTTAATTTTGTTGATGGCATTTCGTTCGAAATCGATATCCCTTTGTTCTTATATTGATTATCGAGTGTATGAGTGAGATAAAATGACAAAGTAGAGTAGAGTATGGTGAAGTTATTTGTTTCATTTGCGATAGAATGTATTGAACTAAGTATTATTTTCTTTTTGTTTCTCCTCATTGCTCTCAGCTGGAGAGGCTTTTACATTTTAGCGCTGTTATTTTCTGTTTTGTTATTTAGTTTAAAGATGTGTTGGGAGAAGGGTTCTCGTGTTTTGTGGCTGGATATTTCCACTCTGAGAGTAACGCTGAGAGTGCTCTTTTTATACACCTTTTTCTATTCTCTCTACTTATTCTATAATACGAAGATCACGCATGCCGCTTACAGCGTTGCAAATGTTGCAGTTTAAACTGAATTCATCCAGTTTTTTTTCTCGATCCAGTTATCCAGCTCAGTCCTAAGACCTTCTCAGACCAGAAATGGTCTGAGTCATTAGTGTTTACCGATTCTAGAAGACGAATGCATTAGAAGTTAACTTGAGTGAATACCCAGTATGGGACATTTTAAAATAATCGATTCATTTGATTAATCGAACTTTCAGGATTCGATTGATCGAACGAATCGAATATTTGTTTTTTGATAATGATGAAAATTGATTATGAAAAATGTTACAATGTTCCAATTTCCAAAATAAATTTAAATATAATTTTGAAAATAAACATCGATGTGCCGAATAATACTAGTTTTGGAATGAAATCGTATTTCAATATGTTGATAAATTCACCAAATCATGATTTTTGGGGACGATTGAAAAAAGGGCTATTTTTCTGTTCAAAATCTTCAAATGTTGCTGAAATAGTAGATTATTCAAATTTTATGCCTGGCGCTTACACTAGTTGTGCTCCCTTGGCCGAGTGGTTAGTGTCACACTTAACATGCCGGGTGTTCGGGTTCGATTCCCGTTCTGGTCGGGGGAATTTTTCGTCAAAGAAATTTCCTCCGACTTGCACTGTGATCACGCGTTGTCTAGAACTTGCCACTCAGAATGCATTCAAGGCGTGTTATTTGGCATAGAAATCTCAACTAAGTACTAATAAAAATGACGCAAGTAATACTACGTTGAGACGGCGAAGTTCCTCTAGGAACGTTAGTACCATTGAAGAAGAAGAAGAAGAAGCTTACACTAGTCCAAAAACTATGTTTATAGAATCATTGACCACAATAACGGTGGACTGTGCCTGTTGAATCAACAAAATGTTGTAAACAACCTGTCAAAATGATGAGGAGTTCTCTTGGTTGCCTTCTCAGGTTTCCCACAGTTAATTCTCCGCTTTCGCGATTGCATTTCGATAAAAAGTACGTGCACTAAAAATATATGTAACAGAGCCGATCCGATCAACTTTATAGGTTTTCCTTCTCAGGATACCTGAGGACAATCTCTGCCCCGTGTAATAGCATATAAAAATTTTGGAATTTCGATTCATCGAGTGGTCGATAGTTCGCGTTTAAATAAATCACATCACTTACCGCAGTGAATCTTAATTTACTTAACCATTCCCACTAACAACTATCCCTTCCATAATAAACGCCAAGGAACCACGCTATAGAGGCGACCCTTCTGGCCTTCGGGCGGCGAATATCATACTTACATTCCTTCCCTTCCCCTGGTGACTGTAAGGACGTGGCCGGCGACGTTATTAACCATTTAAAGCTCGAATCACCGAAAATTGCACAACGAGAATGATTTGCTAGTCCTAAGCGTCATTCTGTGTGTTCTTTGTGCAATTTGGTTGGTTCAGGTCAATCACGGAGAGCAACTACGAATTGTACAGTCTACCCAAGATCAAGCTCAAGCTCACATCTCCGACAAAAAAAAAATCAAAAGGAAAATATTCAACATCGAAATTTCCTCTTGTTTTTCGGATGACTGTTATTTCGTGACAAATAAACACCAGCAGATTCATAATTGTAAAATGTTTCGTTCCAGAATCTCTTGGAAAAGATTTTCCTTCAGAGTTTTTCCAGAATTTCCCGATTTTTCTCCATAAAATTGATTTATGGGCAGAGACGAATACAGCAAAGAAAAGACGGCGATTTGAGCCGAATACTGCTTAGGGTTTTGTGGTTACCAACACATTTGGCGATCCATTTTTATTCCATTTTTATTTACGTCTGAGTTTTTTAGACAAAGAAAACATATCGCTATCCTAAACAAACACCTGAACCATGTTGGCAATGTGGTAATGATTCACCACACCAGTACATAAGGATGGTCAAGGATTTTTGCAGTTTTATGTATCGAAAAATGATATGAATTCCCATATAGATCTGTCTAACCACGTTCCTATGTATTTTTTAATGTGGTTCATTTAGGGTTCCAAATCACAAAAATTTGCTGGATTTTTTTTTTTAAATTTGTTTAATATGCATATACATATAGAACTCCCTAGTTCGCCACTAGCTTGATTTGACGTGAAATGGAAGCATTCTCATTTGCCCAAACATTTTTTGTGTGCATTCCTTTGTTTACCTACCCATGCCGGCAATAAGGAACAACTAATGTAGCGGCACCCGTGGCCGAGTGGTTAGCGTCTCACATTATCATGCCGGTTGTTCAGGTTCGATTTCCGTTCTGGCAGGGGGGATTTTTCGTCAAAGAAATTTCCTTCGACTTGCACTGTGGTCACGCGTATTCAAGAGCTTGCCCCTCGGAATACATTCAAGGCGTGTTATTTGGCTTACGAAATCTCAACTAAGTATTAATAAATGACGCTAGTTAATACATACGTTGAGACGGCAAAAGTTTCACAGAGAACGTTAACGCCATTCAAGACTGTAGCGGCGAGGCACAATTTTTATACACCACTTTTATACACCAAGTCAGTCGCGCGCAAATTACTCGCTCAGAATGCAAATGCAGTGCTTGATTTACAGACACAATGGAGAAATGAAATATGTGCAACCTATTAGAATGGGTATAAAATATGTAACTTGCTATTTCAATTAGGGGAAATGAGGTTAAAATGAACAGGGTTGGTAAAATGAACCAGTGCTCAAACTTCGATAATTTAACTATAAACAAATTGATATTTCTTCATTATCCTATGCTCATAACATTTGAAACTTTTTAAGACATCCTGTTATGCATGAAACTGTCAAATGTAAAAAATAATAAATAAAACAAAAATTTCTCTCACACGGTAGCCATTTTTAAGTAATTTTGTGCGCATCGCATTTAAGAAATTCCCCGTAAAATTTAAATTATTCGCCACCTCGACCAAAAACAAACCTCAATATGTGAAGCGTTATGTGTTTCTTACTACTTATTCACTACTCTAGGTGAATAAGCTCAGCTTGAGTCATATATGTACCTACTATTTCAATAATGATTTAAACAAATTTAGATAAGAAACAACGCACAAATCTATCCCATTTAGCATGATATATGTAATTGTTCATTTTACCACCAACATGTGATCATTTTAACCGCACGATAAAAAAATACTCGATATTACATCTTATTTTCTTTTAATGCAAAATATACTATTTTTATTTTTTTATAATAAAAACCATTTGATATCTTGAACAACAGTTAGTTAAGCTATAATATTCTTCGAAGAACGGAAATTGTAGCAGTATGTGAACGAAGTAAATGGGCATATTCCTTAGGGTGTTCATTTTAACCGCTTTTCCCCTACACATTTCCGCTTCAGCCATGGATCTTTCAATGTCACATACACACACATTGACTTTGCTCGAAATGCAAGAGCAAACTCACTTCGGAGGTTCGATAATGTATTGTAAAAAATCCGAGATGGAGGCTCGATAAAATAATACAGTCGATGGTTTATCATGTCATTTGGTTGAGAGTGCCTATAACACAATTGAAACCGAACCGGACTCCGCTCGTGGAACAAATAATCGCAGCTGCTTCGGTAAAATCTTAACAACTATCCGCTATTTTCAGGGCAAACGAACCATTCTACTAATGCCAGAGTTGTTAAGCCAAACTTTGTTAAATTGAAAGGGTTATCTACGCAAAAGATTTTGCAGAATATTGAAGGGAACATGTTTTAAATTATGCATATTTTTAACGTTAAAATCAATTTTCTAGTAAGATTTATTAACGATGTACAGTGAAAGCTCTCTATAGCGACATCGCAAGGGACCGTCGTTATAGAGAATTGTCGCTATAAAAGATTGTCGTTATAGAGAGCTTAGATGTCGGTAAAAGAAAAAAAAAACACTCAAGCTCACTCAAAACAGTCAAATAATATTAGAAACAAAAGCAAATGATGTCTAACCATCTTGAAACAAAAAACAATGAATGTAAAATTCAGCTTATTCGTCCGATACAAAATTTTCTCTAGATAAAAAAAAATTGATTTCGTTGTTAATAAAACAGCATATATAATCTGGAAAGCATCTGCTTGCTAGGTGGGCTTATAGTTCCATTGTTGAATGCTCCGTCAGGCCTTGATTTAACAAATGATTGATTTCATTTATCTCATCGCCAGACAAAATATACCAATTGAACATCATTCAAGCCAATATTCTTACCCTTTTCACGTCTCTAGTTCTTTTTTTATGGTGAATTATTTATGCAATTTATTTTTATCTTTAGCGTTGAAGATTTACGTGTATTTCAACCCATTTTGGGCAGTGAATGTTTTCGAAGTGAAACAAACGATATTTCAGGTTATTGCCTGAATTTGATATCAAAAGCTTTATCCATATAACAATTGCGCAAACAATACATTCATTTTTAAATTTATTCAATTCAATTTCATTCTAGGACGGGATTTTTGTTCAACAATTCTTCGATTAATTTGTTTCAATAAGCTTTTCCTATCTTTTACGGTTTAAGTTTCTGTTTTTGTAAGTATCCGAAAGTTTAAATCAGTTGGGCGTGAACAGATGTTCAAAGTTGATTAATTCTTATAATACACAACATAGACTATTTACGTTCGTGGGCACTGACATTGACACACACACTATGAGTGGATTGAAATTGAAAATTGTCGCAATAGAGAATGTTATGTTCTAGTAAATCGAAGCGATAATGTGTCGTTATAGAGGAATGTCGCAATAAAGAAAAGAATTTCTATGCGATTTTGAAGGGACTTTTGGACATGTCGTTATGGAGAGATTTGTCGCTATAAAGATTGTCGTTATAGAGAGCTTCGACTGTACTTGAAATGTCAGTTTCCCAACGTTTACATACATTGATTTTCCAACAATTTTTCCATACATTAAATTTTAATCAAACATTTTGAGTTATAGTTTTTCTTTGCAAAAAAAGGTCAGTGATTCTGAATACACCCTTATGGAAAATCAGTTGTAATTAAAATTAGTCGTTTGATAATGAAAATTGTGCGCTGTCACCTTATGTACCATTATGTACGGAGAAACATGTTATTTGCAAGTGGTTGAAAAATCATGAACTAGAATTGTGTTTGAAAATAATCGGATATTATAATGATGAGTTTTGGTAGAAGTACAGGTCGGACTCGATTATCCGGAGACTCGATTATCCGGGATTCGATTATCCGGAGTATTTTATTTCAGATTTTCGGAAATTTTTTATAATTTGTATAATAATTCCATATTGAATAGCCAATATGGGTATCAAATGAAAGGGCTTGATTAGTAGAACACAGTAGATCATGAAAAATACAAATCCAAGATGGCCGCAGTTCCCAAATAACTGATTACTTCTTAATGGTTTCATTCAGCTTGCCCTGTTTGTATGTATGTAAAAATAGTGATTTTTGAAGATTTTGCTTGATTTTTCATCAGGAATTCTTTATATCGATATTGCAGCCAAATTAAGAAAGATAGAAGAAAGAAAGATTTCTGCATTAAGATAATGCAGAAATTTGTGTTTCAGTTGTATGACAGCCCCGTCTTACAGAATAGGGAGGAGTATCTAACCACCGTAAAAACATTTATTGCACTTTAAAACCTCCACATGCCAAATATGGTTTCGTTTGTTTGATTAATTCTCGGGTAATGCAGAAATTTGTGTTTCAATTGTATGAATATTTCATTTGTTTTGTTGAATAAGTTTGAGCTTTCCAAAAATGATATAAACAGTTACAGCTAAAAACCAAAATAAAATGTTTAATTTTCAATTTTTTTTTTCGATATATCATTTTTGTGGAATTACTATATTCCTTAATTATTCTCGGTAGCTTCAGGAATATATAGAAGTTACATGAAATTGTGTGCCGAATTATTAGCCTTATTGCTGGAAACGGTCGAACCGTTTTAATTTGTTTATCTTGATAGTGTTAACAAATGTAAACTGACAAATCTTATTCGACCGTCTCTCAATTACTCATGCTAGCAAAGCGACTCTGCAACCACCCGTTACTCAATTAGGCTGTGCTTGATTTACTTTTATCATCGATCTTCGAAGCTTGTAATGTATTCCCCTCAGGTCCGTAAGTCGATCAAATTATTGTCTACCAACAACTTAATAACAGAGCGCGTTCACTCGTCATCGCACATCGGGAACCACCATTCTGCAGCCAACCCATTTGTCCTTGGGGAAGTCGAGCTGCTTAGATTTACAATCTCCGCTAGCAGCGTTTTATTTTTTTCCGCACACCCACATACACAGTGATTGTTTTTCTCACATTATTTATCAACGGTAGGTTGCGTCTCCCGGGTCCATTCGCAAGTGACAAACGGCTATCGGCACGTGGAGGTGGTGGGGAACGCCAGTGATTGCACACACAACAAACGTTATGATGTATGCGAGTGATGGCGTTAAACTGTGTGTTAATACGGTGCTTACAACGCTAATTTACAATTTAACTAAACGCCCTCCGCTGCGAACTGCGAATATTGTGGGTCATACAAATGTGTGTTTTGCAAGAGCAGGCGCTCGGAACAAGATAACGATGGAACGCACGGTTCTTGGGATCAACGAGTCGTCGTTTATCAGAGCAACACTGCCGTTCTACGCATAGTTGTCCCATGTTCCAAAATCAGCAACTGAGAAAAACGCAATCAAAGTTTTCTATCATTTTTGTTTACCAGAAGTTTCAAGCATTTCAGTTTACCAATACACAGGGTTTTTAGTATGCAGTAAACTGTTGTTTAATGACATGTGAAAAAATCCCCTCACATTAATCGATCAATCTGGATTGCGGCTTTGAAAATTCATGGTGGGACGGTTATGCCTAGAATATCAACATGGGACAATTGAACTTGATGTTGTTTTTTTATTACTGGGAAAAAACAAAAAGTTTTTTGTGTTTTTTTGAAAGATTATGCATGATAACATCAAATATCAGCGTAAATATTGATCTTTATCACTTCTGCAGAATATAAATCTCTTTGTTATTACGCATTCGCTAACAAGGAGAATACATGGTGGGACAGTTATGCCTAGAATATCAACATGGGACAATCGAACTTGACGTTGCTTTTTTAAGCTAGGAACAAACAAAGATTTTTTTCATGTTTTTTGAAAGATTATGCATAAAAACATCGTTTTATGAAGAAAAGGGAAAATTGTCAAAAAGTAACATGGGACAACTATGCGTAAAACGGCAGAACAGCGCTGCAAAAGGTGAAAGGTCCGATGTGAAGTTATGAAATGTCTTCCTGAGATGGTAATTTGCAAGCGTTCGCCCCATGAAAAGTGAATCAAGATATGAAAGATATGAAGTCATCTCGCGTTGCACTCCCTTTTAAAGGAGCGCGCGCAAAGGCAGAAATCAATGTCACGCCAAGCACAGCGTTATTGGCAAAATATCTCGATGCATTCCAGTCAGCATTTCTGCGCGGATATTATTAACAAATATTTCGCCGTAACCTTCTCGCAACAGCTGCCACTGCAGCTCAAGGTTCTCTCGTGTCCCGAATAACTGCAACCGTCACCGTCAGTCACACACACACACACACACACACAGCTCAGCTCAGCTCAGGGCAGCATCCAGTGATTTATTGTGCGAGATATATATCAGCGTTGCTGGCCGTGTGACCGAAGATGGCAGGGCTGTGTCGTTTCGAGTTGAGGAATGTGTAATAAAACAGCAGCCTCAAGATGGGTCTCGGGTTGCGATTGACAGTCCTACCTTGGGCTGGGTGCTGCTCGGTCTGAGAAAATTAGCTCCGATCGGAACGGGGCTGAATATTTAATAGTCGTAACATGCACTCTTCCTTCGGACCGATTTCAGTTTATGATTCCGATGAAATATTCACCGGAAGTAACGGAGATACCTCCGGAGAATGGCAACAGATAGTAGCTCTCGGAGTGCAGTGAAGCTTTTCATTATCCAGCACTTCTGCTGAAAGATATTGCGTCTCTCCGATCGGTGTTTGTATAAATATTTGATAAGACTCTGTGTTACACTCGGTAGACCAGACGTCACCGAATGGTAATTTCTCTTGGCAGATAAGAGTTGCTTGGATGTGTCTTTTGAGGGAGGAGAAATCATTTCGGAAAAAAGGTTCTGTGCCGTAGATGTAACGAGGGGGCATACACAGTAGAGAAGCTTTGGTCAAGGGGCTACCCACTGATAAGTTACAATTCATAAAATTTGTTGAGACAATACCATACAATTTTCCTGCAACAGATTGCTTAAATAAATATGCCCTTAAGTTGCAGAAGATTGCTCCACTCAAACGCCCACAGTTTCGTCCTGCTCCTCGCTCAGCAGAGGATTCAAATTGGTTCGATAGCACCAGTGACCCCCGAATAGGATCTATCCTTCCAGATAAAATCCAATATCACTCAGGTAGACACATTCAACAATCGGCATTCATTAGACATCGGAATCACTTTTCCCATTGCGCTTCCTTCGGCTCAGGTCTCCGCCGCTCCGCTCCGACACTTACTAATTTAATTAACAAAATGTGATATTTTCCCCATCAGCCCCGGATTGAATTCCGTTCGATCCGAGTCAATGCCAATGTATCTGACATGCGCTTTAAATTAACCATTGACACAAATGCGGGGAGCTCACCCTAAGCGATGGCCACCGAATCGATCGATCGTTCGACGGACTCACATGCGGTCTAGCATCTTTGAATTATCTAATTAAAGTTTCAGATCACATCCTCATCAGCTATTAGTCACACTTCCCGGGGCCGACGCCTCTCTTGTCACTCTTGTCGCAGTTATGGTGCGAGGGGAAGGGACTCTAGTCATTCGGTCCAGTTAAGCCATTCATTGCTTTTGTGGCAGGTAAGACACCGAGTGCGCGAGAGTTAAGTCATCGCTTGATTGCATCCAATTGCAGCGAATCGTTCTTCCAAGATCTCTGATCTCTCGCAAGTACATAAGTGCATGTGGCATGCGAGCGCAATATAGCGCAATAGTCAAATGGAAGCTTTTTGACGTGTTATCCAGATGATTCATTATAAATGCAATCGTTCGACGGAAATTGAATGAGGTTTATAGGAAGTGGTGACGTATTCTGACTGGTTCTGGTCTGGAATTAAGATGGAACATGGTACTATACTCTGTCCCACTTCTATAACACCAATAAATATACTTTATTCTAAGCAGTCTACTGTGTGAATATATCTTGTTGAAATTCCAACTGTTTGTGTTGCAACAAAATAGAATCAAGGTGTTCTTATAGAAGTTCGACAGTGTGTAGAATTTATGCAATCCATAGCATTTTTTAATACAGCTCAAATACTACAAGGGCTGAAAAGCCCCCGGGATGGTGCCACTAAAAAAAATGAACTAGATTCATTTCGAGATGTTCATCTGTCACTAGCTTATGGGTGAAATTTCATGACATTTCGTTTATTTTTTTCAAAAACCAAAGTTGCTTAAGGGTCACTACCTCGGTATTCGTAAAGAAAATGGAAAAAGAAGAATATCATATATTGATCAAACATTGTTTTTTGATGTGGAAAATTCCTGAACAATCAATGCAGTAGTTAACGAAATGTTTTTCCACTTCTGCTCCTTCGAGAACAACAGAAATGGGTCGTACAAGCTCCGCAGATATAACTCACTCTGGAAGACCAAAAGAGACTACGAATCCAGAAGTCGTAAAACATCGACTTGTTTGAACGATCATAAAGTGAAGTTATGATGGGTTAGTTGAAACCGTGGGCAAGAACGAGTGGGATACATTTTGCACGACATTTTGGACATGAAAAAGCTATCCGCGCGATGGGTGCCGCGTTTTCTGACCGTCGACGTCCAATAAGCAGTCTACAGAGTGGTTGAAATGTCATGAAAGCGGCAAAAAACCGCCAAAAAGCCGGCAGTTAAAATAAAGTAAAACATTTGCGGCTTAAGTTCCGTTGTTAACAGCATCGAAAAGTTTCTCGAGACTTCTATGTTAGGTTCACGAAACCGAACAGATAAACACACGTTCGTTGTTCAAAAATGAAACTCTTTTAAACGGTTTTTTTTTTTATTTTAATACATTTTTCTCATCTGTTCAACAATTTGGGGATATCTTAACAACAAAAAAATAGAAACAAACCAAACATTAAACCTTGGTTCAAACAATGCGCTTCCTAGCAAGTGTGGATTCCATCAGAATCTGGCGTTTGAGCCGCATTATGTAAAACCCCCCTGTTTAGTACTTCCAACATGTCGCGAAGGGGGTCTTCGTAGCCACATTGGTTGCGCGTTCACTTACTAAGCGATCGATCGTGAGTTCATAACTGAGGGTCCTCAATTGACCATCTTTGTGTTGTTATAGAATAACTACGTCCACGCGACATTCATCAGCGATGGAGATCGATCCGCGGTAGAAAAAAGATCGATTCATCCATACAACTGCTCTGCTCTGCAAGGAGCATCGAGCTGTTGTGCTATAAATAACACAACACTGATCATATCAACTATCTCCGCTGTCCGGTCTGCTGAACAATGGATTGAGTGAATTACAGAAAAATAATTTCCTTAAATTATATTTCATACCTGTTGTTGCACTCAACACGAAACTTCCATTGGAATTATTTTGTTCATCCAATTTCATGATCAACGCGAATCAAACAATTCATTGAAATTCCCCTCGATTTTATTTGACGTTTAATATGTCGGACCAGTTAAAACGCGAATGTCGATAACTGGTCTTCCCTTTTCGATGATTTATCTGATATGGATCTACAAAAAATACATAGTGGGACAGTTATGTATAGAATATCAACATGGGGCAATTGAGCTTGATATTGTTATTTTAAAGCTGGGAACAATCTATAACTTTTTTTTGTCTTTTTTCCGGAAGGTTAGGCAATTAAACATCGTTTTATGAAGAAAAGTGAAAATTGTCAAGAAGTAACATGGGACAACTATGCGTAGAACGGCAGTATAGTACATGTATCACATTGGTACGATTTTTTTTCGAATTTCACTATTTTCCTTCCGATGATTTTCAATTCCTTCTATCATTCTAATTCGATCGAAGACGAACACAAAAATATAAACACATCTAAAATATGACCATCCATTCTCCTGTGTTGATTGTGTTATCAGCGCATATGCTTCGTAACGCTTGAATAATGTTCTTCATTCACCGACTGGTCCTATCGGTCCACCAAACAGCTATAACTACAAGAAACAGGGAATATTTAACACTAAACCGACCACGAGGGGTCAAATGATCCATTTTAAACTTTTAGTCAAATTTTTCTTACAAATTACAATGACACAACATAATTTGCCTACATTACTTTTCCTAAAACATACATCGAATGTATTTTTTAGTGTTTACTACTCTCTTATTGTTTTTTTTACTAAGAAATATATGTAATCTGCCCTAACTACCCCAACGGATCATTTGACCCGTACAAACATTCATTCAACATCAGAATGATTTATATAAGTGGTTGTGATACAAAGCCATTGCTTTACGAATTTTTGATAATGCTTTATATATTTTGTTGTATTTGTGAATGAATAGTGAATGATTAGAATTAATTGTATTGCTGACTATCCAAGCGAACTAACGGTAACCATTCCTAGCTACAGTGCTATTTTTCGTGTCAAAAATAATTTAATCATTTTGTTAATAATTGTTATCTTAAAAATGTCGAAATATATAGGAGAAATATAGTATGTTACGTTTCTCAACAAAACTATATAAATCGATTCATTGTTTACTAACTATTAATAAAGGGTCAATTGACCCGCTGTGGTAGGAATAGGTATACATGAAACATCGGTAGGTTTAGTGGTACAGGGCGGACTCGATTATATACAGTTTTCGATTTCTTTTCACTGTTTATAATCGAATCCTGTATATAATCGAGTCAAAAAAAAAATTGTTTAATAGTATTTTTTGCATGTTTTTTTCGTTTTTTTGAATAAGAAAGAAGAATTTAATTTTTATTTCATCCCCTTAAAGTCAGAAAACACCTTTCTCATATGAAAAAAATAATTTTATACAGATTCTCTCAGGAGGTGATAGACGATAATATTTGATGAAAAAATCCTTCTACGCATATGTTCGAATTTCAACAATGACAGAGTTATAGAACTTTTTTTTTTCTTTCGGACTCTGTTGCCTCAAACTGGTTCTACATTGAAAAGTACGCTACGGAGGACAATTCTGTTACTTTCATTTGAAAGATGAGAAAATTTAGCACAGAATATAGTAGTGGAACATCTAAATTAGTGGATTTAAATAACATTTTGGAACTGAAAAACTTAAAAGTTTATAATTTTAATGTGTTATTATTAATTTTATCCTAAAAATATATTCAACTAGATTGTTTCTATCAACTGATTTGAAGCTCTCTAACTGCTCTACAATTTGTTCTTTGACACCAAATTTCTATCTTTCATAATTTGGCTGTAATATCGGTAAAAACAATTCCTGGTGACAATTCAAGCAATCTCTTCACCAATCACGATTTTTACCCTAATGTACATGTAATAGCCACTTAAATTTCACCTTAACGTAGAAAGGTTACATTTTTTTCTTGAAATAAGTCATATTTGAAATATAGAAAAAAATATTTTTTTCCAAACTGTATATAATCGAGTCCAAAATTGTATATCATCGAATCACATATAATCGAGTCTGTATATAATCGAGTCCGACCTGTAATTAACTTTTATCGACTTATGTCGTATTTCCGTTTCGCGTCTCGTGAGTGAATAATTTTTATCGTATCACTGTCTTTCCAAAGTTGGTTTAACACGTTCGTCGCCCAACGCGACGTTTTTGAGTTTCTTGCAGAGCCCAACTTGCGATTAAATTATTGAATGAAGATCAAACTTTGTTTGTAGATAACTTGAAGACTTGAAGACCAATTGAAGACGAATTGATGACAATAACATATGCATAAGTCATATTATAGGGGTTTTGCAAAAAACTGCAGTACAAACCATCCGAACTATAAATTAATAAAAAAGTATAGTATAAACAGTATAATATTATGATTATGATTTTATTATTTTTCTTCATATCCTATAGTTACATTTAGGTGCCTATTCTATCAAATTCCTTCTAAAAATCCTACTCTATTCGAGCGAGGAAAGTGTCACCCATATCTGGGTGACGTGGCGTCAAAGTGTTAAATGGAAGGTTTGGATGGAATTAGATAAAATGTGGTTCCATATTCTCAGATTTTCGTCAAAAGTGGTAGTTTTGTTCCTTATTTCAAATTATTGGACCATTTTACGGTGGTCCGAAAAATTCATTTTTTCGCATTTTTGCTAAAAATAACTTTTTTCAAAAATTCATAACTTTTGAACCACTGGACCAATGCAGATGTTCGACTTATTAGATTAAAGCCAATTAGCTGGTCTTTTTTGGAAAAATACTACAGTTGCAGAAAATTTGAATTATGTTTTCGTTATTATTGATTGTATTTGATTTTTATAGTTTTCGTGGTCTCGGCGCTTTTTTTTTATATTATTCATGGAAAGCTGAGGATTTTTCAAATAACATATCTCGAAACCAGGGATGCTCCAAAAATCCATTTTTCCCTATTTTCCCAAAAATGACTTTTTTCAAGAATTACTTTTGAACTACTGGACCGATTCAGATGATCGACGTATCAAATTAAAGCCTACTAGTTAGCATGTTTTTTAAATAACATACTTTCCAATTAATTGGATTATAGTCACATACATCCAGTCTAGTCGCATAGGAATATTGAACGAAAACCGAAAATATGTTAACTTTGAAAATCATAACTTTAAAAGGAAAAATAACACTTCTCTGGTATTTGGATATATTTTGTGGAAAAATCTCAACTTTCAGGAAAAAATATAAAAAATATGGCACCCGTGGTCCCGGAACGATGTAAGCTATAAAAAACATACATAATCAATTATTACGAGAACAAAATCTTTTTTTTATTCAGAGTTTAATATTTTTTTAAATAATACTAGCTTATTGGCTTTAATTTGATATGTCGATCAGCTGAATCGGTCCAGTAGATCAAAAGTTATAATTTTTGTAGTGGAAAAAAATGAGGAAAAAATGATTTTTCGGACCATGGGTTAACTTTGAACAATCATAATTAAAAAACGAAAAAACGCCTCTCTGGTTCCGACATATGTTATGTGAAAAATCTTTAGCTTTCCAGAAAAAAATATAAAAAATATAGCGCCTTTGGTCCCGAGACTATGAAAACAATAAAAAACGGGTGGAGGCGATCTGGCGTAGTGGTAACATCCATGCCTCTCACGCTAAAGGTCACGAGTTCAATTCTCACTCCCGACATTCTTCCAAAAATGGAAGTTGAAGTGACGAACCAGCCAAATGAGTTGAAAGTCACTATAATACAGATATAAAAAAAAAATAAAATAAAAAAAATAAAAAACCAATACAATCAATAATAACGAGAACAGAATTTAATTTTTTTGCAGCTATAGTATTTTTTAAGAAAATACCAGGTGATTGGCTTTAATTTGATATGTCGATCATCTGGATCGGTGTAGCAGTTCCAAAGTTATGAAGTTTCGAAAAAAGTTATTTTTGGAAAAAAGAGGAAAAAGTTGATTTTTCGGACAACCTTCAAATGGAAATGGGCACCCTAATGAAAAAAAATAAAAAAAATACGGGCCTAATGTTTTGCGACAATAACTACCAATTTCCACGAAAATCTGAGAACCACTATATCGGTTTAGCATGGAATGGCTGTATTAACATACCTGGTATACTAGAGAATGAAAGCAACTTTACGGGATTTTTGTTTTCTTTTCTTGGCTAACTAGCATTATACACCGGAAACCGCAGAAAACGGAACCCACAATTGCAGATTGAGTTCACACTAATTCATTATTGAAGCTATGCATAGAATTTGATATTCAGATTCAGTATTCTCATTGCACATCAAATGGTTCGGAAAACATAATGCTCGAAGCAACCATTCAACCTCGGCAAGCCCCACCAACCTAGCCCTAAACATTGAAAATTCAACCTTTAGATGAATCCAAGAAACACACAAAAAAACAAAAGGTGAACGCGTGAATCCAAAACGGTTCCGTGCGGTTTCAGCGGTTCGGATTCGACGGATTTTGCGTTTTTTTTCTCGCTTCATCAAAACTTAATCTCACTTCGCCCTCCACCCACACACCGATCCAAATACGCGGTGGCGACCGGAGGCGGAGGAAATGCTCGATTGGAGTTCCGCTCGGGCGTGTCGTGCCGCAGCAGTGAATATCGGATTTCTCCGAGTCTCCGAGTCTCCGAGACGCTTTGGTCGTCGGAGTGTTGTTTTTCGGCGGGTAATCAATTCCTTTCGTTGAGCTATTTTCGGGTGCTGCTGCTGCCGGTGATAGTTAAGTTCTCCTGCGGGGAAGTTTTCTGGTTTCTGCGTGAAATGTTATCTCATTATTGCGGATGTTTATTCAATTGGTACAGATTGCGACACGATTTAGGAAAGGCGTTTTGCGGTTGGGATTGATTTCTAATTGTTTGATGTCGAGAGGTGGAAACCAAGCGTTCAGTTTTGGTGATTAGATATACAGTGTTGGGTGTAGTGGGAATAACATTTTGAAAAGCTTTTACATCGAAGTCGAGGTTATTGTCACCGGTAACTACACAATTTCACTGCCGGAGAAACTCGATATCGGATCCCGTAATATGCTGAAATGACATGATTATTTTGCCCTCACAACACCTTTTCGACGGAGAGCACTCACATTGATGCAACGTGTCCCTATCCTCATATATGGGCAACTCTTGGCTTCAATCACGACGTGGATTCTCGGTGTGATGCTCCGGTGCTGTCGGAGGACGACAATAGTGCCGTACATATACCCACATCGAGATGCAAACAGCTCAAGATGTATCATAAACACCCCAAAGCCCCGGCATAAGTAAGTAAGAATATCCACCAGACACCAGAGATGGTAAACGACCACTCTGTCGGGGATCCAAGAGACACGGTGGAGGAAGAGGACGATATGACACCTTTTCGTGTGCTGCTTTTTTGCCTGACATGCTCGGAATCACGTCCGATGCCTCCTCTGCGACTGGGTAACGTGAAAATAGATTAAACAAATAAAAACATTGTTTATCTTCTGTTCCATCCCAGCTGACACCGATAATATCTACTTCGATCCGTTCCAAGATGAACCCGGATAGCGTGGGAGATTATCGTAACGAAAAGGACATGGCAGGGTTGCCAGGGTGGCACTCTGATTTCCCCAGTGAATCTTGCACGCCTCGGTAGCCAATCCGGCAGCACAGGTGCTAGACGCGACAGCTTGCGTGTGCCAAAAGATGTAACACATCTCGAGTACCACACTGAGAACACTCGAACTGCACTAAATAAGTAAATAAAAGCAATGATGCTGTGATACGTACATACTCATAAAACCCGAGCTCCCTCTCCCCATCTTCCCATCCTGAGAGGAGCGGTTGTTATTTGGTGCGTATCTATCATCCGCACGAACTCCACAATCCCTATTTCCGTCGTCGGAGCTTATCCGGCGACGCATCGCAGGTGGAAAAATTCCTCCGGCATATTGGAGCGCAGAGCAAAAATTGCTTAATAAATTTTACGCTTATCATTGATTACCGCAATTATTGCCTGGTTTACGGGGCTGCGTGACTGCTCCCCTCAGCATCGAGGCAATCCTTGATAAGACACTTCACTGTCGGTCGCGCCGTGAATTTTCTACGAGGGCCACTTTTAGTACCCCTGCGAAGTGTGAGGAGAGTGGGCACACATAAAAAAGCACCGCTTGTGAAACATGTAACATTTGTTTTTTTTCTCCGTTCGAGTTTTGGGTTATTGCAACAGCGCGAAGTAATACACGTTGCAAGTGTAAACAGCAGAAAATATGTTTTTGGGGGGAGAACGGTGGCCGCAAAAAAAAAAAACAAAACAAAATATTATGCAGATACGACATGCGTTTGATGAGTGAGTAAAGTGTGAGCAAACACGGCAGTAAAATGGTAAACGTTTGAGGCCGCTTTACGGCGGAATGATTGTGCCCAGGAAGAAGTAATGCGCCTCGACAAAACTCATGTGGTGTGAGTTAGGCCGTAATTTGTGCTTTGCAAATGGATAAGGTTTTGGTTTTATAGTTTGTGGATGTTCCGCAAAATGGTTTAGGAGCTGTTCGTGACGATAGAAAGCCGTCCGTCAGAGCTGGATTGTTTAGCTTCTGCGGTCGTGTAGACGCATACACTTGACAAAACATTACCAGTGTTATGGCCGCTGTTTCTGCAGCAGCAATAAATATGAATTCAGTAAATACCACAATTCTCTAATTTTCTCTTTTTTTCCTTTTCAGGTATGATGTCCCAAAAACGATACGATCTTCGAGAACATTTCATGACCGGAAAAGTAAAGTAAAAACGTAGCTTTCTATGATTTTTATATTGGTTGGATTGTGTCATTAAACGTAGAATATATAATCAATTCCATGACAACAATTTGACCGCTTGAACCGATTCAATTCTATTAAAATAATTTGCGATTACTAAGTTTAAAGTTTGACAGCACAAAAATGATCTTTAGACACTCGAGCTTCAGCTTCGTAATGTCAAAATAATACACTGAATTTTGTTTACGCGATAGGAGCGTAGTTTAGAGTAAATCGCGTAAACAATTCTTATGGACTTATTGATACTAATGATACAGATATTGTACTAAAAACTAGAAAATGAGAAACAAATATATATAGTTTTTTTTAAGTTAAACGGTTTCATTGCGATGAAACATAATAATAATACAGATAGTGTACTAGAAGCTAGAAAATAAACATTCACGTTTTCTTACTATGAGCAACTTCATGGGTCCAATCGCAGAACTGTTCATTGATTGACCTTCTATTCGACCCCGTTGAATTCACCTTTTACTACAAAATTCCTAGTATTTCTAACAAAACTTATCATTATAATATCAGATTATTTTCAGACACAATTCTCGTTCAAGATTTTTCAACCACTTGTAAATAACATGTTTCTCCGTTACATGGAATACATTTTTCATTCAGAAAATATGATAGAATAAAGACAGCCTCGGACAATTCCTTCCTCGAGTTCTGCTCTTACCAACACATCCGGCGATTTTTGTTTTTGGTATAGATAGAAGAATGAGTACGTTTCATCACATTAAAATCCATTTCCAGTTTCGAACAGTGATCAATTTCGCTAGCGCAAACATCAAATGGACTAATAGCACTCGTCACCAGTGCTGAGAATATTCACATTCACGACATTCAAATTCGGCGAATTTCTGCCTTCCTTGTATTGATAACCTACTGCTCAAGCGAGAGTCGATAAATATGGAACAACACTATCAATGAGCCCCAGTGGAATGAACATTAACATCAGCTTGCCATGAAGTTCATTTTTCATTTGCATCTTCTTTTTCGTCATGGTATTCGTAAGGACGAAAATGAAGATTATTGCGTGTTAGTGAAAATCAAAGCATAAAATTCAGCGTCACCAATTGAGAGTGAAACCGATTAATGGTAAAGGATGGCAATTCATCACACAAAATTCTTGTTTTTGACGACTTCGGCAATGGAATGTATAGAATAACTCTGGCTACGTTTTATGAATCTACTCACGATTGCCCGGAAATGACATACACCACCATTTAAAGGTGCAATGGGTAACACGTTTTCAATAAAAATTCAATGCAAGTGATGAAGATCAACTTAACGTTCGTGATAATCACCTGAAATTATTGACAGTAACGAAAGTGCCTGAATGCAGGCTTTTCGAAATTCGTTCATGCTGTTTTCGATCAATATACCAGACAAAGTTCACGCGTCTCGACTCTTGTGTTATACTCATTATGCCAGATATGGAGTTGAGTTTTAAAAGAAGAGAATTCATCCGATACTGGGAAAAATCTAATTCCTTCATTCGTGAATAAATATTGATAATTTATGGCACTGCTCGTCACTATGTAATTGTGGCCATTTAATTTTCCAAATTTTCCTTTTCTTTCAGAGTTTTTCGAAAATTTTCAATTATCATTATGGTTGAAATATGTGTAATATTTTTATGAGACCCCCTTTCCATTCTAAAGGAGGGAGGGGTTTCATACCATTATAGAAACATTTCTCATACCCAAAACCCTCACATTCCAAATTGTGCTTTATTAGTTCTCCCATCCATCATAGCCATCATAGAAACATTTATTGCATCCTAAAACCTCCACATGCCGAATTTGGTTCCATTTGCTTGATTAGTTCTCGAGTAATGTAGAAATTTGTGTTTCATTTGTATGGCAGCCACCCCTTAGAGAGGGGAAGGGGTCTGAAACTATCACGAAAACCTTCCCCGGCCCCAAAAACCCCTATATACCAATTTTCATGTTGATCGGTTCAGTAGTTTCCTTCAATTATATCTTTGGAAACTCATGTTTCCTAAAACTTTTATGCAGTTTCGTGCAATTGAATATACTGTTTTTCTACCTTATTGGTGAAATATTTTACAAAAAAGTGTTTTTCAATGTTTTTACTGAAATTAAAACAGACAGAAAAGCAGAACATTTTTCTCGATGCGGGTAATATGAACATATAGTGGGGGAATATGGACAGGTTTATAATATGTGAAGCGTAGAGGTTTATCGATCGTGAGAGAACTAATTTTCGTCAACCAAGGTCTGGACTCATCACGAATGTCCGTTAAATGAGGAAAAAAACCTAATTAATCCACCTAGAAGTGGTATCGTGCTTTCCAGCAGTATAAACGAACAGACCCTCAATTATTTTGCTTTTGGTTCCAGTCAGCTTCTAAACAGTCCACATTTGGCGATTTGATTTCCATTTATAGACGCAGGGCATTCCTCAGGAATAGATTAGGCGGACTTTACACAATCCATCTCATTCCCACTGGCAACTGTCCGTTTTACCCCATCAGTACAATTATTTCAATAATTAAATTTTTTTTAGGGATTTGAGTTCAATGACGGTTTATGTAGGTAGTCATTGTTGTCCATTTTTTCTCAAATATTTTTTTTATTTTTATCAAAAGGCTCATCTTTATACATCCTCATTTTTTTAGTAAAATAAAGTGAATAGCCCTCTTAAGGAAGTATTCTAGTGTAGAGGCACAAATTTCGAACGTTGTCGAACTCTGAAAAAAAAATTGTTTTAAGTTAAACGGTTTAATGTACTAAAAGCTAGAAAATAATTAGGCAAGTAGCAGTTAGTAGTTATCACATATCTTCTTTCATTAATCTAGGGCAATGATGAGACTAAAATAAAATTGTAGGGCATACGTGGGACGTGCCCCACGGTTCTATTTTAGTCTCATAATTGTCCTAGATTAATGAAGGGAGCGATGTGATAACTACATAGTATTGTAATGACAGCAGAGATAAAGGTTTGTTCCAAAATTTCAGATCAATAAATCAAAAGGAACGGGGTAAAATTTTTATTAATGTGGGACAACCCTTCAGACATACAAACATACATACGAACAGGTCAAGTTGAATGAAACCGTCTAAGAAAGTAATTGGTTATATTGTTACAGCAGCCATCTTAGATTTGAATTTTCCTAAATAACTGTGATCTACTGGTGAAGCCCCTCCACTTGATATCCATTTTGATGGGGTTTGTTTTGAGAAAGTATGTAATCCGCCATTTTGTGGTGGCAGCCATTTTGGATTTGCATTTTCTTATAAATAACTGCGTTCTACTAGTCAATCCCTTTCATTTGATACCCATATTGATGGGGTTCTAAGAAAATATGTAATCCGTCATTTTGTAGCGGCCGCCATCTTGGATGTTTAAGATCATGAAATACGCAGTTTTATAATGACTGTAGAGATAAAGGTGTGTTTCAAATTTCAGATCAATCGGTCAACAGGAAGGGGTTCAAATTTCTATTAATGTGGTAAAGCGCTACAGACAAACATGTTACAAACATACAAACATACAAATCACAGGGCAAGCTAAATAAAACCATTTAAAAATAAAAATAAAATGTTTTCACTATCCATTATATCGTTATTTGTATATTTATCTGTTAGCAATAAAACTAAAATTGAACGAATATTCATAATTAGAATAGTTATAAACTGGTAAAGTGAGGGGGATAAAAAAAATTGTGCCGTAGCGTACAGGATTCCAGCCCTTCTGGTTATCTGAAACGAAAAGAATCGAACAGATTTTGAGTCAGTAACGATGCCGCACTCGCATGAACAAAAAAACATCACACAAAAACAAGTAAAAACATGTTTTTTGACAAAATGGCAGCCGTTTGAAGAAAAAAATGCTGTTTGAAACGTTTATTTTTACGTTTCCTGATTATTTGTTTGAAATACAAAAACATATATTGGTTCATGCGATAGAGTGATCCATACAGATTGTAATCATAGAAATCCGACATAAATCGATTCAATAGAACTTGAGCCGATAAAATGGCCGCTGATCTCACTGTTCCGAGCTCGACAATGCACAACATGCTCAAAAATGATCTGGGATGTCAAACTTTTAAGAAACGTGTAGTTCTTATGGAGTTCCGAAAGTTTTTTTTTTATTTCATTTATGTATTTATTAGGCTCATTAGCATTTTAGCTGTAACAAAGCCGGATGATAAGTTACACAGTAGTAGCCATTTAGGCGTGAGGGTATTCTTTCTGTTTTTCCATTGTTCAGCAGACCGGACAGCGGAGACAGTTGATATTGATCATTGTTGGGTTATTTATAGAACAGCAGCCCGATGCTTCTTGCAGAGCAGAGCAGTTGTATGGATGAAATCGATCTTTGTTCCACCGTGGATCGATCTCCATCGTTGATGATTGGTGGAGTTATTCTATAACAACAAAAAAATGGTCAATTGAGAGCCCTGAGTTTGAACTTACGATCGATCGCTTGGTAAGCGAACGCGTAACCAAGGGGCTACGAAGACCCCCATTTGCTGCTGTTATTCAGCTTGAATGTGATGTCCATAACCCACAACAATAAATATAAAACGATAAAATTTTGGACTCCGATCGAACAGATTATCCTTTTGCCAATTGTAATTCAATCTCCGACAGCCATCGCTCGTCAATAAACTTACAATTATGAATCCTGCGGAGGAGCACATAGTAAAGTGGAGGAGCCCTGTTATCCGGTTGTAACAAATAGTCGTTCAATTATTGGCGCAAAAATGATAACCCTCATCCGATCTGTCTTTATAAGCCAGTCAATGCGTACGACCTAGCCAAATAAAAAATGAAAACAACAAACGACAGTAGCGGAAAATACAGCCACCGTTTTGTTTATGGGAGAGTGAAAGTTCCACAGACTCTGCAAACCACAACTGAAATCCGTGTCTCACGAGGAAGTAAAACAAACTTCCCTTCGAACAAGTCTCTGGCGCGGCATTAATTTAAACTACGCCTCTTGCGCATAGTAAAATAAATGAGTTTTTCGGAACTTTGGCCTAAGGGTGGTGCTGAACTTTATCGTGAATACACCCCTTCGGATGATTGCACATCGAATGTGAAAAATCTGCTTATCTAATTGAACGAACGAGAGTCTGAGAGCACACCGAAAAAAACGATTTTATTGTGCAATTTGAGGCTAGGTTAGGGGGATGTGTGTGCAAGCAGAAAATGGCTAATTATTAGATGATTACAATGGAGTGAAAACGAAAGGCAAATAATGAGTTTCCTCCTCAACTCAGTGGTGTGTGTGTGTGTATGTGTGGTCTCTGCTGAAATCATCAGCTATTTGTTGGGCACTTCCGGTACAAAAAGTCGCTCATCAGCAATGCAGTGTCAAATCGAACAACCGCCAGAGGAAATCAATGTGGAGCCACTGACACATTTCTTAGCCCTAACACGACCTAGATTATTTCTGCAAGTTTCCCACGATAGCATTCTGTTCGCAGGTGCAGCGTGTTGCGAAGCTTACGTAATCATCGCCACCACTTCCACCCCCTCACAATCAGCAGTCACGCCAACTCAGGCAAGACATCAGTCAAACTGTCGGTCGGTGGGTCGAACTGTCAGTGTGTAGTGCATAGAAATTCATATACTACGAAGCAGCAGCAGCACTTTCCGCAACAGATCCCGTCACTGTCAGTCATACCGGGGTAATCTCGCAACCGAACGGCGCTGTCGGGATGCTGTGAGCGCTGTGGAAATGGAACGAACGTGGTTTATAATTTGATTAACGAGTAATTGGACGTGATTCTCATATTAGATGGCATAATGGAAAACAATTTTCCCGATGTGCAGTTGGTGCCCTCCCCCCGTGCCGTTCGGCTGATCGTCTGAAACTAATCATTCTCGGTTCACCTGAGCAAGACACAGGTTATGGACCCCGCGCATAACTTCAGCCCTGGAGCGACGGGATACCATACTATACCATCCATCATGCTAGAGCGGAGCATAATGTAACTTGTGTGCGGTGAAATGCTACCGAGTGATAGTGCGAAATGGCGGTGGGACATCAGCCAAAGAAAAGAAACAGCCAGTCAGACATTATGTAAACACATCACAACGCAATAATGATTTCACATGCTTTCCAGCGCGCTTTGGCAGGCCCAGATATGGGTGGGGGTGGATGTGATTGAGGCCTTGTCTGTGCACGCGGCAAAAATTCGAGCGAAAGTGGTGGAAAACTCGGGCAAACGTGCGTTCCCAAATAAGAGGCGTTTTTCTTCATGATTTCATTATTTCTTGGTGTGTTTCGTTTGCTTCGCCTTGCGCCACTGCTGTTCGGTGCAGCTTTTAATTTAGCAGATTCACACGCGAAGCGCTTTTCGCATTTTACGATGCGATGTTCCCCCCGAGGCACTCGATCGAGTTTTGTTGCGATGCTAACTAACTAACGAGTTTTATGCGCCGGGTTTGTTTTGGTTGGAAAACTTTGCCAACACGTGCCGGTTGTTGGTTTGTTATTGTTTCGGACCCCAATCCGTGGTTGCGTCATTTCGCGCTCACAGCAGGTAAAAAGCGCGGAGCTGGGAGCAAACCGGGTGACACAAAGAAGATTGATCGAAGGTAGATTTCAAAGCGCGTTGAGAGAGAGAAAGCGATAAAGTTTTCGCTGGAATGGGGATTTGAAGCCGACTCGCTGAACTTTCGTTGGGATTTCACAAACATACGTTGAAAAGAGCGTTGCTGCGCTCGTAACCGTACATCGATTAATCACTGTAAAGGTCGGTTATTTACATCGCACAGAATGAGCCGACAGTCTTTTATGCATTTTTTTTATCCCTTTTGTTTATTTTAGGCTCATTAGCATTTTAGCTGTAACAGAGCCGAATTTCAATCGTGTACATGTCACATGTTTATCATATCTATAATTAGCACATTACACAGTTGCCATGTTTTCGGCGTTAGAGTATTCCCTTCTATACCATTGCATATGGTACACATTTACACAGTTGCCATATAGGCGTAAAAGTTTTCGTTCTGTTCTTGCATTATCCCGTTAGACCGGACAGCGGAGACAATTGATTGATCATTGTTGAGTTATTTATAGAACAGCAGCCCGATGTTTCTTGCAGAGCAGAGCAGTTGTATGGATGAATCGATCTTATTTCGACCGTGGATCGATCTCCATCGCTGATGATTGTTGCGTGGACGTAGTTATTCTGTAACAACACAAAGATGGTCAATGAGGGCCCTGAGTTTTGAACTCACGATCGATCGCTTACTAAGCGAACGCGCAACCAATGTGGCTACGGAGACCCCCTTTTATGCAATTTATAGGCGATCATTCTGTTTACGAATTGACACACTTGCCTGTTTTGGATAATGAATTATTTCGTCAATGGAATAATTAAACATATTGTAGTCAAGTTTCTAAATACGAATACTACCCATTTGTTCGAAGTTATCACCAAATCGAATTATATTGTTGGCTCACACATGCAATAAATTAAATTAATTAATATCTGCCTAAGTTGTTTGCTGTCATATTAATGTTTATGGATGCGCTCAATCCCAAATTAACCTTCGTTTCGTTATAGAATATTATGACGTAACTTTTTAAGATGTAAAAATAAACAATACATATATAGTTTTTGGAGTATAAATTATTTCGAATAAATGTTTCTAGTAAGTTTTTAAACAAATAAGTACCGTAAAATGGCGTAGCTTTGGTAGTTTTCATTTTGGATCTCAATTTTATTTTTTGATAAAAAAGAGCCTGTGTGTGTGCTGCCATACAAATGAAACACAAATTTCTGCATTACCCGAAAATTAATCAAGCAAATGAAACAAAATTAGGCATATGGAGGTTTTAGGGTGCTATAAATGTTTCTATGGTGGTTAGATACCCCTCCCCCCTCTCTTACGGGGGGCTGCCACACAAATGAAACACAAATTTCTGCATTAATCGAGAATTAATCAAGCCAATGAAACCAAATAAGGCATATGGAGGTTTTAGGGAGCAATAAATGTTTCTATGGTGGCTAGATACTCCTCCCCCTTCTCTTAGGAGGGACTGCCATACAAATGAAACACAAATTTCTGCATTAATCGAGAATTAATCAAGCCAATGAAACCAAATAAGGCATATGGAGGTTTTAGGGAGCAATAAATGTTCCTATGGTGGCTAGATACTCCTCCCCCTTCTCTTAGGAGGGACTGCCATACAAATGAAACACAAATTTCTGCATTACTCGAGAATTAATCAAGCAAATGAAAAAGTCCCAGGAGGGTTGTGTCCGAGACACGACCGCATAGCTGACGTAGGATTTCGTTAGGCTATCTGTTGATTTTGGATATGTTTAAAGAATTACATCGTTTGATAATGATTTGGTGGACCTGAAAAGGGCCGTTTTGTTTAGTTGTTGGGTATTGTTTGTTCACTCCACCAGTGTTTACCGAGTGATGATGACAGCAGGATGGTCGTTGGATGGTGTGTATCAGATACAAGATACCGAAGTGGAACGAGGTGTGATGAAACCCACCCTCTTTGATCCTAGACGAGATGCCTCCTGTGATATGTATGGATGAAATAAAGAAAAATAAACTCATCAATGTAATATAAGATAATTACCAATACCGAACACAATTATCAAATTTTCTCATCAGTAAAACATGTTACTTTAATATAGAGAAAACATATTTGAATTGGGAAAGGTAATTTTCTTTCATAATTTTACTTTCTGAGTGTTTATTCAACCCAATGCGAATTTTAATTGGACTAACAACACCTAATACTATATGTAGAGCATATGGGAAACCACTATTTCTTCACTTTTCCAATTTTTCTCGCCGTTAAATGTTCCTTGTGTGAAAATAAACACAACATAACAGACAGCTTAAACCAAACGACCCGTTCTCGAGCGGGAACACACCTTGGTTTTTATTTATGAAAATTGAAATAAATTGTTTCATATATCAAGTCATTATTAACCCAACTGCTACCATATACAATTTTACACCTACACTTGTGCTAAATTATTCACAATACACGATCGGTCATTGATATGAAATTTCACGAAGCAACCAACATTAAAGTTCCAAATTCAAATTTGATTTGCTAGAATTAATCGTGTCACCCACCTCACTTGCTTTTGTATTGCCCCCGACATGCATATATTTGCAATGCAGATTTCTCGCAGGCAGCTTGGTTTTGATGTCTCTGTTAGGGAACACATTTCGGTAGGAACAAAAGCTCCCCCTAGTTTCATGTATTTGCAATGTCGATTTCCCCCAGGCAGCTTGGTTTTGATGTCTCTGTTAGGAATCCGCCGCATGTGTCGTCAATTTCGACCAATCACAAGTGGGTATTTCCGTTATTACATTCATGACATATATTATTTTCTTCAATATAAAAAATTGTTATGGAGTGCCGAAATCGATTGACGGAAAAATTTCATCAATCCAACATTAAATGACTGAGCAATAGGCGTTTGAAATTGGACAATTTTCACGATGTACTCGATTTTCGATTTTCAATTTGTACCCCAATATGTTCCCGAAAGACGTAATCCTACGTCAAAAAAAAAAAGGTATATGGAGGTTTTAGGGTGCAATAAATGTTTCTATGGAGGTTAGACACTCTTCTGTCTAAGGGGGTGCTGCCATACAAATGAAACACAAATTTATGCATTACTCAAGAATTATCCGACTGCCGGATATTCGGCAATCCGGCCTTGAAGCTATCTGGTATCCAGACAAACTACTATCCGTATCAACACTAATTAATATCAATTTCACTTAATTTTTTCAGACCTTTTCCTCTACTTTTAATTTTTCTTTATCATGTTTGTCTACGAAAATTTTCTTAAATGGACATAACAAAGGTTTATAAATACTGCCGGGTGATAGAAAATTAGTTTTTGTGCATTTTTGAGTAATCATGAACATTTTTTCATAAATAAAAAAAAAAATTCTTGCTTCAATATAACCTAACGAAAAAAAAAAGTTGCCTTATATCGAGGTATAACTGTATTCCAAATTTCCAGCAAAAATTTCACGAACAGGGAGTTAACATTAAATAACAGATAACATACAATTGAATCAAGCCCAGATGTGTGGAAATTTTGTTTTTTTTTGTGAAAAAGTATGACGTCCTACTATTTTGGAAAAAAATCTGCCTTTTCAACACAATAAAAGGTGAGAATAATAAAACAACTTTTTGGTCGCTGTGTCAACTCCGAGACGAGTTTGTTCGAGACTACTGTTTTAAAGAACATTAAAGACATCATAGTCTAGTGCATTTAGTGATAACAACTTTCCGTTTAGTTGTTCTACAGATTACACAGCGACAGAAAAGCTGTTTTTATTATTTTCATTTTCTGGTTTTATTTATTCATTGTCGTCAATCAAAATTGTAGACCGACCCATTTTCAATACTACTTTAAACTGCTTACTTAAAACTAAAATAACTAAAGAGAGCTGGCTGGATAATGTATCCGTTTAATTTAAAAGAGGATTTTAACAAGTTATGTAATAAAAAAAGTTATTTATTTATTTCAAACCAGCGTAGCCTAAGTATGCTGCCCAAATATTACAGTGAAATTTAACTATATCTTATTCTATTCATATAGTCTTTAAGCATTGACCTTGACCATACAGATGCAGCATAAGTTTCTGCATGACTCAAGGACTAATCAAGCAAATGGAACCAATTTAGGTATATGGAGGTAGTAGGGGGCAATACACGTTTCTATGGTGGTTTAACACTCCTCCTCCCTCCCTAAGGGGGCTGCATTACTCGAGAATCAATCACGCAAACGGAACCAAATTTGGGATGTGAGGGTTTTTGGCTACGAGGAATGTTTCTATGATGGTATGACACCCCTCCGTCCCCGGGAATGGAGGGGGGGTTCCAAAATTTTCGGAAAACTCTGAAGAAATTTAAAAAAATTCAATTCCTGTATATTCTACAATTTCATAGTGACAAGCATTGTTAGTCCATTTGATGTTTGCGCTAACGAAATCGATCTTTGCTCGAAAGTGGAAGTTGATTTTAATGCGATAAAACTAACTCCTATAGCTTCTTCTATCTATATAAATATAAATGGATCGCCGAATGTGTTGATAACAGCAAAACTCGAGGAAGGAACTGTCCGATTTAGGTCTGTCTTTATTCTATCATATTTGTGTATCAAACATTTATTTCGTGTAACGGAGAAACATGTTATTTGCAAGTGGTTGGAAAATCTTGAACGAGAGTTGTGTCTGAAAATAATCCGCTAATCACAATATTATTAAAAAAAAATAATCCTCTAATCATAATATTATAATGAGTTTTGGTAGAAGTAGTAGGAATTTTATGGTAAAAGGTAATTTTAAAGGGTAGATTAGAAGATCAATCAATGAACAGTTCTGCGATTGGACCCATGAACGTGTGCTTAGTAAGAAAACGTGAATATGATAACGAAAAATAAATTTCGGGCGGGACGAAGTTTGTTGGGTCAGCTAGTTTTTTATAAAAACCGGTAGATTTCCGTCAGGACCTGGCCCTTTCGAGACATCAAGCTTATTTAATGCGTAAAAAATTTCAATGTAGTTTTCTGACTCCAACATCACATACAAATTCTGGAAGAAATGCAAAGAAGTCACGATCTCAGCCCTCTTAAATTATGTAAAAACGGTTCGTACTCAAGTGTGTCTCTTTGCGTTAACTCCCTTCGCTGTATCTATTCTCACGGCTGCATAAGGTGCCCGCTATTAACAACATCACAAAGCACACAAACGGACAAAAAAATTTATGGGAAAATGGGAATGCTTCCAATTTTCATCAATTTAAACTATTTAGAGATTATGGGATTGTAATACATATCATATCAAACAAATCTTAGAGAATTTCCGATTCGATTGGTATGCAAATCGGCACAATTCATTTGCAGCAAAATTAGTTATTATGGTGAACTTTATTTCATAAAAACGTGACCTGTTTTCTGATTTGGCACCCTTAATGAAAGACGTAGTCCTACTTCAAAAAATATTTCTAGTCTAAAATGTTCTCTGGGATGTCTACTTCACTGTAGTTTTTGTCCCAGGTTTGTACGATGCTCCGTTCCAAAGTTACAGGCTAATTAGTGGACCTAAGTCTTTGCGTAAGGAGTGCGGATTCAAAATTCAAAACGCGTTTTTCTCGAAACTATGATTTACAAACTGGTAAGAGTTCTACCTCCTGAATGGTCCATCCGATCCATGGCCGATTTTGATGAAATAGTTTTTCCCAGGTTCTCCACTGAATTTTCTGTCATCGTACGTAGGATTGTTTTATATTGAAAAAAAATTTTTTTTGATGAATGTTACTGTCTCGATTTTTGAGGTAAAAACGCAATTTTTTACAAAAAATGTCACCATTTCATCAAAAATCATTATTTTCAGAAAATCAATTCGTGAATAACTCAGCTGCAAAAACGTTCCAATTTGAGTTTGCTATAGAAATCGATAATTGAGGTTCTGACCTATCGTAAACATTGTTAAATAAGCTGGGAATGTGTCTGCAACTATGTTATGACCAGAAGAGAGTGTCGATCAAGAGAAAATCGAATATGTCATCAACACCCCTTTCCTTCTAAGTCCCTCGATTATTTTGTGTGTATCGAAAATCAATTGAGAAATTCGTCCAATAAATTCAAGTGGTAAAGTACTTTGAAACTGAACAACATCTAGCATGATACGTGATACTTGCAAGAATTGTTATTGTTGTTTTTTTTCTATGCATTGCCAAAGATAGCTTGAACAACTTAGAATATATGGAATGATGTGCGGTGTACATATTATGGAAAAAATATGTAGTCGCCGATGCGTTTGTGATTGTACGTCAAATGCGAACCAAGATAGCGTTTGCGATTAATACTCTGTGCAATGCATTGACATAGATAAACAAATATGGCCAGCTTGTGTATTGTTCTCTCGAGGACAAGAATGAATCGTCACTCAAACCTTTTCAACTAGAGAATCACAAAACAACACAAAGAAGTTGTGTCTAAAATTTTCAAGTATTCGAAAACAATACACAAAGTGATGAACAAGCGAATTGAATTATCTAAATGCGTAGTCCTACGTCAATAATTGTGTCGTGTCTTTGGACACAACTCCCTATAACTTTTTTAAAATTTTCTTACGAAACTCAAGACATCCTTAATTATAGGTCCACTTGAAACACAATCTTTTATTTTATTTTTTGCATGTATTTTTCGTTTTTTTTGAAAATTAAAGAGGAATTTGATTTTAGATTCATTCCCTTAAAGTCAGAAAACACCTTTCTCACATGAAAAAAATAAATTTATCCAGATTCTCTCAGGAGGTGATAGATGATCATATTTGATGAAAAAAAACCCCCTACGCATATGTTCGATTTTCATCAATGACAGAGTTATAGAACTTTTTTTTTCGGACTCTGTTGCCTCAAACTGGATCTACATTGAAAAGTACGCTACGGAAGACGATTCTGATGCTTTCACTTGAAAGATGAGAAAGTTTAGTACAGGATATAGTAGCGGAGTAACTAAATTAGTGGATTTTAACAACGTTTTGGAAGTGAAACACTTGAAAGTAAAAAGAAAATAATTTAATTTAAATTTGAAAGAAAAAAATTTTTATGTGTTATTATTTTATTATTATTTTATATATAGATTGTTTCTATCAATTAAATTGAAGTCCTTTAACCGCTCTACAATTTGTCTTTGACGCCCAACTTCTATCTTTCTTAATTTGTTTCTTGGGCACAACTCCCTATAACTTTATTAAAATTTTCTTATGAAACTCAGGACGTATCGTTAATTATAGGTCGACTTGGAACACAATCTTTTTTTCAAATATTGTATTTGAGGGGATCAAAATGAAAGGGGTGTAAGCGACATCATCGATTTCTCTACATCGACTCTCTCTTTTAGTCATAACTTAGCTGGAAACACATTCCCAGCTGTATTTGACAATGTGGAAGACAGATCAGAACCTCATCTATCGGATTTAAGGCAAACTCGAATTGGAACGTTTTTGCAGTTTAGTTATTAACTAAACAGAAAGTTGATGAAGAGAAATCGATCAAATCACATACACCATTTCCTTCTAAGCCCCTCATTTGTTTTTCAGTTTTTATAACTAATACTGGGAATCTCTTCTGATATCATTTTATAAGAATACAAGAAACAAGTAGGGTAGATGAACCAATTATAGTAATAAGATTGAGTTTTTGTTAGTTTAACAAACATGTATTATTTTTAATGCCCCTGATATGTTATGACGTATGTGTAAACTCTCTTTTGTCGTTTCAGTACTTGATTTCATGCTAAACATACTTCTATTGCTGAAAATTATACTTTGAAAATGCTGTGTTTAGTATATTTTTGCTTCCGATAGATATCTTCAGCGAGTTTCTACGACTACATTTTTCATGAAGGGTGCCAGATCAGAAAACCTGTCACGTTTTTGTGTAATAAAGTTAACGTTAATAACTATTTTTGCCACGAACGGATTTTGACGATTTACATACCGAACAGATCGGAAATTCCCTAAGATTTGTTTGATATCCTATACATTACAATTCCCTGATTTGTAAATGGTTTAAATTGATGAAGGCTAGAAGAATTTCCATTTTCCCTACATTTGTTCTGCTTATATGTGAGCTTACAAACCCGTGTCGTCAAAAACGAGTAATTTATCGATGAACAACGAAGGGGAATATTTGCTAGAGTATAAATATTGGATCTATGCTGAGCCAAACATTCAGTCTCGTTCTATACTCGATGTATTCGATCTGCTTTAAGCAATGTGATTGATATTCAAATCGTGGATGTGAAAATCAATATCTTCGTAAAGCCAAGATTCACAAAGGACAAATTCATCATAATTGAAACTTCGCATCACAAATTTGGTTTGTAAAGTATAAAAAGTACATTTC
This sequence comes from Toxorhynchites rutilus septentrionalis, assembly GCF_029784135.1. NCBI lineage: Eukaryota > Metazoa > Arthropoda > Insecta > Diptera > Culicidae > Toxorhynchites > Toxorhynchites rutilus. The sequence goes on from NC_073745.1 coordinate 24,033,331, forward strand.
TCTTCCGAAAGTGTTCTAACATTCTAAAGCGAACAAAATATCGTACTTTTGATTTAAGCAACACTAAAAGCATGTAAGATTTCATTATGATTTTTATTTTTTTTTTTTTTTTAAAAAAAAAGACAAATTTGAATAACATTTGCGACTGAGATTTCTTTCTTTCCGATCGAATTAAATATAACAAAGAAAAATATATTTAAGTTACGATCTTTTTCCTGTTAGAGTGGGTGAATTTGAGAAATACATTTTCTTCATTGCGGAAAACATTGGCTCAACGCATATTTTCCCAACTTTTACTGTGATACCGTACTACCCAAATATGCATAGTTGACGTAAACGCCAACTGTGGTTTCAAATCGAAATAATACAACATCATCCGTGAGTTTTTTATGAAGAACAATTTGAATAACATTTGCGACTGAGACTTCTTTCTTTCCGATCGAATTAAACACCACAATAAAAATCATCTAAAACAAGAAAAAATCGTTTTCATCACTGACTGGTGTTGGCAGTTACGTCAACCATGTATATTTGGCCAGCATAGTCAGCGTAGTCTCACTTCGAGCAGATTTCCCGTTCGTACAGAACTTAGTTTCCCCGCTATTCACGTCCGAAAGAGCGGTAAATTATCGTCCCCGGATGTTCGATAATTTGTATCGCTGCACTGCTGCACAGTTTGAAGGCAAAACAAAACATCCAAACTTTTGTGCTTCCAATTGTTACATTTCTCCCGGCACACAATCCGGCACCATTCCCATCGAAGAGTGTCCAGCCAACCGAACCCAGAACCATTGCGTACAGTATGGAAATTCGGAGTTGGGCTCACTATCCCCCTCCTTAGCCCCCCTCCAACTTGCGTGGCCTAGCAACGCAAATGACACTTGTTTCGAGTTTCCACTCACGATACGAAAACGGTCTCTGTGTTTCCCTCCTCACACATACACGACGCGTGGTGTTTATGTTTCCTCCATTCATTCCGGTCCGGTGAGTGGAAACAAGTTTAACGGATGTTGCCTCAGCTTGGATTCCCCTCATCTCACCCTGCTTGGTGCACCTGTTCTACCTCCCCCCTCCCCCCTACCCATCCAATGTCTGACGTCTCACTTTTTTGCGAGGAATTCAAATGAATTCACTTCACATTCTCCCGGCCCCGATTTCACCTTCGCTTGGGAAAATGAAGTCTAGATGAAGAGATAATTGAAAACTTCCCTTTCGGTTTCAAAGTTTCTGCGATGGGACGCGCTGCTTCACGGATGCACATATGAATATATATGCACAAAAGTGTAAACCATAAACGACGGGCTAAATTGGTGGGGCAAGTTTTCGAGATTCTGGGATGGTTTACATGTACTCGTACTTGTTGAATCAACAGTCAAGCTAACTCTATTTAAGGAAAACTTCTGCACTCAAAACAAAATTTGTTGCAAATGCATCGAATTCTTCTGGAATTTTCATACAGCTTCGGAACCTCTCAATCGTAACGGATCGGACGCCATCGATTTGGTTGAAAGTGTTCTGGAATTCCGTTACCATTGTCTCGAGCTGCTGACAAATGGTGTATCCTTGGCTGATATACACCTCCAGTGGTTCTTGTTTAGCCGAACCGACGATAAGTTCAGTTTGCTGGGTCCAATCCAATCGATATGCCGCCTGTTCAAATATTTGGAAACTGTCCAGAATCCTATTGTAAGCGTCCACCACCTCAAACACCAAAACTCCTGTGTCGAGCAATCTTCTCGCGATATCGCGCAGACATTCCGCCTTAACTTCTTCCGTCAAATCCGCTGGATAGGGAGTGGTATCCGGGCAGGACCGGGCAAGCAACTCATATCGAATGGAACTGGCCAAAATATTATCCACATTCGGCTGCTCTACGCTGATGAGGTTCCGGATGAGCCGAAGGTTACTCTCAAGGCGCTCGACAAATTCGGCAAGCCTTTCGCGGGTAATTTGTTCCTTCCTCTTGTCACATTCGGTCACGATGGGTGCCATGTTGTTTCTGCTGGTTCAGAGATTGCTTCGATACAAATCTCAGCACAAAGCACCTGTTCTGGCACCTAAACCGGTTCCGATGGCAACTGGTCGGCGGAAATTCTTCGCAGCGATTCACCTCGCATTTCTCACTTATTATGTTGTCCAATCTGCTAGCAATTGCGCAACGATCCACCTATCAGAGTGTGTGAGTATTCGATTTGGCGAAACTTCGAACTCTTCCCAGCATTCGATCTCGCGAAGAAGAAAAAAAACTAATTTGCAACCTAACGAGCAACGCGTGTGCCGCCGTTGGACATTAAGTCCCCAACCTCTCCCTCCAGTGCCCCCTCCCTTTGGTAGATTTACGCAACGTCGCCGCGGCGTGTAGAGTGAAAAACGGCATGCAGAACCCAAGATCGGAGCCAAGATATCTCTCCAAGACTCGGTCTAATTATGTTTTCATAATGTGCCACGTAAGCCGGTCCAGTAAGCGGGGCGACGCCCGTATGTATCGAGAGGCGTCGAAGAACCGGTTGTGGGGTTCTGGTTTTTGCCCTTGTTGTGGTTGTTGTGCGGCTCGCGGCGATGCCGACTAAATATGAATCGGAGCCGTTGTTTGAATCGACGGCTAGCGTTCATGTTTTTGTTTTATTTTTATTTTTTAAGTTTTTCGTTTGTTGGCGGGAACCCGCCGATGCTGATTCGATAATGCTTTTTGTTGTTTTTGTTGGCGCTTGGGCTCCATCGAGTATGGCCCCGTTCGTGACCTACATTGGCGAATATCGGTCGGTCGGCGTTCGGTCGATTTTTTTTGTTCTTCGTCGAACAAGAAATGCAAACATTGTTTATGTGGTATTGAGCTTGTTGGAAAAATTGTTTACACCAAAGTAACACGGTTTGTATTAGCATAATTTGTAAGATAGGGAGTATATAACATCATAGTTCAACGGAGCAAAGTGAAGTTAGTAGGGGGGATTGTTTTTTTTTCGCAGGGAAAGTGCGAAAGGAGAAAGTAAAATGTTTTGTAATTTACTAAAAAGTAGTTAATCTCCAGTATCTGGCAATGCACAATTGAGGTAAAGACTTGGAGTAAAGACATTGAAAAATGTCGAACGCTTCACATAATTTCCCTACAAAGGTTGGAGTTGTCATTAGGATAATTAATTTAAAGAAATCACTTTCATAGCATCAAATTGAACCAGTATTCAAGATGAAAGGAATAAATTCAGAAAGATTTTTTTATAGTGCCGATTTATCCACGCTATCATTCTCTTCATATTTATCAAACTTTAGTAAACTCACTTGCCATTGAATCGTGAAAAAATGCGAAATTCAATAATTTTGTAATGTTTGTGTTATGCAGCGGATTCAAATTTAATACGTATTTTTACATCCTCCATAGCTTTCAAAAATGGAGGCATTTGACGGAAAAAATCTATTTCTAATCAATCCATTTCTAGTCTGGAGATGTTCCGGGTTTTTGGGGGCAGCAAAAAGCTGCATTTTTCGAAGAGCTATGATTATTTGGACATTTGACAATTATTTCCCAGTCTCAATCTTTTCTATAGACTGTTATTTGTACTGGTATGTATTACCAACATACAATTAAGTTGTTTTTTACCAGTTTTGATTGTGAAAACAATAAGTGAAGTGGCTTGTCAAGCGTCATATGTGTTTGGATTGATTATATGCATACTTATTTTGATGTAATAAAAATTTTGAAAAAATACTTAACCCCATTCGAGGTAGCGAATAGAACTGCAGTTGAGACCAGTGTTACCACGTTTTCATCTGTTCCAGAAGGGGAAAAATCTTTCTCATCTGTACTTTCTTTCAAAAATATGTGGCATTGGAAATATTCATTGTAGAGAAAAGTCATGAAGTATGAAAAAATGTGATGTGTTTGATGATGCTTATACATATTTTATCATTTGATAAAATATTCTGCCATACAAATGAAACAAAAATTTCTGCATATCTCGAGAACTAATCAAGCAAATGGAATCAAATTCTAAATTTGACATGTGGGGTTCTTAGGGAGCAAGAAATATTTCTATGGTGGTTTGACACGCCACCGCTCTCTCTTTAGGGGGAGGGGGGCTGTGATGGTAGGTGTGTGTACATTCAGGTTTTTTACGCGTTTTTTTTTGCGCGGTTCTTTTACGAGGTTTTTTTACGCGGATTTTCCAATTAATGCGGTTTTTTTATGAGATACGTATCCCCCGCGTAAATAAAAACCTGGGTGCATAACTCGAGAAATAATCAAGCAAATGGAACGAAATGTTGCATGTTGAGGTTTGAGAGGACAATAAATGATTCTATGATGGTCCGGCACTCCTCACCTCACCTCATTTAAGAATACAAGAAATGTAATGTAAATCCTCTGAAAGAAGAAGGAGGGTCCGATAAAAATATTACACATATTTCAACCAATCATATAAACAACTAAACATGACAGTTGAAAATTTTCGGAGATCTATGAAGAAAAATAGGAAAAATCGAAAAATTGAATTCCCAAATGTTCTACAATTACATCTTGATAAGCGTTTATGGTACATTATCAAATGCGATAGCGAAATTAATCTTTGTTCGAAAGTGGAAATTGATTTTTAGGTTAAAAAACGCACTCATATATGTTTTAAACATATAAATAAAAATTAATCACCAAATGTGTTGGTAAACTCGAGAAAGAAATAATCCGATTTGAGCTGTCTTCTTTTTATCATATTTTCTATATCAAACATGTATTCCATGTAACGTGTTATTTGCAAGCAATTGGAGATTCTTGAACGAGAACAGTGTCTGAAAGTAATTTTATAGCATGATGAATTTTGGTAGAAGTACTAGGAAATAGAAGATTGTAAAGGTTCAGCTAGAAGATCAATCAATGAACAGTTCTGCGATTGGATCCATGAACGTTCGCTTAGTAAGAAAATGGAATGTTTGAAAGTATAACAAAAAAATCCATTTTGGGCGGAACGAAGTTCGGGGGAAGAACGGGTCAGCTCAGCGTTGCGGAGCTGATTTCGCAGATTATTCCTGTTTTGATTTTTCCGTTTAAAAATTCTCGACGGATGCCAATGAGGCAAAGTGAGGACGTTAGAAACAAGATACCGAAACGCAGAAAATACGAGCGAACCATCGATTATTTTTAGGCATCCAATTCCTACATATGTTCGTTTTCTGAAACTGTGGTTTCCTTCCGGATCAATTTTATTTTTAGAGTGCAGAAAACGTTCTCCAGATTTTGTAAATTCATAAAATCCTGGAAACGCCTCTTATACAATGCTGGACGAGAGCGCAGGACAACAACAGAAGCATGCATGAAGCACAAATCTGTTCTTAAGCTTAACAGATACGTTTTGTTTTGTTTTCATTCATACCAAGTGATGCATTTCCAGTGATTTTAACTAAAAAAAAACGAAATTTCATAAGCGGAAAAAAACTGTACCAATCAGTACTTTTTGCCGAAAATCTGTACTCTGTACCGTACAGAATTGGTACCAAAAATAACGGAAAAAACTGAACCTTTCCAGGTAAATCTATACGTCTGGCAACACTAGTTCTCGGATGTTTGTTACAATTGTTAGTTTCGTTCTTTTGAATTACTGAACCGATCCAGACGAATGACATACCAAATTGATGCTAGTCTTTTTTGTGAAATATTATTAATAATATTATGTTTGTATGTTTGTATGTTTGTATGTTTGTATGTTTGTATGTTTGTATGTTTGTATGTTTGTATGTTTGTATGTTTGTATGTTTGTATGTTTGTATGTTTGTATGTCTGTAGGGTTGTCCCACAATAATAGAAATTTGACCAATAGGAACTGATCGAATTTATAAAAAAAAATTATATCTGTTATCATTTTAAAACTGCTTATCTTGAAAAACCCAATTTGGCCGCCGCTACAAAATAGCTGATTCCATATCATCTCAAAACAAAAGTTGATTGAGATATGTGTATCAAACGAACGAACTTGACTTGGAGAACACACTACAATGTATTTTCTGCAATCCACTCAATATCGGTATCAAATGAAATTTTCTGACTGATAGAATACAGTACAATGGTTTTATTGTAGTGAAATATATAAAGATATCATGAAATCAGAGAGGGTTTTATTTGTTTGTAAATTATAATTTTTCAAATTCAACCGAAATCTCAAATTTTTTCTCAAAATGATTTTTTTTCAAAAAGTTCATAAATTTTGAATTACTGGACCGATTCAAATGTTCGACATATCAAATTGAAGATAATGAGTTAGTCTTTTTTGAGAAAAAAAAACATTGCGAATTTTACGTTACACTTTACTTTGAAAAAAATTAACTTGATGACGAAAAAAAGCCTCTGGCTTTTGGATATGTTTTATAAAATAAAATAAGTAAAAAAAAAAATTTTAAGTTAAACGGTTTAACTGTGATTAAACATAATAATGTACTAAAAGCTAGAAAATAATTAGGCAAGTAGCAGTTGGCAGTTATCACATCTCTCCTTCATTAGTCTAGGGCATTGATAAGACTAAAATAAAATTTACAATTTACAAACTCTCTTGAAATGTATTCGTCATGTTTACCAATCAAAATATTCTCTAGAAATAAACTATATGGCAGAACAACGTTTGCCGGGTCAGCTAGTGTAATGTAAAACACCTTTCAAGAAAAAATATTTAAAAAATATAGCGCCCTTGGTCCCAAGACCCGTAAACTAAAAGAAAAAAAAATTGAATCAATAATTACAAATAAAAATCTTATTTTGCAGGTGTGATATCTTGCAAAGAAGACTATTTTATTGGCTTTATTTTATTTTATTATTATTTTTTATTTTTTTAGATGATCGACATATCTAGATCATCTGTACTAGTTCAGTTCAGTAGTTCAGTAGTTATGATTTCTTAAAAAATGATCATTTTTGGAAAAATGGCGAAAAAGTTGATTTTTCGGGCCAATCTTATTTTTCATTACGGTCACCTTAATGAAAAAATAAAAAATACCGCGACTTTGAGTCGTTTAGAAATTGTCGAGCTTGTCGATATACTCCCAATGATTATGCAAGCTCTATTTGGATTCGACATGAATCTTGACCGAGTAATGTCTCTAATTCTTTGTTTTAAAATTTTTTGGTTAAGAAGATCACCTACAAAATCTATCCGATGGTGCAGATTCACCATAAACTCTCACTAGTATTCGATGCTCTTCAGGAAAATCAAATGGAAACAGAAAATGGACACTTCCTGCAAATAGTGCTTATTTGCAACGAAACTCGATATTTTCAACGCAGTAAAAATAATTGAACTTTTTGTGCAAAATGCTGTGTTTTTTACCTGAATACATTACACTAAATGAAACTTTTGGTCCGATGGGTGACGTTCGGAACGATCCTGTTCGAGCATTTATGTGTAACGAAACAATTGTTGAATGAAAAACAAGCCACATTACCAGTGTTTTAACAAGTTTTTTTTCCTCAAATCTTGATTCCAAGAACGTCTCATATTTTTATATGCAGCCATTTCACGCCAAATTGAAACAGTGGTTCTTATAGTTTCGTGAAAGGTGGTAGTTTTGTTCCTTATCGCAAAATATTAGACCCATATTTTATTTTTATTTTATTAGGGTGCCCATTTCCATTTTAGGGTGGTTCAACAAACAGTTTTTCCTTTTTTCAAAAAATTCATGACTTTTGAAATACTGAACCGATTCAGATTATATTAAATTAAAACCATTTCGCTTGTCTTGAAATTATATACTTGCAAAAAAAGGGTTTTACTTTCGTAATTATTGACTGTATTTGTTGTTGTTTTTTTGTTTACATGACTTTGGACTACAAGGCGCTATTTCTTGAAAACTGAGGGTTTTAACATAACATATCCAAATTCAGGTATGGATTTTTTCCATTTTTGAGTTATGATTTTTCAAAGTTAACCTAAATATCAATTTTTTCCTCAATTCTCAAAAATGATTTTTCTCGAAAATTCGTAACTTTTGAAATTCTGGATCGATTCAGATGTTCGACATATTAAATTGAAGCCAATAAACTAGTTTGCTTTAAAAAAATGTACACTTTCAAAAAAAAAAAAATTAATTCTAGTCGCATATATTAGGGTGGCAATGGATGTATGGAAAAAATGTCGTCATCGAATTCCAAAAACCGACCATGTACATTTTGTTTATTGGTCCAAAAAAAAAAAGACCTGTGGAAAATTTCAGCTCAATTGGACATGATTTAGGGGTGCCTCAAAGCGCTCAAAGTTTTCATTTTTTGATCCTCGAAAATCTTCCAAGGGGGAAGTAAAGGAAATTTGGAAAATCGAAATTTTTTTTTCGATGCCAAATGCATGAAACGTCGAGATCTGGTGTCATATCGTAAAAAAATTTTGGCCCAAAATCGACTTTTTGGATCTTAGCCTGAGTGGCCAAAAAATCAAAATTTTTAGTGCTTTGAGGCACCCCTAAAAATTTTGATTTTCCAAATTTCCTCTACTCCCCCCTTGAAAGATTTTCGAGGATCGACAAATTAAAACTTTGAGCGCATTCAATTTCATTCAACATTCAATAATTACGAAAACAAAATTCAATTTTTCTGCAATTGTAACATTTTTTCAAAGAAGACTAACTAATTGGCTTCAATTTAATATTAATCGGAGATAAGGAACAATACTACCACTTTTCACGAAAATCTTAGAATCACTATATCGGTTTGCCATGGAATGGCTGTATGTATTCAATTCATATACAGAACTTTGCTACAGATAGGATGAACTTGGGAAGCGATTAAATGAATACATGAGTAGTAACCCTATTGATCTGGTTTGATATAAGATAGCAAGCCGAACGTGATAAGACATTTAAATACGGTAATCACGTTTTAAATTCACACTAATTAGTTAGTATGATACATCTCAAGATAGAGATCAGTTCAGATCGAAAAAGACCACTTCCGCCGGAACAACCAATCCGGAATATAAACGGGTGACCACATTGAATCCATAAACACTTGAAGTGAGTGTAAGTGAGCTAGTGGAAAACTACGAACTTTGACATCCATGTTTTGAATTTTAAGGTTTCTCTTGGAACTTGTTTCAGCCATGTCTCCAGAACCTGCGAAATTTGATTCTAAAATAAATCAGGACTCCGTTTATCTTAACGCCAGGATTATGGGTACAAATGTATTGCCACCAGTTACGAGCGACATTATTATTGCGTACAAACAATGATGTTAACGTCAAAATGTTTCAATAATCCTCAATTGTTTTCGAATAAACATACCATGTTTATATGTTTGGCGTTTGTATAACATGGTAAAGAATGTGAATCAGTGAAAAAGTGGATTTTGGTTATGTTGGCGCTTACGTTAACCATGCGTATTTCACAACGAGACATATTCAATTTTCTCCATCCCCTTATCAATCAATCTTTATCGGTTAGGCTCAAACTGAATGAAGCTCACCGCTGCTTCTCCCTCCCCCGCCTGTACCCATAATAGCGTAACAGAGCAGCAACACTTCGGCAAACGACACACCTTTCCGACAACTTATCATCAAGCATCAAAGTTTTTCCATCCTCTCCGAGTCATTATTAATTGTAAAGCAACTTTTTTGTTTTCGCTTAATAAATTTGATTTCTTGCCATCCCTGCGCCCTCTCCCCAAAGGTTTTCACTTTTCTGCTGCTGTCAGCGCGAAGGAGCCATCATCAACTCTAACAACACCGCGCCTAACCGTGGTTTGAGTTTTTTTTTGTTGTTGTTTCTGTTCGCCCCTAGCGAAGGAAATATGCTGACGATGCAAGCAATTAAATTTACTTGCCCATCTCACCGCCTCTTGATGACACGCCGCTGGCTACTGGATGCTGGCTGGACCGAATTGGCAGGAGACGTTCGAGAGTTCGAGTCACTGAGGCTGATGCGATAACCGACAGCAACGTAAATACAATAAAAAAAAAAAAAACTCACATAATTCAAAGTCACACGAGTTGGACAGGTCCCGCGCCGTGTTTCGAAAAAAAAGCGCCGACTGGTCGAGAGTTTTTCAAAGAAAATGAACAAATAAACGAGCCGAGATGAAAGTCGATTTGGAGTGTGCGTCATTTTATGTTTTTTTTGATTTTGTTTTTATTAGTTTGTTCGTTGCTTGGAAAAATCACAGACTTTCGGTTTCAATTTGGCCAATTTATTGGCTGCGTGTTGTTAATGTTTTTGCAAAGCTTTAATCTTTATCCGAAATTAAACTGCTAACGAGAGTACACCCGAGAAGACCGGTGGGAGCGATGGAAGTCTGATTGCAAAAATCCCCTGGATTTGCCCGCCCGTTTCGTTACTGCCGAACCGAGGTTGTATCTTGTAAATTTAGCACCCAGACAAATGACGACTTTGTGCAACTTATGAGATAACAACTTTATCATCTACCATTCCGGGAACTTAATTCCTCTTGTTGCGCACTTCGGCATGGCTTTGCACTCACTTGGGGCCGGGCTCCGTCCAGCGCTGGATGGGGTGGAGTAATAAAACGATTGTTTTCACAAAACTTTCCTCCCATCGGTGAGTGTGTGTGTGTATGTGTGTGTGTGTGGGCGCATTTGAATACGATAAAACATGATCGTTGGGGATGCGAGAGGGTGGTGTGAGGTATGGCATGCTCTGGGAAAAAGCTGGGCCGAGAAATGTGATTACTTTGTATCCTGATTTATGACACTTGACGATTTGTTTTAAACGCTCACAGCTTCCCACCGAGAGAGCCGTAGAAGCTTCTTCCGTGTGCAGCACTCCTCGTTGTGTGGTTGTAAATAACCCAAAATGTGCAATAAAACTATGAATGGGGAATTGTCATTGGAATCGGTGAGAAACGAGCCCAAAGCAGCCGGCGTCTCTGAAAATTTCAACAGTTTGCGCAGTCTCTCGGCAAAAAGCTGAAAAGTTATTTGCAGCAGCTATCCCTCTGTGGATTAGCCTGGGAAGAAGGTACCTCTGGTAACTACGGGAAGGCGAAAGCTGTATCGTTTCGAAACCAGTCAAGCTTCGGAAAAAGATGAAACTATTTGCGTTGTCATTCCTGCCATTCGGTCCCGTTGAGAGCTTTGTAAATAGGATATTGGAATTATTGAATCGTGTACACGTGACAGGTTTGTGGCTATTGAGTTCCGACATTTCACCTACAAATGACACACAAAACGATAAGTTTTTCAAAGATAGAACTTAGCAAGATCAGAAATTTTACAGTTGTTTGGAACTTTCCCCAGTTGGCTGAAACAAATCGGATGTGATTTGTGATCGCATGTTCTCTGCAATCTAGTGTTGTACATAAATAAAGAAAACTTGTTATATGTATATAATATTGTGTATAGTGTCCGATTTCTTTTCACTGTATAAAATGTGTCGAACAAATTATTTTATTTTATTTGTCTCTCCCAAAATAGATTTTTTGATATCAATACTTTCAAACATTCACGTTGTCTTACTAAACGAACGTTCCAATCGCAGACCTATTCGTTGATTGATCTCCTAATTAACCCTTTACAATTTGCTTCACTACAAATTTCCTAGTACTTCTACCAAAATTCGTCATGATAATATAAAATATAAAATTATTTTCAGACACAATTCTCATTCAAGATACTTCAACTGCTTGCAAATAACATTTTTCTCCGTTACATGGAATAAATGTTTGATACTGAAAATATAATAAAATGAAGACTGCTCAAATCGGATTATTTTTTTCTCGAGTTTTCCGCTTACCAAAACATTTGGCGATTCATTTTTATTCATATAGTTAGAACAGGGGTATTCAAATGGTGCTCCACGGGAAATTTGTGCTCCGCGAAGTTATAGCGAATGCTCCAACTTGAAAACCCACCTTAAAAAAAAATCTTCAATTCTATTTCACTGAGAATATAGTGATTTATTTTGTTTTCTCTGGGTTTGATGTCGTGTAACTGATACGCGTAACCAAAATAGAGTTGTTCTCAGTTTCCAAAATATATATTTTTATCAAGGCTCATTCGGCGTTAGTCTGACGGGGCCGGAGTTCAATATTTTGACAGTTTTTCTTATTATCTATGTTAGTAATATGTAACCGATTACTCGCGGTCGGCTCGAGGTTAGTATTACAAGTGTTCTCGTAATTGGGATGTTGCTGTCTCCAATGCTCTGTACGTGTGCCCGACACGGGATACTTCCTTTTGGGATGCAGCTGACCATTAATCAGCAACGCCCCGTAGTCTGTACCCCATATCTAGCGTGGTGCGTCTTCTCGACTCGAGGAATCCAGGATAGAATGGTCACTAGCCGGCGCAATCATCAGCTCGTGTAGAGTTGTCATGAGCGGTACAACCTTTGGCTTTTGTTGAATCATCAGTGGATTGCACAACCTTTGGCCCGTGTATCTGTAAAGAATGTGTGTATGTATTGCCGCGACTAAGTAAAAGTTTATAGATCGGATAGGAGGGATATGAAACGGGGACACAACGAAGGAAACATCATTAAACGTTGACATCGGCGTTTCTGAGGAACAGGTATAGATGAAGCAGAAGATCAGGATCACGGCTACCTAAGATATCCCGGACGGGGATATCCGATTGTCTGCCTTGTGCTCTCAGTGCTCTAGAGAGCTGAGAGCGAGCAGCATGGAACCGGATACACGACCAGATAACATGCTCGATGTCGTGGTAGCCATCGCCACAATCACAAAGATTGTTTGCTGCGAGCACAATGCGATAGAGATGCGCGTTTAGGTTGTAGTGATTGGACATGAGCCGAGATATCACGCGAATGAAATCACGACCTACATTCAATCCCTTAAACCAAGCACTTGAGAATGTCAATACAGATAGAATTTGCTTTAATGATGAAAAAATGCCGGTGCTCCGTCATATATTATTGCTATAAAAAGTGCTCTGCCATACAAACATTCTGAAAACCCCTGAGTTAAAAGATATAGGAGTGCGTTTTTTCACCTGAAAATCAATTTCGTTAGTGTAAACATCAAATGTACTAAAAACGCTTATCAAGATGTAATTGTAGAACAATTGTCCGAATTGTCCTATTTTCCTTCAGAGTTTTCCGAAAAATTTCAAGTATAATGTTTAGTTGTTAATATGTTTTGTTTAAATATGTGTAATGTTTTTATGGGACGCTCCTTCTCCTTCCAGACCGTATACTTTACTTTATACTTTTTTTCTTGTACTTTTAACTTCTCACATTCCAATTATGGTTCCATTTGCTCTATTTATTCTCGAGTTATGCAGACATTTGTGATTTGTTTGTATGAGAGCCCCGTCCCACCTTTCAGAGGAGGGAGGTATGTCAAACCATAAGTCTCGAATAACCATAAAAGCAATTCGTATCCTCTAAAACCTTCACTTGTTAAATTTGGCTCCATTTGCTCTCGAGTTATGCAGGAATTTGTGTTTCGTTTGTATGGCAGTCCTGGATTCTTTCAGGAGATGATAGACGACCATATTTGATAAAAAAAATTCCTCTTACGCATATGTTCGAATTTCAACAATAACGAGATTATTGAACGTTTTCTCTGTTTCGGCTCTGTTTGCATTAAATTAGCTCTAATTCACAAATTACGCAGCGCAGAACAATTCTGTTGCTTCCATTTGAAAGATAAGAAATGTTTATACAGGATATAGTTATAAAACTTCACAATTAGTTTATTTATGTAACATTTTAGAAGAGAAAAACTTTAAAGTTAGTAGTATTTAAGGTGTTAATCTTAGTTTATCCGAAAAGTACATAATAACCTCGAAAGTTTCTATTAACCAAATTAAAGCTCTTTTACTGCTCTTCAATTCGTTCTTGGACACCCAACTTCTATCTTTTTTCTAATTTCTCTGCAATGTAATTTTAAACAATTTCTGGTAAATCTTCAACTAGAATCTACCAAAATCACGATTTTTATTTCACTTGAAATTTTTACTTCGCTTTCCCTTCGACGCCGAAATATTTCATTTTCGCTTGAAATAAGTCATATTTAAAATATATATATTTTTTTGAACTGTATATAATCGAGTCTAAAATTGCATATAATCGTATCATATATAATCGATTGGATATACAACCGAGTCTGTATGTACATATCGGACTCGATTATATACAATTTTGGACTGGATTGTATACAGTTTGGATTTTTTTTTAACTTCGAATATGGCTTATTATAAGAAGAAACGTAACCTTTCAACGTTAAGGTGAAGTTTAAGTGGCTATTACAAGTACAGTGGGGAAAAAATCGTGATTTTTGAACATTTTGCTTGAATTTTCACCAGGAATTGTTTATATCGATAGTACAGCCAAATTAAGAAAGATAGAAGTTGGGTGTCAAAGAACAAATTATAGAGCGGATAAAAACTTCAATTTAAGTGATAGAAACAAACTAGTTTAATCTAAATTTTTAGGAGAAAATTAATAATAACACTTTAAAAATTATTAACTTTTAAGTTTTTCACTTCCAAAATTAGTTGTTCGACTACTATATCCTGTACTAAATTGTCTCATCTTTCAAATGAAATCATCAGAATCGTCTTCCATAGCGTACTTTTTGATGTAGAGCCAGTTTGAAGCAAATGATTCCGAAACAAAAAAAAAGTTCTTTAACTCTGTCATTGTTGAAATTCGAACATATGCGTAGGAGGATTTTTTTCATCAAATATGATCGTTTATCACCTCCTGAGAGAACATGGATAATTTTTTTTTTCATGTGAGAAAGGTGTTTTCTGACTTTTTCTTTGAATGAAAAATTAAATTCCTGTTTTATTTTCAAAAAACGAAAAATACATGCAAAAAAAATTTTTTTTTTTTATCAAAAACTGTATATAATCGAGTCCGCGCTGTAATCGATTCCGACCTGTATATGTTTCCGGCTCTTCAATATAAATATTCCTAATTAGACATGTTTCTTTGAAAAACCCAACTTCATAATAATGCGTTTTTCAAACAAGTTATTTCACTTTTCCATGTGACCTATTTCATTTGAGTTTATAATTTAAAAGAAAGTATCTAAAATTAGGGACATTTTATCCAAAAAACATAACTTGTAAGCGAGTCAACATTTGAAAAGGATTTTCTGTATCTATTCAAATTTTTCTAGAAAAAAAATATTTATTTATGAAATTATAGCCTAGAATAGGATTATGTCGGTTCAATGATGTATTTTGAAGTATTGACCAACATCTGAAACTTAATTTTTTTTTTAACAAAAGTTGTACAAAAAATATACTAATTATAGGTTAGAAAACATTTATGATATAAACAAAACTCAATTTTTTTTTCCAAAATATATATTTTTATCAAGGCTCATATGGCGTTAGTCTGACGGGGCCGGAGTTCAATATTTTGACAGTTTTTCTTATTATCTATGTTAGTAATATGTAACCGATTACTCGCGGTCGGCTCGAGGTTAGTATTACAAGTGTTCTCGTAATTGGGATGTTGCTGTCTCCAATGCTCTGTACGTGTGCCCGACACGGGATACTTCCTATTGGGATACAGCTGACCATTAATCAGCAACGCCCCCCTAGTATGTATCCCATATCTAGCGTGGTGCGTCTTCTCGACTCGAGGAATCCAGGATAGAATGGTCACTAGCCGGTGCAATCATCAGCTCGTGTAGAGTTGTCATGAGCGGTACAACCTTTGGCTCATACATGGTCGGATATTAAATAACGAAATAAGTTGAATAATCCTTGGTCGATTTTCAAAATCTCCAAGAATTTGTGTTTTCTTGCCAGCGAATATTTTTTTTTTTTTGAACACAAAGATTAACGATTTTTCAAACCAGATTTTATTATGGTTATCCTGGAGCCGTGTTCTTCCTTTTAAAGACTGAAGATGAATATCTTTATAGTGTTGCTTTGGTCTCTGCTACCATTATACAATCGATTCGGTTTTTCTGTTTCCGTCCTGCAAAAGGTGTTGCACTCCACAGATTATTACTTTGGTTCGACCTTTTTTGTGAGTGTTAGAGGTACAATTTTGCTAAGAGACACTGAAAAACTACTTGTATATTGAATACGTTCAGTGTTTCAGTGTCGCTCTAGACAACAAGCAATTGGCAAAATGAACTATGTATATACTGCTTGTTTTTTTTCGGAACGCTTATGGTCGAGTTACCATTTCTCGACAGATCACAGGAACTTTAACTTTAATCAATTTTAGACAATAGTACTGAGCAAAACATCAAAACCATTGATTTTGCACCCAAAAAATCTTTATTTATCTGTACTTCATGACTAAAGTCCAAAATCTGTACCACACAGAATCTATACTCAAAATTAGGACTTCTCCAGATAAATCTGTACATATGGCAACTCTGGTGCGAGACGGTATTATAGAAATCACAGATGGCATCTTTTATACTTTTGCATTGATGTGCTACCGGTTAAGCTCCGTCGCAATATTCCCAGCGTCACTGCAGTTGGAATACTAGCAAAAGACTTACTCGCATCTCTTTCGCAATATAAAAATTGCGCTTTACCGCAACATTAGTTTCTCTTTATTGACGGCACAATGAATATACATAATAAATGTTAGGGAACAGGGGAGTGTTTCCAATAGTCGTCCATAACAAATAAAACATTTGCCAGTATATGCATTTTTTTTCCTGTACGAGGTTCAATCGAATCGGTTATAAGTCCTACATCACAAATTGTGTTCTTTTATCAAAGTAATACTGTGGAAAAGTTAGCATATTTTTATGTTTTGCTATTGAAAAACACATTCATATTTGCTTTAAACTAAGTTTATCGCTCCGTAAAGTTATACAGATATCAATGAAATTGATGATAAGTGGTAACTAATAAATTAAGATGTTAATTGGTGCCAAAATATTGCCATATGGCAAGACAAGAAAATTGTAGAAAAAAATTATCAAAATTGCTGTTAATGGGTTAACCCGTTAATCTACAATATCGAAACTTACTCGTAGTGCACTAGCATGTCATAGCCATGTGGGCTGCACAAATTTATATGAGATTGAAGCTCGAATTTCAACACTATTCCTAAAAAAAAATTCTATATTGCAATAAATTATTAGGGAGTATCCAGATAAAATGAAAATCTGGTAAACGCATAGTAAGCAATATACGCTAGGAGTTAAGATTTTTTTCGTGACGCGATCGATTTGTAGTTTTCAATCAATTCGGGATTCAATATTTTCACGAAAGTTGTAATCCTACAATATGGTGGATTTTAAAAAGTTGGTAAAAGTTCAAATTTACAATTAACTAGCCGGCGAACTTCATCCCGCCCAAACTTGATATTTTTATATGTATTCTTTCGAACATTCACGTTTTCTTACTAAGCTTAGCGAACATTCGTGGATTCAATCACAGAACTTTTATTCACTGATCTTCTAGTTGGCCGTTCACAATTTTTAATATAAATTTCCAGTTACTTCTACCAAGACTTGTCATTCTATTTTTTTTTATCTTCGCTTATTTTTCGTCGGCCTATTTCCGCCACTTTAGTGCCAATCACCGACATCAGGGAGGCGACTCCACCTGTTCCTACCTATCAGACTCAACAACTCATGAGCCGGGCCAACTTCTTTTACTTCCGCTCCGAAGGAAGACGTAACCAGAGATTTTTCGCCTCAGAAAATCCCAACGACGCCAGCTGGGATTGAACCCAGGCCGATCGGATTGTGAGGCTGTTACGCTAACCATACAACCACTGGCGCCGTCTGTCATTCTAATATAAATTTATTTTCAGATACAATTTTCGCTCAAGGTTCCTGATTCACCTGTAAATAACATATTTCTCCGTTACATGAAATACATGTTTGATACAGAAAAGTAAATTTTCAATCATATTTTTTTAAAGCGCGTTATACCACCTGAGAATATGCGAACGCCCGAGCGGTCTTAGGCTATTTCTTTTAAATTATTAACGGAAAACACGACCGTTCTCCACTGTGTCTAGATACTCACTCCTTTATTTTCTATCTTAGAAATTATATACATGTTTTTCTTACATCTATTACCTCTTTCGAATATAATGAACAGAACGAACTTACGATACGCTTCCTGCTATCGTAACCCTCAAACCATAAACAAAACCCTATCTTAAAACTAGACCTATGATTCACACGATCCACAAACAAAGATCGTCAAGAGAGAGCCGTAGCCGAGTGTTTCCGGACCAAGAAGCAGTCTAAATTCCCCAAAAAGTACTTGGTTTGGCAGGCCATATGAAGTTGTGGCCGAAAATCCAAATCTTTCGTCTCTACCGGCACCATCAACAAAGATGTCTACGAAAAGGAATGTCTCCAGAAGCGGTTGCTACAATTCATAAGAAGCCACGACTCTTCAGCGTTGTTTTGGCCAGATTTGGCCTCTTGTCACCATGCAAAATCCATCCTGGAATGATATAATGCACATGAGGTCAAATATGTGCCAAAAACAGCAAATCCACCGAACTGTCCAGAACTTCGCCCATTGGAAAAGTACTGGGCTCTGATTAAGCGAAAACAATTCGAAACTAAGAAGAAAGCGAATGGCATTAGTGATTTCAAGAGGAGATGGAAAAGCGCCGCCGCCAGAATATCTGAGGATACTCTACGGAACCTAATGGCAGATGTTTCCAAGAAAGTTCGTGAATTTAACAGACAACGTAATTAACATCGAAGTAAGCCTTCCTTGTTTTAGATATAAGTCTATTTTACTGAAATAAACAATCGTTTTTGTTGTATTACGTGAATGTTTGTTTTACTGGCATCATATTGGTGTCCAAAATTTAACGTGGACAGGCTTTATGCGAAATTAGCTGAGTGTTTTGAGTTGATACAAGAAAAAAATAAGGCTACGATGTGAAAACATCGTGCCGATTTTTAGGAAAAATCGGAAAACTGCCACGAATTACGTCAAAAACGGCATGTTTTCCTGGTGTTTATTAAGACGGTTGCATATAGAAGTTAACACCAGATTCTTGGTAACAATGATCAAAGCGTTTTTCTAACATTGATGATTTCCTCATTATTCACATTGTCTTGAATGGCACTAACATTCCCAGTGGAATTTGTTCCGTCTCAACGTAGGCATTACTTCAATGTCCTGGAAAAAAGGTGATGAAGATGGTCGAATTTCGAGCGACATAGCATGCGTTGCCATAACTATTTTGCAAATAGTGACGTCAGTCGTTGTGTTTATCTTTGATTGCCCACCGCATCCTTGTGAAAATGCTATTTTCAGGAAGCAATTTATCAATTAAAAACGTACATTTTTGTAGTGCTCCCGCTGAATATGAGGCTAATGTGATAGCGTGGAGTGAATATTTGTGAAATCACGTCGAAAAAGACGGATCAAAGTGATATTTCCATGTGCCATTTTCACTTCCCCACGATCATAGAAACGAACGAAGTTTCATTATCTTACCGTTATGAAGTTGATGTTTCGGCTCTCAGTGTCGGTGTGTATGTTGTGAGATAATAATCGCCAATTAATCAAAATTTCACCGAATTTCGAGAATTAAGCATATGACTGCTTTCTGGACCTTTTTACTACACGAATAATCGAAATAAGCCACGATATAATTGTCATCTGTTGAAAAACAACCAGTTGAATGATTTCATGAGAATTTTTGCTCAAATTATCATGCAACCGTGAGTACTTACAACATTGTTTTGTTTCTTCCATATACATTCCATATTGAATGCAAATAATTACGACACCCCATTTTTTAGAATTGAACTTCCACCTATTGGAGGGATCGATGCTGTTGCTTGTCATGCAACCATCAGAGGGAAAGACCTCTGTATTGTCAGCTTGTATTGGCCTACGAGAGCTGCGGTTAGCCGCAAACAACTTGTTGACATGTGCTCACTCCTTCCTGAGCCACGATTAATCTTGGGAGACTTCAACTCTCACGGAACTGCCTGGGGGGAACCGTACGACGATAATCGTTCATCGTTGATATATGACCTTTGTAACAGCTTCAATATGACCGTTTTGAACACTGGGGAAACAACACGTGTACCTAAACCTCCTGCTAACCCAAGTGCTCCTGACCTCTCGCTTTGCTCGAATTCACTATCGTTAGATTGCAAGTGGAATGTAATCCAGGACCCCAACGGTAGTGATCACTTGCCAATCAAAATTTCCATTACCATTGGGTCGAATTCTTCTGAATCTATAAACATGGCATATGATCTCACAAGACACATTGACTGGAAAAAATATGCGGACGCGATTACTCTAGCCATCAATTCCAGAGATGGTTTACCTCCATTGGAGGAGTATAACTTCCTTTCTCGTTTGATCTATGACAGCGCGGTTCGCGCTCAAACGAAACCCATCCCAGGTTCCACTATTCGTCAAAGGCCTCCCAATCTATGGTGGGATAGCCAATGTTCCAAGCTTTATCAGGATAAATCGAACGCATTTAAAGCTTTTCGGAAACGTGGAACCATTCAGAATTTTCAAATGTATTTAGAATGTATTTGAGAATCAGTTCAAAAATTTGATCAAAGGGAAAAAACGTGCTTATTGGCGAACTTTCGTGGGAGGTTTGTCACGAGAAACGTCAATGAAAAAATTATGGAAAGTGGCTCGAAACATGAGAAATCGCTCTTCATCGAATGAAAGCGAAGAATATTCACATCGATGGATTTTTAATTTTGCACGGAAGGTTTGTCCCGAATCCGTTCCTGTGCAAAAAATTGTTCGAGATATACCACAAGATAGGTGCGATCTTGATTCCGAGTTTTCGATGGTAGAATTCTCTCTTGCTCTCCTTTATTGTGACAATTCGGCTCCAGGAACGGATAGAATTAAGTTCAACTTGTTGAAACATCTCCCTGATGTGGCGAAACATCGCTTGTTGAATTTATTCAATCGGTTTCTGGAGCATAATATTGTTCCAGATGATTGGAGACAAGTACGAGTTATAGCTATTCAAAAACCCGGAAAACCCGCGTCCGACTTCAATTCGTACCGCCCAATAGCAATGCTGTCTTGTATACGGAAATTGTTGGAGAAAATGATCCTGTTTCGCCTTGATCGATGGGTTGAAACGAATGGCCTACTCTCAGATACACAATATGGGTTCCGCAGGGGCAAGGGGACGAATGATTGTCTTGCGTTGCTTTCTTCAGAAATTCAAATGGCTTACGCCGAAAAAAAACAAATGGCTTCAGTATTCTTGGACATAAAGGGGGCCTTTGATTCTGTTTCAATAGAGGTTTTGTCAGACAAATTACACTCTCGGGGTCTACCGCCTCTATTGAATAATATGCTATATAACTTGCTTTGTGAGAAACATTTGAATTTTTCTCACGGAGATTCGGCAGTGAGTCGGGTCTCTTACATGTGCCTCCCTCAGGGCTCCTGTTTAAGCCCCCTTTTGTACAACTTCTATGTAAGCGACATTGACAATTGCCTTACACAAAATTGCAGCTTAAGACAACTTGCAGATGATGGAGTAGTGTCTGTCGTAGGATCAAACGAATCCGACCTGCAAGGACCCTTACAAGATACTTTGAACAATTTTTCAACCTGGGCCATTGGGCTAGGGATCGAATTCTCCTCGGAGAAAACAGAGATGGTGGTTTTTTCTAGGAAGCATAGACCAGCAAAACCAAAGCTTCAACTTTTGGGTAAACCGATCACTCATGCTATGTCATTCAAGTATCTTGGGGTCTGGTTCGACTCCAAATGTACTTAGGGGGCCCATATTAGGTATCTGAGTAAAAAATGTCAACAAAGAATAAACTTTCTCCGTACAATTACCGGCACCTGGTGGGGAGCCCATCCCGAAGATCTTATAATGTTGTATCGAACAACTATTCTCTCAGTGATGGAGTATGGCAGTTTCTGTTTTCAATCAGCTGCCAAAACACACTTAATTAAACTCGAGCGAATTCAGTATCTTTGTCTCCGTATTGCGTTGGGATGTATGCCCTCAACGCATACCATGAGCCTCGAGATTTTGGCAGGCGTACTCCCACTAAAAGATCGCTTCAATTTATTATCTCTTCGGTTCCTCATTCGGTGTAAGGTTATGAACCCATTGGTGATCGGAAATTTTGAGCAGCTGATCGAGCTAAATTTTCATTCTGGATTCATGAGTTCATATCATGAATTCATCTCCATGCAGGTTGATCCTTCTTCGTATATTCCCAACCGTGTTTGTTATCCTGACTACATCAATTCCTCTGTATTTTTTGATCTGTTCATGAAGGAGAAAATCCATGGAATTCCAGATTATCATCGATCGGGGATCGTTCCTACGATCTTCAATGCAAAGTATGGGCGTATCAATTGTGATAATATGTACTTTACTGATGGGTCCTCTATGAATGAGTCCGCAGGATTTGGAGTGTTCAACGAATTTTTTAGCACCTCCCACAGTCTTCAGAATCCTTGATCAGTGGATATTGCTGAATTGGCAGCAATACACTGGCGCTGGACAGCGTCGCCTCACGACCTGTTGAACACTATTACATTGTAACGGATAGTCTTAGCTCTGTCGAAGCTATCCGTTCAGTGAGGCCGGTAAAGCACTCGCCGTACTTCCTTGAGAGAATACGTGAAATTTTGAGTGATTTAACCAGACGCTGTTATGTCATTACCTTTGTCTGGGTCCCTTCACATTGCTCAATTCCGGGAGAGGGCTGACTCATTAGCAAAGGTAGGTGCAATTGAAGGCGATATTTATCAGCGTCAAATCGCCTTCAATGAATTTTATTCTTTAGTCCGTAAAAATACCATCGCTAACTGGCAACGTAAGTGGAACGAAAATGAATTGGGTCGGTGGCTTCACTCGATTATCCCTAAGGTTAGCCTCAAACCATGGTTCAAAAGTCTGGACTTGAGTCGGGACTTTATTCGCACCTTCTCTCGACTCATGTCCAATCACTGTTCGTTAGACGCGCTACTCTTTCGTTTTAATCTTGCCGATGGCAATATCTGTGCTTGTGGCCAAGGTTACCACGACATCGAACACGTTGTTTGGTCGTGCGAGGTGTATCTTGTTGCCAGATCGAATTTAGAAAACTCTCTTCGGGCCAGAGGAAGACAGCCCAATGTGCCGGTGAGAGATGTGTTGGCTCGGTTAGACCTTGATTACATGTCCCAAATATATGTCTTCCTAAAAGTTATCGATCTTCGTGTGTGATTGTCCTTATATCCTTATATTCTCCTTTTCCTTTTCCTTCGCGAGAAAGCAAATCCCTTCTTACTAACAATAGAATAAGGTGAAATGTAAATACGTATTAGATATAAGATAGGCTTAATAATTGAGTATGATGATTGTGAGTGCGAATGTGAGTGTGAACATTGTCAACATATCCTTATATCCCTTCCATTTCCTGAAAAAAATGTCACCCTTCTAAACTCGAGCAAACCGCGAGTAATCGGTTCTCTACCTCATTAACACTAGAATTAATGAAAAATGTTTATATATACTTGTAACAATACAGATAGGAGTTTGGCTCCTTTAAACTTATGTAACTGAGCCTGTAAAAATAAACGATTTAATAAAAAAAAAATTACGACACGATATTTTGCTTGCCAATACAGATACACTTCGCCTACTGCTCCACCTATATATACCTCATTGGCATTACTTGGGTCGTTCTGATTAGTAGAGGAAAGTCGGGAAAGACGGACACCAATGTATGATTGATAAATTAAACTTTTATTTTAAATTTTAATTATGTACAAACTTGCAATAGAGTGTACCTTTGACACGTACTGTGTACACCTAGCAAATTGTAAAAAAAAAGAAACAAAAAAGTAATCTACAAAGAGCAGCTTGATGTTAATTTTCGTCTGCAGAAAATAAGGTTCTTATTGTTATCGAGTAATTTTTGTTTTGAAAACAATTTGAATATCTCCTCCTTCTTTTTTTAACAAATGCCCACTAACTACGTTTGCAAGAGCAACCAAATATCATGCACGAACCAGCAGAGCGGTTTTTGAAACTTAATCCAAATTTGTCATTCCGAATGCCGTAGGCTATTTTAAACATGAAAAAAATGAGAAAAAATACAAGCGGTGATTTTAGTGTAGCCTTTTTGTTTGGTCATTTTCAGGCCTATTTGAAGACCTCGAAAACTTGATTTAGTGTCAATTGAGTACATACAAATCATAGCAATAGATTTTTACAACCTTCTCCCAATTTCTTATCACTCTGGAAATTTTCCAATGCGTAAAAAAAAGTGATAATCGTTTGGTGCCAGCTCCCAACTATATGGTGGATACATTAAAACATCCTAATCGAGCTCTTGGAATTGTGTGGCCCTGCGTTGACCTGAAGGAACACAACGCCCCTTCTTTTGGCCGTCCATTTGTTGACAGTACAGATCATAATTTAGTATATTGTACTAAAAAACAAGTTTAAAAAAGATTTTAAAAATATTTTAAAAAATATTAAAAACAAAATTAAAAAAATTAAGAAAAATGGATTTTATAAATATATTTGCATTAAATTGCACGTATTTTGCTGTTGCAGTATCGGCACCATATACATCAAACACAATTTCAGCGGCCTTGCTTGCATTTTCGCATTTATAAAATAAAAAAGTGTAAAATGTATCGAATTTTTTCATTGTTGACCTTCATTGTTAACACCCTGTAACTCACAACTGAATGGATTAAACGAAAAACAACAAAAGATTTTTTTTAGTGTGAAATGCCATTTTTACAACGGGCCTAAATTTGAAATTATATGATCGAGATTACGCGAGATATTGATCACTAAAGCCAGCCGACGAGAAAATAATGGATAACTTTTTCCTCAACCTAATAGTTTTTAGCTCACGAAAAAAATTAACACTTACTTCTGGTGACCGTCTTTACCGCCCTTCCCCTACTTAGTCGAGATTTTTTAAGCCAAACAATAGGCCTTGAATGTATTGTGGGTTGCAAGCTAAAAAACACGTGTGAATTTTTCGAATTTGAAAATTATTCAAAAGTTTTCAAGTGTTGTCAGACTATCAGCTTGTCAACTTCGAATAACCGGCTCCGATTATTGCACAGATGCATTATCACGTAAATCTGTACAAAATAGAACAAACAAAAGTTTGAAAGCTGTGAATCAGCAAAACAAGCACACATTTGAAACTGTCGCACACCATTTTTTATACACAAAACAAAAACAAACTGCAGAGCACAATGACACACACAACCAATCATAGCCATAGTCTCCGTCTGAAGGGGTTTGATGTGTGTAGCAATCAAAGTTTTGCGCCCAAACTTCGCCCCATCTGTGCGCTGTGTTATGTTTTCGTGTTCCCGTTCTTGAAGCACTGGAGGAGAGATAAAACATAAAAATAAACTTTCATACGATACTTCACTGGAGCAAAAGTTTAAATGAAAAACATAAACATACACTCTGTCTCTCGCTTTCTCTCTCTCTTCCTGTGTTCCTCTATGTCTCCTGGAACGGGGCTATGTCTCCTGGAACGGGGCCACCACTTTTTCGGAACGTTCATGATGTCACTTCGCAGCAAATCGCTAATGAGATGACTGAGAGTTGCTGCCACTGCCTGCTGCTGGCGGTGGTGATTTCGAGGAATTCAAACATGAGTTGTTGTGGATCTCCCCCCCCCCCCTGCTTCCCCACGTGCGGGGGAAGGACGAAGGTGGGATAAGAAACGCGGCGGTAAAAACATAACCACGTCAACCAGCATAAGCACTGGAGATTTATGCGATGTCGCAATTTCACACCCGGCGCAAAATGGTATGCGCGTGTGTGTATGTGTGACTTTTTGTGCCATTTACTGCCTGACGTCGGTTTATTGGACAACTTTGTGTCTCCTGCTAATGGGCTAAATATGTGTTAAAGTGAAGTGTTTAAAGTGATTTCACTCGTCCGTCTGGGTTGGCTGGGGTTGGGTTTTTATTTCTGCGCAACACGTGGTTCACTTTCTTTTTAGCGCTGTTTTCCATCAATTTCACACCGCGTCTTGAATTCCGTGTTGATAATTTTTACGACGAAATTATTTATTGTTGCAAATCAGAATAATCGCTTTCCCGGCAGGACTTCCTTTCTTGGCCACGTGCCCGCAAAATACCTTTTCAATCTCAATCCGTATATCGTTGGAGGAAAAGAGTGGAACATTTATCGCAATTAAATCTTGATATCACGCGTACACTTGAGGTTCCGACGCGGAGAAATCCCCCACTAATTGCTGTCGGGGAAAAAATGATAACATTAGTTACTAAGTGTCGTTGGACGAATGTTAACCGGCTTGATGATGCCGCACCTCCCCACGCCAAAAGGAGGGGGGCATCCATACGACGGGAACACAGCTAATTGGTTGACTATTTCATCCCGGTGAGTGGGTGTGGGGGGAAGCATTCTGCGGCTCGCTGAAATTTATCGCACTATTAAAAAGACTGCTTGTATCGTTTGAGCGTTTGCGATGCTAAGAGATTCGCTTTGCGATGAATGTAAGATATACTGGGGTGGGTAACTATTTCATTAAAAGTCATTTGTTCATATAATTTCTAATTGAAGTTGAAGCTAACATATTCCCATTTTCTCTTTCTCTTTTGCAGGTAAATTCATATGTGGTTATGCAACTGATTAAGCTGGGAAGGATGCTGATTCGGATGCTCGGAGCAGGCAAGAAATGGAAAGCGTTTACTCTCGGAAATCATGACCCTATCAATTCATATAAATTTACGTCAATTGTTGAACAGTTAAGAATGGAACTACGATGTGTCTACGGTCAGTCTCACGGCCTTTAGCGCATGGGATATGGAACTAGAATCAAGCAATGATTGATAGAAAGTTAAAATAAATTATTTTAAAAATCAAATGCAAAAAGTGCATGAAAGATCGAAAGATCTGTATACTTATGACCAAGTCTGGCAAACTGTCCCTACGGCTGAGAAGTAATTCAGTGGTAACGTGGCAACCTCAAGATGCCAAATTGATCCCAGTTCCATCCAATCGAGAGGTATATTATAAAACAAACGCTTAATGAGAGAGAAAAGTGACTCGGGATGTAGCAGAATGAAGAGATGGTGGAACAAAATAGCCGCACATATTGGACAACATTTTGACTCGTTAACTTTTTCTATATTTCATCAAAACCTTACCGAAATAGAGCTGATCTGCTAGGTGAACTGATTCCAAGCATTACAAGTCGAACGCCTATTTGAGATTGATAAGTAATCACAATCAGTTATGATTAGCCCTACACTAGGGTTCCAATGAATGTATGGGAAAAAATCGATCCTAAAATTTAAAAAAGTTTACCACCTCGAAAAAACACCCTATGCCAAATATTAGCTTAATCGGACTTATAGGAGAGTAGCGCAAAGCGGTCAAAATTTGAGTTTTTTGAAAATCGAAAAATCATTCAAGGGGGGAGTAAAGGAAATCGGGGTTTTCGAAAAAAAATTGATGCCAAATGTGATAAAATTGCATAAAACGTCGAGAACTAGCGTCATCTCGAAAACAAATTTTTTATCAAAAATTGACCTACTGGGACTGTTTTTTTTGACGTGGGACTACGTCTAACCGGAATATATAGAGGGTAAAATGAAAACCTAAACACAGAACATGCAGGAAAAAATGAAAGATTTCGAATGCTTATAGCTCGAACATTTCGTACTGGATAGGAGAGATGTTTGCATCACTTGATAGGGAATATTTCTACGCATCTATCGCAACTAACAAAATGTTGTTTTTCATTAGATAAACAATTGAATAACTGTAAAATATTAGGCGTTATCTAAACGCCCTAACTGCATCGTTTTGATTGGCCCGATTTACGGTTTCCCTAACACAGCCATCAAAACCAAGCAGCCTTGGGGAAATCGGCATTGCAAATACATGAAAGTAGGGGGACTTTTGTTCTCATCGAAAAATGTTCCCTAACACAGACTTTAAAACCAAGCAGCGAAATCGACATTGCAAGCACACGAAAGAGCCTAGAGGCGAGTGAACTGAAAAGTTTAAACCCTCTTAAAGCCAAAAAGAAGAAAAAGAACACACGAAAGTAGGGGGAGCTTTTGTTCCCACCGAAATGTGTTCCCTAATAGAGATTTCTAAACCAAGGTGCCTGGAGAAATCGGTATTTCAAATTCATGCAAGTCGGGGGTATTTTTGTTCCGACTGGAATGTGTTTCCCTAACACAGACTTCAAATCTATGAAGCGTGGGGAAATCGGCATTGCGAATTCATACAAATCGGGGGTATTTTTGTTCCGATTGAAATGTGTTTCCCTAACACAGACTTCAAAACGGAGGTTTCTGGGGAAATCGGCTCTGCAAATAAATGCAAACTGCGAGTACTTTTGTCCTCGCTTGCCTTTGTGCAGAGTGGAATATGTCTGTCCTAACATGATCTTCTAAACTTAGGAACCTGGGAAAATCGTGCAGCCACTAGAAGCGAATGAACTTCCCAGTTTCAAGCAAATTCGAGATTCGAGAAGTATGTACACTTTTGGGATGTAAACTTCAGAGGGAAATGTAAAATAAAATAATCGTTTGATAATTTTTTTTTTATCTTTATTGGAAAGATTTTCAGCCTTAGGCTGGTTCATCAAACGTTTGATAATTCTTCCGTACATATATTTTGTTCTAGTCATCATACCAAACGTAAAAGGTCCGTCATTAAATTTACTTGTAACGAAGAACAATCAATCACAATAAATGAATTGACTTTACACGGCATTTGTTCATTTTTTTCACTCACAGAGCAAATATATTGAACTCAATTGAATTTGGAAACTGTTTCATTCAATCAAGAATTTAATCAATACAAACGAATGATTTCTAAGCTAAGGTAGTTCCACGTCAACCTTGCCACTCATTTTTTTTTCGGAGTACGAGACGAAACATATGGTTTTAAGTGCCAAAAAAATAATTATCTCGATTTTTCATTCGGAACTTGTTGCGAAATGTTGATTTACACAATAATATACCCTTTGCAAAATATGAGCTCATTCGAACTTCTTTTATTAGTGTTGCAGACGTGAAATTTGAGTTTTCTGAAAACCGAAAAATCACCGGAAATTAGGGTTTTCAAAAAATTTGTTCGATACCAAATGTTTTAAAATTGTATGACACATCGAGATTTACAGTTATCAAAAAAAAAATTGTTAAAAATCGACTTTCCAGACGGAAAAACGACCAAGCGCCAAAAATAATTTTTTTACAATTTTTTTTTCCACGAGTAATGTAATTTTTAGACAATTGGTACTAACAATTTTTTTTTGAAAACCCCGATTTTCGGTGATCTTTCATTTTTCAAAAAAACTCAAATTTTTACGTCTGTGACAATTATAAATTAAGTTCGAATGAGCTAATATGTGGGGTATATTATCGTGTAAGTCAACATTTCGCAGCATATTCCGAATGAAAAATCGTGATAAGTATTTTTATTGGTACCCAAAACCATACGTTTCGTTTCGTATTCCGAAAAAAAACTAAGTCTCAGAGTGTCGATTTTTGACAAAAAATTTTTTTTTTCTCGAGATGCTAAATCTCGACGTTTCATGCCATCTTAAGACATTTGGCATCAACATTTTTTTTTTTTTTTTTGAAAACTCTGATTTCCTTTACTCCCCACTTGGGCGAGTTTTCGATTTTCAAAAAACTCAAACTTTGACCGCTTTGCGCCACTCTCCCTTAAGTCCGATTGAGTTGAAATTTGGCATAGGGTGATTTTTCGAGGTTAAAACATTTTGTATAGGGTAATTTTTTTAAATTTTAGGGTCGATTTTTTCCCATTGGCACCCTATTGTATATGTATATAAATAAAAATAGAAGGCCAAATGTATTGATAAGCGCAAACCCCGAAGAAGGAATAGTCCGATTTGAGCCGTATTTATTTTATTGTATTCGTCTCTGGGTCGTAGATAAATGTTATGGTTAAAATTTTGAAATCTTTGAAAAGCTTTGAGAGAAAACTCGAAAAAGATTAATTCCCATATGTTCTGAATGACATCGTTATAAGAAATTGGTTAAATTCCGTCCTTGGTTAAAATGTTATTTATAGTTTTCACAACGTATTGAGATTTCATAAATTAAAAAAAAATCATATCTCCATTTTGGTGAGATTTTGTTAAATAAGATGTGTTCAATAAAAACATACAAAATCGAGATAACTATTTTTATTGGCACCCTAAACCATACTTTTCATTTCGCGTTCCAAAAAAAAAGCCAAAAAATCCATCCAAAAAAGTCCCATCGATTTTTGAAAAAAAAAAAATGTTTTAGAGATAACACTAGATCTCAACGTTTCGTACCATTTGAAGACATTTGGCAAATCATCTTTGGGTGATTTTTCGATTTTCTCAAACATTGACCGCTTTGCGCCACCCTCCCTTAAATCCGATTGAACTGATATTTTACACAGGGTGTTCTTTCTAGGTGGTGAACTTTCTTTATGGGGTAACTTATTTAAATCCAAGATGATCATTTTTCATTGGCACCCGAATATACAACCATTCCATGCCAAATTGATATAGTGGTTCTCAGATTTCTATTTGGAGTGGAAGTTTTGCTCTTTATCGCATAATATTAGACCCTTATTTTTTTGATTTCCGAAAAATCCACTTTTTCCACTTCTTTTCAAAAATAAAAAAAAAAATTCAAATTTCAAATTTTTTTAACCACTGAACTGATTCAAATGATCCACATATCGAATTGAAGCCAATGAGCCTTTAGTGAAAAATATTGAGCTTGCAAAAAAAAATTTAAACCTTTGTGCTAGAGGACGCTATATTTTTTAAATATTTTTTCTTGAAACCTGAGGATTTTTACATAACATTTCTCGATATCAGAGACGTATTTTGTTTTCGTTTTTTAAGATATGATTCTTCAAAGTTATTGGCTCGAAAAAAACCTATCTCCCGCTTTTTCCACTACCAAAAATCATAACTTTTGAACTAATGGACCGTTTCAGATGATCGACATATCAAATTGAAGCTTATGAGTTTTCTTTGAAAAAATATTACTATTGCGAAAAATTTGGATTTTTGTTTTTGTAATTATTGATTGAATAATAATAGTTTTTCATAGTTTTCTCGGTTAAAGATAGAGGGCGCTTGTTTATATTTTTACTGCAAAACTGAGATTCTTTTACAGAACATATCCGAAAATCAGAGAGGTGTTATTTTTCGGTTTTGATTTATTATTTTGCAAATTTAACATGTTTTAAGTTTTCGTTCAATGTTCCTATGTGACTAGACTAGACCTATGCCACTAGAATCCAATCTTCCAGCAATTGTGAAATATTTTCAAAGAAGGTTAGCATATTTAATTTAATATGTCGATCATCTAAATCGGTTCAGTGGTTCTAAAATCATGAATTTAAAAAAAAATCATTTTTGAAAAAAAGAGGAAAAAGTGTTTTTTTTGGACCACCCTAAAATGGAAATGGTCACCCTATCGAAAAAAAGGGGCTAATATTGTGTGATGAAGAACAGAACTTCCAATTTTAATGGGAATCTGAGAACCACTATATCGGTTTAACATGGAATGACTGTATATAGATATTTCAGGTTTCGCTATTTTTTGACGTAGAACTACGTCTTTCATTAAGGGTGCCAAATCAGAAAACAGGTCACGTTTTCATGAAATAAAGTTAACGTTAATAGCTATTTTTGCCGCGAACGGATTTTGGCGATTTACGTACCAAACGAATCGGAAATTCCGTAAGATTTGTTTAGTATGCTATACATTAGAATCCCCTGGTTTGTAAATGGTTAAAATTCATGAAAACTTTAAGCGTTTTCATTTTCCCATACATTTGTTCTGTCCATTTGTGTGCTTTCCCGAACAGAGCTGTCAATAACGAGCAACTTATCGATGACCAACGGAGGGGAAATTGTAGGATCCAAAGTCTCCGTGAACAAAGGAAAAGTAGAAGAATGAAGGAGAATACTTGCCTAGAGTATAAACAGTGGATCTCGCCAAGGCAACCTTTCATTCGGCATCGGACTGTTGAGAAATCCAGTTCACTTTGCTTTCGCTGCGCTTCGATCTAAGATTGGACCCCACCAGTGGTAATCCAACTTGGATATCGTCGTTTGGTTTTTCTGTACGTTTTTCGCGTTATTTGTATCGTATGTTTTTATTTCCGCGTCTTAAGTTGGACGTTTCGCGTAGTGTGTGATGAGCAAGAAGAAGAGGAAGGCAAAAAACGAACGCATTGCCAGGGGTAATAAAATTTCGAGGCAAGCGTC
The DNA here is from genome assembly GCF_029784135.1 of Toxorhynchites rutilus septentrionalis. Taxonomy (NCBI): domain Eukaryota; kingdom Metazoa; phylum Arthropoda; class Insecta; order Diptera; family Culicidae; genus Toxorhynchites; species Toxorhynchites rutilus. Next base: position 24,065,444 of record NC_073745.1, read on the forward strand.
ACCTAATGATGCACACAATGTTGGTGCAGTGAAAAGCGCTCGCACTGAACCGAGCCTTCGTAAGTGTGGCACCGCATCGAACAATAGCGAAGTAGGCGATTTCGGCGCGTCGGTTGAAAATGTAAACGCCGTTACCCAGGCAGCGACCAAATCAAGTTCCCCCCGCTGGTGGTGAAGGCGGTCGCTCTTGACCAACTCATCAGCGAATTCGCATCGATGGGTGTTACAGCAGAGTAAAAGCTGTGTGGCATAATTCAGTCTTTTTCCAAGCAGTTAACATTGTTTGTGTTCCGTCATCATAAGGGCTTCGTTGGTGCCTTTGAGAATGCATCAATGCATTGAACTGACGTTATGGCGAAGCATGCGTTAAGCTTGTGCGCCAAAAAAATATTTGGGGAATACCAAGCATCTTGAATGTCTTACTGCAATGTTATAAGTTATTTGGGTTCGCGTGCCAGTCGCAAAACTGCCTTCAACTAGGATTGCATTTGCACTAATCTTGATCATAATGAAGCATTGCTACTGTTTTCGAGGTTGTTATTAACAAAAAGAGTTTATTTCGCTTATTTAGTCACAAAGAAAGTAAATGTTGTTCTGGAATTTTGTATGTGATTAGGTTTCGCTTGCCAGTAGCAAAACTTCCTCCACTAAGGGTGACAGCTGCGCTTATCTCATGATGCATGAGAAAGTAATGCAACTCTTTTCGAGGCCAGTAATATTAACAGAAGCGTTTCTTTTGAGATGATGAGAAGTGTTTATATTACTAGTAGTTTCAAGCCAACAATGTATGGCTCTGTATGCATGCTATGGCGAACGCTTGTTTGGCGATTGATTTACGTTGTACGAACGATGCCTAGAGGTGCGATTCCTTTGAGGCAATACTAAATAACATGTAGCATGATATTTGATATTTGCAAGTGTTGTCATTGTTGTTGTTTCCATGCGGTGCCAAATATATATTGATGTAGTTATGAGATGTGGAATAATGGTGCTGATGCAACATGTATATAATCCACTGTAGCCGAGTCTATGTCAATTGCGAAGAAGGCCACCGGAATAGCGTTCGAGGTAAATTTTCAATGCATTGACATGAAATAAATTGCGACACACGAACACCTAGTGTATTGTTTTGCGAGGGCAAGAATGGATCTACGTACTACGTACTATGTACTATTGAATGGGTTATTAAGTACTTGTTTAAAGAAATCTGAGAGACGTGGAGACCTAGGTTTCATTTTGTAATTTATGTAAAACAAGCGATTGGAAAAATTGTATTTTGAAGCGTTTTCACGTCACAAAAATAGAGCATTTTTTGATTTTATGTTATGCACTTGAGTTGAAACATTTTTATACTTAGGTTTCTCTTAGCAAACAATAAGGGTCAACAATCCACACATTTTGGTTAAGGCTGGTCCACAAACGAAGAAATATGAACTGTCTCTAAAAACTGTTGTCACGTCACTAAATGTGTACGATCCATTTCAGCGTGACGTGACAACCTTTTGGCTCACAACAAACACGTTTTTTTCGCTTTTTCATGTAAAAACACACAAAATTTAACTATGTTATAGCAAAATTGAGAAAATTTCCTACGAGAATCATCAGTTGGCGAATATTTAATAGTTAGATTGGCTTGTTGCCAATCAAATACTTTTGAGACGTGACAACACATGACTTTTTGCTATTTCAGACCAGTGTTGAGAAAAATCATTTTCGCTAAGCTCAAATGCATAGATTTTCGGGCTAGGTTGCATCAAAAACCTATATATTCCGAACGAAAATCAAAATGACAGATCCAGACAACCAGTGAGTATGAGCAAATGAAATTTTGTTCTTCAATATGTTTTGAAGTTTATTTTTCCACCCAGTGTCATTATCATCTTTATTATTCAAGATGCCATAATTGAATTTCATTTTAGCTAAATGAATATCAGTTGTTGTTTACTTTTAACCTGAGGCAGCCGTGTGCGGTTGGTTTTTATTTATGCCGTTGTTACCGTCTCGCCAAACAAAATCATGCGCGATTTCTTGCAAAGTTCATCTCATCGAACTCTGGCATTTTTATTCTCTACATGGTCCAGCCTGACAATTTTTTTTATTTTTGGAATTTGACTCAAAATCAATGCTAGAATGAATATCGTTTCAAATGTGATGAAAATCAATTTGTTGCTTTTGATATTCAAAGTATAAATAACAGCGAAGTTATGAACCCCACTCAATACCGCATTCATTCATTACAGCAAATTTGTTCATGCATCACTGATATGAACAAAGTGAACTCGTTTGTTATTGTCATCAATATCATGAGGACAGTGTGTTTCAAGCTGAAAAAAGTCATTTACATTGAAATAAAATCATATTGGTTACTCGTGAATTATTTTTAATTACTCGTTGTTGATATTCTAAGACACTGTTTCAGACTGTTGAACATTGATGATTGACTTTATTAATTACAGGTCCGTTTCAAATCATACAAATGAACTTTGTTTTATGATTTGTCATCGATAGATAAACTTAGATTCCAGAATATAGAATATAACCTGGTTTCGACTTCCGGTTTACTGATAATATAATTTAATGACAAAAAAACTATGGAAAATGAATACGATATGGCGTATTTCGATATCATTTCGGAATCGAGAATGGTGACTTATGGTTCATTAAAAACGGATCTAAATGATCGGTAATAGCATGAAATCTTGCAATATGATCGAAAATGTTAGTGTATATATATATATATATATATATATATATATATATATATATATATATATATATATATATATATATATATATATATATATATATCATAGATATAACCCACTATTTTTTACGGTTTCAGTTTCTCTTCATTCACCTTAAAAACAGAGTTCAAAATATATTTTTCCTGTATGGAAAATGAGTTCAACGTTCTTCTAGATTGCGAAAAATTACAAAACAAGGCAATTCTAATTGCTTACGGTGTGTTCATCAATATAAGCTAGATAAATTGAAGCTACCTGTTACCTATAGTGTACGGCATGCGGTTGTTTGGAACAAGTCGGGTGGTCCTAAACCGACCCCTGTTTTTACATCGTGGTTATTTAACACGTTCACTCTGGAGCTTGTCATCAATGACTCGCACAAGCCTATATATATATATGACAAAAGTACTCGCAGTTTGCATTTATTTGCAGAGCCGATTTCCCCAGAAACCTCCGTTTTGAAGTCTGTGTTAGGGAAACACATTTCAATCGGAACAAAAATACCCCCGATTTGTATGAATTCGCAATGCCGATTTCCCCACGCTTCATAGATTTGAAGTCTGTGTTAGGGAAACACATTCCAGTCGGAACAAAAATACCCCCGACTTGCATGAATTTGAAATACCGATTTCTCCAGGCACCTTGGTTTAGAAATCTCTATTAGGGAACACATTTCGGTGGGAACAAAAGCTCCCCCTACTTTCGTGTGTTCTTTTTCTTCTTTTTGGCTTTAAGAGGGTTTAAACTTTTCAGTTCACTCGCCTCTAGGCTCTTTCGTGTGCTTGCAATGTCGATTTCGCTGCTTGGTTTTAAAGTCTGTGTTAGGGAACATTTTTCGATGAGAACAAAAGTCCCCCTACTTTCATGTATTTGCAATGCCGATTTCCCCAAGGCTGCTTGGTTTTGATGGCTGTGTTAGGGAAACCGTAAATCGGGCCAATCAAAACGATGCAGTTAGGGCGTTTAGATAACGCCTAATATTTTACAGTTATTCAATTGTTTATCTAATGAAAAACAACATTTTGTTAGTTGCGATAGATGCGTAGAAATATTCCCTATCAAGTGATGCAAACATCTCTCCTATCCAGTACGAAATGTTCGAGCTATAAGCATTCGAAATCTTTCATTTCTTCCTGCATGTTCTGTGTTTAGATTTTCATTTTACCCTCCATATATTCCGGTTAGACGTAGTCCCACGTCAAAAAGTCAGATGTTGGCACGTCACAAACGTATTGGACTGGCAACTAGCGAATTCAACTGTAAAATATTCTCCAACTGAAGATCGTTGTAGGAAATTTTCTTAATTTTACTTTGACATCGATTACTCTTTGGAAATCGTATGATTTATAGAGGAACTAGTACAAATTCGGTACCGGGAATTATGGCCATTTTGTTTTTTTGGACTTAGCTCTTGGCCAATGCTCGGAATTTCTTCATATTACGTCAGCTTATGAAGGGATCTATTGCGGACATTTCCCCGAAATGTAATGAAAAATGTATTTTTTGACATTTTCATACAAAATAGAAGTGAAGTACACTATCTTACGTAAATTAACTCAACTTTGACGAAAAAGCATGCAGTTTTACAAAACAAAGAGGAACAAAAAACCGATTGTTTCAAGAAAAAGTGAACAAATTTCATCTCGATTTATTTCTAACTAAAAAAGTACAACGAATTAACCCCCAAATCGGGCGAAATTTAATTTTGCTGCATGGACATGCAATACTTAGCATAGTGTATCATCAACACTATGTTTACATTGGGGTGTCAAATTACCCGCATACCGAATTTTCACTTTGGAATGAAATCCATGAAATTTGTGATTAAAATCTCGATACACTTACTCGAATTCGTTGAAGAACATTAATTTCTTAATCCAAATCAGCTTTAAAATTTAAAACCGGCACACTATTCGATTTTCAATGATTTTTCAAAAGACGCACATGAAAAATTTTCGAGATTTCAAAAACAACAAAACTTGATTTAGAAAAAAAAAACAGATATTTGGATTTTTGGCATCTGACGTTTGTTACTACATTACTAGAACACTTTTTTTTATTCACCACCAGAGTGCGCTCATTACCGCCGGAGATCCGGGTGGGTACCAAATTACCCACGGGGTACCGAATTTGTACCAGTTCCTATACATGAAAACGAGAAAAAAAACTGTTTAAGAGAGTCAAACCCTTCCAATGGATGAATAAATTTAAAAAAAAAATCCTAATCTTTTTCGACAATTTTCAAAAATATTTCACAAATGTCACAATGTGTCTGTCATATATACAGAAATTTTAGCCAAATTATAGTCTGAAGCATGATCTTAGTTTAGATAATTTATATAAATCTATGAAAAATAAACATGATTTGGTGTCCTTCCCCCATGATTGAACTGGAGAATGGAACAATGGATTTTAACAATCAATATCAGGTTTGATGCGTCGTAGTCTACGTCAGGTTTATATGCAAAAAAAAAGAAATTGTATACCGCGAATATAGACCCCGTACAGAAAAAAATATTTCTGGGAGAACATCTGTGTTCGATATTATTTGAATTAGAATATCCAGCGGGACGAAGTTCGTCGGGTTAGCTAGTAATCATTAAATAATTAATGTTGTTATAATGAGAAATTCTGAAAATGATTTCAGTGAAAATATAAACGACAACAAAAAAAAAGCTTTGCAAGCCCCAGCATAGCAAACAAATTGAGTATAAGCCAACCCATAATGTAAAATTCATTTGAATTTAAGTAAAATTTCAATGGTTTATTGGAACCATATAGCATAATTTTCGGATAATATATTTCAGTCTTCATCACTTTTTTCGCTCAAAAAATACGCTACATTTCAGTTATATTTGAACATTTTAATCAGTGCAAGTGAGCTCATGTAAAAAAATTGTAGAATTACAATTAAATTTTGAAAACATTTGACGTTGGTCAAATATAATTAAGGTTATTATAGAATTTTGACATAATTTGTTATAGTTTAAAAAGATTCATTACTTTCCACTATTCCTGTCCAAAAAATCCATTAGTTGGAAAATAGACGTAACATCCATAGTTTATCGCTAGTGCTGTCAATCCTAACTGCAATGTCTTTATAAATATTAGGCAGACATTCCTTCATACCGCGAAATGTTTTTATTATTAAAAACAAGTCATTCTACACAAAATTTAGCCCGGTCGATTATTAGCGTTAAATACGATTTTTTTTTTCAAACCAACGCATATTTGTAGAATTAAGGATTTTCACGAAAACAGATATGGAATGTCTGTTTGAAACAACTTAGCAAGAGTATATTTTCTTTGAAGTTGCAACCCTTACATTTTCAAGAAATATGCATGTCAAATTGAGAAAGTTATCCAATTTGCACCTTGAAAACATGCAATTGCGCATCTTCGATCACTTCTATTGAACCGTTTATTTCAGTTCCAGCTTGTATAAACAGTCTCTCACAGCTCAAATTTTGCCTTATTGATTTGTTGGCTAGTTTCAGTCGAAACCAACATCAAAACGTGGTGATATTCCAACATTAATTCACCTTTCATCACTCAAAGTGATTGTCGCCGACAGCCGATTCGGAGCCCTAGTCCTAAACTTCACATTATCCTTTTCTTTACGCATACCTGTATCAACCCGAAATTGCTCCATTTCATCCCATTTGAGCTGTTCGACCCTCATTCATCCACCCTTCTTCACATATCATCTTATCTTGGTCCTCCATGAAAAAAAAAGTGGAGGAAACTCTTCCCTGAAGAACCCTCCCAACTGGCCGTGACATTCGATCGAGCCGAGCGGGGGAAATAAAAATCGGGCGCCGACATGCGACTCCCAGTGTGGCCACGCGGCGGCTGAGGAGATATAAAAACGGGATGGTTGGAAAACCGTTGGGCTGGAAAAACTCGCCCATCCCTATCGTCATCTCGCACGGCCGACCATTGGGGGCCAAGGTAATGATAATATCTGCCACATTTGGATTAAGTTAGCAGATTATACTGTCGTCGCCGCCTCTTTGAAACGGGACTGGCCCCTGGGGGAACCGACGCTAATGGCAGGTTACCGTCGGTCCCGGTGAACCTGTTCAGCGACTGTCAACCGAACCGAACCGAAGTCAATAACCAGGGAAACAAAAAAAAGAAGAACGAGAATTGGGTCTCAATCAGTTGTCTTTGCTTTGGTGTCCCATCGACAGGGGCAAATGTGGCACGATGAACTTGAGCTCTCGGAGTCAGCAAAGCAATTCCAACAACATCGTCGTCACCACCACCAGATAAGCACTCAGCTGTGACGGGGGAGCAAATAATGGTAATTTCGTGGCGATCCAGTAACGGCGACTTGGCGCTTTATGACTCTCGCGCGATAGCACACGCGGAACAGGTGCCGTTTGCTTTGTTGTTGAGTCGGTGCTTTGCGACAGACAGCCAGCGATAAAAGTCAGTGATCTGTTTAATTTGCAAACAGAGCGATGAAGCTATTGGCTCGATTTTAAATACAGGTTCGGAGCGGCATTAACTTTTACGCCGGGTTTTGGCGACCCAAATGTTGTTCCCGTTCGGGGCGAAAACAACAGGCTTTGGCCCATTTTGCAGTCTTGTTTTATGGTTGATATTTCGTTTTTGTGAACTATGGCTCTTATTCGAAGCTGAGATAACGAGAAATAGTGCAATTTAATACCATTTTTTCGAAATTTGCTAACAGCTCTTCCCCGCTGAGTAAGGCGGCTCGCACCCGGAGCAATAAGCAACTAGCAACTATCAACATGCAATAAGCAATATTACTGCCAATTGATTTTTCCATTTCATTTTTATTGATCCCGCAAACCGATGCAATACGATATCGTTGTAGTCTTTACAGAGCAACACATATCGCTAGCAACACGACGAGTTGATTAAAGAGCAACTTATCGCCCATAATTTGACAAGTTTCGTAAATTGAGCAGATTATTTGCATAATGTCAGGCGTTTTTATTGCTCTGGTATGCGAAGAACAGCAAAATATGTTGCCTGTTGCATATTGCGTATTGAAGCTTGCTAGTTGCTTATTGCTCCGGTGTGCGAGCCGCCTAACCCTCACTATGTCACAAAGTCAAGGGGCGAAATCGAAACACTGTTTTCATTCGCACAACAATGGCCAAAGTCATACAGGGAATATCCCTTGATTATTGTCAGTGATTTGAGACAATATTTTTACTAGTTTTTATTGCTTCAATTCATTTATGGATAACAGAAGTTAATGTACACATAATTCATTATTTGATGGAAGGATCAGTTGCTCATCTAAATTCATCATCGATTGTTGTTCACTTTAATTTTTTTTAAATTTTGATAATCTGTCTAAACAATATAATAAAATAATTGACAATTTTCATGTCTTTCGTGAACCATCGCGTTTTCGTGATTGTATGTTGTTGCTCGAAAAGGCAGTTGAGGTTGATCTTATCGTATTAATATTTGATTTAGATATATATATATATATATATATATATATATATATATATATATATATATATATATATATATATATATATATATATATATATATATATATATATATATATATATATATATATATATATATATATATATATATATATATATATATATAGTAACATTTTTCGCCTGAAAAAGAAAGTACGAAAAGAAGCATTTATTAAAACAAAATAAAAGCGTTTCAACAAAAACATTTCAACACTTTCTATTTTGATGAACTTTGTGTAGTCGATTGTATGGGAAATCTCGCTGAACAGATACAATAACTTCAAACTACAAATCCTACAAATACATCAATTCAGTAAGATTTGAGAAACATTACTCGGACGACATGCGCCTATTCCTCGATTCATATTTTTGCAAGGTTTTTTTTTGTGTGTCCCTTCCAATGGACTTAATCGACGAAATATTATCCATGGAGTGGAATTTTCTGCCATATAGGGAGAAGCAAATCAATTATTTTGAACAATAAGAAGTTCATTTTCACACAAGGTTTGATAAGTCATGCAATCACGATAATGGAAACCCTATCCCAATTGAAAAAAATTGAGCGCACATAGAATAGAGCTAGGCTCACGCACGGATTGCAGCTGTGAAGTTTATTTTTTATCGTTTGGAGTCAATTTTGTTGCAAATATGTTTAGCATTTGCAACTATCCAAAGAAATCATTGCCTGTATCCAATTATTTATTTGAGTAGTTTTCTTCGGGAACGATGTTTGGATTCCAATGCGGATCACAAGAAGTAATTCATTTCAGTTTACTCTTTTTTTCCCAGGATAGGGGTGAATCGTAGTGCAATTTAACAAATTTAATAGAAATCGTGGAAATAATCTAATCATCTGATGACTGTTTTTTGACGTAGAACTACGTCTTTCAGGAAGGGTGCCAAATAAGGAAACAGGTCAAGTTTTTATGAAATAAAGTTAACGTTAATAACTATTTTCACTGTAAATGAATTCTCATGATTTGCATACCAATCGAATCGGAAATTCTATAAGATTTGTTTGATATGCTATACATTACAATTTGATAATCTCTAAACGGTTTCAATTCATGAAAACTGTAAAAACTTCCTTTTTTCCCATACATTTGTTCTGCCGATTTGTGTGCTAACTCTACCCGTATTTCGAATGCTTATAACTCGAACATTTCTTAACCGATCGGAAAGATGTTTGCATCAATTGATACGCTCCTATCGCAATTAATAAAATGTTATTTTTCATTAGATAAACAATTTAATAACTGTGAAATGTCAAGTGTTATCTAAACGCCCTAACTGCCTAGTTTTGATTGGCCCGATTTACGGTTTCCCCAACACAGAATTCAAAATCGATGTACCTGTGGAAATCCGCTTTGCAAATACATGCAAGTCGGGGGTATTTTCTGGTGTTGAGTACTTTTGTACTCGCTTGTCGTTGTGCAGACCGGAATATGTTTCCCTAAAACGTACTTTTAAACTGGTAAAACTGGGAAAATCACCATTTCAGATACTAGAGGTGAATGAACTTTCGCAGTTCGAGAACTACATAAACATGAGATGTGCAATAATTTCAGAGGGAAATGTAAAATAGTCTTCAATTTGATTGTTACTCAGACAAACTTGTATGCGGAGCAGCAAAATATAAAAAATTAGCAGCCTGTTGACAAACAGGAATTGATTGCTTTTTTGGGCATTCTCATTATAATGGGTAATCATATTCTTCCATACATCGATTTATATTGGTCATCGGATCATGGATTTCGTGTGAATGAAATAGCTGAAGTTATGCCAGTAAAACGCTTCAAAAAATTTTAGAGACTTTGCATTTGAACGATAATAGTCAACAACCAAGTAGAGGAGATGTAAATTTTGATAAATTATATAAAATTCATCATCTTATATCCTTACTTAGTTAATCATCTCAAAACAACGCCTCTAATTCTTCTTCCCAAAATATCGATGAGAGCATGATACTATTCAAAGGAAGCTCCACTTTGAAGCAGTACATTCCGCTAAAGCCCATAAAAAAAGGCTATAAAGTGTGGTGCTGTTGTGATAGTTTCACAGGGTACTTATATAACTATGAAATTTATACAGGAAAAACAGCACAAGGAACAGAAGAGGGTCTAGAGGCTAATGTCGTAAAGAAATTGTCATGTAAATTAGCACAAGAAGATTTCCAGACTCATGTTACATTCGATAACTTTTTTTGCGACTTTTCTCTCATGCAGTACTTGTATGGAAAAAATATTTATGCCACTGGAACAGTGAGAAGAAATAGAGCGATTTTGTCTAACATAATAAAAAATAACACAAATAGAAACGGCAGAAACAAAAGTCTAAAGTTGAAAAAAGGTGAGTTCAAGTGGAGAACTAAACAAGACGTAGCATTTACTGGGTGGCAAGATACTAAAGAGGTTTTATTGTTGTCAACTGCATTTCATCCTAAAGTAGAAGTAACTTCTGTATAAAAAACGAAAAAAACAATGGCACCAGGGAGGCTGTACATTGTCCTAGGGTTGTCGACCGTTTCGACCAAGTGAAGGGGACGTATGCCGTCGGAAGGAGGAGTAAACGTTGCGGATATTCTACTTCTTTTGGTGGACGCAAGTTTCACAAACTCTTTCATTTTATATTCCCTAACATCGAGAATAGAAAAGCTTACCAACTTAGAAATTCGGGTGGCTGTTGCCAGAGATTTGATTTGTGTATATAGCAGCAGAAAAAGAAGATCAATATTGCCTACATACATCTGCAAGGAATCACGCATAGCATGCCCAGAGGTTTATCAAAATATGTAAATGCTGTACCTGAAGAACTGCGGTTTGTAAACGTAGGTGATCAAATGCCGGCAGAGTTGGAGACTTACCGACGCTGTAAATTGTGCAGCACAAAGGTCAAAGATAAGCGTAGCAAAATAAAATGCAGTAAGTGTTATGTCCTTCTTTGCATTACGCCTTGTTTTGCACAATTTACAGAAAATAATGTCACAAATTTAGCTTGCATGTAGGTCTGTTGATGGGCAGTGGGAATATTTTTACCACCTATTTTCCAAAACTTCCAAAATAATTAGTGTTCTTCTTTTAAGTTTATTTTTGTTATATGAATAAAAACATGCCAAAAATATAAGCGCAAGTTATTTTATTCCTCTGAATACTTCTGCCTTATAAAGGGTTAAAACATTTTATTGATCTGTCAACGTCAAAACGTTAGTCAAAATAAAAATTTTCATCATGATAAAGTACACGAACGAGCAACGCTGGCTGACCCGGTACACTTGGTTCCGCCCAAAATGGATTTTTTTTTGTTATCAATATCTTCGACATTCACGTGGTGAATCACAATAAAAACATTTCTCGCCCTCTACATGCCAAATTTGGTTCCATTTGCTTGATCAGTTCTCGAGTTATGCAGAAATGTGTGTTCCATTTGTATGGGAGAAAGGGAGGAAGGGTCCCAAACTATCATAAAAACCTTCCCCGGTCCCAAAAACCCTTACATACAAATTTCCACGCCGATCCGTTCAGTAGTTTCCAAGTCCATAAGAATCAGAAAGACAGACAAACAGCACTCCATTTTTATGAACAGGAAAACCTGTTTTTGTGCGATTTGCTCTGAGTTGCGCATGACATGATCTCTAATAGCAACAAGTTTCGACATGCAACTAAAGCCCAACACAGCCACGCGCAACCGAAAAGTCAAACTGCCCCATCGCAATGCAGGGAAACAAAATTAAATCGAACTGGGATCAGCGTGAATTTGAGTTATTTTCTTGGGGGAAACTTTTTTTATGTGGTTTTTCCTTGGTAATTTTTTTTTCAAATTGTGTACCGAACACGATTTTTCAAAGCTACTGGTGAAAATTGCACGATTTTTTATGCGATTTTTTTGTGCGGTCCCTATTTCCTCGCTCAAAAAAAAAAAGGTTTGCCTGTATATAGATTACTGCCGAAATTCGGAGTCGGTGGTTGCAACTTTAAGAGCGCTTACCAAAATTTTCGGCCGTAATAATCGTCCCTGCCAGCAGACTGTGCAAAGTTTAGTGAACAAGTTTGAGTCTACATTATCGCTGATGAATGTTATCGTGCCAACGAGAAGCCGCACAGTAGTCTCTGAGAAAATTTAGGCGGCCAAAACTCAGATTTTTCAGCTAAAAACTCAATGTTTGGTAGACTAGGGTTTTCGGATACGCTTGACCAAAAACCCAAAATGGGGGTAGGGGCATAGGGGAAAAGTTCAAACTTGTCAGTTTTTATCGTGTTCGGTATCAAAATGTATATTTTAGGATACGCAGAGTTCACAGTTCAAATTCTCCGTTAAAAATGCTTCATAATGATCCAAAAAAAATTGTTAAAAAACTTCACCAAAACATGTTAGAAATACATACGCGAAATAGTGGCACCGGCGAGCATGCGAAACTGGTATCTTATCGCGTTGCCAGAGCAATGATGCGAGAGTGGAATGGGGTTAAACACGTGATGCCTTGATGCCTTGAACATCCTAGAAGAAGGGACTGTAGGATTTTCAGTCGATTTGTTTTCCAACTAATTTCATTTGCCGGGTAACTCTCCCCACATCAATTCACGCGATGTATGACGTCACTGGGCGGCTGGGTGAACTAACCCACGGAATATCGACCTGCCACCGAGGCACACAGTCGCTTACTGGTCAGTGATCACGACAAAAAAAACACCAACCAGAATTGTGCACGCGAAGTACAATAAATTTAGTCTAACTG